>NC_081409.1:358812978-360043603 GCF_030272615.1 Cryptomeria japonica
GGATGTTCTACTTCATCCAAGATTGGCTTAAAGGGACATTGATAAATTGGTCTAGAATCATAAGTGACAATCTGGACTTTCAACTGAGGAATGTAGAGCGGTACAAGTCATTCGCCATGACTTCCTACTTGGTATACCTGCTTGCACGGTTTGTTTCATACAAAGGATTGATATGCAGAGGTGAAGTCGGCAATGGACAAGGACAATTCAGGAGTCGTGAGTGCTATCCCCAGCTGAACATGTATAGAATTGAAGACTATAAGAGAGTGAATGACGTATTCACAATGTACATCACTTGGATGCTGCAAGGCAGAATCCATAGAAAATTGTCCAAGGAGGCAACAGAGCTAATAGAGAAATATGGATCGTGGTATATTCAATTTCCCACTTTCACATACCTTAGGATTCATGGGTTTCAATCCGAACCCTATAGGCTTCCTAGGTATCCGTCCGACAGAATGATTTTGTTGGAAGTGGTGAGACAGCTTCTAGAGTTTGATTCCATTCAGAAAGAGAAGCATAGGACAGGCATGACATTCCCTATTTCAGTTGGGAAGACGTTGGAGGTTTGCCAGTCTACCTTAGCCGCCAGCACTGCGAGTGAGGAGCTTGCATTCTATCGATTTGCAACCTTCAAGAAAAGAGAAAGATTTGATCCCGATAAGAAAGTTGGTAGGTTCAGGGGAGAGAAGTTCATCCACAAGGTAGACATAGAAGATTATTAGGCCAACCTGATGGACGAGCAGGCAGTGAAGAGATGAATGTGGTCCAGAATGTCAGTGGATTTCATGAGGAAGTGTGGACTTTTCCTCATTTCTGATCAAGTGTTAGATGACAGGGATCATACGCATCCACAGTATGAAAATGAAATGAAGAAGGCAATCTTATTACCTAATTGGTCAGAATCAGAGGAGATTGATTTGAATGTATTGATGAGAGAGGTCTTGAGTTTCTCCTGTACATGGGTAGATATTCAAATGAATAAGTTAGTTGATATGGGTGTTTCCTTCACTTATGAAAAGATGAAACCGGAAGAATCTACTTCCGAAGATGATCAGAGGACTATCAGTGATGTCAGGATTCATGCACATGAAGAGAGTCAAGCTCCCAAGAGAAGGAAAAACATGCCAGGAGGAATCAAGGCCAGAGGGAAGAAAATAGAGGAGGTCAAGAAGTAGAAACAAAAGACTATCATTCCTTCACCTATCATTCCTTCACCACCTCTCAATGTCTCATCAATTAAGGAAATTGAAATAACAACAGAATAAAGAAACCCAGTAATATTCCAGCACAGTGATACTACCAGAGAATATTCAGGAGTTACATGCCACAACGACATCTGCTCCACCAAATGAGAATGATGATCAGCCGAGATCCCCTACTGTCCTTTTGGAGGTTAGTTTGGGAAATGAGATATATGATTTGACCAGGAGTAATCCTAATGATGATGATGATGTTATCTCGGCATTGAGAGGACTTGATCGAGATATGTGTCTCGATGATGGTATGGAGATGGCCACTATTCCTGATTGGCTGATGAAAAGTATGGAAAAAAGTAAGAAGATGATAGAGGTGCAGCCTATTGATAACATTGATGACTACCTAGCTAGGAGCAATAAGGAGAAAGAACCCAATAGAGCTGAGATTTTGTCGCACATAGCTAGAGATGAGACAGGAATGCAAATTGCGCAGGTGGCTGTTCCTATTGGAGGTGTGACGACGGACATTGCTACTCCTATGGATTTCCAGATTACTTCAATTCCCTTGGCCATACTACAAGAGAGCAAGAGTTTCAGGAGGTTGGTGATAACCTTAAGGCGATCAGTGCAAGGTTAGATAGAGAAAATGAAGAGAAGAAGAAGTACAGAGAAGAGAATATCAGACTTAGAGAGCATATTACGAGGATAAGGCGTGAGAATCCCACCCTTATTTCCCCTATTGCGATTGATCATGGGCTAAATTCACACTATGAGGCAGTGAGAGATACACTCTCGGAGGTGGAGAAGTGGATTGAAAGTGCAAGAAAATAAGCGGATGATTTCCTTACTCAGTTTGTCCAAGCATATGATAGGACAACGGGGCTCATGTTTAGAATCCAGAATTTGGAGGGAGTTTAGGAAGAATTCTGGCCTATTCAGAAGAAGAAGACTATTCAGACAAGATGAAACTTATGTATTTTTGTCAGTTGGACTCTTTGAAGAAGACTCAAATAGATGATTTGGTCTCTTTGTTGATTCATGTTCATAGTTCGCAGAAGCTCATGCCAGATTGGGAGAACACTTTGGATGCTTGCTCGGATTCATTGGACGTGATTGATTTGCAACAAGATACCTTACCTAGCATTTCCATGGAGGAGATAGATTCAGTATTGGCTAGATTCTTGGAGTTTGCTAGGAGAGAGAGAGATGCAGGGACGAATCTTCTAGAAGATTCCCTATTTGATGAATAGGTATCTTTTTATTGGGCCATATGTTGGTGGCCCCATTTTTTAAGTAAACCCTAATTAGGGCAATTCTAGGGTTTTGTTGGCAGGATCTTGGCCGTTGATCTTGAATCAATCTTGGCCATCCATTTTTGTAAGAGACTCTATATATATCTCCTTGTCTCTCATTTGTAAGAGAGTTTTTGTAGAATTGTTGGTATATGCTGCAGCTATTTGAACCTAAATCATTGTTCAATTGTTGGTGATTTTGCTCTTCAAATGTTGTCTTTGCATTCATGGTTCTCAATTCCTCCAAGTTAGATTAGAATTTGTTTTCATGTTTATTAGATTGAGTGAAAGATTTATTGAATATATTGGTGTGGAATCCTTAATCCATACCACTAGCCTCTTGCCGTGGGTAAGTGTGCCTTGTGTGGTCAACTAGAAATTTGAGTAAGCTTAACTTCAACTATTACGCATCCCTTGACAAACATCAACTTGGATGGTGTCAACATTTGATGGTGATAGTTTGAAAATCCTTAAGTATACCTTAGACGATTGCACTAAGCTTGTACCAATACCTGTTTGTGAGACCCCGCCTAGTTTGATTCCACTAAACTTGTTCATCATTTTCTACATTCCTAGGTCTAGAATAGATTTCTAGAACCCTATTCCTTTTGCCCATTTTTTAGTAAGAATTAAGTCCAGAACTACATTGCCAAATCCTAAGTTGTCAGCATACTATTGACGTGTCTAAAGTCGTGGAACTACGACTTCATCCGACCAACCCAGAATAGAAATGCTAAGAATCCTATCCTCTTAAGATAAGGAAATCCCTAATGCTGTGTTAATTTGATCGATGGGGATAACCTCAATGTTTCGGTTGTCAGCTCTTGACTACAGGATAGCTTAGTAGTTGATGTGATTTGCTGGGAGCACAAGGGAACTTACGTTTTGCAACAAGGTGGTCTGCTGTGATTCAACTACGAAATAAAATCAAAAGGGAAGGGTTCAGGAAGCCTAAGGACAAGGATGATAACAGCTGATGCAACGGGTAGACAAATTTCAATAAACCAGTTCTTGTTTTGCCAGAGATACCCTCACAACTAGACAAAAACGGTGCAAGCTCCAAGGGATGAAGGATTTTCAGACCGGAGACGCTCGTTTTAGGCACCCAATTCTGGCGCAACCTAAGACGAACACCTATAGTTGAACTAAGCACAGTTTTGGGTTCAGACTAACCATGCACAGCGACCTACAATCAACAGACCCCCAATGGTATGAACCAGAAATGCATCAAATATCCCTCCACACTTCACCATTCAAATCCCTGCACTCTAAAATTAACCAGCTGAAAGAAACCATGCAAACAGACTAAAACAAAGACAACAAACACCATATTTCAATGTTCATATATTTGCTTCAGCTCCCATTACAACAATTTCTGCAACATCTCTATGCTATGTCTAAAATCTAACCTATTCTAACTCTAAAATCTAACTACAAAATTCTAACCAACAAAATTCTAACCCTTTACAAAAGAAAGGCCTCTGCCTTTTATAGAATTTACACTTTTGAATCGAAGGGCAGGATTAACTGCATCCAAGGGCTGCAACCTGCCATCTAGAAGCTGGAAGCCTTAACCCATGCCCATTAACTCTCAGTTATCCACCCAACCACTATCTCAACTACCTGCAACTGTCTGGATTCAATTTGAGTCTATCCGGTAGTTGGACATAACTGTCCACAACTGACCTGTTTCCCCTTTGTTTTAAAATATCTTGAGTGGGGTCCACAGGCAGTTTTACAATAAAACAATTTCAGTTTTCAGAAACTCAACTTTTGGAATTAAATCCAGCTCTGTATTTCTCGAGAATGCATAGACTTGCCACATTCGGAGTTTTCTTTGATCTTTGGTCCTGGTGGTGGACTTCAGCTTTGTGGTCTGGTGGCATGACACGCTTCCCAATGCTCGATTCAGATCTCGCGCTCCTGCAACGCGTTCCTGCAGCGCGTTCCTGCATCTTCCTCTCCAGCTTTCAGCGCCTGGCTCTTTCACGTTTCAGACCTTCTCCTGGTTCTTCGGGATGATACCTTCGACCTACGAACAATCAATCTCACTTTAATAAATCAATTTGAAAAATTAAAATTAATTTGACAAACATTAAATTTTAACGTCTGGCTCGAGAAGCTCTTTGTGAGATGAATCTTTAAATGTTTTTCCCTTGATAGAGGTGAAATGTGAGATTTTATTTTAAATGCTCATTTGCCTCTCTTTGGAATTTCGTGCATATTAGGAAATTTGAAACCCCTAAGCATTTTTTGAATTTCGGCCTATGAGGATTTCGACTTATTAGATTTTTGGCCAAAAAGGCCTTTTGCAAAGTTATTAAAATGGCTCTCTTCTAACATCTTCACGATTTCGGCCAAAAAGGCCATTTTGCCAAATTTTAAGTGATTTCGGCCTAAAAGGCCTTTTTGCAAACTTTAAGTGATTTCGGCCTAAAAGGCCTTTTTGCAAACTTTTAAGTGATTTTGGCCTAAAAGGCCTTTTTGAAAACTTTCGGCCTAAAAGGCCTTTTTGCAAACTTTAAGTGATTTCGGCCTAAAAGGCCTATTTGCAAACTTTAAGTGATTTCGGCCTAAAAGGCCTTTTTGCAAACTTTAAGTGATTTCGAACTAAAAGGCCTTTTTGCAAATTTTTAAGTTAAAATGCCTTAACTTCTCATTTTTGCATTTTCGGGTTAGAAGGTCATTTTCGACCCAAAAGCATATTTATGAGCTTGAAGTCATTTTTGGCCTGAATGGCCTTTCTGCGAGTTTGTTCATTTGTCATTTTTGGGCGATTTAACTATTTTGCGAGATTTTTCAAAGGGCATGAAACTTCCGAACTTTATCCTTTTGCTCATTCTGCTAAGTGAAATTGGGTTTCTAAGGCAACTCACGCGAGGTTTACTTCAAAGCATTGAACGCTTCATTTCTCTCCTACTACGCGGGCAGACCAAACTCAAAACGGGGGTCCCTGTCAATGACGGGGCGTGTGTGCTATACGCACAACACATACCTATTCCACATATTCGAAGAAGATAATCCTAACATTTGTGTAAGTCCCGAAGTGAACACAGCAATTCACATCGACCATTGATTTACCCACTCGTCAAGACCTGACATGTAGAAACCTTGGAATCATTTTAGTTGATCTTACCCTTAGCATCTAAGGTGATTTTGTTCAAGAGAGGGTAAATTACTTTGGTATTTTATTCTGAAAAATTATGTGCATAAAACACACATCAACATGTACCAACTTAGATGTGGGGACATTACATTAGACCACCCAAATTGAGGTCCTACAAACATGTTAGATAATCATTGAAAACGTAATTAAACAAAACATTGTTAGAAATAGTAAGCAAAATATAGATCTCGTTACTAGGGTTTAGGAAAATTAACATGATTATAAGATAGGCACAACTTAATGATCAATATCGAGTTATCAACCATAGGAAGGCTAAGATAAAGGGTACGTTAAAGTGTCTGGATGTGCCTCTACCCTAGGACCAAGAGTGGATATGCAATCCCTCTTGGCCTCATGGGACCATTCGGTCATCACCATGAGGTGGCGTACCAGTTACCTAGTGAGGATTCTCATAGTCATTTCCCCTCACCATCCTTTATCTTCCCCTATGATCTCAATTCCTTAATCTCATGGCCAATCATGATAGGGAAGTCAAGACGATTATAGTAGGGTGTCCTAAGAATCCCTCCCTCCTAAGCCCAAGGGTGACACTCCTTGTTCCTCCTTGGCCTCATGGGACCATTCGGTCACCACCATGAGGTGACGTACTTAGGAAAGGGCCTCATCTCTATTTCCCCTCCTTGTATCCCCTTATTCCTTAAGCTTGATTCATAGCATTAATCATAAACATAGAAATCATTATTTCCATCATCAAATATGTAAGATTAAATTGTTGTATGCATGAGTTGGTTATAAATGTTAGATCTGATGATATAATGTGTTGATCTGCTCTTATGGGCACCCATGCTTATTAGATCACTCTAATTGCTTTGTTTGATATCTTATGACTGATCTGCTCTTTATGAGCAACGATGCTAATTGTTTTCTGCTCTGCTGAATGATATTCCTTTTATTGATGGATTAATGCCTGAACTTTTCTGTATTAACCCTTTATCTAAATTTCTACTCCCTCCTCTTCATTTTCATTGATTACTCTTTTTATACCTTCATATCTCATTGAGGAGACATCTCCTTGGAAAGATATTTCCATTTAAAGGGCCATGTCTCTTCATTTCTGCCTTACTATTTAAACCAGATCTGCACTTATGATTGTAGATTCAAGTTGTTGTTTCAAATGAAACTCTCTGGTCCTTTAATAGCACATGTTTGAGGAGTGACAACATTTCATTTCATGCCTTTTGACCATTCATTAACTTAACTAAATTTTAATTATTTTAATTTTATTTTTATATTTTAATTTTTATTCTTTTATATTTTAATTTTATTATTAGTATTTATTGTTAAATCTTATTTCAAAATGGGGGAATTACAGTCCACCCTGCCCAAGATTGTGTGTCCTCAAGTAATGATCATGGAGTGTTTAAGATGATTCCCAATATGAAATGGATGTGGATTTTGCAACTTCTAACTTTTCTTTTTATCAAGATCTAACCTCCTTGGTAAAAAAAAATATAATTCCCTCTTCTCCAAACAAAGATCTTTATTCTGCCATAGAATTTCTTCATAGATAGGCAGTAGGAATCCCATAATACTGTCTTGGATCATATACATTGTTTGAGAGCTAAGTAATCCTTTTCATAAATGTGTTTCAATTTCTTTATTGATGATTGACTTGTACTCAATGCAAGCACGTTATGGCTTAGAAATAGGCTTGGATAGCAAGCCTATAGGCTTGGATTGTTCATTTTTCTCCTTTTCACATGATTTTTCCAACCTCCATTCTTGTTTCTCAACTTGCATGTCATCAAGTTTACACATTTTATAATGAGTTTTAGTAAAATTACCACCACACTCGCAATAGGCGTCAATAACGCATCCAAGGATCATATGATAATGACATAAGATAATATTATGAACTTCATTAAAAGAATTACATCCAAGGAACACTAAACATATATCATCCTTATCCATTGAATCAACCTTAACTATATGAATGTGCAAAATAAAGCATCATCACAAGGCACTAAACATCACCACCATAAGCGACTAGATAATATCATCCTCATTTATCTAACATGCTGAATTGTAAATATAATATCTTAACCATAATTGAACTCTCAAATCAAGTATATTGAACTTGCTTGTAACACGTCGTCCATAAATTGTTAAACAACTCTAATAAGCAATAAAAATGGCCACACAAATATCAAGCATGATTTTAAACATTGGGCAACATAACACATAGGCTACAAATGAAGAAGAATGATCCACAACCACGAATCACACTAACCCAATCACATCTCATAATCAAATAATCTCAACACCTGAGTGGGAGATGGAGCATCTTCAACCAGAGTAGAACATTGAGTATCTTCAACCATGACATAGGACTCAGTAGAACCTGTTTCCGATGCTTGATTCTCATTAGCATCAGCAAATCTCTCACTATCTCAAAGAAGTGAAGAATTTGAACCATCAAATGGACAATCTTCAGCAAACTCAGAGACTTCATCGATATGGATATAATAATTCCCAAATCCAACAAATTCATGAGGATCAATTGACTTGACCATCGTGTACTTAGTCTCTCTTTCAGGTACTAATTTTCGCACAACACCCTTAATAAGTATTCTCGCCTCAGTCATGTCCATGTTAAGTTCACCGCCTACATCTTTACAGAAGTTACGGCCAAGTAACATTACATAAGAAGCAGGAACATCTGCAACTCGGACAGTCATCTTTATCTTCTTCTCAGGAAAAGCTGCAAATGCGAACTAAGCATCCTTTATTTGCCCAATTAAAGGTACTTGCTTATTCTCCATGGAATAACAATTACCAAAATTTGTGGTCAAGGTTAAACCTAAGGCATGAGCTACCTTGGCTGGCATAACATTATCGGAAGCTCTGGAATCCAAAACACAATTACTCAATTTGAAACCATTAATCAATAAAGAAATATAGAAAGGTTCTATCTTTCCTAAGACAACCGATGGAATGGTCACCAAATTATTAGGCAAGTTCTTGGGTTCTGAAATAACAAGGGTATTTCAGCAATAGGGTGAGTGTCCTTGCTTTTAACAAACTTGGCCAACCTATCAAATTGATCTGGGTTGGCTTGTAGATACTCAACCTCAGACATCTGAATTTTAGTCTTCCTAGCATGATCAATAATATCAAAAGCTTGAAATGAACCAGCTAGGGAAGAAGGAATATTTTCAGCTTGTGGTTTGGGGTTAGGCATACTGGGCTTTGGATCATTGGAAGAAACAAAAGCAGGATTATTGCCACTTACTTGATTTTTCGCTACATCCTTAGGAAGGGTAGGCAATGGTGTTCTCTCTTGACATTATTAATGGGTGCTTGGAAGTCACTGATCATTTTTGTTACTTATTCTTGTTGAGCTAACCGTGTCTGGGAATGTGTCATCACAGTATATGCTTGACTATGAACCCCTTCAGCTATTGCTGAATCATCATAGTGCATATACCTTATGGTAGAGTCGCCAGCTGCCTATTCTTCTTCTTGGTGAAGAGAAGCAATGTCTTTAGTCTGAAAATCTGAGAATGAACATTCATTCTGAACAGTCCCATAATATCCCACAGTTGTGTTTTGAGGAGGTGGCTCAAGCGCAAGATTCTTAGCAACATAACTGGCAGCAAAATTGGGATATGTTCTTCTGGGAATATCCTTATAAGGGGCAGCAAAAGAACCTTGGGAAATCTACTTCTTCAAAGCGAGAAGTTCATTTGCCAATTTCTGCACCATAGATCAGTAATGCCTTTGGTAGACACTTCTAATAATGAGTTTCCTTTAGACCAGTTAGGATCTTTTCTAATTTTTCCGGCTAAGATCAAGTCATCCTCAATTTTCGTAGCCATAGTTTGGGCAATGCCCAGGTTTCTTGGAGTAGCTCTTCTTAGTAGAAAACTGACTTCAAGGAGTTGTGTATTGATGAAAAAGCACTTGAGATTCGCAGCAGTGGGCTGAAACGCAATGGGAATTCTATTTGCTAGCTTGTTAAACTTGGCAATGAATTCACGCATGCCTTCATGTGTAACTTTCTTCATCTGAGTTAGCTGAGCCAACAAAGCATATTCATCTTCAGCAAGCTTGAAACGTTCCTCAAACTTATCTTTGAGTGTGGTCCAAGATGTGATGGAACCAGCCGAAATATTATAGAGCCAATCAACTGCAATGCCTTGCAGAGTTTCCATGAACAACCGGACCACAACATCTTGATGCTCTACTTTAAGAACGCCCCAAGCCATACAGAAAGACTTGATATGCTCATCAGGATGTTGTTTGCCATCTCCGCGAAACTTTGGAAGATTCTTCTATAAGCCCTGTGGAAGAGGGTGAAGAGGTGGAGTTAAGGCCAATGAACCAAAAGCTGCCCCCCAAGGACCTACAGCAGCAGCAACAACCATCTTGGGAATAACAGGAATTGAAGGTATTAACGGCTTGAAAAAGAAAGGTGAGGCTTCACTTGGGATAGGCTTTTTCTTCTTAGATGGTGGGAAGTTGGTAGTCCGTGAAAGAGAGGATGCAGTAGTAAGCAAATCAAACTTAGCTTGTTCAACCAAACTTGGATGTAATTTCTTGAGAACTTTCACCCTTCTTGCGGCGAAAGTAACGACGAATTCCCTCCAACTTAGAGAACTAGCAAGAAACCCAAGAAAAGGAATTCGGAAAACCAAAAGACACTAGACTTCAAACGAAAGCGTGAGGCTTCCAAATGCATTCGTTTCCCCAGCAGAGTCGCCAAAAAACTGTTGGTTGAAAATTTTGTACACCTATGAAAATGTGCAAAATTGTGGTTTCAACCACAGCGTGTGCTCAAGTTAAAAACTCTCCTAATTTAAGGGAAGGCTCTCCCTTTTCTACTATTACTAACTAAACACTAACCTAAATTAGGTGGGACAACATCCTTTCTCTTTTTTTCAGAAAAGATGATATTCTTTTCTCTTCCTAGAAAAGAAACAACAATTAAGAAAACAAACACAGTAACTTGAGGAACTTTAACAATAACAAGAATGCTTATACAAAAAGGAAGTGAAGCTTCCGTGAAAGCTCAAAGTCATCCGTCACTTCCCCAAGACGAGAAAATAGAAACAAAGCTCAAAGTCTTTACTTTCCACCATCCTATCTACCTTTCAAAATGATTGAAATGAGAACAATTTACGGCATATAACAGCACAAAGTCTGTTGATACGGTGTGCTTTTGAATTACTACAAATGGGAACAACTACAAGCACAAAGTCCTGCAATCCTCCTCAGTTATGAACACTTAGCTACAATAATTTAATCCTTAACACTTGTAGCACAAAGTCTACAAGAAATCAGATCAAAACTCCTTTAAACAATCTTGCTAGAACCTCAAGCAACTGCAGAAAAATATACCACTATGACAAAAGAACACAATGGATATAAGGTCAAGACTTCAACACAAAGTTTGAAAATTCAAACAACCTTCTTGATATTACTTGAGACAATGATTTACAAGTATGAAGCACAAAGTCTTTATGACTGTAAATTTCTACAAAGTTTTCTTGCTTGCTAAAAAGATAAAAATTACATAGAGCATCCTCATGTATATATAGGTGAGGGTCTGAGAGCAAAAAGTGGGAGAAGTCCAACTAACTAAGAATTATTCCACAACTAACTATAACTAACTATGACATTCAAATTACAGACCTATTGCTAACCAACTTGTAATTTGTTTACACGCAATTACAAGTTTCAAGATTACAAGTGATAAAACTACTTGTAATCACAATTCTCGATACTACATGTAATTTGTCGAAAAGAAAAAACATAAAACAAAATAAAATTCAAATGTCATGAGATACTTCTTATTCTCTTCTATCTTTGGCCATGAAAGATTGAAATCTGTCAATTGATTTCTGCAACTCATCAGGATCTGGAATAGTTGTATTCCTTGTAACAGCAACAATCTTGATGATGACATCGAAATATCTAACTGTTTTTGTTCTATGTTCCTCAAGAACAGTTTGCATCTTATCAAGAGAGATTTGGCAATTCACAAATTGATGAATTGAAGCCACTGTAAGTTGTTCTGACTGTAGTTCCTAACGAAGCCTTGACACCAACTCAGAAAGTATCAGATCTTCAAAGAGCAATTCTCCATCTTGACTTAAAATCTTACAAGACAGTTTCTCAAAATTAGAGATGACATCTTGTTCCATCTCAGTACTCATTTCAAAAGTAATCCATACATCTTTAATAAGATCCTTAATAACCAATGATTTATTGACCATAAGCTCCTCAAATTCAATGTATGTCTCTCTGTTTCGTATCACCATATTTCTGCACAAGGTTTCCAACTTGACTTGATCCATCTCATGCCAGATCTTCAAATCCTTTTCTATGGATTCCAAACTTTGGCTAAAAGCTTCTAAAGTCTGATCCAACTTCATTTTTGTTGCTCTCACATTGCTCAACACATGCAATGCTTTCTTCACCACTTGAGCACTTTGATCAACTAATTGATCTACCCAAGAATCAACTACCTTGGCCTTTTGAGCAGCTCTTTCCAATTGTTTAATTGACTCTTCACAAGTGGAAACAGTTAAAGGATCAACCTTCTTTGAAGAATTAGTGATCTTTTGGATCATTGAAATGAGTTGTCTATTTTCATCCTTGAGCTCATCCTTCTTCACTAGGAGTTCATCATAACTCTGAACCAATGAAGCCACTAAATCCTAAGCAGCATGCATTATTCCAGAGTGTTTTCTTTCCTAGTTCCACTATTGTGAACCTGTAATCAACCAGCAACATTTCTTCTGGTGGCTTATTTGAAAGAGGTTCTACCACCTCTTCATATTTCATCTTATTGTTGTCCACAACCACTCGCGAGACTGTTTTTGCCCTTTTAGAGGCCCTTGGCTTAGGCCTCCTAAGCTGCTGAAAATCAAATACATCAAGAGAAATCTCCTACTTCTTCCTTTTAGGAGTGATTGAACTTAACCATAGGGGTAAATCTAATGGGTTCATGTTCGTATCAGCTGTTGCGGCTTGTGAAGAAACAAGCTCTACCTGTACCACAGTTGTGACTCTAGGAGAAGCCTTTGTCTAGATAGTGACAAGTGTTTGCTCGGATGGCAAATCATGGCAGGCTTCAAACATGAACTTATCAAAGCTCATAGCAGAAATATCAATTTTTGGAATTGATATGCTGGATAGAATGGCATATGAAAGATTTTCATCAAAGATGCTCTCCAAGTTGCCATGAGAAGTATCTACAACTGATGATGATACATTTGTGCAGGCAAATGCATTTGGCATAACAGGATCCACATGGACTATAGAGAAAGAATCCACATTTGTGTCAATTAGAGACATAGGTACATCCAAAGACAATTGCGGAATGATTGTGTGAGGAGAATCCGAGTCCATAGTAGGAGGAGATCCTGTTGTATTCTCCTCATGCGCTGCACTTCATCTTCAGGATCAATGACATGAATCTACACTTGAGGTTTCTCTTTTCGCTTCAATGACATCTCTTGAGGAGGGATAACCAAAGCCCTACTCACTCTTAGCTTGATCCTAGTGCCTGAGGAAGAAGCACCTTCTTTGGATTTAACCCTGACTTCAGACTTATGCCCAACTAGTCCTACTGAATCACTTTCTGCCCCAACCTTGATCTTAATGGTTTTAAAATTATTATTTTTCAGCCAAGCATTACTATTGGCAAGGATGAGCTGAAACCTATCAAAGATAGAGGTACACTCCTTCTGCGACCATTGAGGAGACGAAAGAGGAGCCTCAGCAACCCTCTGTTCTGTATACTTTGGGTCAAGAGTTTTCCCATAATCTACCATTCCGTCTGGAATATTGATTAGATCCAAATCCACAATTTGCTCCAAGGTGAGCTTGTTGTAGTCCATTTTCCTGACATCTTTTGTGCAAAGATCAACCCATATATCCTTAAGGCGATGAACATGAGTTAAGGCTCTCTTGATTTTGCCTCTCATCCCTCGATAATCAAAATCCTTCCTCACCTTGAACTTCTTCAACTTGACTTCTTGAAGTTTTGTCTCCATTGCTTTGGCTCTTGCTAAGGTTGTCAAGGAATATTGGCCAATCTACAGTGGATTGTGAGAGGATATGTTGATGCCTAACTTATGGTTAGCTAATTGGACTGCATGAACTATCATCAGTTGGCTAGCTAACTCCATCAAGATGATCTTGTCGGTAGGATATCTAGGAAGCATATATGGTTGATCTTCAAAACATTAAACTCTCATGTAAGTGAAAGTTGGGAACTGAAGGAACAAGCATCCATACTCATTCACCTTCTTCCAGGCTGCCTCAAACACTCTTGTTCTTGAGTGTTTTATCAAATAAGCACATGAAATGACCAAAGAAGGCATCTTGCACCCTCCTGTACTGAATCCTACTGGGTCTCAAAGTGAGTTGCTCGTAATATTTCCATAGCGGTACCAGTGAATTGTCACCTTTGGTAGAAAGACCAGGAAATTGCCTAATTGACGCTGCTATGTACACTAAGTAGGAATTCATATAGAAGGTGAGGGTGGTTGAAACTTGTGACAACTACTCACACAGGTTATCACTGATGACTTCACACCAGAAGATATGAGACTGCCCTTTCCTCATGACTACAATGTACTTGTACATCCAAAGCTCAAACACATTAGATTGCTTCAATCCCATTATTTTGTTGAGAAGTGTGATCATATTAGACCGATATAATTTGGGCCATCTTGAGAAACTAGTCTTGGGAGTCTTGAGCCATTTGAAGTTGATATGTCTTATGCAATCTGAGTTTTTTTGGTTATAATGATCCAGAGGCAGCAGGAACCTTGAAGATCTTATCAAAAGTCTCTGCATCCAACCTGATAATGATATTGCCATCATCATCCTTGATTGTTCTAGATCCTCTGTCAAAATGAGCAGCGCAAGCAAGAACAAATTCTGGCTTCAAGGTCGACACTGGGAAAGTGGAAACCAAAATGGATGTGACTATTCAAGAGCAACTGCATGCCATGGCTTCGCGATCCCTCTGCTCTTTCAAGAGACTCAGACATATCAACATGTCCGATCTCTGTGTCCTTAATCTCATCCACAAAAGAGTTCACTCGAGAGGGAGCAATCTCATTCTAATACTTATCATACTTATATTTCATCTTTTTGTTGGAAGGAGATGTTTTTTCTTCTATCATTGAATAGGAATCTGCAACACTGCAATAAAAACTCAACAAAGTTAAGACATCTTCACAAGTGTTAGAATATTTAATCTTTACTTGGCTTAGGTTTATTTGTATTTAGTTTAGGATATTCCTTTGGAATTCCTACATGTAATTTGTCCTATAGTACATGTGTGAGGACAACTCATTTCTTTTATTTTCCTTTATTAAGGAATATTAGATTTCCTCCATAAGAGGATGTGGACACATGGCACACACATTTTATGAATGGTGGCATTCATAGATTTGGGAGTTACTTTGTAACTCCTCTCCTCATCTCTATTTAAGAAATGTCTCTTCTCTCATTTCTTCTTAATGATATTATTGTAAAGAGCCTCTCTCTCTCTCTCTCTCTCTCTCTCTCTCTCTCTCTCACACACACATTTTAGGCATTGCCTCCTTCATAATATCACAAGGGGTTTTTCTTTGCTTTTCCCCTTTCAAAAGTTCTTGTGCCTCCTTCTTCACATTTGGGTGATTGCTCCAAGGTTTCTGCATTTCTCTTGGTAACATTTACTTCATCAATAAACTTACTTGGATTTTGTTTTTCTTTCCTTGCTCTTGTATTTCCTTTCATGGTATCAGAGCAGGTTCTAATCCTTGTTTCAAGTTGAGATTGATGAAGGTTACCATTAGGTTTTAATCCTTGTTTCAAGTTGAGATTGATGAAGGTTACCATTCTGTGGAGTTCACCTTCTTGGAGGCATTCTTGAGAGGAAAAGAAGTTCTCTCTCTAATATTTTCTACTGTGTAGGTTTTTATTTCAGATTTTTAATTTTTTTTTCAAACTTGTTAACAAGTTTGCCTGCAGGTTTAATTTTCTTAGATTCTAGTCTTTGGAAGGATTGCCACCAAAGTTTCTTCTTTCTAGTTTAAAGTTGTGGCTTTGAAAGGCTTGTCGCCAAAGTTTCTTCATTTTTTTTTATTGTCTAGTTTGGAAGGTTTACTGCCAAACTCAGCCTTCTTAATCTGTTTGGTTGGCTTGCTGCCAAACCCATATTATTTATCTTGTTTTGGAAGGCTTGCTGCCAAAACTGGTTTATCATTGAGTTGCATCTGTGATTTTCTTGCGGATTTCAACATTTTTCATTTTGCAGTTATTTTTCCAGAAGTTTAATATTTATATTATATTCTTTATTCAATCTTTTCATAGTAACATATTCTAAATATCACATTCCATTTGTTGTCTTCTGTTTACTGTAGAAATCGTTTTCAAAGAATACTTTTACCTCTGTTGTTTATATTTTCATTACAGATCTTATCTATATCAGAAATTTAAATTTCTACTCCTTACGTAGTCATTTGGCAAAGAATCGTTTCTGCTCATTGATCATAACACTTCTTCTATGTAACATTTTTTTTGCAGTCATCTCATTCACCTTTCTTCATTTCTTGCCTTGTAACATATCTCCTGTAACCTATTTTGTTCCTTTGCTTGATTCATAGGAGTCTTAAGTTTCTCTGCTCTCACCTTCCCTGCTCTCGTTCTTTTCTCGCTTTCAACTTGTCAATCTTTGTTCATAACGCCTTTGTTCTAACGTATCTGTCTTCTTACTCAAAGTTTGTTGCAGTTTAACGTATCTGCAAAATTTAACGTTTTATATTCTCTAACGCCTCTTATTCCCATTTTGTTTCATATGAATTCAGTCTTCAAAAGTTCACGTATGCTCTAAATTTGAGTTTAGTTTTATTTAAAAGTTTCTAAGTTTCCTATATAGCTTGTCCTCATTTCGTTTCATTGTAAGATTAATAATAAGTTTAAATTTTGGTCCTTTTATTACCATTCACGTGTATTCAAAGTTTTAAAAGTTATAAGATTCTTAACATATAAAAAGTTTTAAATTATTCATGCACAATAAAGTTACCTTTATTAATATAATATTTCTTTTGGTATTCAAAAGTTTTTAAAAAAAATTAATTAAAAACTTTTTAAAGTTTATAATTTTTTAATATTTTTTTTAAATATATATTAATTTCTTAATAAAGTTCTAATATAAATTGTTTTTTTATTATTAAGAAAGATTTAAAGTTTTAATATATTTTTAATTAAAAGTTAAGTTTTTTAAAATTCAAATTTGTTAGTAAAACTTTGAAAATAGTATCTTTTTATAAATATTTTTTTAAAAAGCAATTTTTTTTAAGAAAGAATTATTAAAATTTTGTTCAATTTTTTAATCAAGGAGTTTTTTTTTAAATCAAAGGGGGTAATTTTTATTTATTTTCAATTTTAACTATTATTTGTTCACATTTATTTTGCAAATATGTCTACATTAATTCTAGAAATTAAATTAAATAGCACTAATTATCATTCATGGAAAACTCATATTTGCTTTATTTTTCGTTTCAAGCACCTTTTGGATGTTGCTACTGATAAAACCTTTGAGCCTGCTTCAAATGCTCCTCAAGCCGACCAAGATAGATGGAAGGCTCAAAATGAGGAAGCACTTGGTTTAATTGGTATTTCAATGGTTCTTGATTTGTATGTTCTGATTGGAAATTGTACAAAAGCGTATGAAGCTTGGGAAATTTTAAAAACAACTTATGATAGATCAAATGAATCCCAAAAAATTCAGCTTCAAGATCAACTTGAAGATCTCGGGTATACAGATTTTAAAACTATGGATGAATTCTTATTAAAGTTTGATTCTGTTAATAGTCAATTAACTGGTTTAGGAGTTACTCTAGCTGATTTACGTTTAATTCATCTTATTCTTAAAAAATGTCTTCTTCGTTAGTTTCAGCAAATTTATTACGAATATTCATGCCAAAGTTCCCAAACTCGCCACGAGTCAGGCGAGTCGAACCAAGCTCGACGAGTTTTGCTGACTCGGGACTCGGACTCGGCGAGTTTTGACCATAACTCACCTGACTCGTGAGTCAAGCGAGTTTTGGCAAAACTCGCTGAGTCCAAGCTCCAAGACTCGGCCACGACAGGTCAATGTTTTGACTTGTTTGACAAGTTAGTCTCTCCGCCAAGATTCATATATGGAATATAACATTTAAGTATAAGTCTTATACTTTAAGTTATATTCCATATATATTGTCAGGATGATTGAGAGTGGTTTCGGACCTCCATGAGTTATAATGCAAAATCTAGTTTTTGGAGGATCCTTCAAATTTCCAGACTTAGTCAAATTTCAGGCCATTTCAAGATCAAGATGACATTCCAGACTTTTAAGGCAAGTTCACTCTGACCTTGATGTAAGGGACGAAACCTAGGAGGACACTATGCATTCAACCAAGGTTTGATTTAGCA
Organism: Cryptomeria japonica; assembly: GCF_030272615.1. Lineage (NCBI taxonomy): Eukaryota > Viridiplantae > Streptophyta > Pinopsida > Cupressales > Cupressaceae > Cryptomeria > Cryptomeria japonica. Next base: position 358,831,080 of record NC_081409.1, read on the forward strand.
ACATGAAGCGTGACCAATAGTACACAAAAACCCTAGGAATGATCTAAATAACCCCTAATCACTCAACTGACCTAACCTCCTTCACTCCACCTTGAGGAGATCCACCTGATTTGATGACCTTTGAGAAACTCAATCCCTTCAATGTAAAGGCTAAGACACTAAAACGACCAACAACAAAACTAAAAGAGCTAACCCTAGAAAGCAAAAAGTGGGGGTCTTCATTTGCAATGGGGTGATGTGTGAGTACCTCACAACAGGGATGTTTCTTAAAATTTTGAAAAAAGGGGGTGAGTTGGGGACATTTCCTGCCTATCCCCACATCCCAAAAAATCCCCCATGGGGCACAAGGTTATTTTTGGCAAGGGACATGTCTCTAAGGAGCATATTTTCAAACCCTTCTGGCCTCACAATTCTCCCTTCCATCCAACATATATATAGCCTAAAAACTAAGAGGTCCAAGAAAGACCAAGGTCAACTATAGTCCCAAGGTAAAACCTAAGTTCAACAAGCACACTATTTAATGCTACCATACACAAGCACTCCTTACAGTTTCCAAGTGAAGATGTTCATGATGTCTCATGTTGGTGCTCCCAAAATTTTAATTTGGTCAAAGAAAATACTAAACAGAAGCCCCAAACAAGTAGATACTCTACCAGCATGCCTTTCATGGCATAACAAGCTAGCACACATTATAATTGGGCTTTATTCAATAATGGATGCATGAAACAAGTTTTCAATTGTTAAAAATCTCTTGATTTCAAGGGTTTTTTTATTTTGCCGAGTCATTGCCGAGTCGTTGCCGAGTCATGGCCGAGTCACGAGTCGAGGCGGCCTTGCCGAGTCTGAGCCGAGTCCGAGTCTGGGAACTTTGATTCATGCTCAACTTGCTATTCCTAGCTTAGCTACTCAATTAACTTATGATATTTTTCGTAATTTATTACGTCAAGAGGAAGCTAAATTAATTCAATTTGGTACTCTTAAAAGTAGTGAACATGCTTTTATGTCTAAAAACCAAAATCATAATAATAATTTTAGATCCAATAATAATAATCATAATCATAATAATAATCACAAAACTTCTAATTATCAATCTCATTCTAAATCCTATCATAACAATTCTCATAATAATAATCATAATAATACATATAATAATCAAAGGAATAATTCTCAAACAAGACCCCATTGCACATATTGTGGGAAAGATGGACATATTACTAATAATTGTTTTAAGAAGCAAAATGGTAAAAAGCCCATGAACCAAAATAATCAACAACATAAACCTCATTATAAGAAAGGTAATAATAATGGTAATTCATCTCGTCATGCATTTACATGTACTTATAATGTTTTTCAACCACTTGAATGGATTATTGATTCTGGTGCATCTCAACATGTTACTTCTCATAAAGAATGTTTTGAATCTTTGCATCCTGATACTTCCAATATTCCTATTCAATTAGCTAATAATCATAGTTGCAAAGTTGAAGCTATTGGTGATGTGAATGTTCCTAATGGGAAATTACATGATGTTCTTTATGTTCCTAAATTAAAATCAAATTTGATTTCAGTTCCTAAACTTTGTCAAGATTATAAGATTAACTTTTATAGGGGCATGTGTTCTATCATTCATCCAAAAACTAATCATGTTATTGCTACTGCTAAAATGGATAGTGATAACTTATTCAAGTTCTATGAATTTGCTCCTACAAAGTATTCCTTGCTTACTACTGTTGATTTTACTATATGGCATGAAAGACTTGGCCATCTCAATTCTGATTATATTTCATTGATGCAAAAAGCAAATATGGTTGATGGATTGCCTACTATTGTTCCTTCTCAAATTGTTTGCAATGGTTGCATGAGTGGTAAGATGCATAGGGAACCCTTTCCTCATGGTCAATCTTGGACAACATATACTAATTGCATCTAGTTCATAGTGATCTCTTGGGTCCCATGGAGAATCCCTTCATCCAAGGTTCAAGGTATGCACTTACCTTTGTTGATGATTTTTCAAGGAGAACATGGATATATTTCCTTCATAGTAAGGATCAAGTGCTTGATGTGTTTACTGAATTTCATATGTTTGTAGAAAGACAATCTGGTTCTAAAATTAAGATTCTTCGTACTGACAATGGAAGAGAATATGTCAATAATGCATTTAATGCTTATTTGAAATCTTTTGGAATTAAACATGAGCTTACCATTTCTTATACCCCAAAACAAAATGGTGTGGCGGAACGGAAGCATAAGACCATTGTTGAAATGGCTAGATGTTTATTGCATGCAAAAAATATGGATTACAAGTTTAGGGTTGAAGCTATGGCTTGTGCAACTTATTTAATTAATAGAACACCTACCAAAGCCTTAAACGATAAAACTCCTAAAGAAGCGTGGTCTGGTAGAAAGCCCAATTTGTAGAATTTTAGAATTTTTGGTTCCATAGCTTATGTTTACAAACCTAAGGAGAAAAGAAAAAAATTAAATGCTAAATCTTCTCCTTTTATTTTTGTTGGTTATGATGAAAATACTAAAGGTTATAGAGTTTACAATACTATTACTAACAAGGTAAAAGTTGCAAGAGATGTTTGTATTGTAGAAAAAGGCATTCATGATTGTTCTAAAGTGGAGGATGATGAACTTGCTCAAAGCAAAGTTGTGCTTGTGGATGACCAACCTCCTTCTCTTAACCCTACTCCTAATGCATCTCTTTCTCTTCCTTCTAGTGATAGTGATGATGATAATAATAACTCTACTCCTCATGACTCTTCTTCTAGTGATGAATCCATTACTTCTAAAAGAAGACCTAAATGGTTTAAATCTTTAATTCAAAATAGTGATGAATACTTAGCTAGAATGGATAGAATTCAAGCTAGAAGAGTTAATTATTGTAATTATGCTTTAATGACTACTATTATGAATTCTAATGATCCTAAAACATTTGATCAAGCTAAAAATCAACCACATTGGCAAGAAGCAATGAAGGAAGAATATGATACTTTAATTTCTAATCAGACTTGGGATTTAGTTCCCTTGCCTTATGGTAAAAATATTGTTTCTTGCAAATGGCTTTATTAAACTAAATTGAATTCTAATAATCAAGTTAGTAAATTTAAAGCTAGATTAGTTGCTAGAGGTTTTTCTCAAATTGAAGGCTTAGATTATACTAAGACTTTTGCTCTTGTTGCTAAAATGCCTACAATTAAACTTGTGCTTTCTTTGGCTTCTAGAATGAATTGGCCTATTCACCAAATGGATGTTAAAGGTGATTTACATGAGGAAATTTATATGTCTCAACCTCCTGGTTTTATTAAAGAAGGTAATGCACACTTAGTTTGTAAATTAAAGAAATCAATTTATGGATTAAAGCAATCTCCTAGGGAGTGATATTCAAAGATTAATGCATTATTTCTTTGTCAAGGCTTTATTAGAAATAAAAATGATCCTAACTTGTATATTAAACATAGTGAAGATGATATTATCGTTATTATCTTGTATGTAGACGATTTGATTCTTACTTCAAGTTCCAATACTTTGATTTCTGATATTAAGTTTCAACTTAATCAAAAATTTCAAATGACTGATTTAGGTCTTTTACATTATTTCTTAGGCATGCAAATTTGGCAAACCTTTAAAGGAATTTTCTTATCTCAAAGTAAATATGCTCAAGATCTCATCGATAAGTTTAATATGAATGATGCTCACCATGTTTCAATTCTTATTGAATTAGGCATGAAGTTAATGCTTGATATGCAAACTCCTCTTGTTGATCCTACTTTGTATAGACAATTAGTTGGAAGTTTGAATTATTTAACTCTTACTAGGCCGGATATTTCTTATAGTGTTGGTTTGGTTTCAAGATTCATGTCTAAACCTCAACAAACACACTTTAAAGCTGCTAAAAGAATTTTAAGATATATTAAAGGAACTATTAATGTAGGTTTGTTTTATGATGCAAATTCTGATTTTACTTTAAACGGTTTTACTGATTCCGATCTAGGTGGAGATCCCAATGATGGGAAATCTACTTGCGGTTATTGTTTTTTTGTTGGTTCGGGAGCAATTTCTTGGAATAGTAAAAAGCAACAATCTACCTCCTTTGGATCCACCGAAGCTGAGTACAAAGGATGCACTAATGCTTCGAAAGAAGCCTTGTGGCTTAGAAGACTACTTGAAGATTTGGGTCTACCTCAACACGAACCAACTCCATTGTATTGTGACAACCAAAGTGCCATTGCCTTGGCTAAAAATCCGGTTTTCCATACAAGGACAAAGCACATTGCTCTCCAACACCACTTTATTAGAGAACAAATTGAAGACAAGCAAGTTTCACTCCTCTATTGCAAGGGGGAAGACCAAGTTGCAGATATTTTGACCAAGCCACTCTGTAAAGAAAAGTTCCAATTTCATTGTAAAAATCTTGGATTGCAACCCATTGAAGGGTTTGATGTAAACTCCCCAAGTAAAGCTTAGGGGGGGTGTTAAAATATTTAATCTTTACTTGGCTTAGGTTTATTTGTATTTAGTTTAGGATATTCCTTTGGAATTCCTACATGTAATTTGTCCTCTAGTACATGTGTGAGGACAAGTCATTTCTTTTATTTTCCTTTATTAAGGAATATTAGATTTCCTCCATAAGAGGATGTGGACACATGGCACACACATTTTATGAATGGTGGCATTCATAGATTTGGGAGTTACTTTGTAACTCCTCTCCTCATCTCTATTTAAGAGATGTCTCCTCTCTCATTTCTTCTTAATGATTATTGTAAAGAGCTACTCTCTCTCTCTCTCATTTTAGGCATTGCCTCATTCATAATATCACAAGGGGTTTTTCTTTGCTTTTCCCCTTTCAAAAGTTCTTGTGCCTCCTTCTTCACATTTGGGTGATTGCTCCAAGGTTTCTGCATTTCTCTTGGTAACATTTACTTCATCAACAAACTTACTTGGATTTTGTTTTTCTTTCCTTGCTCTTGTATTTCCTTTCAACAAGCTATGGGGGATGCCATGACTCTTGCTTCAAGAACTTGGAAAACGAAGCCTATTCTTTACACTCTTATGATATTTATCATGGAAAAAGGGAAAAGATGAAAGGATAAGCTTGAGTGTTACATATATGGATAAGACTTTGACAATGACAAGGGTGAAATTTCGGATCTTGTGGGGTAAACTACAAGTGAAATGAACTCAAAATGAGCAAGTGCGAAAGCATGAACTTGTAGAAAAGAGATTAAAACTTGCAATCGGGTCCCAAAGACCCGATTACAAGCATGCAAGGCATAATGGGGAAAAACTTAACATTTGCACTTGAAATCGATTGCAAGTAAACAAGTCTTGTATACGGATGAAAGTGTAAAGCTTGCAATTCAATTTTAAAAATGCACATTGTGAAAGAATATGAGATGAAAGGCAATAGATGAAGGACTTACAATCGGGTCTTAGAGACCCGATTACAAGTGCACAAAAGAAAGATGATAGGCAAATGTGAGTTTGCAATAGGGCCTCTAGGACCCGATTCCAAATGGATGACAAGTGTACTTAAAATGTGCAATGAGGGAAATAACACGAATTCCATATGCAAGCAATAGCAAAGGGAAAATACGAGCTTGCAATCGAGTCTCTAGGACCCGATTGCAAGTGGTCAAACTTGCAATGGAGGAAACAACATGCAAGATGAGTTTGAATATGGGTTGTGAAGTCTCATCTGCATGCAAGGGCGTGCAAAGGAGATACAAATTCTCATTCGGGTTACGAAGGCCTGAACACAAATGCACAATCGACTACAACGGCTACACACAAGACTTGAAATGGAGGTACAAGTTGCCAATCATGCAAAAATATAAGCACTTGCTGGAAGTGGGAAAGAACAAGTGAAATCAAATAAAAGAAAACCTTAACACCAATCAACAAGAAAGGGCCAAAAGAAAACGTGAGCATATGAGAAGCAATACCTAAAAATGAAGGAAGAATTAGCTTAGAAATCGCCCAAAACCGAAATGCAACTTCACAAGGAGCAATGAAAAATGATTCCAAACCACAACGGCAAGCTCAAATAAAAAACTTGAGGAAGAATATTCCTATTACGCAACAATGTCTTGAAGACAATCCCCAAGAAAAACACAGAATTTGAAAAGGGAAAGAATCGAGTTTTGAGAAGCCCAATAAAAGCAAGAAACATAACACTTTATCACTTGCAAAACATACTTACAGTCGAGTCTCAAAGGCCTGATTACAAGTAAATGGACTCAACATTTAAAAAGAAAATAAGCCTCACTTGTAGTTGGGCCTATGAGACCCGATTACAAGATTTAAAATATATATTTTATAAAAAGGAAAATTACTTGCAATCGGGTATTAGACCTTTGACTGCAAGTATTATGACTTTACAAAGAACAAAAAAAGGCCCGATTACAAGTGTTTTTACTTGTAATACACTTAAAAGTCTCCCCTTTACTTTCAACGTTCAAGCCAAAACCCGAAATTGCATAGAAATGAAGAACAAAGACGACAAAAACAAACCAAAACTAAAACAAAGATGACAAGAACATTTACATATGACTAGAAGAGCATATTAGAGGAGATTTTGCCTTGTAAAACGCGTCTTAGAGACGAAAACTACGAATTTTAAGGGAGAATTCATATAGTTATTTATGTTTATTTGTGGAGTTAATTACTTATTTTCATTTTATGGTTATTTTGGAGTTGTGTTTCGTACTTGTTAATTATTACCGTTTCTTTCATGTTTAAGGGGAGGGGTGTTGTGTTCGCATAGGGTGTTGCTAAAAGGTTCTGGAGTGCATAAGTAAAGGGTGGTATATGGTTTTCAAATGGTTTTTGTTCTTGAGAGGGTGGTTTTCTTGAAAGAGGTGGTTGATCATGGTTTTTCGAAAATCGAATTGTGAAATGATGTGTTGAGGATCTACATTTTTGGATTCAAAGGTGTTTTTTGATTTCGGGTTGTGGGAGATTTCTTGCGCGTGCTTAAGAGTCGGTTTGAAGAGTTTCTTGGGTTTCTTCGTAGCTGTGTATGAGCTAGAGAAAGCTAGTTTTGTTGTGTGTTGATCATCGTGTGAAGGACTGATGGTGTGGATACGTCTCCTTCTCAAGTCCTTTGTCCAATTCTTCTTTTATCTAGGTTGGTGGATCACTTGATAAATGCATTTTTTTTTGCAAAATTGATGAGGAGATGCATACAATGAGTCAATAAATGAGTACACAAAATAAACAAGCTAAGTCTAGATATTTGGTTGATTTAAATGCAAACTGGGTACAAAATGGCATCCTCTTGTGGAAGGCTGATGGTTGACAGACTGAAACAAAATGAAAGAGCAAATTGTTTTTGTAAAACTAAAAGTAAATATTACATCAAAAAAATTTACATCTTCCTCTTTCCAGCTTAGTGAAAACCAAGGGATAGATAGAACTAGAGGGTCAGGATGTGACTCCTCCACCTCACCACAATGAGGTTGAGGGTAGCACCCCTCACGAGGGTCTGAGGGTGAGAGAGTGAGGGGTGGAGAGATAGGTTTAGATCTTGAGGGAGAGAGGAGAGAGTGAGATAGAGAGTGGTAGAGAGAGGGGATAGAGGAAGAGTGATAGGAGATAGATAGGTCTGAAATTCGGGGCAGATAAAGTGAGTGAGATAGAGAAAGCGAGAGAATGTTGATAGGAGCCTATTGATTACTGAAATTTGACTAAGTTTGAAAATTTAAAAGATCTTCTAAAACCTACAATTTGCATTATAAATCCTAGAGATTTGAAGCCACTCTCAAACATCCTGCCAATAATGTTTCATGTATATATTCTGATGAAGAGAATGAGATTGACTTGAAAAAAAATTGATAGTTTTTTGACGTGTTTGGGCCTCTTTTAAACACGGAATCACCAATCGCCAAAAAACTCGCGAGTTTTTGAAAACTTGTCAAGTTTTCGGTGAGTAGTGCAGCTATGTCTCAGCCTATTCAGGAAATTTTAGATCAACATATGTCAATATACAAAAAAAGAGGAACCACCTCACAATTTAATGTGAAGCTCAAATTGTAAATACAAAAGGCTTATGTTAAAAAGAAAAATGATTGAATATTTTGGGACTGATCTTATTTTGCTTCTAGATATAGCCCACGACCATATTGATGATTATGGTAAATTTCAGCTCTTTAGGTTAAGTGTTGCTATTTGGGGACGAATTAAATTATTATTTATCGTAAAGGGTGAAATTTTACAGAGAAAAAGAAAACCAACAGTTCTGCCATCCTGTCGATCTGGTATGCAACATTGATAATGAAGATCCCACAACTCAAATGAAGATAAAAGAGAGTAAGTTTGAGGCATTCATAATAGTTCACCATCAAAATATATCTTGGAATTGAGAATGATGAACCACCATTACACCATTTCATTTCATTTTCTTAAGCTGGCTTTTCTAATTCTTGAATTTAAGCATTCTTAAATTAAATAGATGTATTTATTTAAGAATAGGCGTGTTTTCTCTAGCACATTTTGCACTTAGCTAAAGTTGTTAAAGTTTATCTTTGATCAGTTTCATCTTTGTTAAAGCATTTAGATTCAGTTATTGGATTTTGCATCTTGTCTCAATCCTTCACCAAGGGGAGTATTGTTCCTTTACTTCCCAATCTGGTAAACTTTCCAAAACAATTCATTCATGGATTTAATGGTTATCAACATTGTACAATGCTCCTTTTGGCAAATTATGCATATGAAAGCTGAATTTTTAAATTTATTTAAATACAAATTTACAAGTTGTCCTACTTACAATAGATTTGTTGAATATGCACTCCATTTAACATTTGCTTCAAGTATATAACATCAACCTTCACTTCAATCAATTTAACGTGCACTTTAATTGGTCTATTTATTTTGTATGCAAACTCAGGGCAAAAATGAATTCAAAATTCGGAACTCAAGCGTAACAATCTATTCTAGTTGAGGATTTGAACTTTGCTGTGCCAATAAATTCTGTGTTTCAGGATACTAGATGTAATTTGGAATAAATGTGTAGCACAGTCAACACAATAACAATCAGTGGTCAGCACAGAGACAAGTAACCAACTTTGGTTTACAGCAACACTGAACAATAGCATTTAATAAGAAAAGTGGCATTAACTCTAATACTTGATTCAATAAAGCAATGGAAGACAGAAGAGAAAGCATGAACAAAATTTAACCGATTCGTCTTACTCTAGAAAATGTCAAGCAAAATTTCAGGTAAAAATATGAAAAAGAAAAACATTGTGAATAATTCTGTTCTAACTAAAGAAAATGTACAAACCAGTGATACCTGGAAACGAGTTTCCACCCTAAAGACACATGTTTTGGAAACAGAAATGGTTTTGGGGATGGGGGGATGGCTGGAAACATTTCCAAGCCGTTCCCGATCAAGCAAAATTTTCGGAAACCATCACGGAAACTCGGAAACGGTCAATGATTTGGTCGGAGACTGTTGACCGTCCCCTGGACAGCTGGGGATGGCCAAGCCGTCCCCCAATCGTCCTAAGGACAGACGGCCATCTCCGGCGGCAGGAGGCATTAAAAAACAAATTGTTTTATAAAATCTATTTTTTATTGCAGCGATAATCAATGGAATTAATAATTTAATTATTAAATTATTAAATTAAATTTTAATATCGATATTTATTATTAAAAAAATTATTTTAATCAATGGAAGTGATATTATTATTTTTATGAAATATGATATCAATATTATATCGATATCATATCCTATGATATTGAGATAATATTGATATCATATTTGATATAATGAAGCCAACCGATGAAAAATAAAATAAAGCCTCAAGATAAAAATAAACTGAAGCCGGCGATATTTTTAATATCGAACTTCGACAGGAAGCAGTGCTAGAGCATTCATTTTTTCCAACCGAGCCAGGCAAGTAAAGACTGAAGTTTATCGCTTAGGCCCGAACGGCATTTATTTGCATCGATGAGCATTTTAGTCCATGATGCTATTCTATGAAGATTTGATTCAAATTCATTTGATGCTATGTCCTTAGTTCTATGATGATTTGATGAATGATCATTAATTCAATGATTTTAGATTTAGAATCTAGATTCTGATTTATAAATGTTATCATGTTGCTATGATGAATGTTTATCGTGTTACAATGTTATATAAATATATAATTTGTGAATATATTTAGAATTTCAGATTTCCATATATATATATATATATATATATAGCTGTCCCCTGCCATCCCCTGCTTGGGGAAAAAAAAAAGTCTCAGAAACCCGTTTCCCCATCCCCCCGTCCCGGAAACTCAGGGTAACATAGGTACAAACCAGTCATAGTTATGCATTCATAATAAGACTTGTAAATCAGGGGACAACATAGTGAATTTCTAAATTTTAATAATTATAAGTTGTTCTACTTCGTTATATTTGTTGACTATGAATTTGATTCACATCTCTTCAATCATATAACATCAGCCCTCAATTTCAACCAGTTCAACTGTTTGATCAATTGTGTGATTTAATTGGTCTACTTATTGTGTCTGCAAACATGGGGCAGAAACTGATTCAAATTATGAAGTCAAGTGTGATAGATTATTCTCATTAAGGATTTGAATTTTGCTAGGCCAGCACATTGTGTGTTCCAAGTTACTAGAAATCTATTTTGAAATAAATGTGTAGCACACTCGAAACAATAACAAGAGATGATCAGCACAGAGACTAGAAACCAACTTTAGTTTACAGCAACAGTGAACTATATTTGCAATAAGCAAAGTAACAAAAACTTAAACACTTGATTCTATGTTACCAGGTCCTTCTGTTTTACCCGTCATAACTGTGTGGGTTTGGTATGGGTCTTGGTTCTCTATGGCTCTGCCCCCGGGCACCCCCAGGTTCCCTGTGGGTTGGTCCTTCACACAAAGGAACCAACAAGGTACCATACACACATATCCAGTAGGACCCAGACATACCAGCAGCCACTGGGCCTAAAAAACATTTTAAAACGTAAAAAAGATTAAAAAGAATTAAAACAGTAAAGTTTCCCTGGCTTCCCAAGCCCTTTTTTTGCCAAAGACACCAGAACTGCCCCTTTTTCCAAAAACCAAAGGTTTTGTACTTTGATAGACCACCCCTATCCCAAAAATCCAGTCTCTCTCCTTCTGCCAGATCACATATTTCTTTGATAACCCATGGCCTGGTCCTTTTTGGCTCAGACTATGCATATTATTAAAAAACAGTGGTCTGCTTAGGCCAAAGACTGAAAACCAACAATTTGATTGTGACCTAGACCATGGATTTTTCTGATAACTCATGGTCTCCTCTGTGTTTGCTAACAAATCTGTAACTTTCCAGAATTATATGAATTGCTTATCAGACACCATATATGCTATTTCAATATTCTTTTTGTTGGCAATTGTGAGTATCACTATTCTTATAATTTATAACTTTGGACTATATGTATAAGATTTTCCATACCGCTGTACCAGTTTCCGGTACCCATACCGGTAACTTAAATTTGTTTCAATAAAGCAACGGGAGACATAAGTGTAAGCATGAGGAATTTTTATGAACAATTCATCTTATTCTAAAAATGTGAACGAAAGTAGCAGGTGAAAATAAGACAAAATATATAAATATAGGTCACCAAAAATTGTGAAAGCTTCTGCATTAACTTAGGAAAATGTACTCATCAGACATAATTACAAATAAATGCCAAGAGTTTTAAGATAAGAAAATAAGAGGTAAAATTAAATCACAATCTTATCTATTTCTTAGAGGGTAACACAACATTTTGACCTGGAATACAAGCATGTGTCCCAAAAAAGAAAAAGAAAACAGCTTATATAATCTTACAAACAGTACTGTATGATGCTTAGCATAACTCATATCATACCTTCCATGCCTCTTAGTATGAAGATTGTATAAATCAAGGCCCTCCTCCAAGATAAGTTTTATTGAGTCAGGCAAAGGATCACTGCAAATGAACGTGTAAAATTTCAGCCATTAACCTTACAATCCAATGCAAAAAGCATTAAACAGTGTTTCTCCAAGTTTCTGGGACAGGAAGACATGATGATATGGTTTTGGCCCTTTGGGGATAGCGAAAAAATTTCTAAGTTTTGGAGACAGCAATATGAGTACATACATTATATGCACATATACATGCACATACAGTAAGAAAAACTGCACAAAATTATGATTCTCTTTAAATGTCAAACATATATTTTAGTAATATTGGAAATTTTGACTGATAATATTCAAATATAATATATTTTAAAAATATAGGTAACTACAACTAATATCACTAATAATGAAATTTAAATTAAAAATAAAAAAGGGTCCCTAAATATAGCAAACCATCGCTAAGAAAAAAAAGAAAACCCTAAATATTGGTTTTTATTTCTTAAAAAAGCACAGAAAATAATTTGCAAAGCACATCAAGCCATTAAACAAGGAAAGAAGGCATCGAGGGCAGATTTTTGTTTGCAAGAGTTGACTGGTAAAATTTTATCTAGATGTAATTTCTGTATATTGTTCTCAAGCTTATATTGATGTAAAATATATGGATATGACGATTCTTTCCCTAAATGAACAATAATGATCCCACAAGTCATATTACCTGATTTATCCTACCAGGTTTCTTTTTGGGTTTTGAATATATGCCAGCCATCTGTAATTTGTATGGAGGGTGGAAGTTGATTCACAAAACACTTAAGCTGCAGAAAGGCAGAAGACCTCTTTGTTGCATAACAAGATGAAACATCATCAGGTTACAAGATAATGGAAAGTTAAAAAATTATGCCTAAAAAACTTCCAAGTCTAGATGTTCAGTTCTAAAACCCTAAATGGAACCGATGTCAAGAGACACGACAGGGATGTCAGGGATGCCCTAGCATTCCTCTGGGATCCCCCCCTCAAGGAATGCCCCAAGAGACGTCCATCATGTTAATGGGACATCCCAAAAAACAGAAGAAAAGGAGTATGGGGTAGGGATGTTCTGCTCCTGTCCCCAGGACGTCCCAATCCCAGAATGGCAAGAAAACCATAGGAATGCAACCCTAGCACACACTGGCATTAACCACTACAATGTCAAAATTTGGAGTTCAGAATAAGCTCATCAGTTAATAACATTTGAAAGTGATGATCATAATCTCAATGGCACACTATAAAGCAAATAAGTATCTATATTTGAAGTGAAACACTTTAAATTAAATTATTTCAAGCATTACTATAGATTAAGGTATGTTCAAAGAAGAAATTAGCCCACTTTAAGCAAATTTAGTGTCAGAAAACATTATTTTAAAACAAACTGGATAACATTAACATGAATTAAAATAAACAGTCAGCATACTAATGATAAATGAAGATAAAAATCTGGATATTACTAAGACTACCTATCAGATTTCAGCGAAGGCATTTTTACAAGCAATCCAAAACGTTCGCACAGCTCCTCCTCAAATTCTCTCCGGCTCTGAAAAGCAATTTTGATTGCAATTATTGTTTCAAATAAGTGTCAAATGAATAAGTATGGTATGAAAGAGAAACTTGGATGTTCAATATATTATGTCTAAGATTGTGTACATACCTTTCCTTCATAGAGATTGTAAAACATCAAAAGGACATAGCCTGCATTCTGTGAATTTTTATCCAAATTACCCTTCAAAAATAATAATTCAAGTTTCAGTATCTAGTTTTTGGATGCAAACAAAGCAAGTGCTGCTATCTAGAAATGTTTTTGTTTTAAGCGCCTGCCATTGCATTGCATCAGAAACATTTCTTATCCCAAAGTTGCCAACCCAAAGCCACAAATGCTATGCAATATGGAAAGAGACAAGACCATCAAAAGAAAAATAAAATATATATTCCAAGTAGAATAAGCCAAAGCTAAACTTGAAAAAACATGAGATGGGCACAGCTATGGGGTAAAAACAGTATATCAATAAAATTAGCAAGTGCAAGGTAAAAAGCCAACAACCACAATCAAGAAACTAACTGTACCGGATGGTTAACTCGTTGAAGAACACGGAACATAAAGACCGCCAGGGCATCAAGGGAAAAAGGATTTGAGTCCGTACCTAAACAATTATAGGTAAGAAAGGTATTAAAAGGATGAATAGATAAGAATACAAACTAACTTTCTCATTCATCATTTTTATTATCATCTCAGATAAATACAATATCCAGATGTAATCAATACTACAAACTTCCCTTTAAGTTTTAAACTTTTAGTTTTTCTATTTATTTTATCCAATATTGTAAATATGGCTTGACAACAGGCCCCTTACCCTGCTCAAGATAATAAAGAAACACAAAAGCCTACTGGCTTAGCAGCACCAAATTCCTAGTATTTTTTTTCTTTCTGTATTCTACAGACTCCCACTTCAAAATCAAAATTACATGCCTTCTTGTCTTGCATGCCCGTTATTATAGAAAATTTCACTAAGCATCATCAAGTTTCCCCACAGGATGATTGACTGTGACTGGAAAGGCTCACGTCCATCCCATCAATTTCTATTCCAATCATCTTCAAGATCAAGCAGGATGCAATTGCCATCTTCTCCCAAAAGTGAAGGAGGATTAATTTCTCAATTCTTTTAATTAACTTTTCTGTAGTTGTTTAAAAGGTAAAAAGAGAACATTTCATCGTAGGAAAGAAGCTGAAGTGTGTTACTCCCAAAGTAGAGGATATTCCAAATTCATCATTCCTATCCATACTGACAAATCTTAATCACGTTTGTGAGCTTTATGCATGCCTTTGCATTGTGACTGTTCAACAATCTAAAAGTTTAAAAGACAGAAAAGAGAGTACTCATCAGAAATAGATAACAGAGTTATGACTTGGACTATTAAATATAATCCAACATACTGGAAACTCCTTCAAAAATACAATAGACTGCAGAAGCCCCCATTGGGCTAGGAATATTTAACATTGTTAATAATTGTGAGTCCAGGAAGAATTACAAGGAAAACATGCACGCAAAAGCTACTCCATTGGGGAAGGGCTCATCATCCTGCACCCATACTAACAAATGCTTCTATTGTGGTGTTGTGCATTGTGTCTCTCCTTGCCTTGTGATTATTTACCAATCTACATGAGTAAAATAGTGAGATAGATGGGCTAATGAAAATAGTCATCAAAGTGATGACCTGCATATTCAAAACACTCCAGCATAGTGAAGAATCCCATAAAAAAACATCTAAATAATACAAGAAAGCAGAAGTTCCTATTACTTAAAAACCAGTTCCTGTTTAATGGAAAGAAAATTGAGTACAGGAAATGTATGATGAAAGATAATCAAATACAAAGCCCAAATTAAAATCTCAAAACCCTCAAAATGCAGCTACCTAAGAAAAGGTTCTATGCATCGGGAGGCTTTGAAAAGTCATCAAGGTGAGCAGGTTTACATTACTCTTTCCAGCCTAAAATCCCTCCAACTGTGCTTAAATAAAAGAATTGACATCTAGATCCCTACCATTTATATCATCCAGCTGTAGATTGTCTAGACCATATTGAAAACAACATCAGCCTATACGAACATGAAAGAAAATAGTAACAAGTCAAAGTTCAGTTAAAATGTCAAAATCTGGAACAGCTTGTGTGTGTGTGTGTACTTGATGACCAAATCCCTTTTTCATTCAGACTTTCAAGGAACTATTTGGAACAATTAGGATACTCGAGAGTGATTTGCAAAGGGCTCTACCTCTTCCATTGGTTCAGATTGGAACCAAGCAGATCAAGCGTACTAGCCTTTAGGCTTACACATTGACACATTCCAATAAGAGGCCTAAGTATGTAGAGCCCCTGAATTTTCAGTCTGTATGGCTTTTCTTTAGCCTTCTTGCTGTGATTCCATGCCCCTAGACCATATCAAAAATGACACAAACCTATACACATATAAAAGAAAATACTTAAGACTGTGTTACGTTGAATTAGATACAGATACAACTCCCTAATAAAAATACAGCTAGATATGACAATTATAAAAAAATACATATATTCAATTTTCCACTTTCTTCTGCTACCATTATCAGAGGTGCTAGGCTCTTTTACTTTGAGAGAACTGAAGGTTCACATATAGATCTCTATGCAGTCATCCTCGATCTACCAAATTGATTACTTCTAGTTCTTTTCTTTCGGCCTGTCACCACTGCTGGAAATATTGAGCCTTTAGACGCTATGCTTCTATTTCAGAAGCAGACAAGCACAGATTGATGAGGTATTGCCCTTCCCTACATTATGTTAGGGCTAGGGCTCCTTGGTATCCCGGCTTTCTGTAGCAACACGATTATTTTTTTTATTTCATAATTGATTACCAAACCACAACATGCTCTTGCACAAGAAGTTTATCTGCTAACATAATGATAGTTATAATTTGCATTGCATCTCTTGTCAAAAATAGAACATCAATGAATGTATAATGATCATACAATAAGATAAATCTGATATCATTATTTCTGGTATAGATTTCTGCACTAGTTTTGATAAACTTCTTCTATTAAGTTTTCAATATCAAGGGCACTTTTGTTCATGAAAACATATGAAAAAGGAACACAATTGATAGCATCTTTCAGTTCAAACAAGAATGGCATCAATCAACACGATAACCAGTTTATTGGAAGGGTACTCAATTGACATACTGTCTAATAACTGCTGCAATCAACAACTTCCAGGTGCTTACAAGTATGGTATTCATTGCTGGTTAGTTTTCCCATCAATAAGTCACTCTTTCAATGTTTAATCATTTTGATGTGACAATGTTATTAAAGCTTGACATTTCAAACAAGCATCACAACATAAAATGCTGATACAATTAAACCAACAGTGCAAAGCACTGAACCTTAGATATGAAGCAATACAAAGCCATTCAGACCTGCAGCAGTAGGTTCATAGTGAGGATAGTCCATAGCCCATGTTAAAATTGATAGGGTAGTGATAGGGTTACTGATTCTTTCAAAACACATCAATACTCTCCTGAAGCACTCAGACCAGTCAATGAGGGTTCAACTATTATCATGAGGTGGTACGGTCAGCCCCAAAACCCTAGCAAATCACCTAAAAAGTCCATGCCAAAAGCTACCCAGAATCCAACACGAATCATCCCTAAAAGCTCCAATCAATTTACCCTGAAAATCTTCATTTTACCAAAACCCCATGAAAATCGTTGTATTTCCTAAGTTAAAATACCATACTGGCTAGGGTGGGTCTCTCAACACCAAAGCTAGTAAGATCGAAGAGGGTTTCCATTCTCAACAACTCCTGGAAGAACTCCTCTATTCATTCCAATAGCATCTATTTAAGTGTGCAAACTCTGAATGAGAGAAATGAGAACCAAAACTCTAATTCGTAGAGTTTGGAGAGAATTAGGGCATTTTAAAATTCAAATATTTTTATTCTCTCTAAAAAGCCCCCATAATGTTTTAAAACAACTTTAAGTCCCTCACATCTGCTATGCATCCAATTTGGGGAACAGAAAAACAACTTTCTAATATTTAAACACTACACTAAATAATAAAATGTCACTTTATTACTTTAGAGCGAATATTAAAATATTATCAACCACTTTATAGAAAGTTTGCCAAGACACCAAAAACTAAAATCAATCATGCCAGAAAAAGTGATGCTAAAGGATGATGATTGGTGCCTGTTGATGTGTCTTTTGTACACAACCAAACACAGAATAAAATACCTAAAGGTACCTTACTCTCTCTTGAATAAAGCTCCCGAATGCTGAAGATATCGCAAAAGCTTCAAGGTTCTGTTATGTAGGATCTCTACTCGTGGATAAGCTCTTCGTGGTACGATGTGATTTTGCTGGAATCACAAGGGGACTTACACTTGATGACCTGAACGTCTGATTCGCTGGAATCACAAGTCCTATTTCCTAACTGGAAGACAAACAAATGGTAAAAGATGCAGGGTTCAAGAAGTCTACTCTACTACCTAGAATGCGAGAAGATGGATGAATGACTAGGTGGAGTCCTACTGGGCTGGGTCTCACCATCAGGTAGAACAATTCAACACCAACTCAGTGTGATCTTCTAAGGGATGTTTCAAATATGTCCAAATCGTACACCATCAAATACTGATCACCATTCAAGATAATGCGTGAACAACAGAGGTGTTATGACTCGGGATTAAGCTCGTTCTATGCCAGTTGACCACGCAAGGCGCTCTTACAGTCAGCAAAAGGCTAGTGGTTTGGACTAAGTAGATTCCACGCGAGTACATTCAATAAATTCTTTCATTCAATCTAATCATTTATCATCTGCAATGAAGATTCAACAAGAGACCATGCGTATTGCAAAGAAACAACACATTTCACCATATCTTCAATGAAAAGGGGGTTCATTTACAATCAAGGCAACAATTTCTTGCCTTCTCTTCCTACTTTACTCTAATTTCTATTCTATTCACTATCGATCATTAGCTATTCTAACCTGTATGAACTAAATCTTAACTTTCTAGCTATTCTCTATTAACCCACTATCAACTATTGACTAACTATTAGCCTTTACAAATGAGGAGCCAGGGCTTATATAGTGCTCTCAATACAATTCAATGGCTCAGATCAATTTGAGATCAATGGCCGAGATTTTACAATGAAAACCCTAATTAGGGTTTGTTACAACAAACTCAATTCTAGCCAATGAAATAATTGCATTATTTGGACACATCTCTTCTCTGGAATATTCGACCAATGGATAACCAAGGTAGGTACATCAAAGTTTGTGTCATCTTTGATGAGTCAGGTACATTGAATCTAGACACGCTGAGGTGGACCAATCCAACTGGAGGAATGATGACTGGGACGCCACCTTGTCTGACACTTGTAACTTGGTTGATGTTCCAATTTGATGATGCTAAGAAGATAACTTTAATTAACTCTTCTGAAACTATTGGCTCCTTCAACGGACCCTTGCTTTAACCTCCTTTGTCTTTGATGTGCAGGATGGATGGTGTACCTTTCCTTGAAATGCTGGACTGGAAGAGATCATCCCTGATGATGCTGGACTGGAGAAGGTCGTCCTTGATCTGGCCTGGTCTTCTTTCATCTGCAAGACAAACCATAAGATGATTAAGGACACATAATATATTTATTCTAACATAGCATTTTATACCTTGAATCATCAACAAGAAGACATCAAAATGAAGTTTGCTCAAGATTCTTTCCAGGGACAGGCTCCATAAGAATTTCGCCTTGGACCCTTTGGAAGGGTCAGGAGCGAAATTCAAGTTTTAGGTCTCAACTCTTCATTTCCTTCACTTCAATTTATCTTGCAGGGCAAAGCAACATCATTTCAACCTCAATCACACCTTAGGACTCAGTCTCGACTTGACACAAGGAGGAAATAGGTAGATTGAAGAATTTCGCTCTGGACCCTTTGGAAGGGTCAGGAGCGAAATTCACCTTTTAGCTCAAAATTTGCATATTTAATGATCAAGAATCTTTCCAAGGCATTCCAAATAGCTTCTTTTACCCTAGTCTAGGCCTGGTTTTAGTGTTTTTCGCTTTGGACCCTTTGGAAGGGTCAGGAGCGAATTTCTCTCTACACTTGTTTTCCCTCACTCAACTCCATTTTTTTCACTTTCTATACTTGGAATCTCATCCTTGGATCCCTTTCCCATGCTTGCAACATTTTGTTTGACCTCAAAATGACTAGAAAAGAGAATTTCGCTAGGAATCATGGCCAGGGACAGCACCTATAATGAATTTCGCCCTGGACCCTTTGGAAGGGTCAGGAGCGAATTTCTTCCTCTAGCCCAAAATCATCATTATTGGAGAAAACAATCCATTCAAGGGCAATCTCAAGGGCTTCTACCATCTTTGTCTAGGCTTGGCTTGGTACAAATATGAAAGGAACAGATGGATTTTAGAATTTCACTCTGGACCTTTTGGAAGGGTCAAGAGCGAAATTATTGTTTTAGGCTTATTCTTCCATCTTTCAACCTCAACCAACTTCAAAGGGGCAAGAACGTCAATCCTCACACTCATGCAAGCTATAAAAACCCCAAGTTTGACTTGACTTTGTAAGGAAAATAAGTGATTTTAGGAATTTTGCTCTGGACCCTTTCGAAGGGTGAGGAGCGAAATTCATGATTTGGCTCAATTCCTTTAAATTTGATAATCTCTGGCAAGTCAAAGTCACACCTAAGGACACTCCCAATCCTAATTCACCTTGGACCACCCTAGACTTAGCATAAAATTGAGGGAAAAGATAGGTTTTGCACAATTTCGCCCTGGACCCTTTGGAAGGGTCAGGAGCGAATTTCCATTTTGAGCTTGTTTTGGCTACTCCATTACCTCAACCAAATATTCAAAGGCAAGAACACATCAAATTCCTTCTAACCATGCCATAAAACTCAAGAATCTAACCATCTCTAAGAAGAAAATATGAGTTTCCAAGAATTTCGCTCTGGACCCTTTGGAAGGGTCAGGAGCGAAATCCATATTCTTGATTGATTTCTCACCTCCTTCATCCAATCCATCTTCAAAATTGATCTAACTCAACTCTCCTCTCCACAATCAAGTCCACTCACCACCAAATTAGCTTGAAAACTTCACCTCTCAATGCCTTAGGCAAAATAAAGGGGGTAAATGAGGATTTTGCTCTGGACCCCTTGGAAGGGTCAGGAGCGAAATCCATGTTCTGAGTTGATTTCCACCATTTCTCAAGGAAAGAACACATAAATCTACCTTTCAACATGCCTTAGAAACCAACACTTGGCCAAAACTAGGAAGGAAATAAGAGCTATAGAGATTTTCACTCTAGACCCTTTGGAAGGGTCAGGAGCGAAAATTACTTTTTAGTCTTCCTCCTCCATCCTTTCAACTTGAATCCACCTCAAAAAGGCAAGAAAACACTTCTCCTCACTCATCCAAGTTATAGAAACCCAAGTTTGATTTGATTTTGCTAGGAAAATAAGGGATCCTAGGAATTTCGCTCTGGACCCTTTGGAAGGGTCAGGAGCGAATTTCACTATTTGGCTCAATTCCTTCACTTTCAATGATTTCCTAGCACTTGAAGTCATTCCTAAGGATCTCTTTCACCTCAATTCACTTTAGTCTGCAATTGCATTGGCACAATATTGGGAAAAAAGGTGGTTTTGAGAGAATTCGCTTTGGACCCTTTGGAAGGGTCAAGAGCAAATTTCTCATTCTTGACTTGATCCTCCATCTTTTCAACTCCAATCTTCTCTAGAAGGTAACTAAACATCATTCTTCACCCAAGGGACAAGGTTTGTGGTCTAAGCAAGGTCAAAAAATAGGTGTGTAAGGAATTTTGCTCTTGACCCTTTGTTTGTGGTCTAAGCAAGGTCAAAAAATAGGTGTGTAAGGAATTTCGCTCTGGACCCTTTGGAAGGGTCAAGAGCAAAATTCATCTTCTTGGCTAAAATCCTTCATTTTTCAATGCTTTCAAACATTTCCAAAGGCCAAACATGTCCATTCTTCCTTTCAAGATACCTTGCAAATCAAAATTTGGCCAAACAAGGAAGGGAATGAGGTCTAAGAAGATTTTCGCTCTGGACCCTTTGGAAGGGTCAGGAGCGAAAATCTTGATTTAGGCTTTGATTGCTCATTTTTCAAACTTCAATCTTCTCTGGAGGCAAACATAGATCACTTTCCACCTAAGGAACAAGGTTTCAAGCTCAAACAAGGTAGCAAATGAGGTTTATAGTGAATTTCGCTTTGGACCCTTTGGAAGGCTCAAGAGCGAAATTCATCTCCTAGGCAAAAACTTGATCTTCTAAAGCATTCCACTCCCTCTCAGGGAAAGAACATACTAATTCCTCCTTCATCATGCCAACACCTAGCCAAAACAAGGAAGAAAACAAGAGATATAAGGATTTTCGCTCTGGACCCTTTGGAAGGGTCAGGAGCGAAAATCATGTTTTGACCTTGATTCTTGATTTTTCAAACTCTAATCTCCCTTGGGAAGCAAACATAGACTACTTTCCTTTCATTTCCACCTTGGTCCTAACTTTGGCTAAAGGAAAAATGAGTGTTTTCAAGAATTTCGCTCTGGACCCTTTGGAAGGGTCAGGAGCAAAATTCTCTTTCTTGGCTAAAATCTTCACCTCATCCACCTTTACTCACCTCCTAAGGCTTAAGAACAAGTCAAAATACTTCCATACATGCCTTAGGACTCAAAACTTCGCCTTGATAACTGAGAAATTGAGGTTTATAAGGATTTTCGCTCTGGACCCTTTGGAAGGGTCAGGAGCGAAATCCATATTTCAAGCTAATTTCCGTCATTTTGTAGTCTTAAACCTCCTCTCCAAGGCAAACATGCACCCAAACCTTCTCAACTATGCCTCAAAAATCCAAAACTTGGCCATATGAAAGAGCAAAATAGAAGAAAAGGTGAATTTCGCTCTGGACCCTTTGGAAGGGTCAGGAGCGAAATTCTCAATTTGAGCTAATCTTTCACTTGCTTCCTCCTTTTCATGCCTTGGACGCACTTTGCTAGGCCTCCTTCCATCCTGATCCTGCAAATCTACCCTTTAGGTTGACATTTAGCCCAAGAATTTAGTGGAAAATAGGGTTTTACATGAATTTCGCCCTGGACCCTTTGGAAGGGTCAGGAGCGAAAATCATGTTCTAGGCTTGATTCTCCTTCCAACTTATTTGACCTTGCCTTGGACATGGTCCTAGACAGATTTCCTTCCATACCTTTCGCCAATTTTCTCAACCACTCACTGACTTCCTCGAACTCGAACAAGACACAACCAACAAAACCAAGCCTAAGGAAGACCTTGAAAAAAAAACCCTAACTTGGATCATCCACTGACTCATCCTAGCTCAAGCAGAGCCTGCTATCCAGCGATCCCCTTGACAGCACTCATCATGCAAAGGCTAAAACACAAACCCTAAAAACCTAGAAAGCAAACCCCAGAAAGCAAAAAAGTAGGGGTCCCCATTTGCATGGGGCGATGTGTGAATACATCACAACAGTGCCTAAACAAGCACTAACCATAAATAGCAATGTTCTCCAAAAACTGAGGAGAACAAACCCAAAAAAACCTCGAAAGATTGGTGCCAAAACAAGAACTTGATATAAGTAGAAGTGTTCCTAGAATATTCGGTAGAACAAACCCAAAAAGATTGGTGCTGAAACGAGCACTTACTATAAATAGCAGTGTTCTCCAAGGATTGAGGAGAAAAACCCCAAAAAAACCCAAAACCCCAGAACACTACAAAGAGCATTGTCACCAACTGGAGCACCAACTGAACTCCAAACCATCATTGGATGCCACAAAATCCCCAAAACTGAGCCAATACTCACATAACGGTGAGGTGTAAAAATGGGGATATTACACTTACACTATAGAATTTGTGGCTACACACCATACCCACATCAGGAATCCTCCCTCACCCCTATTCTACTCAATAAATCTCAGCTACAAGCTCAAATTACCAATTTGCCTCAAATGTTAGGGGGAGTTGTACATGACATTTCTATCTCCTAGCATTGTCCAACCTGCCCACTTGGCTATGGACCAAAGTTCCACAAGGTTTAAAGACGTGGAGACAAGGGAACAAGGGGATGGATTTCGGGGACAAGGGTACTTGGGGCCCAAGTTTGGGAATGGTGGGGGGATGACAGCAGTGGAGCGGTGCTGACATAATACATATATTACTTTAAAAACTAGTTTTAAAAAGATAAAGATGTATAGCATAATAACTAGACTCTAGTATTCAAATGACAAATGTCAAAATATCAAATATAGACATTGGAATGAAAATTTTCAAAAAAATTCGTTTCATAATCATCTTAATCACGATCCAATCTTCATCCAAATTACAATCAACTGATCAAGTTATCAAGATTCAACAATGTTCAAAATTCAAACTTCAAAAACAAAATACTAAATAGTAAATACTAGAAGTATAAACTCTAGAGTCTAATGACTCTAATCATCTCCAAGCTCCTCACCAAACTCCTCAATGTCCTCATCACTCGAACTATTGGACCCCACATTCTCAAGCTCATCTATACCAATACAGCCAGCCCTGTCTGCGTAGCATCATCATCAATTTGTGTTGGCTCTTCTGGCTCTACATCCCATCTGGCTGCTTGACTTTCCTTGTGCGTAGATGTGTTGCGGTCAATGAGATGCAATGCACTATGTACCACCACAAGCTTCTTTGCCCTCCTAGAAGTAAGCATGTTCCTCTTAATGGGCTGGATGAAACTATAAGTAGACCACTTCTTCTCAGCAGTAGAAGAACTAGAAACCTGGGACAGCTAACGAATGGCTAGAGTGTTTGTCAAAGATTTAGGACTGTGCATAGTCCACCACAACTTGGGGTCCTCTCGTGACATAATCTTTGGATCTTATTTGCTTCCTCTAAATATCCCCATAGAGTGGCAAATGTTGTCCAATCAATATGAATCTGGCTAGCCTTTGTAGGAACATACATTTTGTCAATTGCATTCATGAATCCTTATTTCACCTCACGATCCTCTATAGGTGTAACTCTGCCAAGCCTTTGCACATACCATTTTGGCTTCAATGCATAGCCAGCCATGTGTAAGGGAGTGTTGAGCTTCTCCCATCTACAATGAATGATCGGCTAAATATGATCAGTGTAGAATTGTAATGTAGGGACCTTCTCTTGCACAATAGCCTTCATTTGACCAAGCATAGAATCAATGCACTCATACACCTCTCCAAGTGAAGGTGCATTAGAATGCCCAAAATTAATAACTGTGAAAACTAGAGCAATGATGGAGACAATATATTTGGCACCAGCCCAAAAGAGATCATTCTTCACCACCACCTTCACCCTCAACCCCTGCTATGTCTTCAACTCAGGCTGCCTGTTCCAGTTTGCTGTCATAACCATTAGTTGAAATGCCTCTTGCAACTCAAGCATCCTCTCCAAGAGAATAATGTATGATGCATACTAAGTCTCTACAGGTTTTAGGAGTTCCTTCTTGGAGAAGGTCCTAAAGAGTGCATGTGCAGTGTGGTGATTGCAAATAAACATTTGCACATCTCTAACATCACTAACAATTGTTTTGATCCAGCTGATTTTACCCATGTCCTTAAGTGCATTATTCATGGCATGCACACAACAAGGAGTCCACCAAATATGTCTATAGGCTGCCTCAATCATCTTCCCTACTGCTCTACACACATGGGCCACATCTGTCACTACCTACACCACGTTTTGTGGCCCAACCTCCTCTATAGCATCCTTGCTGATTTGGAACTGAAATGAGCATCCTTGCTACACCCTGAACAATCAATAGCCCTAAGGAAATAAGGGCCCATTGTAGATGTAACCACGATGCCTGATGTTCATCCACCCATCCATGATTATACTGCAACCACTTGTGACCCAGGTTCTCTTCATCTTCTCCATCAAAATATTAATCTTGGAATAGTTTTGATCCAAGATTGTTGTCCTTAATTTAGTCTCAACTCCCTCCCTTATTATCTTTGCCACAGCTGCCTTATAATGAGAGTGGGACACGTGGAATGGAATGCCATTGGAAAAGAAGAATTTGCCAATGGTATCATTTGCCTCATCCTTTGCTTGCACATTAAATAAATCTGCCAAAGGTTGTGCAGATGGACTAGTCATCTTACATTTTCCCCTAGCCTCTATTGCCCCTGAACTGGATAGAATTGGTGGCCTTTGAGTTTGCAAAGTAGAAGAAGCCACTACACAAATCTGATCACCCCTATTCCTATGTGGCAATAGTACATGATATAGGTACTTCATCTTCATTGCAACCCCATAATTTTAGTATTTCAGCCCTGTACTTCAAGTTCTTATGCACCTTTTTGCATACTTCTACACCTTTACCTTGAACAAGAAGCAAGTGAGCATTATTTCTAGTTATGCTGCCAAACCATTCAGCATTACACGGGTAGCACTCCCACTTTCTAGCGCCCCCAGTTGTTCCAGGCCTTGCTTTTACCTTTAATGCAAATTGTTTTAAGGGTGGTTTTGGATCAAAGGGGCCCTTGGCCCATTTTTTGAGGATTTCAGAAGGGCAGCTGAAATTTCCACTCCCAACAGAACTTGTTTCAGTTTGATTTGCCTGACCCCCCACTCCTTATGTGCTCATTGTCACAGTGATAATGAAGATTCAACAAACAATGATAAAAAAAAAACCTCAAAATTTACAAGTTTCTAACAGTCTAATGGTGATATTGATGCTGTGTATTCAAGCAAACAGCAATTTTTGCAATTTTTGTTTTTAAAGTTTTTAGTTTCTATTTTCTAATAGCTGCAATAATTTTGATTCTTGAATCTTGAGCAATGAACAGATTTTCTTTTGAAAGAATTAAGTTTCGCAAATGCCTACCTTCAATCTTGTAGCAAGAATGATGAAGCTTCTTCTAATCCTTTTCCAAGCTTGCTGATTCAATATCCAGACTTTCCACTTGCAGTTGCAAAACTTGCAATCCACCTCTTGCTTCCTAAGATTCAATTTCCAAGCTGAGCAAATGCCTATGTGGTTGCAAATGAGACTAAATGTCTCTTTTATCAGCTTTAGCGAGTTAGGGTTATGGTGCTTGCACCTTAGTTTTTTGGTTTTTTTTAAACGTCACTTAACTCTTTTCTGCCACGGGAAACATTTGGTCGTTCCCTTCCCTGTCAAGAGACATCTGGGCATATCGAGGATGTCCCAACATCCCCGAACGGCATCGCCTCCCTGAGAAACGTCTCACCCTCTGGAAGAAATGCAGGAGAAGTCTCTGATTCAGCTAAGAAACATGACAGAGGTGGAGGTGCAGCGGAGAAACATTTTGGAAGCATCTCCCTGTTCCGAGGATGTCCTCGTCCCAAAAACTTCATGTTTTTAGGGGGAGATGCGTCTCAATGGAACATTGCCATGGACTCTCCCTAAAAGCATTCTCAAATTGTACATTAGTACATTCACATTGTGATCAATGGCATTTTAACTTCTCTTGCAATGCATCTTGGGACATAAGACACTTGAAAATTTTATTGTTAGTGCAAGCACCAGTAGAAAAATTAGAGTCGGAAAGGGTTGAGGGTCCCATGCGACAACAATTTACCCCCCCAAGCCAAGAGGTCCACACTGGACATAGTGAACCATAAGGCGAGCAAGCTATCGAGGGTGGGAGTCGAACCCTCCCCAACAAAGTCACAAATTTTCTTAACATAGGTCGCCTACCACTAGATCAAAAGCTTGAATTGTTAGTGAGAGCACCATCAAAGAGGTTAGGGTGTCACGAAGGGTTGAGAGTCCCACACGACAACAGCTTACCACCCCGAAACAGAGGTCCATACTAGACACAATCAACCACAAGGATAGTAAATTGTCGAGGGTGGAAGTTGAACCCTCCCTAACAAAGTTGCCAATTTCGTTAACACAAACCAACTGCCACTACACCAAAAGCTCAAACTGTTAATGAGAGCACCACCAGAGAGTTTAAGGTGTCAGGAAGGGTTGAGGGTCCCATGCGACAACGGCATACGCCCCCAAGCCAAGAGGTCCATACTGGACACAATCATGTCGACCATGAGGCAAGCAAACTGTCGAGGGTGGGGAGGGTTACTCCCCAGCAAAGTCACCAATTTTATTAACACAAATTGGCTACTACTACACCAAAAGCTCAAACTATTGGTGAGAACACCATCAAAGAGGTTATGGTGTCGAGAAGGGTTGAGGGTCCCACATGACAATAGTATACCCCTCCCCCCCCCCCCCCCCCCCAAGCCAAGAGGGTCCATATTGGGCATAGTTGACCACGAGGCGAGCAAGCTGCCAAGGGTGGGAATTGAACCCTCCCCAGCAGAGTCGCCAATTTTGTTAACACAAACTGGCTTCCACTACACCAAAAGCTCGAACTATTAGCAAAAGCACCACTGGAGAGGTTAGGGTGTCAAGAAGGGTTGAGGGTCTCATGTGACAACACTAACCATGTAAACAATCTAAGATCTCTCATTAGATAGCACGAAAGCCAAGGGTAGTGCATGAGAGGAGGTTGGTTGCCGAGTTGATCTAAATACTACTATCAAGTCAAACCTAGGTCTTTTAAAATTTCCAAGTGATTCAGTTGTGTCTACAAATTTGGTATATTCGTGTGCATGGGTTTCCTAATGGCAAAGCATTGTGGAAAAGTAGTTTTGTCATCTTTAGCAAGGGTGGTTCATCAATGAATATTTCCTATCCATTTGGTATAAGAATTTTGCATGCATTGTTGATTATTGTTTACAATTCCACATTTTATAAACCATTTGATGCAAAACGAGGTCAATGGCTTTCAACAAACCATGATGATGGTGAGTACTTTAAGGGAAATGAGCTTTGTGGTTGGTCAACTCACAATTGACACATTACAGGGTGTAACCTAGGTTCTTGCGTTATCCTACACCAGCAAGATGCCAATGATTACATGATGTGTACAATTGATTGGTTCTCAACATGTCAAGGAAACTCTTGCAAGGGTCAAGGACAAGTTCCAAGGGTTTTTTGACAAGATCAAATCCAGTGATACTCAACAAGTAGTGCTAGCTAAGTGAGCATGGCATTAAACCACTAACTTGTTGGCAAGAGACATTGTACCAGAAGTGATAAGTGCTTGAGGAGTGTTTGGGTGTTGTCATTGATCACAACTCAGATCAGATGCGTCATCCGGATTATGCAGAATCATTCTACCAGAAGTTCAAAGTCTACTTTGCTTAAGTCTAAAAGGTGGAACATAGTGTTCGTCAGAGTAAGAGTACATTGAGCAGAAATCAATTTTGGTTGCACATTTTTCTTTGCGGTGGAAGAGGTAGTCGATTGGTTGATTGGAATAGCTTAGTCCGCAATCCTAGCCTTCGGTGTGGATTCTCGTGCAAGATTGATGATCCGATATCCGGCAATTCAAGAAGAATAGGGTTATTTGTGTGATTAGTGGTGTAGCATGTTATATGGAATCTTTGGGATGATTTTGTTGATTGGTTTTGAGTTCGGGGTTGTCGAGCCGACATATGTGAAGCATATAATCAATTTGTTTCGATCCGCATGTGCATATGTAATCGGATTGAGCCGACTTCTTTTTAAACGTTTCATGTTTTGCAAATGTTTTTGGAGCCGACATGTTGGTGACCTAAAACAAGCGATGCAGATATATAAGACCAATCTATATGATCATTTTTGGGATGGATGTTGGTGTGCGAAGATTGTATGAGCATTTGTGCGCTATCTTTGGATTTATGCTCTGGTGTATGACAGAACAACAGAACAGAGCAGTGTGCCAAAACAATGGAAGTAAGATACTTTGTGCTTAACTGGAACTGCACTTTGGCATTTGTAGATGCTATTCATCAATTCAGACATGTAAGTTATTATTTGTAAACATTTGTAGGACAGTGAGTCCTCTAGGGCTTGTAGCCCTCTCTTTTGTATCTGAGTAGTGAGCTCTAGGCAGTGTGCATGAATGCATGTGCATTCCTCTTGCAATATTATTATACTCCTGATCACAGTATTTTAATATTGTAGATCTCAATCCCACCGTGGTTTTTCCCTTTCCGGGTTTCCACGTAAAAATTATGGTGTTATGGTTTTGTGCTTGTTTGTATTAAGTTTTTGCACTTTACTTTTATTCATTTGCATCGAGTGGTTTAAGAATCAGTTCAAGAAAGTTAAAAATTGAGTGGTGCAGGAGCACCTAAGTTGTCATCAAGCCTCTATCAGGCAAGTTATGCATCATGTGTGTTTTGAAGAGTGAAAGTTGTAAATAAGGTCTTGAAAGACCATATGTGATGTAATAAATGTTAATGCATTAGTAGCTTCTGCAAGATAAGACACTCCTAACTCTCTAGTCTGTTATTAGTTTACTTATTCATGCTTTATGATTATCAGACTATAACATTGATCATAATTATGATATTGATATTGGATAATGACGGATTAGATTGACAATCTACTTAACTATGTTAAGCGTCAATCTAAAGGGCTATCGAGCTACTAACTCGATAGCATATTAATGTCGATTCATATATGAATCGGCATTAATATGCTATCGGGGTATTAACCCGATAGCATATAATGCTAATCGTAATTGTTACTGTTTACTTTATATTATATGCTTTGATACCGATTCATTATCGGGTATGTTTTATCTGAAACAATTAGCAAATACCGATTCACGATCGGATGTGTTTATAAGTGTTGTTATCATTAACAGAGATACCGATTCACCATCGGGTATGTTCATAAGCATTAAATGATTCATTATCGGGTATAAAGCACTGTTATCATTATACCGATACATTAATGTTTGAAGCACCGATTAGTTATGGATCGGTTAATGTTAAGTAAGGGTCACAACCAAGTGACATCTTGGTCAGACATGTCTAAAAGACATGTCCGATCAAGGTGCCACTTGATCGTGGCAATCCTACTACTTATACATCATTCAAACCAAAGGAGATGACATTGAAATCGATACATGTTCATCCTCCTAACCTGCAGTAAAAGAAAGATAGCAATATTAGTACCATTGCCATAATATCAATAATTAAAATACACCATCCTACATATAACCTGTTCATTAAATTGGAAATTACATTACTTTTACATGGTATCAGAGCCACGTTGACCGAACTTGAGGCTATTTAATTTCGTGAAACAAATTTAAGAACAAATTTATATACTACATCACATTTCTTCAAAATGGCCAATGCTATCAGATTCGAAGACAGACTCGGAGGTGGCAATGATTTTTCAGCCTGGAAATTCAGAATTCAAATGATATTAAAGGAGAACAAAGTGGATTCGTTTGTTCAAACCAAAAATGATCAACCCAAAAATGAACCTGACAAATCAGCATGGATTGAGGGAAATGAAAAGGCAATAAAAATAATAGTTGATGGGGTGAGAAACAACATAATGCCCATCATAAGAAAACATCAGACAGCCTATAAAATGTTCAAAGCTCTTGAAAGCACATTTGAGATATCGAATGCAAGTCAAACTCTAGCATTAAAACGAGAAATAAATCACATCACCATGAACAAAGGGGAGACAATCAACGCCTACTTTATGCGGATATCAGTTCTAAAAGATGAACTTGCAACTCTGGACTATGAGATCCAAAGCAAAGAGTTAACACTCATTGCTTTAGATGGGTTGCCTAGTGGATGGAGCACATTCGGAGCACATTCGTCGAAGGCATCAGTGCAAAGTCCAAATATCCCAAGTTTGAAAGATTAAGGGATGACTGTCTCCAAGAAGAATCAAGATTGAACAATATGGGAATGAAACACAAGAATATAGATGAAGATCTACAAGTTCTAAACACCAACTCCACCAAGCATAACAAGAAAAGGCAGTTTAGAAAGAGAAAAGGTCATCAAGGCAAGAATACTTCAAAGAAGGACTTATCTCACATTCAATGTTACAAATGTGATTAGTTCGGACACTTCGTTGCAAAATGCCCGGAAAGAAAAAAAAAACATTCTACATTTGTTAAAGCAGGAAAGACTAAAGGGGAAGATGACTCCGAGAAATATGTATTCTACTCAGCACTCACAAGTCAAACTTCTAACAAAATCAACTCATGGGTGATTGACAGTGGTTCATCCAGGCACATCACTGGGTTTAGAGAAGTACTTGATTCCATGACAGAGGAGAGTGATGAGGACGTAACCATCGAAGATGACTCCACACATCCAGTCAGAGTAGGAACCTGCACCATCAAATTGAAGACAGGCACAACCCTGCGGCTTGAAGGAGTACTATATGTCCCTGGCATCAAAAGAAATCTAGTCTCTATATCAGCACTAGAAGATAATGGATACAGAGTGACATTCATGGACAACAAAGTATTGGCTTGGCCAAAGAACTCCTCCATCAAGAAGGCAAAGACCATTGGACAGAGACGGGGCTCTTTGTATGAACTATGCACCGAACCTAATCTAGCCCTAATCCATGAAGCCACTAATGCAAATGAAGTTTGGCATAGAAGATTAGGTCATCTGAATTTTAGGGCTTTATCTTCGATGGGAAACCTTGTCACAGGTCTACCCAAGTTAAAGCAAGATCATTCAGGGGCATGCAAAGGATGTGCCCTAGGTAAGAATACCAAAGCTGCATTCCAAAATAGTACTAGGAAAACTAGCAAAATTCTAGAATTAGTTCATTATGATGTATGCGGACCTATGTCCGTATCCTCTCTAGGGGGATTCTTGTATTATGTAATATTTGTTGATGACTACTCTAGGAAGACTTGGATCTACTTTCTGAAAAGTAAAGAATCAGAAGAGATCCTCTCTAGATTTAAAGAATTTAAATCACTAATTGAAAACCACTCAGGAAACAAAGTTAACACCCTAAGAATCGACTATGGGGGAGAATACACATCAGATTCATTTAAAGAATTTTGTAGAGATAATGGGATTAAGAGGGAGCTTACTATACCTTATAACCCTCAACAAAATGGCGTAGCGGAAAGGAAAAATAGGACCATAGTTGAAGCTGCCAAAGCCATGATCCTAGATCAAAACCTTAACACAAATCTCTGGGCTGAAGCATCCAGCACCGCTATATATATACAGAACAGGTGCCCTCACTCCCATCTTGAGGACAAAAAACCTGAAGAAGTATTCACTAAGATTAAGCCTGATATTAGCCACCTTAGGATATTTGGATGCCCTGTCTATATCCATATACCTAAAGAAAAGAGACTAAAACTAGAGCCTTCTGGAAAAAGAGGATTACTTGTAGGATATAGTGAAACCTCCAAAGCCTACAGAATCTATGTACCTGGTCAAAGAAATATTGAACTAAGTAGAGATGTAATATTTGAAGAGGATCTAGCTTTCAAAAGAGCTCAGAACTTCATAGAACTTGAAATCTATGTACCCACCTCTAACTTAGATGAAAATCTTGCTCTTGAGTTTCAGAGGGAGAATCTAGATGAAACTGAAAATGAAAATGAAAACTCACCTAGAAATCTCAAGAAAAGACCACTATGGGCCACCAAAACAGTAGAAGAATTTCAGAGGTTTGTTGCTCCTTCAGGAACCTTCAGAGAAAGCAAAAGACCTAATAAATTTACTAGCTATGTTGCTCTTATGAATGATCTATCTAAAAACGAACCTGACAATGTGACAGATGCCCTTAAACATCAAGTGAGCTCTTTAACAATCTGAAGAAGATAAAGCAAGACAAAAAGAATGTATTTAAATTTGGTACCCTGATTATCTGCCTATACTTCTATTTTCATGAATGAGGTCCCCGGTGTAGGCAAAGTTCAATGGACCTATGACAGGCTGGTGGCAGTGCAAATAAAGGAAACTCTAGAAGGTTTAGGAGATGCACAAGCTCAAAAAGCTATTCTGTGGGGATACTTCAAAACTTTCCAAGGCATGATGCCGAGCAGGGAAAGGATCCCTAAGGAAATTGTGGAAAAGTATTAAGACTCCTAAGTTCTAGAGGTTTTGATTCATTTTTTTTTGGTGCTTTAAGGTTTTTTAAATTTGCTTGATTTTCCCTCCCAGCCAAATGTAGTATTTCCTTTCCATCTTCACCTATAGTTCACCTTTGGTTTCCCAAAAGCTTTCTTTTAGACTTTTCTATTATGTTTGGTTTGCAGGATTTCAACATCCAACCACATTTTTTCCCAGAAGTGTCCATGTTCACTTCCAAATCAAATCTCCACAAACCTCCTTGACCACCTATTTCTCCACTTTCCTTCATCTCCCATCTTGGAATGGTAGTGACAATAATGTTTATAGCCTACATGGGAAAAAGTGGGCCCACCTGCCATTGGATTAATTACTATCCACAACTCACAAGCTCAAGGGTAGTTTAGAGTTCTAACGGTTCTCAACCTCCTACCAACCCTACAATGACCTTAGACCAATGGTCATGAAGGTTTCCACTTGCCACATAAAGATATCATCCTGATAAAATTTGACAACTTTTGTCCTAAGCAACAATTATTCTACAACATTATATATCGCAGTTCCAATCCACAAGACACTAGTCATTCATAAAACTCCTCTAGGTATGGCCAAGAAAACAAGGCATAGGCCTTTGATCCAAATCACCATTAGTGAGAGTTGGGAGCTCACCCTATCTTTATTACCAAGAAATCATGCGATAACAAATGATCTACTCAAGGTTATTTGAATTGTACAAGGATAGGTTATTTGATGGCAATAGAGCTAAGGATGGTCCTTTGCAACCGAAACACAAGGATGATGTCAAATATCTTCAGCTTAACCTTATAAACATTTTGCCAGTTCTTATTTTGGGACTCTAGAAATGTTATTGAATTAGAGGGCACAAGAAGTCATAATTTGACGATTAAGATCAAACAGATATCAACCAAATTTATGTAATATCAATAAACTAGATAGCTCATAAAGGGCATCTCCAATCCATAAAAAGCAAGTAAGATCTTAGAGACTAGAGAATTTTATTCACTGATAAGAAATGCTTATAAAAGAAAATCTACATTCACAACCCTAAATTCATATGTAATGTCCCCACTTTGGAATAAAATTTAATAATAAATAATAATATTATTAAAATAGAAAAGAACAAAAATAAAATTTAAATTAAAATATAAAATAATATAATTAAAATTTAATTAATTTAATGAATGTCAAAAGACATGGAAGGAAAAGTTGTGACTCCCTCAAAAATGGGATATAAAAGCGAGAAGAGAACCTCATTTTGAGAAGGGGATAATTTGGAAATCAGAAGTGCAAATCTGATTTAAATAAGAAGTGCAGATCTGATTATGAAAGGTTGTGTCCCCTTCAAAGGGCAGAAGTAATGAAGGGTGTTAATGGTGAAAGGGTGTGTCTCTTGCCAAAGGGCATCCATAATGAAGAGGTGTGACCTCTCCCTCACATTGAGAGATATAAAGAAAAGGAGTCAAAAGCATCCAGGGACATGATCATCGATCAGATCAGATCAGATCAGAACTATTATTAAGTTATAGGAATTGGGAGCCTCCTAGTAGGGGACATTACATCATAATAGTTATCCATGAGCATTGTATTCAGTATTCGACTTCAAATAATGATGCGATTTTGTAATCCATATATATTGAAGAATCAAATCCAATAGAAAACACAACCCCATGGTTTTTCAGACTCATTTAATATATTGTAATTTAATTTTGCAAAAAAATAAATGTGTATTTTTTAGAAATTTTAGTGTTTTTAAGTTGCGGAGCTTTTGCGGAGTCAAAAAGTTTGGGCTTGCTGAGTACTTTTGTCATGTCCCCACCAAAATGAGAAGTCACAGCAGTATTGATTACATCAAGTCACAGCCTTTAAACTGTATTCAAGACAGCTGGCCTATAAGATAATAGCAGTTTAAATAAGAAAATCATTTAATATTTATCTAGGGGAAATATTGATCATTAAATTAAATAAAGAAAACAGTTCAAGACAGTAATTTCCTAGAATAAAAGATAATTAAAATATAATTAAGGCTCAAGAGTTGTGACTCTTGCAAAAGGACAGAGATAATGAAGAGGCATGACTTCTCCCTCATATTGAGAGATATAAAAGGGAGAAGAATTTATTTGAAATAGGGCATCAAAGTATCTGGATTGTGAAAGAAAGAAAGCATTCACGTGCCTTCAGACTGCGACATACACATCAATCGCTCAGCAATCCGAGTATTTTTATTATTTTGGTGGTATGATTTATACTAAGAATCAATATGCTTTTATATGTAAATAATAGTTATATGATCTTAGAATGACAACTCTGTTGTATTAAGTCTGCATATATATTTCTAAATCAGTAATAAATCTGTTACACATTTCTAAATTCTGCATAAGATAGAATGAGCAGAATCTGTAGAACTCCAACCAATCAGACATTCTGTTGAGGAGGGGATGATATGGTGCATATAAGGAGGGCAAGCAGCCAAAATCCATTCTAGGTTAAGTAGGGGTTGATTGATGGATGTGCTTCCGTACCCCTGAACTCTAAAGAATTAAGCAGGAGGTAACACAATGGTGGTACTTCCATACCCCTAAACCTGTTGGATAGGCTCAAAAGCGCCTTGTATGATCTCCCATGATTCTTCACAATAGCAATGGGTTGATTGGATGGAGCTCCAGAGGCATTTATTGGAACACCATAAGCATGAAAGTTCTATGTGTACATTGTTAAATATTATGTTTATTGGTGTTAGTAATCTGGTTGCAGGTTCAAGATTAAGGTTCTAATTCAATATACACATTTCCAAGCATCCTCCAAACCCTGATTAGGGCAATTTAGGGCAACTGAGAAAGGTTCTTGTAGGGGACATTACAACTTTCCAAGTCCAAGACTGCAAACTGTGATGCATTCCATGACTACATATTGCTAACACTCTTTTTCCTTCAATAAACTCATAGAGGCCATCTCTCACTAAATAAACATCTTTAGTAATTCATGGACAACACCTAGGTGTCATTCTTTGTTGACCATGCAAAAGTGATATGGTGGATTTAGTGTGAATAGCTTGAAGAAGTGACTTGCAAATACTGCAGGAATCAAATTAGAATATTTTATTAATGCTAAAGACCACCAAACCTTCAGAAAATGTTTTATTAATGAAATCTCTTGGTGCCACCAAGGTTAACACATTAATATTGAACAATTTAACATGGCGAACTTCAAGGTAATCAAAACTCAACTTTTGTGCCCCATGGTAGACAAGAACAAACAAATCATACCAACCTTATTGATTTTGAGTCTTGACCCATTCCACATAGATGAATTTATTGTGAATGTCCATTCTCACCTCCCATATAGATTATCAACTAATCCTAAGAGAATTTATTGTGAATGTCTATTCTTGTCTTACAAATAGATCTCATGTGGAGTTTTCAAATTAAGATCACCAAAGTAGCAATGGCTAGAAGAAGATAAGGTCATTCATGATCCCTAGTAATTAAATTGGTTGTTTCTCTATAAAATGCTCATTCTAACCTCCAAGTATTCAAGTCCTATAAAAAGCCTTGTCAGAGAGCATATGTAAGACAAAAGAAAATAGTGTCAAGCAAGTGTGCTTTAAAGAAAGAAAGAGAGAAAGAAAAATAATATTCATGTCCACAAATGACCAAAAGTAGGTCAATGGAACTATAGGATACAGCAGTTAATAATAGAGAGCTATAGGAAGAAAAAAATAAAAGTATATGAGACATTTTTTATTGGATAAAAATTTTCAAGGAGCATAAGGTAATAAATATAGTAGTGTTTGACCATGCAAAGGGGACAATCATACATGTGAGGAAGATATTTCTAGTCATTATTTAATAAGGACATAGGATAAGACATGGTGGCAATAAAGTTGACTATGAAGAAGATTAGAAATAAGATAGGTATGTGGGACATAACAAAGTAATAATGAGGGACCGGTGGGGAAGTAATAAAGGGAATAGAAATGATGGTAAGCTATGTACATGATCTAAGGAGACATTTGAAATGAAAGGTAAGGAGTTTTCAGGTCACTGCCAAGTAAGAAATCAATTCCAGAAGTTCAGTTTCTGAAAACTAAAACTGTTTTATTGTAAAAGGCTGCCTGTGGGTCCCGCTCAAGATATTTTGAAACAAGTGGAACACAGGTCAGTTGTGGACAGTTATGTTCAACTACCGGATTGACCGAATTAATGCCAAATAGTTGTAGGTAGTTGGAAATATGGTTGGAGGGATAACTGAGAATTGAGTGGGCATGGGTTAAAGCTGCCAACTTCTAGAAGGCAGATTAGGTCCCTTGGATGCAGTCAATCCTAGCCACCAGTTCAAATTGTAAATTTTGTAAAAGGCAGAGGCCTTTCTTTTGTAAGGGGTTAGAGAGTTAGATTATTGTTAGATTTTTAGGTAGTTAGAATAGGTCAGATTGTAGAAGGTTAAATTTTAGGAGTAGCATAGAAATGTTGCAGAAATTGTTGTAATAGGCAGCTAGAATCAATATAATGGACATTGATTTGATGTTTATCATCTTGGTTTTAGTCTGTTTGCATGGTTTGTTTCAGCAATTTAGATAGATCTTTCTTTTGGGTGTGTACGTATTTGAGGATTCAGGCTCATACCATTGAGGATATACTGATTGTATGTTCTTGTGTATGGTTAGCCTGAGCCTTTAATTGCGTTTAGTTCAATTGCAGGTATCTGTCTGAGCTGCGCCAGAATTGGGTGCTTAGCCATGCATTTGCAGTCTGAAAATCTTCCAAGTCCCCTTGAAGATTGCACCGTTCCTACGAAGTTGTGAGCCATTCTGGCCAAACAGGGATTGGTTATGTTGAATTTGTCTACCCGCATACCAGTCTTATTAATTTTCATTTTCCTAAACCCTTCTCTTTTTCATTTATTTCCCAATTCGAGAATCAGATACAGACCAGCTTGTTGCAAAACGTAAGGCCCCTTGTGCCCTTATGCTCCCAGCAAAACACATTAGTCACTGAGTTATTCCGCAGTCAAGAACTGACATTTGGAACCTTGAGGTTGTCCCCTTTGATCGATTAAAAACAGCATTAGGGCTTCCTTATACAAGAGAGGATAGGATACTCAGCAAGATCATCATATTTTGCGTTGGCCGGATAGAGTTGCAGCAATGCGACTTTAGCCACGTCAACACGTCCTACCCAAGTTTTCTATATGTCTAACCGACATTGCATCTACTCATGCTTCCTGTCTTTACTACAACATCATTGTACTTAGTGAATTACTGACGAATAAAATCATAATAAAGATTAATTATCTTGTGAATTACAAGGAGTCGTTATGATTTGAATCATTTAATTTTTCTTTATGAATGGCTGTTCCTGACAAGGTTTATGTTCCGCAACTGTCATACCTGTTCTTGTAACATCCCAACTAGACGGATTGAGTGGTGGGTTAATATCATAAATCAAGGTTTTACATCATATCATCTGTCCTATAAAAGACTCTTTTCATTTTCTATCTTGTGTTCTCTATGTTATGAAAATGAACACTCAATACTACAAAATGTGTGACATTTTCATAAAATAGTGTGGATCTATGATTCTATACACATGAAATCACAATCCTACAAACAAAGAAATATTTACCATAAGATTGTATTCAAATACATACCAATTAATCATTTAATCAATGCAGAAAATTTTAGGAATAAATCAAGCCACTTCCAAAAAAGCCAGCCAAAAGAAAAGAAACTACCTTCTGAGTCAGTTACAACTGGTACTGCTACTCCTTTGGTGCTCCTGCTCATGTCTTCAATCTGCATTTATTTGAATGTTTTATAACAATAATGGAGGCAAATTTTTAGGGCAAAAATATATATAAAAAAGATGTGTTCCCTAGATACTCTGAGTCAAGTACTTATTGCCCTTCTCTTTCTTCATTTCCCTTCTCCCATTTGAAGATGTGTTTCCTTGACAACCTAGTTTCAATCCCCATTCTCTAGAAAATTACTGAAATCCACTTCTTCCCAAATAATACATCAAAGGCAAACTGCCATACATACAGGTTTTGATAACTAAATTGGAATATTGCAGGCAAACTGAGCCTGCTACACACACCGTGACCTTTCATATTGTCTTGCCGGCATTTATGTGTCAGCCGTGCATTCAATGTTAAACAGACATTACGCCTTGCACAAGGAGGCAAAAAAACAATTAGGATTAACCATTTGTCTCAAAATTACCTGTCTCCAAACTTCTTCATTTGGAGCATTTTTATCAGCAAGAATTATTTCATATGGCTTTCTTTTCCACTCTTCAGCCACCTTCTGCCAGTACCTTCCTGTATAATATTCGATGGAGCATTAACTTAAGCTTTTAATTTTAAAATTATTATAAGTATATATCTCAAACCATAAGAGTTATCTCAAAAAATTTATTCCATGCTCATAAGGAAAACTTACTTATGCATAAACCCACAAAATGACACTCAAAATTTAAGTCCTAATATATGCATAATTTACAAGCAAATGGGAATTTCAAAAAATGATGAAATGTAGCACCAAACCAAGTAATTAAAACATATAGAATACCACACAAAAAAGAATCGAA
Source organism: Cryptomeria japonica (assembly GCF_030272615.1). Taxonomy (NCBI): domain Eukaryota; kingdom Viridiplantae; phylum Streptophyta; class Pinopsida; order Cupressales; family Cupressaceae; genus Cryptomeria; species Cryptomeria japonica. The sequence continues at coordinate 358,871,056 of NC_081409.1, forward strand.
TACCTTTGAAGAGATAAAGGATATATGTCTATGCACCAAAAATTTTATCTTTTAAATGAAAGCCGTTAATTTCTGTCCAATAAAGACCTGGTCTAAACTCCCAACTTCTCTGAACTACATTAAAATTGGTTAGAAGTTTTAATATTTATAATTGCTTCTTTTAATATTTATCATTTTTACTCTATATTATGAAACAAGATTTCACTTTCACATTCACACACCCAACTCCAGGTACACACACATCATGAAGAATTTTCACAAAAACATTCTCAAATTTACCACGTTTATTTTGGAAGCTTAAAGCATTTGTTCTATAAAACATTGATTTTTGGGATAAATATTAAATAATGATTATCATTGGTCCTAAAAATTGGGCATCTTATAACCTATAAATAAGTGTTTTGGGCATAAGCTATTCTTAATGATGGTTGACGCTATGCTCATGCTGTTGGAATATTGTACCATTTGTGTTTGTGATTTCACTGATTAAATGGAAGCTGAATGAAGGTGTCAAGCTTTGTGTTGATGTTGTTCGTTCATCTAAGTGGTAGATTTGGATGCGACTTAACTATTTCGATCTCAAAATCATATGTCATCTATGCTGAAGTTGCTATTCATTTTTAGATCTTTGTTTGCATCATCAAATTATTGGTCTCTGTTTTAGCACATGGTGCATATGTATCCAAGAAAACAAGCAGATGCATATTCATCATGATACATTGGTTGCGAGTTAGCTTGATGATAGCAATAAGATAGGCAAAGGTACAACAGTTTAAATATAGAATGACTTTTAAGAAAAGTATATAAGCAAAGTCAATCTGATATATTTAAGTACAAGAAAGACAACAGATCTAATTAAATCCTTATTGCAAATATTCACAAGTATATTTTATGATAGCCATACATTTTGATTTGGAAATTGATTGAAGATATTGACAGCATTAGTCAATGCAAGTACATGTCACTTGGGTTTAACTCTGATCATGAACATCCAAGCTGTATGAAAATTTTTGATAGATTTAGGGAATACCTATGTATAACATTTAGCAACAAATGCTCAAATGTGAAAGCTATAACCTTTATACAAACCTTGTTACATTTACATCTTGAACTTATTTAAATTCACAATACAGGTAGTAGCACATAGATCAATAGAGCACCTTTGACCTAACATAAGAATTCAATCATATCTAAAGTGTATATAGAACTTCACCCATTTAGGGGACTTTGCCAGCCAATTTCTTGTTGATAATATCTTTTAGATAGATTGGAATTTGAAGTTCCATTGAGTACTTTAAATCATTCAGATGGATCTGAGTATTCTCTTTACAGCTTTTTATGAATTGCAATTCTTAGCTTTATATCAATGACCAGTCAATTGAGCTGGTTTCACAATCCAATCATTGAAACATAAATTTAAAAGGTTTAATAATTATATTTCCATACCTTTGATAAGATCACCCATTGGGCTACGCAAAGGCCGTTCATCTCCAAGGCCACCGGGAGCATTAATAATCTCTTTGCAAACAGCAGATTTTCCACAGCCAGGTATTCCTGAAAGCATAAAGCATGAGATAAGAAAAATGACCCACAAAAATAACATCAAGCAGAAAGGATTATACTCTCCGCAATCAATTTTTTCATATAGTTTCAGCAAAGTAGATCTGTCCAATGAAATTCTACAGAGCACCAAAACCAACTGCCTATGCAACTAGGAAAATTGGAATATAATTGACATCTACAGAAAATGATATTGTAATATTGGAATGAGAAAACCAAGCATCTTTGTATAAAGAATACTGTCTGTGATAAACAGCAGATCCTTTGACAAGTATCAGCAAGTGGATTTGTCAATGATTTTCTATTAAAATTGGCAAAAGCAAAATGTCTTTGTAACTAAGAAATTGTAAATGTAATTAATATCAATAGCCCTTAAGTTCATTACAGTAGATCTATCAATTAAATTTCTACCTGGGTAGGAAAAATCAAGCAGAATTGCATCTCCCATAAGTCATTTTGATATCCAACACTCCAGGTAATCCAAAACATCTATCTCGTACCTCTCTTAAAATAAGATTCAAGTACAAACTTGCAACTTCTTTCAGATACCAGAAAAATAAAAGCAAAGATTATAAAAAACGACCTATAAATGTTCTTCCAAACATCTGAAGAAATCTAACATCTCTATCAGTATTATAGCAACTCTATGTTTCCAGAAAAATTTAAGAATGCTCTATACTCCTTACCATGTGGTCGCTGAAGTTTCATCTCAAATATTTATTCAAGAGAACTTAATAATCTCAACAAAAAGTTAAGATGCAACCACATACAAGTTTTTTAAGTGTTCTGATCAAAATTAGATTTGAAGGAAACATTTGGTCTCGGAATGAGATGTAAACTACTGCCAATGAAGTGGAGTTAATCAGATCCACAGAATCATCTTCATTCCACTCTCACCCCAGCCAGAAATTTTTAGCTTTGTCACTTATACAAATAGTCATGTTTTCGTCATCCATTTTTTTGAGTTTAGATAGACTCACCAGACTTATTACATCATTCTCAAAACCACTTACATAATGAAGGTTTTAACAACCCTAGAGCTACACAAAGATTTGGCATAGGAGATATGATACCAGTTGGACAATATCCTATTACTAGGAAGGTTGAAAGAACAGCTTGCCCTACAACATCTAATGGTCTAGCACAAGTTGTTTAACAACCCTTCTCAAGATTCAACACTCAACTCTGGTCTAGAACTGTATCACTAGCTTCTGTTTTTGGCTACTACAACTTGTGTGTTCAATGTTTTGAAATAGTCCTGCAATTTAAGGAGGAGATCCACTGTCCTGCCAGATTGTCAATTTCCCTCTTCTCAAACTGAAACAGCTTCAAAACTCATCACTACAGTGAGCGATGATGCTACATGCATTCTTATGCCGATGAGAATTGCAGATTTCCATGCCCCTTCTCCATCCTGTGATCTATATCAAAGATCCATTCCTCCTTTTTTACTGTATTTTGAAAATTCTGCTTTTAAAATGAATACTTCTGGTTTCATGTGTTGTTTCGGGTTCACATTTTCTTTGTAAGCTCTTCTTTTATCTCCAAAATAAGAGATGATTTAGGCACTCCTTTCATTTGTATGAACACTTGACATGCTTTTGAGCTCATTCAGCCTATTTTTGTCATTTTCAGACACTTCAATTAATTTTCCCTTCTTTATCTGTACTGCAAAATTGCATGATTGTGATTTTCCTCTTAAAATACTCTTCTAAAAATGCCTTGAAATTTTCTCATAGTACCCCTATAGAAAACAATAGTTAAGAACATGAAAAATGAGTACATCGCTTGCTGTTTTCAAGCTAATCAAAGTCTACTATTTTCAAGACAACCTACTTATGTTTCATTTACCATTAGCAGTGATTGCATCTAAAAACCTGATATGATAAAAACCTAAATTTTTGGATCAAGCACTTAAACAGCATTATGTCCACTGATTTATAGTGTTTCTATTTATTACTGCAATTTTAATTTTCAAGTTATCAAAAAGTGAATTACACAAGCAGCTCCCCTGTCCTTGGAGATTATGATTTTATACAAAAACATGAGTGCAAATATAGAATACAAGCTCACTAATCTACTACAGAAGATAAAGAGATAAAGTTTACCAGGAAAGAAGACTATCATTCCCTGAGCTTTGGATATTTTATCAATTGCAGGAGGTGTCATAGGTAACTGCTCATCTCCAAGGACCAAATCATCTTCCTCAGTCAGACCGCCCACACTGCCAACCAAGAAATCTTCAGTTTTGATCAAATTTCCAGCAGACCCAATTAATCTCTGGTTTTGAACACTCTGACGAGCGTATTGCTCAAGGAATGGTTCGGCTTCTGACAGGTAAGTGGACGAAGGAATCTGTCTGCCTCCATGTTTTTTTAAAATGTAAAGAGCCCTTAACAAACAAAAAACAAAATAAATTAGATATATTAATGACTTACCAGAGAAGATACAAGCAATAGAATAAATTTATAAAATATTCACCAGGGATCAGAAAGTACCAAAGTATGGATTTATCTACCAATGGTAAGTTTTGACAGTAGCAAGCTTAAGAGTCAGACTTACCACTCATCCAGCATCTTGCTCATTTCCTTTTGCTTTGCATGTGATGTGCCCCAGATTTTCATTTGCCTGTCAAAGGTAGCATATGATTAAATATGAACAATACTCAGAAAGATAGCGAATCAGACAAGGCAATGAAATGAAATTTGAATAAAGCTTTAACAGCATATAATTGATGGGCATTGTAAAATAGAAACAATACTACCTCAGTTTAATGAATAAATAGTTACACTCCAGCAACTACTCAATTACAAATCACTATGTCCTTTACTATGAAATCGATCAAATTTGGAAAGGTGACACTGCAGATTGTTCCTCCCAACATATTTTTTTTTAAAATAGCTAGTTTTGCTGATTACATATATAATTTTCATCTTTGATGATGATATGAGACACCACAAAACACTACACTACAATTTCCAAAGTGTCTCTATTTCTAAGCACAGAAAATTTCTTCAGTTGACCAATAAACAATGTCATTGAACACTAAAAGTTAGGCAAAATAGTCATTGTCATGTCTATAAGCATCAGACAGACAAAAACTCAAGAAGGTTCAATTAAAATTTGATTGTCCTTAATTTTTATGCAAAGACTAGTGAATTGGTGAAGGATTCCATTGAAAAATTATATAACAATCCATTATCACACCAAAATCAGTATTTAAGGATGAGCATCTAGAAAAAAAATTAAAATATCTCTCTCTCTAATTCTGTTGATAAATATTTCAATATTCTCATTAAACTGATATAGAAGGTAAGGACCCTATATAATATTTGCAGAATTTCTAATCCCTTTAATAGATAGTTTAAGTTTAATATTAGCTGATGAACCAATTGTTTATGGGAAGATGCATTTGCATTTATGTGCCACAAAGAAAATTCATTCCCAAATTTGCATTTATGTGCCACAAAGAAAATTCATCCCCAAAATAAGAACAAGAAATATAATGTTTTGTGCCCGCAGTAACAGTCAACCTAAGGAATCTGTAGGCAAGCCGTACGTCAACCTAGGAATTTGCCACCCCAATAACCTTTCCCAAATTCAAACCACTCGGTTTATGCTGTATTTGGCATCTCATTCTCATAACCAGCATTATAAAATATGCTAATGATCCCAAAAATAAAACTGACCAAACCCAACTTACAAAATATTATTAATTATTTTAATCAAAAAAAGGGGGTACGACACACTTTGTATGACGTCTAAATATTATTCTATATTTTTTATAGTCTGATGTCCGTCATTTAAAATAAAGTTAACAAGTACACCAAAGAGAAGACATCAAGCAAAATCTAGGATACAAAACAGCATTAAAACTAAAGTTGGCTATTCTGCATTTGTTCTATGCCATGGATGCTATGACTGTTGAGAACACGGTTATACTGAGAGGAGGGGGAGGGTGAATCAATATCACATCATTTTTTTTCTTTTTCAACTTTATAATAAAAGCACATAACTTAATCCCAAAGCATATAAATTTCATATAAACATTCACATGAAATCTAACTACCATATAACACAAGTAGAACACAGGATATATGTGGAAACCATTATGGGAGAAAACCACAGCAAAATAGCTTCTTTATATACAGATAACATCTTTGACAAATTTGTAGGTATCAACCCACTAGAGGCACCAACCCCTCGTTCTATTCATGAGTGCTTAACTCACTAGAGGCATCAACCCCCCATTCAGATTTCCACCTTTTAATGGATGATGGATGATCCTATTCTTCACAACTTATACTATAATTATTCCTCTCAAATTGATCTTCAAATCTGCTACAAAATGATCTCTAACTCAGTCATATAAATCTGCTATATAACTCCTTTATCCTTCTCATCAAACCTGCAATCTTATCTTCTCTTGTACTTCTCAAAGATCTTCATATACTCTTCATCAAAACTGCAATCTATTTTATAGTCCCTTGCTGTATATGCACTTGATCTATCTTATTTTTCAACTCCACACCCACACTCTTCTCCTCTTCCCTATCTCTATTTATATCTTTTTCTTCTTCAAGTCACACCCTTTGGAAGAGATGCCTCTTTAGATTCTTAGAAGAGACGTGTCTTTTTCCTTTTATTAATTGCTGGCGTATAGAATATAATGTTTGCTTATTTTACTAACATACACTATCAATTAAACATGTCCTTCCATGTATTGGGAATGCACTTGTTAGGAATGCACATCGTTTTAATTCCCGATTCGCTGCTTAGTATTAGTTATCTCTTCAACCAGATTGGTCAGGAATTGAACCACATCCTTATATCAATCATCCCATCACACCTTTTCATGTTTTACTTAATTGCATCCTTGTAAACTATCATCAATCACCACTTCGCAAATCACTCAATTTATTGATGTAGTTTGCCACCTTAATATCGGCTTAATATTACATTGCTAGTTTTAAGATCACTACATAAATTGAAGACTACTTTACTTAAACAGAGAGACCTGCACAACATAGGACATTCCAATTTGTTCTCTTACACCTGCGACCACAAATGAAGTCTTCGCAATACGTTGCTTGTGACTTTGAGAGCAAGAAAAGAGGATACCCTGCCTCACTCGGCTATCCCACGCACAGGCAAAACATGTCTTCATCAAAAACGATCTCCAGGAACATTAGAAAGCATTCAAACTCCATCGACTTGGCAGATAATATCCTCGGCCATCAGCTCACAGCTTCATCAAGATGTTCAATTTGCCAAACCTTGAAATATTTAAATTGCCCATGGAATATTTAGTCGACTGCTTTTAGAATAGTCGATCCTCTAAATTGATAATCTTTATTATCTTAATTTGGAAATTAATAATTTTATATTATTTCTTTTACTTCACTGCCGTTCTAATAATAAGTACCACCTTATTACTTTACAACACTGCTTTTTTATATATATTAATCGCTGCTTTCAATATCAATATCATGTGCCTATGTGTCTTCAATAATTGACCTTGCAAACTATGCATACAGATTGCTGTTCACTGTGTCTCCATGTCAGTCTTCTCATTTCACCAACTTTCTTCAATGGGAATGTATAACAAACTATTCTGATTTTGCTTTGACATTCATGACAAACATTTAAACAATCTTACATGAGTGCCCTTGACATCAATGACAAATATTTCCAACGACAGCCTATATGTCAATTAGAGAGAGTATAACAGTATTTGAAATCTTAATAGTGTTCAATGATAATCAAAAATGATGTTTATCCACAGAGATCCAACACAAAGCCAATTTTATAAATTTCAAAAGCCCGCACCTTAAGTAGTAGTCTTTATAAGCAGATTTTCCTTGTTTGAAAAGAATTGATAAACCATTCCGTATCAAGAAAGTCCTTAGCTGCAGAAGTTAGTGGGCACAGACATCATCAAAGTCAGAAAATTTATTCAGCATTTTAAACCACTAATCTATAATCTGATGCTTCAAAAGGACAAGCTCAAACAAAATTGATTTGAATAAATATAATATAGCACTGCAGTTTTCAATAATAAATAGAACCAGAGTAGAAAGAAAAAATGAATAAATTTTGAAACTGAATTCCCTACAATCTATTCACAAAGCAAAAAAAATGCTGAATGCATTTTCAGATTCTTACTTTATGATCTGCTGTTTTTAAATAACAGGTTCAAGTGAAACTGATTAAGTCAAATATAGTACTCCATTTTTCAATAATGAGAAAATTCTGTTTAGAAAGAAAGAAATCATATTAATGTCTATGGATAACTAAAAGCTAAGTTGTCAGTTCCAGTTTGGGCTCGGATTCCAGTTTGAGGTTGAGGTTCAAGTTCACGGGTTTGGTCAGATTCCTTTTCGGGGGTTTGGATTCGTCTGTACAAATATATATATATATATATAAACTACAGAGTGAGAATGCAAAAATGTAGAATCTGAACAACTTCATTGCTTCTCCATCTAGGAATAATTCAGCTCCTGCTTCTTCAAAGGCACACTCATAAATACAATGGGTGCCTCAATATCTTCTTTATTCTTCTGCAGAAGAATAGCAGACATGGTATGCTCCAACGCATAGCAGTTAATAATTATTTTTTTGTTAAAATGGATGCACCAACACTGGAGCAAGAGCAATGGCCACCTTGACATCCTTAAAGGCTTGCTTTCCAGCATCATTCCACTTGAAATTCTGATTTCCCTTCATCATATCCACAATGTGCTTTGTAATCTCAAAAAAATCAGGTACAAACTTTCTCAAAAAATTTACCTGGCTAAAGAAAGACTTCACGCCAGTTCTGCTAGAAGGCAAACTGAGCTGCTGGATTGCTCTTACTCACTCTGGGTCAATTCTAATACCTTCTTTTGAAACAATGTGACCCAAGAGCTTTCCCTCTGTGACACAGAAAACAGACTTCTTCTGATTGAGGGAAATCTCGTGCTCTCTGCACTTTTGCAAAATCACCTCAAGATCACGAAAATGATCTTCTCTTTTCCTAGAAAACATAGTTAAATCATCCAAGTAAAATTCAAATTATCTTATTCCTCAAATTGCCAAAGGACAGATCCATTGAACGCTGGAAGGTGGCTGCAGCATTAATGAGACCAAAGGGCATGCAATTGTATATGTATATATATAATATATATGAAATATAAAAAAGTATTGATATAAAATATATTATTATATTTATATATAATATAAGATATGAAATATAAAAGTTACTAATATATCTTCCACCTCTGATTCTTCTTCTTGGAATTAATTTGCTATGCTGAACACCTCTCCTGCATTGTTGATGCTTTTGTCGCTATTTTTTTCGGGATCCCTTCCACTGGCTAGGTGAAACACCTCTCGGCAGTCGTGGAATCCGTCCAAGAGATGGAGATGCGTGCCTACAGGTTAAAAGGGAGATTTGATGTGTTCCAACTACAGCTCCACCCCTACGTGAGAGTTATTCCACAGCAGCCTCTCAATCCATTCTATCACTAATTGAAAATATTCATTGAACACAATTCCAAGAACCTTTGGAGCTACATTGTGGCATTCACCACTTGCAAGATTTTGACCCCTAGCCGCTCCAAGTGCTCCTTGGAGGCAAAATTTCCCACCTGCAGGCCTACAAAGGAGAAAACAGTGATGGGCATCTCATTCTTGTTCTCCTTCTAGTTGATTCCCATCTCTGCAATGTTGTATGTGCTCAGCATTGTGAGCGTGCCACCCAGGTTGTGGTCTATGATTTTTATGCTCAGTTGTAGAAAAGATTATTCTTTTCGATTATTCTTCTCACTTGCTATTGAAACAAAGAAAATTAGCAGCATCTAGAGTCCTTCGACATAAATTCGAGTCGGGTCCACCCAGGTTCGGTAGAAACGAATCCACAGTTCATGGGCGGGAACCTGTCTGTATCCACTGCATATCGCCCTGAACCCGGACCTAATTCGAACCGGACTAGGACCCGAGGGGTCAAAGGGAAGGACCTGGTAACATAGACTAAAAGTAGGTCAATGGAATTCAAGAGTACATTAGACTAAAATAGAAAGTTCTAGGAAGACACTTAGAGAGGCCCACATAGGGGAAGAACCAAAACCAAAAATACAATACCATTGTGGACCACCAACACATGGTGAAGAAACCAATACAAATAGCCAAGTAGAGGAAACACAAATCCCAAAGAGAGTTAACTAAGGAGTACTAGAGAGATAGGAAAGCCTCAAGTGTCACAATCTAGGCATGAAATGGAGTCACTAGTGTAACCATAAATCACAATTAAAGGATTGATACAAGATCTGATAGTGTTCATCAAGGAGTGCCTAAGGAAAAAAAGGGCCAAGCTGGGGGATTCTAAGAGAAAGCAAGACATTCCCTCTAGAATGACACCTATCACCCAAGGCGAAAGTAACTATCCTAGTAGTGAAGAAGCTTCTAATATGCACTTGTCCCTTAGGTAGAGGGATTTGTCTTGAACCTAATAATTTCTATTTGGCTCACCTTTACAATCTCTCAAAAGATCTCAAAGTGTCCATTGACATTCAATATGGCAATAATCATAATATCCAACAAATTTTGTACATTGGTGGACTATTGTCTTCGTTGAATGGAAGGTTGGAAAAGTAAATGGTTAACCTCTTCTGGGTGCATTCTCGTGTTATAATCAGTCATTTCAGTGATTCCAATATACTCAATTATGTGTCTATAAATCCCTGCAGAAATTTTTAATATTATTGAGTAGAAAATGAGGAAGTTTTTTTGGAATGGTTGTTAGGATCAAGATAAGATTCTGTTGTTGACTTGGGATAAAAATATGTCAACCTAAAAAGACAGGGGGTGCTGGTATAAGAAGATGGAATCTTATGAATGAGGCTATGGGTGCTAAATTGGTTTGGGGTGTATAAAATACTCCCAATCAGAATTGGGCCAGAATTCTCAGACATAAGTATCTGTATGACATGTATCGTGAGAGAATTCTAACCATGAAAAAACCACCTGAAGAATCAGCAATCTTGAATTTCATTATTTCTCGCAGACAAGTCATTACAGAGCATCTAACGTGGCAATTAGGCAATGGAGCAAAAGGTACATTTTGGGATGACTCATGGAAGGGCTTTAAGGCATTGAAAAAGGATAAAAGGCTTGGAGAATTATTCAACAAATGAAAGCTAGTTGCGGAACCAGGGTTGCAGACTGTATGAACAGGGTAGAGGTAAATGGACAGAGAGAGTGGAAATGGAAGTCTATCTCAAGTCTGAATCTCAATGTTGCACAACAGAATTTATTAGAAACTATTTTGAAGGATCAACAGGTTTTACTCATGGGAGAGAATGATGAATTAAGGTGGTGTGCGTCCAAACAAGGTACATATTCAATGAAAATTGGATATAAGCTGCTTAGTGCCTCGTGGGAAGATGAGGAATGGCCCAATAAACTTTGCTAGAATCAACACTGCCTGCCAAAAGCGAGTGCTTTTGCATGGTTGGTAATTGGTATTAAGGGGAAGAATCCTTACAGGGGATAGACTCACTAGGATTGGTTTCTAGGGTCCTTTTCGGTGTATGCTTTGTAAAAATAATGAGGAAATGCTGAATCTTCTTCTCCTATACTATGAGTATGCAAACCAATGTTGGTGTTTTTAATTCACAAATTGGGGTGGCAGATTCCATGTCCATTCTCTCTTCTTTAGATGTTTCAGGGTTGAAAACTAGATAACAAAAAGTCAATTTTCTCTAGTATATGGTTGATAAGCCCGTCAGTTGTTATATGGGAGATAAGAAAAGAAAGGAGCCAGAGCAAGAAGGAGAATGTAAAGAGAATTCTACTCCAAATTGAGAACTCAATTACAGAACTAGTTAATGCAACTACCACTAATTTCAATCTGGCCAAGCATCCATTTAACCAAGGAGACAACATAATCAAGAAGAAGTGGTGGTTGGTGAAAGTTTCACTTGTTAATGGGCAGTCATGGGTGAATCCATTGGGTGGAAAGGAAATCAAAACTGAATGGACTAGACTAAAAGAAGGATGGATTAAAGTAAATTTTGATGGGGCCCCAAAAGGCAATCTGGGGCCTTCGAGGGTAGGGGTCGTGGCTCATGATTGGAAGGGCAAAATTGTGGCGTTAGGAGCTCGGAGGTTAAAAGACAGGACTAATAATGAGGCAAAGGCACAAGCGGCCTATTTAGTAGTAGACCTAGCCAACAAGTTATCGATTTCAAATCTCCACCTAGAGGGAGATACGCAAATCATCATAAACACTATTATTAATGGACATTCTCAGATATGGTGACGAAATAAATGGATTAAATTAATTAAATCTAAGTTAGAAACCTTTAATTTTTTTGAAATCTCCCACACATTACGAGGTGGCACTTAAGTGGCAGATATAATCTCCAAGTGGAACGTGACATTGAAGGATGGTAATTATGATTTGGTGTGGGACGATTTTCGAGAGGTGACGATGGAGGAATTATCATTATGACCAACATTCACCAACTCTATGTTGTATGGGTCATTAATGAGAGCTGGTTTTTCGAGCAGGTTGAAGCGTGTCGGGAGCATGTTATAATGGCGATACATAGAATGTCACCACCACTTTTCTTTTCACAAAGTCCAGTCTACGAGAAAATTTCAAGAGGCTATATGGAGGCCAACTTCAGCCTCAGGTCAAGGAAATGCTAGATTTCATTTTTGGGAGAGATTTTTGAGCATTGTATGAAGAACGCATTTTAGTTCAACGAACCCATGTTTTACCAAGTGGTGAGGATGTTACTGGAGGATGAATTTATGAAAACAAAATATAAATACTGCTCCAATGTGGACATTGTGTCAATGGTGCTAGCATGGTGCTTGGAACTGGGCACAAAGGAGGATGCATGGTGGATTATGGAGGCTACTCTGAAGAGAAAATGGTGTCTGCGTCTCGGCGATTTCATCTTAATGCCGAAGTCGGGTGTGCAATTCATTGCCAAGGGTGGGGAATGGGTTCATGTTGCTTTGTTCACTCCCCCACTCTGTCCATTCTTGCTATGGAGTGCTACACCAAACAAGGAAGACTAGCATGTAGAGGCCAAAAATGGGTTTTGCTTCTTGAAAGAATACATCCAAAGCTGAGAGGAGATGTGTGTGGAGAAGGAAGGTGGACTCCAGCCAAAATGTAAGCATATCAAATTTGATCAGGAGGATTTCTGGGTTTTGAATCCAGATAAGAAAAGTAGTGTTTTAAGGGGTTAGGATGTGATGAATTCTAAATTTTGATCATACTATTGACCACTGATATGTGAATTAGAATAGGTAGAATTTAATCTTTAAGGCAAATATTTTGTTGGGGGGTGATAGTTTTTTGACAATATGTAGATTTCAATTATGAAAATTGTTTGAGTAGATGGCTAGACTAGTTTGGAAAATGGACATGATACTTTTTATCAAATGTATACTTTTTAAATATTAATAGAACACCATCAAACTTTACTGATAAAAAAAAAATGATGAATCTCATCTTACCAGATTAGCAACTTATACAAGGCAATTCATATTGAATTATCAAAGGCATAGGAAAAATGCAATGAAGAATCATATGGTTCAATGGTTGCGGCCTGAGTCAAATGTTGCCAATTGGAGGAATTGATTATGTGTTGCATTGATGTTTTGTCATTGATGGCAACACCGGCTGTTTTGGTTGTTTACCGGCTTCCGGTAGAGTGGTTGGTTTATGATATTGATCCGGTATGCTCCGATACGCTTTGATTTACGGATTTGGTTTAGATTTGTCATTCATGCAATTTAGATGGGTATCACGATCAGTTGGTTCGGGATTTGATGATTCAGGAGCTATCATTTGTTCTAGTAAGCCTTTTGGTCACTGGTAAGGGTTCTACCGGTAGAACTTTGTGATAAGTGGTGTTGGCGCGGCTGGCTTTCGGGATGCTGTTGGTTATCTTGTTTGTGTTCCTATTGATCGGTGGTGTTGGATTTTGGGTCCGGACCTAGTGCTATCTTATTTGGCTAGGTTATGGACAGGTTTGTGTAACGTATTGGTGGATGATCCCGATGCGTTACCGGTTGGGTTACTGATTGGATTATGTTGTTTCGGTCTCAAGCCGACTTGGTTGATCATTTGATTGCGGGTTTAAATTATGAATTTATTGTATTATCTTTTAGGTGGTCGACCTTATTGTTTAGGTCCTGTTGGTGTCTGTTTTATCATCTACCAAACATTAGGATAGGATACTGTTGTGAGGTTTTCACACATCGCCCCATTGCAAATGGGGACCCCTATTTTTTTTGCTTTTTTAGGGTTTGTTTTCTAGGTCTTTTAGGGTTTTGTCAGTTAGCCGTTGCATTTTGAGTGTCGCCAAGGGGATCACTTGGATAGCAGGTCCTCCTGGAGTGATGTCCTGATCCTGAAATTTGGCTAAGTCTGAAAGTCCTGATCCTGAAATTTGGCTAAGTCTGGAATGTCCTAATCCTGAAATTTGACTAAGTCTGGAAAACTGAAAATCCTCCAAAAACTAGATTTTGCAATATAACTCCTGGAGGTCTGAAACCACTCTCAAACATCCTGAAAGTATATATGGAATATACTTTTCTTATACTTAAATGTTATATTCCATAAAATTATCCTGACAAAGAGTTCAAAAAGTCAAATTTCACTCCTGACCCTCAGAGAGGGCCCACAGCGAAAAATCGCTCCTGACCCTCAGAGAGGGTCCACAACGAGATTTTGATTTCCTTCGTTTTGTGATGAAAAGAGACCAAGTTTTGATCATGAAGGGGAAATGAAGGACTTTCTCCACTTGAAATGATGAAGGACCTTGTTGAAAACAGAAAAATCGCTCCTGACCCTCAGAGAGGGCCCACAGCGAGAAATCTCATAGGGGTCATTGCTAGCCTTATTTGGTCGATTTGAGATGTCAAAAGCATGGTGAAGGATAGAATGAGCATAATAAGGTATCTAGACTTGATCAAATGAAAAATCGCTCTTGACCCTCAGAGAGGGCCCAGAGCGAAAATGTTGAAAATCCTCATTTTACCTTACAACAACGAAACGAATTTGGATGGAGTGGTCGAAGATGATAAATTGAAGGAGTTTTGCCCAGGAAAGGAAAAATCGCTCCTGACCCTCAGAGAGGGCCCACGGCAATTTTCTTTATGTGCACATTTTTGGACCTTTCTTGGACATGAATTTTTATTCATAGCAAAGAACAAGATGACATCTTCCTTGGCAAAGTAATTTCGAGATGAAAAGTGAAGCATTTTGGTCTAGGTAGCAAAAATCGCTCCTGACCCTCAGAGAGGGTCCACAGCGAGATTTTCAAATATGCATTATTCTTGCAAGATCAAAGTGTTTTTATGATTGGAAGGGATGAAGGAAAACATGTTCTATCCGTTGAATATAATTTGGAGGATCAACACAAGATGAAATCAACCTAAAATTCAAAAATCGCTCCTGACCCTCACTGAAGGCCCACAGTGAAAAATTGCTCCGGACCCTCAGAGAGGGCCCACAGCGAGAAACCTAAAATGGGAATTTTTCATCCAAGTTTGAGGAAGGCTAAGGTTAGACATGGGTTTGAAACGATGTTTGAAAAGCCTTGAAGTGAAAAGGAAATCGTTGAGAATCAAAATTTTGAAGGTAATTACAAAAATCACTCCGGACCCTCAGAGAGGGCCCATAGCGATTTTCCAGTTTTCTCTCCTTTGTTTGAAGAATTGAGACAAAATCTTGCTTGGACAGGAGGAGAACGTGATGTGTTATGCCTTGGAGGTGATTTGAAGATTAAAAGATAAAGGAATTTGCCTAAAACCAAAAAGTCGCTCCTGACCCTCACTGAAGGTCCACAGCGAGATTTTCAAAAAATGCATGTTTTCTTCAAAATGGTGCAAGGCAGGGTTAGGATAAGGAGAAGCAACCTCCAACAACATGATGAATATTGTTTTGCCTTTGAAACTTGAGGATTTTGGTCAAAAAAATGAAAAATCGCTCACCCTCAGAGAGGGCCCACAGCGAAAAATCGCTCTTGACCCTCAGAGAGGGCCCATAGCGATATTGTTGAAAATCCTCATTTTACCTTGCAACAACAAAGCGAGTTTGGATGAGATGGATAAAGGAAGGATGTTGCTTAATGACGAATGAAGTTTCAATGAAAAATGATGAAGAATCAAGCCTAAAATCAAAAAGTCGCTCCTGACCCTCAGAGAGGGCCCATAGCGATTTTCCAGTTTTCTCTCCTTTGTTTGAGGAATTGAGACCAGATCTTGTGTGGATAGGAAGAAGAGATGATATTTTATGTCTTGGAAGCAATTTGGAATCCAAAAGATGAAGGATTAAGAGCAAGATTGAAAAATCGCTCCTGACCTTCACTGAAGGTCCAGGGCGAAATTGGTGATATCCTTCATTTTTACATTATTGAGCGTTGATATTCCTTAAAATTCACCAAGTTGCTAACTTTGAGGCCTTTGGAAGGGCTAAATCAAATTTGCATTAAATTAAAGGCATTTTAATTTAATAAATTAATTTTTAGGCCTTGAAATAATCAAAAATCCACTTTGGAGGCATTAAAATTAATTTTCAAATTTTAAATGAAGGTGAGCGCTCAAATACATTTATTTGCTTTTACAAGCAAGTCGGCCTTCTTTTGAGGGGGATTTTATTTCATTTTCATTTCCCTTTTGGCAAGTCGGCCTTGGAGGGAATCAAGGTGAGCGCTCTATATATGAGTGATGCTTTGTTCAAGTTTAATCATTTATTCATCCTTTCCTAAGTGCGAAATTGGAGAGCTATTTGAGGGGCGAAATCCAGAGGTTGAAGTGCAATTTGGAGGAGCGAAATCTAGCTAGAGTGGAGCGAATTTCTACTAAGTGTTGAAGATCAAAGAGGGTGGAGTCTATTCTTTTGAAGCTAGAGGAGGCGCAATTCATCCAAGGGAGAATTTTGATTTAAATTTTGCCTAGCAAAATCCATTTTTTGCATCATTTCTTAGAGTTTAATACTAAAGAGGAGGTATGGCAAAATCATCTTGACACCCTTGTTTAAGGTTTGATTTTTGGACATTTGTTTTGGAAAAATCTAAGTATTGCATGGTTAATTAAGAAATGATAACTCAAGATTTATCATGAAGTTTCCTAATTAAAATCTTAAATCTTCCTTTTAAGTTTAATTTCTAGACTTCAAGATATATTACTAATTTTGAAATGTTGTGTAGGTATCAAGATGGCGACTCCAAAGCCCGGAGGATCTACAAGTCGGCAGGTTCTCATCAAAGAAGATCCGGTCCAGGACAAAGATGATCTCCTCCAGCTCAGTATCATCAAAGAAGATCAAGCAAGGATAAGGGCGACCTCCTCCAGTCTAGCATCGACAAGGACGACCTTCTTCGGTCAAGCATCATCAGGAATAACTTCTTCCAATCCAGCATTCCAAGGCGAGGTACATCAATCGTCCTGCACATCAAAGAAAAAAGAAGTCAAAGCAAGGGTTCGTTGAAGAAGCAGATAGTTCCAGAAGAGTTAATTAAAGCTAGCTTCTCAGCATCACCAAATTGGATATCTACAAGTTACAAGTGTCAGACGAGGTGGCATCCTAGTCATCACTCCTCTAGTCGGATAGGTCCACCTCAGCGTGTCCAGATTCAATGTACCTAACTCATGGGAGGTGGCAAAAACTTCGATGTACCTACCCCAGCTATCTATTGGTCGAATTTTCTGGAGACAACATGTGTCCTAAAGATGTAATTTTTCATTGGTCAAGCATTAAATGTTATGTAATGGTTGTAACAAACCCTAATTAGGGTTTTCATTATTGAATCTTGGCCATTGATCTCAAATTGATCTTAGCCATCGAATTGTATTGTGGGCACTATATAAGCCCCGACTCTTCATTTTGTAAAGGCAGTTGGAAGCAGTTAGAAGGTAGGGAGTGAATAGTTAGAATAGTGAATTAGTCAGTTGATAGAATAGCAATTAGAGTAGAGTAGAGAGAGAAGGCAAAGATTGTTGCCAAGGTGTTGTTGTAAAAGACTTGTAAAACTTCATTGAAGAAATGGTGAAATTCATGGGTCGATTCAACAATTTGCATGGTCTCTATACTTCTCATATTTGATTTCATGTTATTAGATGAGTGAAAGAAATGTGCTTGATTGATGGTGAAATTCGTATATCCATACTACTAGTAGTTTGTTGATTGCAGACTTGCCTTGTGTAGTCAACTGGAATCATTCAGCTTAAGCTTAACTTCAATTGTCGCTTCTTCATTGATATGCATCAGCGTGATGGTGTCTATGCCTGCAGTGATGATTTGAACATCATAAAGCTTTCCTTCGAAGATCGCACTAACCTTGTAGAGATGGTCCTGGGATGTCAAAACAAGACTTAGTTAGAATTTCATCAAAGATCATTCATTGCTCTTACATTCTTATCAAAATTAGATCCTTTCCTCGCCCTTGTCCTTTTTCCCTTTTTTTCAAATCTAAGCTAGTAAAATCTTGTGATTCTAGCAAATCAGACGTTTAGGTCATTGAGTGTAAGTCCCCTTGTGATTCTAGCAAATCACATCATACCACAGAGAGCTTATCCACACATAGAGATCCTATAGAAAAGAACCTTGAAGTCATCCCGATTGATCCTTTTACGACATCTTCAGCATTCAAAGACTTTACTCAAGAGAGGATAAGGTACCCTTGGGTATTTTATTCTGTGTTTGCATGTGCATAAAAAACACATCAACAGATACCCAAAGGTATTCTATCCTCTCCTGAAAAATCACTACTGATTCCAAGTCTATATGTGCGAACAAGCGACTTTAGTGGAATAGCTTCTTGGGTAGTGTATGCTGAAATTTCAAGGGGGACTTACGTTTGACAAGTATCTTGAACTGCTGGACTTAGATGGATTTAGCAATTTTAGGCTCTTCTTTTTTTGGTGAATTTTCTGGGATTTAGACTTTCAAAAGAAAGGGAAAAAGGGATAGGGTTTAGGAAGGCTAATCTAATCCTACGAATTTCGGAGACGGTATCAGCTAGGTGCTCTCGAGAAACCAAACCTTGCTTCGCCACACTAGGGACAACTACACAAGGCCGGTGCAATCTTCAATGGGTTGTGCTTATGATCGAGATGTTGGGATGCACAGGGGATGGGCTCAGACTAACTTTGCACGGTAGAATGGAAATCATCCATTTACCAAAAGTATGAGCGGAGATACACCATCAATTGACACTTATCAAATCCTTCATTCAAATTAACAACAATGAAAGCAAATCTAAATTAATTCTAACTAAGTGCTGAGGCAATTGAAACCATGCAAATCATTCAAATAATAGAGATTACAAAGCAGCGCACATGCAATATATTATCTGGAAATGACCTTAAGCAACAATACATCAAAAACCTCACCCTCTCCAAATGAGAGGAGGTAGCCTTATATAGTTTTCAAAAATAAACGAACAGCCGAGATCAAACAGTGATCAAGGGCCCAGATTGAAGGCTATAAACCCTAATTAGGGTTTCCCAAAACTAACTACCCTCGACCAATTACATTTGGGACACTTGTCCTTCTTGCTAAATATGAACCATCAATGAAAATAGAAGGTTGTTGCATTGTGAAGTGTGCCCTTCTAGAAGCTTCTGGAAAAGTCAGGTTCATCGAA
Source organism: Cryptomeria japonica (assembly GCF_030272615.1). NCBI lineage: Eukaryota > Viridiplantae > Streptophyta > Pinopsida > Cupressales > Cupressaceae > Cryptomeria > Cryptomeria japonica. The sequence continues at coordinate 358,890,270 of NC_081409.1, forward strand.
CCTGGGCATGCTGACTTGGAGCGATCTAATTGGTTGGAAAATGACGAGGCGCCACCTCAACGTGTTGGATGTCTTCCTTGAATTCTCCAATTTGTGTCAAGAAATTGTCCAAGTATGGAAATTTGATTCCTTCTTGTCACCATTTGATTCTGCTTGGGAGCTCGTCTTTTTTTAATTCCTTCAGGAGATGAAATCCTTCAAGAAGTTGGAAGTTTATCTAACTTTTCCATATTTTCACCAAGTCTGAGAACTTTTCTTTCTTGATGCCTTGAGATTCTTTCAAGTGCCTCGAATTTGGAGAAGAAATCCCCTCATGAAGTTTTTCTCATACTTAGCCAAATTTTGGCCCTCTCTATACTCGGACGAACCTTGCTCGTGGTCATGTCTTCAATTCTGAATTTGGCTCGAAACTCCATTTGTGTTTTCTGTGACGATCCTGCCTTCAGCTACCAATTTATGTTGCGTGGGAGGAGGGTTTAAAAAGCTCTGGGTAACCCCTTGCAAATATGAAATGATGGGATCAAGCTGTTCAGGCATACGTTGTGATCATGTCCTTCTCGATACCCTGACATGCCTTCATCATAATTGAGGAAATTGGAATTTTCTTTGTGAAACATTTCCCATACTTAGCCACATTTTGGCTATCTTCACGCCCGAATGAACCTTGCCTGTGAACTTGTCCTCAATCTTTCGTTTGGCTTGAAACTCCAACTGCGATCTCTATGATGATCCCGCTTCTATTTCCTCCTGCGACCTGTAAAACCAAAGGAAAAAAAGTTTCTATCTATCTTGGATTAAAGAAAATCGAGGCTGCGAATGGCTAAGTGTTTGGAAAATTTCACTTCATTTTCATACTTAGCCATGAGAATGGGATTTTCACATGTAAATTCTCCAACCTTCAAGATAACTGTGATCACAATCCAACACCAAGTGCTATAACTCCGAAAATTTCTTATACTTAGCCAAAAAAATGATTTTCCTCCCTTACAAATTCGAACAAATTCACTTAAAATCATTTCTCAAACTCTGGAAAAACTCAGAAAATACAAAATCTGCATCATGAATTTAATTTCACCTTCAAAAATACTCAAAAATTCAGGAGAGATTCAATAATTCATCCTTATACTGGTTGTCTTTCTCCAAAAATCTGTGAAACTTTTGTCAAAAAGTTTATCCAACTTCCAGCAATATCCAAAACTTTCTCCAAATGAACTCCAAACTGAAAGTATTTTACTATGCTCTCCTTAATATTTTCGAACTTCTTGGTGTAGAAATGAAGTTTACAACGAAGTATTTGTAAATAAAGTTAAATCCTCAATCAGAAACCCTTAAAATCTTCCAAATCATGTTTCCAATTTTAACTTCATTCTTTTGGAAAGTGTTGTCATGTTTCCAAATTCGAAGAAAATATCTTCCAAAAGTTTCCAATTTGGCTATAAGTTCGAAATATTTATTAATCTTCCAATATTCTCTTTAAAAAAACTTTCCATTTTGGATTTAAGTTCAAAATCCTTATCAATTTTCCAATATTCTCCTTTTAAAAACTTTCTATTTTGGATTTAAGTTCAAAATCTTGAAGGATTTTCATGACATCACTTTGTATTTTTGTTGATTCTGTTTGACTTTTATGTGTAGGCGGACTTTTGGAGGCTTACCTTCATCTTCCTCAAACTTGGGCGGACTTTCCTTACCTCTCCAAGGCATGGCGGAGTTTGAGAAGGCTCTTCAACATCATACTTAGCATCTACTTCCTTGGGCGGAGTTTTGAAGGGTCCCTTCAACATGGAGGGCGGACTTTGAGCAAAGCTCAATCAAGGCGAATTTTTGGCTAAGGCATAGGGCGGACTTTGGAACACACCCCCTAGGCGGACTTCTAAGACATCTCCAACATGGGTGGACTTCTAGACCTTTGCATCATTTTGCTAGGGTAGGGCGGAGTTTTGATGGGTCTCCAGCATATGGCGGACTTTGGACTTCACCCCTTGGGCACCCCACATACATGGCGGACTTTAGAGTGTTGGCCATCATGGCCTCTTCCAAAACATGGCGGACTTTGAAGGGTTGGCCACCAACATGGTAGGATAGGGCCGAGTTTTAAGACCATTCACTCAGCAGCACCTTGGGCGGAGTTTTGGATGAGTCTCCTTACCTTGGGCGAACTTTGGACTTGGTTCCCACATGGCGGAGTTTAGAGAGTCCTAAGACATGGCGGACTTTGGAGGCCTCTCCTCATGGCTCTCCCTAACATGTGTGGCGGACTTTAGGCTAGGCTCCCACCACTTTGAAGAGCTTGGGCGAACTTTGGAGGTTGCTCTTCAAAAATCTTCCCAACCTATGGCGGACTTTGGAGGTTGCTCCTCATAGGCGGACTTCTAGACCTCTCCATCATGTTGCTAGGGTAGGGCAGACTTCTAAGGACTCTCAATGCTTGGAGGGCGGAGTTTGGACAAGGCTCCCACATCTTCTTTTCTCACTCCACAAGGCATAGGGCGGAGTTTAAGAGGCATGACCACCAATTGACATGCTTGGGCGGAGTTTTGATGTCCTTACCATCTTCACCAACAAGTTTGGGCGGACTTTGGAGAGTCCACAAGACACGGCGGAGTTTTGAAGCCTCTCAAGGCGGACTTTAGGAAGGTCTCCTTGAGGGCGGAGTTCTATGCTCCCTCTTCATAGCCTCTCAAACATGCATGGCGGACTTTAGACACCTCTCAACATGGCGGACTTTTGGTCTACCTCCCAACATGGCGGACTTTTAGACATCTCCAACATGGGTGGACTTCCAGACCTTTGCTCTTCAAGGCGGACTTTTGGAGGCTCTCAAGAGGGCGGACTCTATATGAAATATAACATTTAAGAATAAGTTATACTTAAGTTATATTTCATATATATTGTCAAGATGTTTGAGAGTGGTTTCAGGTCTCTAGGACTTATAATGCAAAATCTAGTTTTTGGAGGATTCTCCAATTTTCCAGACTTAGTCAAATTTCAGGATCAGGATGACATTCCAGACTTAGCCAAATTTCTTAGAAAAAATTCAAAATTTCACAGCTTAATCAAATTTAACTGGATTAACTTGAAATTTGAAATCCATGCCTAGGTGGATCATCTGAGGCATCACGCCCCCTAAAATCTAGGGATTTGGCTTTTTAGGTCAAAACTTGGAATTTTCGAGTCCCGGTCGAAGCTGGTCAATGGTGCAAGTGCAAACCCTAGGTTCCCATTCCGAAAAAGCAAAAAGCAGACATCCCTAAAAAATAGGGAAAACTTTCTAAAAATAGCCATACCGGGGATTGGGCTAAAAACGCCAAAGACGAAACTTCCTAAAAAATAGGAAAAAGCAAAAAAGCAAACTTTCTAAAAATAGAAAGTTGTCCAAATTCGTCCAAATCAATTGCGATCTTCGTCCTTTGGCCTCTCTAGGCACTCTGGTGGTGTTCCCATTTCGGAATCACATAACTTGCAAAAACTATCATTCAATCGTCAAGGCCTGAAATGGTCTGAACTGGACAAGGCTTGGTGAAACTGCAGCAAAAGGTCATAGGACACTAACAAAACCCTAGAAAGCAGGAAAAGAGAGGGTCCCCATTTGCAATGGGGCGATGTGTGAAAAAGGTCACAACAGGTCCTAGGTTGGTATAAATGTAATGTAAGATCTCTTTGTAGATCGTGGTGATAGGTTATGGATTATCTGTGTGCGAATAAAGTTGTAATCATATGCAGAGGATTTGATCGATCATAGGTGATCGAATTGGGTTGGTGAAAGAGGTTTAAGACCTCCAGTACTGAGCTTAACCGGAACTGTACTCAAGCATAGGAGATGCTACTCTTGCAATTCATTCTTCTTTCGGATTGTAGTCTGGATTTATTTTGTAGTCAGTGAGGCTCCTTTTGTGATGAGCAGTGCGCTCTAGGTTGTTGGCCTTCCTGCATGTGCAAGCCCCTCTTATTGTAATCACATACTTACTACAGAAGTATTATCTGACTATGGGTAGGCTTCCCACCATGGTTTTTCCCTTTACTGGGTTTTCCACGTACAAATCTTGGTGTTATCTTTTGTGGATGGATGGTAAATGTTTTGTGGTTTATATTTGTGCTTAACTGTTATATCTGCTATTCCGGTAATAAGGACTTAATGCTTAAAGTTCTATAGTTTGTTGACAACTACTTCACACCCCCCACCCCCTCTCTCAGTTGTCCTCCGGTTATCTGAGTTGTCTAACATCAAACTCCAAGATTCAAAGAATGTCACTTCTCATGTGCCTATGGTAATGGAGCCATTTAAAACTCAAGTAAGCAATTTCATATGATCCTAGTTGGCTTCAAATGTATCTTTTGTAGAAGGGATGCCATTAAAATAGGGAATGCATTCCATGAAAATGAATTTGTGGCAAAAACATGTACATGGGGGACTGAATTCATATCCTTTACAAAATAATATGCACTATAAGAAAACATGTGAATGCCACACAAGAAGTTTTGAGAAAGATTGGAGAGGTAATCCTTTCATTTCAAGAGATTATGTTTGCATATTTGCTATGTGGGATTTGGTGCTTCTATGGATTTTTATTTGCTGCTCCCCTATTGTGCTCCTACTGTGTTAAATCACTCCATACAATTGTAATTGATTATTTTCAAGTTGAGATGAAAGATGGATTAGTTGATGTGTATTTCAAGTTTTCAACTATGTATATCTTAATGCTATGAGAGTGTACATCAACTTCTATCAGAATAAGTTGGCCCAAGTGTTGAGGTATGAATGTTTTTGCTGTATGATGTTAATGGCTGCTCTATTACTATATCTTGGCTCCTAAGCATCAAGCCATAAGATGGAGACATCTCTCAAGCTAGGGTAATGTATAAGTTTGTTATTGTAAATTTCTATATTGTGCATTTCAAAAATGTAGAGATAAGAGAAGAAATTTTCTCCTACATGTATACTTGCTATTATGAACGATGTATCGATTGTTATTATAGTCCATTATGTTGCATAAATCAGATATATATTATTAGTAAAAGTTGCAAAATCTTTTGGTTCAGCTTTCCTTATGACAATGCACATACACAGTTGAGGAAATAGGTTGCAAAAAAGAGATTATCAATGGAAGAATTGGCTATACCTTGAATATTGTTGCAACAAAGTCACTCAGTTCAAGCCCACACCTTTGAAATTTACTAAAATGTCAGGAAGGAAATTGGATGAAACTACAATTGGGAAGCTCGCAGAAGTTTTTCACAAGAACATTGATAAGCTTTGGAATCACAGAGAGGGCCTCATTAATCTATATATTATAGGGCCTGGATTACATGGTTATTGTTGTATGGTACATGATATTATCTCAAATAGATCTGAGACTTGAAGATCACTTTGGCACCAAGATCTTGGAGAATCAAGATTGCAATTTCTTGATGACAAGCAAATTTGGGAAGGGAGGACTTGTCATGTCAATTTTTCGAAAAAAAAATCAAAAATAGAATCTTACTAAAAATGGTAAGTCTCCACTATCCAAAAATAGTAAGTCCAAGCCCTATGACAATTCGGGAAAATAATATTAATTTAATAGTTTATTTGTTTTGATGAAATTCATATTCGTTAAACAAATAAATATTAAATTGATTTCCTCTTATGGTGGGTATTGGTTTTTGGAAAGTTTTCTTGGCAACTTTGGGCATCTTTGGCATCTATGGCATCTAGTGGCTTTATGGCAGCTGCTATAAAATGAATATATCAATTTCATGCATGTTTCCCCCATGTCGAGTAGCAAGATTTAGGTGACAATTTGTGTTTTGAAAGTTGTTTCATATATGCATGGATTTGGCTCCATTTTGGATTATTCAAGTTGCAAAACTTTTGCTAGGATTTGGCGTTTTTCTTCAGTGGTTGATAAACTAGTAGAGAAGGAGACTGTTGAACGAGAGTTTGAAGGTTTCCATGTGATCTAAGGACGGGAGTTAGAGGATTACCAAGTGATCTAAGATGGGAGTCAAGGATTACCATTGAATAATCTCATTTCAAAGGTTATCACTTCGCTGAATAGTTGAGGTTTTCTTCAGTTTAGAGTGCATGTGTTGCAGAAGTTCATGGCAGCTTAGAGGTCATGGGTTTGCTGCATTTTTTGATATATTTTACTGTTATTTGATTAATAAATCTTTATAGTGGAGTTTTTGTAAGTTTCCTTGAGTTTGTATTTGTTGCAGAGTGATTTTGACTTCAGTTTGGATCTCTATTTATCACATTAATTGCTGCAGATAATTGTTGCTAATGGTAGAAATATTAAATAGAAAATATGTTGTATTTCATTGCAATATTAAATAGCAAATATGTTGTACTTCATGCTGAAAATATGTTAAAAACATTTAATATAAGTTGCACAAAGTTTCATTGCTATTTCTATGAAGTTAGATGAATATCTTTGTTTACCTGATTGGCAAATTGTTGAATTTAATTGAGAAGTTCCTGAGAGTTTTCAAATCTGAGTATTCAAGGGTTTGGAAAGAGAAATTAATCCCTCAATCGATGTCCTTTGCTACAAATTTTATTTAATTAATTTAATCCAAGACATTACAGTTATGTATCAAATTTTAACATGTCAAGTCAATGCAAGACTCAATCCATGAAAAGTAATCTACAAACCAAACAGCACTAGTAGATGGGCCATGAGCAAGCAAACAATAAATGCAATGATCACTTCACACATAATTGAAAGATAATGTATAGGGTAACTTGCTAGGAATAAATCAAAATGTAATACATGTATACCGAAGTTTCATCTATACAAGTGCAATGATTGTGCAGTTGCAAACAAGGGTTGTGCTCCTATGACTGATTAGTTATATAAGGCACAACCACATTTGTCCTAAGTGCGCTGAATTTGGCAGTTCACAGAGAATTCCTACAATGGTAAGGATAAGTGGAAGCTCCAAGGGATATTTAGAATTAACTCTAATGCTACTCCAAGAGACAACTCAATTGAAAAACTGCAACTAAGACAACCACAAAATCTCACTTGATTTTTTCACTAGAACAAATGATGGAAAAAAATTTACAATTCATTACAAGTAAGATGAATCTCAAAAGTATATTTCATTTACTAGCTCATTATTCTCCTACTTGCCATTGTCAATTCTCAATTTACACCCTTCACCAAACATCAAACTTTAATGTATTTCTTCCCATGAGGAATAAAACTAACACATGCCTAATAAAACATTCAAATTTCAGAATTTCACAATTAGCTAAACAAAACACATTTTTCCACTATGACCTCAAAGAAAAACTGGGCAAATAATAAAATGAGGTTATCTGAAGGGATGTCTTGCCCATAATAATGGAAGTTAAGGTTATCGATACAACCTTGTATGTCAAGAACTTTAGCTTAATCATTAAATTCTCAGCTTCGTCAGCCAAATCATCATGGTCAAACATTCTCGTCCCAAAACTAGACTGCATGTGATCTAATAATAAGCTCTTATCTTTAGAGATCTGTGAAGCTTTTTCCTCAGATACTTTAAACAAGTTAATGTCTACAAAGAAACCTGTTAATAAAAGAATGTTGTCAGATTTTGGTAACTTATAGTACAAGGAGCATTGTACCAAATAAATACTGGTTACAATAGTAAACAAATCAAACAACCATCATCACAAAACCCAGAAATTACAGAGAACATTACTGAAAAGAGAAGGGCTAAAAGGAAGTAATTCTTGTTCTGAATAGCAGAAATCCACAAATATCAAAGCTCCATACTCCCATTTGCCTAAAGAATCAACTCATACCAAACAACTCTCCCGATGACTTTTCAAGAGTAATTTATGATAGCCTTTTCCCAGCCTCAAGAATGCAATGTAAAACTCTAAACGATGAGTACCATAATGAACAAAAGGCAAAGTAAAAAATCATTCAATGCAACTATCACGACCTAAAATTTGCATGCTCTTCCATATTGTCATCATTTACAGTTTACTTCCATACCCATTTGTATTTAGAAAATCTACTAATAACGTGAGGATCTCATTTTGATACATACCCCTATATAGAGGCCATAACCCAGGGTGATTCCTGAAAAACAAAGAACCTAGTAAGAAATCAGAATCACAAAAGATACTACAATTCAGTGCTTTATGGATGTAACTGCCAGTGTATATTTCCCAGAAACTCTCTCAGGTTCAATCTATCTTGTCAAAAAGATGAAATACTAAGCAAAACTTATACAAAATGACGTTGTGCCATTTTCATTCATCTACATGAATCAGCTTCTGGATCTTCCAACATCAAACTTTAATGAAACCCCACACAAGAAAAAAGTAAAACAAACCTCATTTCCTTTTGATAACGCCGGAAACCAGAATCGCTATATATATGAACGACCATCTTGAAGTGAACACAATTACTTGACGAATAAGGAAATTTACGAAAGTTATAGCGGCATTTCAATTCAGCTGGAAAGCGTTTTTGACACAACAGCCCTATCATCTCCTGCAACAATTAGGTGAATACGATCGTCATTAGACAGAGAGAGAGAGTGGTTCCATTGATACAATCACTATCAACAGGAACTTTATAGCAATCAGTAGAGAGCACTTTATATCAACCTTAATCATAAGAATTGTTTATTAAAAAATAAATCGGAATATAATCTAAGAAATCTGATAAGAAAGAGAAGTAATACTAATATAATTAGCAAAATTACTTCAACGAATTGATGTAACAAGATGTAAAACAATCATTTTTTCTCAATTTAAAACAAAAATCTAACAATAGGATGCCAACTTCAACCATATCAATTTCAATTCATTTTCTTAAATTCTTTTGAAACAAGGGTGAAATATAGAATCAATTGAATGCAAGGACATAACAATTTTGATCAAAGATGGCTGTCCATAACAAGGATGAACAAAAAACTCCAACAAAAGCTTTGATTTTATTATGTTCATTGACATCAAAGCTGTGAGATTAATGACAAAAACTCACAATCAAACATAAAATTAACTACAAAAGCAAAGAACAGAACACCAGCAAGTTGGTGGTGTAAATAGACATCAAAAGAAACATTAATTGTAAAATATGGTAGAATGAAAGCACATATGCTCATCTCCTTGATATGATGAGATCTCTAACCTCTATTTATATACTACTAAAGATAATTCTGTAAGCTTTGGGCAGGAGGATCCATTAGGGCCCTAACACTAAGATTAGTATAGTACGAGTTACGTATGCAAGTTCCACAAAGAAGATACATATTTTCATATGCAAGTTACACCTATAATATAAACATAACTCAATGGCATACGACTAGTGTTGATAACTCAAAGGCAGTCCACAAAATAAGTTTTCCACACTTTAAAATTCCATTTAAATCTCAACCTGGTGGAGCCAATGGAAGGTGCTATTCATGTTGTTCCTTCTTAATAGAGAGCAAATCAACACTTCCCCTAAAGATAGCTTCTAGTAGCTCCAGCACCCATTGCATTCTAGAAAACTGATCATCTACTTACACAAATAGGCTAAGTTACCAATTCGGGTACGGATACGTATACGGATTCGTGGATTTGGCAAAAAAAAAAAAAAAAACTTGGGTACGGATACAGGTACGTCCGCACATATATATATGTCATCTTATATATATGTTCAAACATCAAAATTATATATGTTCACAGTTCAAACATACAATGTAACTTTCCCATACAATGATACATAAATGATAACAAATAAATCATAAATCATAAATCCATAATTGCCAATGCCAATAAATATTCTGATATTCATATATCGTAAATGTAATATCATATTCATAATTTGCAAAAAAGATAATATTCAAGTTTCAAGTTTCAAGTTTCAAACTGATTCAAGTTTGTTTATACTTTTTTGACCTATAATTTTCATGTTTGGTTATACTTTTTTGACTTTTATGACCCATGGGCCCCGTTTTTGGGAACCCACGGGCCTTGGTTCTCCCAAGTCGGCCTGGGTTCCACCCAGGTCCTGCCCGGGTGGTTGGGTTCTCTGTGGGTCCTGTTCCCCCTGGGTTCCACTCGAGTCCTGCCCGGGTGGTCGGGTTCTCTGCAAGACCCACAGAGAACCCAGCCACCTAGGCAAGACCCGGGTGGAACCTAGGGAGAACCAGGCTCGGACCAGGACCGAGCAAGAACCAGGACCTGGACCCAACCTTTTTCCCCAAGAAACGGTATCTAAGCAAATAGGTAATCAATTACACTGCATCTTCTCTAGTTATGAGAGCAAACTTGGCATGTTGGGATCTGAATGATGTTTTCTCATCCTCGTTAACCCCTATAGAAGTAGTCATTGTCAGTGTCATGTCAATAATTTTGACATAAAAGAGTCATCACCATATATTTTCTCCTCTTAAGTCTAGAAAGATGAAGCTTCATCTAAAACATCCCCCACCATCTAAGAGATCCTCAAAATTACAGATCTATGTCAATTGTGTGAATAAAAGGCTCTTCATTGTTTTCTTGATTTTCTTATCTTTATTTTGTTGACTTTGATTCTAGCGCACTTTATGCCTAGATCTTAACTATTGTAACAATTGTATTTTCCAATCCCATTGACCTATTCTTCATCATATGTGGACATTAATATAATTTATTTCTTTCTTTGAATAAAAAGAGACTAGCACTCCTTGCGGCATTTATATTTGTATTCAAGAGTTTACACTTGTCATTCCATTATATACATTTATAAGCCTTCACTTTTATACCATGTTTACCAATGGCAAATCACCTTGAAAACGTCAATTACACTCTTCACAATGAACAAGTGACCTCTCAAACAAAGATATAGACAGCATCACTAGCCTCTGGGCAGCTCAAAAAGACAAATAAAAGGCAAAGAAATTACCTCGTGTCAAGAAATTATTCATGTATCATCTCTAAAGAAGGGCTCAAGGGTGACAAGAGCACAATTATTTGCAAAAGAAATGGCCACTAAATTGATACAATCCATCAAAATAATGGCATCACTCATCAAATCTCTCATTAGCAATGGCCCAACTATCTCTAACTAAAAAGCAACATTCATATGTAACAAACCATATGATCCATACTAGATAAATTCTAAAAATATGTGCTGAAAATCATTGAAGGCACATGACTCACTTATGCAGCAGAAGGATTTCATAAAATGAAAACAAAATAAAGTGAAACTGTACCAAATGAAAGTATGAAAGTTCTAGAAGAGAACTCCCCCTAGAACAAGAGAACTTTATAGAAGGCCACTCCTAAGCAACATGTTATGCAATCATCCATCATCATGGGAAGACTCTTCTACATCAACTGCTTCATCCAATGCCAATCTCATTATATAAGTGATCCCCATGAAATTAATGCATGATAAACAATATCTGCTCAACACTCATCAAACAAAGTGCTTGGCACAAAGCTCTTGAGCTCATAGGATGGTTGATATGTTGAGATTTTTTGCGATGCCCTACCAACAAGGACGCATTTCCTAAATGCTATCTGCATCCTTTCATGATGCTTTTCAGCATCACTCATTTTTCTTAGCACAACTGTCTTCTGTCAGCCTTCTGTCCAAATTTGATCATTAGAAGGAACATAGTGATTTTGCTTTGCCTTTTGAATAGTAGCCTATACTCCAAGCCAAGCTGGAACAATCAAGACCCCAAATATAGCAAATCTATATCAGCATAAATGCACACATTTCCATGGGCTATGTCCATACAATTTAGTTCATCAAACAAGGGTGCCTCTTTGGTTGGAAGCTTTTCTTTACTATGTGCAATTTGCCACAACTCTTTACCATTTTAGTAATCCAATCATTTATTGCTCTCATCATTTATAATTGTCTTCATTGACCATAGAAATATATTTTTATCTGCTTAACTAAATGTGAGCCAAAAATAGTTGTCCCAAATCTTTCTCAACATATACAAATGAATACATCTTTTTCCAACCTTTTTGGTGAATCCAATAGTTTAGAAACCAAAGTCTGTTTGCTCAAGTCCTGAATACTGTATCTCCCTTCAAACCCTAGACATTGAGCAACTGAACTTTATAAAATTTGAAAAAATAAAATTACCAATAAAACTCGCCTGCTTTGCCAAGTGTTGCCTTCTGATATACCAAACCCTTTCCGTCAAAATGACACCAAAAAAAACATCTCCTTATATATATCCTCATAGCTACAATATTTTTCCCAAATCCTAGGACTTCTGCAAATTCTAAACGAAGTCCAATTCACATCAAACTTAAATGAATAAATATCCTGAAAAGTCACACTTAGATCAACCTGAAGACATCATCCTATCATTTGTGAGTTCATTTCTTTGGTTATATCAGGAGAGTTAAGGTCTTTAAAGCACAACTAAACCTTCTGGAAGTCCAGATGTAAGCTAATAATTATAAAAGAATCGTATAGGTAAACTGACAAAATTATCACATTCTCCAGTGTAAAAAGCTATGCATTTGCCCCCAAAAAATATAAATTTATTGACTCCATATTTTCCACAAAATCAATGGATCTTGGCTAATGAAAACGTTAAAATTGAAAATTACCAAAGCTTCAACATGTTGTGAAATTAGAGAGCATAAAAAAGAAGCCCAAAGCTAATAAAAAAGTTAATAATGTAATTACCAAAGTTTCAACATGTCAAAATAGAGAGCAGAACAGAAAGGATCGTGGGTTTATTGTCTGTCTAGACTCTATAGCAACACGCAAATTAATACTCTATGAAGCCATCTCAAACTCACATCTATAATTTTTAATTAACTACTTTCCAAGAGAACATTTTCTAAATGAAGATGTCAAGCGATGTTTTCCACATGGCAAAGGAGCATCACTAACTAATGAAGACCATCACCCATAACAAGAGCTTTACAAAAAAATGACATCTAGAAAGTACCTAGCTAAAGAGGGTACGAAAGTAGTTCATATCTTTACATTGTCTCATGGTCTTTGTTCACGATCATCTGGTATGGACCATGGTTGTTCTTGTTCTAAGTTTTGTATGACAAGATTTTGGAGAATCGTATGATCTAAGATATAGGGATGACTACAACCTCAAAAACAGCCACTATCTAATTAAACTCCCCAAACTAGTGCATCCTTAGTTGGCTACCTCAAAATTAGCAAACAACTGAACTAGCATTCCCTAAATCGGCACATGACATAGACAGCTTAAGCTTCGGTGAGGCTAATCACCAAACCAAAATATCACCTTTGAAAACATCTCAAATGGCATTCAACTAGATTTATCCACTCTAAATTGGTGTTCCACATCAAAGCCATCTGCACAAGAAAACTCTGTGCCAAACCTCAATGACACATCATACCATATGAGTTTGCATAAATATATGCATTCTTCATAAAAGGTCCCAAACACTTGTAGGTCATAACATGTGGTATTGCCAAGTATAGAGATTGTTGCTTCCTTTGTCCACAAAAGTATTGATCTTTCGTATGAGTCAAGGGGTTCCCTTCAAGACACCAAGAGGAAACACCACCAGGCAACACCCTACAAGTTCAATCAAGTTGTTACATTTTTTGACAGCTAACCTCTGCACCATCACCCCCAAAGATCAGAATCATGTATCTGATGCTCATGTTTGGATTCTCCAAAGTTGACATACTAACATCAATAGTTTTTGCATGACTAAAGTGCCATATAGAATCCTTGTGCCACACCACGGCATATAATAACATGCATCTAGATTTTGCGACATGTCAACATACATGTCTATCCGACATCTCAGTAGGAGGTAAACTGTCACAAAATGGTGAACCAGAAGCAATTACAGAATCTTGAGCATTTCACAGCCCTTCAGGATCATAACCATCTTTCTTGTAACTGTACTTATACATTTTAATCAACCTCTGATCATCATTAATAATGAGAGCATGTGCTGCATACACATCTTTGCAGTTAGACCAATCGGCTGGGATGTTTTTCCTCCTAGTTTCTGAACATAAGAATTCTCATCCCTTTGTCTAGTGGTTATTTGTACAAATATGTATTATCCCTGTTCATATTGATGGAAGATCATTATTCTACTATAATGTTTCCTTTATGAATATGTAATGGTTGATGAAATATATTGCGTTGCATTGTCCTTGTATATTTATCATTATCACACAGTATTGTACTAGTTAGCTTATTGTGCTGTCCTCTATGCCACCATTCTCAGCTATGTGATGTAGATCATCATAGTTCAAAAACATATAGTTTTCAAGAGCAACTGAATTGTTTCACATATTTTATGAATATCATTATATTCACTATTTCTATGCAATAGAATATAAAACTGAGATGGTAGATTTTATGAAGTGAAGACAACTCTTTGAAGATTCTGGTTAACCTTAGCATTTGAATCATTTTATGTTGGAAGCATGTTACAACCCCTTAGTACAATAACAGTTATTCTTTAATATTGTCAAAGGGCGTGATCATGTCATGCGTCCCTTCACTTGTGCCTTATAATATATATTAATTGCCATAACATGGATATCTAGTTTACACTCACTTCATATTCAATATTAATAAACCTAGTCTTGATGGATATGACTTAACGCTACTGCTATATGCATCAAGTATGATAGGATCATCATCAAATAATATGATACTCATTCTGCATAATTATCTCCATTATTGTAAATGTCTCCCTCCACTTGGTAAAATTCACTGCAGCCCTGTCCTACTGCACATAACTGAGATTGAGGAGCCTCTGTGTGCCTATTCTTGGGTACTTCACAGGTTCATGGTCTGTTCCAGCCAGAAATTTGCTCATGAAGAATGTAGATTACAGTTTAGGAGGCTTTTTTCTTTCTTAGTTTTCTGCTCTGTTTTGTGGAGCTAAATCATCAAACCAAATAAAATGGACCATAGCAGGAAAAAGAACTCACTTGTAACTTTGATGTAGCATAGTCTGCTGGATGTGACTGTCTGAACTTTGCAACCAGTGCATGGCTAGAACTTTTTGACCGCATATCCACAGTTTCATTGCCAAACCAATCAGTATAGTCTGGGCACATTGCAGTGCCAACACTTCTGAGAAGAGCTTTTATTTGCTGCCAAACGATACCAATGATATCAGTCTGAATGGTGGCTAATAATAAATTCATACAAATAAAAAGTTAGCAACAGACCTGTTGTTCACTTGATTTATTCGCAGCACATATCTCGCGAAGGCCTAACCCAAGGTTGTTATTATCTGCCAATTGGAGTTTAAAAGGTACAATTAGATGCACAACAAAGTTACTGAAAGCTATCCAAGCTACACATAACCTACCTACAGACTGTAGTTTTCTACATTTAGCCTATGGGAATAACTGTTAACATTATCATGCTTAACTACCAAAGCCACTTCATCTTATCTACTAAAATCTTAAATTCATGACCTAAAACCAATCGTTTGTCAAACAATGCAACTTTGTTTCTAAGGATAAGATCACAGATCTTGCTAGCCAAATCTGAAATGCAAATATATTAAGCAGTTAGATAAATGGTTCCTTACTTTTAACTTAACTACAAAGCAATTTAGATTTAAATACGGTAGCATCAGAGCTCTAAATACACTAAAGAATTGAGCATTAACTAAACAAAATATTTCACATTGTTGGTCATTTCAGTAAATAATCTGTGACTTTTTTCTTCTATTAGTTCTTAGCACGTGCCATCCAAGTTAATAGCTCATATCCTGGTTTTTTAAACCACAACTCAAGTTCAAAATAATAAGAAGGGGTTGTATCTCAAAGAAAAGTCTTAAAATGCCATGCAACCAGGGATATGATCTTCAAATTCTGACATGAAATATTGTTTCAGCTGCAATGAAAATTTAATATCCTTTCCAAGTCCCTAACAATCCTAAATGTTTTCTTTTGGTGAATTCGAAATGGGAATACCCATTTGAGAACTCAAAATAAGATCACCCTGTGCATTCCAATATTCTCAATTAACTGTGTTTATCCTCACTGCACAACATAGAATATGACAACGTTTAACACAGATAATTTTAAAATTCAGAAAAACATCCCAGAACATTAAACTTATTCAGCAACATTTTGTTTTTAACATAATATTTTATAAGTTCACAGATAAATAAAAAACACCAAAAAGGCAAGGATAAGAATTTTCTTTGGACCTTCACAGTCAGGTGATGGTGGGATTTCCTCAAGCACCTTTTTTAAGTGCTCAGAACTCTCAGAGCTCACAATACGAGCCACGAGCCCCTCCAAAATCTCTCCCTGTACCTTCACATGATCTTTTGTTGCTGGATAATCAAATATAACAGTGAGTAGCATCCAGTGATAGGAATGTTAAATAATATTTAAATGCATGGGAGATAACCACAAAAAATATTTATTATCAGCAGCCCGGATAAATGACAAAAGAAACCTGGCACTGAGATGTCTGCAATTTCATCAAGGGCTTTGCAGACAGAAGTTGCAGTTCCTTCTTCACAAAGAGCATCATATGCTGCAAAAAATGATGCAACAGATTTCCTTCACCCAAAAAAGAATGTTCAAGTCAGCAAGTGAAAAGAGTTAAATACATGCTAATCTGTTCACAAAAATAAGTCCCAAATTAAATACACAAATGTATGCATGCATACAATGAACATAATATACTTCTGCATTTCTTAACTAGAAAAACAAACCATCATTACTGGGAACCACTACAATATTACTGAGAATACTGTTCAATTGATAGAATAGAACATACCAGATAAGTAATTGTAAAAGACCAAAAGGACTATAATGTTTAATCTATAAAGGATTCAAGTTGAATTTTATCATAAGAATGAAGAACTTATTACAGCAGTGATAAAGATACAAATAAAACTAAGAGACTTGGACTATTTGGCCAATCTTCTAATATTCAAACACATCATAGGTTATAATATAAGGTAGGTTATACATACTAAAAAATATAACCATATACTATAATGAAGGAACTAGGATTTCTATAATAAATGCGTGCAATATACACAGACACCAGCACTTTTACCTTGTCCATTCTAAAGATACTTCTTATAGCTATTATAATATTATTTATTAAAGAAATACGTGCAATGTATTCAAAACATAATAGATTCAAGCATGTGAACCTTACTCATTTTAAAGACAGTGATCGTTTCCAGTAGACACTAATTTCTTCTTCTTAGTCTTTTTGAGATATTTAAGTTGAAAAGGTTGATAGGTCTTGAAAAATTGAATATGCTCTTCTCTTGCATCATATGCTAACTTGAAGAATTGGAAAAACTTGATAAAAATACCAGATTTTGGGGGCTTCCTCTTTGTAGCTTTGTCTTGCAGGTTCATTCTAGAGCATGTTGATGCAAATCCAAGCTTACTATTGAATTCAAGGTGTCCAAAATAGTCAATTTAACCTTTTAAGTTGTCCAAATTTGATATTGGGGGCCAGAGGTACAAGGGTTTGGATTTGGGAAGTGGTTGCTAGATTCATAAGGTAGCTGCAATAACATTAATCTGCCATGAATCTTCTAAATCCTGTTATCTTTGCACGAGGGATGGTTCACTGTTTGTGGAGAAGTACAAGGAAGACTAACAAGTTTCATGGATGGTGGTTAAAGCTCCATGATGCAACTCTCTCCATGATCGGATCCAAAGAAGCAAATTTCATGCATTATTGAAATTGTATTCTACACATTGTAATAGGTTATAACTATTAATATTCCATTAATAAGTCGGTATGTGTCTCATGTATGTACAAGATAAGTTTTTTAGCTATAACATTTTAAATACCACCTTAATTTTTTTTAAATATAATGTTTTAAATACCACCTTGTATAAAAGAATTTATGCGATAGGCTTGCATTAATACAAATTATTCTAATAAAAGTATTTAATTAAGATGAAGAGTTTTTGGATTAAATTAAGCTAGTTATATTGAAGTGTCTAAATTTGATGTTATGTAATCAAATTTCTACAATAAGAATTTTAAAAAACACAAAAGTAGAAAGTTAAAATGAATGAATATCATTTATGGATTAATTAGTTATGTATGTTACAAATACTTTAATATTATATTAGAACATACACCATATATAACCATTAGAAAATTACTATTAATTAATAATTTAATAGTTTAAGATAATATTATTTCATTAATTAAAAGATCGTATATCTTAATGAAAAGGTATAACCACCGAAATGGTATTAAATGTTTTTTTCGTACATTTAGGAATCCCCATGTAAGATGAATAAGAGACTTGGACTAATTAACCAATCTCCTAATATTCAAACACATCATAGGTTATACATACTAGCTAGGTTATACATACTACAATATATAAACATACATTATAATAAAGGAACTAAGCTTTCTACAATAAATGCATGTGATTTACACAGGCACCAGTATTTTTTCATTGTCCATTCTAAAGACGCTTCTTACAGCTATTATTTATGAAATGAATACAAAAAATGTATTCAAAACATAATACATTCAAGCCCATATACCTTGCTCATTTTAAACTCACTAATCATTTATGCTAGGCACCAATTGCTTCTTGTTAGTCTTTTTGAGAGATTTAGGTTGCATATCTTGGTTGGTCTTAAAAAATTGAATATGGTGGCTTGGAGAATTGAAAAAACTTGATAGAAATACCAGATTTTGGGAGGTTCCTCTTTGTGGCTTTGTATTGCAGATTCACTTTGGAACATGTTGGTGCAAACCTGAGCTCACCATTGAATTAAAGGCGTCCAAGAAAATTAGTTTAGCTTTTTATTTTATCCAAATTTAACCTTGGAGGCCAGATCTACAAGGATTTGAATTTGGAAAGTGATTGGAAAATTCATAAGGTAGCTGCATTTTTTGAGCATTTTGGGTCAAATCTAATCATACCATTACATCCAAAAGACCCAAGAACCTAAAGATCGATTGTCTTTTTATCAAAACTGATACTTTTGCTTCAAGACATCAAAGAAAATTTTACCTTCCCATCATACAAATTATACAGCTATTCATAGCGTTGTACAATTGCAGAAATCTTTTGTGTCCCAGATATTTGGAGTAGTCAATTGTCCAGTAGTTAAAATATTTTTCCAGTGTTAAATTTTGTCTGGGTTAATTTTAATACTCTATGGTTTTTAAACTTTTGCAAGAAGTGATTTTCAACATTAAAAAACGCAATTTTCAACATAAGGCCATTTTGAATATTGGATGGCAATTTCAAGCTCCAAGAGCATATTCAATTAGCTTGGGGAATATTCTATCCAAATGATTGTCGATATCATCACTCTATTATCATGAAGTCATCACTTTTCATCCTCAGCCAACCCCCTAACTCCATTTGTATTTTGATTTTGGTACATGATCTTCAAAGGCTTCATTCTCAATCATATGGACTTCTTTTCACAAGCAATTTTTTTTATATGGGCCAAAATTTCACGAGCTTTGAAATGGTACAAGATTTTTTTGATTTTGGTGTGGCAAGTGGCAATTGTAATCACACCAATCATAAATTGTCAAGATCATATATTGCTAGAAAGGATCCTTAAGTGATTGAATTTGGGGGCTAATCTTATGTTTCTCATTGGAATAAGTCTCTTGATTGGTCAATAGTGTGACTAAATTTGAGGAGTTTATTATGGCTATTGACAAGCATCCTACTAGAATAAAAATAGAGAGAACTATAGGTCTTGGTCAGATGGGACCCCGACACATTTCAATTGGCTTCATCTTTTTCCCTATCCCTATGTACTAGTTCCTAAACCTATATCATATTGGAAGAAACTTGCGTGGAATTTTAAGATATAACGAGTCCTAAGATTAATTGGTTGCAATGTTAATATTGACAACCAAATGGCCACCACTCACATTGAGTGCCCACATGACTAATGGACCACACTTTGGGAGATGTGGGGAGACTCGAATGAATTTCCATTCACATAGAATCCTATTGTAGATTATCATGTTCGACTTAATGTTTTTCAACCATATGATCATAAAACAACTATAATGTTTGCTAAAAGGGAATAACTTGAACATTCTAATGACACAAAGACCCTACAAATGCTCCTTCTCCTATCGACACTTCCATTGGGAATTTGGCTTCTATGACTCCTAATATAGATACAAAGGGTTTATCTTCATATACAAGTCAACATCTTGAGGCTAAGGACTCTAGTAATCTAGCATCAACAAATATAAAAGATGTTCGCAATCTGTATGTCTCCTACTAGGAGACATGCATGTTTTCCATAATTAAACATACTTCATCATACTTATTATGCCTTAAATCAAATTATTAAAACTAGAGAACCATTAAATCATACCACCTCTTGATCTACCTACAGATTTCATGAACACCCATCCATACCACCCATCCATAACACCTCATGACATATTAATACTGCCTTTCCCTAACAAATCGAACCAATCCTCATGAGAGGAAAAAGAGAATGATTAAGGAATAGGTCATTAATATACTAATATCTCATGTATTATGAATGTATATGTAAATAAATGAAATTAAGCATAACTGTCATATAAATCTGACTTCCCTATTATTAACAAATATAAACCTTATAGACATTATTTCTGTTATATGTACATATATAAGGATAAATGAAATAGCTTATATTATAGGCCATGTATTTGCCCCTCATTCCTAATAGAATTCAAATATAACATTGCTGTAAATAAGCACTTAGTTCTAAGTAAGATACAGAAAAACAATCTACTGTTACATTAATGATTGCCAGTAATTCAATCTGATATGCTTCTTCGATGCCCTTCTACAGTCCATGTCCTCTTATTCTTATACCCTCTCTATCGCTGGGAGGTTGTCTTTTTGGATGGACATCCCATCTTTAAGAGTGGTGTCTCTCTCTAGCTGAACTGTTGCGTAACTATTGTCTTTGTAGTTCCTCTCCTTGACTCGTCCTTTCTTTTGTGCTTCGATAGTTTAGACTATTTTTGTGATGCTTTGACTAGATGTTTATGGATCGCATGGAGTGGGCTGCCAAGTCCATTCGGGGTCCAGATCTCTAGATATCTCACTAGAAGTTTTCCAGTGTGAGCTAGTGATAACTTAATTAATAATACTTGGGTTTGGGTAGATTAGATCATCCTAATAAGATAATAAAATTACGTTGGCCCTTTTGCCTTGCCTTGCGGTTGTGGACCGAGATAGGACTAGGAAGGCCTTGGTAAAACCCAGGTAAGCTAATCTCTTTCACTCTATAAAATTGAGATGGCTCCACATGTGCTTTGGGACATCCGGGACTGGCGCCCAGGTACCCACATGTTGCATGTGATGACATTCTTGCTCCCTACATGTAGGTCATAGCGCCTTCAGTCTTGCTTGGTTGTGTTGCCTCTGGAGGGTTCTGTGTTTGGAGAGTTTGTGTTGATGGTTATCATTTGGTTATTTTATGTTGCTTTGAGTCCTTGCTATGTTGGTCTTTCCTTTGGTTGTTAGGTGTTAGCTTAGATCTAGAGTATGCGTGGGATCTTGTGTCATCTCCTAGCACGGGGGGTGGTACTTTTGGTTCCACATGGTCGGGTGGTTTGATGCCTTCTTCCATTGGGATGTTATTCATTGGATGCTATGCGTGGATGTGGATATCTTGTCTTCTCAGCTTTGGATGGATTCTTGTAGTAGATTAATGCAATGCTCATATGGCAATGTATGTAGAGATTCATGATATAATTGTAATATAAATAGAACTATGGACCTTGTTGCAAAGAATAATGTATTCATGTAATAATGTATTAGGAGAATAAATAATGTAACTTGTATATTAGTTCAATAATGGAAATTGATTCGGGGATATTTATTTGGTCTCATGTTATGTTGGATATATGCTAGGATATCTTGTGATTAGTTCATGATGATAGAAATGTATAAGTAATTTGGGAGTAGGAACATTTGATATTGGTGATCTAAAATGAACTTAGAGGAAATGGATAGTACACTTAGTAAATGGATATAATCATGATATAGAATAGTGAAAGATCATGTGTGCATTGTAAGAAAGATTCATGCTACGAATTAGTATGCATTAGATTAAGGTGGTGTTATCAATAAAGCTTGCACCCTCACAAAAGTTGTTAACTTCAGTAACCTATTGAAACATGGGAACACTTCCAGGTTGTGAATGGCCTAGAACTAAAGTGGACCTCCAGAGCAAGCCGGTTCTTTCTAACTGGCATTCACCTAAACCTAATGATTTTGCTGAGAAAAGAGAAGGAGAACATAAAAATGAAACTACTATCTAACAGGTGATACACCAAAATGAATATCTGAAATAGACAAACTGATTAACACACAAAATAACCAATAATAAAAGGAACTCTTGCACAACTCAGAAAACTCATAACCTCTGTATTAACACTTCATAAGAAGGCTGAAAAATAAGAATCTCAGCAGGAAAAAAGATGTTTTCTCACAACCTGAGGCTACTCTTATAACTGGCACAACCTATGACCTGCAAATAATTAGAAACTCTTGCATAAAGGTGCTGACAACAACACAATCACAAGGATATAAGACATCACTTGAAACTGCATTAGCGCTAAGCACACAAAAACAAGAAATTTGAGAAGGCAAATTATGTATTACTGTCAAAAGGTGTTACAAAGCTTATCAAAACTCTGTGAAACTAGTTGCAAACTCCTCACTTCTGCAAAAGAACCCAGAAAATTACAATCTGCCAGAAAAAAAAAGGTCAGAACCCTTGAAAAAATGAAGTCCTGCAGTATATATGCTTTCCAAAAAGCAGATAATGAATAATATAGTCCACCTCCTCTTGGGCAAGCAGAAACAAAAAGCCCACTTTTCAGGCCCTAAAACACGTCTGAAAGGAAACACACTTGAGAAAAGGTCAAGCCAGCCCATGCTTTGCCATAAAAGCACTCAAATACACCATAAATGGCCCCAAAATATCACCTGACAGGCTTGCAAGCCTTCATTAATGCCAAAAATATCTTTGACTCCCTAATAAATGTAAATAAATATCTAATAAAGTGATCCTTTATTATTATCACTTTATCAAATATTTATTCATTTCATTTTTACAATAAAGTCAGGATATTGATAAAAATTCAATAAAGGGATAATTTGCTTCACTTTAATAAACATTTTCACACATTTATTACATTAAGAGCCAAGCAATATAATAAATAATTAATAAAGTGATAAAATTAATTTCACTTTGATGGATATTTTATTTATTATATTTTTACATTTATCATTTTGTAATTTCACATATAATACCTACTGAGTGATTTATAAATTTTTACTTAATAAATATTATATGAACAAATATTTATTAAGAGAAAATTAAATAAACCACTCAATATATATTATATGTGCAACTAAAAAATGGTAAATGTAAACATCAACCCTCCTAGGCATTTACGGGGAAAGAAGCTTGGAGGAGAAAAGAAATAAAAAAATCGAAGGCAAAAATGCCTTAAACCATTTGATGAGAATTTAGGTTAAAGGAACCCTAAAAAGCTCATTTCATCTTCTTGTCGGCATTTGATATCTTCCTCCTTCACTGCTGGAGACATGAAGTGGCCGCCATGAGGGTTTTTGGAGAGTTGAAGGCACCGTGATTGAGCAAGATAGGCGAGGAGGTTTGAGAGGTAAGTCTCTTGGATGAAAATTTCACTAAGTATAGATAATTTTCCTTTGCCATCCAAGAGGTTTGATTGCACTTTCATTGAGAAGCAAGTCACATGGGCAAAAATTCGGCAAAGTATAAGAAAATTTCCATTGCCCTTGGAGAAGTCCGAACTTTTCTTGATGGACTTCCATTGCCCTCCCAAAAGTCTGAGCTTTCCTTGGACTCACTTCCTTTGCCATGCAAAAAGTCCGAACTTTCTTGATGATCATGAAGTTGACTTCCTTTGCTGGTGGAAAAGCCCGAACTCTCACTTCCTTTGCCCCCTTAGAAGTTCGAAATTGTCCTTGCTTTTCATGAATCGTGACTTAATGCCTTTGCTAAGCAACAACTTTGATCTTTTAATCAGCGACCTGGCCTAAATGACATTTTCCTAACATCCTAAGAGGTTTGATACAAGGAGTCCATTTGAAGGTGAATTGATGAGCTTGGGCTTATGGAAGAAAAACCTTGAGCATTTCTTGTGCTTCATCTCAAATACAAGCTCACCTTTGTGCTCATTGACATGGATGATTGGCATGAAGATTGGAAACAAGGACTAAATTAATGGAGACTTGATGGAGGCAAACTGGAAAACCCCGATCCATCACTTCCATTGCCCTCCTAAAACCCCGATCCATCATAGGATTCACTTCCTTTGCCATGCCAAAATTCCGAACTTTTCTTGGATGGACATCCTTTGCCCTCCCAAAAGTCCGAACCCTCCTTTGAGGGTCAAAAGCTCTGAAATTCTTCTACTTGCTCAATAATTACCAGCGCTAAGGTTTGAATTTAAGGGAAATACTCAATGAAACAACCAGGTCGGCCCTTAGGAGATAATATCTTTCTTATTCAATCAAGTCGGCCTAGGGAGGTTATAGTGAAAAGTGGTGACCCTTAGCTCTAAAATGCCTATATAAGAAGGTGTTCAGATTTCATTTCAAACATAATTCACCATTCAAAACAATTTTGAATTCTGATCTGCACTTCCAGACAGCAGATTTCATTAAGACAGCGATTTTGCATCTAATTTTGATCATTTCATTTGATCAAAATTACATTCGAGGAAGGTGATTTAGGAAGACAATTTGGAAAGGAGACATTATTCTTTACTTTAAAAGGAGAATTCTGTGAAAATTCGCATAGTAGTAGATCAGAAATAACTTGATGCAAGTCTAATCCACAAATCAGACTTAAGATAGTCATTTCCAAGATTAATATTTTCTTTGTTCCTGCAGATCTAATACAACATGAAGAAGAAAAAACCCCAAAGTATTAAGGAAGGATCATTCAGTCATACCAAGGAAGATCAGCATTGTGAAGAGTTCATCACATTCAAGGGTTCATCAAATATCAAAGATCAACATCAAAAGTTAAGATGGAGGTGAATAACATCAGCATGAAGAACTTAGATTCAGCAACAAGAAAACATCAAGGCAAGATTCGCACTACAAGGAGGTGATGAGAAATCAAGGGTTCCACAACATGAAGTCAAGAACGACACCAAGGAACGACAAAATTAAGACTATGAATAAGGGAAGATCAATCATCATCACATTGAGAAAACTGAATAATGTTGAGTATCAAGAGATATTACTCAATAGTCATTCATGATGATGAATCAAGCCTACAAGTGCAAGTTGAGGTGGCATACTTGTCATCGCTCAACCAATCAAAGGGTTCCATGTCAGCATGTCTAAATGCAATGCACCTGACTCATCATATGGAGGCACAAACTTTGAGCTACCTACCCCCATTTTCTATTGGTTCACATTCAATATTGAACCTAAATGTAAATTTCTCATTGGCCAGAGGGAGTTGTTTTAACAAACCCTAATTAAGGTTTTTATTTTGTAATCTCAGCCATTGAGTGTGAATCAATCCAAGCCATTCATTGTAAAGTGTGGATTTTATGGTAGTGCTCGTTAACCACAGGCAAAACATCAGATTTGTTGCCTTCGCAACCATAGACGATAAGCTCTTATCGTCACCCCCAAGCACACTACATGTCCTTCATGTTGCTGAATTCATATCTATTGATGCAATCATGACCTTGCATATATATGAATCAAAACCTCCTAGTAGACCTCAAGTTGGCCATATCCTTTTGGCACCAAGGATAGGGTCAGACCAATATATATTACAAGTTACATATGAGTCTCCCTTAGTTGCAAGTTACATTTAACTTTATCACAAGTTACACACAAGTGGTTCGCCCAAATAGGGCCTGCCCCAAATTAGGCTCATCCAAATGCCGGCCCTAGAAGGGATCCGACCTACCTACACAACAACACTCCCTCTTAGCTAGAGAGGATTCCTTCTGAATATCCAAGTCACATAGTAACTACCACCATGGCTACTGCCATGAATAATACCTTCACCATAGCTAATCCCAAAGGGTGAACAAGCACATCATGGAATTTCTTCCATGATACCCACCATGCGTACTCGCATGAATAATAAGTTCACCATAGCTACTCCCAGAGGGTGAACAAGCACATCATGGAATTTCTTCCATGATACCCACCATGTCTACTTGCAGAGGGTGGATCCACCATGCCTACTCGCATAGGGTGGAAGAGGGCTTTCACCTCAAACTTCTCCCAGAGAAGAGTGCATTACCACCATGCCTACTCACAGAGGGTGGCTCCACCATGCCTACTCTCAGAGGGTGGAACGAGGGCTCTAACCTCAGACTTCTCCCAAAGAAGAATGCATATCCACCATACCTACTCGAGAGGGTGGATCGAGGGCTCTAACCTCAGACTTCTCCCAGAGAAGAATGCATCTCCACCATGCCTACTCGCAGAGGGTGGATCCACCATATCTGCTCGCAGAGGGTGGAACGAGGGCTTTCACCTCAAACTTCTCCTAGAGAAGAATGCATTAACAAGGGATTGCACCTCGAACTTCTCCCTCACAAAGAAGAACTCGTTAACAAGGGATTGCACCTCTAACTTCTCCCTCACAAAGAAGAACTCATTAACCAAATCTTCATGATGACATGTCTCCCTCTGAAGCTGGAATGTCAGGCTTCCTCTGAAGCTGATATGTTAGGCTCCCTCTGAAGCTGAAATGTCAAGCTCCCTCTCAACCTTCTGACCTCTTCATCCAAGGTTACTTCTGACGATATGTCAGACTTCCTCTGAATGTTGATTCTTCCTCTGCGAAGAAATGCAAGCAATCTTCCTTCCTTGAATCCAATCTCTTATGCTTCTTGGTCCACCCTGAAAGCATTTCAAAGAGATTATTTAATGCAAAATGAAGCATACATGATTCACTATCAAAGTTATAGCATGAATTAATATAAAAATTCATGTACATTTATCAAGCATGGAATACTTATCTCTTACTTAATGGATCTCAGAACCTTAGTCTATTTTCACTATAGTAGGGACACAATTGGAGCGATCAGGCCGACAATCACATCACTATCAATAACAAAGTCATCTCCATCATCTTGGACATCCACGATCCATCCCCTGGTAATGACACCTGACTGGAGTTGAAATAGTAACAAGGTGTCGATGATAATCTCAGGCCTCCTGACTATGAATGTCTTTGGAAGTAGTAGAAACTATGAAGAAAGTCCACATATATCTCATCCCCACACACAGGATAACAATGCTCAAACTCCAAGAGAAGACTCAGCAGGTCCATGAATGCAATTTGCAGCTCCCAAGCAATGGCAACAGCTGATGAAGTCTCATGGTTGGGAATGGAAGCCATGATAGCAGCAGTTGTAGCAGCAAGTTCTTCACTGAAAACCACACACAGCAAGGGTTTATTTGCCTAGCATAAACTACATGGCTTCTCTAAACAAGTCCCGGCGCCAGCAGCTGGGTGACTTGCCCCAAAGATCCTCACGCCACACACTTGCAGAGCACAAAAGACTAAGCGACTCTCTCAATAATGGTGACATCGAGAATATACACAGCTTGTGATCGCAGTCAACCAATTGTTGTTCGCTCAGACTCACCAGCTTCCCTGTCCTAAGAAAATTCGCCCCTTCCAACGCCCTCGTCGTGCTAAACGCCCAGCACGACCCATAGGAGCCCTGATTCTTAACCTCCGTGACGACCCCCTTTTCACTCCAGTCGAAGTTATCAGGCAAATCATCGGTGGGCAGAATGGGGGTGTCATGAGCACCAGATTTCAGAAACGGCGGCGGACAGAGCCCCAAATATTGACGGCGGAATTCGGCCTCTGTCAAATCTGAAAACTCCGTGATGCCATGGACGGCGCTTAGATCCAACTTCTGGTGCTCCAAAGCCCTTCGGAGATTGTCCTTGAAAACCCCAAATCGATGGGCGTGCTCCTCTGGCCCCGAGTAATTCTTCTCAAATCTTGTCGGAAATTCCTGATTTGTTTGGAAACCTGACCAACACTACTATGAAGGGCAGAGGTCAGCGAGTGTAATCACTGCATTATCCTCTGAAGTCACCTTCGATCTAAAAGATATCTTAAATCTGCAATGGTTTCTGATTGAATTTCCCTTGAAAGCACAAGATCTACCTTCAAGCGGTTAGGCTCTAAAGAAGGAACCTGCTCTGATACCATGTGGATTTTATGGTAGTGCTCGTTAACCACAAGCAAACATCAGATTTGTTGCCTTCCCAACCATAGACGATAAACTCTATCGTCACCCCTGAGCACACTACATGTCCTTCATGTTGCTGAATTCATATCTATTGATGCAATCATGACCTTGCATATATATGAATCAAAACCTCCTAGTAGACCTCATGTCGGCCATATACTTTTGGCGCCAAGGATAGGGTCAGACCAATATATATTACAAGTTATATATGAGTCTCTCTTATTTGCAAGTTACATTTAACTTAATCACAAGTTACACACAAATGGTTCGCCCAAATAGGGCCTGCCCCAAATTAGGCTCATCCAAATGCCAAGGCCGACAAGCCACTTGGCATTTTGTGCACTAGGTCGGCCCTAGAAGGGATCTGACCTAGCTACACAACAACATAAAGAGCTATCTATAAAAGGATCACTCTCCTCATTTGTAAAGGTTAATATGAGGTTAATAGCAGTTTAACAATTTAGAAATAGTTAATAGTTCAACAATAGTGAATAGTTAATAGATGTTAGATAGCAAGCAGATAGAATAGAGTAGGAGAAGAGGAAATTGTTGCTAAGGCTTGTACATGGATATACTCTTTTCATTGAAGATATGGTGAAATGTGTTATTTCCACAAGCTACATGGTTTCTACTTCTCATTCGTTTTCATGTTGATTAAATGAATGAAAGGAATTGTGAATGATTAATAGTGAAATTCATATGTCCATACCACTAGCAATTTGCTGATTGTAAGTTTTCTTTGTGTGGTCAACTGGAATCCTTAAATGAGCTTAACTTCAATTGCTACTTGCCTCCTTGATATGCATCGTCTTGATGGTATGTATGCCATTGGTGGTGATTTGAACATCATTTTGCTCTCCTTAGAAGATCGCACTAGCTTTGTGGAGTTGTTATTTGATGGCGAAGTGAAGCTTAGTTGAATTTCACTCAATTTTTCATTTTCTCTTGCATTCTTAGGATTAGATTAGACTCCTTGAACCCTATCTCTTTTGTCATTTTATTCTTCAAGCAAGTAGTTAGAATCCTAAAGTTCCAGCAACATCCAAACATTCAAGCATTCAAGTATTCGATGTAAGTCCCCTTGGATTACTAGCAATCACATCAACCAATTGAGTTATCCACACATCATGACCTGACTATAGAAACCTTGGAGTTGTCTTGGTTAATCACATCATTTAGCATCCAAGAAGATTTTGATCAAGAGAGGATAGAATACATTTGGTATTTTATTCTGTGTTCGATTTTGCTAAAAAACACATCAACAGGTACAATGAAGATTCTATCCTTATAGAAAATGACCTCTTCAATTAACTTATATTCCTCATTGGGAGCCCTTCCTTCCAATATCTCATGGGCTAAGTATTAATATTATATTTTCCTAAGTTAATTATTAATGCTCAATCATGTAATAAATTGTTATTTTAGTTTCTTTAGAAACTTTCTATTTTGTAATTCTTTGTAATCTATTTATCGAGTGTCTTGCTCATTGTTAATATGACAACTAATTTTTTACCAATTACATCTCCGTAATATGGTATCAGAGCGGGAAAGAAAAAAAATTGTTTTTGAATATTTCAAGAGGAATTTCTTTGGGCCTGAAATTGGTGGGTTTCTCTTCTACTAGCCACGACTCTGTTCTTTTTTCGTGGCTTCTTTTTTGGCAGATCAAGGCCCTAAGTCCGCGATTTTTAAACCTATCTGCTTCATTTTCGCATTCTTCAGTTTCGCAATTTTTTTTGTAGCGCGTGTCTGTATCGCTTGACCAGCCATCTCCTCTACACCCACACGACACCAAAGTCCGCGATTTTTTGCCTTTTTTTGCAATTCGCACGATGGAGATCTTTGGTGGATTTTTTTTTTCCAGAGGATGGCTTGTTTCTCTTCCGCGTTTTGGTGCGACGGCTTTGTAAACGGCGACGGGAATATTTGGGTCCTCTGCCTTCT
This sequence comes from Cryptomeria japonica, assembly GCF_030272615.1. NCBI lineage: Eukaryota > Viridiplantae > Streptophyta > Pinopsida > Cupressales > Cupressaceae > Cryptomeria > Cryptomeria japonica. Next base: position 358,920,423 of record NC_081409.1, read on the forward strand.
ACGGATTTTTTTTGCCATTTTCGTCCACCCACGACCTCTGTGTTTTTTTTTCTGACGGGTTTCGCCTACAGCTCGCGCAACGAATTTTTTCGTCTTTCTCTACGCAATTAGGGCTTCTTTTTTTCAACGATAGCAGGATCTTTCTCTACAACTTTTTTTTAAAAAAATCAAACCTGCGGCTAGGGTTTTGACGAAAACCATCTATTCAGTGTTGTTTTCAAAAATCAGACACCAGATTCCTTCTGGGTTTTTCAAGAAATCTAATGGGTCACTATCCAATTTTTCTGGGTGCATCGTTTTTCGTGCCTCATTTTTTGAGTCGTCGAATTTGCAGTCTGATTTCAAATTCCTTGTGGGTTTTTTGAAAGCTAATCTAAGTTGTCGTTAGATTTTTCTAGGTCATCCAGAAATTTTTCATGAAATTCGTGTCAGCTGTATTTCGTTTTTTTCGAAGTCTGTATCTGATTCTGCCTTTATTTTAGATTCACACCTTTTCAAATTTTCTCGTTTTACGTGCATTGGGAAACGTGCAAGATGGCGTCATTAACCAACTTAATGTTGGAAGGCAATCAGAGATTCAACGGCAAAAATTATAACACCTGGAAGCATCGCATGCTGACAATCTTCGAATATTGCTGCCTTGATGATCTTGCTTTGGACAAAGAATCTCGTCCTACCGCAGCCAGATCCGATCAGGACAAATTTGATCACCACAATCGGGAAGCTGTCATGCTTCTCAAGCTCTCTGTCACAGATGACCAGTTACCTCAGATTCCTTCTGGCAAGTCTGCCTCAGAAATTTGGAAGCATTTGAAGGAGTTACATGAGACATCTGACAAAAGCCAAGCGTTCTTCTTGAGGAACCAGTTGTTCTCCGTCATGATGGATGAACGCATGTCCTTACAGGAGCATCTCACAAAGATTAAGGACATTCGAGATTAGCTCGAGGCTATTGGTGGGAAAATGGAGGAAGAGGATATGGTAGAAATAACTCTAAAAATTCTACCTAAATCCTACGAACACTTCATAGAGATTCTCAACATTACGTCTACGAATGTTGATTTGAAGTTTCCAGAGTTGTGCACCAAACTTCTGCATCAGGATCGCTGGAAACAACAGTTTGGTAGCGGTGCCACTTCGTCCTCCTCAGAGCAAGCATTTGCAGCCAAATCCTTTCACAAGGATAAAGGCAAATCTCAGTCATCTCAGTCCTCTCAGCAAAAGGGCTCCAATCAGTCATAGGAAGGTTCGAAGAAGAAAAAGGTTCAGTGCAACTACTGTCACAAATATGGCCATATGATCAAGGATTGTCGCAATCAGATAGCTTCCGAACAACGGAAGAAGGGGGCTCTCAGCCTAAAGCCAATGTCGCTGAGCACACAAAGCAGAAAGAGTCTGCCTTTTACGCCTTCATGGCTAAAAGACCTGCAGACCATGTGAAATCTTCTGCTTGGTACATTGATTCTGGTGCTTCTCGGCATTTCACTCACAGGAGTGATTGGTTTACAAAATTCTCTCGCTATATTGATTCAGTTATTTTTGGAGGTGAAGAGTATACAATTGTCGACAAGGGCAACGTTCAAATACGATCTGGTGGGAGGAATCTCATATTCCTCAATGTATACTATGTTCTTGGCATGGAACTGAACCTTCTCTCTGTGAATCAGATTATGCGGCATTCTCCTCAGCTTGATGTCATCTTCAGTGCACGTAAGTGTTCGATTGTTGATCATGCGACACACACAACAGTTGTTGTTGGTATTGAGGATCATGGTCTTTACAGACTTGTGGATACAGGTGATTCTCTTGAGCATGCCTTTGCAGCAAAATCATCCTCTATCACCCGTCTATGGCATCAGCGATATGGTCACCTGAACATTCATTACCTTGCTCAGCTTGTTCGGGAAGATTTAGTACATGGCCTACCTAAAATTCAAACTCAGAATCAGCGAGTTTGTGAAGCTTGTCAAGCTGGGAAGCAACACAGGACACCATTCAAGGATGTTGACTCATGGCGAGCATCTAAGGTACTACAGTTGGTCTATGTTGATGTATGTGGTCCAATGAATACTCCTTTTGTTACTGGGTGCAAGTATTTCTTACTTTTTGTTGATGATTACAGTCCACTATTGCTGTAAACAGTGATTTTAGAGGTTTTAATTTGTTGTGAACGAAGATAAGAGTGTGTCCTTGTGTAGGGTTCCCCAATCAACCCTAACAAGTTTATAGCCTTGGGAGCATTGTATTTGGTCATTGGTCAATCTTGAGAGCAGTCCTAGTTGCCAAGAGTTGAACCGGGTATGAGTGAAAGTGAGAATTTGAAATCACAAAAAGAAAGATGAGTGTGGCCATGTCCCTGACCCAAACTCAGTGTGTCCACACAGCACCTAAATTGGTGTTTTGACTTAAGGGAGCCCAAACCTTAGTGCAAACAACATAAACCTAGTAGAACTCAATGTGAAAAATTACTCAAATTGACTAAGTGAATTGAGTGTGTGTGTACTGTGTCATACGTGTTGAGTTTTCCATTGTAAGTTTAACCCTACCTCTGCATCACAAAACCTTAGATCTACCAGGCAAAGACAACAATTGGCACGACCACTTATTAATTTTATTGGTAATTTTGTTCATTGCCCAGCCTTACATTACCTTAAAAAAGGAAGCAATGCAAAGGAGATCTAGGAGATAAATATTGGGGAAAAGTTTACAAATGAAACTAAAACAAAAAGTAATGTAAACCTTCAAAGTTCAATAATAAAATAGAATGCGCTTTGACTCAAAAAATATAAGATAAATTGTTAGATCCTTAAAAAAGATGACCACTTACTTCGTTGAGAACAACCAGATACTATTTGTTGGCAATCGCCACTTTCGACAAAAAGAAATTATATCAGGAGTAGAATAGAATCGTGGTTTTCCAGCTCCTAATTCTGTTACAGCAGTTACTACCACTGTCCAAAAGCACCAAAATGAAGGCATCACAACACAGATCACTATCATCTGAGTAGGAAACATTGACGAAACGAACAAAATATAAAATTTCAAATGTATAAAAAACAAACCAAAAGCTCTGCGTACCATAGTCTTGAAGAGGCCGCTGCCCATGGTCTCCCAGCACAGCAGTAACCAATTCCATTGATATACACATGTGATTCTTCTGCAAAATGGCATCAAGGATTGAAAACATAACCATAAGTAAAACACTCAGAAAAATTAGAAAAATGAGTGATACTGAATCAAAACATAAAGAACTAAGATTTAAGAAAACTTACAAGGTTATACAAAACTAATAATTAAGGTATGCGCTTGACAGAGTAGTAAATTCGTACAAAGTCACAAAACAGAGCAGCTAAATTTTGGGGCTAGTAACAAACATAATGGGTACATAATGACAAGATAGAATGTTGTTTCATTACTTAGTGAGGCACTCAAAAATATCTATATTAAGTTTCTACAATGTTCTTTAAATAAAACTACTTCCTTGTCTATGTATGTTGACCTCCAATCCCCTTTCCAGCCATTTTTGAGATTATAAAAAGATATCAATCAACTGAATTGAGGTCAAGCAAAGACCACAATCCACAGAGATTTGTACCTGAAGAAAATCATTGAACTCTTTTTGCTTTGTTGCTGCCTGAGCACCCCATGATTCTTGAAACATCCGACCAAGAACAAATATACCAACAGCTGTATAGCTGCAGGTATAAAGGATAAAGGATTTATTTTTTTTTCAAATGTGTATTTAATGCTTCTCAGCAACCGTCGAAATTAACACACAAGCTCCATTAATGAAATATTAAACACTTCCCTAGAACACATTATGTATCATATCAAGTGCCTTACATGTTTCCATAGCTATTCTTGGCGTATGCTCCACCTTCATGGCCAGCATACATGAAAAGGGATCCCGAATGCTTTAGTGATACCTATCAGAAAAGAAAATACACCCATTAAAAGGATTTATACACTGAAGCAAATACAAAATGGTGAAACATCAAAATCATAAGTAAAGAGTGAAAATAAAATCAAATACTTCTGACTTTCCCAGCACAAATTTATTAAACTTTCTGTAACACACATCACTATGCTGCTTCACATTAACAAATAATATTCATCCTCATTTCGATAATCAAAAATATATCAGAAAGAAACAGGAAACAGAAAGAAAACATGACGCCTAACTGGGTTTGTGGTATAGAGTTCAATGTAAGATAGACTTGCTAAAGCAGCATTTCCAACTAACAGGAAGACCATGTACGTTAGTTTATTGAAAATTTCTTTCTACAAAAACAACTCACATGGTCTTTTAGTCAAAAGATGTCTAATAATAAAATCAATACAACTTAAGTTGATTCTTGTGATTTCGTAAGAACAATTATTGTTGCGAAAAAGAATGACAATAACTAAATTACCTCTAAGGTACCGTTTCCTTGTGACACCTTTTCTATCATCTTCATTCTTATCTGTGCACAGAATCCAATAACACTGCATCATCAGAAATCATGAATAGAACGCATTATAATTTAAAGAAATGATAACTCCTCAACACAAATATAGTCACATACAAGCATAATAATAGGCATTTCTAACACACCATTCATGACTGGGCCAACAATGGACAACATCTAACATCTAAATGTCCAAAACAAAACCTTGCATCCAGTAAAAATGCCTAACATAAACTAGACCCTCTGAAATATAAAAGACCAGTATGAACAGAAACCAGATCAAATACCAATGTACTCCTATACTTATTTATAATTTCTTCTCAAGTTCAAAAATTTATTCTCTTCTTACTAAAGCTACAAGACATAAATTTTATAGCTATGCATTTGCATGTGATAGTTTCTCTGAATATTTGCAGGAGGAGGATGAAGAATGATAGAAACAAAATAAGATGAACAACAAAGGGAAAAAAAAGGCATTTTAACAAATAATATAAAGACAAAAACAGATTACACAAGTCCCTAACGAGCTATACTAATTACTTAGTTACCTGTATAGGAATCGATGCATTATTATAATTTATGACCAAAGGTGGGAAGGTCTTATCTTTTGAAATACTTTACCACAAACCACTGCAATATTTTTGTGCTTCTGCCACCCATCAACAGAATATCATATTGCTCGAGAAATGATATTATGTTTATGTCCATAATGACCAAAGAAGGTCAATGGATCTGAAAGTATAGGGAGAAAGTAAAGATAAATAAGGGGGTGCCTAAAGCACAGCCCACAACAGAGGAAATATGATCTTACAATAATCCCTTCACGTTATTTAATTACCAACAGAAACATACTGATTGTTTAACTATTACCATCTATATTGATGCAATACGCTAATGTTCACAAGGATTTTCTGTTTCTTCTAGTCTTTCATAGGATATTAATTTTTTCAAGAAATGAAGTTTTGTTCAGGTCCATGGATGATCAAAGTATTGGAAATTGGAATGAATCAAAATATGGAAAGAAAAGTAGCTTACAAGTGGGCTCCTAAAACACAATCTAAAATAGAAAAGAAACTAGATGAGAAAAAAGTAAAATCAAGGAGATTCTACACATCAAAGTAAACCCAATGATCAAAAAATCTTACAAATATACACATGATAGCTATAAGAGGCCAGTAGACATAATATATGATAGGAAATTTCTCTTATCTTTGCAAACCAAAGCAGTGTATATAGTTGAATAGCTACAAGATTCATCAACTTCTGTAGAATTCCCTGTAGAAAATTCATTAATGTGATCGGCAGGGTGGTGTGGACTGATAGGCATAGGTGGTTCTATCCTAAGGGTAAAAAGATACTCTGCACTCTCCATACAAAAAGTGGGGGGATCACCTAGAAGAAACTATGAAATTAGCAACATAGATCTGGCTATAAAATCTAGACCAACAATAAGAAGATGACTCATGATGCACCAATCATCCATGGACTGGCCTCAATAACACAGGAAGTATGTTGCAAACTAATTTTAATCTTCTAAATTCAATATTTGTACACAAACGCTACACAGATATTAACTCCTGCAATTAGTGTAATTAGCCAATAGAATGATTAGATCGATATAGTAGACCTAAAAGAAATGTATCAAAAGGTTTTAAAAAAAACCAATATTAATAAGAAATGCAAGGGAACTTGAAATAAACCATTTCTCATGACTCGGTTTTCAAAAGAAATGTGACTACTGAGAAAATATAAAACAAAATCATAAAGAAAAAAACTTATTAGGTTGAAAATGTACATATAATACTCCACTAAAGGCACTGTAAACGCCAATTTGTTTTGACCATATGCCACTGTCATGTCCCCTCCTTGATCATTATATATAACCTAAATGAAGTAATTATTATTAATCAATATAATAATTATCAACAAATGATTACTTGGAATCATTAAATATTTATTTATTAAATATTATTATTTAATTAATTTTTATTAAATTAATATTCTTGAAATATTTAAATAAAATAAATTAATAGTATATTTGAAAATATTATAAATAAATAATACATATTAATAAAATAGTGATATCAATATGGAATTGGGAACTGAGCAAACCAAGTGATCAACTATGTCCAAAATACACATGCTACTTACGTATTCACGAGTTTGATGTTTGAGTTAAATTGACCTAGCCATATGTTTATAAGATAACAAGTAGACGAATTTGATCTTAATAACAAATTACAAAGATCGCCAAAAGCAAATTGCAAACCACATATCGATATTTGATGTTATGAATTAACATTAAGTGATCCATATGCTTAACCAAGATCATCATCAGCGTAAAGCAATACTTATATCGAAGCATCAATGAACAATTTGTTATTGAGCATGAAGTATTCAGTCAAACAAATACAATTAGCGTCATCAAACGGGGGGGATTATAATAATGACTAACTATCCTTGATTGGTTATTTAAAGGGGTGCTGATTGGTTATTCAAAGGGGTGAGATGAAGAGTTTCCAATTAGGCTGTGATGAAGAGACACCTCTTATCTTCCTTCAACCTTGATATTTAAGGGGCTCGATACCATTCCAATCAGGATATGTATTTTTCCTTTCTGATTCTTATCCATATGGGGATCGCTCAAGGGAGTTTACAATGGTGCTGGACGTTTAGCCATCAGACTTAGCTCACAAGAAAATACAGTGTTCTTTATTAAGGATTTATATGCACTTGCAGCAATTGAAGTTGTGGTTATTAATGATAAAACAAACAGCAGTCTATTAAGAGCTAATGCAACTTATTAAAGTTCTATTAAGAAGCAAACCGATAGAAAGAAAAGGTGCGATTTAAATTAGTTGTTAGGGTGCGACTTCACCATTACATGGAATGGTACAACTTCATTAGAAGATACGAGGTTTAATGGTTAATGTTTTATTAATCATAAAACATTATTTATGTTTTGACGATGGTCAACTGTTACAAGACAAATACACAGCAACAATCTAATATAGTCAGCGATGGCATTAAGTAAGGCAAGTTAGTTGATGATCAAAAGGTGTGATCTACATAATGCTGTGCAGAATTTAATAATAATATAAATAATAAATATTAATATAATAATTATAATTATTAAAATATCTTCTAGAAACTGCTCTGCAGTAATACATAATAATTTATATAACTAGTAATTAATAAATATGTAAATAATTTATAATGAATCAGAATAAGATTAATTATCTAGTACGGTAAATTAACAAGTACTTGATAGAATATCACAGATTGGATTCATGTTGACATAGACTTGTCTCTCAATCAAGTTAGTTTAAGTCATAAGTAATAGAAATAGGTTAATTATGGCTAAAGCGGGGCTAAACCTAGTAGGGGACATTACAGCCACTCATGAAATTTTCCCTCACAAACATTTTTATTTCTTCATTGGTATTTGAACTTTCCTGAATATTAATGTCCCATTTGCTCATCCATTTGTCATTTTGTTTCATCCATGGGTTCTTCCTTCTATCTTACCTTTCCTCCAAAATCATCTTAGGCAAATGGTGTTTTCCCATAGTTTGAGTCTTCTTTAGATAACTTAACAAACAGACCATCACCAATGCTTCCAAATGAAAGGTGCCAATTTCTGCCAATAAAATCTCATTCGAGACAACAATTTTAATTTTGAAATTGTTTGTGATTAGATGTTTCTGAATTCTTTCTACTTGCTTCCTTTTCTGATGTGACATACTGCTGCCCAAAATTTCACAACCATAGAGGATCACCAGGAAGACCAACAAAGTAAAAGCATTCTCTTGGTTTTCCAATCCCATAACTCTTGCATTCCTGCATCTATTTTGTAAGGAACATAATGCTTTCCATCCTCCTTGAATTCATTTGCTCTACACGTTTTTCAATTGAGTTTTTTGTGAAAATCGATCTCAAGGTATTTGTACTCATTCACCAATTCTAACAGATTGCTTTCAAAAAAAAAGTTATTGTGTCTTTTTATTTCTTTTCAAAGAGAAGATCATCAGTTTGGTTTTGCTAACATTCACTTGCATCCCAACCTCTTGACAAAAAGTTGCAAGTGCCTTCAAGTGTTCCCTCAAATTATAAGTTGTTTTAGCAATTAAAATGAGATCATCCACATATAGAAGTAATTTTATTACATATTTAGCCAACTGCACTCCTCCGCTAGTCTTATTTAGCCATTCTTCTAACGTATCAATGTATAGCCCAAACAGAGTTGGGGAAAGCGAACAGCCTTGTTTGACACAAATATCCCTACCAAAACATTTTGACATCCCATCAGTGGTTTTGATTTCAGCCTTGACCTGCTAATAAAGCCTATGAACAGCAGCTCTAAGCTCATTTGTAACTCCTAGTTCCTCCACTCTATTCCAAATCTAATGATGTTGAAATATTTTCCCTCTAGAGATGAATCACTAATTCAAATCGTGTCGCCATTTGGGTGTTGTGTGAAGATTTTGATATGGTTAAAATGGACTGTAATAAATGTGTTGCTCTACCTATGAGATGGATAGGTTAGCAGAGAAATAAATTGGGGCTTTTTGATCCCAATCTTAGCCACCATCATTATCATATATTATGGTATATGTAATAATATTAGGGTCAGATTTCATCGAGTTTACAAACAGCTTGATATAGCCATATTGTCAACACAATCTTTCTTTTCATTTGCTAGTTGTTTTCCCCTACCAATGGAGCCTCCAGTGAACATTGTACTTTCATATCACTTTTCCATACAATTTTGCATTGAATGACAATTTGCTATAATCAATTTTTTTCTGAGCATGTCCCTACTAACACATTAATACAGTGGCCCACATTCAACGTGTTTAGAGTTTGAAGCTACATTCCTACACCTAGACTAATTGATCAAATATAGTGTTTAATTAAGTGTTTTTAACACTTTATTTAATATGCATTTGAAAATTTTAAATGTAATTTTAAAGAAGTTTTAAATTCTTGGAGGGAAAAACAATTAAAATAAAATAGAGAACCTGAAGTAGGCACCTACAAAAAATAAGTCAAGTTTCGAAGCAAATAATCCAATTTTATCATTTCACTGCTCCTTTGATTTTGGAGATTTAAGCATTCTACAATGAGAGCTCTTGGTGTTGGAAATCTCAATAAACATTCAAAAGCAAGATAGTTATAATAAAAGTCACTGAGTAAATAGCAAATCATAATAACATTCCGTCACAATGCCTTAATCTGCTTTCCATTTTTTCCACTTAATTCCTTGAGAATTCTATCAAGAATGCCCTTGATGGTGTCAAGAACTTGGATAACAAGCCCATCCTGCTCCACCAAGGGCTAATGTTTAGGCTCTACCAATTTCATTTAGCCCTGTGCCTTCCCAAGCCCTTTAATTGTCATAGACATTGCTTAGTATTCTGACTCCCCGCCCACAGCCACTATCCTAGACTCCCCTAGCGGCCACAAAAGCAAGAAGAAACGTCTCATGATCCCAAAGGCCAACAAAAACCCTGCTAAAACCCATTTTACCACTCCAACCAGCTCCAGCCCGGCCACTCCTAAGGGGAATAAATCTACTCCCAGCACTCCCCTTTCAAGCCATAACCTCGATGTCATTAGTCTTTGTGACCTAAAACATTTTGCCACTCCCTAAAGCTCTAAAAAAAAAGGGAAAACCACACCCCCAACCAAGAAAGTTAAGAAAAAACAAGACCAACCCCGTATTGAGGAAATTGAAAGTGATGGGAAGAACAAAGGGGTGGGTAATACCAACCCTCGCTGATCCAATAGGTTGGTGGGAAGGGCCCTAGACAAAGGTAAACATGGAAAGTAATGATACCGTTGACGATCCTGAGGAGGTGGAGGAGACTGAGAACTCTGAGGACGAGAGCTATTCTGGAAAGACCTACAAGTGCCCACTTGAAGAGCACCACTCCGGAGCCACCAGACCTAACTGAGGCTACACACATGTCGGAGGATGAGCACCCAACTGGGAAAACCTTCCAGGCTATGGAGACCCATTCTTGTGCCAAATGTGTTGCTACTGTTGCGGACCTGGCTGCCCTCAAAGTGAAGGTGACTAATTTAGAGAAAAATCTTGTGCATGTGTCTAGGTTCAATTCCAAAGTGATGCACAACTCAACCACCACTCTGTGTTTGCTACAGAAGAAGGTTCTTGGTAAGTATGTTGAAGATGAGGACAACTATAAAGATCTTTTTAAATTCCTCACAGAGGATTGGAGCAGTCTGTTTTCATAACCACCTGCTGGTTGTCTTTTTTGTTGTTTATCGTTTAAGCATTCTAAACTTTGATACTGCTATAGACTCTTATGTTTCTAAGGTTATAAGTGCTTTTGATATTTTAAGCTTGGCCTATCTGGTGTTGTTAATGTGCTATTAATGGTTGGTTAACGCTGCCTACGGGCTGTTTGTCTACAGGGTCAGCACCCTTGTTTTGTTGCTTTATTTAACAAAAACAAATAGAATAACACTAGATACTTAATGAATAGTAACTCCGACAATAAACCCTTAGCACACATAATGAAATATCTCAATAAACATTCATAAGCAAAGTAGTTATAATAAATGTCACTGAGTAAATAACAAATCACAATAACACTAGATACTCAACGAATAGTAATAACAAATCACAATAACACTAGATACTCAACGAATAGTAACTTCAACAATATATAAGCATGAGAATTAACACTAATTGATCAAAATAAGTGCAAAAGGGGACGGACTTATACTATTTACAAATCTATTGCATGAAAATAAATAAAAAGCTAACTACTATTTCTACTATGAGAATAACCAATTGCATGAAATGCAATTTTTATTACACAATCTTACCCTCCATACTAAAACTAATGCCATGCAACCTCCAATTAAGTTGTAGATTGAATTTATTGCAAATTTATGACTTAATACTCACATCACTCACATGGCAAGAGAACTAAAACTAGGTGATCTAAAAATAGCGACTCCAAACTATAAATAGCAAATACTAAACACGGTACAAGCTCCTTGCTCTAAAAATAGAAACAGCTAAAAGTAGCACAAGCTACAAATAGCTCTAATTAAAAGTAGCAAATCCCCAAATATGCTCTTCTCTTTAAAAATGTTGACTACTAAATAGTGCAAACGAAAAAGAGACTTTTGGATAGATGGCTCTAGATGATTTTGCAACTTTTCCTCTAATTGTGACTAACCCTTTGAAAAACCTTGAAAATCTACTCATGCATACATTCTTTATATAAGCATGTCCTTCTGCAATACATCCTTTGATATAATGTCCCATTTTTAATTCCTTTAGTTTCAAGCTCTAGCACACAGAATATAAACTTACACAATTGATCGTTAACAAGAATTCCTGATTTTTAACTTTTTGATTTAATAAAAACTCTGTCGAGAATAAATTTATTTAATTGCTTTGGATACTCAAAAAAAGCTGCCCAAACTTGTATCAAGTATTATTTTCTATAGTATTGTCAATTTCCTTCAAGTCTACAGTAATTTAATACCTTACGTAAATAATTTCTTAATCTGCCTCAGTCAGGGCTTTTTTCCATTTAATTTCTGCCATGAGGGGTTTCATCCTCAGGTTAAATGAACCACAATTCCATGCTCCAGTGGAATAATTATCAAATAATAAAAGATGTATGCTTCATACATTTACCCCTTCTCCTCATTTGGTGTCACTTAAAAGTTAAATAATAAAATATCGTGTTTCTTTCAATAGTCATGATTCTTCACATGACCCTTCACCTTTAATAAGATTAGACTTTAATTTTATATTTGAGAATTGTATTATAATTTTTATTTTTTATTTATTATTATTATTACAATACCATTTCAAAAAGGGGGTATTACAGTCCACCCTTCCCAAGATTGTTTGTCCTCGAGAAATCACAAACTAGGAACTCTTAGAATTTCTTCTTCCCTTGACTGAATCTTTTTTGAAAATATCGGGATCCCAAATCAATCTTGGAAATATTATTAATCTCTGTAATGATGCAATGTATTTCATTAACTGACTATCTGTTGCTGAGCCTTGTCGAACAACTTTGTCTTTCTTGTCTTCAAACATTTTTGCTCGATGATTCATACTGTCTTTGATCCTCAACAAATCACTTGGATTCAACATGCTAAACTAATTTGGAACTTGGAACAAAGAGTCCACATCCTATACTACAAGTTGTATCCCTTACTCTATCACCCCTCTTTACATATTTACCATGGTGACAAGCATTTTGTAAAGACATAGGAAGCAGCAAGTTTGAAAGATTCTCATACCTTAGGATGTGAACAAAATGCTCATCCTCATTTGCCGAAAAAAAGTTTGCTCAAATATCTTCAACACCTTCATTTTTGTAACTCCAAACTTTTGAATTTGGGTCCCACTCAAATGCATATCCATCCTCAATGCTCTTTTGAAAATCAATCAATTACTCATTGTCGACATCCACCCTCAATGTTGTTCGAGCTGATCCTAGGGGATAACCTCAAGGTTCCAAAAGTCAGTTCTTTACTACTCGGGATAACTTAGCGGTTGATGTGTTTTGCTGGTAAACACGAGGGGACTTACAAATGTAACAAGCTGGCCGGCATCTAGCGATGCCTTGATTCTCAAACTAGGGAAATAAATAACAAAAGGATAAGGGTTTAGGAATCCTAAGGACAATGATAGTAACAATTGGTGTTGCAAGTAGACAAACTTCAAATAAACTATTCCTGCTTAGCCGGAGATATACTCACAACTCCACAAGAATAGTGCAAGCTCCAAGGGATAAAAGGATTTTTAGACTATGGACATTCATTCAGACACCCAATTTTGGCGCAATCAAACATAAATACCCACAGTTGAACTAAGATCAACACAGAGACCTATAATCAGCAAGCCTCCAATGGTAAAATCACATCAAATACCCTCACACTTCACCATTAAAATCACTGAACTCTAATTAGCTAATTTTGATGAAAAGAAACCATGCAAACAAATTAGGACATATGACAAAACACCATGCTTCAATGCTTCATTCATTTGTTCTAACTGCCACTACAACAATTTATGTCCAATAACTTCTACTCTATTCTTCTTCTACTCATAATCTGCTAGTTGTCTAACTCTAAAAATTCTAACCCTTCTAACCTTTTACAATGAGAGAGGCACTGGCCTTTTATGGATTTTACATTCTGGATCAATGGTCAGGATTCAAACCATCTAATGGCTCTGTGTAATGTCCCCTACTAGGTTTAGGCCTGTTTTAACCATAATTAATCCATCTCAATATACTTATGACTTAAACTACTTTGATTAGGAAACAAAACCATCTTAACCGGAATTCAATCAGTGATAACATAATCTTCTTCCTGATAATTCAATCAGATTTATAATCTCACATTTACTTGTTCATTCAAATTACTGTGTGTGTGTGTGTGTGTGTGTGTGTGTGTGTGTCTATATATATATATATATAAGTTCAGATAGTATTACACTAAGTTTTACTACAGAGTAGTTCTTTATAAAATATTATTTGACTGAACAACCCTTATGTATATATATATAAATATATATATAAATACATAAAACAGAATATAAATTACTAACACTGCCCATTTACTAAACACCAATCATTATTCCACCTAGTAGCTGTAGTGGTAGACAGATCTGACATGTGTCAGATCTGGTCTGCCACAATATGTGAAATTAAGCTTGAATACCTTTATATCAGTATTACATGTTGTAGTTTATGTTAATATTATTATTATTAAATTCTACATACAAACATTATCAAGCTATAAATATTAAGCAGTCTTTATTAAACACATCCCCTATTGCATACTGCCAAGAACAAGGATGTTACTGCCTATAACTTTATGATGGTTCTGATCTGCTCTAGAACGATCTTTTTTCTATTCCTATCTATCTCCCCCATTTGCCCAACAATGTCTGGTTATAATAATCAGACAGAGCATATATAGAACATCCTATATTGTGTCACGAATCATATACCTTTATATATTAGACAGTCATAAGCAATATTATAATGCGTATCAGCAATGAACAGATTAAAGTCACATTCATTATGCTATATTAAACAATCATAAATGGCATTACGTTACTAGTCAGTAGTATACCGATATAAAAAGTAATCATTATGTCATGTATGGGGAACTGTTGACGTGCGTTTTGTACACAATCAAACACAGAATAAAATACCCAAGGGTACCTTATCCTCTCTTGAATAAAGCCTCTGATTGCTGAAGATGTCGCAAAAAAGGATCAATCAGGATGACTCCAAGGTTCTTTGATGTAGGGTCTCTACGTGTGGATAAGCACCAGTGGTCGTTGTGAATGCTGTTTCATCAAGGGGCCTTACGTTTCCGAATTACAGGAACAGAATTTCCTAAAACTAACAAGTCCTCAAAAAGGATCAAAAGGTGGGGTTTGCAAGAGATGAATTCTAATCTAATCCTACGAATGATTCAATGTAGGCTAGACTTGGTAAGATTCTACCAATTTCAGTATTGCCAAGGAATAACAACTCTACTGAAATTGATGCGATCTTCTAAGGTGACTAATGATTTTTCAATTCATCAAGAATCATAGACACTACCATGAAGGTACATATCAATAGTTCAATAATGATTGAAGGTTTAAGCAATCCAAATATCTCCAGTTGACCACACAAGGCGTCCTTACAATCAGCAAGAAGCTAGTGGTTTGGAATGTGAATCTCACCAAAGATCAAGCTCAACACTTAGTCCTTCAAATTTAAATACTACTTCGACCAAGAATGATTCAAGAAAGTAAGCAACCATGAAAGTAGCCACAAGAATTGCAATAAAACACCATAACTTCAATATTTTATTGATCTCAAAGCCAAAATAGACAACAATTGCTTAAAATTCTCTCTTCAATGCTCAATCTTGCTACAAAATAACTTCTAACTATCTGACTCTAATATCTATTTCTCCTCTTAATCTCTCATTCTAATCTTACTATATCAAAAATGAAAATGAGTGAGGGTATATATAGCATCCTCAATTACAATGAACGGCCCAGATCAAAAGAAGATCAACGGCTGAGATTCTGACACCTAAACCCTAATTAGGGTTTATTACAAAAAGTTCCCCTTTTATTGAACAATATTAAATGCATAGCCAAACATTTAATTGGCACAAAAATCTAGGAAACATAGACCAATGATAATTAAGGTGCCACATCATCTATAACAACCTCTCTTCTAGAACCTTGTTCCCTTTCCAATGCTCCTTCTTAGCATATGCAATGAATCTGGACACAATTCCTTCAACTCAGCAATAGGAATCTCGAGAAGATTCCTCATTCGTTCCTCCAAGTGGATAACTTGATCGAAGGCCTTGAGAAGAGCTACATCCCATCCAGGTTCGAGTTCCTTGATTTTCTCAATCAGGAGCATAGTAGCGAACATTTGATCCCTTTGCTCATCTGTGATAATATTCTCATCTTTGCAAAAGATGACCTTAACCTTCTCTTCCAACTCTTGAAGATTCACATCTGTCTCATCTTCAATCCTTCTGCCAAGAATAGAACATAACACCTCAAACACCTTGTCCTGAATTGGATGGATGACCTCCTCAACTTGATTGCATTTGGTGCTAATGTCTTCGAAAAGAACTTCCTTCATCTAGAGTAGAGTTGACCACTGGAGTAAATTATGAGCTCCTCCATCCGTTATCTTTTCTTGTGCTAGGATCTTCCTTGGTGTTTGCCTGATTACTTGTAGAACAAGAATGATAACATCTCTAGTGTGGGCAAAGGCGGCTACTGTTATCATTAGGTTGTGAATGATCTCAAGGACCTGGATAGCTCGATGGGTGGTCTGCATCATTCTTGTTGCGAATTCAACGGCTACGGTATGGGACTTGTCAATCCAAGAGCTCATAAGCTGAACCAAGCTCTTAACTCTTTCTGCCTCGCCAACCGATTCAAGGGGAAGTGCTTGCACGGGAGACACTGCTGGATCCTGACGTCCCAAAGGCTGATTGAGATGGCTAAGGTAGCCTCTCCAAGCACCGACCTCTCGCTCGAGCTTTCTATTCTTTTCCATTTCTTCTTTAAGCTTGTCTTTAAGTGCCTCAAATGAATCAGTTGCCTCCTCCAGTGTCTGCTCGGCGGTGAGTGGACCAAGCTCAAATGTTTCTACATCATACTCCTCTGCGAGGATTTCACCTTCATACTTGTCCACTGCTGGTGTAGCTATCTGCAATTTCCTGGATCCTGTCTCATCTCTGATCATCTCGGACATCTTGGTGGCCTTCCTTTTCTCTGTTACTTCCTGAGAATTTCCTACAAGGCTTTCTAAATCAATTATATTATCTTCGTCCTCGATCACAATCACCCTTGTTAGTCTCTCTTTCAGCCACTCTGGAATGGCTGATCTCGTCTCTCTAACTTGTATCTCTTTAGGCAATGATTCTTCTTCTCGGAGAGGAGATGTCACTTCATCATTATTCTTGTCTTCATGTAGCTCATTGACTGGGAGAGATTGACTTGATGAACGTTGAGGTGCTTGTCCTTCTTCGTGTTTATCATTCTGAACCATTGATTCCATAGATTCCTCCACTTCAAGTGTCCTTTTCTCTTGTCTTACAACTTGATTTGTCCTTTTTTCATGTCGAGAAGATGTGCCGGATGAGCGATCTCGATTGGCCTCTTGCTTCTTCTTGGAGGATTCCCTTTTCTCAGGTCTTTCTTTCCTCTTCGCACCTCTAGGATGAGGATTGCCCTCACTTGCGCTTCGAAGATTGCCTTCGCTTGTGCTTCTAGGATGAGGATTGCCTTCACTTACACTTGCTCCTCCTTCCCCTAGTCTTTCCTCCAAAGTAAAAGTCATAGGTATGTTCTGTTCTCTCAACTTTTGATGTTGCACATCAACCCATCTGCGAGTACAAGACAAAACTGGAGCCATCAAAGCATCTAGGTCCAAAACCTCAGGCTCGTTCCAATCTATCCTCACTGCTTTGTTTTCTCGGTCATAAGATGATTGGAGATGTCCGCCACTGTCCTGAGCTTGATCGGCCACTCTGTAGACTTTGCATCTCCTGATGAAATCTAAAGGTAACCTGGAATGCATCTTTCTTTTCACTTCTAAATCATCTGGGAGATTCATCCAAAAGTCCTCTACCTGAAATTCATGCTTGTACTTTCTACCAACCGTCTCTTCTATATACCCATAAGGATCAAAATTCTCTCTCAAGGCAAAGAATGAAAATGAATATAAGGCCAACTCCCTCTCTGCGTCATCCATGGCTAGAGCATTAGGACATACTTCAACTGAATTTCCTAGTATGATAGGTACAGGAATTCCATTTCCATGCTTGTGTCTGAATGCCTTCGCATAAGCTGCCAACTGCCTAGTCACCTCAAGTAGCACTATCCTGTCTGTTGGATATCTCGGCAACATATAGGGAGGCGAAGGACACCCATGAACTCTAATATATGTAAATTTTTGGAATTGGATGAACCAAGCACCATACCTCTTTACAAGCTCCTGTGCATCTTGAGATAGCCGATTGTGAATCCCGCCTTGCAATGTCCTGGTGATGTTCATCGTGAAGGTATCATTGACTAACTTGTAGTCACTTCCAGGTGGATGATGCAAATGGACATAAGAATCACAAACTCTGACTTCTCCAGGCCCTCTTCCGATCACTCCTCTGTGAGGTAGTCCTGCATATTCAAAACTCATGATCAAGGCATATATGATGTATGAGCTCATGTGGAATGACTTGGTAGCCTTTAGTCTTCTCAACTGCACGTCCAAGCAATGGCTAATAATTCTAGCCCAATGAATTGTTCCTTTTCCTTGAACTATCACTTGGATGAAGTAGAACATCCACTTCTCAAAGTAGAAGGCCTGAGGAGCCCCTGTAACTCGATTGAGCAAAGTTATCAAATCTCTGTACTCCTCCTAGAAGTCGATCCTATGTGGTGTGTTGGGAATCTTGCTCAGGCGAGGACGACTTTTGAGTAACCAATTCTTATTAATGATGCTCAAGCAAGTGTCTGGATCATCTTCATACATGGACCTGGCTCCTTCTAAGCTTTTGTAAATCATATCCCTATGTTCTGGAAGATGAAGAGCCTCACTTATTGCCTCCTCTGAAAGGTAAGCCAAAGTGTTTCCCTCCTTGGACACGATCGATCTTGATTGTGGGTCATAATGGCGGGCGCACTCGATCATCAGCTCATGGCACTGGACTGCTGGAGGGAAACCGGCCGCCTTGATAATGCCACTTTCAATTATTCTCTTTGCGACAGGTGATGGCTTTCCAATGTAAGGGACCTCTCGAAACTTCTTCACACTGAAGTTTCCCAAGTTGGTATCTCCAATGTTGCTCCACTTTGACACGATCTTGGTCTCCAATTCTTCATTCCTCTGATCTTCCTTCATGAGAGCTGGACGACTAGTGGATGCTCCCGCCTTTGGGGTCGCCATCTTGACACCTACACAGCATTCCATAATGAGTAATATATTTTGCAATTTAAACATATAGAGTAGAAAGGAAGATTGAAGCTTTTAATTTCGGAAACCTCATGATAAATCTTTGAATTATCATTTCCTAAATTTAACTACACAATTTGAAATTCAAAATTCAAAATTTCAACATTGGACTAGGAAGATCTCGCCATACCTCCACTTGAGGATTAATTCTAAGAAATGATGCAAAATTAGGAAAATTCACTAGGGAAAAGGTAGATCGAAGTCCTCAAAATGCGCTTCCTTTATCAACTCCACCACCCCTAGCCTACAACAAAATTCGCTCCAACTTAGACCAGATTTCGCACCTTTTATTGTTTCTCCAAATCACACTTGAATGAATGATTGAATGATTGATTAAAATGGTTCAAAATACCAATGTTATATAGGCGCTCACCACTTCCTTTTCCCATAGGCCGACTTGGTAAAATAAAACCCAAAATAAACAAAAATTAATAAAAGAAGAGGCCGACTTTACAAAAATATTAAAATGATACCTCAAGCGCTCTATCTTTTAATTTTTAATTTAATAATAATTAATTTCGAATGCCTTAATAATAATAAAAATCGATTTTCCAAGGCTTAAATTAATTATTAAATACCAACGCACCCTTATTAAATGCCAATTTAATAAAAAAAAATTCCAAAATATTTCGAAGTTTTAGCGAACTTGACATCTAACATGGTTTGGAGGATATTGGTGCCCAGGCATGGTGAAAAATAGTGGATGTCAATAACCTCACTCTGGTCCCTTGGAGAGGGACAGGAGCGCCTTTTCATTTTAGACCTGGCATCCCTCGTTTTTACGTTCAAAACCTCATCCTTGACGTTCAAAATGGCATTTTATCTGGAACTTTAAGTTCAATTCATGTGATCTTTGGAAGGAGCTTACCTTAAAGCATTTTCGCCCTGGTCCCTTGGTGAGGGACAGGAGCGATTTTTGTCTTTCGTCCTTGATCTTTATCTTCTAAATTGCCAATTCAAGTTTGGGGGTAAGCAATGATCTTCATTGTTCGTTCTATGCATGTTCAACTCGCTTTCTCAAGACAAAATGGGCTTTCCAAAGATTTTCGCCCTAGTCCTCCAGTGAAGGACAGGAGCGATTTTTGTATTTGAGCCTAGGATTGTTGATTCTTGGAGGCGATTCCTTGTTCACTATCTTTCGAAAGGCATTCCCCATCTTGTATCACCTTGTCTTGGCGTGGTTTTGGAGGAAAATTGTTGATTTTATAGAAAATCGCCTTGGTCCTTCAGTGGAGGACAGGAGCACTTTTTAGTTTATTGCACAATCTCTTGACCACATCGACCTTCAATTACTCCTAAGGCATAAAACATGATTTTTTAGTTTATTGCACAATCTCTTGACCACATCGACCTTCAGTTACTCCTAAGGCATAAAACATGATTCCCCATTCCATCTTGAGTCTTGGAAACAAAAGTAGCATTTCAAAATGTTAGGCGATTAGGCATATTTGAAGATTTCGCTCTGGTCCCTTGGTGAGGGACAGGAGCGCTCTAGCCAATTTTCATTGAATTTTATGGTCTTTGCAACTTCATTCCTCCTTGAAGCACTTTAAATATCATTGCAATCTCGTGCCTTGGCTTGGATTCGTCCAAATTTGGAGGGGGAAGCTAGATAATGTGTTTTTTGCCCTGGTCCCTTGGTGAGGGACAGGAGCGATTTTGCTATTATGAGCTCACTTGTGCTTTGCTAGCCCTCGAAATTATCTTCAATGGATCCATTATGCCCTCTTCCATTCATCTCAAACACAAAACTTGCCTTAACTTTGCAAGATATTTGCCTTGTTAGAAAATCGCTCTGGTTCCTTGAGGAGGGACAGGAGCGCTTTTGTCACTTAGGTTGATTTTCTTCATTGTGGCCCACTCAAGTTATATTCAACGGACAGAACACACTCCCCTTGACCTCTTCAAATCGTAAAATCACTTAAATCTTGCAAGGATAATGCAAATTTGGAATTCAAGCTCCGGTCCTTCAGTGAGGGACAGGAGCGCCTTTTTGCCCTCTAGGCCAAATCGTTACAATTTTCATCTCGAAATTCCTTCGCTGGAGAAGATATCATCCGTTTACAAGCCATGAACGAGAGCCCAAGTCTAGGAAAGGTCCCAAAAGGTGTGTGTAAAGAAAATCGCCCTGGTCCCTTGGTGAGGGACAGGAGCGAATTTATCTTGCTAGGCAAAAGGTCCAACCTTTCATTGCTTTTAACTGAGTCTGGATGCTCCATTATGCTCATTCCATCCTTCATTGTGTCCTTAATGCTTCAATTTGATCAACCAAGGCCAAAAATGACCAAAATAAATCATTTCGCCCTGGTCCTTCAGTGGAGGACAGGAGCGAATTTATCTTAATCCTTCAAATTTCATCATTTTCAAATCTTCAAAATCCTTAAAATCTTCAATTCACGTCCAATCATCTCCCCTGGAGACCCTGCACAAAACAATTTAAACAAGTCAGAAACCAATATGCACCAAATAACATTTTCGCCTTGGTCCCTGGGAGAGGGACAGGAGCGATTTCACCTTTATAAGCCAAAATATCCACAATTTAAATCTTCAATCACTTCACCAGGCAGGGTTAGGTCATCTTCAAGGCCAGGGACCAGTTAGCAAGCCTTCAACAAAATTTTAATCAAAACTTACCTAGGCAAGAATACACAATTCCATCATCAAAATGCTAACACTTAGACATAGCTTGAATTTGCCTCAAAATCCTGATTAGACCTAACCTGAGATCTATCTGAGCTCACTGTCTCAATCCCAATCCTCGGGAGGATGCATAATAACTTTCAAAATTTGACTGGACTTGTCTCAAAAAAAACATATCCAGAAGAAACCCCCAGGGTTTAGCCCTAGTCCAGACAACTCACTCACTCAAAATCCTAGAAGAAGAGAGAAGAACAGGCAAAACAAAAGCAAGAAGAGGGGGTCCCCATTCCAATGGGGCGATGTGTGAAATGGTCACAACAGGAACCAATACCACAACTACAGAATTGAATCGAACTGCTGTATATTTCCCCCCTTATAAATGCCAATATCTCCTCTTATATAATCCCCCCCCTCCGTTGAAGGATTGTGAATGCCTTTTATTTCTTATTTGTGGAATGATATGACACTTTGTGAAAGACACGTCATATGTCAATTTATACTTGTATCACTCCATAATTCTCTTAATCGCTGCCTTAATCCTAATTGGGCTCGTACATGCACCTATTCGTTATTAATGATCGTTATTGTCTCAGATGATATTTTACTTCCCCAAATATAGATATTAATTGTCACACGTTTGCTAGCTGGATTGTATTAGTTCGGACATCGATCTATGCAAATTGTCTATACAATACCTTAGCCGATATTCGTTCCCTTCTTCATTGATGTTGCCATCGAACTATGATGTATGGCAACCATACTATCATCATTTAGGCTTCTTCTAACTTGTCTATCGATAACTCAATAACATTCCAATCACTGTCGAATGTCTTCATATTCAATAAGCTACTGTCGAACCTTTCCAATAATTATATGGATAGTATCGCACCATTCCATTCATTATTCTCCATTGAGCTTTCTTAATAATGATTCCGTATTTCCCCAATGGCTTTGCAATGATGACTATAGTTATATCTAGTCAAGATTCCCTATCATAATGATAACGCCAGGCACCGGGTATGTTTTGAAGTCACTCTCATTATTCGTCTGAGTCATCAATAGGCGAAAGGCATTGTATTATGAGTGAATATATTTATTCTTTTATATGTTTTGTCAACTTACAACAAGGAGGTATTGAGTTGGTTATGAATGTTATTTGTGGTTAATTAATATATATATATTAATTAATAATAATTATTATTTCATTTATGATATATATAACGATGAATACGGTAAGGTACTTTCTACCTTCAAAGTCTTGTTGTCAATAATGAAAAATTAATAAATATTAAATAATAATATTTTCAAATAATCAATTTTTAATAATTATTATATTATAATTATTAATAATAATAATTGATATATAAAAATAACGATCAAAGAGGGGACATGACACTTTGATCCACCTTCTAGAAGCTCTAACAACTTTCTGGTTATTGACCTCAACCACCTCCAACTACCTCTTCAGCTACCTGCAACTATTTTCCATTAATCTTACTAGAAGACGCAGTTTCACTGGGCTTGAGGCATAAAAAGGGTAATCCTGGTAGCTGGGAAATGACTAACTTGTGGTACTACCGTTTGAGTTGCATTACATGGAGCCCACAAGTAGTCATTTTACAAAAGCAATTGTTTTTTATAAACAAATCATTTTTTTGTTGCTTCCAGATGTTCACTTCTGATTCTGCATGTCCTATAGCATTTTGGATTCCGTCACTGCGTTCCAGAGATTTGGAATGGCATCACTTCAGCTCTTTTGCATTGTGGTTCTTCCTTCTTGCTTTGTCTTTGGCTTTGCAAGTCACTGAGATGTCCTTCTTTACCATCATTCAATCATCCCACGCTCCAGACCTGAAAAGACAAAGAAAACTCTTTGATCATCGTTGTGAATTGATCTTAAACACATAAATGAATGCCAACAAACCCTTATGTCTAGAAAATGAATGTCAGTAAATTCCGACTTTCATCCTTCTTAATCTATAAATGTTCTCTGAGACTTGGTAAAGGCATTTTCAGGAAAGCCTCTTCCTGTCCTGCATAGTTTTGGATGAGGGGAAGTCTATGTCTTAAAAGTTACGATAAGGGCTTCTTGGAATTTTAATGCTTTTGACAAAAACGATCCCACGGAAAGGACCTCAGTGGTTACCTCGGTATCTGCAAGGTCAAGGACGAAATATGCTACAGACTACACTTCCACTTTGCCCTTCCTTAAGCGCTTTGTTGTTCTAAAAGGAAGTTCAAGCCCTTTTCAACATTTTTGCTCTAGACATCAAGAGGAGTCAAAACCGAATAGCATGCGATTTGACACTGAGGAGTGTCGATTTTCCTTTAGACTTTTAAGTGTTTTGGGCACTAACTTTTCGGTGTTATCCTTGGCACTAGCAAGGTCGAGATAAATAAAAGCAAATGATTATGCTTTGAAGGATGTTGAACCCCATCTTGCCTTTTGCGTTTTAAATGATAGGGGATAACACCACTTTCAGTGTTATTTTTGGACTTAGAAGGGGCAATAGCGACTTTTCAAGGATTTTGCCGAACTTTAGTTCCTCTACGATTTTTATTTTGAAAAAACTCAACACCATTTTCGGTGTTTGTATCCGAGGAAATAAAAACTTCAGAAGACAAAACCTTGTTTGTTTTGAACTTTTACAAAGGCATCACACTATTTCGGTGTTTCTTTCGAGGTTATCAAAGATTACCAGCAAAAGAAAAAAAAACTTCATTTTGCCTTCACCGAACTTAGACTTTCCTACTCCTCTAGCTCATGGAAAAACGCAATTTAAGTGCCCTTTTTCGGTCTTTCTGATGGGTATTTGAGGGGCACGACACTGCATCATCTTTCATTTCACTTAAAAAGAAACCAAACTTAATATGCTCAACAATAACACCATTTCGGTGTTTTTATCGGTATTGACAAGGCAAAAGGACTTGCGATTTCATTATGTTCTCTGCATCTTAAGAAGTCCGAACATTATTATTTGTTTCGTTGCCTGACATTTTTTGGTATTCTTATTGGGGGAATTGGCGAAATCTAAAAAAAGAACGCAACCAACTTCATTTCACATCACTTAGGCCTGAGCTTATTCTTTGCTCTTTCCTTAAGTGCTTGACTTTTGGTATTTGAAAGGCTATCGAGAGACATTTTTGCTATGCTTCTTATGTCGGTGCTTAGTGATACCCACACATGCCTATGTAAGCTTCAGTATTTAGAAAGGTGATCAAAAAACTTAGTGCACGTGCCACAAAATCATCTCAAATTCAGGTTAAAACTCGACAGATGAAAGCTCTTTAGGCTTATTCCCACTTCTACGTAAAGCACCGAACTTTGACTTGGTCACATTATAAATGCTTAAGCGATTTGGAATCCGGTATTTTCATCAGGGTTATTCTCGGCTACGACAAGAGCAAAAGATAAGCAAACAAAAAATAATTTCAACTCTTCATTGTTTCAAAAACGAGGCCTTGATGTTTCTTCAGCATTTTTTCGGGCTTTTCAAGACAGCCATCCTGAAAAACACCGAAGTTTGCTATGCTTGGTGAACTTCGGAAAATATTTTCAGCAAAAAAAAAATTGAAAGTTCTGCTTCAATCAAATTTGACAAGCTTCGGTTTGCCTACTCAGTCCCCCACCCACTCAGACCTCATCCTCACTTCGAGTTTATCAAGTATTATGTCTCTCAGGAAAATCGGGAGAGGGGGTCCCCATCACAAAGACGAGGATGGTGTGCCAAGCACAACACTCATCATGTGGAAGTTTGAAGGATAATGCATGATTTGGCGCTTCTTCCTTTAGCTTGAACTCTTCCCGTTCGACGAGTGGAACCCCTTTAGTCTTCCCTTCATTTGATATTTTGGTGACACATGTCTTCATTAGAAACCAATGAAACACCTTCCTACCAAAGACTCTATCTTCAACTTGCTTTTTGGGTTCCTCTTGTTCTTATTCGATGGTCTGTTCAATTTCTTGTGGCATTAGTTCTAGTCCTTCCTTGGGTTTACGAACTTCTTATGATTCTGATTCTGATTCTAATTTGGACTTCATTTCTTCTATCAAAACTGATTCTTTTGGGTCTTGTCCCTTGATCTCCTCCTTAGCCATTTTCCCTATGTATTCATATAGGCCTCTTTTGTCAAGATAATGATTCCTAAGTGCCTCCAAGTAAACATCAAAGGGAACACTAGCTTTGAAATCTTTTGGCAACCTTTGATATTGATCAAATATTTTGGAGGCCTCAAGTTTGTACCTTTCTTTCTACTTTCATGTTTCATCAACAATTCTTCAACAAAATCTATGTCCTCTTCTTTAGGAAAGAACCTTGGCTGAAAAATATTGTATTGGGCCTCTATATAACCTTTCATCTCTATCTTCCTTGTAGACTTTCAAGTCTTTGTGACTCGAATGCATCCAACATGTTAGCTTTATTAGAATAATATTGGCATATCTTATTATTTAATGGTCAATAATGTATATTTAGGTAGATTAGATTCTTTCTAATTTTGCTTTTAGTTCTCGATGGTTTCTTTAGGAAACATCGTCAATATAATTGCCTATATGTACATTTCATTCTTTCCATAAAATCAAGCAAATACCATTGTAACATGGTATTATTAGAGCAGGATAGAGTTTTAAAAAAATTCTTTAAAAAAAAATTCTGAAAAATCTTTTTGGTGAGAAAAATTTTGTGGGCTCATACACAACTATAATTCAAAGTTTTTTTTTAAATATTTTGTGGGTCAATTTTTGGGCAGATTCTAGTTTCTCCCGTGCAAGAAATTTTTTTCGGGGTTGCAAATCGTGGATCGTGTGCATCTGTTCGAGGATTTTCTTCCGTGACACTATGTTTAAATGCAAGGTTCTTTCATGTTTTGTCTCCAAAAACACTCACACGTCTGTGTGTTTTCTTCCGTCTCTGTGTTCGCATCACATTCTGTATGATTTCTTGGCACCATTTACGTTTTTTCACACCATTTTGGCTTATGTTTGACAGTTCTTTTGGAGTTTGCAGAGCTCATGCAACTTCTTTCACACGACTCACATGATTTTGTTGAATTTTTTGAGTCGTTTCAAGAGCAGCTAGGGTTTTTGCCTCTACAAATCATGTTTTTCACATCCGGCAAGGATCTCTACGACGAGAATTTTGTATCTGCGTTTTTGGGTGCTACTCAGCTAGGGTTTATTTGTCGATAGCTAGGGTTTTCAAACCTTCTTGTGACACTTTGACCGATGCCTAGGGTTTTTACAATTGCCCTAGGGTTTTTGCTCCTCGAAAATTGTGCCTTGGAATTCGTGCGTCAGAATTATTTTTTGCCTTGGAATTCATGCTCCCAAAACTACCTCTATTTTCTATGCATTGGGATCCATGCCTCAGGTTTTGCGCAATCAAATTTTCATTAGTTTTCCACCTCTTTTGTTTACCTCATTTTTCGTGCCTTGAAAAGCGTAAGGATGGTGTCTTTGACCAGCATAATGTTGGAACACGATCAAAAGTTCAACGGCCGCAATTATAACACCTAGAAGCAGCGAATGATGACCATATTTGAATATCACCACCTTGATACGCTCGTTCAAGGTTTGGAAACTCATCCTACAACAGCTGGACAAGACCAAGGCAAATTTGATGACCGCAATTGGGAAGTCGTGACGCTTATCAAACATTCGATTGCTGATGATCAGCTGCCTCAAGTGTCATCAAGCAAGATAGCTGCAAAGATCTCGACTCATCTAAAGGATCTCTATGAAACATCAAACAAGAGCCATGCATTCTTTCTAAAGAATCAATTGTTCTCCATAATGATGCCTAAAAAGATGTCTCTGCAAGAGCATCTCATGAACATCAAGGACATCAATGATCAGTTGGAGGCGATTGTCCGAAAGATGGAGGAAGAAGACATGGTAGTCATCACTCTGAAAAGTCTAGCAAAG
This sequence comes from Cryptomeria japonica, assembly GCF_030272615.1. Taxonomy (NCBI): domain Eukaryota; kingdom Viridiplantae; phylum Streptophyta; class Pinopsida; order Cupressales; family Cupressaceae; genus Cryptomeria; species Cryptomeria japonica. Next base: position 358,947,989 of record NC_081409.1, read on the forward strand.
TCTTATAAGCACTTTATTGAGACGCTCAACAATACCTCAACTAATGTTGACTTGAAGTTTCCAAAACTTTGCAACAAACATTTGCAACAAGATTGCTAGAAACAGCAATTTGGCAGCAGTACTAGTTCATCCTCCACAACACAGGCCTTCTCGGCTAAATCATTTGCTAAGGACAAAGGGAAAAGTTGGTTCTTTCAGCAAAAAGGCCCAAGTCCATCCCAAAACAGCTCCAAGAAAAAGAACATTGAGTGTAATTATTGCCACAAGTATGGTCACATGAAGAAAGACTGTAGGCATCGCTTGGCTTCTAAACAAAAGAAGCAAGGAGGGTCTCAACTGAAGGCTAATGTTGCAAAGCAAACTGAGCAAAAGGAATCTACCTTTTACGCCTTTAAAGCTAAAAAAACCTGCAGATCATGTTAAGTCCTCTGCATGGTACATTGATTCAAGTGCTTCTCGATACTTCACTCATCGGAGGGATTGGTTCACAGAATAGATGCCTTTCACCAATTCAGTGATATTTAAAGGAGGGGAAGAGTATACTATTGTCAACAAGGGCAACGAGCAGATTCAATCTGGTGGGAGAAATCTAATTTTCCTCAATGTATACTATGTTCCCAACATGGAACTCAACCTTCTCTCTATCAGTCAAATTATGACACTCTCCTCGGATGGATGTGATTTTCAATTTGCACAAATGCAATATTGTTGATCGAGAGACTCGTGCTACAGTTGTTGTGGGCATTAAGGATCATGGTCTTTATAGACTTGTTGACTCTAGTGATTCTCAGGAGCATGCCATGGAAGCCAAAAGTTCTTCCATCAGCAATCTCTAGCATCAACGGTATGGGCATCTAAACATACACTATCTCTCTAAGCTATTTCAAGAGGGTTTGGTTGTTGGCTTACCTGAGATTCAAACTCAAAATCATGGAGTTTGTGGAGCTTGTCAAGCTGGAAAGAAGCATCGGACTCCATTTTCAAATGGTGAATCTTGGCGAGCTTCCAAGGTATTACAATTGGTTCATGTTGATACTTATGGATCAATGAACACTCCTCCAATTACTGGGTCCAGGTATTTTATGTTATTTGTTGATGATTTTAGTCGCAAAATGTGGGTGTATTTTCTTAAACAAAAATCACAGGTGTTTAGCATGTTTCAAAAGTTTAAGGCCTTAGTAGAAAAAGAGTCTGGTCAACAAATAATAACTCTTAGGTCAAATAATGGGGGGAATTTTGTTCTTCTGATTTCTCCAACTTTTGTGCACATCATGGCATCAAGCGTCAACTTACCACACCTTGCACCCCTCAACATAACAGTGTTGTTGAGCAAAGAAATCGCACAATAACTGAAATGGCTCGTTCTATGTTGGAACATAGAAGTGTTCCAAAGAAATGTTGGGTAGAAGCAGTCTACACTGTTGACTATCTTCTAAACCAATCTCCCACACAAGTCATGAAGAAGACTCTAGAGGAAGCCTGGTCTGGCAGGAAGCCCAAAATTAGTCATCTGAAAGTCTTTGGCTCTACAGCTTATGTTTGGATTCAAGATGCTAAGCACACAAAGCTAGATTCTAAGAGTTAGAAACTCATGTTCACCGGTTACAGTGATAATCACGAAGCTTACCGGCTAATTGATGTAGACACTGATCATCTCATATTCAGTCGAGAGGTTGTTTTTGATGAAGAACGAGAGCCTTTTCAGCTCTCTTCTCCCATTTTGAGCCCTGAGGATCAGCCTCTTAAGGGTAAGAATTTTGGGTGTTCGTCTTCCCCTAGATCCACCTGATGGGAGGGATTCAGCAGACTTTGACTTTGAAATTGTCGACTCTCCCCAGCATGTTGTTGCACCACTCGACTTTCCTCAAGAGAATCTTGAGCAACATCCTGATGACTTTGTTATTGACAATCATGGTGAAGTTGATCCACTTGTTTTAGATGTTGGTAATTCTACTCTCAGGCCTAAGTGGTGGGCCAAGACTATTGGTGATCTTCATGATGATGAGCTCATTGTGGGTAGATTGTCTAGAAGCAAGAGCAAACAGCAGCATACAGTTAATTTTTCTCTCATGGCCAACATTCACAGTGTTTATGAGTCGCAGACATATTTAGAGGCTAAAGGTATACCTAAGTGGGAACAAGCTACAGAAGTTGAACACCATAGTCTTCTGAAGAACAACACTTGGGTCCTGTCAAATCTTCCACTAAGGCAAAAGCCCATTGGCTGCAAATGGGTGTATAAAGTTAAGTATAAGGTCGATGGAACCCTTGATAAGTACAAGGCTCGGCTAGTTGCTAGAGGGTTCTCATAGAAAGAAGGCATTGACTATAAGGAGACTTTTGCTCCTACAGCCAAAATGAGTACAATACGGCTTGTCCTTGCCATGCCAACCCAGCTTGGTTGGAAAGTCCATCAAATGAACGTCACGAGTGCATTCCTCAATGGTGAGTCCCAGGAAGAAGTCTATATGACGCAACCTCCAAGAATCAAGGCTATTGGTAAAGAACACTAGGTATGTAGACTGGTGAAAGCACTCTATGGCCCGAAACAAGCTCCTCGAGCTTGGTACATAAAGATTGATAAGTACCTCTGTGATCAAGGCTTTCAGAAGAGTCCTTCCAGTTCCAATCTGTATGTCAAACTACTAGTGGTGATATTCTTTTGCTTGTCATCTATGTTGATGATCTGATTATCACTGGTAGTTCGAAGCTTTTGATCGAGCAGATCAAATAGAGTTTGTGCCAGTCCTTTGACATGACAGACTAGGGACTTTTGCATTATTGCTTAGGTGTTGAGGTTTGGCAGATTGGTGGTAGGATCTTTATCTCTCAGTCAAAGTATGCCAAGAGTCTACTTGATAAGTTTCGGACGCAGGATTGCAAACTTGCCTCTACACCTATGGAAAAAGGGTTGAAGTTGTCAACCAATTTAGATTCACCTGTGGTAGATGAATCCTCGTTCAGGCAACTACTGGTCAGTCTCATCTATCTCATTGCCACTAGACCTGACCTCAATTATGCAATGAGCTACATCTCTCGCTTCCTGACATCTCCTAAAGCTAAACACTGGGTTGTAGTGAAGCGTGTGCTAAGATATATGAAGGGCACTTCTAACTTTGGCATTCTGTATGGCAGAAGCAAAGATCCTAGACTCATTGGTTTCACAAACTTGGATTGGGCAGGTTTTGTTGATGACAGAAAGTCTACATCTGGGTATGTCTTCAGTCTGAGAATAGGTGCAATCACATGGACCAGCAAAAAGCAGCAAGAAGTAGCTCTTTCCTCATCTAAAGCAAAATATCGAGGAACTGAAGCAGCTTGTGAGGTAGTTTGGTTTTGAAGGATGCTTTGTAACATGCAAATGTCTCGAGCAATGCCTTCACCCCTCTTTTGTGACAATCAAGGGGTGCTCAAACTTGCCAAAAATCTAGTCTTCCATGAACGAACCAAGCATGTGGAGCTTCATTGTCATTTCATCCGCCAACTTGTAGAAGACGGATCAGTTCAGTTGCAATATGTTCCAACTGAGGATCAAGCTGCAAACATCCTCACCGAGTCTCTAAGCCCAGAGAAGTTTGTAAAATTTAGGGGGCAACTTGGTGTAGTTGACAGATTGATCATTAAGGGTGGGTATTAGAATAATATTGGCATATCTTATTATTTAATGGTCAATAATGTATATTTAGGTAAATTAGATTCTTTCTAATTTTTCTTTCAGGTCTCAATGGTTTCTTTAAGAAACATCGTCAAGGTAATTGCATTTCATTCTTTCAATAAAATCAAGCAATCACCAATTTAACAAGCTTTACCCTCATGCTGGTAGGATCACAGCTCTGATACCAATTGTGATGTGCTCTTTTTAATTCCTTTAATTTCAAGCCCTAGCACACAAAATATAAACTAGCAAAATTGATTATATTCCTGATTTTTAACTTCTTGATTTAACGATGACTGCCAAAACCAAATTTATTAAATTGCTTTGGATACTCAGAAATCTGTCCAAACTTATATCAGGCATTATTTTCTGTAGTTTTGTCAATTTTCTTCAAGTCTACAGTAGTTTAATGCCTTAGGTAAATTAATTTATTAATCTGCCAGAGTCAATGGTTTTCGTCCACAAACCCAGCAAGAAAAATAAAAGGATTTTCGTCCTTTAATTTCTACCATGAGGGGTTTCTTCCTCAGGTTAAACGAACCACAGTACCATGCTCCAAATGAGTAATGATCAGATAACAAAATATGTATTCTTAATATATTTTTCCCTTATCCTTGTTTTGTGTCTCTTATATACTTTTTTCCTTCAGTAGCCATGATTCTTCACATACCCCTTGACCTTTAATAAAATTAGACACTAATTTTATATTTTATAATTTTTTTTAATTTATTATTATTACAATCCCATTTCAAAAAAAGGACATTGACGTGCATCAAGCCTTAAGCACGTGCCTATACATTAATTCAACTTTTTTAAATTCTCCTCCTTTGTTAGAGCACGCCTCTTTTCCATACAGACCCTTACTCTAAACTCGTTTTGTGAAATCAAATCAATGTCTTTGTATAGGCATGTCGACAACCTTAAGCACACACCACTAATCATAGTCGAAAAAACTATTTTTTGTTTGAGTACACACCACCTTCTGCACACGCGCCAATGCACTAGAGACCAAAAGTACACCTTGTTGTGCGTTATGCACAACTCGCCCCTTTGCTTCACAGGGGACCCCCATTTTGTCTTCGGTCTGCCTGCGTGAGGGGAAGATATTCAACCAAAGGTCGCCCATTCTCATTGAAAGCCCTCGAGTTTTGGTTTATGGAGGAGGGAGTCTGAAATCATCTACGGTAAGCTCGCATACATTCCTCTTTAGGTCACCAAGCAAAGCCCCGCCTATAAACAAAATCGTGCCAAATGACCCATATGGCCCAAAAATCAAACTCTCAAAATCTCTCATTTCTCCTGAAAGCCCGAAGTCACAAACAAGAGGGTCGAAATGAAGAAAAATCTCACAAAATAATGTTTCAGGCCGAAAAGCATTCAAATCGGCCTAGAAGCTTGAAATTCATCAAAACTCACAAAATTCCCCAATCACCCAAAAGTCAACTTAAAGTTTACAAATTCGGCTTTGTTGTCCTTGCACCAAAGGAAGATGTGACAGAGGATGGTTGTGTTATCCCTACAACTGATGAGGACAGTGTTCAAGATAACGATCAGGTGAGCTTTGTAGATCAGCCACAAGCTGAAGAACAATTTGTAACAGCCCCACTAATGGAAAATGCAATCCAAGAACCCGTTGAAGACATTTTTGAGAATCAGGCTATCGAAGAGTCCCTGCTATTCGAAGATGTGTTAGTAGAGGTGCATAAGGCCACATTGTTCACACAACCTGAGGATGCACCGGTGGATGATGCACCCTTCTTTCCTGAGTTCGAATTTGGTTTCGAGACTTCTTTTCAGCCTATGCAATCCGATGAAACATTTGACTCTGATTTGCACACACCGGACGTGAGCAAGATGCTGCATCACCAATTGCGACCCCCTGAGGCTGCTGAAGATCTCCCGCCGCATGACACCCCACATGACTCAACAACACACCAGGTTGTTTCTTTTCCTCCTGCTGTTAAATCTGAAAATTTTCAATTTAGTTTTCAATATTCTGGGAAAACAACCTGTCAATGGATTAACCACGGACCTAATGAATTCCCTCAACTGATAATTTTGCCCGATGTCTTGGTTAAACCTGAGAGTGGCCAGCTAAAAATTTTCTTTTCAGAATTCAAAGACAAGCAAGCCAGACTTAGAACTATCCCCACTGCCCTGTTACTGTTGCACATATTGAAGAATCACCCTGGGTCGGGAACGCATACATATAGTCCACATTTTGTACAGTCAGTTTCTCCTTGTACATAGTTTTGTTTTCTGTTTTAGAGTAGTTTGTTTTCTGTTTTTAGTCTAGTTTCCTTGTTTTCCTACTTTAGTTTCTTTTGCTTTTCCGTAGTATAGGTTTCCTTTCCGAAGGGGTTGTCTCCCTGTCAATTTTTGCAAGGGGTATGTCTGCTACACATGACATTGGTGTGCGAAGTCAGGATTTTTGCCGGTCTATTTCTTGGATGTCGACTTTGGTAGAGCACCTAATTGACGGTTGCCCCCGTAGTCAGTCCATTTGGTTTAAGGCTTAGTCGTTTTAAAAATTTAGTTGCTTACTACATCTTGTCGCCAACATTGTGATCACTGCACATTTAAACACTTAATATCGCATTAGTCTGTCGTTTTATCAAAGGGAAGTCGTTGCAAGTGAAAAATTTGAAGCTTTGCTTCAACAACCACTATAACGCTCAATCCCACGTAGGCTTCATTGCCTACCAGCCAAAGTCAAAAGGTGAAAAGTAAAAGAAAAATCAAAAGAAAAGAAATCAAAAGCAAAGACATATCAAATCGCTTGGCTTTGGGAATGCAGACACCTCTGCCGGGATTCAAAAAGAAAATTTACCAGAAATAGAGCAATCTCTGTGAGCTTACAAGCGATAACCTCGTCGGGGCTATAGACGCTCACTAGCAGCGAGGCAATATCCAGGTTGCTTTTGGAGTTAGACACACCCTACTTAGCTTGCATAATTAAACGATGATATTACAACTTCTCTTTAAGCTGGAACGAACTTCACTCCACACACTTGATTTTCAAGGTTGGTGACTTGATTCAGTTTACGACCCATATTTTTACTTTGAATCTGTCGTTTGTCATTTGGGTTGATTTGTGGGGTATATAATAGAGATTCCGGGGTTCGATCCTGATAGTCATCCTTGAGATGTTCAGGAACATTTCCCAGCCGAGTCGCCATTTGTTGCGCGTTATGCACACCTCACCCCTTTGCTTCATAGGGGACCCCCATTTTGTCTTCGGTCTGCCTACGTGAGGGGAAGATATTCAACCAAAGGTCGCCCATTCTCATTGAAAGCCCTCGAGTTTTGGTTTGTGGAGGAGGGTGTCTGAAATAGTCTACATTAAGCTCGCATACATTCCTCTTTAGGTCACCAAGCAAAGCCCCGCCTAAAAACAAAATCGTGCCAAATGACCCATATGGCCCGAAAATCAAACTCTCAAAATCTCTCATTTCTCTTGAAAGCCCGAAGCGGCGGACAAGAGGGTCGAAATGAAGAAAAATCACACAAAATAATGTTTCAGGCCGAGAAGCATTCAAATCGGCCTAGAAGCCCGAAATTCATCAAAACTTGCAAAATTCCCCAATCACCCTAAAATCAACTTAAAGTTTATAAAATCGGCTTTTGGGCTGAAATTGGCAGGAGGAGTTTAAGTTCGCATGATGTCTTTCAAACTCGAAATCATCCAGTGAGTTTAAATCTTGCAAATATCTTCATTGGCCCGCAAATCACACAAGTTTGTCGAATTCCCTTAAGGGCCGAAAAAGAAATAAAGATTTACAGAGTCCTGCATTTTTGTCGTCTAAACCGAAAACACCTAAGTTCACGCCACGTAGGCCGAGAATGAGAAAAGGTCGATAGCTTAAGAATCGCGAAATTTCTTCTCATAAGCCGAAGTAGATGGAGAACGTTTAAACTCACATAACATTGTTTCAGGCCGGAGAAGAAGGAAACATACTAAAACTCGCGAAATTGCCCAATGAGCCGAAAATGACCAAGTCACCAAAAAATCGTGAAAAGGAAGCATTTTGGCCGAAAAGTAAATGAAGTTCAAAATCGCGTGAGAAATGCCAAAATGGAAGAAAGGACTAAGTCACATTTAGGCCAATTATGCCGAAAACCATAGTAAGGCTCTCAAATTGACCTCCCAGGCCGAAATGAGACTAGGCTCTCAAATCCCCTCCATAGGCCGAAAAAGTTAATTAGGACACAGTCACACAATGTAACCTATTAGGCCGAAACTCACCAAGTTCGCATAGTCCTTAGACTGCCGAATATGACAAGGAAATTCAAATTTGCACAAAGGCTCCATAAACTTAAAACACAAAGCTCACAAAACGCCTTATAAGGCCGAAAAGGAACTTAAAACTTAAAGTTTGCCAAATGCAAAGTCAGTTTATAGGCCGAAAGAGATGAGAGGGTGAAGAAAAGCGTTAGGTTCAAATCGCACATTTCTTCTGAACAAGCTGAGTTCACAAGAGTTCGAATCATGTAAAATTGCTCTTGAGGCCGAAAAACTAAAAAATAAGCAATCTCACAAAACCGGCTAATAAGCCGAAATTGAAGAAAGTCGGCATTTTAACTCATTTTGAGGGAAGGCCAAAATGAGAACTCAAAGTTGGCAAATAGCTCTAAAGCCGAAATTCATTAAATTCACAAAATAAGCCAATGAGCCAAAATTGTCAAAGTCGGTTGAAAGTGAAGGCAAAGACATTTCGTAAACATCTCTCATTTCACCTGTTGAACCCGAAATTGCCAAAAGGGGGGTTATAACCTAAAAAGTATATCTCTAAAAAACCCCACTTTACCCTAAATTCTAAGACTTAGGTGATTTACAGGTAAAATCACACGAAATTTCACCAGGGTGATGTTAAAATGGAAAGCTAAAATCATTTAAAACATGTGGAAGGCCTGAATTTTGTCTAAGTTGGAGAGAGTGAATCAAGATGAAGGATCAGATTTCATGTTCGAAGAGGGACATTTAAAAGATACATCTCAAAAAGAGCTTCTCAAACCCGAACTTCGCCAAACCAAAGCCTGACCTCGCATAAAATTTAATGTTTGTCAAATTAATTTAATTAATTTTTCAAATTGGTTTATTAAAGTAAAATTGATTGTTTGCAGGACGTCATCGCAAAGAACCAGGAGAAAGCTTGAAACGCAAAACGAAGAAGGATCGCGATCAAAGCCACGCGCTGGAAGCTGGAGGAGAAAAAGATGCAGCACAGGATCAAAGCGATGAAGCATTGGGATGTGCACCACTACCTGAACCACGAGCTGAAGTCCACCACCGAAACCAAAGACCAAAGAACATTTAGAATGCAGCAAGTATGCGCATTCCCAGAAGGATACACAACTGGATTTAATTCTAGAAATTCAATTTAAGAGACTGAAACTGTTTTATTGTAAAAGGTTGCCTGTGGGCCCCACCTAAGATATTTTAAAACAAGGAGACACGGGTCAGCTATGTTCAACTACCGGATAGACCTAAATTGAAACCAAACAGTTGTAGGTAGTTGAGATAGTGGTTGAGAGGATAACTAAGAATTAAGTGGGTATGGGTAGCCTTATTTTGTGGGATAAATCAGGACCCTTGGATGCAGTCCATCCTGGCCTCCAATTCAAATTGTAAATCTATAAAGGCAGAGGCCTTTCTTTTGTAAAAGGTTAGAGATTTTTGTTAGATAGTTAGACTCTAGTTAGGCTGTTAGATTTCAGCTAGAATAGGTTAGATTTTAGTGGTAGCATAAGCATAGAGATGCTGCAGAAATTGTTGTAATGGCAGTTGAAGCAAATATATGAACATTGAAGAATGGTGTTTATTGTCTTTGTTTTCTTCTGTTTGCATTGTTTCTTTCAGAATTTTAGATAGATCTTTTTGTTTTGGGTGTGCACGTATCTGATGGATTCAGGCTCATACCATTGAGGATATACTGATTGTGTATCCTTCTATATGGTTAACCTGAGCCTTTGAATCGTGCTTAGTTCAATTGCAGGTGTTCGTTTGAGCTGCGCCAAAATTGGGTGCTTAGCCATGCTCTTGCAGTCTGAAAATCTTCCAAGTCCCTTGAAGATTGCACCATTCCTACGAGGTTGTGAGCCATTCTGGCCAAGCAGGGATTGGTTATGTTGAATCTGTCTACCCGCATACCAACCTGGGTAATCTTAGGTTTCCTAAACCCTTCTCTTTGCTTTTTATTTCGCAGTCTGAGAATCGCAGCAAACCAGCTTGTTGCAAAACGTAAGACCCCTTGTTCTCCCAGCAAAACACATCAAACGTTGAGTTATCCCGCAGTCAAGAACTAACATTTGGAACCTTGAGGTTGTCCCCTTTGATCAATTAAAAAACAGCATTAGGGCTTCCTTATACAAGAGAGGATAGGATACTCAGCGAGATCATTCTATTCTGTGTTGGCCGGATAGAGTTGTTGCGATGCGACTTTATCCACGTCAACACACCTTTAGTGCAATATGCACCTTTGTCCTAATGCCCATTACTCTAAAACAAAAACAAACAAAAAAAATTGTTAAAGAAAGTTCTTGCATGTGCTTTTTTGCTTTATTCTAGCACTATAACCTTGTTTTGAGGCACCTTACATTCACCTCACACATATTTACTGTTTTGTTTCATCTTTTTAGCAACCTCCCTATCAATCTTTGTTTTGATGTGCACCTAACTCTATCTTCAAAATCTTCAAATATTATTTGTTCTTCTTGCTAGTACACATCCCTAATTCCATAGGTGTTTGGCTTTGAATAGGATTGTTTATGAAGCACCCATCATCTTAAATGCAAATTTCTTCCTCCATATGCACCTTTTATTTTATACTTACTACCTCTTTCTTCGCTTTGATGTGTCCCAAAGCCTAAGAGTATGCAATTACACTGCAAAAATTCACAACTTTCTTTTCTTTGATATGCCTGCAATCCCTTCACATGCCTGTGAACTACCTTGTGTCATCCTTTGTTTTGGTATGTGCTAGATCAAAGCATGCCAATCCTCTGGCTTGACAATAAAGCATCATGAACTACTTAAAAATGTGATTATTCTTTACATGTGCATCTTTCATTCCTTTTCCAATGACGCACTCATCTCTCCAAGTGCTTGAGTTTATGATCTTGTAGGAGTTATCAAAAAGAACCAAGAATATAGGATTCTAAACATATCAAGGGTAGATCAGTTTATAAGCTTGACACAGTACAAAAATTTTGTATGCGTACAACAAATATAAACATATCAAGAGTAGGTAAATGAAGATTTCAATTTATAAACTTGAAACAATACTGAATTTTCGTATGTGTACAACAAATATGCTTCATATATTAGGGTTTGAAGTTTCAAACCTTAGTTAAAGATTGGAACGTGTAATGTCCCCTTCTCAGTGATGTGCATTCAGTGGTCCATTGGCCTATTCCAGAGACTCGTAGGCTATTTGGAAAGGAGAATTAGGGTTTCCTATTTTATAGGAGGATTCTTTTGTGTTTTCAGGGCATATATGTGGGAGTTTGACAGTTTGGATTCCGGATTCCTTCTGGGTTTTCAGAGAGCTTCAAGATGGTTCGACATGCATCTGCATCGAGTGACCTTTTCCTGACTTACTATTTTTAGTAAGTGCGACAACTGCTCAGAATGTGGTTAAAATCACTTTGGAAACACTTACTATTTTTAGCAAGATGCTATTTTTAGTAAGTACTATTTTTAGCAGTTCTATTTTTAGCAAGATGTCAGCTAGCCTGTTCAGATGGCTATTTTTGGCAGGTCAGTTTGAGCAGTTGGTCTTCCAGCATTTTTTGGTGCTATTCTTGGCAGGGATTCTACAGCTCAGCTCAGATGACTATTTTTGGCAGTTCAGTTCAGAGCCCCAACTCAGTTCAGTTTTGGTGATTTCCAGCACTTCAGTCTCCGGCTCAATTTGGCAATAATCAATATTTGAGGAGAAGGCATTTTAATATATATTATACCTTAGGCATGAGGTATTAATAATTGATTATTTTATGGATGGACGACTTAGGAAGGGAGAAAATATTAATTTTATCCTAAGTCTATTTGGGCGAAAATTGGGTCGTCATGGTGTTAATAAGTAAATTATAACTCAAGGCAAATGGGCGATTTTCTAAGTATATTGCCTTAGTAATATTTTCTATTTGGAAGTCATAGTTGGGCGCCCACTTTACACTTTATTTTATGACACTTATATTTATTAAAAAGGGCGAACTTGTGCAAGGAAATGAAATGAAATGCAATGCTAAATGTGGATGAAATGGAATTGCATTTGGTTTGGGCATATTTGGAGTGCATTTGAATTTGAATTTGGTTGGCAAAAAGTTATAAATAAGTGACTTGGGCTCTCATTTTGGTATCTTGAAAATCAGTGATGTTATGCTGCCGGATTGGCGACAGAACTTGAGGCTTCGGAGTGCGTCTCCCTAGTGCTACCCGGTTTCGTACTTGAAATACAGTACCTAGCTGTGCCTTGTATTCTTCTATCATTTTCAGAGCTTTGCCATAGACATCTTGGTGTTGCAACAATTCTGGACTTGCTGGTTTTGCCTGTGGCTGAAACACATTTTTGCTCACATCTCTCTGCTGGAGCGTCTGATAGTTATGGGTATTATTCCTATCTTCCTTCCCAGCACTGGCAAACAAGTTTGTAAGTTTTTAGCACATTTGTTTGAGTATTGATTTAATTATGCAAAATCGAAATTCCTAGTCTAGGCGTGGGTTTTTTGGGTTGCATTGGGATGCGTGCAAAATAAAAAGAGGGTTGTTTGGGGTGTGGCTGTGATTGGTTGTCATTGTATTGGATGTATGGTGGGATTGGACTTGATTTGAATCAATTCGGGTAAAAATTGAGTGAGTTATGAGTATTTTCATGTTTTCATGGGCTGCTGGAACTGTACTTTCAGCCTGCAGAGCAGTGTAACAGAAAATTACAGTATTGTGTAGAAATCTGCAGTTAATCTTCTCATGTCATCTCCATATTGTAAGGATTGTCTCAGTAGTACTGAGCATCCCATTCTATCTGCTTTTATTTGTAATTCCCATTGCATAAGTGGAAGAGGTTGGCTTGCCGCCTTCTCAGTTTTGTAATTCAGTTTTCTTTGATAAATAGTCCTCCCGCTGAAATATGCGGTAGAGTGATGTTTTAATGTAATGTCCTCCCGCTGAATTAGTGGTCGAGTGATAAAGTTCAATGTTTTGGTCCTCCCGCTGAAATATGCGGTAGAGTGATTGTTAATGTAATGTCCTCCTGCTGAAATACGCGGTAGAGTGATTGAACTTCAATTTCTTGTAATTTTCCCTTGGTCGGTTTACCGCCAAGATGTTCAGTTTCTATCCTGCTGGATAAGCAGAAGGGGCTGGCTTGCCGCCCATGCATTGTAATTTTCAGTTTGTTTATTGATGTTGACGATCCCCGGAACACCGTATGCTCTCACCCTCCCAGTCTGGGCTCTCGGTGAACAAAAGGTGGAAGGGTTCCCTTTCAGTTGTTTTTCTTATTCCTCTAACCTTAACGGGTTATTTGTTGTGGATGAATTGTTATTGGCCTGAAAATCAAAAAAAAAAATTAGTGGGATATTACAGAACGGTACCCAAAACCGACATTTTGGAACTACAAACTCTACACATTTTATGCCTAGCCTTCTCCACATCTTCACATGGTGTCTAAATTGAACTACTCTAGGGTCTTGGCAATGCAAATTTCAAACTGTTTGATTAACTATTCTTGAACCAAAGCTTACTAATTTTTCCTAGTGCATTCTTTATCAAAGCCTTCCCATTGGTACCAAATTAATTAATCTAGAAGTTTTCAACCCTTGTTACCCACTTTGTGGACAACATGGGACTCTAAAGTAACCTTTTTAGGTTTCTCCCAAATCTCAAGAAGTTTGGAATTAGATTCATGTAATGTCCCCTAATGGGACCCTCTTATATTCTGACCTAGAATCACAATTTTAGTGCATAGTAAATACAATAGAGGGAAACTATTATCAACTAAGCTTAGTCTGGACCCTGCACAATAGGTTAGTCAACATTTCCATTATGCTATGCTAGATCATATATTCAACATTCTTTATATAATGCCCAATTTATATGAAGGATTCAACAACCCTTTCTCTCCCTACACCTGTCCCCATCATGGAGCTCAAGGAGAATCACACAAGGTGCCTCAAGTCTATCTCTCTCCAACAAGCCCGAGAGCACCAAGGACCTTGTCAACATGGCCTCTTGGCCCACACTCGGGGTTGGTGTATCTGTTGGACCCTAGTGCTCTTCCTTCCTTTTATTCTCCCTACATAATTGGATGGTGAGATTGAAAGGTATTACAGACTCCATCATATAATTTACTTAATCGTCATATGAACAGTTAGTGATAGAAAGGCATTATTACATTGTCATACATATTACAGTCTATATTAATATTACTATTAAATTATGCATAAGAACATTATCAGCCGTCATATATTAAGCACATCCCCATGCATACCACCAAGAACAAGGATGTTACTACCTGTAACTTAATAACAGTTCTGATCTGATATGATCAATGGTGATGTCCCTGGATGCTTTTGATAACTTTCCTTTATATCTCTCAATGTGAAGGATAGGTCGCACCTTTTCATCATGTATGCCCCTTGGCAAGAGACACACCCTTTCACCATTAGCACCCTTTGAAAGAGTGCAGCTCTTCATTATTTCTACCCTTTGAAAGGGACACAACCTTTTACAATCAGATCTGCACTTATTTAAATCAGACCTGCACTTGTGATTCCCAAATTATCCCCCCTTCAAATGAGTTCTCTTCTCTCTCTTATACCTCATATTTTGGGGAGTCACAACTTATCATTTCATGCCTTTTGACCATTCATTAACTTTAATCAAATTTTAGTTATATTTAATTATATTCATTTATATTTTTATTTTAATTTTTTTTTATTCTTTTGTATCTTAATTTTATTATTATTATTTATTATTAAATTATTTTTTCAAAGTGGGGACAGTACAATTCATGACTTCTCATGACGTGGTTTTATTGGAAGATTGGCCAAAAATATCTACTAAATTCGCCCAAATTTGACATGCTTTTAGGGTGGAAACTCTTAAGAGTTTGGAAAAAAACAAAAGTTCTACCATAATTTCTGGTTGTTTTGTTGACAACCACTTTTCACTTGTTACTAAGACTCTGATTTGTTCCAATGTTGTTATGCAAATTTAGGTGCAAGCAAACAAAGTTGTATTTTAGATAACACATCTATGAGTGCTTTTAAATAACTAGGGTGATACCTTGTGTACGATTGCTAACATTCCATCAACTCTAGCTTCCAGTAGGGGCCAATCTCTTCCTTGTGGATGTTGACATGGACAACCAAAATTATTAGGGAGGTCATGATCCCATTCCTCTTCAAGAAGAGCCAAGGATCAATCTACTCGTGGTGAGTCTCAGCCCTCTCTCCCAACTTCAACCTCTTCTCAGCCTCATGCCTAAAGGGCTTCTAAATGATTGGGCTCTAGGAAGTTCCTTCAACTTACATTGGTCATTTCTCCTATTCGTGATACTCAACCACCTGCAAAGGAAGAAAATGAAGAGGGTGTGATTATTGGCTGGAACCCTCTTCTTGATGGCCCAAACCCAACTAATGTATGGAGAAAATTGGATGACCATGACCCCCTCCAGCCCCTAGTAGTATACCAATTGCCACTTAGCAGTTTTGTTTCATCTCTTTGGTTTGTCAATTCAAGCTTTGCCCCATTTGTCCTTTGGGGTGTGACTTCTTCTATCCATTTTTTTGTGAATGTGTAATATACTCTTATTATACAAGTAACATAAGACATTCATCAAAAAAATGGTAAGTACACTAAACAAAATTATATCTTAAGATAAAATGTTACTCAAATACAGCTTTCAGATTATCCTTTAAAATATTTTGTGCCGCTACAAAACTTTTGACACACTCATGTTCATACAATGCATTAAATCCTCTTTATGCTTTTTGACTTGCATCTTCTGACATAAATTCTTCTCTAAGCATTAAGAAAATAATATTGTAGAGCAAACTAAAACGTAAATGCCCCAGCACATTCCCTATCAACAATGTGATTCTATTTCATTTTGGCAATGCAATTGGCTCCTCCTTCATGAAATTGATCTACTTCTCTCCAGCCACCCCTAGGCACAAGGAAGAACACATATTAGAAGCATTTTCATAACCATGGGAGTTTAATGCGACTTGAGGGAGTGCCTTACGTCTTCTTAGAATCCCCCAACTCGGCCTCTTGACCTTAGATAATCACCAATGAGCACTATCAAATCTTGTATTGTTCTTTTCACAAGGATCGATGATGTCACCAACGACTACTCATTTCTTAGCCTGGACAAATACATTCAATGACTTGTCTTCTATCTTTCCAGTACTCCTCAGCATTTGTTCTCTAAGGTTCTTGTTCACCCTACTTGGCTATTTGTATTGGTTTCTTGACCACATTTGTTAGAGGTCCACAGCTGTATTCTCGCCTACTTGACTCTTTGTACTTGTTTCTTCACATGTGTTAAAAGGTCCACAGCGGTTTTGTACTCTTATTTTAGTTTCTTCCCTCTTTTGGACCCCTCTAGAATTTCTCTACCTAGAACTTTCTATTACATGCTGATGTACTCTTGAGCCCCATTGACCTACTTTTGGTCACTTGTGGACATTACTAATATTTCATTCTTTCTTCTTTCTACCATTTATAGAAAAGTAATTCCTAAATCTTAAATATGTAGGCAGAAACCTAGGAAGGATATGTTTAATCCCCGCAGCCTGATCAATAAGGGGCAAGGCAAAGCTCAGAAAAGTTAAAATCTTTGTTAATCAATAATTGCATTTGATAAGGACTGTTTTGGATTTCATATATTATTTTCAGGTTATTCCATGCTTTCATTAGGAAAACAAGTTGGACACCAAAGCAAATAAGGCCACCAACATTTAAGACACTCTATTTCATAGTCATATCGGCTCTAACTCCTGATGGAAGCAAAGGATTTGTTTACGTTGAACCTGTTAATGTTTTCTGACAATTGAGCTACTAGCGAGATCAAATTTTCAAATTTTCAAATTGAAACACATACATATTATTTACTAATGGTTCAGGCTTGTATATGACTTCCCAATGAACGAAACCTTCATTCCAACATGAGGCATCACTTTTTACGTCTTTAAAAAAAAAACATGAAATGTCACATTAAAGTTCAAACAATTATGACAATTTTCACCATTAACCTTATTTAAGAGACTAATAAAATAGAATAGCAAATGTACCTCTTGGTCAGACTTCTCATTCTCAAATTTAGGATAGAATGTAGCCTGAATCTGTGAACGAGCAAATGCACAATTGTCTACTACAAAATCTCCTCCAATAAGTCCTTTAACTGGCTGCTCTTCCTCAATTGTATGATTACTTTTTGAAACAGTCGCCAAATCCTGTGCTTTCAAGGTTGAAGATGATGGCCCTGCCACACTTGGGCTTTCACCAGAAGCTGCCACAGGTGATTCAACTTGTTCTAAATTATTGATGCCACTTTGAGTTGCATGGCCCTTTGCAACCCAAAGAGACTTCTGCCCAGATACACTTTTTCTAGAAGCAAGGTTTCCAAAATCAGACCCAGAGATTTCATTTGAATTCAAACTGCCAGATGTACCAGCCCTACCACCATCTACAGTCCCACCAGATGGTCTAACACCAATTTTTCCCAAGTTTGCAGCTTTTGAATCAAGGGAATTCACGCTACTGTTAGAAGACTCTACTGGGATGACTCTCCATACTGGCTGAACTTTACCAACAACTGATACATCAGCAGAAACATTAGCTGATGAAGCTTGCCCAGCTGAACCTTCACGAAATTTATCCTGAGATACACTAGATGGTATGCTTCTGACAGTACCCTTCATCTCTGAAGATTTTGAATCAATTAAATTCTCCACATTGTTGATGGAATTATTGATATAAATCTGTGTATTAGCCTTTGGCTTCTGTTTCCATTGAAGATTTTTCATGCCCCCTCTTCCCTGCACACAGAATTCACTGTAAGGTTACTTTTTTCTCCTTTTCTTCTCCTCATGCAATGCTATGAATATTAGTAACCTACTCCAAAATTCTGGAAGGAAAAATAGTAAACTGACAAAATGAAAAAATCTACGATTTAGTACCACAAAATATTTCATAAATATATAAATTGATAACATAAATAAACATCCAATCAAATGGATTTCCACAGCCATTGGGCCACACTAATTGATTGTGTTATTGCACCAGGTGAGACAAGAATAAGATAGAAAAAATATAGAGACACGTTAGAATCTTGAAAAGAGATAGAATCAAGAACATGGAAGATAAGATATGTATTTCATACATGTGTACAAGTAGCAACTAATTGAAGTGACAAAAAATTTGCACTGACAGGTAATCAACCTAAGCATCTTAAAAAGTTAAAGGATTTAGGCCTCATGATGTAGACCACTGCCTGTACTTACACTATATGCATGTGTTAATTCCCATAGTCAACAAACAAATTCAATATCACAGAGAAATTCCAAATTTGAATAATACAATTAGCATGGTCAATAAACAAATTATATATAAAAGAAATTTTCAAATAGGAAAGTGCCAAAGTTGCTTACAAAAATATCTAGTAACAGATAAATATGTCCCAACCTGAAAAGTTCTTTCCTTTACAAATTAGATGGATATGTTACTAGGATTTCTGGCTCCACAAACCTTTTGAATTACGATGAAAATTTATTTGTTAGACTAAAGGTATTATACCAATAATTGACATAAGAATTGAATGCAGAATAGAAGGCTTTATACTTGCAACCAGTCCTGTGCCTCAGAAGCACAGATTTACGAAAGGGCATAACCAGAGTCACTTGGAGAAGTAGAAGAACAGCTCAAAAGTCGGGATGCCATTTCAAATTAGGGTAAGGGAGTAAATGAATCAAAGATACATCTATTTTAAATATTGATATGCATATAAAATCACCAAATGATGCACGTACTTGTAGCGTACCTATAGCAATAGCAAGCATAAATATGCAAATTTAAGAAAAATGGGGGTACCGACAACCCAATTATATGGTGGAGGAAATACTTGTCTAAAAGATGTGAGAATATCACTTTTGGCTTTATTGATAATAAAATAATATTGATGACATAGAAGATGCTATGCACCTGTTTATAACGAAGGGGGTTAACTTCCAAATCTAGCTACTATATAACCATAATAACTGAATAGTAATTTCAATGAACTTACTGATCCATGTCATGCCCCCATCAGGATTGCATTCTTCACTGTCATGACCCCAGCCATAACACATTCATCGTCACTATCTTAATTAAATAAAAATTCAGAAAATTGTCCTACTCTGTAAGACTTCACAATTTTTGAAGAGAACGGCCTGATCCACTAATCAGCATATTGGTTTATGATCGTTTGCCTGGGAGGAGAGGAACGAACAAAGGAAAGAATGAGCAAAGGAATGAGACTTCAAATTGGTAATACCCTTCACATAATCAGCAATTTGAATAATTTGAGCATATTACCAAATCAGCAATATAAGGAAGAGGCACGGGATAGCATGTGTAATGTCCCCTATTTATAGGCTGTCAATTTCCCAAAGGGAAACATACATTACTACCTACCATGTCACAGTAATTATGAATTAATGACTAGGGTTGCTCATTGAACAGTTAGGTATTGTCCTTATTCAGGCCTAATCTTAATCCCCTTCTAATTTCTAATCCTGGATGGGAGACTTGTTTGTCTAGGGCGCGATGATACCATCTACCTAATGCAGCCCAGATTCCCAGAACTTCAGTCCATTCACCTTTGGGGCCCACAGCCCAGATTTCAGGATCATGAGTTCTTTCACCCTTGGGGCTCATCTATCATGAGATAGTTTTACTCCGCCCCTCCCTAAGAGCATCACACCACTCCTCAAGAAAAAGGAATTAGAACTGGTTAAGAACTTGGGACTGCAAATATGTCAATATCTTGTTGTACCATGAATGTATATGAAATTAAGTATAACTGTCATACATATTGCAGTCTATATTAATATTACTATTAAATTCTGCATAAGAACATTATCAAGCTTCATATATTAAGCATACATATTAAGCACATCCCCATACATACCACCAAGAACAAGGATGTTACTGCCTGTAACTTAATAACAGTTCTGATCTGATCTGATCCATGGTGACATCACTGGATGCTTTTGATTCCTTTCCTTTATATCTCATCATGTATGCCCTTCGGCAAGAGACAGACCCTTTCACCATTAGCACCCTTTGAAAGAGTGCAACTCTTCATTATTTCTGCCCTTTGAAAGGGAAACAACCTTTCATGATCAGATCTGCACTTCTTATTTAAATCAGATCTGCACTTCTGATTCCCAAATTATCCCCTCTTCAAATGAGTTCTCCCCTTGCTTTTATACCTCATATTTGGGGGAGTCACAGCTTATCATTTCATGCCTTTTGACCATTCATTAACTTTAATCAAATTTTAATTATATTCTTTTATATTTTAATTTTATTTTTATTTTTATTCTTATTCTTTTGTATTTTAATTTTATTATTATTATTAATTATTAAATTATATTTCAAAGTGGGGACATTACAGCATGAAAGGACACAGCTTCGGGGAACGGTTGTGTTTCTAGGAGAGGGCATGACTCTTCATTCCAATTGAGGAAGTATATAAGGCAAGCCAATATTGGCATCAACAGGGATTCAAGCATCTACAGCAGTCAATAAAAGAACACAAACTGAGATCGCGAAAAGATCATTGTGAGCAGCAAATACGAACCAGGATCAGACCTGTGATAGATCAGATCCAGATTTATTATACCAAACAACTAATGGCATTAATAACTATGTTTGTGGTATATGTTTAGCATATGCACTATATAAGTTAGAATTTATGATATAAACTATATATATATGTTGAGTGTAAAATACATTTGCATGAACATTCTATTTGTAAACTCACAAGCAATCATATAGGGAAGGGAAGGGGGTTTAAGGAAAGTGAGCAATTATAAGATCGCCATCTAAGTAGGCCACCCTGAGTGGATGTCCAATGTGCCTACCACTGGGGCCAAGAGGGTGAGTGTCCACTCTTGGGCTTAGACAGGTGGATTGCAAGGCCCCTTATTGCAATCTCCTCTCCCAACCCTACGATGATTGATTGTTGACTTAAAAGGGATGAGGCATGAAAAGGGAAAACAAATACAAACAATACACTAGGAAGACCATCCGGAGTGGATGTCCAATGTGCTTGCCACTGGAGCCAAGAGGGTGAGTGTCAGCTCTTGGGCTTAGTGCGGGGATGGCTTCGGGCGGACCATGTTAAAATAATATTAATATCTTCTATAATGGTCATCTTCTATTCTTAGTGGTCATCTTCTATTTTTAGTTGTCGACTCATTTAGCTTTTTAGTTAATTAGCTTTTAAGCTTTATTTAGCATTTAACTTTTTCTTTTTAGTTAATTAGCTTTTAAGCTTTATTCAGCTTTTAAGCTTAATTTGGCTTTCACGCTTAATTTAGCTTTCATGCTTAATTTAGCGGTTAGCTCTTTAATCTTTTACTTCAACGTTATGTTCTGATAATAGAACATAGTCTTGTAACCTCTATATATACGTGTGTATATCGTTCAATGTAATCATTCAATTATTGAATCATTCATTCAATTTATTTTTCATGGTATCAAAGCGGGTCGATGGGATTCTTTAAAGTTTGGCGAATTTTTTAATAAAAATTCATGACCTTCTTTCTGGAATATTTTCCAAATTTTTTTAAATTGTTTTTTTATAAAAAACGATTTTGCTTTTTTTAAGGCTTTTTGAGGGTTTCTGGTTCGTGGGCGAATTTCTTTGTGCTAGGCAGCAGTTCATGTTTTTTTACGGTTTTAGAGATTTTTGGGCTTGCAACCTGGAGGTTTTCTTTTTCAGATTGAAAATTTTCTTAGAGTTTCTGTAATTTTTTACTAAGGTTTTGACCCTTCAGTTCAAGTCGAAATTTTATTCTGGTTGCAGATTCTTGGTGGGTTTTTCAAGACCTCAACTAGGTCGTCATCATATTTTTTTGAATGCATCGTTTTTCGTGCCTCAATTTTTGAGCCGTCAGATCTGCATTTTGATTTCAGACTCTTGGTGGGTTTTTCGAAAGCTTTTGTGGGTTGGTCTCAAATTTTTCTGGGTGCCTCGTTTTCCATGCCTTGAATTTTGTGCCAAAGAATTTGCCTTGGAATTTAAAACAATCAACGATTTCTGCTAATTCTGTGGACGTCAGGAATTTCGATGTCTTCTGGGTGCTGTTTACGTTGTACATCCGACCTAGGGTTTCTACCCCTATTTATTTTTTTCGCGTTTTTTTGGGGAAAAAAATTGTCAATTTTTTTGCTTTTTTTACAAAAAAATCAGAGGTATTTTTTTATTTTCTACAAATTATTATTTTTTTCTGATTATTTTTCAGGAAAAATTTCAGGTTTTAAGTTTGCAAAAAATTTTAATTTCTGGGTTTCTTCCAAACCTCGAAATTATTAGAATATTTAATTATATTTTAGTCACCTATATTTAGTTCCTTGTTTAATGGTCATTTAACTTTTTAGTTAATTAGCTTTTAAGCTTTATTTAGCATTTAGCTTTTTCTTTTTAATTAATTAGCTTTTAAGCTTATTTAGCATTTAGCTTTTTCTTTTTAGTTAATTAGCTTTTAAGCTTTATTTAGCTTTTAGCTCTTTAACCTTTTACTTTAACGTTATGTTCTAATTATAGAACATCGTCTTGTAACCTCTATATATACGTGTGTATATCGTTCAATGTAATGACCCGATTATTGAATCATTCATTCAATTTATTTTTAATGGTATCAGAGCGGATCGATGGGATTTTTTAAAGTTTGGCGAATTTTTTAATAAAAATTAATGGCCTTCTTTCTAGAATATTTTCCAAATTTTTTTTTATTGTTTTTTTATAAAAAAACGATTTTGCTTTTTTGAAGGTTTTTTGAGGGTTTTAAGTTCGTGGGCGAATTCCTTTGTGCTGGGCAGCGGTTCATGTTTTTTTTAGGGTTCTACAGATTTTCGAGCCTGCAACCTGGAGGTTTTTTTTTAAGATTGAAAATTTTCCTAGGGTTTCTACAATTTTCGTCTAGGGTTTTGACCTTTCAGTTCAAGTCGAAAAAAATTTTTGGTTGCAGATTCTTGGTGAGTTTTTCAAGAGCTCAACTGGGTCGTCGACAGATTTTTCTGAGTGCATCGTTTTCCATGCCTCGATTTTTGAGCCGTTGGATCTACATTCTGTTTTCAGATTCTTGGTGGGTTTTTTGAGAGCTTTTTTGGGTTGGTCTCAGATTTTTTGGGTGCCTCGTTTTCCGTGCCTCGATTTTTGTGCTAGCAAATTTGCCTTGGAATTTAAAAACAGTTCACAATTTCTGCTATTTTTGTGGATGTTGGGATTTTTGCTGTTTTTTTGGCACCATTTATGCTGTTTTAAGTGTGTAGAAAATTTTAATTTTTGGGTTTCTTCCAAACCTCGAAATTCGTGCCTTGGAATTCGTGCCAGAATTCTCCTATAAGGTTTTAGTTTTTTCAGCAACTGTTTCTATTCTATTGTTTTTAAAATCAAATTCTTCTGTCTCTTGCTTTCACTTAGTTGACCTCGATCAACCTCGATTTCCGTGATGGCATCATTAACCAACATCATGTTGGAACACAGTCAGAAGTTCAACGGCCGCAACTACAACACCTAGAAACAGCGTATGCTTACCATCTTTGAGTATCGTTGCCTTGATCAACTTGTTTTGTGCAAGGAATCGCGTCCTACAACAGCAGGTGATGATCAAGACAAACATGATGTGAAGAATCGAGAGGCTGTCATGCTTATCAAACTCTCCGTCACAGATGATCAACTCCCACAAGTGCCTTCAGGTAAAACAGCAAAAGAGATCTAGGATCTTTTGAAGGATCTTCATGAAACGTCCGACAAGAGCCGAGCTTTCTTTCTGAAGAATATGTTGTTTTCTATCATGATGGATGAGAAGTCATCTATCCAGGCACATCTTACGAAGATCAAGGACATCCGTGATCAGTTAGAAGCTATAGGCCGAACCATGGTGGAAGAGGATATGGTAGTGATCACGCTGAAAAGCCTTCCCAGATCCTACGAGCATTTCATTGATACGCTCAATATCTCCTCTACTAGTGTTGATTTGAAGTTTCCTGATCTTTGCAACAAGCTGCTCCAATAGGATCGATGGAAGCAGCAGTTTGGAAGCAGTGCTAGTTCATCCACTGAACAGGCTTTCATAGCCTCGGCTTCGCATAAGTACAAGGGTAAAGCTCCGTCCTTCCAGCAGAAAGGACAAGGTCAAGGTCAACCTCAGCAGTCTTCCAAAAAGAAGAGCTTACAGTGTTCCTACTGTCATATATATGGCCATTTGGTGAAAGATTGCCGGAAATTGATAGCATCCCAGCAATCCAAACAGGGAGGGTCCAAGCAGAAAGCCAATTCTGCCACGCATCCTGATCAGAAGGAATCTGCCTTCTATGCGTTCATGGCCCAAACCTCCTCTGATGATGTTCAATCATCAGCCTGGTACATTGACTCTGGAGCCTCTCGACATTTCACACATCGTCGGGATTGGTTTACAGGGTATATGCCTTTCACTGATTCAGTGATCTTTGGTGGAGGTGAAGAGTATACTGTTGTCGGCAAGGGCAACGTTCAGATTTCATCTAGTGGGAGGGATTTAATATTCCTCAATGTATACTTTGTACCTGGTATGAAGCTCAATTTACTGTCAGTCAGTCAGATTATGCAGCATTCACCACAGCTGGATGTCGTCTTCGGGTTGCACAAGTGCCGCATTGTTGACAGGGATGTTAACTTTAGTGTGATCAGATTGCAGAGAACAATGTGAATGCAAGAATACAAAAGAGACAAGACACAACACATACCCTGGGAAAACCTCCCTCTTGGAGGAAAAACCCAGCAACAAATCAGATCTAGATCCTTTTATTAATTGTAGAATACAATGGCAATAAGGATCAGATTACTTATCTGATATAACTGTCAACCTAGGGCAGAATTAGAGTTACAGTCGTAACCCGGCTAGGGCACAATGTAACAGTAGAAGATAGCAGACTTATCTCTTTCTTATATAAGAATATCATCAGCATACAGCTTCCAGCTCTTCGTAGTTCTTCACTGAAGATTGCAGACCTAATGGTGTTTGTAGACCTTCAAGAGGAACTCGCTATCCTCTTCAATGTATTCACTGTCCAAGATCGCATGTATGGCAAATGCTGATGGTAGAACTAATTCGCTGATTCCTTGATCAGAATTCGCATTGACCTTTTATTGCAGAGCACAGGGTCTTCACATTGATTGTCTAATATTCGGATTGCTTGATTGCATATACGACTAGTGATATGCTTGTGCATATATACAAGAGGTGAGCCCTATCTTGGGTCAGCCCAATCCATCCTTGGGGCCAACACTATAATATTAGTTCCACACGCCACCATAAGCATGGGACCTAAACAATATAGTTTCCACGTTACAAGAGCCCACGCTACATAGAGATGTGCTAAAATAAGATATAGGACCACACGTTTGGAGAAGGGATGAGTCCTTTTAATAATACAATCATTTGGGCCCAGCCCATCATAAATGATCAATACATAAGACTATACGCCACAAAATGTGTGTGCTGGAGATAGGTCCACACGTTGGACCTAGAGATGCGCCCCTTTACATGTTAGGTCCAGCCCTTAATGGTTTTACACATTACATATAAATACAATAGATAGGGCCCTACCCTATAAGGATTCGGATGATGCCTTAAGGCAATCCGAATCCTATTTATTTTCCTATCCTAGTTACACAAAAAAACCAACAAGGGAGACTCGCACTACAGTTGCAGTTGGTATTGAGGATCATGGTCTTTATAGACTTGTTGATTCTACTGGTTCTCAGGAGCTCGCCATGGCAGCTAGGAGTACTTCCATCAGCACTCTTTGGCATCAGCGATATGGGCATCTCAATGTCCACTAGCTCTCTCAGTTGGTTCGAGAGGATCTAGTCGTAGGATTACCTGAGATTCAAACTCAAAATCATGGAGTTTGCGCAGCGTGTCAAGCTACAAAGCAGCATAGGACTCCGTTTTCAGATGGAGATGCTTGGAGAGCATCCAAGGTCTTGCAACTCGTTCATCCAGACATCTGTGGTCCCATGAACACTCCATCAGTCACTGGATGCAGGTATTTTCTATTATTTGTTGATGATTTCAGCAGACGCATGTGGGTTTATTTTCTTAAGCAAGAATCAGAGGTGTTCACCATGTTTCAAACGTTTAAGGCCTTAGTGGAAAAAGAGTCTAGTTGTCAGATAGTCACTCTTCGGTCCGACAATGGAGGGGAATTTTGTTCTACAAAGTTCACCAACTTTTGTGCATCACATGGCATTAAGCATCAGCTTACCACACCTTACACCCCACAGCAGAACGGTGTTGTTGAGCGCACGAACCGTACAATCACTGAGATGGCTCGGTCTATGTTGGAGCATAGAAATGTTCCAAAACACTTTTGGGCGGAAGCGGTCTTCACTGCAGTCTACCTTTTGAACCGGTCTCCCACAAAGGTCGTTAAGAAGATGACTCCAGAGGAAGCTTGGTCTGGCAGGAAGCCCAAAATCAGTCATTTGAAAGTTTTTGGCTCTACAGCTTATGTTTTCTTCATCAAATACTACATCTCGACTAAATATGAGGTGATTAGTGTCTATATCAACCAGACGATATGCCTTGTGGTTGTCACTGTAGCCGATGAACATCAATTTCTAACTCTTTGGATCCAGTTTGGTGCGCGTGGCATTTGGAATCCAAACATAAGCTATAGAGTCAAAAACTTTCAAATGACTAATTTTGGGCTTCCTGCCAGACCAAGCTTCCTCTGGAGTCATCTTCTTAATGGCCTTTGTGGGAGACCGGTTCAGAAGGTAGACTGCAGTGAAGACCGCTTCCGCCCAAAAGTGTTTTGGAACATTTCTATGCTCCAACATAGACCGAGCCATCTCAGTGACTATACGGTTCCTGCACTCAACAACACTATTCTGTTGTGGGGTGTAAGGTGTGGTAAGTTGATGCTTAATGCCATGTGATGCACAAAAGTTGGTGAACTTTGTAGAACAAAATTCCCCTCCATTGTCGGACCGAAGAGTGACTATCTGATAGCTAGACTCTTTTTCCACTAAGGCCTTAAACATTTGAAACATGGTGAACACCTCTGATTTCTGCTTAAGAAAATAAATCCACATGCGTCTGCTGAAATCATCAACAAATAATAGAAAATACCTGCATCCAGTGACTGATGGAGTGTTCATGGGACCACGGATGTCTACATGAACGAGTTGCAAGACCTTGGATGCTCTCCAAGCGTCTCTATCTGAAAACGGAGTCCTATGCTGCTTTCCAGCTTGACACGCTCCGCAAACTCCATGATTCTGAGTTTGAATCTCAGGTAATCCTACGACTAGATCCTCTCGAACCAACTTCTGGGTATGTTTTCAGCTTGGGTATAGGTGCAGTCACATGGACTAGCAAGAAGCAACAGGCAATAGCTCTTTCCTCGACCGAAGCAGAGTATCAGGAAACTGTTAAGGCAGCATGTGAAGCAATTTGGCTACGTAGGATGCTTACAGACATGCAAATGTCTCAACCAGGACCTACTCCCTTGTTTTGTGATAATCAAGGGGTTCTAAAATTAGCCAAAAATCCATGAGCGGACAAAGCATGTGGAGCTTCATTGTCATTTCATCCGCCAGCATGTTGAAGATGGATCAATGATACTGCAGTACATTCCTACAGAAAATCAGACTGCAGATATCCTCACCAAGTCCTTGAGCCCGATAAAGTTTCTCAAATTTAGAGTGCAACTTGGTGTGATAGATAGCATGACCATTAAGGGAGGGTATTAGAATATTTAATTATATTTTAGTCACCTATATTTAGTTCCTTGTTTAATGGTCATTTAGCTTTTTAGTTAATTAGCTTTTAAGCTTTATTTAGCATTTAGCTTTTTTTTTTTAATTAATTAGCTTTTAAGCTTTATTTAACATTTAGCTTTTTCTTTTTAGTTAATTAGCTTTTAGCTCTTTAATCTTTTACTTTAACGTTATGTTCTAATTATAGAACATCGTCTTGTAACCTCTATATATACGTGTGTATATCGTTCAATGTAATGATCCGATTATTGAATCATTCATTCAATTTATTTTTCAGAAATTAGCGCCTTAGAATTCGTGTCAGAATTCTCCTCCAGGGTTTCAAATTTTTTGTGCAGCTGCTAGTATTCTGATTTTTTAATCAAATTCTTCTGTCTCATGCTTTCACTAGGTTGACCTCGTTCAACCTCCATTTTCGTGATGGCATCTTTGACCAACATCATGTTGGAACACAGTCAGAAGTTCAGTGGCCTCAACCACAACACTTGGAAACAGTGCATGTTCACGATATCTGAATATAGTTGCTTTATCAGATTGATTTAGGCCAGACCTCGTCTTACAGGTCCCAGGGTTTTCACAACTTTTTCCTCAAAAATTGTTTGCAGGGTTTATAATTTCCCTTAAAAATCATCTCATCTATAATCCGTGATATTCGCGTAAGATTTTAGCTATCTAGGTTTTACCCTTTTTTTTTCCACAAAAACGATGATTTGTAACCCCTCAGATTTCATGGTTTTTCGCTTTTCTCCTCAAAATCGTAAATTCTCTTTTCGAGGGTTCCTATTTCAGGGTTCAGAATTTTTTCCTTAAAAATTATTTTCTGTCATCCGCAAAAGCTTGCGTGGGATTTCTAGGTTTTCACGATTTTTTCTTCAAAAATTGTTTGCTGGTTTTTACGATTTTTTCCTCAAAAATCATCTGTAATACGCGAAGTTCGCGTGGGATTTGTGATTCCGGAAGTTCTCTGGTTTTGATCGATTTTTCTCCTCAAAAATCGAGCTTTGTTGCAGTCAGTTTGGGTCGCACCTGCCAAGGCGTACATCTGCAACCGTGGTATCTTGCAGTCAGTTTTGGAGTTGGTACTCTTCTACAAAAGGGTTTGCTGGTTTTTTCCTCAAAATCATTGTTTCAGGCTTCAGTAATTCGTGTGTGCCAGATCTCTAATTCGCGTGTGAAGGCTACATTCGCTTGGATGGCTTTTGGTACTCTTGGTCATTTACATTCTACAGATCCTGGGAGGGTCTCCGTAGCAGCAAAGTGTTCTTTGCATGTGTGATGATAACACCTGCAGTGTTTTCTGTAGGGTATTGAGTACGATGACCATTAGGGAGGGTATTAAAATAATATTAATATCTTCTATAATGGTCATCTTCTATTCTTAATGGTCATCTTCTATTTTTAGTTGTCGACTCATTTAGCTTTTTAGTTAATTAGCTTTTAAGCTTTATTTAGCTTTTAAGCTTAATTTGGCTTTCACGCTTAATTTAGCGTTTAGCTCTTTAATCTTTTACTTCAACGTTATGTTCTAGTTATAGAACATCGTCTTGTAACCTCTATATATACGTGTGTATATCGTTCAATGTAATCATCTTATTATTGAATCATTCATTCAATTTATTTTTCAGACCAATCATGCTTCCTCCTCCAAACCCTATTGTGATTGAATACTAGATAGTAATATAGATATGATCTATTTTATTGATTTGAGATAATTAAATGTTCTCATATAACCCTAATTATTGAAAAGTACATATGCATAGATCATTGGTTGTGGTTGTAGGATTTAAATCAAGGTAAAGATATATCTCTAACCATTTATCATCTCTTGCGTTTATTGAATTTTTGATTCGAGGGCAAATTTTAGGGTCCTCCCAAAAGGGGAAATTACAATTGGTATTAGAGCCTTGATCCTGCCAACCTACAGGATAAAAAGATAAATCAATGGATGTATTCTAGTCAATGAGAAGGGAGCTATTAACTTAGGCTAAATAACAATGGCAAGACAATATGAGAGATTGTTCAGCATAACAATACGTGTATTTGTGTGTATGCTTTGTGTCTTGCATGTAATTATGTGTATGCTCTGCGTCTTTATGTGTATGCTCCATGTTTGGCTCATACCTGATGTATTTCCAGCATGTTTTCTATGTTTGGTTGATCTAGAAAATGAGAATAACACGAGTGAACCAAATGAGATACGAATTTATATAGAAAAGAACATTGCATTTAAGGTCATAGATGTGTGTCATGCTTCTAATCCTCATCTTAATATATAAGTTCTTGCTTTACCGTTAAGAGCTATCTATGACAATGAAGGGTTAGTTTAGGGACCATCGCATTAAAAAGATTTGGTTAACAAGATTTAAGTCATCATTGCTTGAGGGCAAGCAATCTCGGGAAGGACAGATTGTCATGCCCCCGTCAGGATTACATTCTTCACTGTCATGACCTCAGCCATAACACATTTCATCATCACTATCCTAATTAAATAAATTCAGAAAATTGTCTTACTCCGTAAGACTTCACAATTCTCGAAGAGAACAGCTTGATCCATTAATCAGCATATTGGTTAATAAATGTTTTCCTAGGAGGAGATGAACGAACAAAGGAAAGGACAAGCAAAGGAATGAGACTTCGAATTGGTAATACCCTTCACATAATCAGCAATTTGAAAAATTAGAGCATATTAACAAATCAGCAATATAAGGAAGAGGCACAGGATAGCATGAAAGGACACCGCTTTGGGGAACAGTTGTGTTTCTGGGAGAGGACATGACTCTTCATTCCAATTGAGGAAATGTATAAGGCAAACCAACATTAGCATCAACAGGGATTCAAGCATCTACAGCAGTCAATAAAAGAACACAAATTCGGATCGGGAAAAGATCATTGTGAGCAGCAAATATGAACCAGGATCAGACCTGTAACAGATCAGACCCAGATTTATTATACCAACAACTAATAGCATTAATAACTATCCTTGTAGTATATGTTTAGCCTATGCACTATACGTTAGCATTTATGATATAATCTCTTAAATATATGTTTAATGCAAAATACATTTGCTGAACATGAATCTGTTTGTAACCTCACAAGCAATCATATAGATAAAAGAGAAGGAGATGTAAGAAAGGGGAGCAGTTATAAGATTGACATCTAAATAGGCCACCCCAAGTGGATGACCAATGTGCCTGCCATTAGGGCCAAGACGGTGAGTGTCCGCTCTTAGGCTTAGATAGGTGGATTACAAGGCCACTATTGCAATCTCCTCTCCCAACCCTACGATACTTGACTATTGACTTAAAGGAATGAGGCATGAATAGGGAAAGCAAATACAAGCACCCCACTGGGTAGACCACCCCAAGTGCATGTCCAATGTGCCTGCCACAGGGGCCAAGAGGGTGAGTGTTCACTCTAAAGCTTAGTGCGGGGATGGCTTTGGGCGGACCTATCACGCTTCCTCCTCCAAACCCTATTGTGATTGAATACTAGGTAGTGATATAGATATGGTCTATTTTATTGATTTGAGATAATTACATGTTCTCATCTAACCCTAATGATTGAAAAGTACATATGTATAACTATGGATCCTTGCTTGTGGTTGCGGGATTTGTAAAGATATATCTCTAACCATATCTCATCTCTTTCTTTTATTGAATTTGTGATTCTAGGGCAAATTCTAGGGTCCTCCCAAAAGGGGACATTACAATCCATGGCTACTAGAATGATCAATTTACATGAGGGTCTCCACCACAAGTTGAAGAATAACCTTTTATTTATCATACCTAGTCCACGTTACATAATACAAGAGCTTCAAGTACAAAATAGCCTATTTATGGATATTATTAAAATTTAAAAATTTTGCATTTCAATAAGCAATCATACTAGGATGGGGACATGGTTGCGTCCCTATACTTCAGTCTTCTAGTGACTATAGGGTTAACATAAATTTGAGAACCTTACTAAGAAAACACTATCTATTTGGTCAAGTGTTGGATACAAGGGAGAGTTTCACCATTAACAAGTAGATAGTTTACCATGAAAGACCTATCATTGATGAACCTTGTAGATGTCATTATCACCCTAAAGTTGTCTGATGCAAATATAAGTTTTGACAACTTTAACCCAAGTAAAAGAACTCAAATCATTATCATACAAACACAAAGATGATGACCTAAAAACTACAAGGTTGGCAAAGCTTAAACAAAGGGCGTGGGAAAATGGATAAAACCAAAAGGAGATCTTACAGAAATAAGAAGCAAGTACCACAAATGAATAAGAAATAATCACTGACCAGAATGCAAACTAATGGAAAATACAATGCGATGAACAGCATGGAAATATGAAGAGAGATTGAATAGTGTCAACTTGCTCTAATCTGTGCTCATGTCAAGACCTACTTTCAACACTAGTTTAGAGGAGGACTATACTAGGTTATGCTATGAAATACCCAACTATGCTTGTAAAGAATCATTATAATTTATGGTGAAGTATGGCAATTAAAGGTCAACAAAGTTTGTACACGGGCATTCAAACTGTTGATATATCGTGGCAAATCACAAAGAGAGCTCCTTTAGTATGAAATAAAGGGGGATAAAAACAACTCATAAAAGGTTCTTATCCAAATATGTTTTGGAATATGTTGATTGAAATTTTTCCCAAGGAAGGCACTGTAACATGGAGATAAATCTAATTATTTCTCTTCCAATCATTATCATTTTAACCTTGATGAGATTAAGCTCTTAAAAATATATTTTCTTTAAGTAATTTTCAAAAATGAAAATTCTGAGAACAAAAGCACAAGTCCCCCAAATATTTCACATTTGAATTACCATTATTCAAGGAAAAAAATGTCCTAAGCAACTATCACTTAAGATAATAATAGTAAAAAATAAATTTGACTATAATTGATAAATTGAACATCAAAGTAATTTGAATTTTTCATTTATGACATATTTAAACAAGACACAATAAGAAGAAAGTTGCAAAAAAAAACTTTGTGACACCTCCAAATGAGAGTGTGAGCTATGTAGGTTAGACAAATAAATGCTTTAAACATACAGACTGTTAAAATCACACACAGCGTTTGTTTTGTAAAACTTCAGTACTAAATGATAGAAAGCTTACAGGAGAACACGCCTGCAGAACACACTAAAGTTCTAGAAGCAAGAATATGTTATTCAATGTAAAAGTAAGATAAAGATGAAGAAACTTCTTCAGCAAATTCTTAAGAAATAGCAATGATGAAGGAAGGTAGAATTGGTGAAAGCCTTCCATTCTGAGAGTAATATGTAAGCCTTGCTAAAGCTCATTTAGACTAAAATTTTGGACTCAATAGATTTTTAAATAATGATCTGAAATTGTGCTCAACTAATTTGAACTGAAGACTACTATCACTAAGTTATTTCCACTAGAGACTACAATGCCTTATTGTCTGATTCTTCCACTTTCAAAATTCTTTTCTTTGTTTGTGAGTCGTAATAAGACAAATCCAACACTGTATGTAAACCGGGATTGATTTCAAATCGTTTGGTTACAGATATTCTGACTTGCATTCGATGTCCGAATAGTATTTACTATCGGGAATTGGCCTTTTGTTGGCAACATAGGGCTATTAAATAAGACTCATTTCAACAATCTTTGAACAATAGAATTTCGCTAAGCAAAAGGAATCAGCTTGAATTCAAATCCATGATAGCATTTTAGTTGTATGTTATATATCCATGTATAAAATTTGGGATATGCGGATACTATCGCCTTTTTCTCCATTAACTAACAACTATATTCATTATAGTAAAGCTAGAACTGTTATATGGCATAACATGTGACTGAAGCAGCTCCCCAGGCAGTCTCTCTAATCAAGACTATTTTGGCTGTTCGTACACTAACCAACCAAGCAAAATCGGGTAGGTTGCAAAAACATCATTTACCAAACAAACACAAGAATTCGGCTTTCAAGGCCATGTCGACATGAAAATACCAGAGCATTCAAGCTACCCTTTACTGCAATGAAGCTCGTCTAATTTCACATCAGCATAGTAATCTGCAACGACATGCCTCATGTTTCCAAAACTCCCAATTTTTAAATTCTTAAAGCTACTGATAAAATGCAAGCTCAGAAACGGATTTCCTACACATTAAGGATTGCATGCTTCATATTTTAAACCTTCACAAAAACAACACTAAGCTTCCAAAGGACTGAAACCCTCAAACATTAACCCAATATGAAATAAAAGATGCTAAAAGAACCAAAGCGGGCAATTCTCAGTACAGTTACATACTTTGCTCATTATCAACAAAATACGAGAGAGTTGATGAGGCTGTGAGTGAGACGAAAAAACAAGCATACTATGGCCACATTAAGTTCGCTAGAAATAATGTCATAACTAAATCTTATAACGCTAATTATAGTGTTGACTAGTACATAACTTTAATATAGTTAAAAGCCTTCATAATATATCAGTTGTTGAATCCCTGAGAGATTACAGCAAGATATGTTCGTTATTCTCTCCGTTTTCGTCCATGCTAAATACAGCATTGAGGATTTCATGATTGTACAGCGATTGACGTGCTTATTTTGGCAATCCACGATTCCAATGCAAACGAAAATATAAAATAAAATGCGATAATGACTAACCTGAATTTGCTGTGAATCAATTGCGTCGTGGAGGCCGAGAAAATGAGGGGCGCGGGACTGAAAAGAGGCTCCCAAAGATCGCGTTTTCGATTCCAAGAGCGCAGAGAATTTAGAACACGAGGAAGTAGAAATGAATATGCAAAACAATTTCTGTCCAGGCCCTGACATTAAACCCCTCAATTGAAATAACGTAGGGTCGTTATATAGATACGTTGGAACGGAGGACTCGGGGACAGCTGGCCAGTAAGAAGGTTCTCCAAGCGGAGAAGGGGTCCCTTTCCTCGCCAACAATATCATATACAATGCCTCCAACCGCCTTTCCCTGATTTTTATTATTCCCTTGTTTTGTCATTGCGTTTGTTCAACGACACAGGCACCAAAAACCTCTCTTGAACCCCCCTCCCTATTATCAACTTCGCATTCATGTTATGTAAAAATATTCTGGAACGTTCTGGGTGGTGCGTCGATGAGATTTAAGGTTTACCGGCTGTAGAAAATTTAGTAGTTTCATTTATCGTTTCATATTTCTCCCACACTTGCTATAGTTATTTTGCAGTCCCCGTTCGTTCCTCCATTTTGCTCGACGTGGACAATTCTTGTAGGAAGCATTTTAATAGAATGATAAGACTTTGTTCAAGGTATACCCTTTATGAAAAGAATAATTTATTTTCTATTTTAGGTAAATGGCAAATAAGGGCCTAACTATATGTTGGAATAATAGGAACGAAGGACAAAAGAATATTAAAATAATTGGAAAAAACCTCAAGGTTTAGAAGAAATATTAATATCTTAAGTTTGAAGTATATGAAATGAATCGTTGTTTAATTTATGGTGGAAATGGAATGGTATTATAGCATGGAGTGTTCGACTTATAAAGATATTTAGATCAATACATTGAAAAACTAAATGTGAGCACCATGAGAATGTTTGAAGACGAAAAGATATAAAAGTTGCAGGTTTCTTGATCAAGATACACAGTTGAAGATCGAAGATACAAAAGGAAAAAAGAATTTTAGTAGGCATGGCATCATTAGGCTTTTCTTTTGTGGGCTCTTCATACTTGCCTATATTGTTGGCTATTTATGGGTCAGGTAGGCTATTTGGACTTATGCAAGTTATTAAAAACATACATACATTCATTCATTCTCACTCCACCCACCTGGTTGTTGTTTCTTTGTCAAATGAGAAGTAATCAAAAAAATAGATTGAAATAGTAGAAAAAAGAATAAATATTAAAATTGTAGCTTATTGCTTTACTTTGCATAGTTCAAAATCTTACAAAAAGGTCAGATATTTATTTTAAGGGTCTTAATGCAAGGATAGGAAATGAACAAAATAGAATGTTAAGTAGAAAGGAAGATCTTGATAACAATCTTTTATAGCTAGCATAAAAGGAAAACAAATAATGGCTAAAATGTTTGAAGGGCAAAGAGGTCATTTAGAGAATAATACCTAATGAGGAACTAGTGGTATTATAAAGCACACAACAATATATATGTGAAATAATTTTGTTTAAAATATTAAGAATTCACACAATTTGGCAAACTCACTAGAAGAGATGTATGTCTTAAAAGTGTGTTTATTAGCTTTGAATTAAGCTCATTTTGTAACATGTAGCAACTACTAAGCTGAAGAAATAACCAATTTTAAGAAAATAGTATTGGCCTATTGTCATTGATGTCATTGATGTAGTATAATCTGGCATATATGTCATTGATGTGGTATGGTCTGACATACACTATGGTTCGGTTGTTTGCTCCGGTATGTTATATGTGCAAAGTTTGTATACTTGTTTTGGCGTTTATCTCATGCAGTTTTGTGATCCAATAAGGCATCTTAGGTCTAGTCCCATCCGGAAATATTGAAGGCATGTTCTACAAGGCAGGTTTTGGATCCGATTCTATCTAAAAATAAAGGAAGTGTATTCTACAATGTATTTTGGAGTCAAAATTGAAGACGAGATCTTATGGAGCTATATTGCAGTTGTGTGTGGATATATCGGTCTCATCCCTTCTCTAGTTGAGCTGACTTATCAAAGTTTTTGATGTGGATATATAAACAACAGTTTTTGCAAGATATATATATAGTTGTTAAAAAACACCTAATGTGTACATATTGTATATGCAGAAAATTTTGTGAATGTGAATGTTGTTAGGTAGTGTATGTATAGTGGTTGTAAAAGCATTTTGTGTACTTCAACAGAATTGTGTCTCCTACATATGTCAGATGAAATTCTAGCAGTAAATTTTGTATTTCGGTTATAAGCCTATCACTTGTAGTGAGCCTTTTTGTATTTGGGCAGTGAGCCCTCCGGTAGTGAGCCACCTTTTGTGATGTGTAACCGGTTACATAATACACTATACTTGAGAGATCACTCTCTCCGTGGTTTTTTCCATGTTGATTTTTCCACGTATAAATTTGGTGTTATGTGTTTTGTGTTAATTTCCTTTACTGCATTTAAATTATGTTATGTGATTGGTTAGTTAGAAGTTTTAATAAGTTCAAGGGAATACTGATTCACCCCTCCCCTCTCAGTATTTTGGATATTCAATAATTGGTATCAGAGCCAAGTCCTTTGGAAGAGTTTAACCACTCGAAGGAGATCTAGAAAGTTGAACTTATGGATTTAAGTGAAGATCTTAGGAATGAGAAGTAGGCATTATTTTTTGTGCAACAAGTTGAATTAGGATATTGTTATCAAATTTCAACCATGTAGTTTTCGAGTCAAACTCATTGACCCATAATACAATGAGTTTGACTTGGAAACTACTGTTGGCAACAACAATGAAGGAAAACTGAGAGGGGGGGTGTGAATCAGTTTTCATTGGATCAATAAACTTGATCACAAAATAGATTGGATAAACTGCAGCAATAACAAAGATAAGCAAGTAGATAACACAACACAACACCAATATTTTGATGTGGAAAACCCGGTTAAGGGAAAAACCACGATGGGAACCTACCCAAAATAAGATGATACTCTATAGTATTATATGAAAATATTACAATGGGGAATGCACATGCATTCAGGCACACTTCCTAGAGCTCACTACTCAAAAGATAATAACCCGGAAGGCTACAACCCTCAGGGAAGTCTCACTAACTTACAACAAGATTCGGACTACAATACGAAAGAATGAGTTGAAAGTATAGCATTTCCAAATGCCTGATTAGAGTTTCAGTTAAGCACATTTGTCTTCTCTGCAACACCAATCTCTTCTCAATACCTCACACTGAAAGATGAATCCTTATTCGCACATATACCACTCTTTGATAATGCAGACACAACCATGATACCTAAATTACATGACAATATCACCTATTTATACAATTCATCAACCTTGATAACAAGGTCGGGTAAACCCTTAACTCACAATTATAAAATTACATCACACAATACAAAGATCGATCATCAGACCAATATAATGATTTACATGACATAACATGGACCTAATTCAAATTCTCAAACGCTCATCACCATCAGAAATCACGCCAAGATCAACCGCATAACACAAAGAACATCACCAATTCAACAAAAACACCAAAAACTCACACAACGATCAATGCAGATCATCAAACAAATAGGACACAATTAGGAAACACCAGCAAGCATGTTAGAATCATCAGTAACAGCTACACCACCACCACTTATCAAATCTTCATCGATCAATATTTGAAACTCAAGAGAACTCAAACAACAACAACTATCATGAAGAAAGATAACTTGTGGAGTACTAAATCACAAACAATCTGAAATGAAGATACACAAGACCATCCCAAATAATCTCCCAAAAACTCAGCGCAAGATCTAATCATACTGGAATATACCAGAGGAAATACAGAACTCTGCAAAGCACTGATCAGAAAAACAAACTGCAAAACCGGATCATATGATATGATCAATTAAGCATCCGGGATCACCAAAACTAGTACAAAAGAATATAATGATACTAGAAATACTCCATACACCAAACCATAATCCCAATAAACCAATCTGCAATCACCAAAGCGTGAATATGTTGACATCAATGACAACAACATATCCTAGTAGCAACAATGTCCAACAACTACATGGTTGAATCTTGATAGCAATATCATAAGATCTTAAGAATGCTCTTGAGGATCTTGAGATAGTAGAAAGTGAAAACAAAGATCTGAAAGAAAATATCCAGCTGGCAAACGTTATGAAGCTAAGAGAACAAATCTGGAAGTTTAAACTAAGGCATAAAGAAGTTAATTAAGAGCTCAAGCAAGCAAATAGCACTATCACGGATCTAAAAAACAAGAGTGAAGATAATGAGAAGACCAAGGAGTACTAAAACAAAATGGTAAAAAGAAAATCAGAGGAGTGCAAAAGCTAAAACAAGAAGTAACAACTCTAAAGGCAGATTTAGAGAAAGCAAAGAAGCAAGAAAACAAACCTAGTTCTAGTAAGTCTAATAACATGATAGCTATGAAGATGCCTTTTGAAAACAAAAAGGACGCAATATTAGAATCCAACGAATGTTCACAATCCAACACGAATCACAAAGAGGATCCACTTCTGACAAAAGCAGTAGAGTCCAACAAATCCACCAAGGAGGATAAAGGCAAGTCATCAATCGAGCGACGGGTAAGTAAAAGGAATACCTTCTTAATGGCTCTTGTTATAAATGCAATAAAAGAGGTCATTAGCAGAATGTAAGAATATTATGGATCAAAATTCTAACTTCTTCTTTGGTAGATGTTATGTGTGTAATAAATACGATCATAAAGCTAATCAATGTAGGAATTTTGTTATAGATCAAAATAAACATAATCACTTTGAGGGTAGATGTTATACATGCAAGATTTTTAGACGTAAAGCTAACCAGTGTAGGTCAAGGCAAGCTTCAATAAACATTAGATGCTACAACTACAACAAATCTAGACACATGGCAAGGCAATGCAAAAGGAGTTAGGTCAAGGCTCCAAATAAACCGACAAAAAAGATGAATATAGAAGATGTGAAGGCTAAGATGAAAAATATCTGGAAGAAAAAAGAAACTATGGATGCACCTAGCTCCCGTGTAGGTACTTTATCCAGGAATTGAAGAACATGTAGCTTTGGCTCGGGGGAGTAATCAAAGAAATATCATCTCTCCCTTGTCAAAGAAAGTAGGGTTGCAGTGACAACCTAGCAAAGAGTGTGTGAATTTGGTAATGTGCAATGAGTTATAACTCATCACGGAAATCCGTCGAATCATTGCGTAAATCGAGGTAGTGGATGATAGCGCATAAGCATTTAATGCAAGCTAGTGGATGAAAGGTTAAAACAAATTTTTTTGACTAATCTTATCTCACCATAAATCAAAGAGGCATTGTAATTTTTGAAGGTGATCAAGGCAATTAGGGTTTCCTGGAAAATTGATCTGAGTTGAAATCTGTTGAATTTGCGACCATGGTCATTTTTGTTGTTGATATTGAAACTGAGCTTCACCCAGTATTTGAGAAAACTTCATATAAGGCAATGGAGGTCAATTCGGCTTGTGCATTTTTTAGTATACCCATTAGAGATGTGTTGGTTGATGATATCTGGTCATACATCATGTGAAGCTTGATGAATTCAGTCACCATGGGAAATTGTTGGATCTGTGGATAGACAAGATGGTTGGAAAGAATGGTCAAGTAAAACTTGAATTCAGAACCCTAGTTTGAAAGAAATTGAATACCGAGCACATGATTTTCCCAATTTTTACTATGAAGAAAAATGGGTTAGATTGGCAATGAGTAGATTCCACGATGAGTTCTTGTGGTTAGATCAAACCCATCTTGTCACTAAGGAAATAATGAGGGCTACTACTGGTTTGAGCGATTTTGAGGACATTCCTGCTCTAAAATTGACAAGGAACAAGGATGTTATGGACCTGACAGGAACAACCCATTATGGGTGTTCTCTATCTATCTCTTCTGTTAAGACAACAGTAAAGTATCTATCAATGATGATAAGAAATAAACTCTACTTCACCAACCAGGACAATTCCATTTCTACCACGATCGTGAACATGGATTATGAGATAGTTGAGTTTAACAAGGATTTTGATCTCTGCAAAATCCTAAGGCATCAATTATTGGAAAACCTTGCACAGTGAAGAGTGAAGAAACACCCTTTCGGGTATGGAACCTTAGAAATGTGTATCTTGTTCTATTTTCTGCAAGAGGTTTATGGTCAAGGAAAAGTTCTTTGGTCATTGGCCAAACCGGTAGGTCACTGGATTGCATATAGGTTGAGGGGATTTCCTAACGATACAACAAGGGAAGACGCATTCACTACCTATTTCTCCCTTATCCAACTCAATATGCAGAGGAGACAAAGGATTCCCAAGGAAATGGTTGAGAAATACAAAGATGATATCACTTTTGTGTTCACAACCAACAAATGTTTCATGGAAGTCGTTGTACCAAGGAAAATCTGGATTCCACCATTCAACTATGAGGTTACTAAGGAAATGATAGAGGGTACAACTCAAGTATTGTTGAAGAGCCCTATTGATGAAACACAAGAACGGTTTAGAATAGCAACCTAAAAGTCTTTGAAGATGCACATGAAACATTCAAAGAAGACCTGAGAAAAGAATGTAAGGAAAGTCATTTAGGAGTCAATGGAAAAGGTAAACATAACTAAAGAGGAGATTACCAAGTATGGGTGTTCCAGAAGACTTGTTGGCTCATCTGAAACCTCTAGAAAAGAAAAGAATGTGAAGGTACTTCCTTCATCCGATTCCCCAAAAGGGAAGAAGAAAAAAAAAAAAAAATAGAAACTAAGTCCAAGGAAGAAGAAGAACCGGAGAAATGTCGTATACACGTCTGAAAGCCAAAAGTTAGGAAATTCAAAAGACCCCTTGATGTGGATAGCTTGTTTGAATCAATTACAAAAGGAGAAATCCTAAAAGAGGTAGGCAATCTCTATAATGAGGCTAGTAATGAAGATAAAAATAGTATAGTAAAAGCCTTTTTATTGTATTGTGTTAAGTTAGATGCAGTTGTAGAACAATTTAGAAAGGACATACCAATTGAATTGTGGGAAGAATTAATTAGAACTAGACAAAGTGCAAGAGAAGAAGAACAAGTCATTAAGGATCATGTTTTTGATTTTGTTGGTTCCGCTCTTTTGGAAGAAAATAAAGCCACTCTTATAGAAGCCTATAAGACAGAGTTAAGGACAAAGAAAGGTCTAGGTAATCTTATGTTAGGAGAACCCGATGCTAAGGAAAAACTTGAGGAGGAAATTACCAAAAAGGTAATGACTATAGCTAAGAACCATGGTATGTTACCCACTGCTGATTCTAGTACCCTTAGTAGTGAATCTGAGGATGTGAATTCTAATCCTATAAATAATGTACTTATTATGAATGATGAAATAGGTACACCTAGAACTTATGTTGATCCTCTGGTCAAAATTGATTCTGAAAAGGATAAAGAAATTGAAAGCTCAAGTGACAAATGTCAAGAAGGACAAGTGACAATAGAATAAGAGAGTCGTGAATTTGAGCCCAAGGCTACATTAGAGGAAAAGACGGAGAATCCGGACATTAAATCAAATGAAAAAGTGACTGAGATTGTGATTGAGGTTGCTACCAGTTTTGGTACAGCTAATGACTCCTAGAAGAGTCTGTTAAGTTCACCTTTGAACATCCAACCCATAACTTCTTCCAAGTTGATAGTTGACTTTACTAAAGTTGATCCGGTATAGAAATTTCAGATTAGAGAAGCTTTTCTATCCTCTACCAGACAAGACTTTAGAGGCGAGTCTCAAAAGAAAGACAAGCTTGTCAAAGAATTGCTTACTGCACTTCATGCTGCTATGCTTGGATGTGAATTAGATCCGGCTGCTCCTAGTGCTGATAAATGTAAAATGTTGATAAGTTCTCTGAAAAAACATTCAAAAAAATATGAGAAAGACAGAGAAGAAGAAAAAGAGAAACTTTTAAAATAACTTAAAAGTAAATGTGAGGTTGCACATCAACAACTCACCCAACTTATCTCTCAAGGTCAATCATATTTGTCAAATAGGGATGTACTTTTCTCATACAGTCTTCCATGGCCAAAT
Organism: Cryptomeria japonica; assembly: GCF_030272615.1. Classification (NCBI taxonomy): domain Eukaryota; kingdom Viridiplantae; phylum Streptophyta; class Pinopsida; order Cupressales; family Cupressaceae; genus Cryptomeria; species Cryptomeria japonica. The sequence continues at coordinate 358,990,396 of NC_081409.1, forward strand.
GCCACAAAAGTATTAAAGATGAAATGAACATTATTGAAGACAAAATTTGGCAAGCCTATGCCAACTACTAGTTATCTTAGGATCTATTCGGTTCCAATAGATTGGTTATTGAAGAGCTGCATTAGAAATATTATGAGTTGCAACAACAAAGAGATGATATTAAATCTTCCTTTAGGTCAATTGTGGGACATGAGAAGTGAAAGCATATTGATTATGAACTATTCTCTTTCTAAAGCTTTACAGTTTAAGTTTTCCAACCCCATTTTAATACAAGATGTAGAACAGATGCATGCATCCTTGCAGGTGCAAATTGAGTTCCTGACGGAAGCTATCTCACATTGGGACAAGCATAAAGACTCTTGGACCACACATGTTCAAAAGATTAAGCAGTTCTCCGACTAACTTTGGTTGTCTCCCTTAGGGGGAGCTAAGTTTATGAACATTTCTTTTCTTGGTTTTTGCACTCATCATTAAGGCATTAGACAATACTTTTATGACAATCATAGAGTTGTATTCAAAGGAGTGAAACAAATGTATAAGATTTTTATTCCTTCATTGTTTAATAGTCACAATCAGTACTATCAAGACACATGACAATGAAGCTCTTGAATAAGTTGTCACCCCATTGTTGAATATTGAAAGTTGACAGTGTCCTTTACAATATAAATACAAGTGGTTCGAGCAAAGACCATTCTCAAAGACTTGGAAAAGAAAAGTTATAAATGATTGTAGGTCATTATGTAGTCATAAAGATAATGGATACACAATAAACCCTTGTCAAGGTTATAGGACTGCCAAAACAATGGTATTAAAGATAAAAATAGTTATTTTAGAAAGAATAGAAGTGTATTCATATAGGGAGTTCAATATGAGACAAACATATCAGAGAGTAGTAATAGTGATTTCATACAATGAAAAGACAATGATTCTTCAGTCTTCAAGAACATCAATAATGCATGAGAGTGGTGAATTAAAAGAGTGAAGGTAATGGTCTCATGAGAAGGAAACAATGATATCTATCACTGTCAAAACATTCACAATCAAGACAACAATATTTCAAGAGATGAAAGTGGTTGTAAAGATGAAAGACATTTTTTTCAAAGAAAGTCCCATGATAGTATTTTTGAAGTGAAAATAGTGACATTTATGAAGTCAAAAGTAGTCATTTCTATTTCAAGAACAATGGTCTCATTGGAAGAAGGTAGTAATTTGGAAACCATAGTGAACTTTATTTGTGAATATATGTACTATCAATGTCATTCAGGATAAAGAGTAATACGATTTAGCAAGTTTTTGAAATGGAGAAGTACCATCTATCTAAAGGGAACTTAATTTGAATTTCAAATCTTAAAATATCATAAATAGAGCCTATTTTTAAAGGAAGAGGTGGAAAAATAAGAGGTTATTGTATAGTTTCCAGTTTACATTAGTAAGAGGGATTTTGAATTTCAAAAGAGGAATGTGCATCCACAACACCCAGTTCCTGATTTCGAGGAGAATGCATCAGTTAGGCACCTGATTTGAAGGAGTAGTTGTAGTTAATTTGGAGCCAACTCATCCCCACTTTGAGTACACTCTCTTAGTCACTTTCAATCAAGAAAGATAATCGAAACATCGAATCCAAAAGAAGCCACAAATTTGAATTTAAAATCAAGATATTTTTATCAAATAAAATGCAACTTCAGGTCCTTTCTTGAATTAGTTCTTTCTTTCTTCTTGTGTATACAACAAAGAAGAGTGTCTTGTAACTCATTTTTCAGTATCCTAATAAAAATTCCTCTCCGGTGTTAATAAAAAGCAATAAGTTGCACTTATCAATCACTTTGTTAATTGTTGTTTATGAATGAATTTAATCAAGATATTATGATTTATCTTCAATCATTTACTTCTTTGTTCATTCCAAGCAATTGTATGATTAGTGTATGCGGGAAAATGTGGTGACAAAAATGAATAAATCGAATCCAAAAGACCCACACACCAATGAGACTCTTGGTGCAAGTATATGAACTAATTCAATTAGTTCAACCTCCCAAGGGGTGTCCCATTGTTCTCTATCTCACAGGATTTCTAAAGTCAGTGTTTTGCTCTCAGATCATCGAGCAAGTGACTTAGGAATGACAACTCCAAGAACGAGTGATATTTGATATATATATATATATATATATATGATGTTAAAACTATGATGATTAAGCTAGTATGAAGATGATGATATGATAAAATATTAGCAAATTATCCTAGCATGATATACTATCCTAGCATGAATATCTTATGATATGAAAAATATTCCCAAATGCTATGATGATATTCTAACAAAGAGGCTAAATTTTTTAGTAAATTAGACTATAATGTAGATACATGGAAACTTGGATTCTATGAAAAATGAAGGATGAGAGCTCTATTTATAGGGAAAATAGGGCAATGAATGGTTAAGATTGAATAATCTTAGCAAGGGTTAGGATTGAAAGTTAATCAATCCATGTTTACAATTCTCACCAACGAAATGGTGACAATTGTCAACAAAGGGTTGCTTGAGAGGAGATGCAAGAAGCATTAAATGCCTGAGAAGACATGAAGGTTACCTTAGGAGGTAAGGGTTAAGGTTAGGTTAGGGTTACTCAATGGATAAAGATTTTAACCAAGGGGTAAACTCTTGTGCAAGGGTTAATAGGATAACCAAGGTTGAAGCCATGAATGCTTGATGAGACCCTTGGGTTAGATGAGGGTTAAGTTGGAGGGAAAGTCTCCAACCAAAGGTCAAAGATGAGTTAACCATAAATGGTTATGTAAGAGCCTTTAATGGTTTGGAAGACTTTAGGGGTTAACCATTTGAAGACACAAAGCATTTAATGGTTATTGAAGACTTTGGAGGCTTTGAGAAGTGACTTCTCTTTGCTTAGGAATGTGACAATAATTAGGAGATGAATTAGGCTAAATTGGAAGTGATTAGAATAATCTAGAAGGGGTTTAGGAGGCAAGTGGAAGATGTAGGAAAATTAAAATAAAATTGCTTTAAAATAGATGCAACTTGCATAAATACAAGTGGGGGGATTTAATAAATAAATTAGATTTATTTATTTGCAAGGATCAATTTAATTAAATGTAAATTTAATTAAAAAGGGAGAAAGGGGAATTAATTAAATACAGTAATTTATTTAATTAAAGGCTAGAAAAGGTTTAGGTGAATTTAATTAAATAAATTGAGTAATTCATTTAATCAAATAGATGAAAATGAAGAATTTATTTAAATAGAATTTAATTAATAGGGGAATGGGGTTAAAATAAATATTAAATATTTATTTAAGAAAGTGGTCAGATTTATACGTCTACATTTTGCCCCTCTTTGAAGTGACGTGTGTACACATGTTGATTCAATGAAAATTTATCAGATATGCTGCCAAAATTTGATCGATATGATATTGTGTGTCGAAATGTCGATATGATGCCCCACATGTAGATTTGATGAACGATATTGATGATGCCCCCTCGGGAGATGAATCAAGGATTTAGTGAAAAATTGTCAAGTTGATGAGTGTTTTTGAATTAATTGTAATATGAGAATATTGACCGTGTTGAATGCACACTATTGATTCATCTCCCGAAAAATGATGTTGATAAGGTTAAAAATTAAAAAGTAGGAGTAAAATACATGCCCCACTTATTAACCCTTTTGATTTTACCCCACTAAAAGGTAAAAAGTGACTTTGAAAAATCATTTGCACACTTGTCTCTTTGTGATTGTGACATTTGGAGCTCTGACGACGATGCCGATTCCATACTCTTCTCACCGATTTGAGCGTGTCAGGTGATACCGGAGACCCACCGCATATGGGCCACTAGTAAGTGACCAAAATCCATCTTCGTTTTTTATTAATTTTATTTATTTTGGTCACGTTTTTCAATTTTGGGTCGGATTTTGCCAGTTTAGCGCGTTAGGTAGGTTTTCTAGAGCATATAATAGGAAGGTTAGCGCATAGAAAACCCTAGGTAGGTTTAGCGTCTAAGGGTTAAATGGTAGCACGGTCGGGGGTAGGTTAGCGCGTAGGATAACTTAGCGCGTTGGGTAAACAGGGTAGCACAAATGGTGTGTCGATTAGCGCATAGGATAGGTTTAGCGCATTGAGTATGTTTTATAGCGCATTGATGGAAAAGGTTAGCGCATAGGTGGCAGCTTAGCGTTTCGGGGCCCTAATTTAGCGCGTAGGGTCCAAAGTTGAAAAAAAAAAGCGTGGTGAAGAATGCGTCATGAGTCAAACAGATTAGATAGATTGTGTAGATGTTGATATGGGTCCTTTGATTGTTCTGATATGGTTCATGATCCAATGTGAGTCTTATTTTGTGATGATGTATGATTCTGATATGTTGTTGTATTACGATATGAGTCTGTGTGCGATATGAATTGCTTTTCGATATGGATTGTTGAGTTGATTTAAGTCTCGATTTCGATATGGGTCCTAATTTTGACTTCGATTTTGATTTTCGAAATGGGTCCTGATTTCGATATGGATTTTTGAGTCTGGTTTCGATATGGGTCTTGATTCTGATTTCGATATGGGTCCCGATTCTGATTTTGATATGGGTTGTGATTCTGATTTCAATATGGGTCTTTGATTTTCGATATGGGTCTGATTTTGATATGGATCTTTGATTTTTTGATATGGGTCTCGATTGGTTTTTGATACGGGTCTTTGATTTTTCGATATGGGTCTTTGATTTTCGATATGGGTCTTTGATTTTTTATATGATTTTTTGATTTTCGATATGGGTCCTTGATTTCGATATGGGTTTTGATTTTCAATATGGGTCCTAGAGTTTGATTTTGACATGGGTCTGATTTTCGATATGGGCCCTTGATTTTTGATATGGGTCCTTGATTTTCGATATGGGTCTTGATTTTTGATATGGATCTTCATTGATTTTCGATATGGGTCCTTGATTCTCGATATGGGTCTTTGATTTTCGATATGGGTCCTTGATTTTTGATATGGGTCCTTGGTTTTCGATATGGGTTATGATTTTCGATATGGGTCTTGATTGATTCACTGATTGATGTGAATATGTTTCTGATGTGTTCTTGATATGCTTCGTTGTTTCAAGATGATTTGCTTTGATTGTTGATAGATTGGGTGGAATTGAGAACTAATGATGGATACTTGTTGATTTGCAGGCAGATCTTGGCATGCTCCAATCTCGAGAGCGATTTTCGAGGCCATGGACACTTATCCCACGTTTGTCACAGGCTGACAGAGATGTGATTAAGAGATGTGGGTTATCCTTGTTGTTAGATATGCCCCGATATATCATTAACTTGGGGTTATTGATAGCTTTGGCCGAGAGGTGGCACAGTGATACGAACACCTTTCACTTAGCGACTGGTGAGAGGACAGTCACACCGGAGGATTGTTATCAGATTCTGCAGATTCTTGTGGTTGGGGCTTTGTTACCTTACGAGCAGACCGAGGAGGGTGGCACAAAGGCTCTTTGCCGCACCTTTCAGGATGATGAGATTAGTGGCTACGAGATCCCATGGTAGAAGTTTTTGGATTTGGGTTACGCTCTGCTGCCATCAGTATTAGTAGGTTTTATTGGTGGGTTTTTATGTCTCGACCGTAGGTCGAAGGGACTAGTCGTTGGATGGGGATTGGTTCTGGAGGACATGGTGACACAGGGATGCAGGTTTTCATGGGGGTCCTGTATGTTGGCCCATCTATACAGAGAGCTTCACCAGGTAGTATATCCGGGATATACTAGTTTATCATCTGTGGTGACATTGTTATAGGTGTGGGCCTAGGAGCATATACCAGTGTCGAGACCGCTTGCAGACAGGGATATGCCAGTTGGTCGGGCCTATGTTTATGGGTATACAGGTGTAGTTGTCTAGCGTAAGCTGGGAAAACTAGAGCATTGGTGGAGGGCACTAGATGATATTGATACAGTCATCTGGAGACCGTATATGGATTGTGAGGTGTGGGCAGAGGACGAGCTAGAGATGCCCTATGTATATATTTCAAGGTACCTCATTGGGCGGATGCCCTTTATTTTTGAGTGATTCTTACACAGTCGTGTTCATTGGTAGTATGGTAGACAACAGGGGATGCCACATGGAGCCTATTTGTATGCTCGTCGGTGATAGGATGTGTCGGAGTGGGGTCTGACCCTAGATAGTGGAGCAACTATAGATGAGTGCATGTCTCTAGCGGGATAGATTTGGGATTACAGGGATGGGGTCATGGATGCTAGGATGACGGAGGAGTTCTCCACCTACTTCATGGCACATGCAGTGGCACACATATCTGATCTAGTAGAGCTGTTGCCATCTTTTGACGATGATAAGGAGGAGTAGCCACAAAGGTGAGGGGGAGCGAGAAAGAGAGAGGAGGATGAGGGAGAGGAGGTAGGAGAGGGAGGTGGTGGCGGTGGTGGGGGAGATGGAGGTGGAGGTGGTGGAGGAGGTAGAGGTGGAGGTGGTGGAGGAGAAGCTAGAGGTGGAGACAGAGGTAGAGGGGGTGGAGGAGATAGAGGAGGTCTTGTTCTTGGTGCTGGTGGGGGTGGTAGGGTAGGTGTGCTGATAGTTGTTGTGGGAAGGATATAGGATGATAGGAAACCTGCCCAGAGGAGGAGATCCGACGTTCTACCTCCACCAGCACCTCGGACAGGGATAGGTGTGGGTTGGACCACGACATAGGTACCCATTCAGATCAGGGTACCCACCCATCGATAAGATTCTCATATCAGAGCACTACAAGTCTTGGTGCAGGAGCTGTAGGCACAGGTGCTAGCGTAGCAGTGACAAATTACACAGGTTATCGCAGAGAGGGATATAGAGATAGAGCATTGGGGCCGAGAAGAGGCCCTTGCTAATAGGTTAGAGAGAGCCACGACTGGTGCCCCAGTTCGGGACACACTAAGAGAGATACAGTACTCGGCCAAGGAGGCTAAGTATTATAGGCATTTATATGAGGAGGTGGTCCCTTAAGATCACATAGCTCCTAGCTATGTTGCAGTGGCATCCAATCGATCTGGTCATAGTCGTATGAGGACAGAGAGCAGAGGCATTATGGGACTTGTCCGACGTGATCCACTTGGTGGAGATCCGAGAGCTGGGACATTTGTTGTCAGACCGTCTGCCTCAGGAGATAGTCATACCTAAGAGACCTGTCTTTGTTGTTTTTTATCACTTTTGTTGTATTTTGACAGACATGATATCCCTTGTACATTTCGACCATATATATATATATATATATATATTTCTTTGATCCACATGTGATGTGCTTATTGATGATGATTGATTTATGATGTGCCTTATGTTTTTGAGATGATGATACTATGAGGATGATCAGATGCTTAGATAATAATGATGCTCTTCATTTTTTTTATTTTGATTATTATGTGAATGCATGATTCATGATGGAATGAGTGATAATGTGATGATGTATTGTTGTGATTACTTTGATATGAGATGTAATGTTATTTGAATGTTATGATTTGTGAGATGTATCTTGAAAATGAGATATATGATAATGGTAATTATGTGAGATGTATCTTGAAAATGAGATGTATGATAATGATAATGATGTGAGATGTATCTTGAAAATGAGATGTATGGCAATGATAATGATGTGTGAAAGATTAAGATGATATGCAACTAAATGCAAGATTTAAGAATGATATGCGACTAAATGATCACTTTAATTATGTCGTTGTCATTCCCATTTAGTCATTTGTTTGTGCTCTTTTTGTCATCATTGAGCTTTTGATATGTTGAAAGTTAATATAAGCATCATAGTATAATTGAACCATAATGACCTGAGTGAAACTTACATGAATTTTTGATATTGCAAGATGACACAAGCGTCGAGGTATAATTTAACAAAGATGATCTGAGTGTTGCTTGCGTAAAACAGACAAGAGTTAACCATTTTTATATGCAAAGTGGAAAATGTCTTCAATGATATGTTTCCAACTGTGCCTCGAGACAAATTTGCACCATACGAATGATCACCTCACAGATAGAAAATGAAAGAAAATGCCAGATTGAGTGTTGCTTGCGTAAAACAGACAAGAGTTAACCATTTTTATATGCAAAGTGGAAAATGTCTTCAATGATATGTTTCCAACTGTGCCTCGAGACAAATTTGCACCATATGAATGATCACCTCACAGATAGAAAATGAAAGAAAATGTCAGATTCCTTTGTCGCTTCTCTAGCTCAGTGCATCCTTAAGTAGCTCGAGAGATCTAATGATTCAAAAATCAAGATACAAATAGTCAAAATTTCATGCCAAATGTAAACAAATCATAATTCAGAAAAATCAACCATCGTGTGTGTGTTGAAGTTGCAGTTGGAAAATGATCTTGCTTTCTAGCCCAATGAGCAGTTTTGACATTGGTTCCCTAGTATGTTGCGATCCTTGTTTGTTGTCTGAATGCTAAAGTGAGAGGAATGTTGCCCCCAATTATGGATAATTGTTGATGTGGATATATATGTTGATCACCAATCCATGGTGGGATATGATATGAATAACTGTTTAGATAATCAAGGACAATGACTACGCTAAGTATGTTCAGGATAATACTGATAACTCGATGATGAACAATAAGTACCTAACCGATATTGAGAAGGGGGGGGGGGGTGAATCAGTATAGGCACAAACTTTCTTTTCCCAAACCGGTTTAACTGCAAACACTGCAAATGTCTTTTAGATAGTAACACCGGTCCAAAACAGAGTGCAACCGGTAAAGCTAAGAATGACTGAGACAAGCATTAACCAGTTAGTCACTTAACTTTCCACTCAACTTAATACTATACTTCCATTTCACCCTTATGCATGAGTAGGTAATCTATCATTAGAAATATAGTAACCGCTAGCTCAACATGATTTACCTTTAGACACAAAACACATAAATCATCACATGAAAAATACTACACATGACACACAGATTTTTCACGTGGAAACCCAACTAGGAAAAACCACAGTGGGGATGAATACCCACAAGCTACTTTTGAACTCTTTAGAAGTCCACTCTGTTAGGAGCCTAGTCCGGTTAAATACTGTTACAATAGGTTCTGCTAAGAACCGATCCTGTTAGAGATCACCCGGTTAAGGGATGGCTAAATACCTGGTTAAGGGTTAAACCCTATTAGAGGTTACCTTGTTAGAGGATTTCAAGAACTCAATTAGTTTGAGTCACCCTATTAAAGGATTTACAACAAGCTGATTAAAGCTACTCGGTTAAGGGATTTTCCAACTGTTGAAGTGGTTAAAGATCAACAGGTATTACAATGATCTGATAATAGCACTCAATGCCTAATGTAGATTCATTTAAGTTCCTTTCTTCTGCACACACACAATTCAGGAATCAATCCTCTTATCTCATCTGGTCGGGCAAGAATCACGTATCTCTTCACTTAGATACACACACACCATTTTCCAACAACCTCAGCATGAAGCACAACATCAACCTTATAGGAAACAGATAGGTCGGTAGCATAAACCCTAAACCCTAAAACATTTAGGTAAAGTAATTCAAACGGTTCAATCCTGACCGTTGAACACATTGCATTGAATACAAAAGTCTTGAACATATCTCAAGACATTCTCCATCGTTCATTCTTCACCGCTTTCATGGCGGCTTGTAACCCATCACGCGTTCTCCACCATTTACAAAGACTTCGTATATTCCCGAGGTAGATAGGATCAATCTCCTTCATGCAAGATCCTTCATGCACTCAAGTTGACGTGGTAGGACGATCAGATCTTCATTACAATGCTAACTCATCACACAATGTCATCGGTTGAGTTACACAGGCTTGGAACACTTCAATCGAAAACCCTTAAGCTAAGACTACCAATTAGTAGTCATATCATGTTAAGTCTTCATAGAGAACATTCCATATGTCGGTTTACATTTCATCATATCGGTTCTCTTGGACAAACATACCACTTCACCTATTGCTCAATATACTAGTTTATACCACTATACCAGTTCACTTTGCCAACTGTTTAGCTTCAATATGCCTATTCACTTCTTTGCATATATACCGGTTCACCACATTGTACCAGTTCACATTTCAGCATATTGTTAGTTCACTCTCCAACATATTGACATCAATGACAACATAATATCATCATGTCAACATACTCATCACAAATGCCAACAAATACTGTGTGTATAAGTGTTTGGCGATGGCTATTATCTGAGACTGGATGGATCAAAGATATGAGTATTGATAGATAGAGGAGTTGTTCTCTCACAAATAGCGTTTGTTTCCAGGTTTTCACTACTTGTTTTTATTGCACTTTTTGATTTTGATTTTTATTTTTTTTGTATTTTCCTTGCTTTTTTGATCTTTTTTGTATATTTCTGATTTTATTTTTTTTTTGCTTCTTTTTTTTTTTTTTGTGCATTGGACGACTCAAGTGTAGAACTTCTTTAGATGGATGTTGTTGGTTGGTTTGTCGAGAACGTCCCCTTCTAAAGTTGACAACTGATATGCTCCTGATCTGTAGGCTGATATGATGACAAAGGGTGCCAACCATTAGGTTCAAACTTTCCCTTATTTTCTCGATCTTGTTGATTTCTGAGATTTTATTTTAGTACGAGATCACCGACTTTGAAAGCCCTTGGTATGACTTTGTGATTATAGCTTCTACACATTCGTTGTTGATATGTCTTGAGATGATCATAGGCACGTTGTCATTTTTCATCAAGAAGTTTTAGTTCCTGCAACCTGTTTACTCGATATTCCTCATCTGATATGAGGCCCTTCAAAGATACTCAGAGAGATGGGATTTCGACCTCAAGAGGTAGAATCTCTTATGAACCATACACCAATGAATATGGTGTAGCCCTTGTAGGTGTCCTAATGCTTGTTCTATAGGCCCAAAGTGTCAGATTGAGTTGTACATGCCAATCCTTGCCAGCATCATTTACTGTTTTCTTGAGGATTTTCAGGATTGTTTTGTTTGATGCTTCTTCTTGACCATTCCCCTGCGGGTAGTATGGTGTGGAGAAGAGATGTTGGATTTTGAATTGTTTGCATAGCTCTCACACATCTTTATTCTTGAAAGGACGTCTGTTATTTGTGATGATGGAATTGGGAATGCCATATCTGTAAATGAGATAATTGATGTTGAATGATGAGATTTGTTTTCCAGTTACGGTGGTCATTGGGACTGCTTCAATCCACTTGGTGAAATACTCTGTGGCGGTGATAATGAACTTATGCCCATTTGAAGAGGAAGGATAAATTTTCCCTACCAGATCAAGTCCCCATTGACAGAAAGGCCAAGATGTGGTGAACGGTTGCAGCTCCTGTGCTGGTGCATGGATAAGGTTGTCGTGAATTTGACATTTAAGATATTTCTTAAGAAATTGATAGGACTCTCTTTCCATTGTCAGCCAATAATATCCTATTCTTAGAAGTTTCTTGGTGAGAATAGGACCACTTGAATGTGTACCACATATACCCTCGTGAAGCTCATGTAAGGTAGAGTCAGACTCATTACGATCGAGGCATCGAAGAAGAGTACCATCTATTTCTTGACGGTAAAGTGTGTCAGAGGTTGAGGTATAGTGAGCGGCTTGTTAGATGAATATGCGTTTTTGGTTGCGAGATAGGTTGGGAGGGAGAGTGTTGTTTTTGAGATAATCATAGATCTTCCCGTATAGAGGAAAATCAGAACCGGTTAGGGCATAGATGACTTGGAATGCGGAATTGTCATAGGCTGGAGAAAACAATTTCTCTACCAAGAACTCGTAACGAATCTGTTTATTTGGAATTTGCAGTAGTGAAGCGATAGTGGCCATTGCATCGACAGCTCTGTTGTCCAATCTTGGGATTTGCTCAAAGGTGATGTGTACAAAGTATTTTTGAAATCATCCACCATTCTCTTGTAAGGCATTAGTTTATCATCCTTCATCTGATAGTCATCATTGATCTGATTGATAGCTAATTGAGAATCCCCATAGACTCAATTATGTGATTCTCCATTCCACAACCACTTTGATTCTCGTTACTAGAGATTCATATTCAGCAATGTTGTTGGTGCACGGAAACATCAGTCTATAAGATCTTGGAATTGTGTGCTCCTCTATAGTGACGAACAAGTTGTCGACACTCGATCCATGTTGTGTATAGGATCAATCAAAGTATAGGGTCCATTGCTTGGGGGTGATAGTGAGTACATCCATGTCCGTAAGTTCCACCTACAGTGGTTGTTGGTTTGGTAATGGTGCTTCTGCTAGTTCATCTGCAATTACTTGTGCTTTGATAGCCCAACGTTATACGTACTGGACATCAAACTCACTCAGAATCATGACCCATTTAGCTAATCGTCCTGTGAGAGATACCTTGCTGAGTAGATACTTGAGAGGATCATTTTTTTCTACCAGCTTTATTATGTGGGCTAACATATAGTGGCGACACTTTTGAGAAGCAAATACCACTGCTAAGCAAGCCTTCTTAATGAATGTATAATTGAGTTCATATCTGTTCAAAGTCCTGGTGATTTAATAAATAGCTCATTCTTTGCTTGTTGGATCTTCTTGTGCTCGCAGTGCCCCTAATGATACTTTTGTTGTTAATATATAAAGAATGAGTGGCTTGCCTGCTATCGGAGGTACCAAAACTGGTAGATTCATCAGATATTGTTTGAGCTAGTGAAATGATTCTGCACACTTGTCTTCCCATCTGAAAGGTATATTCTTATGAAGCAGATGATTGAATGGGAGACATTTATTTACTAGCTGAGCGATGATTGCCTGATGGATTGTAGCCATCCCTGCAGAGATCTGAGTTGGCTAATGTTTTTAGGAGGTGGCATCTCCATGATAGCCTGAACCTTTGTTGGATCTACTTTGATGCTCTTTTCTAATACAATGTAGCCTAACAGTTTTCCGGATATAACCCCAAAGACACACTTCTTAGGGTTTAGTTTGACCTTGAATTGATACAATCGTTGAAAGATTTTATCAAGTATGCCTAGGTGTTCTACTTGAGTGAATGATTTAGCTAGCAAATCATCCACATAATCGTCCATGAAAGTATGCATCATGTTGTGGAAGATTATTGTCATGGCTCTTTGATACATTGCCCCAACATTATTCAAGCCAAAAGCATGATGTCCCAACAATACGTTCCCATGGATAGGTGAACACAATTTTTTCTTGATCCTCTGGGCTATTTTGATTTGACTATAGCTAGAGAAGCCATCCATTAATGATAACATTGTGTGGTCTATTGTGAGATCCGCAGTAATGTCAATGCTTGATAAAGGAAAGTCATCCTTCGGACATGCTTTGTTGACATCTCTAAAATCTATGCATATTCTGATGCTTTTATCTAGTTTGGAAATTGGTACAATGTTTGAGATCCATTCCGCATAGTCTATAGGTCAGATGAATCTGACATCTAATAACTTCTTTAGTTCTGCTTTGACCAATAATGCCACATGTGGATTCATCTTTCTTAATTTCTGCTTGATAGGTTTAGCTCCAGGAGTGATGGATAGGTGATGCATGATTAGATTTGGATCTATCCCTAGCATGTTATCATAAGACGAAGCAAAATTGATTTTCTTTTCTTTGAAGAATTTGATAAAATCTGGTTGTTCTTCTTCTATGAGAGATTCTGCTAGATGTATGGTTTTGACTGCTGCTTCATTGTTGATGTTTATTGATTGAGTTGGGTCAATCAATATTGGTGACCTTTCTTGATAATGTTCAAGAAGAGTTTCAAATCTTCCATCTTTAGGTGCCTCAAAAAGGTTTTCACCTTCAGATACGTCCTTTATTTTGACTTTTTTGTGATCTATTACTATCATTGACTGGTTTTCAGCATTAGATCCTTTGTTTATTTCATTTTTGTAAATGAGAGACTTGGCACTCCCCTGATTGCAGATATCATTATTTTGTTCACTGGTGAAGAACGTTTCTAGGTTGATTGAGCATAGGTATTGGACAACTAATTCATCGTTTGGGAATACTGGTATATCATGATGTTCAGGTTCTTCCCATTCTATGAGATCAAGATATATGAGCGGTAAGGAGTCATTTGGTTGGTTAAGATCAGCTGTTGTAAGTGTCATGATAGAGTCATCGTTATAGTCATTTGGGATATTGGTGAGGTCTATGATATTTTCGAGGTCTTCAATGGTATTTTCTTCGATATTGCCTTGTTTGTATTATCGCTGCTCGTTCTCACTAGCCTTGTAGATATGTCATGTTCTGAATTCAAGCGATCGAGATTTTGAGCCTCGTCCCTCCTGAGAAAGGGGTGTGGATGCTTGGATTATATCCACCTCAATGTCTTCAGTAACATCAGAACAACTATCCCACTCATATTCATTGGAATCGGTTTCAGAATCACTATCCCATGTTACCTCGCCGTATCTGACTGGTATGTTGTATGGTGAGAAAAGATCACTGATGATTGATACTAGTTTAGTAGCTTGTTCTGATTCAAGATCAATGCTTTCTTGTACTCTTTGAATGTGTTCATACACTATTTCCCTTCTATGAGTAGTAATTTCTTTAGGTGGTGGCTCCACCTTGGTTTGATCAGGTTCTTGTACATAATGTAATTTTTTATAAGAAGCTTCCTCCTTTTGAATGACGAGTTCTTCTTGGTGCCTTTCCTTTTCTTGATGCTTTTACTTCTTCCTTGTCATTTATGCTGCTAGGTTTAGTGCTTCTTGCCATGAGTCTTCATTATATTTTTTTTTGCTCTCCACTGAGGTTTTTGCTGGTGATTTTCTTTTGCCTAGGCGGAACATGTTGTTCATACCCAAGTCTTGTTTTGTCTCTTGCAAATTGTGAAGGAAGTTGTAGTGGTTCTACAATGCCTTCTTGGCACTTGCCAATAGCTCCTTTTCCTTTATATCCGATTTGTTGCATGATCCAAAATCCATTTCCATACATTTTTGTTGGTATGACCACTTCTATGGGAGCAACTCTGATTTCTTCTTCATCTTTGTATAGTCAACTAAGGAGATCTTTCTCTTCTGATTCATCATCCAGTGTGCCCTATTGGATAAATTTACCATCAAACTTGGTGATCGGTTATTTTTCCTGATGTCTTGATGTGGAAGGTTGTCCATAAGATTTTGGTGACTTTGGCAATTTAGATAGACATAAGGGTTCTAAAGAGTACTCCCCCATGCCTTGGTCCTTGATTTTCATCTTTTGCTTGAAGTCTATGGATAGAGATTTGATTTCTTCTTGATGGTTGGATGTTGAGGAAGCCTGGGCCTCCCTGTTGTGTGGAACTAGGCTACCTTGAGCTACCCCCATAGCATTGTAATATTGAAAAGGGTTATTATTTCTAGATATTGATATTTCTTGTCCATTGTAGGGGAACTTGATACATTGATGGTACGTGGAAGGCACTGCTTGCATTTCATGGATCCATGGATGACCCAATATTATATTGTATGTCAAGTCTATGTCCAAGATGTGGTACATGGTGTCTCTTTGTACAAGACCTACCTGAATGGGTAGTATTACAGTTCCTTCAGATGATCTCTCTTCATCATCATTGGCTTTGATGGTGATTTTTTTTTTGGATCGATAGACTGCTCAGAGAAGCCCAATGCATGAATAAGCTTTAAGTAAAAGTATTGAGACCCGCTCCTCCATCTATTAACACTCTTTTTACTCGATGTTTATATACTAAGACTTTGATATGGAGTGGGGTGTTATGCGGATGATTCAAGGAGACATCATCGTGTTCAGAAAAAGATATGTTGTGCGACACCGTCATATGGGCCACCATAGCTTGGAATCGATCAATATCTAGATTATTTGGAAAGGTCATTTCGATAAGTGCTTGTTCTAATATATCCTTATGTTTTGGCGAAATTTTGAGTAACTCAAGTATATATGTTTGAGCAAGAGTTCTTCATAGTTGATCAACCAAGTTATATTGAGTCTTGGGGAGAGTTGTCGATGTTGATGTGTTCCCTTTCAAGACATATTTCTGTGCTCTGGTTATCACATTTATCGATGCATGTTCTTGCTTGTCTTTGATTTTTATTACATTTACTTGATTGTCATATGTTGATATGTGATTGATGGTGTTTTCATATATTTTATTATTATGAGCTCCCTTGGTATTGTTTGATGTTGATGCTCCTCCTTTGTCGTAAGTTGGAAGAGGATTTTTGAAGGCTTCATGGTCACCATTTGTTTTATGACCATAAACTATTAAATCACCCTTATCTATCATGTCCTGAACTATGATCTTCAACATCATGCAATCATTTGTGTTATGACCTTTGTTTTGATGAAAATCGCAATAATGTGTCATTCCACCAGTGTGGTTTGACTTGGGGTTCAAAGTTACTTGCGGCTGGCAATGTGATGATTTTATTTGCCAATAGCTCTCTAAATTTTGATTCTAAAGTTTTGCCTAATGGCGTGTATATGCGTCGACACGCGAAAGTAATAGTGTTGCCTCTTTGGTTTGTGTTGTTTCCTTGGTTGGTGTTGTTGTTGCCTTGATGATTTTTGTTGGTGTTTAACGTTGAAGCTCCTTGGTTGGTATTTCGCTGATAAGTGTTAGTGCCTTGATTGGCACTCTTTTGATCATTATTGGATGGTGGGTTGCTTGATAAAGTCAACACTAGTTGTTTAGACTTCACATTGTTGGCATCAATTACCCCATCATTAACAATGTTTTTGTTCCTTGTCCAAAATCTGGATTTGTCTAAATTATTGTTATTGTTTTGATTGTTAAAGGTGTTAGTGTTTGATGAATTAACACCTTCCTTAAATAACTTCAATGTTCCTTTCTTGATGCAAGCTTCCTATACTTGGATACCATTTTCTATCAATTTTGCAAAAGATGGTATACATTGGAGTTTGAGTTGATAACTCATCTCACTATTCAAATTGTCGATGAAGATTTTCATCTTTTCCTTTTTAGGCACATCTCGGGGATATCTCGAGACCATGTGCCTCCACCATTGCAGAAATACCATGAATGTTTCATTTCTCTTTTTTTTTGTGTTACACACATCCAACATGGTGATTGCGTGTTGAATGTTATAGGAGTATTGTGTTATGAATTTGTTTACCAACTCATCAAATTATCTGATGGGAGGTGTAAGTTTAGACAACCACTCCATTGATTGCCCTCCCAAAATTCTTGGGAATAATCTTATTAAGTATGTGTCGTCATGAGAAAACTCTAAGCTCATGGTACAAAATTCCTGAACGTGATCACTCTTACCATCGTATTTGTCGTACTTTGGTAAATCTTAATTTGGGGGAAAAGGTACCATGTTCAATCTCCTATCAAAAGGATAAGCACAAATTTCATCCAAGGAGTATCGTACTATGGTTCCTTGTTACATGTCCTGCATTTGTCTTTGTAGTGTTTGGAGTTTTTGTGTAAGAGAAGCCATGGGTGCATTTTTCCTTCGATGGGGAGCTTCCCCTCGTTCATTAAGATTGTCCCGATTGTGGGCATGGTCTTGTTCGTGGGTGTTGTCTTGTTCATGGGTGTGGTCTTGGCTGCGTATGTTTTCTTGATCATGTGCCTCTTCTTCTCTTCGTTGTTCTTGATAGGCATAGTTTCTTTCTCTTGTTCTTGAGTTTTTTGTGTCTAAATCCTCAGGAATGTTGACTCCTTTGCTAGTTAGCATGAGTAGATATTTGTCCTTATATACTTCTATAATTCTTTCTATGAGTTTTTGGAAAGACGCATTCTCTTGACACTCTTGGATAATTTCTTCGGTGATCTTTGTTTCTCCCATATTTGTATATTCATCAAAAGGATTGGATAGTCTACGACCCATGCTTGATTCTGGTTGTGAACCCGTCTCTTTGTTTCTCTGAGATTGAGTGACAGTGGGCATTAATATATCTCCACTGTGATGAATTCTTCTTCTTCTATTGGGGTTCTTGGTGGAGTTGGTGGCTCAGGTCGAGCTTCGTTGAAAGTGATAAGAAACTTTGGAAACAAAGCGGGGTTAATCCTTCCTCCACTATTAAGGCGTTGGTTGAATGTCGCTTTCTGAATGTAATCTCTACTTCTCAAAGGCTCTTTGTCAAATTCGTTTGTATTTCCTTGGATATATAACCGTATATGACGCAAGAATGAGCAATGTGATGCAAAGAGTTGACGGTTGATATAGAGAAATTTATTCCTTTTGATAAGTGTCTTAGAGCTAGGTTGTCTCTTCTTCAACTTAGTCTTTTGATGAAGACTTCTTCTTCTCAAAATATGAGGAGTGGTCATACACAAATGATCAAATGTTGATATTGATGTTGATGTTCGATATGGATACTTTGTTTGAAAACTCAAGTTTACTTTATCAAGCAGAGGTTTAGTTCGATTCGCCTCCACGACAAAGTGTGTCAAATGATATGAGTCAAGTTTCCTGATGTAGAAACTTAATTTGACAACTTGAGGACCTAACTAAGTATTGTTTTGATAGAATTCATTCGATGGTGGAACTTTGATCACTTGTTCTAATACTCTTTAAATTTGTTGGATGAAATCTGATCTCAAGCTAGTTTGAAGATTTCAAAACTCTTTCTAAGAGTGCTTTGTTGGATTCAAAATTTTCTCACTTATGATTTCCTTTTTGAAATTTCGTTGCTGGATTTGTCAAAGGACCCAAAAGGGTATCTGAAACTGTTGATAATTTTTTTCCAAAGTGACTGGTTTGCTCTCTGTTTTTCACTAATTTTGACCATGTGCTAAGATAGAGACCTGATGCACTAAAGGATGTTCTCAACGTGCTACAAAATGTTTCAGATGCGCTAGGCAGCCTCTCCAACACGCTAATTTATACTTTTTGGTAATAAAATTGGTGGATAGGTTATGCGCTAATATGTCACTTTTACGTGCTGATGTTTGATATGAAAGAACTATAATATGTTTTGAATGTGCTAGGCTGATGCTTGTATGTGCTATAGTGATGTTGACAAGCACTATCTGAATTTTTACCAGTGTGATAATTGTTGGTATTTTGGTATGGTTTTTTCATTGATGTCAACACCTACTAAACACTTATCAACTCTGGCACTTTGGAGAATCAACAACATTCACCGGCAAGCAAGTGAGTCATGCACAATCACCGGTATTTTGTACACTGGCAAGATATAATGATCACCGACACTTGGAATGATATGGAAAACACTTGGTAATATCAAAGACATCGTTTGGACATCTTGTCTTGGAGTTTTGTTTATTTGTATATTCATATTTGCATATTTGAAGTTACCGACAAATAGGTCCAGGGTTACGTCGATAGGTTTATCTTTTCCAGATCAGCATGGCACGCTATGGAGATGATTAATTATTGTTGTAAATGCATTAAGCTGACATGTTCAATCGGTTATTGCATCAGATATTGTATTGTTTGTAAAATGTTTTATTGTAATATCTTGTAGAGCCGACCTACTAAAATTGGTCTTAGGTTATGGTATAAATGTAAGATCTTATTTGTAAGATCAGATGTGGAATGCGAAAAAGGATTGTGTGAAGGTATATGCGAGAATAAGCGGAGCTATACACGCAAACATCATTTGAAGATTGAAGGAGGGTTTTTGTGAAGACAATCAGAACTACACTGGTACTGAATCCAGCATATGAAGATGCTATTTTGTGCAGTACATTTTTATTGGATTTAACCATCCAACTGTAGTCAGTGTGACTCCCATTTTGTGATTGAGCAGTGAGCTCTAGGCGCTTGGCCTTTCGGCATGTGCAGACCCTATTTATGTACACTTACTATCTGCAGTAGTATCATCTGATTGTGGGTAAGGCTTCCCATCATGGTTTTTCCCCTTACAGGGTTTCCACGTACAAATATTGGTGTTATGCGTTGTGGATGACTTTGTGTTTATGTTTCATGCACTAATCCTTACCAGTATAGCAATTAACTGTTTAAATTGTCTACCGACATATTGAACTGGTTTACCGGTATTAAGCATTAAGTTGGTTAAGTTTTTTTTGGTTTGAATTTATTTGATAACTGATCCCCCCCCTCCCCCCCCCCCCCCTCAATTGTCTTCGGGACCTAACAATTGGTATTAGAGCCTAGTCCTCTTTTGTAGAAGTTTAACAGCTTGAGGAGATCTAATGTCTACTAGTTATTTCAGGAAGGATAGTCCTAAACTTGATGGAACCAACTATGGCATATGGAAGATCAGAATGGAGACACATCTAAATTGCATTAGAAAAGGCATCTGGGATGTTACAAAGAATGGTTATACTGCTCTTACTCAGAGTCAACCCACTCCACCCAACTTGACTAAAGATGAA
Organism: Cryptomeria japonica; assembly: GCF_030272615.1. Taxonomy (NCBI): domain Eukaryota; kingdom Viridiplantae; phylum Streptophyta; class Pinopsida; order Cupressales; family Cupressaceae; genus Cryptomeria; species Cryptomeria japonica. Next base: position 359,010,671 of record NC_081409.1, read on the forward strand.
GAAAATGATTGCAAAGCAAGAGAAGCACTTTTGAGTGCATTATTAGATCAACAAATCATGGGACTATCAGATAGGTCTACTGCTAAAGCTATTTGGGATCATTTGGAAACACTAAATGAAGGAGATTCCATAGTCAAAATTGCAAAACTTGAAAGCTTCTGGGTCAGGTATGAACATCTGAAAATGGAAGAAGATGAAAGGATTTATGCTTTTATGGAAAGAGTAAATGAAATTGTTTTGGGTATTAAATGTTGTGGAGGAACCTTAAGTGAGGATGAAATTGTTTCAAAAGTTTTAAGAGGATTACCACCGGCATATAAAATGAAAGTCACTACTATAAATGAGTTAAGAACAATGCCTAATACATCAGTTACTAGGGATACATTAATTGAGAAACTTTCAGCTTTTGAAATTGAAGAATTTGGTCCCGTTGCTACTATAAAGACAGATTTGGCCTTTAAAGCATCAACATCATCTGCTCCATCATTTGACAAATCTGATTGGAAAGCCTTTTATGTAAGAGAACTTGAAGAAAGCAGGAAAGAAAATGAAGAACTTGAAGAACTTGAAGCACTATTTGCAAGGAAAATGCCTAAAGGTCTAGTTGGAAGTAAGTATGAAGGTAAAGCATCCTTGAAATGTTTTAACTGCAATAAGATTGGTCATATGGCTTCAAGATGCCCTGATAGACATGATAGACTAAGAGAAGAAGCTGGAAGAACATACAAGCCTAACTTGAATATTAGAGATACAGATTTAAGAAGAATAAAGACAAATCTTGTTACATTGCTGATGAAGGTGTGACTGATGATTCTAATGAGGATCCAACAAACAATGGATGGGTTTTTGTTGCTATAACAAAAGATCAACCGACACCTACTTCTCAACCGGTAGTATAGGCCTTGGCAGCTAAATTTGAAGTAAAGGATGAATGGATCATTGATTCAGGATGCTCACATCATATGACAGGAGACAAAGGTAAATTCTTGAACTTTCAAAAATACAATGGAGGCTTAGTGAGATTTGGAGATGACAAATCTTGTTTAATCAAAGGTAAGGGTACAATATCTCTTGATGGTAAGCACAACACTAATAATGTTTACTATGTTGAAGGATTAAAGCATAATCTTTTGAGTGTTGGTCAATTAGTTGAGAAAGGATTTCAGTTACAATTCAAAAATGGAAAATGCAAAATCATGAATAGAACTGGTTTGGAAATTGCAACCGGTAATCAGACTAGAGGTAATATCTTTCATTTGAATAACAGTGAAAAGACATGCTTAATTGCACATATAGATGAAAGTTGGTTATGGCATAAGAGACTTTGTCATGTAAACTTTGATTGCATGGTGAAGATCAGTACTACTAAGGCAGTTAGAGATTTACCTAAAATTGTCAAACCTCAGAATACAGTATGTAAGGAATGTCAATTTGGAAAACAAGTTAGAGCTAGTTTCAAAAGTATTCCAGAAAAATCCAATAGTGCTCTTGATTTAATTCACATTGATTTATGTGGTCCAGCTAGAACTAAAATCTTACAAGGTGATAGATATTTTATGCTAATCATTGATGACTATTCTAGAATGTGTTGAGTTACTTTTCTCAGAGAAAAATCAGAAGCACTTGGAAAGTTCAAACTATTCAAAGCAATGGTAGAAAATGAAACTGGTAAGAAAATCAAATGTCTAAGATCAGATCGAGGAGGAGAATTTACATCTAAGGAGTTTAATACATTCTGTGAAGTAAATGGAATCAGACAGCTATCAACACCTCGGACACCACAGCAAAATGGAGTTGTTGAAAGGAAAAACAAAACTATCTTGGATGCAGCAAGAAGTATGTTATCAGAAGCAAACCTACCACATGTATATTGGAGAGAGGCTGTCAGTACAAAGGTCTATACACTCAACAAAGTTCACATCAAAGGTGAAACCGGTAAGACCCCTCATGAACTCTGGTTTGGTAATACTCCTACTCTTAAGTATTTTAGAATTTTTGGAAGTAAATGTTTTTTATTAATTAAAAACAGGTTTTAAGGGACCCGAAACCCATATACATAAGAAAGATATTCAATATAGCAACAAAATACAACAACAACAAAACACCAGGAAAAAGACCAGCAACAAAGGAAAGGACAACAAAAGGCCAACAAGAAATTGGCCTCAAGCCTAGCAAAAGACAACAATTATAAATTCTTCATGGTTTCTTCTGCATCTTGTACCAAAAGCATCATAGCTTTTTCCGCTTCCCTCAAATCAGTATTCTCCTGAGCAGTCTGGCTATCTTTCATCTTCATTTCATTCTCCGCCGTAGTCTACTTGGTTCTGCGCCTAGAGGTCTGGTGTTTTAGGCTGGAAGTAGGAGCATCTTCAATAACCACGAGGTCCTTCTCCTGGTTTTTCTTTTCCAGGTGGTTCACCAGCGCATTCATGTTCTGGGGGGAGACTTTTAGAACCTGGAGGCTATGATCCATAAGGCTTTTTAGGGCTTTCTCATTTCTAGCCATTCGGGCATTGACATTGTCCTTATCCTCCTCCACCTGTTCCTTCAGAATTTTGATGACGTCCTCTAGGTGTTTTAGGTCGCCTTTAATCAAGTCTTTCTCCTGCCAGTCTTCCATTTCCATTTCTTCCTCCGCTTCACTATTCTCTATCTCCTCATACTGCTTCCCAGAATCAGGCATGTTGATCAACTTGTTGATCTTAACTTCCAATTCCCTCTGTTTACCTTGCATATTGGTAATGTTTTCCACTACGCACTTCTGAAAGTTGAAGAATTCAAGGGTGCAATTGTGGGTGGTATTCAGTATGGTTTCCGCAAAATCCTTGCTTTGTTCCATCTCCTCCTCATTAGGGTTTTCACCCTTAGGCTTCAGAGCCTCTCTCTCAATTTTCGAGCCGACAATATTATGTTGACAATTCTCAGAATTACCCCCTTCCTCTCCTTCCCCATACTCCTCCTCCTTATTGATCTCCTTTTCAGAAATTTCTTCATTATTTTTTCCTTCTTCTTCCTCACAAAGCACATCCGTTTCTTCCTGCACATTAATCTTCCTTTTTTTATGGGAAGGGGTTTTGGTCTCCTCAGTCGAACCAGAGTCTATGCTTTTCTCAGAGGTCTGAGCATTGAGAATTAAAGGGTCATCCTTTGTTGCCCTAGTCTTATTCTTCATATATTCATAAATCAGCAGGATGAGACTCTGGTGTGCAAGAGGGTAGGAGCTGGGTTTTTTAATGTGGTCAGCCAAACTCTCTTTCAGAGAAGAAGCAAGTTAGAAGGGAAAAGAAATTTTCACCCCATGGCGGAAGTGGTTTAGGATGGCAAAGTGATAATTGTAAATTTTCGTAAACCTACCATCCACAGTTAAATATTCCATTAATGCCCTAAGAATTTTTTGCCATAAAGGTTTTACCTGTTGGGGGGTGAAGTAAGAGATATTATCCTTCTTCTCCAAGTTGCTCTTCTCGTCCTCCGTCTTAGGGAAGTTTTTGAAGGCCTCAGCGGCATACTTTCTATCCCTATAAAATTTGGTCCCCTCCATCTTGAGCCCCATTACCTCCGAGATTAGGCTTTCATCAAAGTGCCAGATTTCCCCAAACAGGGTAGCCCTGTTATTGCTCCAGCTTTTTGTGAACCCCTGAGAAACAGAGCTTCGACTACCATGGAGCTTCTCCATGTAATCCGTGAACCCATGTCGATAGAGCCTTCTCCACACCTTCCTTTCGCTCTTCCAGTGCTCACACCCGGACGGTTCATTCCTGTTAAGGCTGCCTCCCATTCTGCTTTTCAGGTCACAATCACCTCTGTTACAGCTCTCGGCCCGCAAGTAAAACTCGGTGTTTCTGGTTTCTTCTTGAAAAGAAACTTTCACAATTTTGAAATTGTCTTTCATGTTCATACGAACCTGGCTATTATTACAATTACCTCTCGTACACATGTGTTCTTGGTAATGATGCCTGGAAGCACTCATCAACTGGCAGTTCATCCACCTCCATACTCTGTCATTGGTACTCGTTCCCCAGAATTCAATCATAATATTTGCTTGCTCCATTAAGGCAATCAAAAAATAATTGTTCCTTAATCTCCCACTTAATGTGATCTTCCCTTATATATTTGATCCCCTTATCCAAATTAACCCCTTCATTAGCAAGGATATCCGCTACCTTGTTACCCTCTCTAAAAGTGTGGGTTAAAATAATGCTAACATAGTTATTAAAGATAGTCTTAGCATTTTTAATTATATTAGCAATATTCCAGGAGACTGAACTAATCCCTTTGAGGGCTTGTATAATATTTAAGGAATCCCCTTCAAGCCAGATTTTTTAAAATTTGAATTCCTGGGCTAACTGGAGACTCTTAAGCATGGCCATAGCTTTAGCCACATGGTTGTTTTGGATTCCAAAAGGGGAAGCAAAAGCAGCAATACACCTTCCTTGAGCATTTCTGATAACTCCACCTCCACCAGCCTTTCCAGGGTTCCCTTTAGCAGCCCCATCAAAATTAACCTTTATCCAGTCATAATTAGGGAACCTCCAAACAATTTTTTCTCTCTTCTTCTTGTTATCCACTCTGTAGACCTTATCAATCAGGTTCCATTCAGTAATAATGCCTTTTCCATATCATTCAAATTTATAATAGCCCATTGCTGATTATTCTTGTGAGGGATGTTGATGTTCTCCTTTATAGCCCTGCATATTTTTTCAAAGACAACCTGAGTATTACACTTTTCTTCCCTAAATATCCTGTTATTCCTTTCTTTCCAAATGCCCCAGCATATCATGGGGAGGGTCAGGGACCACAGGTTTTTAATAATTTGGCAATTGGTAGGAAAATTCCATTGCAATATTATATCCTTAATTCTTTTGTTCATGACCCAATTAATTTTCCATTTTTCCCATATTTTACACTAGATTTCCCAAGTGTAGGAGCAATGAAAAAATAGGTGATCAGCTGATTCCTCCTCCTTCTGACAGAGCTCACATCTATTAGGGAAATTGAAGCCCCTTTGGATTAAATTATCAATAGTAAGGATACTATTATAGGAAGCAAGCCAAAAGAACATGTTGACTTTTGGGATCAGGATGCTGTTCCAAACTTTATTCCAGAAAGGATTGCGGATTTGAGAAAAAGTGTTTTTATAAGCAGAAGAAACTGTGAATTCACCTTTAGAGTCACTTTTCCAAAGGAAAACATCATCATAGTTGTTGTTAGGGGAAAAGGACAACAACTCTTTCTGAATAGAGGAAAGACCAGGATGGATGTCCTCAAGATTGACCCATTTATTCTCCTTCCAATAGTCACAAACCATCATCCCAAACCTCCTTTTACATTCTTCAATGACTTGATTGTTGTTTTGATCAAATAGGGCTTCATTCTTCATCCAGGGGTCTTCCCAAAACCTTATTCTGTCACCTTTTCCAAGGACTCATCCAGCTCTAGCTTTTGCAACTTTTATGGCTTTGGTTACACTATTCCAGATGAAAGATCCAGCCAGGATATCTTCATCATTGAGGATCCCTTGGATAGTCTGATTCTTAATGTATTTATCAAACCAAATTTGGCTCCAGTCTTTCTTAATGTCAAAAGCTCTCCATAATTGCTTGGCAAGAAGAGCTTTATTAAAAGTTTTAATAATTTTAATCCCCAACCCTCCTTTGTTCTTTGGTCTACACACCTTGTCCCAAGCAATCAAAGGTATTCTCTTCTTTTCTTCAACTCCTAACCATAAGAATCTCTTCTAAATTCTTTCCATAGTTTCAACAATTTTTGCCGGAATACCAAACAGACTAAGGGCATAAATAGAGAGATTTTGAAGAGTAGCTTGGAGGAGCTGCATTTTCCCAGCTTGAGATAACATTGAACCTTTCCATCCTGCAAGTCTCTTATTAATTTTATCAATGATCATATTCCAGAAAGAGTTTAGGGGAGCCATACCTAAAGGGAGATCCAGGTAGGTAGAAGGCAACAAGTCAACTTTACAACCAATTATATTGGCTATTCTTTGTTGTCTTATGACTGGAGTATTGAGAAAGTACATAGTTGATTTGTCCCAGTTAACCAGTTGACCAGTTGCCAAAGCATAGGAGTTGAGAGCAGTTTTGAAGGCTTCAGCCTCCTTGACTAAAGAATATCCCATGCTGATAGTATCATCAACAAACTGTTGATGAGTGCAAAACACATTGGTAGAAGAGGGTTGAAGACCTTTGATAATTTTGCTTTGTTTCAATTTATGAATCATTCTACTCATACTTTCAGCCAGAATGGTAAAAAGGATAGGTGATATGGGGTCTCCTTGTCTTAGGCCTCTAGAGTTTTTAAAATTTTTTGTAGGAGATCCATTAACCAAAATAGAGAACATAGGAGTAGTGATTAGTTCTCTGATTATTTTGATAACCTTACCATCAAAACCAAAAGCCCCCATGATTTTAAATAGAACATCCCATTCAACTCTATCATAGGCCTTAGCCAAATCCAACTTTATCAAAAAACCTTCTTTTTTTGCAGCGTTGAGAGAGTGAATGTTCTCATGAACAAGAATGATTGAATCAAGAATCTATCTACCAGGAACAAATCCTTTTTGCTCTTCAGATATGATGAAGGGAAGCATCGCCAACATTCTTGTCGTCATCACTTTGGATATTATTTTATAGAAAGAGTTGCATAGACTAATAGGCCTAAATTTTCCCATAGAATCTGCCCTAGCAACTTTGGGGATTAAGGCAATAAAAGTGGAGTTCAACTCTTTAAGGATTCTTCTGGACCCAAAAAATTCTTTTACCGCATTAACCGTATCCTTCCCCACAATATTCCAAAATTCTTGAAAGAAAAACATAGGGAATCCATCAGGGCCTGAAGCTTTATCCCCTTGAAAGGAGAAGACAGCTTTTTTGATTTCTTCAGCAGACGGGATGGCAACAAGGGTCTTATTCTAAAAAGAGTTTATAATATTAGGAATATTGCTGACCAGATTGAGTTGATGGGTCTGATCAAGCTCCTCATTACTAGACAACAGCTGCTTGAAGAATCTAACAGTTGCTTGAAGTAAGTGTTATATTAGAAGAGATGAGTATATTGGTAAATTTGATCCTAAAAGTGATGAAGGAATATTTCTTGGTTATTAATCTAAGAGCAAAGCATATAGATGTTTTAACAAAAGATTGTAGAAAATTGTTGAAAGTACAAATGTAAAGATTGATGAACAATTCAAAGGAACTTCAAGGTATATAGACTCTGAACTAGCAACATAAATTTTGACAAATGAACCTACACTGAATCCACCGGTACAGAATGAAGATCTAGTTACCCTGGTATCATCTGAGGATTCCATAGTAACTGAGGAACAATAGCAAATAAAGACACCCCGGTATGTAAGACTGAATCATTCTGAATATCAAATAATTGGAAACAAGTTTAAAGGAGTTATGACAAGAGGAAGATTGGCAAATGAAGAGGTATGTCTTATTTCTCAAATTGAACCATCATCTATTAATAAGGCATGTGAAGATAATTTTTTTATTAAAGCTATGGAAGAAGAATTAGAACAAATTGAGAAAAACAACACTTGGACATTAGTTCCCCGACCTAAAGATAAAAATGTAATTGGAACCAAATGGGTTTTCAGAAACAAACTTAATGAAGATGGTAAGGTTATTAGAAATAAAGCAAGACTAGTGTGTAAGGGATATTCTCAGAAGGAAGGAGTTGATTACAATGAAACCTTTGCACCGGTAGCTATAATTGAGGCAGTCAGATTATTTTTGGCTTTTGCAGCACACAAGAACTACAAAGTTTATCAAATGGATATTAAATGTGCATTTTTAAATGGAGATCTTGAAGAAGAAGTATACATCGAACAACCTGATGGATTTTCTTTGACAGATGACAATGATATGGTTTGCAGGTTAAGAAAATCTTTGTATGGATTGAAACAAGCTCCAAGAGCTTGGTATGCAAGACTGGATAAGTATCTTTTAAAGATTGGTTTTACTAAAGGAAATGCAGACAACAATTTATATTACAAAATAACTAATGATGACATCTTGATTATAGAAGTATTTTTTGATGATATAATCTTTGGAGGAGAAGATGGATTATGTAAAGAATTTTCTATTAAAATGTAGCAAGAATTTGAAATTTCTATGATTGGAGAAATAAAATTCTTTCTAGGATTGCAGATTTCATAGACTGATAAAGGTATATTCTTGAGTCAATCCAAATACTTAAAAGAGTTACTGAAGAAATTTGGGATGGAGAATTCTAAACCGGTAAGCACACCTATGACAACAAATGACAAATTATCACTAAGGGATGAATCTACACCTGTTAATCCAACTAGATACAAATCTATGATAGGAGGTTTACTGTATTTGACAAAAACCAGACCTGATATTATGAATGCAGTATGTATTGTTTCAAGATTTCAAAGTAATCCTAGAGAAAATCATGAATCAGCAGTAAAAAGGATTTTCTGGTACTTACAAGGCACTATAAATCTTGGATTCTGGTATCCTAGAGATGAAAACTTTGAATTATGTGCATACATAGAAGCAAATTGGGCAGGAGATGTGGATGATAGAAAAAGCACCACCGACGGAGCATTCTTTCTTGGAAATAGATTAGTTTCTTGGTTAAGTAAGAAACAAAGTTGTACATCTTTATCAACAGTAGAATCAGAATATGTTGCAACAGCAACTAACTGTACACAGGTACTATGGCTTAAACAAATATTGAAAGACATAAAGGTAAAATGCAAGGAACCTATTACTATCTATTGTGATAACACTGCAACAATTGATATATCTAAGAATCCGGTATTACATTCTAAAACCAAACATGTTTCTATCAAACTAAATTTTCTAAGGAAAAATGTTGAAGCAAAGGAGATAAAACTGGTTTATGTGAATACTAAAGAGCAGATTGCAGATATTTTCACTAAACCTTTGCCTAAGGAGACTTTTGAATATCTTAGAGATCGGCTTGGAGTCATACCACCACCGGTAGAGACTTAGACAGTTGATGATTGTCATCAACCGACAACATTAGCAAAGAAATCTTTTTTCCGGCTTTGATGGGAAGCTACTTCTAAGGGGGAGTAGTTGGTATATTGAATTGATTGGTATTTTGTATATGAACTTGGTTTTGTTATAACTTTGACATTTGATGTCAAAAGGGGAGAGATTGGTATGGAAAAATACAAGGAAAACACATGTTGCTCCCAGGGGGAGAGATTGTTGTTTAGGAGAAATTATTACTCTTTGTATCTGTATTTTGATTTCTGGTTATGACCTCTTTTTGGAGATTGTTGGTTTTTGGTATTTGGCATTTCTGTTTTGGCACTTTGATGGTTTTTCCATCTTGTGTTGCCATCAATGCCAAAGGGGGAGATTGTTGGTATTTTGGTATGGTTTTGTCATTGATGTCAATACCTACTAAACACTTATCAACTCTGGCACTTTGGAGAATCAACAACATTCAACGACAAGCAAGTGACTCATGCACAATCACTGGTATCTGGTACATCAACAAGATATAATGATCACCGACACTTGGAATGATATGGAAAACACTTGGTAATGTCGAAGACATCGTTTGGACATCTTGTCCTGGAGTTTTGTTTATTGGTATATTCATATTTGCATATTTGTTGTTACCGACAAATAGGTCCAGGGTTACACTGGTAGGTTTATCTTTTCCAGATCAGCATGACACACTATGGAGATGATTAATTATTATTGTAAATGCATTAAGCCAACATGTTCAATCGGTTATTGCATAGGATATTGTATTGTTTGTAAAATGTTTTATTGTAATATCTTGTAGAGTCGACCTACTAAAATTGGTCTTAGGTTATGGTATAAATGTAAGATCTTATTTGTAAGATCAGATGTGGAATGCGAAAAAGGATTGTGTGAAGGTATATGCGAGAATAAGTAGAGCTATACATGCAGACATCATTTGAAGATTGAAGGAGGGTTTTTGTGAAGACAATCAAAACTACACCGGTACTGAATCCAACATTTGAAGATGCTATTTTGTGCAGTACATTCTTATTGGATTTAACCATCCAACTGTAGTCAGTGTTACTCCCATTTTGTGATTGAGCAGTGAGCTCTAGGCGCTTGGCCTTTCTGCATGTGCAGACCCCATTTATGTACACTTACTATCTGCAGTAGTATCATCTGATTGTGGGTAAGGTTTCCCACCGTGGTTTTTCCCCTTACAGGGTTTCCACGTACAAATATCGGTGTTATGTGTTGTGGATGACTTTGTGTTTATGTTTCATGTACTAATCCTTACCGGTATAGCAATTAACTATTAAAACTGTCTACCAACATATTGAACTGGTTTACCAGTATTAAGCATTAAGTTGGTTAAGTTGTTTTTGGTTTGAATTTATTTGACAACTGTTTCACCCCCCCCTCTCAGTTGTCTCCGGGACCTAACGATAATGATTATGCGCTAATATGAGTGATGGAAGTGCTAAGTGTTGGTTGGAATGCGCTACTGAATGTTAGAGATGCGCTAGGATGTTGCTCCTAAGCACCAACTGTCTTGATTTCTCAGTTTTGATGCTTTTGTTGTGATGTTGAAAAATAACACTTGTGATTTGATTGATGATTTTCTGAAAATGATTTGAAAACACTGCAGATAGAAGAGATAACAACTTGTCTATGTTAAACAAATAGTGTATGTTCTTTTGAGGATATTTTCAAGTCCCTGATGTTTTCACTGGTTTGGATTACAAAAAGATAGATCAAGTAGACTATTTATTCAAAGGTCATCAACAATATCATATCCCACTAGTCTCGATACTCCATCATCTCAAACAACCTTGTCACCCCCTAGGGGGCGCCCGTTTTTTTTGCTTTTTGCCAGAAATTAACCCAAAGTGAATTGGTTCACAATTGAGTAGTTATCTTGGGAGATATATGGTGAGTGATCTTGGGGGCAGATTCTTCCCCACCCTTGCACTATGATATTGCCAATGTTTGGCAACTATCTCGGTTCAAAGTTTCTAATGCTAAGGTTCCTAATCAAGCTTTTATTTGGTCTTCAGTGATAAACTCCCTCGGGAGGCTTCCCAATCTTTAGAACAAAGAATTTGCATACCTTAAAGATACTGGGGGAAGACTAATCATTGATAAAAACCATTGGAGAGGATTTTCATTAGCTTCCACTTTTGATTATAGTAGGTTGGAACACTTGGCGATAAAGTCATTTCCCACTTAGGTCATTCCCCTCTCATCGGCCATTAATGAAGCCCCAAGGGAAATTCAGGAGGGCAGGCCTTCTAAAGTTTTTAAGTGCTTGAATTAAAAGAAAGCATGAAAGAGTGGTTTGGTTTTTTGGTCACCCAATTAAGGAGAGAGCATATACGTTCCACTTTCGAGACAAGGCAAACAATGCTCTTTTTAACTTTCAAGGCAATGATTAACTAAGATATATTTGGAGATTTTGCTCCAACAAGCATGGTGTTCTTTTTACCCCATAAAGCAATTTGTTGTCTAACTAGGAAATTGAAATCCTAGTCAACAAAAAATAAAGCACGTTTACTTGAAATGGAAATCGCTTTGTAAAATAAATGGAAAAATTGATTGCTTTTTACCTTTGCAAGAAAATGAAAATTTGTTGTTCTTTTTTATAGCCTAAATGAAGCGTTTTCCCTAATCTTGCAAGAAAGTAAATGTGTTTGATTTTTTGTTCTTTTTACCTTGCAATGAGATTCCTTTTTAAGTCCAAAAGAAAATTTGATTTGTTTTAAGCCCAAAAATAAAATGAGATTCTTTTTAACCAAAGAGAAATGAGTTCTTTTTAATCCAAATTGAAAATCTAGAAAGAAATCAAAATTCCTAAATCTAACTCCTCCAACCTGCAAGAAATGATTAGTAACCTGCAATAAAAGGAAGTTAATGAAAAATCAAAACTTTAGGTGGCCTTACACAAGCCTAATTTTTCTAACTCTATTACAAACTTTCTTTTTCTCTATTAGAGTTATGCGCTAAACTTCTACACAGATGCGCTACAGAATAGTATAAAAGCATTAAAAGATGACTCCAACGCACTACTTTGATGCCTGAATGCGCTACACTGATACTTCCATGTGCAAAAAAAAGAAGAGAAGGTTATGCGCTAACAAGAAGTTCAAAAGCGCTAGAATATGGGTCCTATACGCTAAATAGTGCGATGAATGTGCTATTGTTTGCCATAGATGCGCTAAAGTATACTCTAGATGCACTAAAAGGGTATTCCAGTGTGCTTGTAATCCTTAGCCTGCATAAAAAATGATGTTATTTATGAGGACGTGCCCCACGGTGGGCGCCAGAAATGTATGCGGGAAAATGTGGTGACAAAAATGAATAAATCGAATCCAAAAGACCCCCACACCAATGAGACTCTTGGTGCAAGTATATGAACTAATTCAATTAGTTCAACCTCCCAAGGGGTGTCCCATTGTTCTCTATCTTATAGGATCCCTAGAGTCAATGTTTTTCTCTCAAATCATCGAGCAAGTGACTTAGGAATGACAACTCCAAGAGTGAGTGATATTTGATTTATATGCATGAATGCATTCTAAGATATATATGATGTTAAAACTATGTTGATTAAGCTAGTATGAAGATGATGATATGATAAAAGACTAGCAAATTATCCTAGCATGATAAACTATCCTAGCATGAATATCTTATGATATGAAAAATATTCCCAAATGGTATGATGATATTCTAACAAAGAGAGGCTAAAATGTTTAGTAAATTAGACTATAATGTAGATACATGGAAACTTGGATTCTATAAAAAATGAAGAATGAGATCTCTATTTATAGGAAAAATAGGGCAATGAATGGTTAAGATTGAATATTCTTAGTAAGGTCTAGGATTGAAAGTTAATCAATCCATGTTTACAATTCTCACCAATGAAATGGGGACAATTGTTAACAAAGGGTTGCTTGAGAGGAGATGCAAGAAGCATTAAATGCCTGAGAAGACATGAAGGTTACCTTAGGAGGTAAGGGTTAAGGTTAGGTTAGGGTTACTCAATGGATAAATCTTTTACCCAAGGGGTAAACTCTTGTGCAAGGCTTAATAGGATAACCAAGGTTGAAGCCATGAATGCTTGATGAGACCCTTGGTTTAGCTGAGGGTTAAGTTAGAGAGAAAGTCTCTAACCAAAGGTCAAGGATGAGTTAACCATAAATGGTTATGTAAGAGCCTTTAATGGTTTGGAAGAATTTAGGGGTTAAACATTTGAAGACACAACACCTTTAATGGTTATTGAAGACTTTGGAGGCTTTGAGAAGTGACTTCTCTTTGCTTAGGAATGTGACAATTATTAGGAGATGAATTAGGCTAAATTGGAAGTGATTAGAATAATCTAGAAGGGGTTTAGGAGGCAAGTGGGAGATGTAGGAAAATGCAAGTGGGGGGAAAAGGATTTTAATTAAAATAAAGTTGCTTTAAAATAGATGCAACTTGCATAAATACAAGTGGGGGGATTTAATAAATAAATTAGATTTATTTATTTGCAAGGATCAATTTAATTAATATAAATTTAATTAAAAAGGGAGAAAGGGGAATTAATTAAACAAAGTGATTTATTTCATTAAAGGCTAGAAAAGGTTTAGGTGAATTTATTAAATAAATTGAGTAATTCATTTAGTTAAATAGATGAAAATGAAGAAATTAATTAATAGGGGAAATGGGGTTAAAATAAATATTAAATATTTATTTAGGAAAGTGGTTAGATTTATACGTCTATAATTAGTAAATTTTATATGTTGTGTATTGTTGTTCTTGTTGGAAGAATGTTGCAAATATGTGCTTGAGAGATATTTGAGAGATGTGTTGTCATTGATGTCAAAATATTTCTCTGTCTACAACAGTGATGCAGTGAAGTTCAGTGAGTTAGTTTGTTCAACGTAGTAAGTATGATGAAGATCAGAGTTTGTGGATTAAAGGGTTTGTAGAGGGTTGTTTGTATTTGATTTAGTTCAATTTTCAGAGATCCGCATGGAGATTTGATCGACTTATGGGTATCTGTGTTATAGCTAGTTTTTTAGTTGTTCAGTGGTGACACAGTGACAATATTTTGATCTACATTGCTTTGCATTGTAATATCTTGTTTTGTGGATTTGGAGGTATGTTTGGGACGTTGGTGTGTGTCCTCAATTCAAGTGGTTCGTGGTTTGGAGGCCTGCAAGTAATTTTTCAAGGTTGACAATCATTGTAGTTAGTGTTCCTAAGGTTCGGTATGAAGATGCTGGTGATTCTAGTAATTTGTGCTGGTGCGAATGTTGCTATGGTAATTCATGATGCTTGTGGATGTCTCTAGATCGTGTGCTTTTTGTGTTGGTGGCCTACATTGATCATTGAGCTCATAATTGATGTTTTTCTTCATTCTTCATGTTTTTGGCCGATCGGTTGCTTGTAACGTGTTGCAGATGTTCAAGGCGTAATTCTTGGAGGTGTAACATGTTCGAGGTGAAAGATTTGGGTTTGTGTTATGTCTTGACCGACATTGCTTAGTCTACATGTAATATTGTATTGAGTGTGGTTGTATTTTTGTAATTAGGTGGTGAGTGTTGAACCAACCTTGATGATTTGTCCAAGGTTGATGTCATGTATAAATAATTGTAATAATTTTATATTCGAGTGTGGTGTGTGGATGAGTGTGAGTGTGTATGTGCCTTGGATGTATACATCTTTTGAAGGTAGAGAAGAAGTGTGAAGAAGAAAGTTATTTTGTGCTTCAATGGAACTGAACCAGGCATTAAGGAGATGTTATTTCTCAGTTCATAATTTTTGAAAGTGATCTGTTATTGTTTGTATAGGCAGCGAGTCATCCTTGGGCAGTAAGCATTTTTATTTTGAGCAGTGAGCTCTAGGCAGTGAGCCTGAATGCATGTGCATTCCTCATTGTAATAATTTCAACAGAGTATACCTATATTGTGGGTGTATCCCAACTGTGGTTTTTCCTCTAATGGGGTTTTCCACATACAAAAATCTTAGTGTTATGTGTCTTTATGATGTGTTGTTGATTTATGCTTTTATGTTTAATTATCAGATCTAAGAATAACTTTAAGTAGTGTGAGTTTTTGTGACAACTGATTCACCTCCCCCCCCTCTCATTTGTCTTCCCTATTTCCATCAATTGGTATTAGAGAAAGTTGCTCCAAAGAAGCTTAATCACTTGAGGTGATCTAGGATGACAACTTACAAGAAGGACAGACTGAGATTTGATGGTACCAACTACTCTCTTTGGAAGAATTGCATGGAGTGTCTTCTGAGATGCATTGGTGAACCTTACTAACATATTACTAAAAGCAAGTATACCATTCTTGCGAATGGTCCTTCAACTTTGGATGAGATCAAAAGTGTTGAATACAATATTAGGGCTAAGGAAGCATTGTTGAGTTCTCTAACTGACTCCGAGATGACAAATGTTATGAAATTATAGACTGCTCATGAGATTTGGAAGAAGTTGGAAACCTTGTATGAAGGTGATAGTTATGTGAAGATTTCCAAGTTGCAGAACCTAAAGGGAAAATATGAGATGTTGACTTGATGAGTGAAGATGAGAACATCACTTATTACATGCAGAAGGTGAATGAACTTGTGTGCAATATCAGATGTGTCGGTGGGAAGTTGGAAGAATCGAAGATTGTTGCTAAAGTGATCAGATCTTTACGTGCTTCCTACAAGCATAATGTTGCTACTATTGAGGAGATCAAAACTGTTGCAGAGGTAACTAGGGACATGTTTATTGGTAAGCTTTTAGCCTTTGAGATGACTGAGTTTGGTGATTCTCTTTCTAAGGTAGAATCTACATTCAAGGCTACTATTTTTGGAAAGGATAAGCAAACATATGATCTGGGAGAAAGTTCTTCAAGGGGGATGTCCAAATATGAGAAGGAGAGGAAGGAAATTGAAGATGAAGAGCAAGAGATTGAGGATCTTGAAGCCCTTATTGCCAAGAGATTACCTAAATGAGCTGATAAGTATGAAGGAAAATAGCCTCTTAAATGTTTTTCTTGCAATAAGATAGGTCATTTTGCCTCAAGGTGTCCGAAAAGAGTTTCTAAGTCAAAACCTCATAGTCTTAGATTTCAGAAGAGATGCTATTATGCTTCTAATGAAGGTGTGACAGATGATGAATCTGATAAAGGAGGTACAAGTGATAATGAATTGGTGTTTATTTATATCAAGGAAGATGATCTAATGCCTACTGACTCTGCTAGCTACATGAATGTGGAAAGAACTTTGGCTACACAAGCTGAAGAGAAAGATGAATGGGTGATTGACAGTGGATTCTTTCACCATATGACAAGTGATAAGAGTAAGTTTGTGAGTTTGGAAAAGTATGAAGGTGGCATTGTGAAGTTTGGTGATGATAAATATGGTATAATCTACATAAGAGGATCCATTTCTCTTGATGGTAAGCACAATACTAATGATGTCTTGTGTGTAGAAGTTCTAAAGTATAATCTCTTGAATATTGGATAGATGGTTGACAAGGGATATAATCTTCAATTCAATAATGGCAAGTGTAGAATCTTGGGTAGTTCCAGAATTGAGATTGCACCAGGTACAAAGACTAAAGGTAATATCTTTCATTTAAATAGTGCTGGTAAAAGATGTTTGATTGCCCAAGTTGATGAAATTTAGTTGTGGCATAGAAGAATGTGTCATGTGAATTTTGATAACATTGTTAAGATAAGTTCTACTCAGGATGTGAGAGATCTTCCTAGGTTGATGAAATTTGTTAACACTATGTGCAAGGAATGTCAGTTAAGGAAACAAATCAAAGTTACTTTAAGGAGTAAGAAGCATTGTCCAAGTGGATTATTGGATCATGTGCATACTAATTTGTGTGGTCCTTCTAGAGTTAGAAGTTTATAGGGAGACAAATATTTCATGTTGTTGATTGATGATTATTCTAGGATGATATGCATTACTTTCTTGAGGGAGAAGGCTGAGGCTCTAGACAAGTTCAAGATTTTCAAGGCTATGGTTGAGTCAGAGATAGATTTGAACTTGAAGTGTCTAAGATCCGACAGAGGTGGTGAATTCACTTCTGGTGAGTTCAATGCATTTTGTAAAGAACATGGGATAAGAAGACAGTTGTCTGCTCTGAGAACCCCTCAACAAAATGGAATTGTGGAAAGGAAGAACAAAACTATTCAAGAAACTATGAGGACTATGATGTTGGAAGAAAATGTTCTGCATGTCTATTGGAGAGAAGTTGTGAGTACTGTTGTTTACACTCTTAACCAGTTGCATATCAGAGGTGATATCGGTAAGACTCCTTATGAATTATGGTTTGGTCATGCTCCTACTATTTGTAATACCCTAAAAATGGTCATCTAAACCATGGGCCCCTAATTTAGATAACATCACCAAGGTCCTAACCAAAGGCAATTAAATCAACTTTGAGCACACAATTAATTAATTCTTCAATCATCAAATATCACATGGCAAGTGAATTACTCTATATTAATTAAATATTTATTTAATAGATTAAATCATTCTAGCAAAATCATTTTGATCAATTATCCTGTTTAATTTATTAAATATCCTAGCATATTTAATTAATTAATAAATTTGCCATTAATCATAAAAAAGGAATTAATTTATTACAAAAGAGGAATTAAATCACAAAGCAAGAGTTAAATTGAAAATAAAATAAAAGAACTGTATTGAAAGAGAAATCAAACTTGAGATATTATTTCTTTCTCCTAAATTGAGAGAACTTGAAATCAGAAAAGCAATTAATTGAATTATTAATCATTCTCTAAAATTGGAAGTCAAAGCTTTTGAGAAAAGAAGTTTAGTTGCATTGAAAAGACTCTTTTCTTGAATAAATCAAAGAATTACCTATTTTTATCTCAAGTGCATGGAATTAATTGAATTATATCTCTAATGCAAACTCAAACTTATAATCTGAATGCATTTCAATTAAGCTATAATTGGAATCTATCTCAAGGTTAACTGAATTTGATTTCTCAATTATTTCAATTATCCTAAATTGTGCTTTTTCTTGATCCCTCTTGTGATTCTCTATAAATTCAGCCTTCATCTCTCATTCAAAACACCCTGGAGATTTATTGTTATTATACAGTTTTTGCTCTAGAGTCATTGAAGATTTTGTGCTTGCCTTTTGAGATTATTGCATATTAGTTTAATTTCTTTTTTCATATTTTCATGATTGCTTGAATTCATATAGCTTACTATTCATCCATCTAGCATAATATTGCATCCATTTAGCTTAATATCATACTCATATAGATTAAATCCTTATTCTTGGTGTAGTCTAGTCGCTAGTATTGCTTATACAAATTTGAGAGCAATCTTATACTCGCATCTTTTAGAAGGCAATTAGTCGATTTGTTATGGTTTTCATATTCATGCTTATATCTATCTAACCATACATGTAATGACTTAATTAAAGTGTTGTGTCTTATAGCTTGTAGACTTATTCCACTTTTTCACACACACATTTCTGGCGCCCACTATGGGGCAGAAGACTACATCTTTTGGCCTCAGAGACTAACTTTTTCTTATTCTTTAGATTTTTTATTTTTTTGGATTTTCGTCCATATAGTTTCTGCGAATTATCATACGAGTTTTCCCATAGTGTTGGATGACAAACTGCAAATATCGTACGATCTCGTATGAATTATCGTAGGAGTCGGTGAGAATTGTTGTACGGTACTCTATGTTTCTGGGTTAAAAAGCATATTTCTTTCTTCGAGTTTTCTCAGTCAATTTTCATCATACTAATGCTGACCCTGGCTTGTTGTTCATATGTCTATGAAATTTTCACAGCCTAATTAGTTTTTGCAGAACGCTTGTTGAAGAATATGCTTGTCAAACAAAGACACTATGACTACTGATTCGTTGTCTTTGCAGGTTGCCTAAGGAGATTCGAGCAAACATTGTGTATTTATTAAATTCATTTTTTTAGGCACCTAACTTGCTATCTGGTTAAATAACAAATCTGTCTTTTGTGTTTTAAGAAAATTCTAAGAGGTAAGAGAGTATGCTCTTATCTGCATAGACAATCAAAAATCTAGAACCTTGAGGCATTTTCTTTAAGTTTGAGATTTGTATATCTTTAGCAGGCCTGCCCTCCCAAGGAGCTAATAACTCTAAGCCATTACGGTCGGTGAGAGGGGAATGACTAAATGCCAAGTACTCTAACCCACTATAAAATAAACGTGATTTGATGAAAATCAAGTCAACGATAGTGCTTGGGAATAGCTCTCCTCTGTACCTTTGGGTATATTAAACCTTGGTTTTTAAGGTTGGGAAACCTCTTAATTGAGTTTATACCTTGATGTGCCAAACAGATCCCTTACTAGTTCCAATTAAAATTAGAAGCTACCTGGTTCACCTCCGAAAGGGGGGATAATCTTTATGCAAGAGAGATAGTAACTCTCCCAAGATACTTGTCATTTCATGCCCCCATTAGCATTTGGAGTCGATTAATACGACGTTGAGAATCCATTGCATGCGACTCAGCGACCATTCTGATTAGCTATTGTGTGTGTACCTGAGTCTACAAGAAAATATTTTCTTCTCTCACCAATTTTCATAGGGTTTGCATTTTGTGATTGGAGTCATTATACATATTGTGTGTTTTTTGTGTTTTCATCCCTGAAACTAAAATTGAAATACCAAAACTAGAGAAAATAATAAACAACTCAGTAGTCAAAACTCTGTCCCTGTCAAAACTAGTCTATCTTAGTCGAAACTCTGTCTGTGTCAAAACTAGTCTATCCTAGTCGAAACTTTGTTTGTGTCAAAACTAGTCTATCCTAGTCAAAACTATGTCCGTGCCAAAACTAGTCTATCCTAGTCGAAACTCTGTCCGTGTCACAAACTAGTCTATCTCAGCTGTCCAAAAAAATCAGTCCATCTCAAAACTGTTCGTCGTTAGTCATTAAAAACTTGGTCCGTCAGAAATTTTGTCTCTGGCCAGTAATCTATCGTACGAGTCTTCTGATTTATCGTCCTGCTATATATCTGTGTCATACGAAATTTAATCCGGTCTAATAGTCTATCGTCTGAGTCTTCATTATGTGTTGTACGAGACCTGAAAAACTATCGTCTTGTGTAGGGAACTATCATTTCACCTTTGATCTTGTGTCGTACGATAAAACTTTTCTTTCATCAGTTTGTCATTTCAGACTTACCCATCTGTCGTACGGTCATAGGCAGAAACTCATACGAAATACTACTAATATCATCCTGGAGCTATTAATCTATCATCTGGTCCTATAAAACCTGTCATACGCATCTCTGATTTTGTTAGTCCAGAACAGTCAAACTTGCCTAAAACAGTCTATAGCGAGCATAAAACTGGTTATCATCATTCTGAGCATAAACAAATCTAAACAGTGCACTTCTGCCATAGTGTTGCACGATTTTGTCGATCATCTTTCAGCTAGTTCAATCAACCATTTATCAAATTTAAGTCACTTAGATAATGTCTTACACAGGATAAATCGTTCCTGAAACTAGACCGAGTCTTAGTCACTTCTCTTAAATCAAACTAGGTAACTTAGATAAACGTCTTACACAGGATAGATCTTTCCTGAAACCAAACTCAATCTTAGTTACTTCTCTCAAGTGATACATTAAACAAACAACTAGCTTCAATTTGATCTTGACTTCTGCATCACATATACCTCTCAGTCCTGTTGATTCTAAATTCTTTTTCAAACCAGCAACTCTCCTAAAAATTCTAACAAAGGTAAGAAGCCCATGGCTACCTTGGCCCAACAAATTCAAGATCTCAAGAGAGAAATATATGACATTCAAGCTCAATGAAAAGATTCAATGACCCCTCTTGAGATAAAATTTCATGATATCAAGAACACTAGACTTCAAGAAATGCTAAAATAATTACATAAGTTGGAATAGAAAGTAATTGAAAATGAAAAGTCAAATCTCATACAAGATCACAAGACACCTTCACCAAGACAAAAAGACATCTATCCCCAGATAGACAGTTTACACCTTTGGGGCAATCTATTGAGTAGCTTTGGAAGAGCTACTTGAGCACAATCTTATCATATTGCCTAAAAAGACCACATTGGGATGTGAAGTTTTGAGTAAATACTGTGCATACCATAGGCATAAAAAACATAATACTTCAATGTGTATGGAATTAAAACATAAAATTCAAGACCTCCTTGATGAGGGTGTTATTGAAATTGAAGATTCTAAAAATTCACCTAAGGAGAAACTAGATGTCATTACCAAGCATGATCAAAATGATGAACCTGTGTCTAGCAATGGCCCACATGTAGCCCACATCTCTTCCATGATGCCACTATCTCCTAAGGCTTCTCAATAGCAATCCATATCATATCCCTCAAATAATGAACCTAATGATGAAATTTTTCATGTTGACCCTCAAGGGCTATCTCAAGGGCCATCCCATCCAATAGTTGAAAAAGATCTTACCTCCCTAGAATCCCATGAGGATCCCATTATACCTTTTCA
Source organism: Cryptomeria japonica (assembly GCF_030272615.1). Lineage (NCBI taxonomy): Eukaryota > Viridiplantae > Streptophyta > Pinopsida > Cupressales > Cupressaceae > Cryptomeria > Cryptomeria japonica. The sequence continues at coordinate 359,032,177 of NC_081409.1, forward strand.
TTTCTTCCAAGATGATCCCCTTCCATCTCAAGAGCAAAGCATACTTCCTAAGAAAGATCACGATGCCTCTTCTACATTTTCAAACGATCCTATTCAAAATGAAGAGACAAATACTCTATCCAATGGTCCTCTTCCATGTCAAGATCAAAGTATACCTTCATCTCCTTGTCATAATCCTCCACGTTCACCTCAAGGATCCATCATGCCTACAAAGCCCTCTCATGATCCTACAAGTCAAAATATTTATAAACGCAAAGGGGTAGACCTTCACCAGTAAGAACCCGTTCATGTCAAAGACAATATTAAGGGTCATGGCCTCAGGGACATTCCTCAAGATGGTGGTATCCCTACTAAACTAAAATCTAGGTACACGCCTTCCCCTTCATCTCTTCCATCCATTTTAGGACCCTATATTCCTCCATCGCTTGTGCAGGATCAACAAAGGCGTACATATTCACATACCTTCCATGCATATAGAAGGACACAAAGGCCCACTGAGCAAAAGAAAGAAAAATCAAAAGCTATATGGGTTCCTAAGGCACTTGTAGAAGCAATGCATTCCAAGAAACTACAAAAGCATGAAAAGTCAAAAACCATGTGGATCCCTAAGCGTCTCCTTGAAGCACAACAGTCTAAAGAGAAAACTAAATCAACAGCCAAGATTGTTGTTCCTCCATCCAAACCTTCCAAATCTATTCTTCCATCACCTCTTTCATCTATTTTGAATCCTCATGTCCCAAAATCTCTGGTTGTTCCTCCATCCAAATCTCAAAATCTGAGATCCACTTTTCCTCCATCAATCCACCATCCCTCAAGATGTGTGCCAATGGTGATCCCGCAAACGTTTCCTCTCACTTATGCACCAAAATTTCAACATCTGGTTCATTATCCAACACCTCTTTTTCATCCTTCCATACCCCTTATCCAATCCTTTGCATAAAAATTTACCCAAGTTTCATCACAAAATCCAAAAACCAAGGAAATCAACATTGGAGATGTTGGACATGTACACTTAGCTGAGTCCTTCTTGGAAAGCCATCTTTATGCTGGACTAGTGAACTACCTACACAAAACTCCCTAACCCTATGAACAACATGCACCTTCAACGATATCATATCTAAGAGATGGGTTAGTTCAGGTTTTGCTTTCTGCATTGCATATCATTTTATTCAAAGCACTGCATCACATATAGTTTCTTTTTCAAATGCATCTCATTGTTACAATTTTTGCATTTGCATATAGCAGCATCAATAAAACAAGGCAACTGTCCACGTTTATCATTTGTTTGCATTCAAAAGAAACAAGGGTCATCTCCTTTCTTATATATTCAGACATGAAGTCCTTGAGGTCATAAGATCATTCATTTCTAACATTACCCTGTGATGATGCTTTACTTATGGTTGGGTAGTGATTTCACTATTTGAGACTTTTTAACACAAAATCTATCAATTGCTATATCTCAAACACATTAATAAAATCTCTAATTCATTCTAGACACCTAGTTTATCATACGACTAGTGAAAAATCTAAAATTCTACTTCAGCGCCATTGTAATTGTCACACCCAAGTAGGTTTCATTACTTAAGTCAAGGCACAAAAAATAAAAATAAAAATTCTATGCCAAATATTCATCTCAAGGCAAAAGAGCAATGATATATAATTGAAATATCATGCTTGAAAGTGCAACAAAAATCTTGACTATGAGAACATGCAAGTAACTCCATCAGGGCTATGTACGCCTACTGGCAATGGAGCAATATTCAAGAAATTACAGTTTATAACCTCATCGGAGCTCTCAAGGCTTGCTAGCAGCGAGGCTCTATTTAGGATGTTTTTGAAGTTAGAATAATCCACATAGCTAGTCATATAGGATGCTAAGGATCTTTAGTGAACACAAGAGCAGGAATTAACTCATTTACACTCGCATGGGCAAAAGAAGATCAAAGTTTCAAGAATCTATGGGGAAGTTTTCTGCGTCTCCATTTGTAAATCCTAGTCACTAAGTGTGTTGATTTGGATATGCCAAGGGACTTTAAGGATTGATTGACCGCTTATATATGAAATGTTTCCTCCAATTAAATTGGTGTATTACAAAGTGCTAAGGAAACACGATCATCCTTGTTCAAATAGGAAATGCATCTTCATCATGAATATTGCATTGACATAGGTCATATCAAAAAATCATTGTCTCTACATGCATTTTGTAGATCATCATGTCATATAGGTCTGCATACTGGGGGCATAGCTAAGAAAATTCTAAAAATCATAAAATGTCTTGGACAAAATCCTAAAAATAAAAAACTCACAAAATTAAAAAAAAAAACTGAAAAACCGAAGCAAGAAAGCATAGACTATCCTTCAAACCAAATCAACATCAGATAAACTCTCAAAGTCTGCAATTAAACTTCTCACATGTCTTGTTAATCAATCTATCAAACTCTATCAAACATCAACATGTCTTATACAAGGAAGGGTACACTCAAAACCAGACAGATCGGTCTTATACGAGGTACTTACTCTTTGAAACTAGACATTCCTATCAATGGTCACCAGATCAAAACAATGGCATAGATCAGTATGGCTGTTGGATTTTGTCCAGGTTAGTCTTATCTCTTAAACTGAAGTTCCTGCATCTTTTCTTTCTCTTATACATATATTTTAGTCACTTTTGTGACATCCTGGTTCTTTTAGAACCCTCATGACTTGAAATTGATCAATGTCCTAGTCTTAGGGTAATCGACTGAGAACTTTACGTGTCCTAAGCAATATCAACCAAGTCATTATTTTGTCAGTGATACCCGGTCGTCCAATCTAAGTCAGTCACCTGTCTCCTAACTACTGAAGAGTTTTATTACTGAGTACACAAGAAAAACAACATTACTGAAAACAATCACTAAACAGTTTGAGATATGCATGAAATTTTCTTTGTGTGTTGTCTTTTATATTGGTTTTCGATTATTATTCCCTCTGAGTAACTCGAGGAAGTCTATCTTGACTAAGAGGAGCAAGGATTGGGGGCATAATATTTTCTTTGTTTTCTGCTTGTAGGAGTGATTCTAATGATATGGAAACATCTAATCAGCTGGGTGTCTATGATAAGAGCCTTCACATCAAGGTGAAATTGCCACACATACCTCGACTCCGCTTATTTATATGTTACAGGGAGGTTCTCATCATTTCTTTGTCTGTTTTAAGGGAATTTCTTTAAATGCGCAATCTGGGTCCATGGGTAATCTGTCCAAGGATATGCACAAAAAAAAGGGTCATTACGGACAAGATAATTAATATTGCACATGAAAAGGAAGGAACTCTAATCTGCCTACTATGTTTGTAAACGCTCAGTGATGAACATTAAGCATTTCAAATCCAGTGACTAGTTTTAAGTTGCATCCATTATGCATTTTCTGCATTTAGAGTGATTTCGATATGATAACAATGATCTCTTTTTCTTTTGAATGAGAGTTTGAAGTTTCATCATTTCTAAGCTAAATGGTCTCTCTTTTTCATAATTTCTTCGATCGAGTACTTGTGTATTGAGATGTTCGCTGCATACATACACATCTTATATAGATTCATACATTCATTTGCATTCACATTATTGCATAGAAAAATAAAAAAACTCGCATTACTCATTATTCATTTTCATCATTTATTTGCATATGAAAAGAAACAAAAATAACACCCATATTCATTTGCATTACATACATCCATATTGAAAAGATATGCATACATATAGAATAAAGCATATAGAAAAGCATCTCATAAATCAATCAACAAAAGTACAATGAAGTCAAATCATGATCTCGTATATATAATCATCAATATCTCAGGGTACAAGTGATATAACTGTCATATACAATCTCCCATCAGAGCAAGAATCATATGGGCTACAAAAAAATGGGGTATTTAACAAAATCTAAGAGCTATAAAAAAATCTAGCTCTCTGCCTCTCCCTCATCGCCAGGTGGTGGAGGAGGTGGAGCCTGCTGACTGACATCTTGCCTCGATGCCCGAGCTCCATCAGATCACGCCATATACTAGGAATATGGAACAACCTACTGCGCTACAAGAACAACTATGCTATAAGCTGCAACTTAATAAGCCGCTCGACTAGTCTGATGTAAGACCTCCTGCTGAAGAACGTCTCGCTTTGCCCTCATCTTTGCAACTTGATGATTGCGCTCTACTCTGAGCTCCACCAGCTGTCGATCCCTCTCTGCAAGCTGTGTCTGAGCCACTGTCAACTATGACTGGAGACGTGCTAATCGCGCTCTCATCGACTGTGCTACATCAACTGCTCCCTGCTCCCTCACAGGTTCTCTGCCTCCATGTCCACCTTCGGCTCCCCCTGCTCATCTCTCCTCTGTTGCACCTACCTAGGAGCTACTCGCTCCTCCTCTCCTCCACCCTCTGCTATCCTAACTCCACTCAATCTGACACCAACAACCCATAAGGATCCACCCTTTGCTCTCTGCTACTATCTCCCCCCAGTTGGTACTCTGCTGCTACAAGCACTAGGATCACCGCCTACCCACCTTAGAGCCTTTGCTCTCCATCCTTGCCTCTATCCCTGTCCATGTGCATGTGCGGGGGCATCATCCTCAATCTCCTCTATCAGAGGTGCCTACTCTGCTGGATCTGTGAATCTAGGGAATGGATGCTGCTGGAACCAATCCCTGTACTGGGGCATTACCCCCACATCTGCAATATCCTCTAGATAATCCCACCTAAGCTATGGCAACCCTGTCAACTCCTGCATGCCCAAGGCGTATGATAACCTAGGGCCCCATCCTCGTCTCTCCTCATCTGCATAATGCACGTATGTAGTAAACTCCTGCGAGATCCCTTGAGGCCTACCATACTGCCTCATCACCTGTGTAACAACAAAGCGCTTGACCACTATCACTGATCTGCCAATAAGGGGACGAGTCATGAATAGATCTCTGTGCACATCTCTCCATTCATTCCAAGGCTCAAGACCCCTGTACGGTCTCCATACGATAACTATCAAGTCATCTAGTTGCCGTCTCTAGTACTCTGTCTTGCCCAGATGGGGCAGAGTAATGTATCTAGAATATCTATAAACAATGGGCTGCTGTGGATCTCTGGCGTCATCCATAATCGGTCTGCAAATTGGGAGGTTCTCCTAGGCAAATACCTATAATATCAAAAACCCCTGAAACCATACTCTTTCCCTCCCGGTAAACCACCTCATGCATCTCACGATACATATGCGCTAGAATACAAAAATCCCATCCTAATCTCTGAGGGTGCTCCACAAGCCTCTCTAGCATCCTGCCCCAACCGCATAAGAAACCTTGTTGTCCCTTGTCTGGCATAAGGAAACAACCGATAAATCCTGCTAGGACATAAGCTAGTGGAAACTGCTCACTATACCTCGCCATCATGTCATCCCAATTGATAGACCGTGTAAGGATGTCCTCATCGTGAAAAATCTACCTCAGAGCTAGTAGGCCAAGACGCTGTGCCAAATCATAATCCACCTTATCCCTAGTGAATGGAATCCTAAGAATCCTATATACATCCTTGGGAGTGATAGTCATCTCCTCAACTAGCAAATGAAATGTGTTATGCTCAGAATGAAATCTCTCAACAAGTGCGGTGAGCATCCCGTGATTCACACAGATATCTGGCATCTGTAGAAGGTAATTAAATCCGCACAAATCAATATGTGCTCTGTCTATATCGGGTAACTCACGCACTAGTCTCATATTCGGTGGATAGACACATCTGAAAAGAACATGTGGTCGTCGAACCTGCAAGAATCAAACAGTAGAGCATCAGAAAGGCCTTCAAATTATGCTATAAGACAAGTCAAACATCACGCTAATCCAAATACATCAATTGCAAAATCAAATTTTCATGTTTGCACCCTTAAAAATGCTCACTGTTTATCATACGACATTTCACAGAGTAGACAGAAACTCGTATGAGTCAGGCATAGGTATAGGATGACAAAAGACTCTGATACGATACAAAACAAGCTTTTGTACGACAAAATGGTCTCTTTTACACACACTTGTACGATACAAGGGGAGTCTTTAAATGACAGAACTAATGGATTTGAATGACAAAACAATACAAAGAAGTTTGTCATACAACACAAGATGTCGTCTCGCACAAGAAAACGACAACGATTGACTATTACAAAGCCAAAAATTCAAAAAAAATCAATTAAAAAATTCAAAATTGATGAAATAAAAGCATAAGATTAGTCACTTACCGCTGGCTCATAGTTCTAAGGTCGATTATGACATCTCTGGCACTCAAATCGGTGCTCTTGGAACGGAATGACCATTTTTCTCCACAGAAGGCTTTTCAAATTTCAAACTTGGAGAGGATAAAATGAATTGAAAATGACACTTTGACCCCTTATATAGCCAAAATCCAAATTTTTCAACTTGCTCTGATGGACATGAAAATTGTACCCTTAGCTAATTTGTCCATTCTGATTCCATTTTCGGGATTGAAATTGAAATCCAAGATCATTCTTCTAGTCAATTTTGCACAACTGCGACCACTTAGCGCTTTCATCAAATTCTCATTCTTTTCTTCAATTTACGCTCAATTTCTCATCAATCATCGCTAAATCTTCAAATGTTCCTCTGACTAATTGTTTGTGCTCAAATCATTATCATCGCCAACAATTACCTAAAACCATGAACCCTCGCTATCTTTTGATTTCACTCCCGAGGGGGCATACTCGTGACCTTATGACCTCACATCTTCAATGTCGAGAATCGTGACCTTATGACCTCACATCTTCAATGTCGAGAAATTTTTTCAAATCTTCATCAAAAGTCAAGAAAAAATCTTTTCAACTAAAGAAAATCAAACAAATTCTTATTGCTAAGAGGCATCTCAGCTTCATCGCTTCATATCAAGTTGAGATTTCTCATTCATCTGATTGGAATCAATCACTAGGGGCATATCAGTTTCATCTCTTCAAATCAAGATGATATTTACCTTCATCTGAATCAGTTTCGTCGCTTTTCATCAAACTGATTATTCGTTTAAACTCAATCAAAAGTTTAAAGAGTATCTTTGATCACACGCTCAATCTAAGCAGGTGTTCAGTTTCATCACATCAAATCAAGTTGGACAGTTTATCTTCACTCATCGTGTCTTGATCCATCAAGTTCAAGATCGATTTTATCTTCACTCACTGTGTCTAGTACAATTAAGTTCTAGATCAGTAAGATCCACTTCTTGATCAATCAATTTCAAGTTCGGTATCTTTGCTCTTCATCAGTCCTAGTTCAATCAAGTTCAGGCTCGGTTTCGCTTTAATCAACTTTGTTCAACTTCATCGCTTCAAATCAAGCTAAACACCTTGCTCTTCATTTGGTTCGTGATCAATCAAGTTCAGAACTAGTATCTCCTAGACACATCAACATATTCTTTGAACCAACGCGCTACTCACACATTAATTCAAAGAGGGGCAAATGTAATACCCTAAAAATGGTCATCTAAACCATGGGCCCCTAATTTTGACAACATCACCAAGGTCCTAACCAAAGGCAATTAAATCAACTTTGAGCACACAATTAATTAATTCTTCAATCATCAAATATCACATGGCAAGTGAATTACTCTATATTAATTAAATATTTATTTAATTAATTAAATCATTCCAAGAAAATCATTTTGATCAATTATCCTATTTAATTTATTAAATATCCTAGTATATTTAATTAATTAATAAATTTGTCATTAATCATAAAAAAAGAATTAATTTATTACAAAAGAGGAATTAAATCACAAAGCAAGAGTTAAATTGAAAATAAAATAAAAGAATTGAATTGAAAGAGAAATCTTGAGATATTATTTCTTTCTCCTAAATTGAGAGAACTTGAAATCAGAAAAGCAATTAATTGAGTTATTAATCATTCTCTAAAATTGGAACTCAAAGCTTTTGAGAAAAGAAGTTCAGTTGCATTGAAAAGACTTTTTTCTTGAATAAATCAAAGAATTACCTATTTTTATCTCAAGTGCATGGAATTAATTGAATTATATCTCTAATGCAAACTCAAACTTATAATCTGAATGCATTTAAATTAAACTATAATTGGAATCTATCTCAAGGCTAACTGAATCTGATTTCTCAATTATTTCAATTATCCTAAATTGTGGTTTTTCTTGATCTCTCTTGTGATTCCCTATAAATTCAGCCTTCATCTCTCATTCAAAATGCCCTGGAGATTTATTGTTATTATACAGTTTTTGCTTTGGAGTCATTGAAGATTTTGTGCTTTCTTTTTAAGATTATTGCATCTTAGTTTAATTTATTTTTGCATATTTTCTTGATTGCTTGAATTCATATAGCTTACTATTCATCCATCTAGCATAATATTGCATCCATTTAGCTTAATATCATACTCATATAGATTAAATCCTTCGTCTTGGTGTAGTCTAGTCACTGGTATTGCTTATACAAATCTGAAAGCAATATTATACTCGCATATTTTAGAAGGCAATTAGTCAATTTGTTATGGTTTTCATATTCATGCTTATATCTGTCTAGCCATACATGTAATGACTTAATTGAAGTGTTGTGTCTTACAACTTGTAGACTTATTCCACTTTTTCACACACACACACTATTAAATATTTCATAATTTTTAGAAGTAAATGTTATATCAAGAAGGATGAAGATATAGGAAAGTTTGATGCTAGATGTGATGAAGGAATATTTCTTGGTTATTCTACCAAAAGAAAGGCCTATTGGTGTTATAATAAGAGACTAAGGAAGATAGTTGAGAGCGCAAATGTCAGGGTTGATGAAACCAATGAGAGACAATCCAGATCTTGCGGATATGATTCAAATGATCAGAGTGACAATACAAACAATGGTAAGCAACCTCAAAGCCGAAATCAAGTCCAGATCATTCTGGAGAATTCAGTGTCTCAAGGAGAAAGAAATAGTGCAAATGCTAAAGAAAGAACACAAGAGTTTGAAATTCAAGTAAATCCTAAGACTCCTATGTATGTAAGGTTGAATCATTCTGAAAATCAGATCATAGGAGATAGAAATAAAGATGTTCAAACAAGAAGAATTGTTGAAGATCAAGTTAAGTATTGTTTGATTTCAAAGATTGAACCTAAGGATGTAAATGAAGCATGTAAAGATGAACATTGGGTAAAAGCAATGGAAGAAGAATTGATGCAGATTGAAAAGAATAATAAATGGGATCTTGTTCCCAAACCTAAGGATAAAAATGTAATTGGAACCAAATGGGTCTTCCAGAACAAATTGAATGAGCAAGGTGAAGTTGTTAGAAACAAAGAAAGACTTGTTTGTAAAGGATATTCACAAATGGAAGGAATTGATTTTGAAGAAACTTTTGCCCCTATGGAAAGAATTGAAGACATAAGATTGTTTCTTGCTTTTGTTGCTTACAAGGATTTCAAAGTTTATCACATGTATGTCAACTTAGCATTCCTGAATGGTGAATTGGAAGAAGAGGTGTTCATTGAGCAACCAGATGGATTTCAATTGTCTGATCAAGGAGATATGGTTTGTTGGTTGAAGAAATATTTGTATGGACTGAAGCAAGCCCCAATAGCATGATATTTTAGGTTGGATAAGTATCTATTGAAGCTAGGGTTTAATAAAGGTGTTGCTGATAGTAATCTGTACTTCAATATTGATCATGATAACATTTGGGTTGTTGAAGTTTTTGTTGATGATATTATCTTTGGAGGGAATGATAGTTTGTGCAAAAAGTTTGCTAATGAAATGAAAAATGAATTTGATGTTGGAATCAATAAACACTCAGAGGGGGAGGGGGGGGGGGTGAATAAGTGTTTTACAATTTTCAAACTTTCTAATCTGATTCTTAAACCTTTGGATGCATAAGAGTGAAAGTGAAATTCAGAAACACAAAGCAATCATCCACACAACCATAACACTAAGATTTTTACGTGGAAACTCAGAAAGGGGAAAACCACAGTGGGATTTGAACCCACAATATTATTATACTATGGCCAGAAGTATGATAATATTACATAAGGGGAATTCACTTGCATTTAGGCACACTACCTAGAGCTCACTGCTCAATAACAAAAGGGCTACAACCCAGAGGAAGGCTCACTGCCTTACAGGCTATTACAAATGATTACAATGATGAATAAATTGAAGTATAGCATCTAAATATGCCAAAAAGCAGTTTGAGTTAGGCTGAGGTTAAGTTCTACAACTATTATGTCTCTCTGCTCTGTTTTTCTGCACTGTCATGCACTGAAGCACCAAAATTTTCAATCACCTTCACCAACCTTCACAAATTCACTCATACAAACTTCTCAAATTCTACTCATATATGAACATGCTCAAATGAATCGGTCTTAAATATTCGCACCAACAAAAAGAATCATTAACCATGTCAGCTTCGAAAAACCGCATAACACACAACCTGAAATGTGTATCACCAAGGGCTTAATCCATCCACAAATCCAAAATGCAGACCAAAACAAGATTATAATAAGTTTCCCATAAGTTTGCCCAATCACCTTGAACATGAAACCAACCACCAAAATCAATCCTAAGATTCTGCAACACATGTTACACAAAAATAGCTCTGCTTTAACTGAATTACCAGATACTGGACCTCTAAAATTGCTCATGGATAAACACCATAAAATAATTTGCCTCAAACCTAGAATCAACTACCTTAATGACCACAACCAAAATTACGTCACCAATATCAAGATATGCACAATGATTTCATGCTCTACCGGTTACTGTGATCCACCTTCCAAACTTATGCCTTATGAACAAAATGACTTCTGGTAAGTCAAACCTATGTACACCAGATGTGATATCTAAATTGGGTTGCCATCAATGATAACTCCTAAGCATTAATCATGCACCAATCTCCATCAGAACAATGTCTTTTGCCAATATTTGAAATGTCTATGATTGGAGAGATGAAATTATTTTTGGGTTTGCAAATCACACAGTCAGAAAAATGAATCTTTATATCTCAATCCAGATATGTAAAAGAGTTGTTGAAGAAGTTTGGTATGGAAGATTCAAATCCGGTTGGTACGCCTATGGTGACTGTATGTAAGTTGACTAAAGATGATGATTCCCCTAAGGCAAATTAGACTAGATATAGATCTATGATTGGTGGATTTCTCTATTTGACTCAGACAAGGTCTGATATCATGAATGCAGTTTGTCTTGTTGCTGTATTTCAAGCTGATCCTAAGGATTCTCAGGTTGTAGTTGTCAAAATAATTTTCAGATATTTAAAAGGAATAATTGATTTTGGTCTGTGGTATCCTAAAGATGATGATTTTACTTTGAGTGCTTTTACTGATGCTGATTGGGCAGGAGATGTGGATGACAGGAAGAGAACTAGTGGTGGTGCAATTTTCTTGGGAAAAAGATTGGTTTCATGGTTGAGCAAAGAACAAAATTCTATTTCTCTATCTACTATAGAGGCAAAGTATATTGTTGCAGCAAACAATTGTACTCATGTGTTATGGATGAAGAAGATGTTGAAGGATATCAGATTAGTGTATGATGAGCCTATTGCTATCTATTGTGACAATTCAAGTGCAATTAACATTTCTAAGAATCTGGTGTTGCATTCAAAGACTAAACATATATCCATCAAGTTTCACTTTTTAAGAGAAAAGGTAAATGAGAAGGAAGTCAGATTGCAGTATGTGTCTACTAAGGAATAAATTGCAGACATCTTCATGAAGTCTTTTCCTAAGGATACTTTTGAGTATCTCAAAGAAAACTTAGGGGTGATTTCCCATCTTGATCAAAATTAAGATGCATTAGTATGCATCAGTCTAGTTTATTTCACAGTCATATCTTGTGATTCAGATTGATGATTGGTGGCTGCTACTTAGGGGGAGTAGTCAGTTTTGTGAGTCATTTTTGTAGTTTGATTGGAAATATGTGCCTTCTCCATTGATATCAAAGGGGGAGAGAGTCATGGGAAAAACTGTGAAGAGATGAAAAAAGGAGACGAGTAGTGTGCAAGGTCTAAGCAGAAGCTGTTGATTTTTTCTCTTCTTTCTTTGTCATTGATTGTGTCAATTTTTTTCACACCATATATTGCCATCAATGCCAAAGGGGGAGATTTTGGAAGAATGTTGCAAATATGTGCTTGAGAGATATTTGAGAGATGTGTTGTCATTGGTGTCAACATATTTCTCTGTCTATAACAGTGATGCAGTGAAAAGTTCAGTGAGTTAGTTTGTTCAACATAGTAAGTATGATGAAGATCAAAGTTTGCAGATTAAAGGGTTTGTAGAGGGTTATCTGTAGTTGATTTAGTTCAAGTTTCAGAGGTTTGCATGGAGATTTGATTGAGTTATGGGTATCTATGTTGTGGTTGGTTTTTCAATTGTTCAGTGGTGACAGAGTGACAATATTTTGACCTGCATCGCTCTGCATTGTAATTTCTTATTCTATGGATTTGGAGGTATGTTTGGGATGTTAATGTGTGTCCTTAATTCAAGTGGTTTGTGGTTTTGAGGTTCACAAGTGATTTTTCAAGGTTGACAGCCATTGCAGTTAGTGTTCCTAAGGTTCGGTATGAAGATGTTGGTGATTCTAGTAATTTGTGTTGGTGCGGATGTTTCTATGGTAATTCATGATGCTTGTGGATGTCTCTGGATCATGTGTCTTTTATTTTGGTGGTTTGCATTGATCGTTGAGCTCGTAATTGATGTTTTTCTTTGGTACGTTGGTGTTCTTCATGTTCTTGGCCGACATGATGCTTGTAATGTATTTTGGATGTTCGAGGCGTAATTCTTGGAGGTGTAACAAGTTCAAGGTGAAAGATTTGGGTCTATGTTATGTCTTGACCGATATTCTTGGTCCGCATGTAATGTTGTATGGAGTGTGGTTGCATTTTTGTAATTAGGTGGTGAGTGTTGAGCCGACCTTGATGATTTCTCCAAGGTTGATGTCATGTATAAATAATTGTTATAATTATGTATTCGAGTATGGTGTGTGGATGAGTGTGAATGTGTATTTGCATTGAATGTATACATATTTTGAAGGAAGAGAAGAAGTGTGAAGATTAAATTTGTTTTGTGCTTCAATGGAACTGAACCAGACATTAAGGAGATGCTATTTCTTAGTTCATAATTTCTAACAGTGATCTGTGCTTGTTTGTACAGGCAGTGAGCCTTCCCTGGGCAGTAAGCCTTTTTATTTTGAGCAGTCAGCCTGAATGTATGTGAATTCACCATTGTAATACTTCTAATAGAGTATACCTATAATGTGGGTGTATCCCCACCATGGTTTTTCCCCTAACAGGGTTTTCCACATACAAAAATCTTGGTGTTATGTTTGTTTATGATGTGTTCTTGATTTATGTTTTTATGTTTAATTATTAGATCTGAGAATAAGTTTAAGTAGTGTGAGTTTTTGTGACAACTGATTCACCCCCCTCTTAGGTGTCTACCCTATTTCCATCAGTTCTATCAACATTTTGGATTTGTGAAACTTAGTTTCCTTCATACAAACCATTGAAAATAGTACCTTCATATGAAATGCTTATGTAATACATATTTTAGATTTACTTGTGAATGCCAAATCTTTTTCCAAGTCAAATTGTGAGTTAAGTATCATTTACATTTTCAAATGCTAGTGCATCAACTTATAGTAGTATTAGTTTTTAGTTTGAAGGCATCATTCTACCCTTTTCCTCATTAAGTCAATTAGTTTCCACAAGGTCTTAAGGAGAACCAGACCTTAATTTGAAGGTTCACTCCTACTTTTTAGGCAACCCACATGCCTGGGAGTGATCCCATGTTGCATAGGATTACGGAGCTTTAGCTTTGCATTTGGGTGCAATCCTTAGTGACAACAGTAAGAATTGATAAGAGTGGGAGCTTGAGCTATTATTTGCTTGATCTCTTCAAAACTATCCTTCCTCTCCTTGGCCCAACTGAAACATAAATTCTTCTTTAACATGTATGTGAGAGGTTTTACCATAATAGCAGGATTGGGAATAGACGTCTTCACAAAGTTAATCCTATCAAGGAAACATTATAATCCTTTCTCGGGACTAGGGAGTGGAAGAGAAATAATGGCTTCCACTCATTCTAGATCAATGGATAAGCCATATTTAGATAGAATATTGTTATCCCCAATTTTGAAAATTTGGGGTAACCTTACAAATTTTAACCCATATGTTGCTTATATGCTATATGCACACCTCTCTGGTATAATTTATGTCACTTCCCATGTGCGATTAGAACCTTCATTTGAAGTTTCTTGGCCTTTAGTGTGTTTTGTAAAATCTAAGTGTCTAAGTGCAAACCGGATTTACAAACCCAATTACACCATTTTGGGCTCTAGGTGCAAATCAGGTTCATAAACCTAATTTACACCCCCACGTCTTTCCCCAAGAATATAGGTGCAATGTGGGTTTGTAGTCCAGAACTGCACTGTATTTTATTTTTAAGTTAAACCATGGCAGATTTTGAGTCTACAAACCTGTACTCCACCTCCCTTTCTCTTACCTTTCCTTGTGTATCTTGATTGGAATTTAATTTTGGTTGCATATTTTTCTTTACCGTGCTAGAGGTATTTGGTTAGATGTCTATAGTAGCTTATTCTAGAGTCTTAGCCTTCGATGTTGATTCTCGTGTAAGTTTGGAGATCCGGTAATTGACATTTCAGGAAGAACAGTATTGTTTGGTCGACTAGTGAAGTAAATTGTTGTGCGGATCATGCAGAGTAATTTTTGTGATTGTTTGTGTGTTTGAGGATGTTAAGATGACATGTGGGAAGCATGTGGACAATTTTCTTTGGTCTGCATGATTGTTTTGGATCAGATTGAGTCGACTTAGGTAACATGTTTCATTTGCATGTTAGGCGTTTTTGGGTTGACATGAAATAGATAAAATTTGATGTTGTGGATATATATGAGCGATTGATATGATCATTTTTGACATCGATGGTTATTTGTGAAGTGTGTATGAGCGATTGTGCGTAGTTTCAAGTGTAAAATTTAAGGATTTGTGCTTCAAAATTCAACATAATATTTGAACAGAGCAGTGTTGCAGAACAAAGTATTTTGTGCTTAACCGAAATTGTTTTTGGCATCTATATATGTTGTTTATCAGTTCAAAAATTCCTATTATTATCTGGAATCATTTGTAAGGTAGTGAGCCTTCCGGGTTGTAGCCCTTTTTGCAATTTGAGCAGTGAGCTCCAGGCAGTGTGCTTGAATGCATGTGCATTCCCCCCATGTAATAATATTATATTTCTAACAAGGTATATTAATATTGTGGATCTCAATCCCACCTTGGTCTTTCCCTTAACCAGGTTTCCATGTAAAAATCCTAATGTTATGGTGTTGTGCTTATTTGCTTTGTATTTCTGCACTCTAGTTTTTGTTGGTAATATATCATTATAACAAACAATGAAAGATTGTTGACATTTAAATAAGGATATTGAGAAGGTTGTTGATGATTATGGATATAACTGATTAAGAATGTTTACTGTCTTGATATTATTATTTTGTCATTGATGTCAAGAAATTGATTTTCTAATTCAGTATGATGTTGCCATATCTTGAGAAGTATGATTTGAAGAATATAAAGATGTCGGTAAAAGACACAGAAAGATTATGATGAATAAGGTATTCAATGGGCAACTATTACCGAGTCAGACAATGATGAGATCATGATGTTTAGATTGTTTTAACATCATACATATGTTGTAAATTGTAAGGTTAATACTATACTATGTTATCAAGCAAAGAACCTAGTCGGTAAACCTAGGGAACCTAGTTGGTAAACCCAAAGGTTATCGCTATCAGTTAATGAAGGCGGAATGTCTACCGAGTAAATTTTAGTATTTACTGAGTTATAACCGAGTTTTAACCGAGCTATAACAGAATGCATTAAATGGTTATATGCATTATTTAATGAAGGAAGCTGATGAGCTGGAACTGATTAAATGATTGGTATGCCGTAAATATAGTTTGTTAATGAATCTATGGAAAAGGAAAGTCGACATGAAGATCTATAGTTCAGATTGAACCGCAATACCCTAGCACAAGTTCCAAGAAATATATGCAAGTTCCTAGGCGAGGTAAAATGTTTTCAGATCGAAAGATGCATTGAACCTGGACAAGATTGAAGATCTGATGGCTATGATTGATCATGGGAAATATGATCAAGGAGATTAAGCGGTTAGCTATTTGTTTATAAATAGGGAACTGTTGATAAACAATGCATATGGGCAAGTGTATGCATAGGGATGCTACATAGTGATTACCGAGCACAAAAGCTTGAAGACCTGTTTGAATAACAAAGTATAGAAGCCCAACAGATGGACAATATTAGTTCTATGTCTAGATTGTATTGAACAAATAAGAATCTACTTTAGCATTTTAGATGTGAAGTTGCAGATAGATTTTTATTACTGTTATTTTGTGAAAGTGACAGAAAATCTCTTAACCGAGTGGACTTAATAGTCTTATTTGTAAAACCCTCTAGCAAGGTGACATTCTGATTGAGTGTTTGAAATCCTTTAATAAGGTCACTTCTAACAAGGTGAAGATCCTAACAGATCTGAGGGAAATCCCTTAACCAGATCACATCTAGCAATGTGTTTGTAATCTTTAACTAGATTTGCTTTTAACCGAGCATACTCTAGAAGAGTATATTTCTTAGTGGGTCCGAAATCCCACATAAGTTTTTCCCTATTTGGGTTTCCACATTAAATCTGGTGTTATGAGGTTTATGATGTTTATATGCTTTTGAGTTTGCATGTTTAACAATTTTGGTTATATTACTGAAGTATATGTTACCGAGGTTGAATCTGATGTTTTTATAGAAGATTAAGTTTGTATGATTCACCCCCCCTCTCATCTTGTTGGCTATTGGATCTGTACTTACATTTAGTATTAGAACTATCAATTGGTACCAGAGCTTTAGACTCTAGAAGAAAAGTTTAAAAGCACTTGAGTTAAAGATCCAAAGATGTATAAGAGGGATGCACCGAAGCTGAACAAGTCAAGTTTCTCTACATGGTAGAAAAGGATGAAGCTGCATCTATCGGGAGTTGGAGAATATGTTGTATACTATCTAGAGAATGATTTTGTTACATTGAGCACCTATCCATTGACTATGGAAGAGATAAAGGCAAAGCAAGAACATATTCAAGCAATGATTGAAATAACATCTGCATTGACCGATTCAGAGTTTAATGATCTAGAAGGCTGCAATGATGCAAAGGCAATGTGGGATAAGCTCATATCAGTATATGGAGGAGATGAACATGTTCAAAGAGAAAAAGTAGATAGTTTAAGAGGACAACTTGAATCTATGAGGATGAATGAAGGTGAGAACATAACTCAGTACAATACAAGACTAAAGGAGATTGTCAATCAAATCAAAGGAGCAGGTGGAACTATTGAAGAAAAGGATATAACAAGTAAGTTGTTGAGAACCCTTCTACCAGCTTATGCAATCCGAGTCTCTACAATCAATGAATTGAGGTCTATACCTAATATGCCAGTTTCTTTAGATGCTACTATTGGCAAGCTACATGCATTTGAGTTAAGTAACTTTGATAACAGTGGATCTTCGGTAAATAAAGTTGAATCTACATTTAGTTCTTTTCATCTTGATGAATCTAATGATTTCAATGAAAGAAAGTATAAGTACTCTGAAGGAGATCACAGTGGAGCAAGTGAAAGATTTCATAAGAACATGGAAGAAGTACACAAACTGTATGAGGAAATCAGAAAGCAAGAAGAGTTTAAAGCACTATTAGCCAAAAGGTTACCGAGAGGCAAAGGTAAGTACAAAGGAAAACTACCTTTGAAATGTTTCAATTGTGATAAAATAGGACATATGGCTTCTAACTGTCCTGACAAAGATTCTAATAAAAAGAGAGATTATTGAGATGACAGACAAAAAGATAATCATTACAGAGGACACCAAGACTTCAGAAGAAGAGATAGAAAGACATGCTTAATAGCCGATGAGGAATCCAATGATGATAAATCAGATGAAACTGATACAGAGGAAGTAGTTTATGTGGCTATCAAAGATGGATCAGATGAAGAAAGGTATGAATAAAAAGCCCTAATATCTCACATAAACACTAATGATTCTTGGATCATAGATAGTGGATGCTCACATCATATGACAGGAGATAAACACAAGTTTGTTATATCAGAAGATTATGATGGAGGCTATGTTAGATTTGGTAATGATGCACCATGTCCGGTGAAAGGTAAAGGATCTATAACACTTCTTGATAATGCAAGATGTAATGATGTTTATTGGGTTGAAGGTTTGAAATACAATTTGTTGAGTGTAGCACAACTAAACAACACAGGTTACTGAATAGAATTTCAGAAAGGAATTGTCAAAGTTCATGACAAGAATGGAAAGTTAGCTGCTATCGGGACACAAACAAAAGGTAACACATTTCACCTTGACTCAACTCGTAACAAGTGTTTGTATGCAAAGATAGATGATACCTAGTTATGACATAAAAGGTTTTGTCATGTAAATTTTGATAATCTGATCAAAATAAGTAAGAAGCACCAGGTAAGAGGTCTACCAAGTCTTGAAAAACCTGAGAATGCTATGTGCTGAGGATGCTAGATGGGTAAGATGACAGGATCAAGCTTTACAAGTAAGTCTTACACTTCTAAGGGAATTTTAGATCTAGTGCACATTGATATTTGTGGTCCTATGAAAGTTCAAAGTTATTATGGTGATAAATATTTCATATTATTTGTGGATGACTATTCAAGGATGGTGTCAGTAATGTTTTTAAAACATAAATCAGAATATTTTCAAATGTTTAAATGGTACAAGGCAAGAGTTGAAAATGAAATAGGAAGACAACTGAAATGTCTTAGATTAGATAGAGGAGGAGAATTCACATCTGATGAATTCAACTTATTCTGCAATGATCATGGTATTAAAAGACAAGTCTCTACACCGAGAACTCCACATCAGAATGGAATGGCTGAGAGAAGAAATAGATCTATTGTGGATTGTGCTAGAATATTGATGATTGAAAAGAAAGTGCCACAAACATTTTGGAGAGAAGCAATAAGCATAACAGTTTATACCCTGAACCGAGTACAATTGAAGAAAGGTACTTTGAAGACACCATATGAAATCTGGTATGATAAGAAACCTAATGTAAGTTATTTTAAAATCTTGGGAAGTAGATGCTATGTTCACAAAGATGATAGAAATGGCAAGTTTGATCAGAAAAGTGAAGAAGGAACATTTCTAGGTTATTCCTCTAGAAGCAAAGCATTTAAATGTCTGATCAAATCATCTAACAAAATAGTAGAAAGTGCAAATGTGAAAATTGATGAATTTATAGAAAGAAATGGTGAAGGAAATTCCAAGGAACTAGAAGACTATGATGAATTTGTCTATGTTCAACCAACAAGTCTTACCGAGAAAACTGTTGAAGAAAATGAAGAGAATTTCCAGTTACCGAGTGATGAAGAAGATCATACCTAGCCTACCAAGCCTGTATTAGCCAAGTATGTTAGAACACATCATGCACCAAGTCAGATTATAGGAGATAAGAATGATCCAGTCATGACAAGGAACAAACTGAGACAGAACACGTCTGATATCTGAATTTGAACCAAGAATAGTGAAAGAGGCATTTAACAGTGAAAATTGGATAAATGCTATGACAGAAGAGATTGATCAAATCAAGAAGAATGACACATGAACACTAATCCCAAGACCGAAGGACAAAAATGTAATCGGTACAAAGTGGATTTTCAGAAACAAGCTAAATGAAAAAGGAGAGGTCATTTGAAACAAAGCAAGACTAGTTTGCAGAGGTTATGCTCAAGAAGAAGGAATTGATTATGGTGAAACTTTTGCACTTGTTGCTAGACTTGAAGGAGTAAGAACATTGTTGGCATATGTTGCTTTCAAAAAATTCAAGGTATATCAAATGGATGTCAAATCTGCATTTCTGAATGGAATATTAGAAGAAGAAGTTTTTATTGAACAACCTGAAGGATTTGTTGAAGACAATAATAAAGATCAGGTATGTAAATTGAACAAAGCTTTATATGGTTTGAAACAAGCACCTAGAGCATGGTATGAAAGATTGCACTCTTATTTGATTAAGATTGGTTTTATAAGGACAAGTGAGAACATCAATATGTACATGAAGAATGATGAAAATGGGATACTGATCTCAGCCATATTTGTTGATGATATTATATTTTGTGGAAATGACTCTTTATGCAAGAACTTTGGAAATGAATTGAGCAAAGAATTTGAGATGTCATTAATCGGTGAGATAAAGTATTTTATAGGTTTACAGATACTGCAAATGAAAAATGAGATTTTCATTACTCAATCCAAGTACATAAAGGAAATCTTGAAGAAATTTGGAATGGACTATTCAAAACCAGTAAGTACTCCTATGACTACCAACTGTAAATTATCAAAGAATGATGAATCTGCATCTGTTGATGAGATACTTTACCAATCCATGATTGGAAAACTACAATATGTTGTTCACAATAGACCAGACATAGCACATGCAGTAGGTATAGTTGCAAGATTCTCTGCAGATCCTAAGGAAACACACATGACAACAATCAAAAGAATTTTTAGATACTTGAAAGGCACAGAGGATTATGGCTTAGTATATCAGAAAGGAAATGATTTTGATTTAGAAGTTTATACTGATGCTAATTGGGTAGGCAACATTGATGACAGAAAAAGCACAAGTGGAGGAGCTTTCTTTTTAGGAGAAAGACTAGTGAGTTGGCTTCGCAAGAAACAAGGATGTGTTTCACAGTCAACAACATAAGCTGAATATGTTGCTGCAACATTGAATTGTACCAACATTGCATGGATCAAACAACTATTGGAAGGTATAAATGAGAAAGTTACCGAGCCAGTAACTATATTCTGTGACAATACTAGTGCAGTTAATATTTCAAAGAATCCTATTATGCACTCTAAGACAAAGCACATCTCTATCATATATCATTATCTTAGAGAAGAAGCTCAAGAGAAGAAAGTGGTGTTGGAGTATGTTAGCACAAAGGAACAAATAGCAGATATCTTCACCAAGACACTACCAAGGGACACTTTTGAATATCTCAGAAGTAAGTTAGGGGTCCTACCCCTATCTTCTACTCACTGACCGAGTTCAGTGAAAGCATCAATCCGATGACTCTATCGAATATCTTTTAGGAGTTGATGCTACATTACACACTTTAGGATGTTTTCTAAAGGTGTATAGGAAATAATATAGGAATTAAAGACAAAATGCTCTGACCGAGACTGAATTGACACATTATAGCAGGAATTCACTTCATATAGGAAGAAATTATGTTTTAGTTCTTTACTTTTTGGCATTGTTGTCAAAGGGGGAGAAGACTGAAGTTTGGAAAGAAGACTGGGAAAATAGGAGAAGTCTAATGTATGGGGGAGAGCATTTCAGCATTTCAGAATCACAACAATCCGAATCTTTTAAGGTCAAATCAATTGGTTTTGCCATCAATGCCAAAGGGGGAGATTGTTGGCAATATAGCATTATAACATACAATGAAAGATTGTTGACATTTCAATAAGGATATTGAGAAGGTTGTTGATGATTATGGATATAACTGATTAAGGATGTTTACTGTCTTGATATTATTATTTTGTCATTGATGTCAAGAAATTGATTTTCTAATTCAGTATGATGTTGCCATATCTTGAGAAGTATGATTTGAAGAATATAAAGATGTTGGTAAAAGACACAGAAAGATTATGATGAATAAGAGGATGAATAAGGTATTTAATGGGCAATTGTTACCGAGTCAAACAATGATGAGATCATGATGTTTAGATTGTTTTAACATCATACATATGTTGTAAATTGTAAGGTTAATACTATACTATGTTATCAAGCAAAGAACCTAGTTGGTAAACCCTAAGGAACCTAGTTGGTAAACCCTAAGGTTATCACTAACGGTTAATGAAGGCGAAATGTCTACCGAGTAAATTTTAGTATTTACTGAGTTATAACCGAGTTGTAATCGAGCTATAATAGAATGCATTAAATAGTTACATGCATTATTTAATGAAGGAAGCTGATGAGCTGGAACTGATTAAATGATTGGTATGCCGTAAATATACTTTGTTAATGAATCTATGGCAAAGGAAAGTCGGCATGAAGATCTACAGTTCAGATTGAACCGCAATACCCTAGCACAAGTTCCAAGAAATATATGCAAGTTCCTAGGTGAGGTAAAATGTTTTCAGATCGAAAGATGCATTGAACCTGGACAAGATTGAAGATCTGATGGCTATGATTGATCATGGGAAATGTGATCAAGGAGATTAAGCAGTTAGCTAATTATTTATAAATAGGGAACTATTGATAAACAATGCATGCGAGCAAGTGTATGCACAGGGATGCTACATAGTGATTACCGAGCACAGAAGCTTGAAGACCTGTTTGAATAACAGAGTATAGAAGCCCAATAGATGGACAAGATTAGTTCTATGTCTAGATTGTATTGAACAAATAAGAATCTGCTTTAGCATTTTAGATGTGAAGTTGCAGATAGATTTTTATTACTATTATTTTGTGAAAGTGACAGAAAATCTCTTAACCGAGTGGACTTAACAATCTTCTTTGTAAAACCCTCTAGCAAGGTGACATTCTAATTGAGTGTTTGAAATCCTTAACAAGGTCACTTCTAACAAGGTGAAGATCCTAACAGATCTGAGGGAAATCCCTTAACCGGGTCACATCTAGCAATGTGTTTGTAACCTTTAACAGGATTTGCTTTTAACCGAGCATACTCTAGAAGAGTATATTTCTTAGTGGGTCCAAAATCCCATAGTGGTTTTTCCCTATTTGGGTTTCCACGTTAAATCTGGTGTTATGAGGTTTATGATGTATATATGCTTTTGAGTTTGCATGTTTAACAGTTTTGGTTATATTATTGAAGTATATGTTACCGAGGCTGAATCTGATGTTTTTATAGAAGATTAAGTTTGTATGATTCACCCCCCCCTCTCATCTTGTTGGCTGTTGGATCTGTACTTACATTTAGTATCAAAACTATCAGTTTTATTCATTTCCATTAAATGGTTTAAAGGATAGATTAAGAATGTTTAAAATTGCAGAACACTTATTTACCCCCCCTCTCAATGTTCCTTGATTCCAACCATTGGTATCAGATCCTATTTCCTAGGAAGAAGCCTAACGGCTTGAGGAGGATCCAGGAAAGTGAATCAATGGATTCTGGTAGTCTTAGATGTTGACTTGTTGTAGCACTTGAGGATCTTGATCAAGTCAAAGCTCAGGTTTGACAAGTAAAAGTAAACCTTAAGGATGCCAAGAACTTCATTGAATCTTTGAAGGATTAGTTGAACAAGTCAAGGGAAAAGAGAAAGGAGCTTGTTGATAAGCTGAAGGAGAGAGAAGGTCAAAGCATTGATGAAGAAGCCCTGAAGGAAAAGTTAGAAGAATGTGATAGAATTGTTAGAGCTAATACAACCTAGAAGAATGAGATGGAAGCCATTGTGATGATATTGACAAAAGAGATTGAAGAAAGGAAGAAAAATGAGGAGAAGCTTGCTCAGTCCCTGAAAGACAAATTTGAAAAATATTGTAGACTTAAGAATGAGAATGGACAATCGAAAATTGCATTGCAGGAAGCCAGAGAACATGAGGAAGAGCTTGGAAAGCGGGTTCTTCTGAGATATGATCTTGATGTTGCAAATGATTATAAGGAGAAGTTGTGAGTTAGCTCAACCAAGCTTGATGAAATGCTTACAAGTTAGAAAAATCCAAATGACTCTCAAGGCCTTGGATTTGAGAAAGGTGAAAGCTCCAAACCAGCACAATAGAAGAACAACTCAAGAAGGCCTCTGATAAGGCATCCTAATGCTCATAAATTCAATGGTAACTATTTTGTTTCAATAAGTTTGGTCATATGGCTAGTCAATGCAGAAATAGGATGAATAATTTGTTGGCATTTTTGATGATTATGTTGTGATTTTCATTGATGGACACACACTTACATTGAAACTACTTTTATGTATGAGTTATGCTCAACTTACAATTGTTCCAACCGGTATGATGCATTATAGTCCTTAGACTATTTGTGTTTTGCAGAAAGTAATTACCGATCTGAAGCGGTATGTTGACCCCAAGCGGTTTGAGGATCTCAAGCGACACGAATGATCAAAGCGGCAGAACACATATTTCCCAGTCTTCATTTTGTCAAAGCGGCAACCGACATTTTTCTTGAACCGGTATTCTGTATGAACCGGTAATACTCTGTGATGAGTTACCAACCGACATTTTGTGATGAGTTACCATCCACCGATTGTTTGATGGTGCTGACACTTTATGGTACTTTTTGTGTCGTGTTACTAGATATGTCTAGATGCATTGAACCTAGGAAATTGTATTGTAATCCTATTGGACCGTCATGAAATCAGATTCCTTTATAAGGACATCATGTCTAGGGTTTTAGGTTGTTGTTGTTGATGTTATTGCTAGGGTTTAAGGTGGTTGAGAAGTTAGAGAGAATGAATGTGTAGATGACTGAAGTAATGCTGAAATGCATTAGGAACAAGCTATCAAGGATCTAACCAAGCAATCTGTTCTATTTGCTAGATCACTCACTTGTTGATTACTCACATCTTCGACAAGTCTGTAGCCCTTAACCGGGTAGGCCCAAAAGCCTTTTGTAAATCCTCTAACAAGGTGGTTCACATCTGTGGATCTAAAATCATCTAGCAAGGTAGTCTTCAATCAAACTTATCTCCTAACAAAGATTGAGATTCCTAACAGGATCTGTTTTGGTAAAGAACATTGTATGACCTTAACCGGTCTGGTTCCTATTCTGCAGATAGTTACTTGTGAGTTCCATCTCACCGTGGTTTTTCCCATTTGGGTTTCCACATCAAAATCGCTTGTGTTATGGTGTTTGTTCTTCTATGGGTGAATGCATTATTTGCTATTTGGTTTGCATGTGTGCTAACCGGTTTGTCTGCTAAACTGTTTTACCGGTTTATTGTTAGTCTAGCTAAGTGTTTAATTGTAATGTTTTTTGGCATACTAATTCACCCCCCTCTCTTAGTATTCATCAATTGGTATCAGAGCCTACCTTTCTATAAGTTTAACCACTTGGAAAGAGATATGGGGGAATACGCATTGAGGGAACTAACTAATCGGCTCACTCAGTCTGAGCAAGCCTATGATGATCTTATGGTCTAATACAAGGCATCTCAAGCAAAAAGGAGAGAACATGCTGAAAAGTTGATGGAGCTATTTGAAAATAGTTCTTCTGATGAAGCGGACATGGAAGCCCTGATTCAAGAAGTAGAAAAGATGAATGAATCCAATTCCAACTTGAGAAAAGAATTGGAAGGACTAACTATTTGAATGTGTCAAGAGCTTGAGAACCAGAGGAAAGCTGAAGATTTGGTCAAAGACAAAGATCATGAAAACTCCAAGCTGAAGCAAGAGATCAGTGCCCTAACTGCTCAACTCCATGTGAGAAAAGTGGAAAAGGAAGACATGCAAGGAGAAATGAACATTGTCATCTCTGAGAATGAAAACCTGATGGAAACAAATGCTACTATTTCTAAAGAACTCTCTAAGTCAAAGGAAATACTTGCTAAGTTCAACAAGAGTACTCTCAAGCTAGAGCAAAAGCTTGAATCTGCCAAACCTGTCAAGAATACTGATGGACTTGGTTATTCCGGTCATGAGGAAGGTGAGACCTCTGGTACAAATGCTGGAACATCAAAGAATCAACCGACATCAAAGGATAAAGGTAAGCAAAAGTTTAAACCTGTTTGCTTTAACTATCTTAAAGAAGGACATACTGCCAATGTGTGTAGGAGTAAGGCTAATAATTTTCCTTATTTTCTAAATGATAAGCCTAGATCCTACAAAATTCAATGGTAACTGTTATGCATGCAACAAGTTTGGGCATAGAGCATCTGAATGCAGGTCTGTTATGAATAACACTGGAAAATATCCTCAAAGGACCCAAGGAGTTGGTCCTGAACCTTTTGTGAACCAGAATCACAACCGGTTTAATGCCTTCAATCATCAGCCAAGAAGCGGTGGCTATCAAGTGGCAACCAGATGGAGAACAAACTATATGGTCTATCATGGTCATGGTCACACTACTGCAACATGCAGGAGGAAGAATGACAACATGAATAATGGACCTTGGATAGCACCTGGATTGGTCTACTATCACTGCAACAAACCGGGTCACATTGCCAGATTGTGTAGATCAAGAAAGAACATATCGGATGACATACCGGTCACTCTGGAAGGAAAGATTGATGTTGAACTGTTCAAGCGGATATGAACAAAACCTGGAAGAAGAAACTAGCAGTGTTACAAGAAGAACCGGTTTCTGCACCTAGTGTGGAAATATCGGAACCGGTAAACTAAGCATAAAAAAAGCTTAGGGGAGCAAACGACAAAATGTTTCAAACCCTTGGTTTACATCGGTAAAAGACCTTAACCGATATACGATACCTATCATTCAGCAGAAGACCAGAAATGGTAAAAGGCAAATTAGGGTTTACGCCCTAATGGTGGAGCATTAATTGCGGTAGGTGAGGAATATGTTTAAAAGGAATTTTCAAATCATTTCTCACTATCATTATTTGAAACGAAGAAGGTTTTCAAGTGCAGAGCGAAAGAAAAGTGATTTGTGCTGAGATTTAGAGAAATTTGGAAACCTTGAAGGAGATTCAAATTCAAATTGCAAACAGTCAAGTGAAGAATGCAAAGCGGTGATTTTGCAACCGACAGAGTGTGAGGTGGAGAAGAAAGTGAAAGCCCTAAATTCATGATTTCCAAAAAGGTATTTTTTGAGTTTTTAGTTTCTATCATGGCTTCTGCATCCCATACTAGCTGTAGTGCATTTGTCGATTCAACAAGCTTTATTCAACGCAAGTCTAAATATAATGCCCTATCACAAGTTCCAGCTGGTGTGATAGTAGAAGAGGGAATCTCAGATTACATAGATTGTAAAATCGAAGACCTAGGGTCTCTAGCAATTCACTTGCAACTAGGTTTATTTTGTGGAAAAGATAAAAAGATCAAACCAGAGTATAGTATTTTGGAGAAGAAGAAGCTCCACAATGTTGTTTATTTCCTAGAGGATTTCATAGATAATCACATTAGGATCATTATAAGCAGAGTTCATGGTGACAAGATGTACCTGGAAAGAATGCATGATATTACACCGCAAGCAATTCATGCCGTCACCAGTTTCTGCAATAGAGGGGAAGTGCCAGCCCTAAGGACAGTAAGCAAGAATGAAATGTCCAAGCTCACCAGTTCAGTGAGTGACTCACGAGGTATGACCATCAATTAAATCAAGGACAATCTAGTCAAGTATGCGTGCATGGTGATAGGCTACCAGATGTTCTCTACTAGCAGATTTAACTCTATATCTGCTGTAGCGGTAAATGCTGCTTATCGGATGATCAAGGAGGATGCATCATTTGACCTGTGCACCGGTATGCAAAGGCAACTCTTATTGAATCTTAAATCGATCAAACAGGATAATGCATTGAGATTCAAGTTTGGACAACTACTGGTTGAGTTGTTCTTTTACTTCCAAGGCTACTTTCCAGGAGTAGGTGATGTCCAGTGGTCTGCTGACCAACTGGTAACCAAGCAAATCAAGGAAAGCCTTCAAGCAGTAGGAACTGGTTACCTTGAAGTTCTGAACAAGTACTTTGATGAGTTCAGATGCAAAATGAGTCAGAGGATGAGAATATCAGGTGATATTGTTAAGAAATATGAAGATGATATCTGTTTCACCATTAAAGTGGATCAATGCATAATGGAAGCTGTTGAGCCCAGACATGAGGAAGTGGAGCCTATGGGCTATGAGGTAATGAATGATATGCTGGAAGGATATGCCTCTACCCTTATTGCCTCACCACTTGATCCAAAGGCAAGGAGAACTGACACCTACCTAGAAAGGATAACACCGGTTGAGGAACCCTCATCAAAGAAAGGAAAAGAACCTTTAGTGAAGAAGGTAAAAGCAGTGCCTTCAGCATCGGCACCGGCTACTACAACCAGTTCTAAAGTGACCAAGTGGTCACCGGCTAAAAAGAAACCAGAAGCAACACCTGCTAAAGTCTTCGAGAGAAAGAGGAAGACAAGGAATGCCTCACCAGACTCAGAAGAAACTGTGTCTAAGAAAAACCTAAGAAGACACGACAAGCAAAGAAAAAGACAAAGAATGAACTAACATCATCGACACCGATAAATATTGACATCTCCTCCTACAAACCTTTGACACATTGTCAAAGAACTATCAAAAACATTAGGAGAAAAGTGCTGAATGATTTGATTGATGAAAAGGAAGCAGTTGAAAAAGAAATCATTCAGTATTTATGTGTTACTGACTAGTCGCCTTCAAAAATTAGATCCGAGACATCGGATTCTTTGTATAATTCCTTAGACAATAAATGACACATTGCCATAGAGAAGGAACAAGAAATGAGAGAGAAAGTTTTTGCTAAACATTTTCCTGATGTATCAAATTCAGAACTGTTTGAAGTAATGAATAAATACAAAGGCCTCTTCTTAATGAGAAGAAGAAGACTCCTGTTACTAGAAGGAAAGGGTCAAGAAGTGCTCAAGAATACACACACTCTTGCTCTAGAAGCTCTTAAGATGCATAGAGTGGATAAAGCCAATAGGAAGGCTGAACAAGAACCGACAATAACTAAACCGAATGAATTGTTTGACAATGAGGGAAACCCGGTTACTGAACCCATAGACACTATTGATGTCGATGCTCTGGATGGAGAGGATGTTGCTCAGAGTACACCATCAGAAGCAACAGGACAAGAGAAGCAGGCATAATAGTAAGTAAAGCAAAAGGAAACAAAGGACAAAAAGGAGGAAGCAAAGAAGCAAGCAGACAAGAAGAAGAATGAAGAGGAGAAGAAGAAGGAAGAGGACAAGAAGAAGAAGGAAGAAGATGAGGAGAAACAGAAATATGAAGAAAAGAGAAAAGAAGAAGAGGAGAAGAGAAAGGAAGAGGAGAAGCGAAAGGAAGCAGAGAAGAAGAAGGCAGGGGAGGATAAGGAAGAGAAAAAGAGAAGAGAAGAGGCAAAGAAGAAAACATAGGAGGACAATGAAAGAGAAGCAACAAAGAGCATGCAAATGGAGACACCTAAGGCAACTGGTAGTCAAGCCGAACTGGCTGACCTCACCCGTCCCATTGACCTCTAGTCTGCAAGTGAAATGGAGCTACTACAGAGCATGAAGGTTTCTCAAGAACACCTTGAAGTAATATGGAGGAAAAAGGAGCAAGATATGATCCAAGCGGCGGTGGACACTCTTACCGACTTGTTACCCCGCACAAACCTCCCCAGCACTAACTCATCATTGGCCCAATTGAAGCTCCTATGCATAGTAGTGGATGATAAAGAGCAGAGCTTAGAGGAGGTAGCAAAGGTAGATGCCAAGAAAGAGCATCAAAAGGCTCTCAACATTGCCCTGGTGAAGAAGCTTAATGAGCTCTGGTCTGAATTGCAAAAAGCACAGAAGGATATAAGGAATGCTCTAGATGAGGGAAATATAATACTAAGTAAGATTTGCCAACCCCATCTCTTCTATGATGATGTGCTTATATAGAAGAAAAAGCTTCAAACTAACTTGTAGTTGTATATGAGTACCTTCAAGTTGCCATACGACTCTTTTATAACTTATGGGCAAACCGTTCACCGGTTTCACATCCAGTCTGCCAAATTAGAGTTGGAAATAAGCAACTAGACTCGAGATTTGTAGGAACTCCAACTGGTTCTACTCCCACGCCTACAGATTCTTGAAAAATGTTATCTCAATCTGGATGCTTTAATAGTGATTCAGGAGATGAGAACATTAGATGCCATGGAAGAACAAGTCTCCCAGATGCAGACAGAGAAAGAAGTGGCAACCTCCCTACTCGAGTCCTGGTCCTTATCTATGAAACAATTTTTGCAGGACTTCAAATCTGTTTTTGACAAGTTTTATTCCTTATTGTCATAAACTCTTATTCTTTTAATCCTAATGACACAGGTGTTCATCTGTAATATTTTGTTGTCATTGTTGGCAAAGGGGGAGAAGTATAAATTTTGAATGTTTTGATGTATACTTTCATGTTATTTCTGTTAAGAAGTAGTATACATTGTATTTTCTGCAAAAAGGATAGTGTATATGCTTAGGGGGAGTAATTTTTGATTCTGGCATATTTTTGTTGTAAAACACTTAGATGTCAAAATTTCCTAAGTGTTGCCATCAATGCCAAAAGGGGAGATTGTTGGCATTTTTGATGATTATGTTGTGATTATCATTGATGGACACACACTTGCATTGAAACTACTTTTATGTATGAGTTATGCTCAACCGACAATTGTTCCAACTAGTATGATGCATTATAGTCCTTAGACTATTGGTGTTTTACAGAAAGTAATTACCAATCTGAAGTGATATGTTGACCCCAAGCGGTTCGAGGATCTCAAGCGACACGAAGGATCAAAGTGGCAGAACACATATTTCCCAGTCTTTGTTTTGTCAAACTGGCAACCGACATTTTACTTGAATCGGTATTTTGTATGAACCGGTAATACTCTATGATGAGTTACCATCCACCAATTGTTTGACGGTGCCGACACTTTAACAGTGCTTTTTGTGTCATGTTACCAGATACGT
This sequence comes from Cryptomeria japonica, assembly GCF_030272615.1. Lineage (NCBI taxonomy): Eukaryota > Viridiplantae > Streptophyta > Pinopsida > Cupressales > Cupressaceae > Cryptomeria > Cryptomeria japonica. The sequence continues at coordinate 359,062,907 of NC_081409.1, forward strand.
CTAGATGCATTAAACCTAGGAAATTGTATTGTAATCCTATTGGACTGACATGAAATCAGATTCCTGTATAAGGACATCATGTCTAGGGTTTTAGGTTGCTGTTGTTGATGTTATTGCTAGGGTTTAAGGTGGTTGAGGAGTTAGAGAGAATGAATGTACAGAAGACTGAAGTAATGCTGGAATGCATTAGGAACAAGCTATCAAGGATCTAACCAAGCAATTTGTGCTATTTGCTAGATCACTCACTTGTTGATTACTCACATATTCGACAAGTCTGTAGCCCTTAACCGGGTAGGCCCAAAAGCCTTTTGTAAATCCTCTAACAAGGTGGTTCACATCTGTGGATCTAAAATCCTCTATTCAAACTTATCTCCTAATAGAGATTGAGATTCCTAACAGGATCTGTTCTGGTAAAGAACATTGTATGACCTTAACTGGTCTGGTTCCAATTCTGCAGATAGTTACTTGTGAGTTCCATCTCATCATGGTTTTTCCCATTTGGGTTTCTACGCCAAAATCTCTTGTGTTATGGTGTTTGTGCTTCTGTGGGTGAATGCATTATTTGCTATTTGGTTTGCATGTGTGCTAACCAGTTTGTCTGCTAAATTGTTTTACTGGTTTACTGTTAGTCTAGCAAAGTGTTTAAGTGCAAAGTTTTTTGGCATACTAATTCACCCCCCCCTCTTAGTATTCATCATAATAATGGTCCATCTTTCTCTGGTCAATGTTTCAAATGCAATAAGTATGGTCATAAGGCAAATAAAAGAAGATGTGTGATGAACAACTTTCAAAATAGGAGAAATGTTAGATGTTATGCATGTGGTAGGTTTGGACATGTTTCTAATCAGTGTAGATCAAGAGGAAGTTAGATGAACTTCAAGCCTAGACAAGGAAATGTTATTTTCTATGCTTGCAACGAATCCAGTCACATTGCTAAGTATTGGAGAAGCAGAAATGTGAATGGGAGAGGTCCGAAAGACAAGAATATGAATGTGAAGGCAGATGAGAAATGAAAAGAAAAAGTTGAAGAGATCAAAGATCAGATGAAGAAAAATTGGGTGAAGAAGAGTGATGATAATGCAGTGAATGGGTCCATGCCTGATTTTGGTGTTGGAACCTCATCCATTAACTAAGCTAAGGTATCCGGACTTAGGGGGAGGTTTTCATGATAAGATTACAAACCCATTATTGGATATTTGTACCTTGTTCTGACAGGTTGCAAATATTTTATTCGATGATCACTGACTCAGTGGAAGGTTTTCCAGAAGTGTTTGATGATCTGTAGAAGATTTCTTGAAGATTTGTTTGTATGCAAGGTATCCAAAAGAGTTATGGTTAAGTGCATTTATTATACTTAAAAGTTAGGTATGCAAAGGATACAAAGCGAATTAACCTTTCATTTCTCACCTTGCATTCAAAGCGAGAAAGTGGAAGAGCATGAAAAAGGAGAATTTGCAGAGATTCCTAGAGATATCCAGGTTTGGTGTGCAATCTTGCATCCAACTATAAGGTATTTCTCAATTAACATTTTTTTAATTTGAAGCTTAAATTTTCAGATGTGGCATGTTCTGGTATTGCGACCTCATTGGTGTTAGATGTGACTGAATAGGCTAGACCAAATTTCAAAAAACACCCTTATAAGTCCATGGAAGATGATCAATCTAAGCAATGCATTTTCATTAGTTGCATACAAGGTTTTACATGTGGAAGACATTAGGGTTTACATTCACTATAACATTGAGGAGCTCGGGGATGCCCAAATGCTGATATTATACACAGAGCACATGGTTGATGAAATGGGAAGCTTGAAACTATAATTTAAATCACTGGAGGAGAAGGGTTTCATGTAGTTCATCAACTTTCCAGTGTTTGATGAACTATAATGGTTTTGGTATATCCTAAATAGAATGCATGATGAGTTTATGTGGCTTGACAAACCCTACAAGATTACTAAGAGTGAAATTAAGGTGGTGACTTGTTTGAGCTTAGTTGGTGAGATACCTCCCTTGAGGAATGTTAAGAACCTGCTAATAACAGAGGCAACCAATTACCAATTTGACAAAAAGCCGATGACAATCAGTGATATTATTGAATATGATGTCAGGTTTACATCAATGGTGATGAGATACAAGATATATCATTCTAGTCGGGATAATTCAGTATCTGGTATGACCATTTATGCAACCTATCAGATGTTAAAGGAATATAAGAAGTATGATTTATGTGGAGTGCTCCAGAGTGAGATATTGAACAACTTGAAGAAAATCAAACAGGATAAGAAGCAAGTATTTAAATTTGGGACTTTGGTTATATGTTTATACTTCTACTTCATAAATGAGATTCCTGGTGTTGGCAAATTTCAGTGGGCCTATGACAGGCCGGTGGCAGTGTAAATAATGGAAACACTTCATGGCCTTTGAGATGCTACAGTCCAGAATGGCATACTATGGGGATACTTCAAGACCTTGCAAAGCATGATGCAGAGCAAGGAGAGAATCCCTAAGGAAATAGTGGAGAAATATGAGCACATAATCTATTTTATGGTTGATACTAATTAGTGCCTTATGGAAGTTGTGGAACCAAGAACTTCATGGATCACGCCCATGAGTTATGAGGTTGAAGGAAATGTTCTTGATGCATATGCTCAACACTTATTGATAAAACCAGTTGATAAATCCAAGGAGAGGTTTGGAACATACAAGGAAAATATCTTGGACTTACACTCTAAGTTCAAGAAGGCTGAGATTTAGAAGAAGGTTAGGAAGGAGGTAGAGAAGCTGGCAGAGAGCATGGGGATTACCAAGGAGGTAGTCTGGAGAGCCAGAGAGAAGAACATTTCGAAAGAATAAGATATTGTAAAGCCAAAGAAGGCTAAACTGGAAGCCCCTTTACCCAAGCCAATGTAGACAAGGAGTGCTGCACCATCCTCTAGTGCTTAGAAACCTGATAAACCTATTATTTCGCCTAAGCCCCAATCCAAACCATCTAGTGAAGGAAAGAGGAAGAGAGGGAAAGTTAAAGTATTCATTGTTTCTGATGGAGAAGAGACATAGTTAGATGAATTATTCAAGGAGGTTAAAGCCAAAGCTACTAAGACCACCAAGGTCACAAAGGAGAAGCCTTCCGGTAGTGGTAAAAATGATAAGAAATCTAAGCTATCTGAACTTCATGAGGCATTAAAGAAAGGAAAACTTGAAGTTAAGCCTCCTATGTCTATGAATGAGATTGTGAATGAAGTAATTAAGAATGAGAATTTAAAGCCACTATCAGAGTGGTATGATAATTTTGATGAGAATGGGAAAAGAACTTTAGAAGAAGCAACTATTGAATATCTGAATAAGTACAATAGGGCTCTCATTGAGATAATGTTAGAGATTCCTAGGAGTTTGTATGATCATCTAGACATGAGGAAAGAGACAAATAGGATAGAAGATGAAAGGATAAGAGAATATATGCTAGTCCAACTCTGTCCGGTGATAGCTAAGGCTGAAATTGACAGAATTCTTAAGGAGAACAAAGAAAATTTCAGGAGCAAGACAAAAGTGAACAACATAATGAGTGGTAAGAATGATGAGGCCAGTAAGAAAACTAAGAAAATTTTGAGAGAAGTATTGATTGAGAATCAATATGAGCTAGTACCTGAGAGATCTCAAGTGGATGCTCAAAAGTCTGGTCTGGAAGTCCTAGGTATGCCATCCCTAGGAGATGAACCTAAAACTGATGAACCTTCTATTCCAGAAGGACATGCAACTGAATAAGTTGATGTGATAACTTTAGAAGATGTGAGAGTTGAGGTTACTACAACTGAGGGAGAAGATGAAGGATAGAATGAAGCTAGTACAGTTGAGGGGACTCAGTTCCCCCTCAGTTGTCATTGTTGAGCCTATAGAGAAGGAAGATGAGAAGGAGAAGGTAGAGATCAAGGTTGAGCAGATTCTAGTGGCAAGAGACACTGGGGATTCAATAAGGGGGAAGTAGATAGTGAGTGACCCACATTTCATTCAAGGCCCTATCAATCTTGACTCTTTGTCCCCTATCCAAAAGCTCCAATTGGCCACTTTTGCAAAGGCCAAAGCCAACAAAGATGTAATGAAGTCTCAAATGAAGGATAGTGAGCCGATGTCAATGGAAACCACTGTTCTTGAGAAAATATTTCCATCTTTCAAGAAGGACACATGTGGTACACCCTTTGATCAGCTCAAAAGATTTCTCAAATCAATTGATTCTCATTTTGTATCATTGGAGAAAGTTGTGGAGGCAAAAGTTCTCAGTCATTTTAATGTCAATAGAATGAGGATAGTTTTGAGGATGATTAGTGGTGACAGAACTAGTTTGGTTGCTTGTGTTAAAATCATTCAAGATGAATTGGCCGAAGGTGGAAAAATCTAGAAATCATGTCTCTTATTACCTAAGTTCACCATAGATATTGAGAAGAAGATAAAAGAGCATGAATGGCGGTTGGCCAGCCTATCCCAATCATTTGGTGGATTTTGCAAGCAGTAAAGAAGATCAAGTAATATCCTTACTTGATAAGAACAAAAGCCTGAATCAAGAGGACAAAATTGTTGGGAGAGTTGGAGAGCTAAGAGATCTTATCACTCGGTTGGATTCCTTGTTGAGTAGTCTACAGGATGCTCATAATGCATTGAATAAAAGTTCACCTACATATCTTAGGGCAATGAAGATGTAAGCCTATTTGTTCAGCTCCCTTATATCCATTTTGGAGAATCTTAAGATGGGTTGGGATGCCCATTTGGCATCATTGAAGGCCATTTTTGCACATATCTTCAAATTTGTGTAAGTTTGTAGCATATACCCTTGTATATAGAGTTTTGGGCAAATTGTTTTATATGCGGATGCCTACCTTTTCCATTGATGTCAAAGGGGGAGTATAGGGAAGTGAAAAATGTTGTAATCTCTCAAGGGGAGTCTGTAGGAGTTTTTATTTTTGCATTTTTGGAGTATTGCAGTGGATGGAATTTTTGGTTTGACACTTAGTCATTTTTCAGTAAGTGTTGCCATCATTGACAAAGGGGGAGATTGTTGGCAAGAGACATTGCATAGATGTTTTAGTGTTTTCATTGATGGAAACCTAGCTCAGGGATTCCATCCGCATTGTGTGAATTCATCCTATCGAAATTCAGAAGTCTAGATTTGCTTAAGTCTGGAAGGTGGAACATAGTGTTCGACAATATAAGTGTATCTTGATTGAAATTTCATTTTAGCTGCATATTTTGCTTTGCGGTGCTAGAGGTAGTTGGTTATATATCTAGAGTAGCTTATTCCAAAGTCTTAGCCTCTGGTGTTGATTCTCGTACAAGTTTGAAGATCCAGTAATCGACATTTCAAGAAGAACAATATTGTTTGGCTGATTAGTGAAGTAAATTGCTATGCGGTTCGTGCAGAATAATTGTGGTGATTGTTTGTGTGTTCGAGGATGTTAAGATGATATGTGGGAAGCATGTGGACAATTTGATTTGGTCCGCATGATTGTTTTGGATTGGATTGAGCCAACTTGGGCAACCCATTTCATTTGTGTGTTCTGCGTTTTTGGGCCGACATGAAATAGATCAAATTTGATGTTGCGGATATATATGAGCGATTGATATGATCATTTTTTATATCGATGGTTATGTGGGAAGTGTGTATGAGTGATTGTGCACAGTTTCAAGTACAAAATTGAAGGATTTGTGCTCCAGAATTCTATAGAATATCATAACAGAGTAGTGTTGCATAAAAAAGTATTTTGTGCTTAACCAGAACTATTTTTGGCATTTGTAGATGCTATTTATTATTTCAGAATTCCAATTATTATTTGTAATCATTTGTAAGGTAGTGAGCCTTCTGGGTTGTAGCCCTTTTATAATTTGAGTAGTGAGTTCTAGGCAGTGTTCTTGAATGTATGTGCATTCCCCTCATGTAATATTATTATACTTATAACAAGGTATATTAATATTGTGGGTCTCAATCCCACCATGGTGTTTCCCTTAACCGGGTTTCCATGTAAAAATCCTGGTGTTATGGTGTTGTGGTTATTTGTTTTGTGTTTCTTCACTCTACTTTTATTCATTTGCATTAAGTGGTTTAAAGGACATATTAAGAATGTTAAAAATTGTAGAACACTGATTCACCCCCTCCTCTCAGTGTTCCTTGATTCCAACAGGGTCTGTGATCCCGCCACACACGTTGCAATCCTTTGTTTCCATTACTAAAGTGTATGGTGGGTTTACAAACCCGCCTTACACCATCTTTGGTTGCCATTGTGTATGACAGGTTTGTAAACCCGCCAAACACCAAGTTTGAGTTCCCTTCTCAAGTGCATGATGGGTTTAAACCTGCCATACACTTTGATCCTTTCACTTAGGTGTAAGTCAGACCTGTAGGTCCGACTTACACCTGGTTTTGATATGCACTTTCTAGGTGTAGTTCGGACCTATAGGTCTGATCTGCATACATGTAAATTAGGCTCATAGACCCAATTTACATTTATTTTACCATGATACAATGGGGATTTTGGAAACCCTAATGATACCAAATTTGGCATATATAATACATGATCCAACTCAGTACAAATGATCAATATGGTTGACAAATTGTTCCTTAAAAGTATTGATGATTTCCCAATGCTACAGTGCTATTCAAATGTCAGAACCATCTCCATGGAAAAGACAATGAAGTTCAAGAAGCAAGACTCCTATATGCTCTTTCTATCATCCTCAGTGGCATCAAACATTGCAAACACCAGATGATTGTGAAATACAAGCTACCTGGAAACGATATGAAGATTTTTTGAAGAAGGATGATCATAATAAAGATGTGTCTCTAGACACTTAGTCATTTTTATGCATCTCTAGTACAGTGGAATTTTGCAATTTCAATCGACACTTCAAGTGTCATTTTGTAATAATATTTCGACACGTCAAGTGTCATTCTATGTATGCTCTAGTACACATGTAGGACTACATGTGTCCTAAGTCAAATAAGACTCTACCTTTGACTTGGTCACAAATCAGTTATAACTTTCCTATTTTCATGCTACACCTCTCCTCTATTAATATGAGAGTGCTTATTGTAATATGGAGCTTCTTTTTGGGCTACTTCTTTTTATTTTTTATCCATCTTTTGGGAAATGCAACAAAAATCTATCAATTTTATTATAAACAATCAAGAAGGAAGACTGAGAGGGGGGGGGGGTGAATATGTCTTCACTGGATATAGAGAATTAAACTCCAAAACATAAACTGATAGTCTGACACAATAAACAGATAAAAAAATTAACAACACAACACACAACACCAAGATTTTTGATGTGGAAAACCAAGTTAAGGGAAAAACCACGGTGGGTACCTACCCACAGTAAGATGATACTCTGTAGTAGTATGTGAAAATATTACAATGGGTAATGTACATGCATTTAGGCACACTTCCTAGAGCTTACTACTCAAAATATATATGCCTGGAGGGCTACAACCCTCAGGGAAGTCTCACTGACTTACAATATGATTCGGAGTACAATCCAGAAGAAATGAACTGCAATGATAGCATCTACAAATGCCTGATGATAGTTTCAGTTAAGTACAATTATTTGCTCTCCAACACCAGTCTCACCTTAACACCTCACTTAATGATAAATCTCTTTTTTGCACATTCAACTCTCTGATAATGCATACACACTACCGACACCAAAACTAAGTGAATCATTCACCTATATATACAATTCATCAACCTTGATAACAAGGTCGGCTAAATCCTCAACTCACAACTCACAAAATTACATTACATGATACAAAGATCAACCACCAGACCAATATAATTATTTTCATTACATACCATGGACCTAATTCAAATTCCCAAATGATCACATCCATCGAAAATCATGCCAAGATCAACCGCAACACGCTACACCACCAAAAATACCGCAGAACACGAAAATCAACATCGGTTGATAAAAACTATCAAAAATTTGCACAACGATCAATGCAGATCACCAAAACAAATAGGGCATGACTAGGAAACACCAACAAGCACGTTAGAATCATCACCATCAACTGCACCAACACCACTTATCAAATCTTCATCGATCAACATGAGAAAGCTCAAGAACATGACCAATCAACAACTATCACAAAGAAAAATAAATTGCAGAGAACCAAATCAGGAACCATCTGAAAGGAAGGTAGAAAAGATCATCCCAAACAATATCCCAAAACCTTAGCACAAGATCTGATCACACCAGAATATACCGGAGGAAATACCAGATTCTGCAAAACAGTGATCAACAAAACCAAACTACAAAATTGGATCAAAAGATCTTCCCAAACTCACCAGAATAAATCACAGGAATATGTTGACATCAATGAAAACAACATATCCCAGCAGAAGCAATGTACAACCATATCCAACAACTCCAACAATCTCCCCCTTTGGCATTGATGGCAATATATGAATGTGAAAAATAGTCAATGCAAAGAAAGAAGATATCACCAACAAACTCCCCCTAAGACCAAGATAGATAATGCATTTTTTCACATGATATCTCTCCCCCTTTGACAACAATACCAAAAATCTCCCAAAACAAACTATCTCCCAAAACATAAACATGAATCTGTCTCTCCTTGGGACACACAACCAAATCAATCAGACTATTTCAGTAGAGGAGCAACATCAACTCATCAATCCAAATAAAAGAATAAGGCTCTGAAATCCACCAAACTGATACAAATCAATGCGTCTACTTCTCATCAAGAGGGGTGGATACCCCTAATTTGTCTCTCAAGTAGACAAATGTATCTGTAGTTAAAGGCTTAGTGAAAATATCAGCAATTTGCTCCTTTGTAGATACATATTCCAACTTCACCTTCTCTTCACTGACTTGCTCTCTCAAGTAATTGTATTTGATTGATATATGCTTAGTCTTTGAATGTTACACAAGATTATTTGACATGTTTATAGCACTAGAGTTATCACAGTATATAATAGTAGGCTCATCATGAATAACTCTGATATCTTTCAACATTCGCTTCATCCAAACTATCTGAGTGCAATTACTAGCAACAACAATGTACTCAGCTTCAACAGTAGATAAGGATACTGAATCTTGTTTCTTTTTAGCCCATTAAACCAATTTCTTACCTAAAAAGAATGCTCCACCTGTAGTACTCTTCTGGTCATCAACATCACCAGCCTAATCTGCATCAGTGTAGGCACACAACATGAAATCATCATTCTTAAGATACCATAATGATGGTACGATGAATCAATAAGGATCCAGTCAACTACTGAGAGGAGAGGGGGGGTGAATCAGTAGATAGAAAATGACTAAACTTTCACCAAACTCAAAAAAAACAACCTCTCAAGTCAAACTCAGAACTGACTGGTTCAAACACTAAACTAACAAATGCAATATCACTGTCAAGTACACTGGTTGACTGTCATAATAGAATAATAGTAGAACAACTCTGAAACTCTCAAACCATTTGACCAAAACATATAAATACTTTATTGACAAAAGTAAAAGCACATTTTAGATTGCTGTCGGTCATCATATCATATCTAAGTTGGTTTAGCAGTTAAGCAAATTAACCTTAGCAAACATAACCATAAAAACATTCACCACTTGACACAATGATTTTGACCTAGAAACCCAAATGGGAAAAACCACACTGGGGATGAATACCCACAAGTATTCTGAACTCTTTTGAAGTTCGCCCTGTTAGGAGCCAAGCCTGCTAAAGCTTTTACAAAAGTCCTGCTAAGAACAGATCCTGTTAGGGACCACCCGGTTAAGGGATTGAATATAATGCCCTATTAGAAGCAATACCCTATTAGGAGTAACCTCGGTAGAGGATTTGAAATCCAAGCTAACGGATCACCTGGTTAGAGGATTTGGATAGCACTAATCCTATTAGAGCTTACCTTGTTAGGGGATTTGACTATTGTAATTGTTAGAGAGCAACAAGGGTTTGCTGATCTGGTGAATAGCACTACTTTGCTTGATTAGATCCTTTTCATGCTCCTATCTGCCTTTACACATACTGTAGATACATCTCCTGGTTCGATAACCAATCATGCTTACATTCAACCAAAATTGCCAACATTACAACAAAACAACTCATGAATCTTATAAGCAAAACAATAGGTTGGTAACACATCATAAATCTAAGATCTCATAGAGATTACAAACAAATCGGTTCAAGTATGATCGTTGGATTACATAGAAATCATTTCACATCATTCAAGACAACCTCAACCGCTCCTTGATCATCATTTCATAGATCCGTATAACTCATCACACGATTTCCACTTCATGCAATGTACTTGCTCAATCCCAAAATAAAACCGTTATCTCTACACGTCAAAAACCATTTGAAACATCTTCACATACAACATGCATACGTGACATAATCATTACCTTTCATCATTTGATAATAAAAAATACAACCTATTCACCAAGCTCCATCGGTTAGGGTTTGGCACATCAACATGTAGGGTTACATGGTTGATCTCACTTCTTCTCAAGTAATACCGATTTCCTTCACTAGCTCACCTACCAGTTGCAAAACAACATCATTAACAATTATAATTGACATCAATGATAACATAATAGTTCATCAATGCAATCTTCATGCAAATGCCAACACATAAACCATAATCCATAGTTCCCTTTATATATGTGAATATCCTCTTTACATCAGTGACATGACTCTCCTTTGGATCAACTTGATATCTAGCAACCATACACACAACATGCATAATGTCGGGCCTAGTCTGAGTAAGATATAGAAGTCCACCAACCATATATTTGTACAAACTCTAATTAGCTTTCGGAGAGTCACCATTTTTAGACAATTTACAACCAGTCACCATAGGAGTTCCAACCGGTTTGGAATCATCTAGTGCAAACTTCTTTAGTAGTTCCTTCACATACTTAGTTTGAGATATAAAGATACCTTATCCTATCTATGCAATCAACAAGCTTAAGAAAAACTTCATCTCACCAATCATAGACATCTCAAATTATTTTTGCATATCACTGACAAACTTCATACTCATATCATCATCACCACAAAAAATAATGTCATCAATAAAGACTTCAACAATCAGAATGTTGTCATTTTCAATCTTAAAGTACAAATTACTATTAGCAACACCTTTAGTAAATCCCAATTTCAACAAGTGTTTGTCTAGTATATCATCCCAGGCTCTAGGAGCTTGTTTCAATCCACAAAGTACTTTATTCAACTTACATACCATGTCTCCATCATCCGATAGTGAAAATCCATCAGGTTGTTCAATGTAAACTTTTTCCTCTAGATCACCATTCAAAAAATGCAGATTTGACATCCATCTGATATACCTTGAAATCTTTATAAGCAACATAAGCAAGTAGCAATCTAACAACTTCAATTCTGGAAACCAGAGCAAAAGTTTCTTCATAATCAATTCCTTCTTTCTATGAATACCCTTTGTAGACCAGTCTAGCTTTATTTCGAGCTACTTCACCAACTTCATTCAATTTGTTCCTAAAAACCCATTTAGTGCCAATAACATTTTTATCCTTAGGTCTAGTCACAAGTTCCCAAGTGTTATTCTTTTCAATATTATCTAACTCTTCTTCCATGGCTCTTATACATATATCATCTTTACAGGCTTCGACAACATCTTTAGGTTCACCTTTAGAAATTAAACATACTTCTTTCATAGCTAACCTTCTTCTAGTTATTACACCTTTATTCTTATCACCAATAATCTGATTCTCAGAATGATTCAATTAAAGATACCTCAGAGTCTTCTATTTGTTCTGATCCTTAGGTTCCTACACATTATCATCAACAACAACAACATCTAGATTAACAATCTTTACCATATCATTTTGGTTAGGCTCTTCAGGCTGAATAGGAGCTAAAACAACATGTTGACCAACATCATAAGCTCCGATCTCCTTCCCAAGGTTATCATCCACCTTCACATTTGCACTCTCAACTATCTTTCTCAGTCTCTTATTATAGCACTGATAGGCTTTTCTTTTTGTAGAATATCCCAAAAAGATACCTATTTTTCACTTCTAGCATCAAACTTTCCAATATCCTCATCACTCTTGATATAAAATTTGCTACCAAAAACTTTGAAGTATTTTACAGTAGGAACATGACCAAACCAAAGCTCATAAGGGGTCTTACCGGTATCACCTTTGAGATGAACTATGTTAAATGTATAGACTGCAGTGCTAATAGCTTCTCTCCAGTAGACCTTCGGAACATTTCTTTCAATCAACATAGTTCTCGCAACATCCAAAATAGTACGGTTCTTTCTCTCAACAATTCCATTATGCTGTGGAGTTCTAGGAGCTGAAAGTTGTCTTATGATTCCATGCATCTCATAGAATGAATTGAACTCACTGGAACATAATTCTCCACCTCTCTCAGATCTCAGACACTTCAACTTCAATCTGAACTCAATTTTAAATTTAGTTTTGAATATCTTAAATTTCTCAAATGCTTCTGATTTTTCCTTCAAAAAGACAAACCACATCATCTTGGAATAATCATCAATCAACAACATAAATTATCTATCACTTTGCACAATTCTAACATTTGTAGGTCCACATAGGTCAGTATGCACAAGATTCAACAATCCATCAGATGTATACTATTTACTCTTGAAGAAAATTCTTGTTTGCTTACCCAACTAATATTCTTTACATACCAGATTAATAGGTTTAACAATCTTAGGCAGATCTCTAACAACTTGTGTAGAATTGATCTTAATCAATGAATCAAAGTTTACATGACATATTCTTTTATGCCACAACCAACTCTTATCTATCTTAGCAATCAAACAAATTTTCTCACCAGCATTCAAATGAAAAATGTTACCTTCTGTTTTAGTTCTGGATGCAATCTCTATATTGGAGAGGCATTTAAGATCTTGCATTTACCATCCTTGAATTGTAGATCATAACCCTTGTCAACAATCTATCCAACACTCAAAAGATTATGCTTCAAACCTTCAACATACAAGACATCATCAATGTTATGCTTACCATAAAAAGAAATAGAACCTCTCCCATGGATTACATAGGCTTTGCCATCTCCAAATCTAACTATTCCACAATCATACCTTTCAATGCTTACAAATTTTCTTTTATCACCGGTCATATGATGTGAACAACCATTGTCAATCACCCATTCACCTTTTTATTCTACCTTAGCAGCCAAAGCTTTCTGCTCAATAGAGCAGCTAGTGGAATCAATAGGCAAAGGTCTATCTTCTTTAATGACAATAAACACAACTTCATTTCCTTCTGATTCATCATCTGTAACACCTTCATATGCAACATAATAATAGTTCTTCTGGTTCCTAAACTTCCGGTTAGATTTATAAGGCTTATCATAATTCTCATGGTTCTCATATCTATCATTCCTATTATGCTTATCAAACGTATCATGTTTTCCATACTTAGCCATTCTCTCCGGACATCTAGAAGAAAAATGTCCTATCTTATTACAAGAAAAAAAATTCAAGGGCAGCTTTCCATCATACTTACTCGCACCTTTAGGCAATATTTGAGCAATCAACGCTTCAAGCTCATCAACCTCTCTTTCTCGCTCTGCAATTTCTCTCCTTTCTCTTTCATATCTATATATCTTGCACTCATCAGGATCATATTTCTACTTTTTGGATATAGATGCTGATGCTCTAAATGTAGTCTCAGACTTTCCACGTGATTCTCCAAATTCACTCAGCTCAAATGGAGCAAGTTTTTCAACCAACATGTCTCTTGTCACTGTAGTCACACTCTAGATCTCATCAATAGCGACAACCTTATATTTATAAGTAAGAGGCAAAGATCTCATTACCTTAGCAACAATATCATCTTCTTCAATATTTCCACCGACACAAATGATACCAAGGACAAGTTTATTCACCTTAGCCATGTATGAATGCATGTTCTCATCATCTCCTGTCTTCAATGTCTCATACTTTCCTTTCAAACTCTGCAATTTAGCAACTTTCACTTGATTGTAACCTTCATATAGGATCTCAAGCTTCTCCCAGATCTCATGTGCGGTCTGAAGTCCTATAACATTTGTCATTTCAGAATCAGATAAGGCACTAAGAAATGCTTCCTTTGATCTTATGTTATATTCTGCTTCCTTAACCTCATCAGGAGTGGATGGTCCATTCTGAGGAACAACATACACATTCTTAGTAATCTTCCAATAATCCTCTCCAAGACATTTCAAGTGCACCTCCATCCGACTCTTCCATATAGTATAGTTACTTCCATCAAACCTTGGACTATCCTTCTTGAAAAGAATACCTAGAGCTGTCATCTCGGATCTCCTCAAGCGATTAAGGCTCTATCGAAGGATCTAGCTCTCATACCAATTGTTAGAAGCAATCAAGAAGGAAGACTAAGAGGGGGGGTGAATCAGTCTTCACCGGATATAAAGAACTAAACTCCAAAACATAAACTGATAGATTGCAGTAATAAACAGACAAGCAAATTAATAGCACAACACACAACACCAATATTTTTGACATGGAAAACCCAGTTAAGGGAAAAACCATGATGGGAACCTAACCACAGTAAGATGATACTCTGTAGTAATATGTGAAAATATTACAATGGGGAATGCACATGCATTCAGGCACACTTCCTAGAGCTCACTGCTCAAAAGATATATGCCTGGAAGGCTAAAATCCTCAGGGAAGTCTCACTAAATTACAATATGATTCGGACTACAATCCGGAAGAAATGAACTGCAATGATAACATCTACAAATACCCGATGACAGTTCTGGTTAAGCACAATTGTATGCTCTTAACACCAATCTCACCTCAACACCTCACTGAATGATAAATCTCTTTTTCACACATTCAACTCTCTTTGATAATGTAGACACACTACCAACACCAAAACTAAGTGAATAATTCACCTATATATATATATATATATCTCATCAACCTTGATAACAAGGTCAGCTAAACCCTCCACTCACAACTCACAAATTTATATTACACGATACAAAGATCAACCATTGAACTAATATAATAATTTACATTACATAGCATGGACCTAATTCAAATTCCCAAATGATCACATCCACCAGAAATCATGCCAAGGTCAACCGCAACATGCTACACCACTAGAAATACCACATAACACGAAAATCAACACTAGTTGATGAAAATTATAAAAAATTCACACAATCAATGTAGATCATAAAAACAAATAGGGCATGACTAGGAAACACCAACAAGCACACTTGAATCATCACCAATAGCTGCATCAACACCACTTATCAAATCTTCATCGATCAACATCAGAAAGCTCAAGAACATGACCAATCAACAACTGTCACGAAGAAAGATAACTTGCAGAGCACCAAATCATGACCCATCTAAAATTAAAGTACAAAAGATCATCCCAAAACCTCAGCACAAGATCTGATCACACCAGATTCTACAAAGCAGTGATCAACAAAACCAAACTACAAAACCGGATCTTTTGATCTTCCCAAACTCACCAGAATAAATAACAGGAATATGTTGACATCAATGAAAACAACATATCCTAGCAACAACAATGTACAATCATATCCAGCAACTCCAACAAGTTTGTGAAGCACTCTAAAATTTGTTTTTAGATGTAAATCAAATAAAGAGACAAGTTGCTTTCAATCTTTGTGTTGGAACAAGTTGTAACATGATGATATTATTCAAAGTTGATTATGAGTATTGTGGTGTTATTTGAAAGAGATTTAAACCCAATCTTGTAGTCTTTGAGATGCTTATTGTGTTTATAATTAATGTTATATTGTCATGCTTGATCTTGTAGTCTTTGAGCTACTTATCACATTTTAAGCTAATGTTTCATGTTCAAGCAAAGAAATAACTTGCAATCTTTGTGTTGTTTTTAACTTCTACGTTTTTTCATTTAAGGTGTAGTGTACATTGGAGTTTTTAAACTACACGTATTTCATATTTCTTCTTGAAACTTTGTAAGAAGTCATCGAAAGTCTTTGAACTTTCATGAGCTTCTTGGTTAATTCTGCTCAGTTGTACTAGAAAGTTTATTTTAAGACAAAGTCATCTATTTTTCAAGGTTGATAGGATGGTGATAAAAATAAGACTTTGAGCTTTATTATTACTTTCCCATCCCAAATTTATTTTCAAAAAAAGGGAGCAACGAGAGGCTATGTACTCTTATGGACACTTTGCTCCTAATTAGTATAGATTCCTAAGATTACTGCAAGTTAAAAGTATGTTGTTATTTTATTCTAAATAGAGAATTGGGTAGATACTCTAAAAAAAGAGAGTAAAGTTATTGTATCATCTTGGATTAGTGAGAATAATAGTACATTTAGTTTGCAGCAGAAAGGGGGAGCCTTCCCTTATAAGTAGGAGGGATCATATCTTGCCTTATGAGAGATATTGTCTCATGTACTATGGTGAAACCCACATTTTTTAATCCTTCACTAGTTTACAAAATTTTCACCCAACAAATATATCCCAAAATTTTTCCTTCATCAGTAGAAAATACACATTTTCTTGGGTTCAAGGACATTTTCCCTGCATTTCATGAACACCTATTCTAGATGATCAAAATGATTGTCTGCAATCTCTAATAAACAGTTATATCATCTAGGTATATGAGCAAAAATTGTGCTAATACACCTCTAAAAGACATGTCTATTATTTTTTGGAATGTAGCATCTACATTAGTTAGCCCAAATGGCATTTGACAATGAGCATAGTTACCCCATTTAGTAGTAAATGCAATTATATATCAGTCTGATTCTTGGAAAGAAATATGATTCTAGCCTAAGCACTCATCCGAGAATGAAAATATTTCTGAGAGAATGACCTGTGATATAATCTATTCCATGGAAATAAGGGGATGATGATTCTTAAGAGAGGCTCTCTTGAGGTCACTAAATTCTACACATAATCTAATTTCCCCATTCTTTTTCCTATAGGGATAAGATTGGCTACCCATGAGGAGCGTATGATAGAAAAAATAATATTAATCCTTTATGCGTTTAATCAACTCCTTTCTCATAAAGGACTCTATTTTGGAGTTAATAGGTCTTTATTTTTTATCTAATTGGTTTTGCATTATGGTCTAGTTCTATAGTATGTTGGGCTAAACTAGGGACGCACCCATTTAAATTTTCATAGGTCCAAGCAACAATATCATCATACTTTTGACAAAGATTAAAGAATATTTCTTGTTTAGCTATGGGTCATACCTTTCCCAAGTTTAGCGACCTACCTTTGGAAACCACCACTAGCTTATAATCACTTCTCTTTGTGGTCAGCTTCATGTTCTTATTCTTTAGTTGGTCATTTGAATTGAAAATGCCTTCTAAGGTAACTAGGTCTTTAGGCAACTTGTTGGAATTGAGCTGCATGATTTGATCTCCTTATTGGTTGTGCTACATAGACTAATTTTTAGGAGAAATTTTTTCTTCATTTTGTAAGAAATTGACAATCTACTAGTCGCTTTCAAATACCTACCAATTTTATTGATTGTTTGGGACAACATGAATCACAACAAGTTTGACATGTTGTTGCAGACGTATAAATCTGACCATCTAATTAAATAAATATTTAATGTTTATTTAATCCATTAAATCAATTCCTCTATTAATTAAATCACATTTAATTAATTGCCCCCACATTCTTCTATTGATTAAATAAATTATTAAATTTATTTGATTGACCACATTCTAACCTTTAATTAAATAAATCATTTTTTATTTAACTAAATCCCCATTTCCTATTTAATTAAATTTACATTTAATTAAAATCTTTATCCTATTTAAATAAATCAAATTTATTCAAAAGTCCTTCCAATGCAAGTTGTAACCATGCTTTGAAATAAATCATTTTATTTCAAATTAAATCCAAAAATATCCCCCCACTTGCATTCTCCTGACAAATCCATTTGCATGACTAATAATCTTATAGATTCTTCTAAACCATTCTAATTAGTCTAATCTCCCCTCTTAAGCATTTGCACATTCCTTAAGAGAAGGTCTCTTCTAAAAAACCCTCAAAGTCTTCATAAACCATTAAAGGCTTTATGTCTTCAACAAGCTAACCTCCAAAGTCTTCAATAACCATTAATGGTTAACTCAAACTTGACCCTTGGTTAGAGACTTTCTCTCTAACTTAATCCTCCTATAACCCACGGGTCTCTTCAAGCATTCATTGCTTTGACCATAGTTATCCATTAACTCTTGCACAAGAGGTTATCCTTTGGACAAAGGGATTATCCAATAACTCAATCCTGATCTTATCCCCTAGGGCGACCACCATGTCTTCTTAGGAATTTAATGCCTCTTATCTCTCCTCTCAAGCCATCTCATGTTGACAATTGTCACCATTTCAGTGGTGAAAATTATAAATATGGATTGAAGATCATTCAATCCTAGCCCTTGTTAAGATTAATCAATCTTAACCATCCAATTGCCCATTTCTTCTATAAATAGGCCTCATTTCTCTTATTATTCATATCCAAGTCTTCATGCATCCAGATTATAGTCTACTATCATTAAACATTTTAGCCTCTCTTTGATAATCAAACATTTAAATCATTTAGGAGTATATTAACATAGCAATTTTAATCATGAATCATGGTAGCATAGCTTGTTATTTTCTTTATCATATCATCATCTTCATCATAGCATAATATCATATCTTATCAAGCTTTGTTAATCCATGTAGATCTAAAATGCATTGTATATATATCATTTTCATCCCATATCACTCGTTCTTGGAGTTGTCATTCTAAAGGTTAGTTGCTCAATGATCTGAGAGCAACCATTGACTAGAAGAATCCTTGGAGATAGAGAACAATAAAATGGTTTGGAAAGATTTCTCATTAGAACATGTTATTCTTTGTTAAGATCTTCTCATATAATATTTTATTGGTGTGCTTGTTTGTCTTGTTCATAACTGACCACTAACACAAATTATTGCATACATTATTGGTGCCCACCGTGGGGTAACCCACTTTTTAACAAAAAATTCCCACAAGGTTCATGCAACCTAGAAACATAGAAGAATTAATGCATTTGAATTCTCTGCTGGCACTTTTGAATCATTTTTTGGAGCATCTATTTTTATCTCTGACACTTATGATACTTATTTTAGCACTTTTGACACATTAGATAGTGCATCTGACTTCTATTTTAGCACTTATGATAGTTCATGTGGTGCTTTTGATAATTTTTTTAATGCTTTTGACACATTAGATAGCACATCTGACTTCTATTTTAGTGTTTTTGATAGTTCCTGTAGCGCTTCTGATACTTCTTTTAGTGCATTTGTTATCTATTTTGGCGCATTTGTAGCAGAGAGCAGGAAATCTTGCAACTGATCAAAATTTTTTAGGCTTGTGAAGCCCACCATCAAGATTGATCTTGCTAATTGGTTTCTTGCAGGTTGTAGAGGAGTCAGATTAGGTGTATTTTGCTTCCTTGTTTCAAAATTTTACTTTTGTCACAAAGGGTAAAAAGAATTCACCTCTCTTTTTTTAAGGGTAAAAAGAACATCACACTTCATTTGACAAGTATAAAAAGAACCTCAATGTGTTTTTGGTGCCTAAAAAGAACTTCATTTTGCTTTCTTGCAAGGGTAAAAAGAACAACAAATCAAACTTCATTTTTTGCAAGAATATTTCACACTTCTTTTGGGCTTTTAAAAAGAACCAGACAAACTTTTAATTTTTTAAAGGGGTAAAAAGAACAAGCCAAAGTATTTTTATAAGGATAAAACAAACAAGCCACATTGACATTTTGTTACGCGATTTCATTTTGTTGACCAGGTTTGCTTTCTCAGTCAAAACAATTGCTATGTTGGATTAAAAAGAACACCATGTTTGTTGGAGAAACATCTCCAAATAGAAATTAGATCACCATTGCAATAAAGGGTTAAAAATAACAACTTGTATTTGTTAGATACTTGATCAGTCCCAAAGACATTGAGAGAGGGGGGGGGGGGTTAATTAGTGTCTAACCGGTAAATGAAATATTTAAACTTGTTTGCAACTTTATAACCCAAATTAATGTACCGGTAAATAAACAATAAAGCAATAAAGAGAAATAAGAGAGACAACATCAATGCACACCATAACACAAGATATTTTGGCAAGGAAACCCAGTAGGGGAAAAACCTCGGTGGGATTTGTGACCCACAATATTTACTCACTGGCCAATATGAATAAGTATTACTGATACAATAGGGGTTCTGCACATGCAGGAAGGTCAATAGCCTAGAGCTCACTGATCAATCACAAAAAGGAGTCACACTGACTACAAAATTGGATGATTAAATCCAATGACAATGTATTGCTCAAAATAGCATCTACAATGCTTGATTCAGTATTGGTTTAAGCTCTATCAAATACCTCTGCCACAAACCTTTCTTCGCTCTACTATGCTCTTATTCACTCATCAAAGTATTACATCAAAATGCATATATAGATATTCACTCTCATAATCCACTTTCATTAATCACCTATACATATTTCGCATACCTAACACACTTTTCACATACCTATGTCACTTACAATATGACCTATAAGATCTCATACATATATGAGTCTTTACAATACATCATGTCGGCTATACAATATAATTACAATACAAAACAATATAATTTCCATATTGGATGGGGTGTCGGTAAGATCTTCTATTGGTGTAGATTGGGTACCAGTGTGAATAATCTTGTTGTGCCTACCGGTGCCGGTAGATGATGTTAGTTGTCGGTGTACGCTCTGAACCATATTACTAGTTGGTTGCCATCAATGACAACATCAACTATTCTCATCTGAGTGTAGAATGCCAACAATATCCCCCTTTGGAATTGATGGCAACACTTATTGGAAAAAATCCAAAAACTGATATAAAAAATGAAGTCCAAAACTGATCCAAAAATAGGAGTGCTCCCCTTGAGCAAATGATCTCATCTATACATTTTTCTCCATACTACTACTCCCCCTTTGACATCAATGATAAAGGATGTCAAAAATAATCAAAGAATTCAAAATTCTACCTCATAGACTGTATCCGGTTTTTTACAATTTGAAAGATATCCGCCAAAATTAGATTAAGACTCTGCATGAATTTGGTGCTGTCAGAGATAATAGTTTCAGTCTGCTAGATTATACCGATCAAATAATGTATATGTTTCTTCGGTGATCTTTCTCCTTGAATTGTTGCTTTAGACAACTCAATCCACTGAGTTATAAGGTTGTCCAATCTAGGACCAAGTTTGTTTTTCAGCTCACGTGCCTTTATTCTTATCCTTGCTTTTTCTTTTTCTACTTTCTCAATCTTTTCCTCAAAAATTGCCATTTCTTGATTAAAAACTGATGTAAGTTCCGAAGAACCTATCATATTGTCTTCTATATCATCAATCTCTTTTTGTGTTTTCTTTATCTCTTCCTCTATGTCTTCTATCAAGTTGTGAGGCTTGCATGCTTTCTTATACAATTCTTTATATTCCAGAATGGTGGAATTAAGTACTGGTAATAAGGAATCAATGTGCTCATTACAATCCTTGATAGTTTTATTACAAAATTCATTTTTCTCCTTATTCACCCTTTCCTTAACAGTCTCCTCATTAATCTTATCTACAGTTAGCATATTTGAAGCAATAAATTTGGACAATGTGTCTAATTTACCTAAAGATCCATCACTATGATCTATCTTACAAGCCGGTGAAATCATCTTCAATATAGGTAATGTGTCATTAGTGGCCTTGAATGCTAAGGCGTTGCAATCTGTGATCCTCTTAATTGAATCCAAAAGTACATCAGTCACATTTGTAGGCCTGAAATTCATGGTGGAAGTGCTAGGCTCGACTATAACTTTCTTTTCTTTAGATACTTGTCCAATTGCCTTAACCACTTCTTCCTTATTTCCATCATTGACCTCTTCTTTATTCATTGTTTTTGCCTTTTGCTTACTCTATGTTTCAATTTTGTTTTCAATCTTACTATCATCCTTATTCTCTATCTTGCTAACTGTCGGTTCAGCTATGCTCTATTCAGGTTCATTCATTGTCGGTTTCTCTACCTTCTGCTGAGTGTCATCATGTGTAGGTTCAGTTTGTGTTTTTACCTCTGCTTCTGCTTGTGCTTCTGTCGGTTTCTTTATGTTAGGCTGAGTAGCATCTGGGATGGTATCAAGTTTCTTAACTTGTGCTAGTATCTCAATGTTCTGAGAGTCAATAGTGTTGATCGGTGACTCAGAGATTTCAATATTTGTAGCATCAATTTGTTTTACCTCTGTAGTCTCTTTGTCCATGACAATGTTGAAGTCTTGTGTGTCCACATTCATGGTAAAAGAACTCCATATTCCGAATTGGTGTCATCTCTTGTTATTTCCTCTGCCTTCTCTTCCGGTTGATTGTCATTTTGTACTAGTGCTTCTGCAGTTATTGGTGGGGTGTCCTGTGCCGATGGAGGAAGTTTATCCTTGACCGTTATATTAGGTACACTACAAATTTTACCATTACCTTTATCCTTTGATATACTTTTGCAAAAGACTTATCCATTTTTTGTCTATCCTTTTCTTCTTTCTTTTCTCTTTCCACAAAGAATATGTCCCATTTGTCTGCTGTTTCATCTGCAATTTCCTTAACTCGGGCTGCCATAAGGCTAACCTGCCAGTGACCACTTACAAAAACTGACTGGTTGGCTTCTACAATCAATTGATCAATCTCCTATCGGGAATTGATAGGGTGAACTGCCAACAATGCTTCAACTTTTAATTTCTTATCTAATTCCATAACTGACATCCTTTTAGCTTCTAACCTCAAATACAAATCATTAGGCAGATCATCTACAACCTCAATGAGAACTTTCTTGTAGATATCTAGGTGTAAAATAATGCTTTCCTCTATAGTGTTTTTATCTGCATCCTCGAAAGAATGATAGAGTTTATTTACATTTCTAAGGTTACCTTCTTGTGTGATTTCATTTATCAGTTCCTCCGGTGTAAGAGTGTCTAGTGCCTTAGGTTCTGATTTATTCTTAGGAGTTACCTTCTTCTTGGGACCACTAGGCTCTCTTACAACCTGTTGCTTCTTTCTTTGTGTCCTTGACTTCTTTGGAGATGGGGCAGGTGCCGGTGAAGGTTTCCTTTTCTTCCTTTCAACTGTCTTAAATTCAACTGCTTTATCACTTTTTGTCTTAGAAGAATTAACAACGGGGGAAACTTGAGCTACCGGTGTCTGCTCTGACTGACTTTTTACTTTAGTAGCAATACCACCAAGACTCATTAACCCTTTTGTAAGTTCTTTTACCATTTTAGAAGCATCTTTCATGAATTTGTCTCTTTTCTTTCTTTCCTTCATCATGGCTACATCACTTTCAATTGTTTCAGCACTACCAAATATTTTGTCTGATGGTTCCGGTGGGGCATCTAGGAGTATTTTTGCATATGATTCCAAGATGTGAGAGTCCACCTCATATCTCATTTCAATAATCCAAACTAATCTGGGTCTAATTGCTTCCATCCAGATTTCATCTCTCTTTACTACAAAGCATATTTGTTTATCATATTTGTCTACGATGCTTTGGGAAATCCTTTCTCTCTGTTTCATTCTGGTTTGGAAATTCTTGAAGTAATCTTTGACCAACTCATCACGATTAGCTCCCATACCGGTGATTGCCTCCTTTATCTGTTTTCCAACAAAAATATCATAGGCAAAATCCTTATGACCTATGCTAGGGATCTCCTTAGAAAAGTAGAGCATTAAACATACCAACAGATTTCCAAATTTGAATGTCCCTTTCTTGTCACCTTTTATCTTATCCAAATTTTCTAGCAATTCATCCTTCAACCATTCACAAATATCAATCTTTGCATTGTTTACAATCATCTCATATGCACTGTGAATGCATGAACTTGGCACAAAATTCAATCTATTTGTGTGACCAACTTTATATCCAATTATCATGCTAGCAAATTTAACATTTTTATCCTTTATGTCATTAACCCTAAGTGACCGATTGTCATATGTATCTTTGGTTAAGCTCATAACTTCCTTGTTAGGGATTTTCTTCTTCTTGTTAGGTCTAGAACTGGTGGAGGGTAAACCAATAACAACTTTGATAACTTCCTTGGTAATCTTGAATACCAAGTCCAACCACATAAATTCTCTGTGAACTCTGCTAAGGACATAGCGGATTACTTTATCTGAAAATTCTGGTATATGGAGGATGTCTATGAAACCTAAATCCTCAACTACCTTATGTTCCGGTATCACTATCCCATTCTTGTCAGTAATTTTATTCATGTACATGTTCATTAAATCTTAAGATCCTAAGCTTTCTATGTTGCAATGTATGTATGCCCTAGGGTCTTTAGTGAACGCGACTCCCTTCAGGATTTTGGAGAATGCACCAATAGAATCATCCTATTTTTCTATCTTGGGAATGATCTTGAAAATTAGTCTAGGTCGCTTAATGTTTTCCACAATGGTAGGGTTTTCTACGGATTCAGGAACATAAGATGAAGATGCCATTGCAAAAGATAAATACCTCTTAACTGTGAAATTCTTGAATGCCCTGAAAAACATCTTTGCTACTTTGCCTTTAGAATGCCTTTGCTCAATTTCGCTCTCTTCGAATTCTTGGATGATTGGTGAGTTGAAATCAAAGGTTACAATGCCTTTATAACCAAAATTTTGACTTACAACCGCAATAAATGTTCGTCGGTGAAATGAAAAATTCCACATATCTGCCGGTAAAGAAGAAATATAACTTCTTACCATCAACCAAGGGTAAATGCATGGTTTTCAATTTGTTGCCTTACCCCTAAGGATTATTCCTTAGTTGGATGAAGAATCTCCCGTCGGTGCAGGATTACCCTGTTCTGCTGGTGCAGTGACAAATTCATCACCTTTCTAATCTCTCTTCCTAATCCATTGTTTTGAAAATTCTTGCTTGATTTCAGTCACCTTCTCTTTGCCTTTGTTGTTAGATCCTTTATTGTTCGCCGGTGAATTCTTGCTTCTACAAAATTTTGTAATATGCTCAATTTTGTTACATGCATAACAAGTTACATTGTTTCTCTGAATATCCTTTCTATAACCTTGACTGGTTTGAGTTCTGCATTGATTAGATAAATTTCCAAATCTACCACAAACATAGCATTTCACATTCATTCTGCAATTGTTTGAGTTATGACCATTTTTATTGCATTTGGAACATTGATCAGTGGGTAAGTTTGTATTCTGATTATTCCTAAATCTGCACTGATTTGCTCTATGACCAAATTTGTTGCAATTAAAACATTTTCCATTGAATTTATAAGCATTAGGTTGCCTTACCAGTTTGTTGTGATCATGATTGTTTGCAGTCCCTAAGCTTTCTCCATGTTCAAATCCAAGTCCACTTATTTCTCCATCAGGTTTCTGACTTTTCAGCATATCATCAAGATTATCTAAACTTTTCTTGAATTTGTCTTTGTACTCATTTGTAGTGATCAACTCACTTTCCAAAGTGCTAACTTGTCTCAAAAGTTCATCTTTGTCATGTTGCATGTGAATCAAATCGGTTTTGAGCATATCATTTTCATAACTAAGCCTTTGAGATTCATCTGATCTTTCATTTAGTCTTCTGGCCAAATCTTCCTCATTCCTCTTTCTATCTTCAATATCTTTGCATAGTCTCATGGTTAAATCTTGCATCTCATTCTTCATGTTACTGTTCTCTTGTCTCAATTTGTCTGCAATATCTCTAAGAGTTTCTTTTTCTTCATTAACTTGATTTTGCAATTGCACATGCAATTCTTTTCTCTCATTCTTTGCTATAACCAGGTTATCTTGAAGCGCTTTGATAAATTCCCGAGCAGTTCTGAGTTCATCTTCCAATTTGATATTCTTCAATTTTTCTGCATCAAAATCTTTAAGAGCTCCTTCCAACTGTTGTCTCAAGCTTTCCATTGATACCTGTTTTAGAATCTTCCTCAAGCTATTAGGCTTTTGTAAATAGAGGACTAGGCTCTGATACCAATTGTTAGATACTTGATCAGTCCCAAAGACACTGTGAGGGGGGGGGGTGAATCAGTGTCTAATTGGTAAATGAAATATTTAAACTTGTTTTCAACTTTATAACCCAAATTAATGTACCGGTAAACAAACAATAAAGCAATAAAGAGAAATAAGAGAGACACCATCAATGCACACCATAACACAAGATATTTTGGCGAGGAAACCTGGTGGGGGAAAAACCTCGGTGGGATTTGTGACTCACAATATTTACTCACTAGCCAATATGAATAAATATTACTGATACAATAGGGGCCTGCACATGCAGGAAGGCCAACAGTCTAGAGCTCACTGCTCAATCACAAAAAGGAGTCACACTGACTACAAAATTGGATGATTAAATCCAATGACAATGTACTTCTCAAAATAGCATCTACAATGCTTGATTTAGTACCAGTTTAAGCTCTGTCAAATACCTCTGCCACAAACCTTTCTTTGCTTTGCTCTGCTCTTATTTTCTCATCAAAGTATTACATCAAAATGCATATACATATATTCACTCTCATAATCCACTTGCATTAATCACCTATACATATTTCACATACCTAACACACTTTTCACATACCTATGTCACTTACAAAATGACCTATAAGATCTTATACATATATGAGTCTTTAAAATACATCATGCTGACTATACAATATAATTACAATACAAAACAATATAATTTCCATGCCGGTTGGGGTGTCGGTAAGATCTTCTATTGGTGTAGACTGGGTACCAATGTGAATATACTTGTTGTGCCTGCCGGTACCAATAGATGATGTTAGTTGCTGGTGTATGCTGTGAACTATATTACTAGTTGGTTGCCATCAATGACAACATCAACTATTCTCATCTGAGTGTAGAATTCCAACAGTATTTTGTGAATCAAAGGTGATAGGTATATGCTCTCCCCTTAATTGGGTGATAAAAAATCCAAACTCACCATTTCTTTGCTTTCTTTCAATTTCGCAATTTAGATGACACCTTTAGTAGGCCTGCCCTCCCAAGAAGCCCATAAGGCCAGTGAGAGGGGAACGACCTAAGTGGGGATTGGAAAACGCCAAGTATTCCAACCCACTATAATCAAATGTAGATGTGATGAAAATCATGTTCAATGGTTTTGCTCAGTGATTAGCCTTCCCCCAGTATCTTTGAGATACATAAAGCCTTTGTTCTAAAGGTTGGGAAGCCTCCCGAGGGAGTTTATCACTGAAGACCGAACAAAAGCCTTACTAAGAGCCTTAGAGCTAGAAACCTTGTCAAGTCAGTTATCCAAAAATCCTTAATATCATAGTGCAAGGGTGGGGAAGAATCCACCCCAAAGACACTCACCATATATCTTCCAAGAAAATGAGCCAATTGAGGAGCAATCTTCTTTGGATCAACTTCTGGACAAAGGCAAAAAAACGCGCACACCTTAGGGTGTGACGAGGCTGTTAGAGCTGAAGGAGTATCGAGCTATGGGATATGATATTATTGATGACCCTTGAGATTATAGAGTCTTCTTGATGTGTCTTATTGTTCAAAACCGGTGATAACAAAGGGGATTTGAAAACATCCTCAAAGAACATACACTTCATATTTAGATTAGGATCAAAACTACTATTGTGTTCATGAGTATTTTCTATATTTTTGTCAAATATCATACAAATATTTTGCAAAAAAATCCAACAAGGTCAAAAATCATTTCAATAACTTATAAAAAAAATTAGAATATCCCACAAAGTGGCGCATTTGACCATTTATGTGGTGCATTGGACATTTCCTCTGGCTCATTTGATAAATCTTTTGGTGCATTCAACCAAAACAACAACACATTTGAACAATATAGTAGCACATATGATATATACAGTAGCACATTTGATAACATTGTAGCACATATGCTTTAGTGCACTTGAGACAGTGAGGGTTTCCAAGCAAAATATCAGAGATCCAAAACTTGATCCGAGTACACTTTTGGGTCTTCTTTTAGATCCAGTTATCACAGAACAGATTCTCCAAAACTAATTAAAAAGATATCAACCAAGGGAGCTAAGTTTCACATTTTTAAACAAAAATATCAATATCAAATACTAAGTGGAGTTATCCAAGTTGGTCAAAACAAATCTAGTTTCCAAAATCGGGATATCTCATCCTTCATTAGGAAACTTTATGACATCTTTTTGACATACTTAGTCATATCCATAGGGGAATATCGAACCCCCTATTCGACTTAGTGGACTTGAATATCAAAATTAAGTATTTATCAACCAATCCAAAACTCAAAATTTGATCATTTGTATGACCACTCCTCAACACTTAAAGAGGAAGAATCTTCATCAGAAAACTAATTTGAAGAGAAAGAAACCTAGCCAAGAGAAGATCTTAAGGAAAAGAGAATTTCTCTATATAAACCGTAAACTCCTTCTAAAGCATCTGGTGTAGACACGATCAGGAGGGACCTGAATGAGATTTATCTGAACCATGCAACAAGAGTAAAACATAACAAAAGTAAGACAAGACGATGGAGGCAATGTAGAACTGATTGATTATATCATGAAAACTGTTTACAATTTGCCGGCAACATGTGAGCTATAAGATTCGACTCACAAGCCTAATACAAACATGCTTAATTACAGTCTTGGTCAATATTGGACCTCTTGACCTCAAGATAGAGGTTTTTAGTTCTAACTACTTCCTACTACAAGCTAAATTACATTGATTTATATGGTCTAGAGTGATTCGGTCGGGCCAAGAAGAGTCAAACAATGATGAACATGATGAAACGTGTAAATCCACTAGGTCAGCCTCTGCCAGTGAAAATACTCCACAAAATCCAAAGGAATAAGTGCAGATCAAAGGGAAGGTTGACCGGACACCAAGGAATGCTGGAAACAACAAACTGGGGTTCCGCAAGCTATGGAAAGGATACACAAGATTAGCCAATAGCAAATAGGTCCAAGCGGTTCTTGTGTTCTAAACCAGAAAAAACTGTCTCAGAATCCGGAAGCGATAACTTGCTCGAAAAAGATCCAAACCTCCCAAGGATCAGGAATAAGGAAGACAATCATGTTTACAAGAAAAATCCAGCTCTGCAAGATCTGGTGAGCAAACAAAATAAAATACAAAAAGA
Source organism: Cryptomeria japonica (assembly GCF_030272615.1). Classification (NCBI taxonomy): domain Eukaryota; kingdom Viridiplantae; phylum Streptophyta; class Pinopsida; order Cupressales; family Cupressaceae; genus Cryptomeria; species Cryptomeria japonica. The sequence goes on from NC_081409.1 coordinate 359,092,080, forward strand.
AATACTAAAATTGCAAAATAAAAAATAAACTGAAAGAAATGTTTTTGGTTGATGCATGATTGCCAAGAACCAGGAAGCTCCTGCATCAACATTGCACTTTCTTATATCACTTTAACAACTATTTCCACGGTAAAGGAACTGAGTTTGATGAAGAATCCTTGAAAACACGTGCCTTCACACAAAGGTCAACATTATCACAACGCCTAAATTTTGGTGGCAAGATCAACTTAGCTTATCTACCTGAAGAGAAAATCACATATTGAATCACATGCCCATTTGGACGAGATCCCAGAGCTTGAAACAAAAGGAGATAGAAACAAAAGAAAACATGTCATATGAGGAAACCCTTTTGAGTAGGTATCAAGAGATGAACACATAAAATATAAGTGATGAACAAATTCAGGAAGCCCAACAAGACCCCAAGTTCAAAAAATCCATGGAAAGGCTTCTAGAAAATGATAGAGACAAGTATTTATTAATGCTAAATACTCACGGAGCCAGAATACCCATTTATTTTGACCAAGATCAACCCAGGGAAATGCATAATAGTGCAGAAGTAGAACCAAACAACAACAACAACCCTTTGAACGCATTGACTCAACAAATTCAAAATCTCCAACAACAAATGCAGGTTATGCAAAGAGGAACAACAAGGAGGCATAATGTGGAAGACATTTATCCCTATCCATTTGATAGGAACATAATCACGCCTCCTTTTCCACCAAATAGTGACATTCAAAAGTACGATAAATACAATAGCAAAAATGAACCATAAGATCATGTGAGGGAATTTTGCACTATGAGCTTGGAATTTGCGCACAACGAGACTTACTTGATGAGGTTATTTTTATGAAGCTTAGGAGGACTAAGCATGGAATGGTTCTCAAAACTCCCACCAGGAATCAAGACATTCAATGAGTTGGTGGACAAATTTGTGTCTCAATACTCGTATAACATCCAACATGAAGTCACCATGCTCGATTTATGCAATACAAGACAAAAGAGTGGTGAAACTTTTCTCACCTACTTACAAAGGTGGTGAAGGTTGTTTTCAATATATTCTCAAGAGATACCAGAAATAGAAAAGATGGACATCTTCATCAATACCTTAACTAAGGAAATGTGCTATCAAATCCAATTGCAATGTCCACCATCTTTTTTATAGATTATTGGAAATGGTCTCAAAATCGAGGAGGATCTTATCAAAAAGGGAGTATCAAAAATTCACAAAGAAGGAGATGGTACTTCCAACAACTAAAACAATCCTAATAACAATGAAAAATCTAAATTTTGGACAAGAAACAAGAATATTGTCTATGATGGTGTAGTCAACGCTCACAACTTAAAACCAAAACAACCAGTTTTGAGCTTATTAGGATCAACACCTTTAAATCCTCAAGATAACACCAAACCAAAAAAAACAACCCCATATCGAAGAACATTTACACCTTTGGGCCAATCACTTGAATCAACATTTCGAGAACTTTTGGCAAGGAAACTGATAATATTACTGGATATCAAATACCCCAAGTTCCAAAAATTCATGGAAAGGCTTCTAGAAAATGATAGAGAACAATAGAATGGTTTGGAAAGATTGCTCATTAGAACTTGTTTTTCTTTGTTAAGATCTTTTGATATAATGTTTTATTGGTGCGCTTGTTTGTCTTGTTCTTAACTGACCACTAACACAAATTATTGCATACATATTTTATGATGATGAAGAAAGATCCTCAGAGGGATTAGTGATATTACCCATTCAAGTGGGTCCAGTTTAGAAGGATATAGTTTGTCAAGTCTTGGACATGGACTTATTGTACAACATACTATTGGGTCGACCTTCGATCCATGAAATGCAGGTAGTACCATGCACATATCATCAATGTCTAAAATTCCCTTGCAATGGGCAAGAGGTTTCAATTCCTATAGATTCCAATCCATTCCAATACTGCAATGATCTCAAGGCAGTCGAGGATATTTTTGTACCACACAATAGAGAAGTTATTTCTTCTACATTATCAAGCAGTAGTACACAACTAAATTCTTTATCATTAGATTTTGAAAAGAGGATAAAGTTAAAAGATACAGGAATGGGAGAATATTATTTTGAACTTTCTCTCTGTTTATCCAAGATGCCAATATCACTAATATTTCATGGGAAAACTTCAACATCTAAACAAAAATATTCAAAACCAATCAAACTCTTTAATGATATATTTGTTAGGGCAGGAACTCTAGAAGATGAATCTGACGATAAAAACATCCTGAATTGGCTATACAAAGATGAAGTAAATGAAAAATCAACTATGAATATCAGGATCCAAATAGAACAATATGGTAAAGGGTTCAATATCATGAAAAATATGGGATACAAAGGCAATGGTCCTCTTGGCAAAGGAAAAGAAAGAATAATAGAACCTGTACAACTTCCATCCCAAAATGCTAAAGACAAATTAGGAATAGGCTTTGGTCAAAACATTGTAGTATCTAGACAAGAAGAAGAAATATCTCACAAGAGGCAACAAGAAGAAGCATCCCAAAAACAAGAAGAAGAAGAATATGAACAAAGGCAAGAAAAACTCGCTATCAAGAAAGAAGAAGCGACTAAGAATCTATATGAACAAATCCACATAGTACAAGCTAGTTCTGAGACCGACTCACATGAATGGGAATGGGATTCCTCTGACAAAATATCTTGTGATGAGAAAGAGATTGATACCATCCACATATACACAAAAATACCCTTTAAGGGATAAAGCTCAAGAGCTAGACCATTTGAATTTGGATCACAACATATCGATGACTCTAGTGAGGATGATCGGGTTTAGAGCGAGATAGATTCTGAGGAGGGTATCATCATAGACCTCAACCTCACTATTGCCAAATTTTACAATGTATCCATCATGACCCTCACTTCTATATACCTTAACCCGCCAGATGATCCATTACCATTAATATATCGTGAACTCATTGATTGGGAACAAACAGAGCCACTCGATATTCCTATCTTTCAAGATGATGAAGCCATTGTTCATTACCTTTGTTCGGGAAACCCAAAAACATGTTTTACCAGTGAATATCATAATGAAGTTCTCAAATAGGAGAGTGCCAAGTCTCTTAGTCACAAAATGAATAAAATAAAAAATCGATCTAATGGTGAAAACCATTCAATGGCAGTATTAGATCATTAAAAAGTAAAAACAAAGGACGTATCCAATGGTGAAAATCTCTTTGAGGCACCAAAGGATGAGAGACTTGACACTCTTCCTGAACATTATCAAGAGAGATCATCAATTTTGATTGAACCAACTCAATCAATCAATATCGCCACTGAAGCAACATAAAAGATCATATATCTGGCATAATCATTAACAAAACAAGAAAGACCCGACTTTACTGATTTCTTCAAAGAAAAGAAAATCAATTTTGATTGGTCCTATGTAGATATGCCAAGGGTGGATCCAAATTTAATCATGCATCATTTAGACATAGCTCCAGGAGCTAAGCCAGTCAAACAAAAGCTGAGAAAAATGAACCCATATGTTGCACTTTTGGTCAAAGTTGAACTCAAGAAGCTACTTGATGTAGGATTTATCTGACCCATAGACTATGCAGAATGGATCTCTATCATTGTGTCTATATCTAAACCAAATAAAAGCATCTGAATCTATATAGATTTCAGGGATCTCAACAAGGCTTGTCCAAAGGATGACTTTCCTTTGCCAAGCATAGACACAATTGTAGACCTAACAAAAGGACATGCCATGTTATCACTAATGGATGGATTTTTTAGGATACAATCAGATCAAGATAGCACATGAAGACCGAGACAAAACAACTTTCCCATGTCCATGGGGTACCTATTGTTGGAATGTCATGCCTTTTGGCTTGAAGAATGCATGAGCGACCTATCAAAGGGCCATGACCACAATATTTCATGATATGATGTACACATTCATGGAAGACTATGTTGATGACTTATTAGCAAAGTCATTTACCAAAGAAGGACATTTAGAGATCCCAGACAAAATCTTCCAATGGATATAACAATTCAATATGCGACTGAATCCAAAAAAGTGTGTATTTGGAGTAACTTTAGGCAAACTGTTGGGATACATAGTTTCAGCTAAACGTATTGAGGTAGATTCGACAAAGGCTCAAGATGTCATGGAAATGTCACCTCCTAGAAATATCAGTCAGTTACAGTCACTCCAAAGAAGGCTACAATCCATCAGAAGATTTATCGCTCAACTAGCTAACAAATGCATGTCTTTCACTCATCTCCTACACATAAATATTCCTTTTAGATGGGAAGAAAGATGTGAAGAATCCTTCAACTAGTTAAAACAATATCTAATGAATCCACCTATCTTGGTAGCACCAGTAGAAGGAAAACCACTTCTAATATGCATATCAGCTACTGAGGTATCTCTAGGGGCTCTTCTATCACAAGAAGATTCTACTGGCAAAGAAAGAGCGGTTTACTACATCACCAAAACTTTAAGTGGTTATAAACTCAACTACACATTCATGGAAAAAGCTTGTTTAGCTATGGTATTTGCTTCCCAAAAGGTACAACACTACATGTTAGCTCACACCATCAAGCTGATAGCAAGAATAGACCCCTTAAAATATCTACTCAACAAGGCTACTCTAACAGGAAGACTGGCAAAATGGCTGATGATATTGACTGAGTTTGACATTCACTACATAGACAAAAGGGCTATTAAGGGACAAGAAATAACATACTAGTTAGAAGAAGCACCATTATAAGACAATCATCCAGTCTATGTGGAATTTTCAGATACAAATGTCTTGGTAGTCACGACCAAACCATGGATACTATATTTTGATGTTTTTTACACAAATCATGGATCAGGTTCTGGGATCTTATTTGTTACTCCACAAGGGCATACACTCCCTAAATCTTATAGACTGATGTTCACTTGCACCAACAACATGGCTAAGTATTAAGCTTTGGTCATAGGTATCAAGCTAGCAGTAGAATGGAAAATCATAGAACTACAAGTCTTTGGTGATTCCCAATTGGTCATCAATAAAGTCAATGATGAGTACCAAACCAAAGATCACAAGTTGATGCCATACAAAAGAATGGTGGATGATTTCAAGAAGTACTTTATCAATATCACATTTGAACAATTTCCAAGGCTGGACAATAAAGCTACAGATGCCATGAAAACCATTGCTTCTCTTCTACAAATTCTAGAAGGACAAAATCATTATGAGTTCCTGGTGGAACAACTATTTTCTCTTGCATATGATAATCTCGAATCCCCAGTCATATGCCACCTGGTTGGTTCAGAATCCCCCATCTATGGAAACATATATACATATCAGAAAGACAATATCCTTCCACCCAATCTATCTAGAAACCAAAAACACAACTTCATCCGTCAAACAACCCGTTATGCCCTAACAACTAATACACTTTACCGACATGGTCTTGATGGTACTCTCCTCAGGTGTCTAGAAAGTGAAGAATTTGAGAATACTTATGAGAAGTTCAGTAAGGTATTTGTGGCACACATTCAAGTGGTGCTACCCTAACCAAGAAACTGCCAAGACTAGGATACTACTGGCCAAACATGGAGAAATAATCTTATCAATTTTCTAAGAAATTCTAGAAATGTTAGATCCATGGAAATCTTATACATGCACCAACATAGGAGCTGCAACCATTCACAACATCATGGCCATTTTGTCAGTGGGGACTTGACCTCATGGGTAAAATTCAGCCCTCCTCATCAAATGGAAACAAGCTCATTATCACAGCCACTGAATATTTCACCAAGTGGATTGAAGCTGTTCCTTTAGCCATTGTTACCGGCAAACAAATATCCTCGTTCATCCTGAATTATCTCATTTGTTGATACGCCATTCCTAATTCTATTATCACTGATAATGGTAGACCATTCAAGAACCAAGATATGAAAGAACTATGTGAAAGATTCCATATCCATCATCACTTCTCCACACCTTATTACCCTCAGGGGAATGGCTAAGAAGAAGCTTTAGATAAAACTATTTTGAAAATCCTAAAGAAGACTGTGAACGATACTGGCCGAGATTGGCATGTCCAACTCAATTCCCCCTTGTGGGCATACCAAAATAGTATTCACACAATAATAGGAGCCACACCATACTCACTTGTATATGGATCAAAAGATATTTTACCCATCGAGGTCGAGATTCCATCACTCAATGTATCACTAAGAGGACTCATCCTAGATGAGGAATATAGGGTCAATAGACTACAAGAACTGGAACTGCTGGATGAGCATCGTCAACATGCTTTTGATCAACTAAAAGCATATCAACATCGAATGGCCTGAAGCTATAACCACAGGGTGAAGTTATGAATATTTCAAGTTGGTGACTTGGTACTAAAGGAAAATCCTCGCAATCAACAGGATTGGGAAAAGAAGAGCAAGTTTGAGCCAAACTGGCTTGATCCTTTTGTCATCATAATAACATATGGATCGAGAACATGTCAACTCTCTACATCAGAAGGGGACCTATTTGACAAACCTATCAACAACATCTATCTCAAGAAGTTATATACATGAGTTATCCAATGCACAGAAAAGCATTAAAAAAAAAACAAGAAAATACAAAAAAAATAAATTAAAAAAATCATAAAAGTACAATAAAAGCAAGTGCTGAAAACCTGGCAACATGTGCTATTTGTGATAGATCGACTCTTCTATCTATTAGTACATATATCATGCCTTTTGCATCCATATGATCTCAGCCATCGACACAATGCATGCAACCTGCAAAGCTCTTTAACACAATTCAATCTTGGACACACTTAGCGTAGTCACTAACCTTCATTGTCTACAACAGTTTATCTACATCATATCTCACCATGGATTGGTGATCAGTATATGTATCCATATCAATAGTTGTGTCTAGGGATGGGGGCAAAATCCTAACCTCGTTGGGGGCAACTCACCTTTTTGGATTCAAACAAGAAAACAACCACACGAACAAAGACATATCTTGCAAAACAAAGATCATAAAATTAAAGGATGGACAATCAAAACAAGATATAAACACACCAAGTGATATCCACAAAACCAAACAATGATCTATCTGGCAAGATGATTTTATCTGACAAGTAGCATGGGTAAGCATGCATGTTCATCTATGGTAGTTTGATTTTTGTTATCGAATCTCCTAAGAAACTCAAGGATGTCTTGAAACTAGAGAAGCAAGGAAGGAATTTGATATTTTCATTTGTCTTCTGTTTGTGAGTGAATCCTTGATACTATGCAAATGATCGAGGATATTTCAGATTTGTATAGAATAAAGGTTAACTCTTGCCTATTTTACGCAAGCAACAATCAGGTCATCTTGGTTCAATTATACCTTGATGCTTGTGTCATCTTGCAATATCAAAAGTCATGTAAGTTATACTCAGGTCATCATGGTTCAGTTGTACCATCGATGTTTGTATTAAATTTCAACATTCTAAAAGTTTCATTACTATATAGATTGCATTTGTCATAATCACTGCATTGATCATTGATAAATATTTAACTATTAATCATTCTAGCCACATATGCATTCATTCACATAAATGAATGTTCATCATCACATTAGTACATTCATCCATTAGGGGCATTTACATAATAATATCATCATACATCCATACATCACATCAATCATATGTCAATGCATTGCATCCTATAAGCATAATCACATGACATCCATCCATCAAGTTATAAATAGTCATATCATAGAACATTTTCAACATTCATATGCATTTACATCATCACATAAAAATTACACATCACATAAGCATATATCACCTTCAAAACATAAAGATCACATCATCATAAAATCACATAAAAATCCCACATCACATAGGCATATATCACCTTCAAAACATATAGACATGCATCTAGAATCATGTAGACATGCATATAAATCATAAATCAAAAGCATCCATCATGTATCATAGCATCCATAACATGTATAAGCATATTTAACATTCTATCATAATACATAGATAACACATGTGTAACCAAGGAAAATTGCCACTGCCAACCACATAAAGCATAAAAAAGAAATGACTATCAAGTACCCATGCATCATTTCAAAATAAACAATATCATTGATCAAAATCATCACTATGAAAATATATCAATGTATACGTCCAATGCTCAAAATACAACAAAGAGGGGCGAAACTATGAATGGTTCCCTCCAGAATTTGTGAGTTTAGCACCTAGTCCACCAATGGTACTTGAAGGTCCTACACCTGTATCATTTCCACCAGGATCTCTCTTAGGTCCTATAGCCCCTTGGTTGACATCCTCTCACTAAGAACTCCCACACCTTGAGCTTTGTACAAAGGAATGTGCTCACCTATCAGGAGGCACTGCCTGGAAATACAAGCCCCTATAGTAGTCACCCCGACCAGTCTGATACAAAATATCCTTCATAGTCTCACCAAACGGACCTTGGGATGCTGCCCACAGTAGAGTTTGAGCAAGATCCTATGCCCGACCATGCCTCTCTATCTTGGTATCTCACTCAACTATGAGTGTAGAAACTTATCCTTACAAATGTCCAATCTGTGCTTGAGCTTGGACTAGCTGACCTTCTAAACCTTGCACCATAGACTGTAAGGTGACTATCTGTGCCTGCTACTATGGAGGTTGTAGATCTAGTGTGACCTGTAATGGAGGGACCTATCCTAGAACTGTAGGTGGTGGCATCTTTATCCTCCTCCTCCTAATTAGTGTCTGATCCTCCTCTTCCTCCTCCTCCTCACTAATCCCTGTCATCCCACCTCCCTCCACCTCATTCTCCTTTGTCTCCTTAGAGTCAGACTCATCTCCTCCACTACTATCCCCCCATCAGAAGTGGTCCACCTCAACTTGCATCTCCTCTCCATCCTCCACCTCTCCCCATCACTCCTCGCTCGCGACTGACAATCAATAGGATGTGCGAAGGTGGAAGGTGTTGTGGTCGCTATGCCACTTCTCAGCTAGTGCAATCAATAGGCCCCTATTCATCTGATAATTGGGCATGAACATGATTTGTGATAATCCATAGGAATTAATGATCGCTTGATCCGCACCTGAAAGATCTCCTCTCCTATAGAAGGTCTTCGAGAATTGCTCTCGAGACATCAAAACACTCGTAGGCTCTTGCATCAATCATATCAACATAATGTCAGCTCTATCTATCTAATCAATCAAACATCATCACTCAATCAATCAGTTATCATATTTTCTCACATGAAATCATGATTAACCTATCAGTAATGCAAGTCATGATATCAATTCAAGTGTTTCTATCACACACTCTTATCAAATCAGGTGGGTTCATCTTAGCCTATCCTATCAGTGATGTCACATCACACTATTATTTTGGAGTTTTAATCGTAAAATCTTATCAATCATGAGGGTTGATCTTAGCCTATCCTATCAGTAATGCCACGTCACACTGTCATTTTGGAGTTTTGATCATAAACTCTTATCAATCAGGAGGGTTCATCTTAGCCTATCCCATTAGTGACGCAAATCATGCTATCAATCGAGAGTTTCAATCATATACTCTTATCAATCAGGGATGTCAATCTACCTTATTCTATTGGACACTTCATCACATATCTTTTGACACTACGAGTTTTGATTATAAACTCTTATACATTAGACATATCCTATCAGTCGAAACAAATCAAACAATTCAACACATCCTACCAAGATGAAATTTCCAAATTACGCAAATATCCGACCAAATCAAGTGTTATCAACCATCACAAGTGCCAAATGTCATAAAAATCATCAACTTAACATTTTCATCTTTCAAAAATTAAAAAAAACCCCTCACAAAATCTCACTATTGCAAATGCACTAAAGGAAATAGCACAGGCGCCACATCAAAGGCGCTAGAAGACATTTCAAAAGCATTATTACCTAAATCAAATGTGCTACCAACAAATTCAAATGCACTACCAACAAATTCGTATGCGCTACCAAAAATTTCAAATGTGTTATTTCAAAAATCAAAGGTGCCACAATAATTGTCAAATACGCCATTTCAAAAATCAAAAGTGCCACAAAAAAGCCAAATGCGCTAAACAAACCTAACCCTAGGGAACACGCCAAAAAAAGCAAAAAAAAGCACGCAAAAATAATGAAAAGTCTAACAAAAATGCTTCAAAATCACATGAGAGAGGTAGAAAATTTCACTCACTAGAGGTCCATACACTGGCGGTCTCTCAAATCAACGAACTCTCTCAAAGTGGTGACGGTGGTAGGTTGGCACCATTTTTCTCTCCTCTCCTCTTCTCTCCAAGCTCCCAATCGCCAAATAACAAGTGCAAAAATGAGTTGTAAAGTGAACCCTAGGGGTTTATATAGTGGGTGGTGATGTAAGCATAGTGTGCTACCTAGATGGACGTGTGGGGAATGTGTGTATTATAAAGGCCATGTAATTTTGCAAACCATATCATTTTTTTAATTAGAAGATCAATATTGAAAATTTTAAAAATTCAAAAAATTAAAAAAGAAAATCTAAAAAATAAAAAAAATCTGAAAAACCAGCGTCATTATCAAATTTTTCTCAATTCATCTCCTGAGGGGGCATCATTATCATATCAAATCCAACAATCAACATGAATATCCGGCAACCAGTATCTGAGGCAAAAATGAAAAAACTGACAAATTTTTTACCAACTGAAAAATCGTTGCCCTAAAAAGACTACTCTGAATCTTGTAAATCCAGGAAACACTTTTGTAGGCAGCCTCACGCGACCTTGTAGGTTCAAACAGATCATTCACAAGTGCCACGGTTTCCGAGATACGACCTGCCAAATTTTGACAATTTTTCACACTTAGGGCACTCAAGGGACGATTCCGGTAGGGTATGACCTTGAGTGTTCAATCGAGTTGGTAGGGGGGGGGTTAAAATAGGGGCATGCCTAGGGTAAGAATGCCTAACTGGACGTGCTGGGACCGACAATTAAAACAAGAGCATGCCTATGGTAAGAATACCTAATTGGATGTGTTGGGACCGACGTTTTGCACCTATGATAAGAAGAATGAGAAATTTGCTCCGTGGCAACATTTCATTGAATGAAACTGACGACTTTTTTGCCAACTAAAAAAATTGCTGCCCTAAAAAGGTCGCTCTAAATCTTGTAAATCAAGGAAAGGCTTTTGTAGGAAGCCCTCACACAACCTTGTAGGTTCAAATGGATCATTCATAGGTTCCATGGTTTTTGAGATACAACCTATCAAATTTTGATAATTTTTCGCACTTAGGGCACTCAAGGGACGACGCCGGTAGGGTATGGCCCTGATACAAAGCCTTGAGAGGATTGAACAAATAAGACCAACTTTGGACACCACTTCCCAAATCTATTTGGATCCACTTGGATCAGACTCACAACCAATATTAGACTCCTCACAAGGCTCTAGACATCAACAAAAGCATACCAAACATGATAGACCACACATCATGCAAAATTAAGCCTAAACCCCACTAGGCTTCAATGCTCAAACATGAGACAACCATGAACTTGTTGTTGAAATCATAGGGAAGTCATAAAGAAACATTATAAAATGTTTATAAAGATGATTTCAGATCCTCAACAAGTTTGTTTTGATCCCAAACTTTGAACTATGACTTATCACCATGTAGACCAACCCTTAGGCCTAGTAGCCCTCAATGTAGGACAACACGCAAATACACAACCTCAAGGCAATTGAACTCAACTTATATGAATTAAATGTTATTTCTCAACAAGGACTCAAACATAATACAAACTCAAACCTTTAATCTTTATGCAAACCCCCAAAGTGTAAAATTGACCTACTAGGCCTAGAGCCCCAATTAGGCCACTTTTACAAAGAAAGTACCCTCAAAATGATTAAAATAAACATTAAAACACTTTTTCAACCTCATAATATCTATTAATCCACAAAATACACAATCATTTGGGGTGCAAACATCTCCAAAGCTGCCCAACACTCAAAATAGCAGCGAATTCATAACTTGTCACATAGAGATGGCAGGTTAAAACTTCATGAAACTTACTCCTACCTCAATGGCTGCCCCTGAAAGTTTTTGAATATTTAAATAAATACATGGAACTAAAATTACCCCAAGTGGCATGGATTTTGGATAGGGGAATGTCAAGTTATTGACATTTTTGTACAAAACCCTAAGAAAAGAGGGTTTTCAGACCCGATTTTAGAAAAATGGATGGATCTCACTCAAATATGTACCAAAAGAATTGAAACTAGCTAGAAATGAAATATATTTCTCTGTTATAACAATCCATATGCCTACCTTTGATCAATCAATCCATACAATAAAGATATAAGATCCACAACCCATGTTTGTACAACAAATCTGCATGGAAATAGTGAAGTTTGTATTCCAATCACCCAATAGTACATAAAAAACCTTCCTCTTAGTTTGAGAGAGGTTTATATAGACCAAATAAATCCTTCCAACTGATCATAACCACTATTTTAACCTTATGACCGTTGGCAACCACCTTTTTTAAAAAAAAATTGTCATCAAGAATGCAAAAATTGTCATGCAACTTTTGCAATGTTGACAACTTTTCACTCTACCCTATCATACTCACCTAGAATCAACAAAGTCATTAAAAATAGGCCAAATGTGGCTCAAATATGATATATACATTTATCTCACCCACTTTGATACCTTTGGGTGACCATTGACCACTAGTTGACCAAATACGTCCTGATAGGTTACAAAGTTCAAAATGGCATGAATGCCTTACATAATTGAATAAACATCATGAGTTGGTAAAAGGGACCTTATTAAATAATAAGAATATGAAATGACACAAAAACCAAAATGTCAAATCCTTTTGAGTCACTAGGTGCTCTTGCACCATACTCCGGGGGAATAGAAAACCTCAAGTCCCTTGAGGAACTAGATCAACAACAGAAGTACCATGCTTCAAAATGTCTTCTTCACTCATCCATGTGCCATATTTATCAGGTAGGACAATCCATTTGACAAGGTACTCCTTATAGGTCTTATTTCTACTCTTATTGACCACCTTGGTGTCCAATATTCTCTCCAACTTCAAGGGTTGGCTAGGTGGTAGATCCTTCACCCAACCTTCATCTCTATCTGATTGAAAACCTGCATCTGGACCCACAACAACACCTTTGTAAGGAAACAAATTCAAGACATTAAAAATGGGAGATATTCCTAAGCCTTGAGGAAGTTTAATCTCATAGGCATTAGGAGTAAATTTATGTACAATCCAGCAAGGTCCAATCTTCTTCATGAGGAACTTAGTTGGCTTCCCTTTAGGGAGTCTCTCTTTTTTTAGGTGTGCCATCACCGGGTCCCCTAACTTATACTTCACATCTCTCTTCTTCTCATTGGCCTTCTCTTTGAACTTTTTAGTGTTCTTGTGAAGGGTTTCTCTCATCCTATCATGGATGTCTTTCATAGCCAATACAAAATCCTCTCCTTGAGCACTCCTTCTTTCCAATACTTGTAGGCCCCTTAATTTAAGAATACCTCTTGGATGAATCCCATAGACAACTTCAAAAGGACTTCTTCTTGTGCTTCTGTTGACAGAATCTTTATAAGCAAACTCTGCTTGAGGAATGATCATGTCCCATGCTTCTCCATGCTATTTTGTGAGACATCTAAGCAGATTTCTTAATGACTTATTCACCACCTCAGTTTGGCCATCAGTCTGAGGGTGATAGGCTGATGTAAAGGACAATTGAGTGCCCAACTTCTTCCACAAGGTATGCCAAAAGTGGCCCACAAACTTAGAATCCCTGTTAGTCACAATGTTAGGAGGCAAACCATGTATTCTAACAATTTATTTGAAGAACAAGTCAACAATATGTGAAGCATCATTAGTACATTATATGACAAAAAGTGAGCCATCTTATTGAATCTATCAACCACAACAAAAATACTATCAAAACCTCTTTGAGTTCTAGGAAGACCCAATGCAAAATCCATACTGATACTCTCCCATGACCTATTAGGAATAGGGAGTGGTTGATATAAACCCGTATTTGATGATGTACCCTTGGGCCTTTGACATATGTTACAAGATTCAAAAAATTTCCTAACATCTGATTGTAACTTAGGCCAAAAATAGAATCTCTTCATCTGTTCAAGTGTTTTATCCAACCCAATGTGACCCCCAAAATTGCCGCAATGCTTTTTCTTGATTATGTTTTCCCTCATGGAGCATTTAGGAATACACAATTGGCCCCCTTTGAACAACAACCCCTATTGCAACAAAAACTTAGAAAAATCAGAATGACATGAATCTGAAAACTAATTTCAAACCTCATATATTTTCTTGGTATCTTCATCATCTTGATACATGTTCTTGAGGGAATCAATTCCCACACTTTGCAACTGAATTTCTTGCACCATGCACACCCTTCTACTCAATGCATCTGCCACTTTATTAGCTCTCCCCTTCTTGTGTTTGTTGGTAAATGTGTAGGCTTGAAGATGTTCAACCCACTTCATATGCTTGTGGCTAAGCTTCTCCTGTCCATTCAGAAAACTAAGAGCATGATCGCCAGTATAAACAATGAATTCTTTAGGTAAAAGGTAATGCCACCATTTATTCAAGGCTTGTACCATTTCATACAAATCCAAATCATATGTAGAGTACTTACTTTTAGCATCATTGAGTTTCTCACTAAAGAAAGCCACCGGTCTGCCCTCTTGACTCAAGACAACCCCTATGGCAAGATTACTAGCATCACACTCCAATGTGAACAACTTGATAAAATCAGGCAAAACAAGAATGGCTGTTGTGCTACTCTCTTTTTCAGATATTCAAAAGATTCATTTGCTTCATTTGACCAAGAAAAATTACACTTTTGACCTCCCTTGATTGTGTCTAGGATGGGTGCACATATATGATTGAAATTTTTAATGAGCTTTCTGTAAAATGTTGCCAATCCATGAAAAATTCTTACATCACCTACTATCTTAGGTGTTTGCCATGTCAAGATAGCCTCCACTTTTGTTGGATCCATCTTCAAATTCCCCTAGAAGATTACAAAACCAAGGCAGACAAGCTCCTCCTTCATGAATATACTCTTCTCCATGTTGATCATCAACTTTTCATCATGCAACTTCTTCAAAACTAGGTTCAAGTTCTCCAAATGCTCCTCCTTTGTCCTGCTAAACACAAGAATATCATCAAGATAAACAACAACAAATTTACCAATGAAGTCTTTCAATACCTCATTCATGAGGCACATAAATGTGCTTGGGGCATTGGATAGCCCAAAAGGTATCACAATCCACTCATAGAGACCTTCATTGTTTTGAAGGTTGTCTTCCATTCATCCCCTTGCCTTATTCTGATTTGATGATACCCACTCTTGAGATCAATTTTGGAGTAGTTGCAAGCCCCTCCCAAATAGTCCATTAAGTCTTCAATTCTAGGCATAGGAAACCTATATCTTATGGTAATCCTATTGATAGCCCTAGAATTAGTACAAAGTCTCCATTTGCCATCCTTTTTAGGTGCTAGGAATATTGGGACAACACATGGACTAAGACTCTTTCTCACCAACCCCTTATCCAACAATTCTTGCACTTGCTTGGCAATCTCCTTATTTTGAGATAGAGTCATCTTATAGGCTGGTTTTTTTGGTAATGTAGACCTTGGTATGAAGTCAATAGGATGGCTTATGTATCTAATGGGTGGAAAAGTGTTAGGAATTTCCTCCACCATTATATTCTTTTCCCTTTCCAAATATTGCTGCACCTCCTTGGGAATTTATTCCTTACCATGACTAGGCACATTAGGATTGTTTTTGGGCTTCAAAATCAAAGCATACTCAAGGGTTCCTTCTTCCTTCAGGATGTCTAGAAAATATTTTCCACTCACTAACATGACACTTGACCCAATGTTCTTATCTACATCCTCATCCGGTAAAGGATCCATCTTTTATTACCTCCCATTTTTGGTTATGAGAAAGGAGTTTGTTTTCCCATCATGTTGGGATTGTACATCATACTGCCATGGATGTCCTAACAATAGATGGAAAGCATCAATGGGGATCACATCACACAATATTCTATCTTTATACTCCCCTATCTCAAACTCTACCCAAGATTGTTCATTCACTAAGACCTGCTGCCCTTTATTCAGCCATGACACTATAAAAGGGTTAGCATGAGGTAACCTTTTCAATTTTAATTTGTCTACCATCTCCGTGAAAACCAAATTTTCAGTAGAACCTAAGTCAAAAAATACCTTACATAGCTTACCATAGGCATTGCACATGGTTTTGAATAATGTCTTCCTCTGAGGCAATTCTTTTACTTGAGGCACCTTCAACATGGTTCTCCTCATCATCAAGATTTCTCCATCATGGGTCGGGGATGCACTTCCAATTGGGGAATTGACACTTTGGCAACCTTCTTCTTGAATCAACGGGTTCCTTCTCTCTCCTCCTTAAGAGTTTGAGGCTTTCTCAAGACACTTGGTTGCAGTGTGCCCTACTTGGTTGCAATTGAAGCATCTCCTTATGAAGACACTATGGCCCCTTCCTGGTCCTCCAAACCTACCCCTTTCATTGGGTCTCCTTCCTCTAAAGCCTTCTCTTGAACCCGAGTCTCCACTTTGTTCTTGCTGGCTAGACTCACCTTGGGGTTTTTGAGATTGTCCTCTTCCCCAAAAAAATCCTTTTCCTCTAAAGATCTTGCCTCCTTTTCCCCTACTATACTTATCACCTTTTCTTTTCAACTTATCTTCAACCCTCAAAGCCATTTGAAAGCATTCATCTAGTGTCTTAGGAGTCATCAGTCTCATCTCATCTTGAATGTTGAATTTGAGTCCATTCAAGTACCTAGCAACCTTCTCCTTTTCATCTTCATGGTGCCTTGATCTAAAACCAATTTTTGGAATTCCTCTGTGTAGGAAGCCACATCCAAATCCTTTTGCTTCAATTTTTTCATTCTCCTATACAATTGCACTTCATAATCAATAGGCATGAACTGGGCCTTGAGTTTGGAAACCATCCTATCCCAAGAATGAATCATACTCTTGCCCATCTTCAACCTTTCACCTTGAGTATAGTTCCACCAAGTCAAAGAAACACCTTTTATTTTGGTCTTTGCAAACTTCACTTTCTTCTCTTCAACTACTTCTTTGTAATCAAAATAATTATTCAGGGCATCTATCCAATCCACAAGCTCTTCAACATTCATCTTCCCACTATAGGTAAGAATCTACATCTTGGCCTCAGAAGAGTATTTGCCTATTGCCTTGAGGGCTTCAATGAATAGTCTTTGATCAGCAGGTATCTCTAGCTCCTTCCTTTAGGGTTCTTCTTCTTCATCCTCTTTCTCCCCTTCTTCATTAGTCTCCTCACTTGGCCCTTTTCCTTTCTTCATTGCCTTTGGTTCAGCCTTGAGTGCCTCCTTGACCCCAATCTTGTTTATCTCTTCCATCTCTTGGAATTTCTTTGCCACCACTGCACACATTGCCTTTGGAGAAATTATGATATCCTCTTGATGTCTCTCTTCTACTGACATACACCAAAATCTGTCCTCCCAATGATCATACTTGGTCTGATACCAATATGATGCAAAGCCCTTAGAGGATTGAACAAATAAGACCAACTTTGGAAACCACTTCCCCAATTTGTTTGGATCCACTTGTATTAGACTCCTCACAAGGCTCTAGACATCAACAAAATCATACCAAGCATGATAGACCACACATCATGTAAAATTAAGCCTAAACCTCACTAGGCTTCAATGCTCAAACATGAGATAACCATGAACTTGTTGTGGAAATCTTAGGGAACTCCTAAGGAAACATTGGAACATGTTTATAAAGACAATTTTAGACCCCCAGCAAGTTTTTTTTGATCCCAAACATTGAACTATGACTTATCACCATGTAGACCAATCCCTAGGCCTAATAGCCCTCAATGCAGGACAACACCAAAATAAACAACCTCAAGGTGATTGAACAAAACTTCTATACATGAAATGTGATGTCTCAACAAGGCCTTAAACATAGTACAAACTCAGACCTTGACTCTTTATGCAAATCCCCAAAGTGTAAAATTGACCTACTAGGCCTAGAGCCCCAATTAGGTCACTTTTACAAAGAAAGTACCCTCAAAATGATTAAAATAAACATTCCACCATTTGGAAAACCTCATAATATCTCTGAATCCACAAAATACATAATAATTTGGGGTCCAAACATTTCCAATTCTGCCCAACAATTCATAACTTGTCACATAGAGATTCCAGGTTAAAACTTCATGAAACTTACTCCTCCCTCCATTTATGCCCTTGAAATTTTTTTAATATCTAAATAAATACATGGAAATAACATTCCCCCAAGTGGCATGGATTTTGGATTTGGGAATGTCAAGTTATTGACATTTTTGTACAAAACCCTAGGAAAAGAGGGTTTTTAGACTCGATTTTAGAAAAAATGGATGGATCTCACTCAAATATGCACCAAAAGGATTGAAAACAATGGGAAATGAAATATATTTCTATTTTATAACAATAAATACACCTTAATTTGATCAATGAATTCATACAATAAAGATATAAGGTCTGCAACATGTGTTTTAACAACAAATCTACAGGGAAACAGTGAAGTTTTTGTATTCCAATCACCAAAAATTACATCAAAAAATTCCTCTAAGTTTGAGAGAGGTTTATATAAACCATATAAATCCTTCTATCCAATCATAACCACCATTTGATCCTTATGACCATTGACAACCACCTTTTTTCAAAAAAAATTATCATCAAGAATGCAAAAATTGTCATGCAACTTTTGCAATGTTGACAACTTTTCACTCTACCCTATCATACTCACCTAGACTCAAAAAATTAATTACAAATAGGCCAAATGTGGCTCAAATGTTCTAAATACATTGATCTCACCCACTTTGACACCTTTGGGTGACCACTAATCACTAGTTGTCCAAATAGGTCTTGATAGGTTACAAAGTCCAAAATGGCATGAATGCCTTACATAATTGACCAAACATCATGAATTGGTCCAATAGAACTTATTACATCATAAAAACATGAAAAAACACAAAAAATAAAAAGATCAAATCCTTTTGAGTCACTAGGTGCTCCTGCACTAGGCCCTGAGCGTTCAACCGAGTTGGGGGGGTAAAACAAGAACATGCCTACCAGATGTGCTAGGACCTACAGTTTGCACCCACGACAAGTAGAACAAGAAATTCTCCCCGTGGCAACATTTCATTGAGTGAAACTGATGATTTTTTCACCAACTGAGAAAACATTGCCCTAAAAAGACCGCTCCGAATATTATAAATTCAAGACAGGATTTTGTAGGCTGTCCTCACACGATCCGGTATGTTCAAACAGATCATTTGTAGGTGCCATGATTTTGAAGATACGACCTATCAAATTTTGATAATTTTTTGCACTTAGGGCGCTCAAGGGATGACGCTGGTAGGGTATGGCTCTGAGCATTCGATTGAGTGGGGGAATAAAAAAGGAGCATGCCTAGGGTAAGAATGCCTAATCGAATGTGCTCGGATTGATGGTTCGCACCCACGATGAGAAGAACGCGAAATTCCCCTTGTGGCAACATTTCATTGAATGAAACTGACGATTTTTTTGCCAACTAAAAAATCATTGCCCTAAAAAGACCTCTCCGAATCTTGTAAATCCAAGATAGGCTTTTGTAGGTAGCCCTCACACGACCCTATAGGTTCAAATAGATCATTCACTAGTGCCATGATTTTCGAGATACGACATGTCAAATTTTGACAATTTTTCACACTCAAGGCACTCAAGGGACGGTGCCGGTATGGTATAGCCCTGAGCGTTCAATCGAGTGGGGGGGGGGCATAGAAGAGGAGTATGCCTAGGGTAATAATTCCTAATTAGATGTACTAGAACTAACGGTTCGCACCCACGACGAACATAATGAGAAATTCGCTCTATGGCAACATTTCATTGAATGAAATTGACGATTTTTTTGCCAACTGAAAAATCACTTCCCTAAAAAGACCACGCTTAACATTATAAATCCGAGACATGATTTTGTAGGAAGCCCTCATGCAAACTTGTAGGTTCAAACAAATTATTCGCAGGTGCCACATATTTTGAGATACAACTTGTCAAATTTTGATAATTTTTTGCACTTAGGGCACTCAAGGGACGGGGCCAATAGGGTATGGCCTTGAGCGTTCGACCAAGTGGGGGGGTAAAATATGTATATGCCTAGGGTAAGAATTCCTAACCGGATGTTCTGGGACTAACAGTTGGCACCCACGATGTGTAGAACGATAAATTCACTTTGTGGCAACATTTCATTGAATGAAACTGATGATTTTTTTGCTAATTGAAAAATCGCTGCCCTAAAAAGATTGCTTTGAATCTTGTAAATCCGAGACGGGATTTTGTAGGTAACCCTAACATGACCCTATAGGTTCAAACGGATCATTCGTAGGTGGCATGTTTTTCGAGATACGACCTGCCAAATTTTGACAATTTTTCGCACTTAGGGCGCTCAAGGGACTGCGCCAGTAGGGTATGGCCCTGAGCGTTCGACTGAGTGGGGGGGTAAGATAGGATCATGCCTAGGGTAATAATGCCTAATTGGACATATTGGAACCAACAGTTTATAGTCACGATGAGAAAAACGAGAAATTATCCCCTTGACAACTTTTCATTGATTGAAACTGATGATTTTTTGGCCAACTGAAAAAATGCTGCCCTAAGAAGACCGCTCTGAATCTTGAAAATTTGAGAGAGGATTTTGTAGGTATCTCTCATGTGACCCTATAGGTTCAAATGGATCATTTGTAGGTATCACAGATTTTGGGATACAACTTGTCAAAGTTTGACAATTTTTTGCACTTAGGGCGCTCAAGGGATGACGTTAGTAGGGTATGGCCCTAAGAATTCAAACGAGTGGGGGGGGGGGGGGGTAAAATAAGAGATAATGTATCTTTCAGTAGCTAAATGAAAATCAAAACAAGTTTATTTTTAGAGTTCATATATTCAGATCTTAAATTTAACGGGCAATGTGTGGAAATGGACACCTCTTCACAGTATCTCCCTGTTGAGATGACTTTAATGATGGTGGATTGTTGCTAAATGTAACCAATCGATTATGAAAAAAATTGCATTCCGCTATATAAGATGCTTTGCTACTTTTTTTATTTTTCATTACTAAGTACTTTCATGTTATCATTATTACAAATACCAATATGGTCATTAAATTTGGTGAAGTTGCCAAAGGCAACCAAATTTAACACTTAGGATTTAGATGAAACAAATTATATACAATTTCAACGTTATACAAACAACATTGTATTATTCATTAATTAACCATTGTTAATTATTGGATTGAAGATTAAAGTTTAAAATAATGATGCCATGCACATGAGGAACAAGATATAAAAAAATCTCAACTTCTATATATATCAAAATGTCGAATAATTACAAGTGTATGTCCATATACAAAATATATGTCCACATACAAAATATACATGCCAAATAGACATGTGAGTATATCAAAATGATCTATAACATCCTAAACTACTGATGGATCATCAAAATCGATCCTCTTTGCCGCACTGTTCCTCTCTGAAGGATCTTGCACAAGAAAAATCAAACCATAATTAAGATTAATTATATTATATAATTCACATTGGAAAAGTTAACATAAAAATCAATATACATTGAACTATAATTGAACTCTAAAATTTAATTCTTGTTTACCTCATCTCCATGTTTCCTCTTTATCTTTGGAGAAGTCTTGGCATATGTCTTTGCTAGAGGAGGTATGTCATCAAGATTTTCAAACACAACCTACATATGTTCACAAACATAACATTGATACAAGTTAGCATATAATTGTCACTAATAGGAATGAATTATATCTACCAAACACAAAATAAAATAAGCACATGTACTTGATGCATCTCTTCTTATTCTTCTTCTTCTTCTTCTTCTTCTTCTTCTTCTTTAGGTGTAATGGATGCAGTCAACAAGGATGTGAAGCCAACAATTTTCTATACATAAAGACGACAAGTATGTGAAACTATTAATCTATGTAGACATGTATAATCATTATAAGTTATTTTAACTCTTAATTCAATCATGTTTGCATTCAATTACCTTTCCCTTATCTCCAAATGCACTAGAAGATCCCGAATCATGCGACACTGCACACACACTACTTGTTTCCTACAAGAGTAAAATAAGATAAACATGCAAGTTACTATATAATTTAATTAATGCAAATATAAATGACGAGCATGTATGTACAATAAAAATGTAAATGGCTAGGTGCAATAATATATGTACCATATAGTTGTCAAGGCCAAATGAAATGGTTGTAAAGGTGCCATCATGGACCCGTGTCAACTCCTCCTTTGTCATCAACTGTTAAATAGACCATGTATATAAATATTAGTACTTAATACTATCTAGATTATAAATATTCATTTAAAATAAAATGCACTGTGAAAATACAACTCTTACCACTACATCGTCAGTGTATGATGAAAGTACCTCCTCGCCTCTAGCATGCGAGGACTCTCCAGGGTATCCTGCAGTCCCCATTATCACATCTGGTGCATCGTGCATTTCATGCACCTCATGATCTGCAGTGTCCGCGGGAGGATCAACAGGCTCTCTAACTAGACCTAAGCATAGATGCCCACACATAGCACAACTATGCGACACACAAATATGTGGAATCGAAGAGGACATGTTAGCACCACCAAATCCACTGCTACCATCACTAAAAGGCTGAGCTAGTGCCCCATCCTGAGAAACCAAAAGGCTAATCAAAGAATGAATAGCCAATATAGTCTGTGACGCTACCTCAACAATGATATCTGGATGCTGCACTGGAGGTGGGGGATTAACAAGAGGAGGGGGGACATATGGGCCCTGTACTACTCAAACTTCCCTAGGTCTATGTTGAGGCATACCTAAACCCACACCCTGGAAAGGCTTGATGTCAAAGTAGTTGACATGCTTTCCCAAAACAAACTCAACATGCAAATTTTAAAGAAATAAAAGGGGACATCAAGATTGTCGTTGGGTGGTTTATCAAAATCCATCCACCAATGATCCCAAAAGTTATTCACCATATCATCATTTGTAAACCATTTTATGGAAAGTTTTATTTTTTTCACATCTACGGGTTGTCTAGTGCGGGGATTGACAAACAATGCAACAATATCAACTTTCGAAATCTCAAGCTCCTTGACCTAATCATAGGTCAAGCCATTCACATATCTAGCCCTCATGGAATCTTGCTACAAAAGAGCAACATTGTGCTCCTCAGTGACAGTTTGTACATTGTTTATTATAGCTTTGAGGGGATCTAACATTGGGGCTAGATGAGGGATTCTACTATAAATATTTGCAATGCCCCTCAATTGGTTCAAATTTTGACCAATTAAATCCTGAATTGAGGGGGGGTTTGTCAATGGAGGTATTGCTACAGGAGGGTTTGGTGGTTGTGGTTGTTCACGATTTTCACTGTTATCCCCCATTTAACCTGATTGAATTTGAAATTTTTAATTTAATCAACAAATTTGAAAGAAAATTGTATTTCAATTAAAAAAACCTAGTTTCAATGAAAAACCAAAAAACAAATAAAAAATGCGAAAAAATTGATAAAAAAACAACAAAATGGCATGAAATCATACCTGAGATGAGAAAATCACAAATTTTTATGCTTAAAATCCGATATCCATTATTATTCGATATCAGATTGCTCTCCTATAGCGCAACCCATGGGTGAAAAATGACCCATGGGCAATCACAGTGGGTATAAAAATACCCACAAAAATCTGATATACGATTCTTCTAGGGTTTTTGCGTTTTAAATATTATATATCATATATCATATATAATCTAATATATATTATATATAATATATTATATATTATATTATATATATAATATAATATATAATATTATATATATTATGCATTATATACAAAAATATTAAATATATATTATATAAATAATATAATATATAATATATAATATATAATATAATATAATATATATTATATTATATAATATGCATTATATAAATATAATATATTATATATAATATATAATATATATAATATATTATATATTACATTATATTATATAATATATAATATATAATATAATATAATATAATATATATTATATATTATACCATATATAATATAATATATATTTTTTTAATATAATATCCCATTAATATCGGATATCCGATTTGCTTGGGTTTTTGCCATGGCAAGATGTACTGACATCCAAGCCAACCAAAAAGTCAACACAAATTTTTCGCGTTTTTAGGTGAGTGGAGAAGGCTATTTTTTTCATATCGCAACTTTTTGTACCCCCATGATCCTGCACATACCCATGAATGTCCCAAACACTTTTCCAAATCTGCAAACCAAGATATTGCAATTCTAGAGTAATGCACAACAATATCCAAAATATTGAACAACACAA
This sequence comes from Cryptomeria japonica, assembly GCF_030272615.1. Classification (NCBI taxonomy): domain Eukaryota; kingdom Viridiplantae; phylum Streptophyta; class Pinopsida; order Cupressales; family Cupressaceae; genus Cryptomeria; species Cryptomeria japonica. The sequence continues at coordinate 359,116,607 of NC_081409.1, forward strand.
CCAACAAAAAACCAACCATAATACCGGATCTCATAACTCGATCAAAATCACCATGCGAACCATTGAAACTTCTGCTGAATCAACTAGAGATACTTATCTCAAAGCCTTTTAATCCACAATAACTCATCTCCAACACACTGGCCGAACCAACTCATTCAATATGACTGCAACACTTGAACACAAGAATATGTTGACATCAATGACAACACATCATTCCAACAAACTTCTCAGCAATATCCAATAATCTCCCCCTTTGGCATTGGTGGCAATATATGAATGTGAAAAACAATCAATGCAAATAAAGAAATCAACATTCCAAAACTCTCAACAATCTCCCCTTGAGATCATGCACATAGCTCAACATAAGAATCTCTCCCTCATAGGATATTACACAGTTTTTCACATGACTCTCTCCCCCTTTAACATCAATGCAAAATGCACATATACAAATCATTATTCTCTCCCTCTTTGAAAAAATCACAAATTTGAGCAACTGAACCACATACTGACTACTCCCCTGAGTAGTAACCACCACTCATCAATCTGAATCACAAGATATCTCTGTGAAATCCATCGGACTGATGCAACCCAATGTATCTTAGTTCTCATCAAGAGGGGCAAGCACCCCTATCTTCTCTCTGAGATACTCAAAAGTATCTTTAGGCAAAGGCTTCATGAAGATATCTACAATTTGTTCCTTTGTAGATACATACTCCAATCTGACTTCCTTCTCATTCACCTTCTCTCTCAAGAAATAAAACTTGATTGATATATGTTTAGTGTTTGAATGCAACACCAGATTCTTAGAAATGCTGATAGCACTTGAATTATCATAGTATATGGAAGTAGGCTCATCAAAAACAACTTTGATATCCTTCAACATCTGCTTCATCCATACCATCTCAATACAATTGCTAGCAGCAGAAATATATTAAGCTTCTACAGTAGTTAAAGAAATAGCATTCTGCTTCTTACTCATCCATGAAACCAATTTCTTCCCCAAGAAAAATGTACCACCACTAGTATTCTTTCTATCATCAACATCACCTACCCAATCAATATCAATAAAAGAAATCAAAGTGAAATCATCATCTCTAGAATACCACAAACCAAAATCAACCATCCCTTTCAAATATCTGAAAATTCTTTTAACAACAACAACATGAGATTCCTTAGGATCAACTTGAAATATAGCAACAAGACAAACAACATTCATAATATCTGGTCTAGTTTGAGTCAAATATAACAGTCCACCAATCATAGATCTGTATCTAGTTTGATTTTCTTTCAGAGAATCATCGTCCTTTGTTAACTTACATCCAGTCACCATAGGTTTACCAACTGGCTTTGAATCATCTAAACCAAACTTATTCAACAATTCCTTCACATACTTATACTGTGATATAAAAATACCTTTATCCAACTAAGTAATTTGCAATCCCAAAAATAATTTTATCTCACCAATCATAGACACCTCAAACTCATTCTGCACATCATTAACAAACTTCTTGCACAAGCCATTATTTCCACCAAAAATAATATCATCAACACTTAGGATGTTATCATTATCAATCTTGAAGTACATATTACTATCAGTAGTACCTTTATTGAATTTAGGCTTCATCAAATACTTATCTAATCTTGCATACCAAGCTCTTGGGGCTTGCTTCAATCCATACAGTGCTTTCTTCAATCTGAAAACCATATCTTTCTGATCTGTCAACTTAAAACCATCGGGTTTCTCAATATAAACTTCTTCTTCTAGCTCACCATTAAGAAAGGTTGACTTGACATCCATCTAATACACTTTGAAATCTTTGTAAGCAGCATAAGCAAGAAATACTCTAATAGCTTCAATTCTAGCTACCGAAGCAAAAGTCTCCTCAAAATCAAATCCTTCCATCTGAGAATAACCCTTACAAACAAGTCTTGCTTTATTCCTAACAACTTATCCCGTTTCATCCAATTTATTCTGAAACACCCATTTAGTTCCAATTACATTTTTATCCTTAGGTTTGGGAACAAGAATCCATGTATTATTCTTTTCAATCTGGTTCAATTCTTCTTCCATTTCTTTAACCCAATTTTCATCTTTACATGGTTCACTAACATTTTGGTTCAATCTTAGAAATCAAGCAATACTCTTCAACAATTCTTCTCCTAGTCAGCACTCCTTTATTCTTATCACCTATGATCTAATTCTTTGATTGATTCAGTCTCACATACTTGGGAGTCTTAGGATTTTCTTGATTTTTAGACTCTTGAGCTCTTTCATCTACACTAACACTTGTACCTTCTCCTTCATTCTCAGGCTTTTCCAGAATAATTTGAATTTGATTCTGGGTTTGCACTTGCTTTCCTTTATCTGAATTGACATCGTGATCATCTGAATCATATCCACAAGATCTAACCTGTCCCTCATTGCCTTTATCAACCTTCACATTAGCACTCTCAACTATCTTTCTCAATCTATTATTATAACATTGGTAGGCCTTGCTTTTAGTAGAATAACCAAGAAAAATTCCTTCATCACTTCTAGCATCAAATTTCCCTAGATCTTCATCTCTTTTGATATAACATTTACTTTCAAAAATTCTGAAATATCTAGCTATAGGAACATGACCAAACCATAACTCATAAGAGTCTTATAGATATTTGATGGACTTGAAAAACATTGAGAGGGGGGGTGAATCAATGACACCAAAAATAAAACTACTTCAAACACTAACTGGTAGATGAACTTAACAAAGATTTTAAACACAATGCATGCAATCCAAAATAATATAACAACATACACAAAAAGTAAAGCATCCACCATAACACAAGTGTTTGTACATGGCAAAACCCAAGTAGGTTAAAACCACAGTGAGATGGAACTCATAAGTTAACTATTTGCAGTAATAGGTAACTGACCAGTTAAGGTCTACAAAGTGATCTACTAGGAGCGAATCTTGTTAGAGATCCCAAAGCTTGATTATAAGCTTATACCCTGTTAAAGGCAGTACCCTGTTAGGAGTAACCTCGGTGGAGGATTTCAGAATCTAAACTAATGGATCACCCTGTTAAAGGATTTATACATTGAAGCTTGTTAGAGCTTACCTAGTTAGGGGATTTGATTCTACTGTAATGGTTAGAAAACAACAAGAATGGTTTGATATGCTCTGAGTAGCATAATACTTGCTTAATTAGATCCTTCTAAACATATTCAACACTTCTCTCCTTCATACTCTGCAACTTAACTCTTTTTCCTTTTGAACAAAACATAACACTTTTCACTCTATCAAATAATTCATTGTAATGTCAATATATAGACTTTATGATTTCAATTCGGTCTTAAGAAATCATAACACGATTTCCAAGGTGCAGTGTATTTGGACAAGTGATCATAACTCATCACAAAAATTACCGCCAAGCAGTTGGTGCTCGTAACTCATCATGAAATGTGGTAACTCATCACAAAATTATCAAATACCGGTTGAAAAATCAAATACCGGTTTGAATAGAACATATGAACCACCATCCTTAAATCTCCGCTTGATCTCCATCTTGATCTTCATCTTGATGCCGACTTAGTATAATCACAAACTGACTCTTATGCACATACCGGTTGACACAAAGTACCGGTTAGAGATAAACATTTTGGTATAACCTCTAACATACCAGTTGACAGAGAACAATTGAAGTTACACCGGTAGTCAATATTATCATATGTGTGTGTGAGAGGGTTTCATCAATGACAACAAATTATGAATACATTACAATCATCATCAAGCCAACAATCTCCCCCTATGGGATTGATAGCAACACTTAGAAAATTTTACAGTATTACCAGTAAGTGTGCATACACAACAAATTTACATAGATACTCATGCTCCCCCTTAATGCATACATTCTACAAAATTTTCAAAAACACACCTATATTTCTACTCCCCCTTTGACAACAATGCCAAATTGAAAAAGTAATATATATATATATATAGAAAATTTGTATCAAAGTGTTGAACATATACAACAATAACTTAAAAGTTCATGCATTATATAATCTCATAAAAATAACATTGTAGCTCTTCTTCATCTATGACAAAGCATTTTCCCATGATTCCAATATGTTCTTAGTATACTCAAATGTAGACAACAGCTGTGAATGAAATTCTTTCATTGAGTTCAGTGTGCAGGTTTCAAGAGTTGCAAGAATAGCTTCTGCATTGGAGTGGGCTCTCTGAAGTATGTCTACCTTTGATGTGAGCTGACTTTTGAGTTCTTTTAAGATATCTAAGTCTCTTTGCCTTCTCATTATCATAGATGTTCAGTCTGTTATGCAAATCATCTACATATTTGTTAAAGGCATGTATGGAGTCCTAGAGTGGGACATATGCCTTGCATATCCTTTCCATTTCTTGCTCTGTTTCAATTTGACTTTTTGAAATGTTAGAATAAAAGAAAGTAACATTGGAGGGAGAAGCAAGATACTTTCCTCCTGTTTCAATAGCTTTACTCAACAAACTTTTATTGTGTAATAGAACCATTTTGCCACTATCAATATCCTTTTCCAATTTTTCTCCATATTTCTTCTTGTGACTCTTTTCAGCATACAGTTGAGCAACATCTTCTAGTGACTTGATTTGATCAGATGCATCTGCAACTAACTGACCAAGTTTGCTAATGGGTGTAGATAGATGTGCTATAGATGTTTTTGGTAGCAGACCAGATAAAATATCTACTATAGTCTAAATTGTTTCAGCTTTAACCCTTTGCTCTTTCAATCTCTTCTTATGCACTCTAGATTGAATGACATTTGCAATCTACATCATTTCTGATGCACTCAAATTGTTCATATCGATAGGTCCTGAGATACCTAGAGAATCATCATCATCTTCTTCAAGTTGGTTCTTCTTTGCTAGTTCAGGGGATACAACCTTAATGATAGCTTTCTCTGTATTCTTCTCTGTTTCCTTTTCAGAGGACTGTGTGACAACATTTTCAGTAGGCTCCTTCTGAATAGCTTGAATGATCAGTGGAGATTGAGGTTTCTCTAGTTGTTTAGTTGCCGATGGGTTGTCCACTTTTAGTTGAGTTGCCGGTTGTTCAACTAAGGTAACCTGTACATCAACATTTGCAGGAGGCTCCATATCTGGTGCAGTGTTATCTCTAGATAGGTCGATTGTGTCCTGAACATCATCAACAACATGAATAATTGAGTCATCCTTTTTCTTGAGAGGGTAGATCTCATCAGGTTGAATAATCTCCTCTTCATCCATTTCCAGTCTATTAACATCATCAACAACATTGTCCTCATTCATAGAGGATTGGATGAGTTCTTCCATCCTTCTGATTTCACAGGCTATTTGATGGGTCTCAGTTTCAACAATTGTCTTCTTTCCACTGAGTAACTTCAGTCTTTTTGCTTTGAATGTAAACTGAGATTTGTATCGAGCAACTAAGGCACTAATATCATCTTTAAAAAATTCAGAGAAATATTGTACACATACCTCATCAATGATTTCTTTTTCTAATTTAATAGCTTCCTCCCATTTATTCAAAAGAATAGTGTACAAAGAATTTAAGATATACTTTTCTAGTTCATGTGGATATCTACTGTAATGACACAGATGAGTGATTACCTATTGAATCACTTGTTCTTTCTCATTCTCAATGAAGGAATCAAAATGCTCTTTTACATTGTCAAATCTATTCCTCCTTAGTGTCTTCATTGTTCGTTCAAAATGGGTTTCTGGTTTGAAGGATGCTATATCAATAGGCACAGTTGCCTTTGGAACTTCCTTAACCTTCTTGGATATTCCGTCTATTGCTTTTTCCTTATTTGGTTCTTCGTCAGAATCTATTCCCTTAGACTCTGGTTGCAAAATTAATTTTCTGCCTCTCTTCTTTGTCTCCTTCTTAGTATATACTTTGGGTTCCGGTTCCTTTTTGGTTAGGACACTCCGAGTAACCCTAGTACTCTTTTTTGCTGGAGATGCGTCATCAAATTTTTTATTCTTTCCTTTTGTACTTTTAACAGGTGCAATATTGGTTTGTGCAGGTTAATCTTGGACTACCATAATGTCCAATTTTGCCTTCTTTTTGTCTATAGGTGATGCTAATAGAGTATTAGCATAACCAACCAGAAGGTCATAGTTTGCCTCATAGCTCATGTTGTCCATTTCTTCCTCTCTTGGCTCAATTGCTTGCATCAGGCAAAAATCAGTTGTAACGGTGAAGATTATATCCTTTTCAAAGTTCTTTACCACTTCTTCTGGTAGTCTCATTCTCATACTCATTTTCTTTTGGAACTCGTTAAAATATTTGTTTATGGCAGTAGGGAAAGTATTCTTTACAACCTTGATGTTGTTCTTAATTTGTGCTGAGACTGGTGAGTCCTTTGACCACTCAATGTCTCCAATTCCTAGTAGAAAGTTCTAAAAATAAAAGAATAATCTGACCAATAGCTGACCATACTTGAATTTCTGACTATTATCCTTTTTAACTAATTGCAAATTTTGAAATAACTATCTTCTGATGGCTTCACAGAGATCATAATTTGCATTATCAACAATCATTCTGTGAGCAGTACGAATTGCTGTAGATGGAACACTATTAAGTCTACTAGAATAAAATACTCGGTAGCCTATTACCATTGTTACTAGTTTCACTGCAGGGTCTCTAATATTGTTGATAGAAAAGGCATGCTTATCAGAAGTAGAACCGGTTAAAGAGAATACCGTGTCTTTTGAAATTCTTCTGAGAACAAGTACTTCACCGGTTGAGAAATAACCAGTTACATCGTGAATGGATTCCTTAGTTATTGTGTGAGTTCTCTCTAAATACATATTCTCTCCATGAACTTGACTCAAAATGATTCTGATATGCTCATCCTCAAAATCTTCAAGAAAGTAAGTGACATTATGAAACCCTTTTCGAAAACCGTAGCATACTTTGTTTCAATCTTTCTGTTCTTATCACAAAGTGATTTCAACTATGTATAAATGTATAGAGATCCTATATCTTCTATTTTGTAGTCAATGTAACTAGACAAATCACCTTTGATCACAATTCCACTCGGAACTTGTGACAATGCATTATACGACACAATTTGTTCTGCCTCTACAGCTTCCATAGGCTTAGAAGTAATCATTAACCTCTCTACAGACTTTGAAGTTGACGCCATTCTAGATGAACAAGATTCAAAGTAGTATGTTCAAAGAAATACCTTGTTTCATGCACGTTGCCCCATTTACCGGTTGAAATTCCCAAGTGCACACTAGTTTGACCTTCTGCAACCTTCAATTCAGCTTAATTTCACAATTCACGAAACAATTCGGCAATTTACAGTAAAACAATCTTTCTCAGCTCAGCAAGCGCTTCAAATTTCTTTCTCGAATGAGTTAGGATAAAAATGACAAAGTAAAAACTCACTTTTATCCTTTTAACCCACTACATTAAATGCTCGCCCGTTTAGGGTTACAAACCCTAATTTCACCGCTGAAGGGGAAAACCAGTTGATAACATATTGACAAAAAGTTATCAAAATTTCATGTTTCAAAATTCTTTTCCCGCTCATTTTTCTCAAGGGGTCCGAAGGTATTTTAACTATTAAGCTCCCCTTAGCCATATTAAAAAGGCTTAAGTTAACGGTGCAGGGTTCTCTTCACTGGGTGAAGGAACAATTTCTTCTCTAGGTGAGTCATCACTTTTCTTCTTCCAAATCTGATTCATTTCCTCTCTGGTTTCTTCAACATTAACTTTCTGCTTTCCTTTCTGATCCTTAGAAGAGTTGACCAGTTTGCTATTTCTAGATCTACAAAATTTTGCTAAGTGCGTTACAATGATAACAAGCCATACTAGATGATCTCCAAGGTCTTGCATTTCCTCTTCCTATTCTTCTTCTGTAGCTCATAGCTACATGACCAAAGTTATTACAGATGGTGCAAATAGCATTTGTTACCTTTTCCATCTCAAATGGACTAAACTGGTTGCCGTAGGATCTTTGCCAGTTCAGGTTTACCCGGTTGTCAAAATTCCTCATCCGGTCACCATTTGGTCTTGGATGCATGTGTGGTACAAGATTGTTTTCTCCATATCTGCACTCAATAGATCTATGTCCATACATTCCACATGTGAAGAAATGACCTTCAAATTTCTTGGACACATACCTAGCATTAGTATTGTAACTTGCATTTCTGTTAGGTTTGTCTTGACAAACATTTGCAGTGTGACCAGGTTTATGGCAAACAAAACAAACAAGTTTAAAGACCTTCTTATCGGTATGCTTGTTGAACTTAGGAGAAGATTTATTCTTAGGATTGTTGCTCTTTGTACTAGAGGATTCACCTTTTTCAGTTGTGTGAAAACCAAGTCCAGAGATATCACCCTTCATTCTTTGTGATTGAATTTGTTCTTCCAGCATGGTAGAGCTTCTACTGAACTTCTCCAATTTCTCATTGGCTTCAGTAAGCTATTTGATGAGATCTTCATTATGCTTTGACAGGTTCTCTCTCAGAGATGATGCCAGTTCAAGATCTAGTTGTAGGTTCTCCTTTTCTTCTCTTTCAGCAATCAAATGCTCATGCATAGTAACACTTTCCTGTTTGATCTTTGTGATCTCTTGATCTCTTTCCTTGATAATATCTTCAACAAATCTTTCGGCTTCCAATTCCCGACTCATGCGGATAGTGAGACCTTCTAGCTCTCTCCTTAGATTCAACTTCTCACTATTTAACTTTTCAACTTCCTCTGCTAAAGCATCAATATTGGCTTCATCTGAAGAACTATTATCATATATCTCTAATAGTTGTTCAGTTAGCTCTCTCCTCTTGACTTGTGAAGCTTTCAGTTTGACCCTAAGGGTTTCAAGTTCATTTCTGCTAGCTTCTATCTCTCTTGCCATCTCGAAGTAGCTCATGTCCCCCATGGTGGTTTCAAGGCTCCCTTCTAAGCAATTAGGCTTCAAAGAAGTTAGGCTCTGATACCAATTGATGGACTTAAAAAGAACTGAGAGGGGGGGGGGGGTGAATCAGCGACACCAAAAATAAAACTACTTCAAACACTAACCTGTAGATGAACTTAATAAAGCTTTTAAACACAACTCATGCAATCCAAAATGATATAACAACATCCACAAAAAGTAAAGCATCCACCATAACACAAGTGTTTGTACGTGAAAAAACCCAAGTACGTAAAAACCACGGTGAGATGGAACTCACAAGTTAACTATCTACAGTAATAGGTAATTGACCGGTTAAGGTCTACAAAGTGCTCTGCTAGGAGCAAACCTTGTTAGAGATCCCAAGGCTTGATTATAAGATTATACCCTATTAAAGGTAGTACCCTGTTAGGAGTAACCTCGGTGGAGGATTTCAGAATCCAAACTAATGGATCACCCTGTTATAGGATTTATACATTGAAGCTTGTTAGAGCTTACCCGGTTGGGGGATATGATTCTGCTGTAATGGTTATAAAACAACAAGAATGATTTGATCTATTCTGAGTAGCTCAATACTTGCTTAATCAGATCCTTCTAAACATATTCAACACTTCTCTCCTTCATACTTTGCAACTTAATTCTTTTTCCTTTCACACATAACATAACACATTTCACTCTATCAAATAATTTATTGTGATGTCAATATATAGACCTTATAATTTCATGTTGGCCTTAAGAAATCATAACATGATTTCCAAGGTGCAGTTTATCTAGACAAGTGATCATAACTCATCACAAAAATTATCGCCAAGCAGTCGGTGCTGGTAACTCATCACGAAATGTGGTAACTCATCACAAAATTACCAAATATCGGTTGGAACAATCAAAGACCGGTTTGAATAAAACATATGAACCGTTGTCCTTAAATCTCCGCTTGATCTCCATCTTGATCTTCGTCTTGATGCCAACTTAGTATAATCACAAACTGTCTCTTATGCACATACCGATTGACATAAAGTACCGGTTAGAGATAAACCTCTTGGTTTAACCTCTAACATATCGGTTGACAAAGTAAACAATTGAAGTTACATCGGTAGTCAATATAATCATATGTGTGTGTGAGAGTGTTTCATCAATGACAACAAATGATGAATACATTACAATCATCGTCAAGCCAACAATATCACCTTTGATATGCACCTGGTTGAAAGTGTATACTACAGTACTCACAACTTCTCTTCAATAGATATGCAAAATATTTCCTTCAATCATCATCATCCTAACAACTTCCTAAATTGTTCTATTCTTCCTCTCCACAACACCATTCTGTTGAGGGGTTCGTGGAGAAGATAACTATCTCTTCACCCCATGCTCTTCACAAAATGAATTGAACTCATTAGAAGTAAATTCACCACCTCTGTCAGATCTTAGACACTTTAGCTTCAATCCAGTCTCTGTCTCAACCATAGCTTTGAAAATCTTGAACTTCTCCAAGGCTTCAGACTTTTCCCTTAAGAAAAGTAATCCACATCATCCTTCAATAGTCATCAATTAGAAACATGAAATACTTGTCACCCTACAAGATTCTCACTCTAGAACGCCCACACAAAATAGTATGCACAAGATCCAATATTCCATTAGAAGTATACTATTTTCTTTTAAGAGAAACTCTTGTCTGCTTCCCTAATTGACATTCCTTGCATTCGGTTTAGTAGGCTTTACCAACTTAGGAAGATATCTCACTGCTTGAGTAGAACTTATCTTAACCATGCAATCAAAATTTACATGACACATCCTTCTATGCCATAACCAACTTTCATCAATCTGAGTAATCAAACTACTTTTTCCACCAAACTTCAAGTGAAAGATATTACCTTTAGTCTTTGTACCTGATGCAATCTCAATTCTAGAGCTACTCAAGATCTTACATTTTCCATTATTGAATTTCAATTCATATCTCTTATCAACCATCTATCCAACACTCAAAAGATTATGCTTTAGATCTTCAACATACAATACATCATTAGTGTAATGCTTAGCATAAAGAGAAATAGAGCCTCTACCCTCTACCATAGATTATACCAGCTTTTTCATCACCAAATATTACTACACCACCATCATACTTTTCCATACTCATAAAATTATTCTTATCACCTGTCATATGATGAGATCAACAACTATCAATAACCCATTCATCTTTCTCTTCAACTTTAGCAGCCAAAGCTTTGTCCTCATTAATACATCTAGTAGAATTAGCAGTCACCAAATAATCTTCCTTGATAGCAATGAACACCCATTCATCTCCTGAATTTCCCTTATCAGATTCATCATCTGTCACACCTTCATCACCAGTAAAATAACACTTCTAATATTTAGGCTTATATGACTTTAATGGCTTCTTAGAAACTTTCCAGACACCTTGAGGCAAAATGTCCTATCTTATTACATGAAAAACATTTAAGAGGAAACTTTCCTTCATACTTACCGACTCCCTTAGGTAATCTTCTGGCAATCAAGGCTTCAAGATCGTCAAGCTCTCTTTCTTCTTCTTCAAGCTCTCTCATATCCTTCTCATATCTGGATACCCTTGTAGAAATTTCTCCCGAATCATATTTATTCTTCTCGAAAAGAGTAGCTTTGAATGCAGATTCAGACCTAGGAAGAAATTCACCGAATTCACTCAACTCAAAGGCAATAAGCTTTCCAATCAGCATGTCTCTAGTCACATCTATCATAGTTCAAATCTCCTCAATAGCAATAATCTTGTGCCTGTAAGCATGAGGCAATGATCTCAGCACTTTAGCAACAATATTTGATTCTTCCAATACTCCATCGACACATCTGATGTTCAACACAAGCTCATTCACTATCTACATAAAAGAGGTAATGTTCTCATCTTCATCCATCTTCAACATCTCATACTTTCCCTTCAAGCTCTGCAACTTATCAAATTTCACATGGCTGTCACCTTCATACAAAGTCTCTAGCTTCTTTCATATCTCATGAGCCATTTACAAATCCATCACATTAGTCATCTCATAATCAAACAAGGCACTTAGAAGTGCTTCCTTAGCTCTAATATTGAATTCATCTTCCTTTATCTCATTCGGAGTTGTAGGACCATTATACACATTCTTAGTAATCTTCACTGATGCATCTCAAGTGACATTGCATCCAGTTCTTCTAAAGAGTGCAATTCATTCCATCAAATCTAGGACTATCCTTCTTGAAAGCAAAGGTTGCCATCCTGGATCACCTCAAGCGGTCAAGCTTCTTCTGGAGGAACTAGCTCTGATACCAATTGTTGGCAACAAGGCAACAAATTAAGAGGGGGAGGTGAATCGATTTGCTCACAAACTTTACTCAACTCAAACACAATCACATATCTGATGATTAACAATAAAAGCATGAATCAACACCACAACAATAACACACATAACACCAATATTTTTGATGTGGAAAACTCAGTTAAGAGAAAAATCACAGTGGGAATCTACCTACACTGAGATAATACCCTGTTAGGAGAAAATGAAATATTACAATGGGGAATACACATGCATTCAAGCACACTGCCTAGAGATCACTGCTAAAAAATAACAAAGGGCTACAACCCTGAGAAGGCTCACTGCCTTATAAAACATTTGAATTACATCCGAAAGATCATGAACTGATGAAATGGAATCTCCTCATGCTTGGTTATAGTTCTAGTTAAGCACATAACACAAACTCTTCTCTTTCATACTTCTTCACACTTCTTCGCACTTCTTCTCTACTACTGAAAGATCAAATCCTTGTTCGCACACGCAGATGATACCTCTCTCACACATGCTACAATAATATATGCGAACCAAAACAATGTTAGCTAAGACATAGTATGGACCTAAATCAATACCTCAAACATGAAATGCCTCTAAGAATTAAGCCATGAATATCCACAACATGCAACAATCATCTGGTCGACCAAGAACACCACATAACATGAACATACCAGAGAAATCATCAATAACATGTACAACGATCAATACAGACCATCAACATGGATAGGACCCAATCTAAAAAAATCCACGAGCATCATGAATTTCCACATCAACAACCACAACATCAACAACCACAACATCAACACTTACTAGAATCTTCATCATCATTATACCAAACCTCAAGAACACCAACTAAACTGATTGTCAAATTGAAAGATTCACTTGCGAACCTCCAAATCATGAACCATCTGAATTGAGGATACATATGAACGTCCCAAACACTTTGCCAAATCTGCAAACCAATATATTGCAATTCCAGAGCAATGCAGAGAAAAATCCATAATACTGAACAACACAACCAACATGAAACCAATCATAATACCGGATCTCATAACTCAATCAAATCACCATGCAAACCACTCAAACTTCTGCTGAATCAACTAGAGATACTTATCTCAAAACCTTTTAATCCCCAATGAATCGTCTTCAACAAACTGGCCAAACCAACTCATTCAATCTAACTACAACATTGGAACACATGAATATGTTGACATCAATGACAACACATCATTCTAGCTAACTTCTCAGCAATATCTAACATGCCCAATCATATTCAAATTGGGTCTTGTTTAAGGGGGACCAATATTTTTTGGGGTGCCCTAGTCTAGGGCCAAGGTGCTCCACATCATGTTCCTCCAAAAACAAGACCAACAAATGGGAAATGGGAGAAGGAAACCTCAAGATTGGGCTGACTCAGTGGTGTCAACAAGTGACATCAAGGTTGGAGTAAAGAGGACCAAAATGAACCTAGGGGCAATGGATATAGGTCATGGTAAGATAGGAGCACAAACATGAGGTGTGAATTTTACCTGTTTCGATTTATGATGATACACCTTCCTACAATATTCATTATCCCATCATGAGCACAGATCCTATGACAAGATATTTGGTGTTGATTTTTTTGGTTAGTCAGTCTTTTTATTTTTTTATTTATCATTTTAATCTCATTTTAACAATAAGTCAAAGCCACCTTTATCTTTCTATTTCTTGGAGTGTTTAGAAAAGCAAAGAATGAGACATGGTCATTATTTTTGAATGTCATGTTTTTGGAAGGTTCTTGAAAATTTTCCATGGTAAATGCATTCCTTCTAGCATATCATTTATCCTTTAAATCTATGATCATTCATACCTTATGTGCACTAGGACTATAATACTCTAAGACTAACTTTCTCACATATTTTGATAAATTTTTATTATATCTAATATGAATAAGGAAATAATTTTTTATTTATAGTCATTGTCCATGCATTAGATACATAGTCATCTCATTTGTCCACTAGGACTATCATACTCTGACCAACTTTCTCACATGTTTTGACAAGTTTTTGCTTTAACTGGTATGAATAAAGAAATAATTTTTGTTCATAGAGTCATAGTCCATGCATTAGATACATAGTCATCTTGATTCCTTATACTTGATGCATAATATCAAATTTCTATATCAAAATTAGGTTAGCTCTCTATATTTTTTTGGCATAATTATAAGGCACAATATCAATCCACCCACATCCATCCATGCCATAACTATTTGTTTCAACTTATCTAGTATATACTCATACACCTATCACATCACCTATTTATAGTTATTTGAAAGTTTTATAACCTCTTGTCCATCTCACAACATTTATTCTTCTTTATGTTCCTCAATAACACTATGCATATTTATAATGGTTGATAGTTGGTCTTCATTATTGTGACCTTGCATAGATCTTTGATATAGCCATTCTTTCTCTCTTTTTAGCATGCAAATGGATCTCATTCAAAACCCTACCATACTTTGATTTGCCTTGACTATCACAAAATTTATGTACTGTTATCCATTTACACCCTGAATATCCATATCCAATCTCCTCATTACATTGTTCATTAATATAACTCTTCTCTCTTATGACAATTGTCATGTTTATCTCATGACTACCATAAATCTCTATGCAAAGGACATTTTTTGTTGCTTTTGACTATGCATTTTTTATCTTCACATACCCTTTTGTCTTGCTTCTCTATCATGTCCCTATGCCTCTACATATAACATTTCTAAGAGACTATCATGTATAGTTTGAAAAAAATATACTTTTCTTACTTAAAGACATAGAAATGGTATATGGATACTCGAGATATTTTTAGAATATGTTCTTTTGTCACTTTAAAAAGAAATCTTCTATTGCTTCATGTTGACAAGATTGTATAGTAAACTTTTTGAAAATGGTGAACTCAAAAGGTACATAGGATCACAACATATATGATCCTTGAAAATAATTGTTGAAAATACCAACATCTTCCCAAACAACACATTGGTTTATTGACGTGGATTTTGACATGAAACAAAGTCCTATTCTCAAACCTACTATGGAACATGTTCACTCATCTTACTAACAGAAGAACATAACCAAGAAAAGGTAGTAGAGATTTCATTACATTTATCATTGCAAAACCAATAAAATGTTTTCATTCTTCCAACAATGGCCAAGTGTTTGACAAATATTTGCACTACTAACTCATCATAGGGTTTGACTATATACAATAACAAAAGCTCTAACACCTTTTAAGATATTTGTGGGGACAAAAATTCAACTTGAATAATAGACAATGAATATTTAGTACTATAATAAGGAAACAACAATTTTTATTAGGAAACCTCAAGCATGCATAAATCTCATCACAAGTCCTCAAAACCCCAATATATTGAGATACAAACAAAGGCTCTTTAGACACCTAGTACACTGTATCTTATTTAATGGGTTTTTCTTCCCAATATTGTTGTGTTTATTTTCTTTTGAATGGTTACTCTATATTGTTGATTTCTTGGAGGATTGGAATACTCTACCTTATTTATTCTCACTTCTTCTGGATATACATGAAGGCTTCTCTTTAATTGACAATCTTTTGTCCTTAGTTTATTGGCTCTATTATAGCTAAGCACCAGATTGAGCTTCTTTCTCTTTGTTGCCTTTACTTGGACCGTCTTTATGCTCTTTGTGAGGGTTTCATTATATCTATTCTCTAAACAAAAATAAAATGTTGCTTGTTTATTACATTTATTAACACATGTAGACAGTGGTGTGTATGTATTATGCTTCTTGTTGGCAATATGTGTTATCATTGATGTCAACTTGATGTTTGATAATGTGTGTTATCTTTGTTTGTTGGCAGTTGTTGTGTTGTTATCATTGATGTTAACCTACAATTTATGTGTTTTTATTTATGATATATTTGGTATGATGATTATTTATGTATATGGAGGCTATTGGAACTTGTTTTCGCTGATATAGAGTACAGATGGATAATGATTGTAGTTGTTTTGTGTTGTGGATGTCGACCTTCTTGTTGTTTGATGTATGTATGATGTATTGAAGCATGATGATGATATCATATTAAGATGAGGATTAGATGCATTGAGAAGTATTAAGATAAGGATTAGAAGCATGACAATAGAATGGAGGTGTTTGTGTCAATATTGTGCATGCTACTGGATGGTGGTTATGTTTCTGGGACATTCTTGTTCTCGAAAGTTTGATGAAGCAAGTTGTTGTAGGATTCTATGTTGAAGACTATTTAGAAGAATGTTATACATTCCTTCGCATATGATGATATGGTCTTGTGTATTATGACATAATTTTTTATGCTTTGTGGATATCGTACTCCTATCTTGTTAGGTCTCTGGTGTTGTAGCCTATCTAGTTGGTGATTTCACTTTGCTGGAAATCTGGCTAACTGTTAGGATCAGTCTAGAAAATGTCTGTATTTCTTCGCATGGATGTTTTAGGTGTTGCATCTTGGAGGACATGTTTATAATAATTTTTTTTTGTGTCTCAATTCAAGTTTCAAGTGCTAATATGGTCTCCAAGAGTTGATAATGAGCTGTTCATGGCTAAGTATTTTGGCCCTTTGAAATGAAGTGTTCTATACCAATTGTGTTGTGCGAACATGTTTTTTTATGTTGCAATGAGAAATAAGTATTTGGGAATGTTTTGAATATTCAAGGAATGTCCTAGGTTGCATGCTCTACATGATGCTAGATAATCTATTTGGTGCTACATTGTGTTTAGTATTTTTGTTTCAAGGTAATTGTTATGGTTTGATTGGTTGACTTTGTTTCTTGCTTATAATTTATCTTTGGGTGTCTCTGCTTGCATTGGAGGTTGTGTCACATGTTGCATTTGGTTCCTATTTTGGTATGTGGGGATCCACATTGGGTCTATTCATCTGGAAGATATGATTTTGGTCCAACTAGTTATATGCTACATGGTTTATGTACATGTTACCTTGTTGAAGAATTTGGAGGATGTGTACTAGCATGTTAAATATTTAGGTCAACTTAGAAAGATGTGATATGATGTTTTTAGGTCTTCTTTATCTCCCAGATTGGACTACTTTCACCTTAATTATGTTTGGTGACCCACTTGATAGGACTTATTCCTATCCCTATTTTAGCTAGCCTAATCGATTTTTTACAATAAAAAAGATAATTTATATATAGAAGATCAAATTAGTGTGGATTGATGTATAATGTGTGTGGATTAGAGTATGCATGCACTTACATGATCATATCAATTGCTGTATATATGGTGCAAAGTTGAGGTAGTGTGTGGTGACTGTATTGAGGTTGGTCACTTGCGACAAAGGTTGAAGGGAAGATGAACATATTTGGAGATTGTTGGAGGCAGTGTTGTTGAAGGCTTATTAATATTCATTCATATATTCATGTCCCTTACTAAGAGATAGCGAGTCTCCTCAAAAATTTCTTTGTATCTTGCCTTGAGACAGTGAGTCTTATCCTACAAGTCCCTTATATCCTGCACTGGTGTAGTGCACCCTAGCTTGCAAGTCCCTCTAGGAGAAATGAGCTTCCTTGGTAGTGAGCCTAAAACAATATTGTAGTCTTGTTCATATGTCATGAGTTGACTCTCATTGTGTTTTTTCCCAATTTTGGTTATCCACATAAATTTGGTGTTCTCTTATTAATGGTGTTCATTGTTTTATCTTTCATTGCTACTGATAAAGTTAAGGTTAATTTAAGATTAGTTTGAGGCATAAATTTTAAGTGATTGATCAAGATTGATTCACCCCCTCTCAGTCATGGAGTTTGTTTAACACTTCCATGAGCAAAAAAAAGAGTATTCGTAAATTTCCACTAATTAAACATGAATTAAGAACCAAAGCTATGCTATTCAAAACACTTTCCAATCCAACCAACCCTTTGGAAGTATTTCATCTAGTTTAAGAAAGATTATGCATAAATTGCTAACCAAACAACTCATACCTAATAAAATGTGAAAGGGATCACACAAAACCTGTAATGTGGGCATTCATAGGATCTTTAAAACTTCTGTCAACATGTCATAAGCTCTTATTTCTTTTAACATGGATCATTTTGAGAAACCAATTGCTGAATTCATACCTTTCCATTAGCTTCTTGATCTTCTTCAATTTCAAAAAGAAAAATACCTTTACCCCCCTCATGACATGTGCCCTAAATCCTAAAGGAAAAAAACTCAATGTGAAGCTTGGTGAAAAAGAAACCTCTTTTAGTCTTGTCTTTCTTCAATCCCTTTACTTTTCTTTGGCACCTAAAACCAATGCATGAAAAACTTACTAGTGTGGGTGTGACTATGACTCTAAAAGTTTATAGGCAAAAGTAATCATATGTTGACATTATAGACCCCATAGATGCAAAAGATGTTAACACAACCTATTAGCTCTAAAAATAAATGTATCAGATACTTATAAGAATGAAATTATATTATATTATTGAGTCTATATATCTTCTATGATAGGCCTTGTTCTATAATTTAACCAATAGATGTTTATAAGAAGGTATCGTTTGGTAACATAATCATGCAATACTTGAAAAATGTATCACTAAGTTTATACATCTTCAAGCATTTTATAACACCATTCAATATTCTTACTATTCATTCATCCACTTAGTATTTAATATCAACTTGAGGTAGAATAGTAACGAGTTTTCAAATAAATATAATAGAATCACAAAAAATAACCCATTATCTTCTACAACAAGGTTGATCCAAATAGACAAAACTTCCTTCTCTTTTATTTTTAAATATAATAAAGATAGTGGCAAAAAAAAAAAAAATACTAAGTTTTATTTGTCTATAGTAAAGATATTAAATTATATATATGATCATCCAAGGCATATATCATATAAGAATTTATTTAAGGAGGCTTGTGTTGGCCTAAGCAATAAAACTTATAAGACAACCACTATAAGATTAGAGACCCGCTTCACAAGACAAAATAAATAAATAATTTGTTATATAGGAAAGGCATGAAGTCACACATAGCGATAAAGTTGGCAAACCATTTGACATAATGCCTCAAAGAACCATGGTGTAAGAGATATCATGATTGGTGGTTATGCACCCAAAAGGTTTAATGGAAACAACTTTTAGAAACATTCATGTGGATGCAAGCATCAACCCTAAAATGTAGATTGAAAGATCCCGACCATAGAAGAGATATAAGGGCATAAAAAGATATGTAATCTTTATGTTGGCTATCCATAGGTTTTATAGCTTGACTTCGTATTGATTAAAAAACAAACATTAATTCATTTTTTAGTTAATACAAAAATGAAAAAAATATCTAAACATTAAGAATGTAAGGATTATTGATTAGTTTTAGAACTACTAAGCATATGCGACTGGTAGAGATGATATCAAACCCATCATTTGCCAATGACCTTCTGGTGCAGGGGCACGAGGAGACATGTTTGCATCATTTATTTGTGTGTTTTTATATGGTGATGTTTTGTGGTAGGATGTCTGTTGATCCATGTTGATCCATGGTGATGTCCATGGTGGTCCCAAGACAATGTAATAAGCCATAAGGCTCCAAAATGTGTCAATTTGGTCCAAAGCCTCATATGGAAATTTTAGTTATGTTTTTAGTGTTTAGGAGTCTTAGATGTGTTGTGTGTTCATTCTTGGCCTTTTGGTGTGAAGGCAAGAGCCAATTGTAATAATGGTCAAAAGTTGTAATGCTATCATGAGCAACTTTGACAAGTTTTTGCATTTTTGGTTACCCAATGGTTAGCTGGTTGAATGTACATGTTGGGGGTGGCTGTAGGAGTTCCTTGGAATGATATAAGCTTGAGGAAATATGCCAACAGGTTAGGAGAAGCTGGTAATGAAATTCTTGTTTCCAAACCAATCTAAAATTGCACTTTTACTCCATTTTCTTTGAGTTTTCTACACTTATACAGATTTGTACGGATGATAGGCATGAATTGAGAGAAAGACAATTTGAGGCTTTGAATCACCTTTCATTTGACGTTGGAGTGAGGCCTTGAAACTCTTTGGTTTGAAAGTTAAAGAAAATTCTTTATTGCTGGCCTGAGAAACCCTTAAAATCAGGGGTTTGATGCAAGAAGGGTCACAATTCAACATTCCATCTTGGGAATGGCCAGAAACCTTGGGGAATGTTTAATTTCCTTGTATAATAAATGTTCCAAGTGGTTTGGAAGGCAGGAAGTGTCGTTTGCAATTTTTAAGATGATGCCTTAGGGTTGACATCTCTTATGTGGCAAGCCTGTGCAACAGAAGAAGTGGATGAAACCCTTGGACATCGGATTGAAGGGTGTATGAATTTGGAATGAGAGGGACCCTTGAACATGTAAAAACCTTTGAAAAGTTCCCAATATTCCTTCTAATATGATTGGTGAAGACTTTTAGTGACAAATCTCTAATACCGACTAGATAGGTCTAATTAGGGGTAATGTGGATAGACCTCTCAAACTCAAAACCCAGATGCCAAAGTGTGAAGTTTATAAGGGCATAAAAAATGGTATCCAAATATGTGATTTATTCTATGGGTTGTTAAGGGAGATTGGGAGTGATTGAGCAAAAACCCAATCAAGAGGCCTAATTGCTTGTACCCCTTACTAGGTCTCTAAGGGTAAACAATATTGGGGATCTTGTAGATTCTGTTCAAGAGGTCCAATTAAATGAAAATTCCATGTCTCACATAGTTTTTCATCCACAAATATCATACTTCACCACTTGAGCAAAAGATCCTATATGCTAAGGGTTTGGGGTTGTTAGGTGTCCTTGGTTGGAGGGGTTAAGACCATAGGAGTAGAAGACTCCTTGTTAATTTGGAGTTGTATTATTGTGACTAATCCTTTGGAAGGATACCAAGCCTTGGGAAGTCTAAGGAAATACACCATTGGATGGTGACCATTGAAGACCCTAAGAAGGGTGAAACCAACAAAGTTGTGTACAACACCAAACCCTCTGCATTACCTTCCCACCTACATTGGTTTGGGGCACTTAAAAAGTTCCGCAGAGAGCATTAAACAATACTTGCAAACCTCTTCCTGGTTGCTCAGAAAAGGAAGTGTAGATCTGAAGGAACAACTATCAATCCAAAAGAGAAAATATTTTATTATGGTTGATACATCTTTGTTGATCGACATGCATGGACACAAAGAGAAGAACTAATCGATAAAATGCAATAAGGATATGATAAATCCCATGCCATGGTTTTGTACTCGAGATTTTAGAAATTTTAGGCATTTTCAAATGCTAAAAAGGTATATACAATTGAGAGTATAGAGAAGGCATATTTCTTGTTGATCATTGCATCAAAGCTGGATAACTCGTACATCAATTCTTTCCTTCCTCTATTTCACTTATCCTTCCTTCAATCACTCCTCCTCTTCCCTCCTTTTCTGTTGGAAGTGATTCACATGGCCACCATAGATGATTGCAAAGGACTCCTTTGTATCGTCCTCGGTTAACAAGCACTACTCTAGAAGTCCTATCACAGTTGCCAGATCTTGAGCTTCTTTCTCAATCTCCATATCTCCTCTTCTCTAATCTCACGCTTTCCTCTTCCATCAATTTATGCAATTGAAATCTTGTCGACCCCTCTTGCATCTTGAATCCAAATTGAAGATGAATCTTTGGCCTGTTACATATGTTTTTAACCTCCTCGCTATTTCTAAATTAAAAGAACAGAATTGAGTTTGGACATCATGCATGCACATGGATAAAAAGAATCATTTCCTTCAAGGATTCTCTCTTTATTGACACTATGTAACCTATGGATGATGAGACTATTGCAATATGCTTTGAGTTTTGTGGATGCTTATTTTATTATTATGCACAGATGAAGTTACATCATATGTTTGAGTAAGGATATCATTGGTTTTCTTGATTAGGAGATGGTGTTGATGTATTATTATTACTAATGGAAACTTATTATGTTTTCTAATGTCTTATTTATACATAATTTTAAGTATATATTCTATGATGGGAATTAAAAAAAATAACTATGATGGATATATGGTTCCTCTATGATAAGAGCCTTTAAGATGATATATGTCTTAGATGTTGTTTGAGATGTGAGCTTGATACTTCAGCTATTGGTGTAGTCAATTATATATTGACACCATTTGTTGAGTGAACAGGTATTATGGCCAATGGCTATGAGGGGTCACATGGCTCATTTCCTTTGTACATCTCCCTATGAATACCGGTCTCAACTCACAAGGAGTTAAAGAGATATAGTATTGAAATGCGTGCACTTGTTGTTTGTATACGTGTGGTGATACAATATTGTTGTATAAAGTTTTAATTTAGAGGCATTTACATATATTTTACTTTTATTAATTTTATGTGTAATTTTGTGACAAAATTAAATAAAAATAATCTATTCTATAGCGAAAACCACTTTGATGGTGCTTTACACAAGTACAATGGTGAAAACTTATTGACAAGTGCAATGGATAGTAAGCTCTATCCACCATCTATTAGATTCTTATCCACTTCATCCATTACCAAACTTGAGTCTTCCATCAACTCACATCTTATTCTATAGCTCACTTACAACACCTATTATGACGGGTTTTATTTAAAAAGTGTTTCTCCATGTGAATTATACTATTATGTGTTTCATATTAGTTTATTAATTTTAATTTGTTAATATATGTTCTTACATGCTTCTCCTTATCAATGTTTTAATAATTAGTACACTCTAATTTAATTGACATATCAAATTTATTAGCTATTTTCATTTATGAAATCTATATTACAAATAATAAAGAGATATTGTATTTACTTAACATGGTAGTTATGAAACTTGTAAGTTGTTGAAGATAATAAAATGGGCTGAATTAAATAAACTCAAGGCTATATGTTTTTACAAAAATATGGTAGAAAATATATAAAACTTGTAAAAATCTAAGAATCTATCGTGGATTCTTAAAGAGAGTGCGAAATTCATGAGAGGAAAGACATAATGCAATTTTTTTTTTATAGAAAAGACCCTAACAGTAAAAATAAGAGAAGTTATTGAACTATAGAAAGACATAAACACCTAGAAAATGCCTTAAACAAACCAAAAGCAATAAAAATGGGATTTTAGAGAGCTTACTAGATTTTTCCACCATCCCAAGATCAATTGAGAGAGAAATTTTTAATTCATTTCATGTCGCATGCGGTCATTAGTTGGGCCTTTAGCTCATCATTTGATCTCCATGTATGCTTTCCTATTTTTATACATTTACAATACTTCCTTTTGCATGGCTGATATATACATGCATGTCCTTCTAACCCCCTTCTCAGTTTCGCAATGTTTCTTTTTTCGTTTTGTTTGCTTGGTGTTCAATGGTGGACAAATGAACATTAAAATAGTTGCAAGAGAAAAGCATGGATTCCAATGATAAATGGGAAAAAACCTCTCCAATTCTATGTAGTTCATTTTTTAAGTTAAAGAGAGCCTAGTATTGATGTAGGCCTACAAATTCCATGCATTGACGTGAAGGCTTAAAAATGATTATAATATAACTAATTATAATATTCTTAACCATTTTAAATCATAGTGTTTACAACAATATAATATTTAAAACATTATAAGAAATATAAAAAATGAAACTATTAGGATTGAGCTGAAGGACCATTGATACCATGTCAATATTGATTGGTTGTAGAGTATCAAACAAGTTGATATTTAAGGAAAGCCCTTTAATAAGGAAAGCTCTTTAATATTGGTTACATAGATGAATTTGAAAGTTGAACATAGCTATATCATTTATTTTTTTCTTAAGGATCACTTATTTGCACACCCTTCAATTTATTCCTTTCCTTACAATCTCTTTAATTTTAAAAAGTAAGTTTGCACACATTTGATCAAAGCAATAAATAATTGAAAAAATTAAAATACTAAAAAAACAACTTAATTTTGATCAATAATGTTGAATCAATTTTATTATAACTAGGTTTTTTGCCTGGCCTAAACTAGGTGGGACTACAACAGGGGAGCCCCTTCCTAAAGAAAGAAACCCATTAACAGGTTTTAGAAACTCAAAGCTACATATGCAACACTTTTGGAATGAGAGCGTAGGTGCATATTAAAAGGTCCCTCCTTCATTTATTTCTTGCCTCTCTTCCATGTCACAATATTTCATCCTTCCTCAAAAGCCTCTATTTTCAGAATCTATTCAAAACTTTCTTGGGAAAGAAGTGTTTCCTCCATATATAGCCTATTTAAGGACTCCAACTCACAATCTTTCTACAAAATTGTTCCTCCACCAGTATTAACACTATCTTGTATCTCACATTTTGAGGCCTTTGGATTTTTTGAGGTGGTCCCCTTACACGCTTCCTTTTTTTTCATTGCCTTTGGAGTTCCACCTAGACCCTCATCTACTTTCTCCACCAAATAATGGTGGGAAGAAACTTCTTTCCACCTAGATGCAGGCTTATCTAATTTACGCTTGATAGATTGGGTTGCTATATGCCCTGTTTGGAAGCATCTGCGACATCTAAAGGGAATCCCTTCATAATCAATAGGTTGCCGCCAACAACCCTTAGTAGATTTTAGCAAGACCTCCTCATAGAAGTCTCTTGTCATGTCCATTTCCACCAATACATGAGCATAAGCAATATGTAAAAAAATTAAAGAACTTTCTTGCACTACCAAAAATTCCCCCAAAGTGTTCCCAATAGCCTCAAAACAAGATTCAAACCAATACTGAAATGGTAGGTTTAACAGGCTTACCCAAATTGGTACCTTGTAAAAAGATTCAGTTGCAGGATTAAAAGTTGGGTACTGAGGTTTTATCATAAGAAAATACATATCCTTCCAACTCCACTGGTAATCACACGAAATCGTGTTCATGTCCTACACCTCATCGAAGACAACCATGAAAAACCCTCAAGAACTTGGATAAATTTAGACATCTCCTGCGAATATGGGACCCTAGATTTCTATAATTCACTTGTGCAATTCACCGAGACTCTACCAAAACCTTTAAACCCTTGGAGGGACCTCCCGCTCCCTTAACCCTTCCATTCCCCATCTTTCTACCTCCTCCAATAGACATCCCCATCCCTGGTGGAGCATTTCAAAAACACGCTGCGTATGATCTTGACCCATTCCCCTACTTCGAGGTTGGAAAAAATTTCTACACTTGTGCAGAAACCCTAGCAAAAGCAACTTCCTTTGGCAACAACGACATGATTTTTGAACTTGATTTTTTATATTTGATTTTTTATATTTAATTCTTATTATTATTTTGTTTTATTTGTTTGGTGTTCAATAGTGGACAAATTAATATAGAC
Source organism: Cryptomeria japonica (assembly GCF_030272615.1). Taxonomy (NCBI): domain Eukaryota; kingdom Viridiplantae; phylum Streptophyta; class Pinopsida; order Cupressales; family Cupressaceae; genus Cryptomeria; species Cryptomeria japonica. The sequence goes on from NC_081409.1 coordinate 359,142,148, forward strand.
ATAGTTGCAAGACAAAAGCATGAATTCCAATGATAAATGGGCAAACCTCTCCAAGTCTATGTAGTTACTTCCTATTTAAAGATAAAGGAAGTCTAATATTTTTCTAAGTCTATAAAATTCAATGCATTGATGTGACGGTTTAAAAAAGGAGATTCTAATATGACTATTTATAATATTCAAAACCATTCAAAAATCATAGAGTGGAGATTCTAATATGACTATTTATAATATTCAAAACCATTCAAAAATCATAGAGTTAACAATAATATAATATTTTAGACTATTATAATAAATAAACAAATTAAACTATATTAGGATTGAGCTAAATGACAATTGTATCAATAGTGAATGGTTACAAAATTCAAATAAATTGATATTTAAGAATTTTTTTTTGATCTTGTTATACATAGATAAGTTTGAAATTTGATCATAGATATATCTTTTATATACTTTTTTAAGAATCACATCTTTTGATATAATCCCCATACCCTTTCCATTTCTTACAATCTCTTTAATTTCCAAAAGTATCTGAAAATATTTTATCAAAATAATAAATAATTAAAAAGAATCAAAGTAATAAAAAAAAACAACTATATTTTTAATTTTAATTGTTTATTATTTAGGTCAAATGTACATCTAAAGTAGACACGGTGAAAGCTTCACCAAGTACTTTCTTCCGTGGTTAACCATGTAATAGTGTTGACTAAAGAGCCATTTTTATTTTATTTTTTCTCATTTTCTCTTAGTATATATAGCATAGAAGGATCTATAATCAATCTCATTTAATACACAGTGGAAACTACTTAAAGTCCATGAGTCGGTTGTATAAGATTGGATAAAATTTCAACGACTACATTTGTTTAGTTATAAATATTTGCCACTGAATCAACGTGCGTAAGTAGTAGAGGAAGTCTTCATGTACAAGTAACCTCTATTTTGACTGATATAATCTGATAAGCGAAGAATACAGCCTAGAAATTTGATATTTTACCAAACTCAAATAGTTGGTTTAACAGATCTATGGATGTAAATGTTTCATTGCTATAATCTGATATTTTGTCTCCCTATCTTTAACGCGTGCCCGAATTTGGTTCAGTAGAAAATTCGGTTAAAAGTTAAAGATTGAAATTATGGTCTAGTGGGTAGAGAGAAAACAGCCCTGAAACTCTTATGTACCTGTGTTGTTATGCTATGATTCTATTGCTACTGACTTTGTTTTGAAACAAAAAGCAGTTTGAATAGAGGAATACGATTGTAACGTGGTTTGATTTGCTTCTGTTAGTGGTTGAACTGTTCTTTGTCTTTTCTCTGCTAGTATGTTCCTGCTCCTCTTCATTTCAAAGCTTCACATGGAATGTCGGAGCCAGACAATCCCCTCCAACCTACTAAGGACTTTGTGGACTCTAAAAATATCCATTCCCATGATAAATACTGTGAAGACCACCGCTCAAGGCATTCTTATGGTTCAATCAGTTCACTGATTAGTACTAGTGTTGCAGAAGAAATTTTAAGCTATAATGGCAGAGGTATTGAAGTCTGTTGGGTTTGGTTTAACTAGGGTTCTTGTTATGGTGGTTGTCTTCCTTAACGTTGTGTTAGTTCGAGGATATATACATAGACACACTTTTGTCGTAAGTAAATCAAACTTATGAAGCCCTCATTCTTCGCACTTGCACGGATTTTTACTTCATAAGTTTTATTGGATAAATTTTAAGAAGTTTTTGGATGTAGGGAAGTAGTTTATATAATTGGGTAATTCTGATTTTCTGTTTATTAATCATTCTTGTAATCTTTTCAATCAATAGAACGATATATCTATGTTTCAATTTTGTATTTTAAAAAAAAATTATTTTTATTATATTTTTTTTATCGTGAATCCAAAATGTAATGTTATGTAATTACGTGTTTGGATGACAGACTGAAGCCACACCTGTAACAAGGCTCTGCAAGAGGCATAACATAATAACAGTAAATGGGCTATTCCCTGGACCAACTCTGCATGTTAGGAATGGGGACACTCTTATAGTGCAAGTTTATAACAGAGCAAAATATAATGTCACCATTCACTGGTAAGTCTATTTCTACCATGTAATCATGAGTGCGATAGTAGTAATATCTATTTATCTATCTATCTAGAGAATGTGAGAACAATGTTGTATATTTTGCAGGCATGGAGTGCGGCAGTTTCGCACAGGGTGGTCTGATGGGCCTGAGTTCATTACACAATGTCCCATTCGGCCCGGAGGGAGTTACACCTACAAGTTCACCATTACTGGTCAAGAAGGTACTCTCTGGTGGCATGCACACAGTTCATGGCTCAGAGCTACTGTTTATGGCGCCTTGATCATCTATCCAAGGATCGGAACTTTCTATCCCTTTACCACGCCACACCGAGAGACTATAATTCTTCTTGGTATTTTATAACATCAAAACATCTTATTGCTTACTACCCTATTCAGAAGATTTTGAACTCTATATGATTGTATTTATTACTTGATGATTACAATTTGTGGGAATGAACAGGTGAATGGTGGAACAGAAATCCCATTGATGTTGTTAATCAGGCAACACGAACAGGAGCTGCACCCAATGTGTCTGATGCTTTTCTGATTAATGGCCAACCTGGAGATCTTTATCCCTGTTCAAGACGTGGTATGTGTATGGCTATCTTTCAGTGATGGACTGGACTTTAATTCAATCTATATGGCCAGATATAGCTATGTAATTGATTTGTTTCATTAAATGGCAATGCATAAAATTCAAAAGATCGTTTACATTTCAGATCATGTTAAGTGATCCAATTTTTTTTTGATGATAGATCATAGAGTGTGTTTTTAAAATATCTATTATAAAGACATATAGTTATCTTCTGATGATGGATTAGAGTGTGAACTAACCTGTTTCTGATGATGGGTCGTTGAGTGTGAACTATTCTGATGATGGGTCAATGCTTGTGATCTAAAACATCGATTAAAAAATACTTACAATTATCCTTTTCTTAATGATGAATTACTAAATGTAATCTGAAACATTAATTAAAATATATGATTCTAGTAACAATCTTTTGGTTAATTATTGCATATATTGTGAAAAATTAATGTTAACATAGCACGGCAATGTTCTTGTTCTGCATCTTCTGGTATCAGCTGTGTACGTTTATTTCCTCCACATTTCGGATCAAACTTCATGATCTATCATGAGATTACAATTTATTCTTTACTCTTGTCTTGCTCTCTTCCTGATATAACGATCATTAAATTTGATTCGAAACATTGAGAAAATAAACTTACAGAACTGATGCTAGAAAATGCACAACAAACATTATATATAGATTGTAGACATCATATGCATCCACAGTATGTTCTCTCTGAATCAATATATTGTGAAAAATTAATGCTAACATAGCACAACAATGTTCTTATTGTGCATCTTCTGGTATCAGTTGTGTAAGTTTATTTCCTCGATATTTCAGATCAAACTTCATGATCCATCATGAAATTACAATTTATTCTTTACTCTTGTCTTGCTCTCTTCATGATATGATGATCATTCAGAATGTTAAAAAATAAACTTACAGAAATGATACCAGAGGATGCACAACAATACATTGTAGACATTATATGCATCCACACTATGTTCTCTGAATCAATATAAGAACACGTTAATGTTTTGAATGATAACATTGAAATCTTTTGTTTATACTCTGCCATTAACGACCCAAAACTTGCAGATACATTTTTCACGTCAATTTACAATGGGGAGACCCAAATGTTGCGCATTGTCAACGCTGCACTCAATACGGAGCTCTTTTTCACGATTGCAAACCACAAGATGACGGTAGTCGCAGTGGACGCCGGCTACACCAAGCCCTTCCGAACAAAATACGTCATGCTGGGACCGGGGCAAACAACCGACGTGATAATCCGTGGAAGCAGAAGCCGCAGGGGAAGTTACTACATGGCCGCCCGCGCATATTCAAGCGCTCAGGGAGTGCCCTTCGACAACACAACAACAACCGCCATTCTTCGCTACGCTACGCAACGAACCCCACCAGTCATGCCGATTCTCCCACCTTACAACGACACCAGAACAGCCACTTACTTCTCCCGGGGCCTCCGCAGCTTGGGCGATCGGGAACACCCAGTCTTCGTCCCCAAGACAGTAAGCGAAAACCTCTTCTTCACCGTCGGCCTCGGTTTGCTAAACTGCCCGCGGAACCGCCGCTGCGGAGGACCAAATGGCACCCGGTTTGCGGCCAGTATGAACAATTTCTCTTTCGTTTTGCCATCTTCTTCTTCCATTTTGCAGGCCCATTATTTCCGTCAAAATGGAGTCTTTACCACAGATTTCCCAGATAACCCTCCTGTACGATTTGATTACACTGCACAGAATGTGAGCAGGAGTCTTTGGTCTCCCGTTAAGGCGACGAAGGTGAAAGTTCTTAAGTTCAATACGGCGGTGCAGGTTATTCTTCAGGGAACCAACATTTTTGCTGCTGAGAACCATCCAATTCATCTTCATGGTTATGATTTCTATATTGTGGGAGAAGGCTTTGGAAACTATAATCCGCGTACAGACCCTCAGAATTTCAATTTGATTGATCCTCCTCAACGTAATACTGTTGCTGTTCCTGTAAATGGGTGGGCTGCCATCAGATTTGTGGCAGACAATCCAGGTATGTATATTACCATTTTTGTTTGTAAGATACATTTTTACAAATCTTTTGAATGTATCTAAGAATTTTATATAATGAATCAATTGTAATTCATTCATCGATCCTTTGATGAAGATATCTTATAATCTAAAATTTTGATTTTGGATGAACAGGAGCTTGGTTGATGCATTGCCACCTCGATGTGCATATAACGTGGGGATTGGCCATGGTTTTTCTTGTGGAAAACGGGCCAAGTTATTGGACAAGCATAGAACCTCCACCTCGAGATCTGCCCAGATGCTGATATGATCCTAAAGTAATCTCCAGTCATATATTCTTCTATGGTTTTCTTTTTGGGCATTTTTTTCCTCTTTCTGGGTGGCCTGGTTTGTTTGGAGCATTGTAGTTATTTTGTCCTTCGATGATAAGTCGTGACAGAAAGAAGCTTTTATGAGCAGTCATGGCATACTGCAATATTGATAAATAAAATAAGCGGACGACAGATTTTAATTGTAATTTGTTTCATTGCTCTGGGTGGCTTAGTTTGTTTGGAGTGGTATAGTTATTTTGTCCTTCGAGGATAAGTCGTGACAGAAAGATGCTTTTATGAGCAGTCATGGCATACAGTAATATGGATTATATAAAATAAGGGGACGACAGATTTTAATTGTAATTTGTTTCTGTGAAAAAGCAATGACAGAAACTATTTTTTATATTTGAAGTCCTTCCTTTTTTGTACAACAGGATTGGAATGCAGTGATTGATAGCATTATATATGAAATTATGGTTGGCGAGAAGGTTTTTATGCTTTTGAAACTGTTATTGATAACCAGATTTTACATTAAAGCCCATTGGAATTTAGATATGAGAAATATCGTATTTGAAGGAGTTAATGATCAGCTGTGTATGAATAGTGTTTTTAGTTAGTTAAGATTCAGCCAGTCTAGATAGAGACGTCTCCACTCTTATCATTTTATCATTTTGGGCAAGAGAAGTCGAATCCTCTAACCCGGATGCATAAAAAGTAAAAAGTAAAGAACATTTTAAATTTTTAGTTTGTTTTTATAGATTTTAACTGTGTAGATTTTTAATGTTCAAGGTTTCAGATCAAATTTTATGATCCATTACCAGTAAAAAAAAAGCATGAGAAGAGAGAAATGTGAGAGTTTAGCAGACTCATAACTTCTATCATTTTAGGCATCTGGGTCTACTAAACTCTCACAATTTTCTCTTCTCATGCTTTTGATGGTGGATCATAGAGTTTGATCTCAAAACGTTGGACATTAAAAATCTATACAATTAAATTGCAGAAGAACAAGCTAAGAACATTATGAACTGTATAAATTTCATGATTATAACACTTTACATTAACAAACAATTAGTAATTTGAACTCTTTTACCTTCAAGAGTATAGAGGCCATTTTTATTTTCACCACTTCTTTGCCATTTAATGAAGCTTACTTGCCTCCACTCGTTAAGTATTGGGATCGACTTCTTATTCGATCCAATCACTCCACCTATATATACACATATTGTTCATTATGAATTTACTCCAAATTTGCTGCTAGGAATACATATAATCGATCCTAGATGTAATGTAATGTGTTGAGAGATGATTGATTTATAGATTTTGACCAATATCAATTAGTGGAAGAGATTGATTAGAAGAGTCAATTGTTGATAATAATTGAGCTTAGGCAAGAGGGTTAAATTTAGTGAGCCAATTGATTGCATGGATGAGTTACCTAGCTACACAAATGAGTGAAATGGATTTCACTAATAAGTAGATTGGAAATGACTGTGAGTGAAATGATGTAAATAGAGCTCCATGAGGAATTATTAATAGAATTCATGCGCATGGTTTGAGAAATAGAAAATAAACCATTAACTTCATTTATTTTTAAAAGAAGTAAAATAAATTTAAAATACTAACTTAATTTATTCAGTTATAGATGAAATGTTAGCAAATTAAATAATTAAAATTATTCAATTATAGTGGAATAGAAGAATTAAATTAGTGGATTAATTAAATAATTAAGAAGTTTAATTAAAAAGGATGAAAATGATAAATTGATGAATAATATTAATCAAATTATTTAAGAACTATTTAATTTATTTATTAGGCATTAGGTGATAAGGTGGTGTCATATGTGTACTCGGTGATAAGATGATATAATGAATTTGATGCAGGAGCACCGATCTAGTTCTTACTGGTTGAGGCAGTTTTCAGCTGAATTGCTTGAGATTGTGGCATTTATTCTTGTTTGAGTGTTTAGTGTTGTGGTTTTGGGTTTATTCTCTTGTGTTCGTGGTCTTTGTCGTGTTCAAGTTTCATGGCTTTTGGAGTTAATCCCGGTGAGTTATCGATTCTAGCATTGGCTCGGTTGATATGTTCTTACCGGTTATTCCGGTAGTGTGTTGAGCAAAGTTGGATCGGGTTGCGCTTGATCTCCATGACTTGCGGATCATTGATTTATGTTTCTTATGTCATGCCCGACGTTCTCAGAGGACTGCACATTGTTTTATGCTTTTTGGAAGTTGTTCTTAGTGATTTGAGCCGACATGTTACCGTTGCATGTTTCATGAACCAATTGGTCTTTGGGCTGACTTGATCGAGTTGTAATTATTTGCGGGCAGTATAAATGGAGCTTTGTGAATCATTTGAGGGGACAAAAGTTAGAAGATCAAAGACATAGTTTAGAGATTGAGCAAAGATGTAGATCTGGTGAGATTCTGATCCGGTGGACTAAGGCCAGAAGGCTGAGGTCCGGATTAGGGTAGAACTGATAGACTGTTTCCGGAGGCCAATATGATATGTGGATGATCTGTGGTTCTTGTAATTGTGTTATAAGCATTATTTGTATCCTGGACTATGATCCAACATGTGGTATGTGTAATTCTTCAGACTGTAATAAGAATTATTCTTATTGTTTACCGGTTATGTGTTCTGCTATGTTACCAGTTGTTCTTTTTGTTGTTTCTGACATCTTGTTACTGGTTACTGGTATATTTGGCATGGTTTATGTGTTAGGCTGCAAGGTTGGGCTGTCCTTCATTGGATCTCCCTACCTTGACTGCACCAAGTGATATCAGAGCTGGTTTGTGAACCTATTGTTGGACATAATGTTGATTTTGCACCGGTTGGTTGGAGAGGAAGTTGAGGCAACTTGTGGACTTGTTCAGATCGCCAAACGTGAGGCAGAGAAAGGTGTGCAGGTAGATTGCGATCCTAGAGCTTGAGATTGAGGCAGTTAGTGGGTGGAGACTTGAACTGATCGTCGATTGAGGTAGGCTGTAGTTTGGACTGGTAGATCGCCGTGGAGAGGCAACCAGAAGCTTTAGTCAGATCGCCGAACCCCCTGAGGCAGTTACAAGTACCTACTAACAGATCATCAAACCAGATCAAGTGATGGGACTCACTTTTCAATTAACCCCGAGAGTCTGATGCAGGAGCACCAGTCTAGTTCTTACCGGTTGAGGCAGTTTTAAGTGGAATTGCTTGAGATCGTGGCATTTCTTCTTGTTTAAGTGTTTAGCATTGTAGTTTTGGATTTATTCCCTTGTGTTTGTGGTCTTTGTCACATCCGAGTTTCATGGCTTTTGAATTTAATCCCAGTGAGTTATCGATTCCACCATTGGCCCAGTTGATATGTTCTTACCAGTTATTCTAGCAGCATGTTGAGCGAAGTTGGATCGGGTTGCGGTTGATCTCTGTGACTTGTGGATCATTGATTTATGTTTCTTATGCCATGTTCAATGTTCCCGGAGGACCACACATTGTTTTATGCTTTTTGGAAGTTGTTCTTAGTGATTTGAGCTTACATGTTACCGTTGCACGTTTCATGAACCAGTTGGTCTTTGGGCCGACTTGGTCGAGTTGTAATTATTTGTAGGTGGTATAAATGGAGGTTTGCGAATCATTTGAAGGGACAAAAGTTAGAAGATCAAAGATAGAGTTTAGAGATTGAGCGAAGATATAGATCTGGCAAGATTTTGATTTGGTGGACTAAGGCCGGAAGGCCGAGGTTCGGATTAGGGTAGAACTGTCAGATTGTTTTCAAAGGCCGATCTGATATGTGGATGATTTGTGGATCTTGTAATTGTGTTGTAAGCATTATTTGTATCCTGGACTGCGATCCACCATGTGGCATGTGTAATTCTTCAGACTGTAATAAGAATTGTTCCTATTGTTTACTGGTTATGTGTTCTATTATGTTACCGGTTGTTCGTTCTATTGTTTCTGGCATCTTGTTACCGATTACCGATATATTTGGCATGGTTTATGTGTTAGGCTGCAAGGTTGGGTTGTCCTTCATTGGATCTCCCTACCTTGATTGCACCAGAATTAGATGAAATGAGGACTTAGGTGATTATTAGATGAATTAGATGATATAAGTGAAATGGATGAATCAAGTGATTAGGTGAAAGTTATTTTTTAGGCATCTATATTTGCCCCTTTCTGAGATAATGTTCAAAGAAGCATTGTATCAAAAAAGAATATTAAAGAAACTATTATGAAATGGATGATATATGAAGAAAGAGATGGTATGCCTTAGTCTTGATATGAGATAATGATGAGATGATGAGAAGGAAATAATGAGGTGATGACACCCCCTCAAAAGGGAAGTTATGCAAAAAGCTTCACGAGTGACCTCTAAAATGATGACTAATGAAAAGAGTTAATAACAAATAAATATGTGGAATAAAAATGAATGGAATAAAAATGAATGGATGAATGAGAAATAAAGGGTTAGTGGTCATTAGGAATTTTGTGTTATATTGGAATATAAAGAGAAATGTTATTTTGATATAGAAAATAGATATTTTGCACCAAGTTATGATGAACCAACATGACTTTATATATTATTTTCATGGACCTTGACTTTGTAATGTCATAAATTACATACCTTAACAATTTCATACTCTATTTGCCACCTAATTTAATGTGGGTTTCCCCTAGATACTTTAAATCTTATTTGTGTTCTATGCTATCTTATAATTTTACTATTAAGCCTACAACTTAATTGTTTTCAAATGCTAATTTTGAGACTAGGTTGTATGTTTTGGACCCCAACACATTATCTCTTTTGATTGCTTCCTTTTGAGTGTGTTAGACAGTTCAAATAACCAAAAGACAATTGAGAGGGAGGGAGGGGGTGAATCACTTGTCACAAATTACCGAAAGCATTATCAATTAAAACAATAATACCGGAATAGTAGTTAATCCAATTAAGCATATACAATAATCACAGAATAAAATCCATCCACATAACACCAAGATTTGTACGTGGAAAACCCGGTAAAGGGAAAAACCATGGTGGGAAGTCTACCCATAGTCAGATAATATTTCTGCAGTAAGTATGTGAATTTACAATGAAGGGGCCTGCACTTGCAGGAAGGGCAACAACCTAGAGCACACTGCTCATCACAAAAGGAGTCTCACTGACTACATACAAAACTAGACTATAGTCTAGAGAAGTGTTGAACTGCGAAAGATAGCATCTCTTATGCTTGAGTACAGTTCTGGTTAAGCTCAATACCAGAGGACTAAATCCTCTTACAAACCCAATTCGATCTCCATTGATTGACCAATTCCTCTGTTTGAATGGTATTACAATATTCGCACATTACATTCCTTGATCATGACCTCTTACAATAACCATGATGATCTACAATGAGATCTTACATCTTATTTATACAAACCCTCGACCTTAAACAATCAGGTCCACTACCAAACAATAAACCAATTACATTATTAAAAACCATGTCGGTCTTAGACTAAAACAAAATACATCCCAGAAATACAACAATAATTCCTGTCCACACGTTACATTAATGTCAGTCCATAACCTAGATCAACCAGGACTATGTATAGGTCCAGACTCTTTAGCAATGTTCTTCAAATGCCAAGTCTCGAACGAGATTACCAACAACATCCTGAAACTCCATCAGAAGCTGAACCAATACCAATTATGCATTGCATCAAAGATCTCCACCAAAAGATCTGTCGGTGAAACCCTCGCTGGAACCAGAAACCAATCTTTTGTGAAAGAAGGATAGAATCCAATCACCAGATCGAGACCAACTGACCAAATATGAGTATAAGCATTATGAACAAGCCAATTCCATCACCAGATTATACCGGAGTTAACCAGATCATGCCAGATCCAAGTTAACCAAAAACCACTCAACCTACCGGGACTAGAAGGGTGTCGGTAAAGCATCCGAACATCTAGTGTTGACATCAATGACAAAACATCTATGCAACACATAATCAATTCTACCAAATGGCCAACAATCTCCCCCTTTGGCATTGATCACAACACTAGATGTGAAAAACATCTAAGTACCAAGAAATGCCAAACAAGTCTCCCCCTGTGGAAGACAACCAACAATGTCCTACATATAGCTCTGAATATCAATGTCTCTCCCCTTGCGAATAATATCTTTGTTAAGTTCTGACTTTCTTTTTCACATTGCTATCTCTCCCCCTATGATTTTTCTTTTTTCTTTGTTTGTCTTTTTCACATCAGTATCTCTTCCCCTTTGACATTAATGCCAAAAATTTGACAGAAATATCAAAGAAAAAATATAAGCCTCTGAATCTCAAAGCAAACTACTCCCCCTGAGTAATAGCATGCCACATCAGTGCCATAATGAATAGTATCTCTAATAATGCATACCGGACTGATGCCAAGATGGCATCAATCAAGTCTCTGCTGGAGGGGCAGAAACCCCCAATCTGTCTCTCAGGTACTCAAAAGTTTCCTTGGATAAAGGTTTAACTTCATTTTCTTCCACCTTCTCCTTCAAAAAGTTATACTTGATAGATATGTGCTTTGCCTTAAAGTGAAATACCGGATTCTTTGATATATCAATAGCAGCATAGTTATCATAGTGAATAACTACTGGTGCATCACAATCCACCTTTATATCCTTCAACATTTGCTTCATCCATAAAACTTGTGTACAATTAGTAGCAGCAACAACATACTTAGCTTCAACAGTAGATAAAGAAGTACATGACTTTTTCTTGCTGATCCATGAAACCAACTTCTTTCCAAGAAAGAAAGCTCCACCAGAAGTACTTTTTCGGTCATCAACATCTCCAGCCCAATCAACATCTATATATTCACAAACCATATTTTGATGTACCTTGCAAGTATCTAAAAATCCTTTTCACCGCCATCTCTTGATTTTCTCTAGGATCGCTCCGAAATATTGAAACAATACAAACAACATTCATAATGTCAGGTCTAGTTTGAGTTAAACAAAGTAGACCTCCAATCATAGATTTGTATCTTTTAGGATTTATTGGTGCAAAAACATCTTTCCTTGTCAATTTCTCACTTGTAACCATAAGTGTAGTTACCAGTTTAGAATCTCCCATACCAAATTTCTTCAACAATTCCTTAGCAAAATTTGATAGATAAAAATACCTTTGTTAGTCTGAGTAATCTGCAAACCTAAGAAAAATTTCATCTCACCAATCATAGACATCTCAAATTCTTTCTCCATGTTCTTAGAAAATTCTATGCATAATTTATCTTCACCTCCAAAAATAATGTCATCATCAAATACTTCAACAATTAGTATATCATCATCAGTGATTTTATAATATAATTTACTATCAGCACTGCCCTTAGTAAAACCAAGCTTCAAAAGGTATTTATCCAACCTTGCATACCAAGCTCTAGGTGCTTGTTTCAATCCATATAAAGCTTTCCTTAACCTGCAAACCATATTAGTATCAATTGATAGTGAAAAACCATTAGGTTGCTCAATATAAACTTCCTCACCAAGATCTCCATTCAAGAATGCACATTTAACATCCATCTGATAAACCTTGTAGTTTTTATAAGTAACATAGGCAAGAAATAATCTTACAGCTTCAATCCTAGCCACAAGTGCAAAAGTTTCTCCATAAGCAATTCCTTCCTTATGAGAATATCCTTTACAAACCAATCTAGCCTTATTCCTTGTAACTTTACCATCCTCATTCAATTTAATCCTAAAAACCCATTTAGTTCCAATAACATTTTTATTTTTAAGCCGAGGACCCAAAGTCCATGTGTTTTTTTTCTCAATCTGATCTAATTCTTCTTCCAAAGCTTTTAACCAAAATTCATCTTTACATGCCTCAATTACTGATACTGGTTCAACTTGTGAAATTAAACATACCTCATTAGTTGCCAGTCTTCTTCTTGTCATCACTCCATTTCTCTTATCCCTAATGATTTGATCTTCAGAATGATTCAATCTCACATACCTAGGAGTCTTCTGACTCTCTGTTCCTCTTCCCTGTTCTTCAGTTACTGCAGAATTTTCTGATGTTGCTGGAGTAATTGGTTCAATTCTCTGTTCCGATAAAGGTGCTACCAGTTCAGATATAATCATTTCCACTGCCAGTTATTTCTCATAAATTCTGATTTGACTTTTTCTCAGTTCATCTACTTTGACATTAGCACTCTCCACTATTTTCTGCAATGTCTTGTTATAACATCTATATGCTTTGCTTTCATTAGAATAACCAAGAAATATGCCTTCATCACTTCTAGGATCGAATTTCCCAATAGTATCATCTCTCCTGATATAACATTTACTACCAAAGATTCTAAAAGTATTGCCAAACCATAATTCATAAGGTGTCTTACTGGTTTCTCCTTTGATATGTACTCTGTTAAATGTATAAACCGTTGTACTAACTGCTTCTCTCCAATATATATGAGGTAGATTTTCTTCCATCATCATTGTTCTAGCAGCATCCAAGATAGTTCTATTTTTCCTTTCCACAACTCCATTCTACTAAGGTGTTCAGGGAGCAAAAAATTGTCTTCTGATATCATGCTTGTCACAAAAGTTATTAAACTCACCGGATGTGAATTCTCCACCATGATCTGATCTCAAACATTTAATCTTCAATCTTGTCTTTGTTTCCACTTTAGCCTTAAAGATTTTAAATTTTTCAAATGCTTCAGATTTTTCTCTCAAAAAAGTAACCCACATCATTCTAGAATAATCATAAATGATTAGCATGAAATATCTATCACCATGAAAACTTTTAACTCTAGCAGAGCCACACAAATCAATGTGAATAAGATCAAGAACATCATTTGATTTATCTTGTATACTCCTAAAAGAGGTTCTGACTTGTTTACCCATTTGACATTATTTACATATCGGATTATAGGGCTTCATAATCTTAGGTATATCTCTAACAACCTTAGTTGAACTGATCTTCACAATGCAATCAAAATTTGCACGACACAGCCTTTTATGCCATAACCAACTTTCATCAATATGTGTAATCAAATATATCTTCTCACCGGAGTTCAAATGAAATATGTTACCTTTTGTCTGCGTACCGGTTGTAATCTCCAAGCCAGATCTGTTAATGATTTTGCATTTTCCATCCTTGAACTGTAATTGAAATCCCTTATCTACCAATTGTCCTACACTCAAAAGATTATGCTTCAAACCTTCAACATAATAGACATTGTCAGTATTGTTCTTACCATCCAATGATATAATTCCTTTTCCCTTAATCATACATGCCTTGTCATCTCCAAATCTAACTAATCCACCATCAATTTCTTGCAAAGACAGAAACTTTCCTTTATCTCCAGTCATATGATGTGAACAACCACTGTCAATTACCCATTCATCCTTATCCTCAATTTTAGCAGCAAGTGCCTTCTCCTCAGGTACATTCTCTTCCAATGCCAGATCATCCTCCTTGATAGCCAAGAATACCCATTCTTTCCCATTGCCGGATCCACTAGCAGAGTCTTCTACTGGTTCATCATCTGAATCAGTAATGCCTTCCTCATCCGCTATGTAGCATAATTTGTTTTTCTTGAATCTAAATTTGTTCTGATTAGGCTTAAATAATTTCTTAACTCTTTCTTCAAATCTTAAATTCCTTTTAGGACATCTAGATGCAAAATTACTAAACTTATTACATGCAAAACATTTAAAAGGTTCTTTTCCTTCATACTTACTTCCTACCGGTCCTTTGAATGCTCTTCTAGCAAATAGTGCCTCAAGTTGCTCTAACTCTTCATCTTCTCTCTTCATATCTTCTAATTCTTTTGCATATAAAACTCTCCAATTTTGTTTACCGGTTGTAGATGTAGATGCATGAAAAGCAGGTTCAATTTTCACAGCTCCAGAAGGTCCAAATTCCTCAAGCTCAAAAGCAAATAGTTTTCCAACCAAAGTATCTCTATTGACAGATGTATTAGCCATTATTCTCAACTCATTAATAGTAGTAGCCTTCATTTTGTAAGCCGATGGTAGGGCTCTCAGGACTTTAGAAACAATCTCATCTTCGCTTAGAGTTCCACCACAACATTGAATTCCCATAACAATCTCATTTACTCTTTCCATGAATGCAGTAATCCTTTCATCTTCTTCCATCTTTAGATTTTCATATCTCACTCAGTAACCATCAAGTTTAACAATCTTCACTATAGGGTCACCTTCATTAAGTTCTGCAATTTATTCCATATAGCCTTTCTAGATGATTTGTCTGTTAATCCCATAATTTTCTGATCAGAAAGTGCACACAAGAGGGCTTCTCTTTCTCTACAATCATTCTCAAGCTCCTTGTCCAGGTTTGCCGGAGGAGGATTTCTAGATCCTGGATTAAAGGGTGTGACACCATTCTATGTGATCTCCCAAATCTCCTTTCCAAGATATCTTAGACGAGTCTCCATCTAAATCTTCCATACTGTATAATTTGTTCCTTCAAGCCTCGGTATATCCCTTCAAAAAAATAGCTTCAGAAGAACTCAATGAACTTGAACTGTTAGTCACCATAGGATCTTCCTCAAGTGGTTAATCTTTTTGCAAAGAGGACCAAAGCTCTGATACCAATTGTTAGATAGTTCAGATTGTTGGAAGACAACTGAGAGGGGGAGGGGTGAATCGGTTGTCACAGATTACCAAAAGCATTATCAATTAAAAAAATAATACCGCAATAGAAGCTAATCCAGTTAAGCATAGACAATAATCACAGAATAAAAGCCATCCACATAACACCAAGATTTGTACATGGAAAACCCGGTAAAGGGAAAAACCACGGTGGGAAGCCTAGCCATAGTCAGATAATACTTTTACAGTAAGTATATGAATTTACAATGAAGGGGCCTGCACTTGTAGGAAGGCCAACAACCTAGAGCACACTGCTCATCACAAAAGGAGTCTCACTGACTACATACAAATCCAAACTACAATTTGGAGAAGTGTTGAACTGCAAAAGATAGCATCTCCTATTCCTGAGTAAAGTTTCGGTTAAGCTCAATACTAGAGCACTAAATCCTCTTACAAACCCAATTTGATCTCCATTGATCAACGAATTCTTTTGCCTGAATGATATTACAATATTCACACATTACATTCCTTGATCATGACCTCTTACAATAACCATAATGATCTACAATGAGATCTTACATCTTATTTATACAAACCCTCAACCATAAACAATTAGGTTGGCTACCAGACAATAAACCAATTACATTATTACAAACCATGTCGGCATTAGATTAAAATAAAAGACATCCTAGAAATACAACAATAATTCCTGTCCACACGTTACATTAATGCCGGTCCATAACCTAGATCAACCGAGACCAAGTATAGGTCCACACTCTTTAGCAATGATCTCCAAATGCCAAGTCTTGAACGAGATTACCAACAACATCCTGAAACTCCATCAGAAGCTGCACCAACACCAATTATGCAATGCATCAAAGATCTCCACCAAAAGATCTGTCGATAAAACCCTCGCCAGAATCGGAAACCAATCTTCTGTGAAAGTAGGATAGCATCCAATCACCAGACCAAAACCAACTAACCAAATATAAGTATAAGCATTATGAACAAGCCAATTCCATCACCAGATTATACCAGAGTTAACCAAAAACCACTCAACCTACCAGGACCAGAAGGGTGCCGGTAAAGCATCCAAACAGATAGTGTTGACATCAATGACAAAACATCAATGCAACACATAATCAATTCCATCAAATGGCCAACAAAGTGGACTAGGAATCCCAAATCCCTAGTCCCTCTAAAAAAGGCTCAAATTTTAATATTTCAAAGTGTCTTCATCATTTGTGACCCAAGCCCGATCTTTGCATTTTATCATTATTTGTTGGCCTACATTCAAAATACACTTGTGATCCATATATAAAGCACTTATACTATTCATTATCTAAGAAACTACAATCAAGGGAAATTTGATTACAAGAAGTAGTAGACTATCAACATTCTACATCCAAGTATAATTTCATGTTTTTCCTAAATATTGTTATCATGTTATTGCATTAGCACCTTCAAGACTTGTCTAAAGAGAATTGCATCACCACCTTTATGTGGAACTCCATGAAAGGGTTTCATACTTAAGTTAACCTTGTCATTTTAATATTCTCTATTGATTTAGTCTTTGTCCTTGTGATGGAACACACTCTATCATTCACCATAGTCATTGTGGAGGTGGGAACACCAACACATGGTTGGACTTAGGAATTCCTCTATACAACATAACCCTTTTTCCCAAATTTCTACATATGTAGGTTGATATCTAATTGTGAAATAGGTACATGAGTTACATGTTGCAACAAACTTCAAATAAATGAAAACACATGGATAATTTTCCCAACACCCATGTCCAACACTTTTTGCTCCATATTTTAGATCCAGGTTCCTCTCTATGTCTCCTTTCTATATCTTTCTTTTGTATTTTTATCTTGTACAAGTTTATGCATTTAATCAATCTTGTTCAATTTACTCTTCTTTAGTCTAGTTCATTACACACATTTCAAAATCTCAATTCTTTTGCAATAACAAAATAAATCTAAGCGCTTAGCTCTCCTTTTAGGACTATAGATAAGCCTATTCACATTCCAATGTTATATAAGAAAATTTGAGATCTTTAGTTTGCATTGATAGGCCTAGGATAACATACCTTGACATATCATTTTTGTGAACCCGATGCCTTACATCACTTTTGAATTACAAAATTAGTTCATGCACCTTACACAATCTAATTCATTCACATTATTGCATCTGATTACCTTGATAATAAGTTACATTTTTATAATCAAATTGTTAATCCATTTTATATCTCATTTAGTATGTTACATTGGTCTAGATTACATTTTCATAAATGGATTCTTTTTAGCATTCTTTAATTTTATAAAATCTTTGGTGGATATTTCATGTTGTAACTTTAGAACTCTTACTATAGATAATGATGAGATGAACTAGTGATCTTTTGGTGACTAATATTCACCAATTAGCTAATAGTTGAAATTTGGGAATCAAAATTTGGTTAATAGTTCAAGCTTTGAGGCAACCTAAATTTTCACATTTTTGTACAAAATTTTATTTCAATCTTATTTAAATCGATAGAGAATTAACTTTATTAATTTTTTTAACTCAAAAGATTTGCCACAATATTCAATACATGATTAGATTAGAAAACCTAAATGTTATAAGTTAATGTAGAAACATACATTTTGCCAATAATATATCATAATTTTTAGTTAATTTAGGCCATATCACCAATCTTTAGTTGCCATCATTAATTTAAAATATAATCTAATGGTCCTCATTTTATTCCATGAGGTAAAATGTACCTACAATTTGTAATACTCATGGGGGCTGAAATTGCTTTTGGATTGTTGATCTCAATGGAAATAAATGGTCTAAAAGATATTTTGGGCCCCATGAGAATTATAAACTATGGGTACATTTTATCTCATAAAATACAATAAGGATTTTTAGATTATATTTTAAATTAATGCTAGCAAATAGAGTCTACCCCTTAAAACTATGAATGATTTCCACCTTTAGGCCTCTACTTTTTTATATTTTTTCTAATGAAAGAATTCACCAAGTTAATTAATGCATTTTCTTATTATTTTTCAAGATTCACCAAGATTTTCTATTAAAAATTTGCGATTTAAAAAATTTACCAATAAAACTACTATTTTTTTTAAAGGAAAGATTCACCAAAAGAAATTAATATTTTTTCAAAAAAAATGAAAGATTTTCCAAAATTGTATATTTGAAGGGGGGGGAGGGAGGCGGGGGGTGTTTAAAGTTATCCTTAATATGAATCATACTCTTCCCTCTCCAAAAAAATTCTCTTACTCATGATGATATTTTGGTGCAAGAAGAAGATATCATTGACAATTTTCTCAATGATCTCTCCCCTAGAGATGAAGCATTGAAGAGATAGGTTAGTTCTTCTCCCAAAATTTACCTCACAAATAGGGATAAGTTTTGTGCACAAGGAACATGTGTTAGACATTCATAACCCTAGTCTTAAAATATTAATGAAGAAAGATTCCCAATCTTCTCCTTGAAATTACCTTATCAAGACATTTCAATGTCCAAAGAGGATGTTCATTTACTTCTTAGATGACATGTCACCTAAAATTAAATTAATTAGAGATAAAATTTTAATAATGAATAAATTTATAACCCTCTAAAAACTTGTGATAATTAGAGATGAAAATTTGAATGATGAAGAAACTTCTTCCCCTCTAAAAATTTGTGATACCCATGAGGACATTCTAACAAAGGAATACCCCCTTAAAAACAATACTTCTCAATCGAGATTGAATAATGTTAGTATAAATTTGCATCCTCTAAGAAGGATCAATCCTTAGTCATCCATTCATCCCTTTCTTGCTTCAAAATGTGATTATACAACTAATTTTAGTGAGGTTTATGATAAAAAGTCTTTCTCCTTTAGAGTTACAAACATATTTCAATTTTGGTTTTAACATACTTTCTAAACAAGGATATGATCTTCTTGGATGTATGGAACAAGGAATCAAAGTCTCAATAGTACTCACACAATGTTATTATAAATAGGGTGTACGGCTCCCTACTTCTCCTTTACCCCCACCCCTCCATTATCTCATAATCTCATTGAAATGAAATAAGAATAGTGCCTAATAATTTTCCTTTATCTCTAGAGGAGAACAAACCTTGTTAAGACTCTTAAAATCTAAATCAAGATTACCTTTCCTCCTCAAAGACTATGAATCTAGGCAAGGTGACCGAACATATTTAGTTTTTTGCGTATATCATTGCATGCATGGTCATACTACTAGTTATTGTAGATAATTTAAAAGAGAATTTATAAAAATCCTTAATAATGGCACCACTCATATAAAAATTAACATTGACTTTTTTCTTTATTTGGTTTCTCAAGTAATTGAATAACACTTTGTCTATTATGTTGCTCCTCAATATATGCATTTGCAACTCACATCTTGTGGGCTCATTTTCATTCATGGTGGTACAATTTAATGTGAAATAATACTTGGGTAGAAGAATAATAGTGTGTAATATAATTACTCTTTCCTATATACCAAGGCAAGGATAAATAGTAATTAAGAGATATGTATTGTTTATCAAGGATCCTCTCCCCTTTCTTTTTGGGGAGATGCGTATCCTTGATATGGATCCCTTTACCCTTGTTGGAGATGTATCTTTTATAAAAATCTCTTTGTTGCATGTAAATTTGTATCCTTCATTCGATATCCTTCTTTCTTAGAGGTATGCATCTTTGAAAAGGATCTCTTCCTTGTTTGAAAGTGCAAACATTTTATGATGATCTTTCCTTGAAGATGGGAGTGTGAATCCTTTATCAAGAATCTCATCTCCTTGAATTTAGGAAGGTGATTATTCTTTGTAAGGATATCCATCCCAAGAACACATGTTAAAATCTAATAATGGAAGTGTTATAGGAGCATAAAAAATATTATAACAGGTTGTGATGACTTTTGAATAGGCAACAAAACCTAGACTAGAGCACCCAACAAGTGTCCAATTATTTTTTATAAAATTTATGAGATATAGACCTAAAGGACCTCCTGATTGAATATATGCTCCTTTCTCTTTGCATAGAAACCCTCAAACTTGGGCATCTAGCACACCGATCTAACACTTTTAGGTTTAGTTTGTAGATCTAGGTTCCTTTTTGTGTCGTATTTCTAAATCTGATCTACTAAATTTTCTTTTAGTTTTGTAAGTTTTTGTTATTGCTAAAATTCACCATTTTCATATTATTAAAACCACTAGATCATACATACATTCACCTCAATTTCATTCCAACCCTCCAAAAAGGAACATAGATCTCAAGTGTTCATCCCTTTTTATAGAACTATAGTTGAACGTATTTATGTTTCCTAATGGCCACGTGTGGCTAATTGAGATCTTAGTTTCCATTCATAGGCTAAGATCCCATTTTCATACATATCATTTTGGTGAACCTGATATGAATTTACATAACTTTTGAATTTAAAGTATAGACCTAATTTATTTACACAAGATTTATGATTTAGATGCAATATTTTTAAAAATTTATTGCTTATGTGCTTGCATTGGTTAATTAATCTAAACATATCTATTTCATATATTTTAATCAATTACATCATTGTTATCATTGCACGTCACTTAATTATTTGGTTAATTAATTGTAAATTATAGTCATTTGATATGGCATTTGCAATAAATTTTGTGAGACAAACCAAAAGAAACAAAACAATTTCCCTCTCTTTTATTCTACTCTTCCTCCATTGCTTTCTAAGAAAAAGTGTGTGTTTGTGAATCTTATAATTGTTTAAAAGTTTCATAACCCATTGTTCCAAATTTGAGATTCCTGTGAGAAGAAGTTATTGACTCATGGCTTCTCGTGCTTTGACTAGTAATGGCATTGAGCCTAAGTTGTATGTTGACATATTCCTAGTAAAAAACTTAGTAGATCAATCTTCCCTTACTCTAGCACAAATATTTACTAATA
This sequence comes from Cryptomeria japonica, assembly GCF_030272615.1. NCBI lineage: Eukaryota > Viridiplantae > Streptophyta > Pinopsida > Cupressales > Cupressaceae > Cryptomeria > Cryptomeria japonica. The sequence continues at coordinate 359,163,627 of NC_081409.1, forward strand.
TACCTTAAACCATTATTTTCATGATTCTCATGATAAGGACGATGCTTCAATTCAACTGTCTAACAAATAATTGAAGAAGCTTGATAGGAAATCAAAAGGTCTTCACCAATTTGTAAGTATAGAACAATTGGTAGGAGAGGTAGTCCCCTTTATTAAGAGTCTAAGGAGATTGATACAAGATGGTTCATATGGAATGAATGTTTTATGTAGTATAGCTGACATAGTGAATGAAAATAGCTAGTTGTGTTGAAATGATTGGATATAATTTTCCTCAAAACCAAGTTGAGACCCAAGTGTTGATGACCACAAAAATATCTTCTATTTTTACATAAACTTCCTCTATTATGTCTTCTGCTTCACAAAATAGTAAATCCATCCATGGTAGTAATGGGCTTGATCCTATTAACCTAATACCCATGTGCCAACTTCCTCTAATCTCCCTTTTATTTCTCAAAATACCCACAAAACTTCTCCACCTCTCACCTTCTCACTTACCACAATGTTCCACATACCTACCACTATTTATTTTCTAATCCACCATCACAATCCATTTTTTCACAAATCAAATCACCTATTGATACCATAATTAACAAAATTTTGCAAAATATATTTTCATTACAACAACAATTAGCCAATTACATAAGACAAACCCAATTCAAACCAATTATTCCATCATATTGCACAAGTGGCCCACTTTCATATACCTTCTTAAAGAATACCATCCCACAACACATAGAAGTACCATATCATGAGAAATTCAATAAAAAACATGACCCTAACACTCATGTGATGGCATTTACCGCTTTATGAAGATATTTCATTCTTGAGGATGTCGTTCTTGCAAAAATAATTCCTAGATCATTGAAATAAATTTCTTTGGATTTGGTTTTGCTCTCTACCTAATAATTCAATCAATAATTATTCACAATTGTTTAATAAATTTTTGTAACATTTTCAAAACAATATTGGACCACAAGAAGCATTAATTGGTTTGGTATATTTTAAACAAGGTGTAAAAGGAAAAGTGACTAGTTTTATTGGTAGATATCAAATGTTGTAATCACAAATTTCTTATTATCTTTTAAATGGTGATTTTTAAAGAGTTTTTATTATAGATTTACAATCATAAATTAGAGATAATATAATGTTCATAAAATTTCTATCATTCACACACCTATGCATTTCACTTCATGATTATCAATTTTTATTTAGTCAATATGAAGGCTCTTAATTTATGACTCCATTTGACAAATCCAAAGAGAATCCTCAAAATTACCAAAAGTTGAAAAAAAAAACAAAGAAATTCATTAAGATAATAATTCATTCTCCTAATAACATTGAAACTTAAGCTGTAGTACAACACCTCCTATTACATAACTCACTATTATTCAAGACCAAAGAATTGACACTTTAAAAATATTTTTGGGTCCTTACACTCCATTATGCTTCAATTTCTAGACAAAAACTTGATTTAAGCTCCTCCCATCCATCCCATAGATACTTACAAGCCTTTACCTCCTTTTTCTAACTTGAATGTCTTTTGTTAATATCATTGTACTCTTAGGTATGATATTGAGAGATGTATGCATATAAGACATGAAGTACAAGACCTTGTTTACTCTAATATCATATAGGTGGATGGTGTGAATGACAAAGGGAATAATATATAGCACCTCATAATTAAAACTTACAATTTTTCACTAATCCTTTGCCTTCCCATTCCAAAAATATTGTTGAGCCTAGTTCTAACTGAATGAAAATGGATGATTAAACTAACCAAGTTGAACATCTAGTGAATGTGATAAAACCTTTTCCTAAAAGAGAGAAACCTAAACCTAATATTACATTTACCCATTTGAAGTGATAAATTAATGCATTCACCTAATGGACCTATATACATTGCTTCTAGAATTAATGACAAATTCACATGTGGGATACTTATTGATCCATTATGTATTGCAAATATGGTTACAAAACAATTTCTTTCCACATATGAATTATATCAGTACACTTCTGATAAATTTGAAGTCTTGATTAAGGTTCATGATGTTTTCTCTTGTCCCATCATTGATTATATAATCCTTCAAATTGAAGTTGGACCTAAAAGCTTATATATTCCTTTTACCACAATCCCTAACTTAGACCATTTTTTTTGTGAAGTTGGGTCATCCTTGGCTCACCTTCATTAAATTAGTCCCTTCTATAGTCCATAAGTGTTTAAATAAAATTCTTATATGAAGGAGACATGCATACTATATTTCATAGTGGGTTATAACCTTTGTCTAGAATTAGAAAGTTTAAACTTGACTACTTTTGGCCACAACAATCTCAATCCATTCAACCTCATGAGGGCACCTTGTTCCTTTCCTATCAAAATTTTGAAGATGAGAGAATAGCTGATTTATCCTTAGGTAGTTCCTCAGGATCCACTCTTAAGGATCCTTTGAAATCTATGGATACTAAAGTAACTCTTCTTTCCCCACAGGCAATGAGTGAACCACATCTCAAGTGAATTGAGAATGAATCCTCTTCCTCTAGTGTCTAATGTGTATGTTATAGCTCCACCTCCACTATCCTATAAGGGACAACAAGGAAAATTACCAGCACCATTTAGACCTCTTCCATCTCTCAATCTTTAGGGTTCCTTTTGTTCCTTCTTGTGTTCCTACAATAAAGGAAGAAAAGGAATCAATGTTGAGTGATTTCCAACCTCCTTCTATAGAAGCTTTAAATTGTAACTGATGAAATTATAGTGCGAGAGAATGTTGATGAAGATTTCATGTTATGACTCTTGAGCTTGCTACAAGAAGTGAGTCTTATTATAAGTAGTTGTATGTTAATTTAGCCTTGCCTTCTCAACATCTTTTACCTCCACCATTCTTAAAGATGATCCTTACCTTATCCAACCTAAATAAATTATAAATTTGTTGACTCCAAGGGATTCTTAGACTCTTCCTTCTATTGCACCACCTATGATAATAAATTTGGATTAAATGGTTGAAATTGTAGAAAATGATATTGAGTTATCCTTGATGTTTTCTAAAGCATTAACTAGTGACACCCATAGTGATCCTTCTTTAGGGAATGGTCCATGTTTGGAACTAGACACAACTCCTTGTATATCCCTTAGCATCTTGCTCTCCATCTCTTTACAATATTGAGCAAGATTAGGAGGAAAATGATTTGCTATAGATTGGTTCATAAGTGTAATACCTCTTTGTCTTTGCGTTTTATCTTATATGTAATGTGATTCACTGTCATGTATTTCTTGGGATGTCTTTTGATTGTTAGGTTTTCTTTGGACAACTCTTGATCTTTCATTGACATAAGGATACAAAGGGACCAATCCTATTATGAAATTATTTTATTTATATCTTTATTCTTCTATTTGTCATATATATGTTATGTTATAAATGTTCTTTTATATTGTCTTTTGGGGATGATGCAAAGCATTGAATTTTTTTGGTCTCTTCCATGTTGACCCAAAAGTACCTTGTATTTCCTATTATGTGCTCTTCCTCCTTTTAAATCCTAGTTTTATTGCATTTTGGGGATGAGGTTAATTCAAAAAATCATATTGATATACATTATTTATCTTATGTGCATACTAATCCTAGATATTTGGATCCCTTAAGTGATCTTGTTTCTATGTGATATTGCCTTCATTTGACTATGCTTGTGGGCATTTCATTGTTGTGATGCTATTTTATTTGAATGTATTCTACATTAAAGAAATTTCTCCCAATTGGAATACCCGATGAGAACACAATTATACTAAGAGGGGAGGTGGTGAATCAGTTAATAATATATTTTTATAAATTTAACTATAAATCAAAATAACAATGATAAAACACATACAAATAAAACAATAACACAATATTTATGTCAGAAACCTTATAGTGGAAAACCACAACAAAATGTTTACTTTATATAATTATTTCTTTACAAATTTAGAGGAACCAACCCCTCATTCAAATCTCCACCTCTACAAGGATGATGGATGAAATTATTCTTCATAATTTATGTGTAGCATTGTAAATTGTATCCCTATACAATTTCGTCCTTGCCTAGACCTCACCTTGGAATTCCAGCCTCTAGTGCTCAATGTCCACTTTGATACTGCTCACACGCTCTTGAAATATGCATTTTCAACTCTTCCTCTATCCTTTGTCCCATTTTGAGTCTTAATTGATAGGACTAGGATGCCATAGGCACCTTGGTCCTCTCAATTAGGACCCAAAATAATACCTCACAACGGTCACTTTATGTGGGTGGGAAATTTGGTTATGTGTCAGCCTGCTCCAAAAATTCAAACATTTGATGCATAGTTAGGTATAAAAGGAACTCCACTCCCCTCATTTGGTAACTAGGAAATCATAAGTTAGCTCTTAATTTCACTCTAGCAAAATCAATTCAAGTCTACGTGAGACAACATTCAACTATCTGTAAAGAATTGAAGGAGTTCAAATCAAGTCAAGTTCAATCATTCATGTTCAAGCATCCATGATCAACCTTCTATGAAGAAATTCTAAATTGCATCCTAAAAATTTGCATCAAGATTCAAGAAAACTTCATCAAGGTATCAAGTTCAAGCATTTTTAGATTAGATCTATCCTTTCCCTCAAAATAAAAGAATTCTACTTCAATTCAAATCCATTTTAATTATCATTTCAATTTTAAGGTTAATTCCTAAATTGTTTGAACTAAGGCAAAACCTCACCAACAAACCTATTTCCTTCTTTCTGCATGCAAGGAATTGTCTCAAGAGCTCAAAGAGAGGAATCCAGTAGAGTAGATGATGATAATCAAACTTAGCTTTTGAAGGCACAAAAAGTGGAGGACAATGACAATCAGATCCCCTCAGCCTTGGGAATTTCTAACAACTTTCTAACAATATATTTTGTGTGTCATCTTGATCCAAAAAATATCAAGTGTGTCTACCCCCAATATTTGGAGGACTAGGGTGACATCCCCCCTTGGTCTTGACAATTCTACCCAAATTTTTGGTCATAAGTTTTGATCTATTTTTCATCCTTAGATATAGGTTTATAGCTCTGCATGACATCTAGAACATTCTGTTACTGGTTTTTATGTCAATAAATCTCATTGTTTGTCCTAGATTTAGCATGACAAGTCAACCCTAAATCAAAATCAATTTTCAACTATAACAAGGGAGGAATTAATCTAATACGTATTCGGCCCCTCTTAGGTTATATCAATCATATTCAATTCCATTCCCTTAATGTAAGGTGGTCTTATGAAAAATTAGTGGCTTTATCAATTATTGTGGTGAAGCCCTAATTTTCAACATATTACATTTTGGCGAACCCGTCATAGCTCATGCTTATTTTTAATTGTTTGTGTTTAGATTTGGTTTTTAGGCATTTAATTCAGTTTACTTTTATTCATTGCACTTAAATCACATCAATTTAAAGGTTAAATTGACAAAACTGTAGGTATTGTGTTAAAATTGATTTATGGGTTACATAATTCTCAAATTATATGCTTAGATCTGATTTTTATTACATATAATTTTCAGATTTAGAAGCATCTTTTGTTCAAATTCATTATTCACATCACTTAATTCATTGGTTGATCAATCATTTTACAAAAAAATTGCATTGTTTAATCATACATATAGCTTACAATATAAAAACTCTTGTGCTTTCAAATCTTTACATTCAATATTTCCTTCCTTGTGCATGAGTTTCGTTACCCTTAGTCCTACATCCAATATTATAGTGAGAAGAAGTTATAGACTTGGGGCTTCTTGAAGTTTCAATACCAAGAATATGGTGCTCGAGTTAAATAACCTATTCCATGTGACTATTTATAATTCCTCTAATCCAACACATGACATATCTAACATCATGGAGCCCCATTCACCTCACACTTATCATGATGAAGATGATGAATCACTAACTAGGGTTACTACTGCTCAATTGGGGAAGCTTGACATGGAATTTGACAATCTTCAACAATGGATGGGCCAAGAACACCCAAATAGTGAGGCAATCTCCTTGATTTAAGGGTTGATGAGAATGGTTCAAAGTGATAAGTTAGGTGTGGAAGTGTTACATAGCATTGGTCATATTGTTGATACCAATATTATGCCTATCAAAATTTGTGCTGAAGCTCTTGGTTATTCTCATCCTACTAGTCAAGTTGAGCATTATATTCCTATTACTACGATCTTTCCCAGTGTTCCTTCATATATATTTTATATCATGAATACCTCTACACAAAAATACCTCCTTTTGTGAGTCTTCCATTTTTTCCTAACCATCTCCTATATCGACATATCAGAATGTTTCCCTTCCTTATTCTCAACCTCTAACTACCTACAATAATATTAATCCTCCAACACAATGTAATATGTCCAATTCCAATTCCAATCCATCCACTCAAGACACTATAAATAACCTATCTCAAAGTGTTTCATCCTTAAAACAACAATTGGCTTCTTTAACTCAATCTAAGTTCAATGTTCCCACTTATGATATAGCAAGCCCACTATCCTATGAGATTGTCCATGTAGTTGCTCCTAAGAATATGGATATCCCTCAAATACAATTATACAATAGAAAAAGTGACCCCTTGACTCATGTGAAGACACTCCAAGCCTTGTGTAATGACTTCTCTCATGATCAAAGACTCAAAAAAATTATTTACTTGAACCTTTAGAGATAAAGCTTTGCAATGGTATTTTTCTTTGCCTCCTTATTCCATCATATCTTTTGAACAATTGGCTAATGATTTGAATAAAAAAATTCAAAATAAAATTGGTCCTAAAATCACTTTGATTGATTTGATTTATTGGTAGATATAAACATGCACATTCACAAATTGTTTATACTATGCATGATCATGATGTTCAAATAATTTTCATTACTAATTTGTAAAAGGATATTAGAGATAAGATTCTACTTTTTGAATTTACTTCTATCATGTAATTGTGTGAAATGCTTCATAACTATTAGCTTCAAGTGATCCAATTTGAATCATCTCCTTCAATGGCTTAAACTGATAAGAATGAGAGTGCTCAACAATTGTTTCCAAAATTCAACAAACACAACAAAGATTTCATCAAGATAAATGATAAATATTCCAATAACATCAACACACAAGTGGTAGCCATAACACCAGGTGTGTCCCCTTTATCCAAATAATTTAGAAAATAATTAACTCCTATTTTTGAGTCTTTTCATAGTATAATGTTTTGGTCGATCGATACAAATGTGTTACAACTTCCTCCTGTCAAGCCTATAGATACCTCTAAGCCTCTATCACCTTCCTTTGACCACAAAACCTTTTTCCAATGCCATTGTTAGGAAGGTCATGATATTGAGAAGTGTTATAAGTTGAGGTATAAGATTCAATACCTTATTGATAACAATGTTATATCTATAGCCAGTGCGAATGATAATGAGAACAAATCCATAGAACCTCATAATCAAAACCTCTAAATCTTCATCAATACTTTGCCTTCCCACTCTACCAATGTTGTTGAGCCTAGGTCACTTGCATTCTTTTCCAATGACTTTGGTGTAGATTTCAATAATATTGTGAACCTCATTGAAAAAACCGAACCTAAACTAGAATCACGCATCACCTTTGATCCTAGTGAGACTATTGTTGCACCTGATGGAACATTATATATTACTATGAAGATTAAAGACAAAATATCATGAGGGGCACTAATTTATCTAGTATGTATGGTGAATTATATTACTAAAGAATATTTGTTTACTCAACAATTGCATGAAGTTACATATGATAAATCTAATGTTTTTGATTAAGGAAAAAATAGGTTTTATAGGGACCTGAAACCACAGAGTTTACAAGATAGATAAAAATATTCAAACAAATTTCACTTAGAAATGAAAGTTGCATAACAAACAAAAAAGGACACTAGCTACAAACCAAAAGTTAGAAAAAATCCAACACCAAATAGACAAAGCTAACCTAAGGACTTTAAGGTATCAATAATCTCAGCTTCAAGGTTACTCATCTTTTGAGCCACCTTCTTCAACTCCTGGATCTCCCGAGGCAAAGAATCTTCTTTTCTCTTCAGGGTGGCTCTAGTCCTATTTAAAGGGTCAGAATCCTCTTTATGGATTTTGTCTTTGTCATCTTCCAAGTCCACGAACAGGGTCCCTTACTGGGTTTTTTCCAGCTTATCCATCATGGTTCTCATACTAGTAGCAAAATTCTTCACAATTTTGTGGGTGTGCTTCATGATGGTGTTCATAGTTTCTTGGATTTTGCCAATTTCCCCTTCCAAATGCTTAATATTTTTCTCATTTTCCTTCTTCATCTTATCCATGAGCTCAACTAATCTTTGAAGGCACTCGACCATTGACATATTCTCTTCCTTGGTCTACAAAACTCCAACAACATTCTGAGGCACCCCTTTAGCTTCCATATCATCCAACTTACTAGGGACAACCCTATTCTTTAAGATAAGGTCCTTTATTTCATGAAAAACCCACTTAATTATCTTGGAGAAGTTAACAACCCTATTTTTGGCAATTGCTAGTATGTCATCAAGAAATTCTCGATCAGGCTTGAAGTAGTGGTCTTTAGGTCTGAGATTTCTAGGGAATCTGGGTCTTTTTTCTTTGTCAGTGGGAGGGTAAGAGGTGTAAGAACCATCAATGGAATTAGGGGCAGTAGAGGAGTCCACTGGAGAATCCTCAGGATAAGAAACCAACTTTTTCTTGGGGGGGCCTTCTCCTTATTTTTAGCCTTTTGAGAAGTACCAATAAGGGTTTTTATAGAGGTAACATTTTTATCCGAAGGCTTACTTTGTGGGGTTTTATTTGACACATACTTGGATGAGGGAGAGTCTTCCTCTTGACAATTAGTGTCCCATTCACCTTTATCCTCAGACATACTAATATCAATATTATACCCTTCCGAGGTTGGAGTTGAAATGTGGTTAGACAGGGCCGACATATTTTGAAAATGCTCATGGATTAACTGAACAAGGCTAGCATGCAGAACAAGATACTTCCTAGGGATTTTTTGATGTTTCTTAATATTATGTTTCAAAGAGAAAAAAAAGTAGTAAGGAAATGAAACCTGATAAACTTATAAAGCACTGAGAGGGGGGGGGGGGTGAATCAGTGATAGCAAAAACAATAACACTTTAGTCCTAGACCAGTAAAAACATTTAACCAGTTTACTTATGACTTTGCATGCAATCCAAAGTGTTATAAAAACATTCACCATAGCACAAGTATTTATATATGGAAGACCCAACTGGGAAAAACCACAGTGAGATGGAACTCACAAGTTAACTATTTGCAGAAATAGGTAACTAACCGGTTAAGGTCTACAAATGCTCTATTAGGAGCAAATCCTGTTAAAGATCCCAAGCCCTGTTAGGAGCTATACTCGGTTAAAGGTAACCTCAGTGTAGTATTTAGATCCAAGTTAATGAATCACCTTGTTAGAGGATTTATACAATGAAGCTTGTTAGAGTTTACCTAGTTAGGGGATTTAAACTGCTGTAGTGATTAGAAAGCAACAGGTGGTATGCTCCAAGAATAGCACATTTTGCTTGTTTAGATCCTTTTTTGTTCACTCATTACTGCATCACTGATATACTCTGCAACTCCTTCAACAAATAGCATCAACTCTAACTCATAACATAACTTGCATCTCCTATATGAAAATAACTCATCACAATGTCTTTTTATAAACATTAGATTTCATGTCGGCTCCTAAACCTCAACACAATTTCCTAGGTTCAGTGAATCTGGACAAACTTTGTTAACACATCAAAAATCACAGCCAAAAATATCGGTTGGTGGTAATACATCACGACCAGTGATAACTCATCACACAAACTGGAAAACCGGTTGGAACACCGATACTAGTTGAGTGTTAACCACATCAAACTCACAGACCGATTATCTCCATGTGCCTCATTGTCTCTCTCTGTTGCATCTCAAAACTGGTAACAGTGGAATTGACCAAAACCAATTGTCTTAACTGTTACGAATCAGAAGGGCAACTGAGAGGGGGGGGGGATCAGTTGTCAATGAATTACAACCCAATTATAACTTAATTCAACTACTTAATACTTAGTACCAGTAAACCAAACTTAATGCCGGTTAACAAATTAGCAGTTAATATCAATACCGGTAAAACTCAATGCATGAAACAGAAAGAGAAACAACATCCACAACACATAACACAAAGATTTTGATGTGGAAACATGGTAAAGGGAAAAAATACGGTGGGAAACCTTACCCACAATTAGATGATACTATTGCAGATAGTATGTGTATACAAATGGGGTCTGTACATGCAGAAAGGCCAACCGCCTAGAGTACACTGCTCAAATGGGAGTCGCAATGACTACATTAGGATGCTTAAATCCTACTATAATGTACTGCTCAAAATAACATCTTTAATGCTGGATTCAGTACTGGTTAAGCTCTGATAAACACCTTCAAACCTTCCTTGAACATTCTCTATGGTCTGCTCATATGATCTTCAATATTTGCACATACCATGTTACAAAACCATACCATAACCTTACATACCATATCCCATATTCTATCTCACAAATGAGATCTTACATATATACAAAACCTAAGACCAAATGTGTAGGTCCGATCACTAAGAATATTACAATAAAATCAATTACATATAAGTCTTGATGCGATGCATCATGTCGGCTCAATACATTTACAATAATATGCAATCAATAAATCATCTCCATAATGTGTTGTGCTGATCTGGAATAGATAACACTTACTGGTCCATAACCTAGACCAATTTGCTAGTAACAACAAATATGTCAACCCGATTAGACCAAAAACCAAAACACAAAAAATAAGTATCCAAACCATGTCTTCGACATAATCAAGTGATCTCCAGATGATAACACATCATCATTAGTGCCAGTGAACCATATAACCTATCAATGAACAATATACCGGTGACTGTGCATAAGTCACTGAACTTGCCGGTGAACATAATCATATATCTCCAAAAGGATAAGTGTTGACATCAATGACAAAACTAATGCAACACATCCATAATACCAACAATCTCCCCCTTTGGCATTGATGGCAACACTAGATGGAATAAACATCTAAGTGCCAAAACAGAATGCCAAAAACCAAAAACCAACAATCTCCAAAATACCAAAAATTAAAATCAAAATACAAAGAGTATATATCTCTCCCCAATGAATAATGTATCATAGATCTCTCTCCCTTTCATAGATGTTTTTCCATAAATATCTCTCCCCCTTTGACATCAAATGCCAAAGAAGTTAAAAATACCAGATCATACAACTAGCTAATATAACCAACTAGTCCCCCTGAGAAGTAGCTCTCCTCCATCAAAGCTCGAAAAAGGATATCTCTGTTAATTTCTGCTGGTTTGATGCCAATCTTCAATTGTCTAAGTCTCTGCCGGTGAGGGTATTACCCCAAGCTGCTCTATGAGATATTCAAAAGTTTCCTTAGGAAAAGACTTAGTAAAGATATCTGCAATCTTCTCTTTAGTATTCACATAAACCAATCTTACTTATTTTGCTTCAACATTCTCTTTCAGAAAGTTATATTTGATAGAAACATGCTTAGTCTTAGAGTGAAATACCAGATTCTTTGATATATCAATTGTTGCTGAATTATCACAATAAATGATTATAGGTTCTTTGCATTTTATGTTTATGTCCTTTAACATTTTCTTAATCCATAATACCTGAGTACAATTAGTTGCTGCTACAACATATTCTAATTCTGCTATTGATAATGATGTACAACTCTGCTTCTTGCTTAACCATGAAATCAATCTGCTACCAAGAAAGAATGCTCCGCCAATGGTACTCTTCCTGTCATCTACATCTCCTTCTTAATTTGCATCAGTGTATGCACATAGATCAAAATTTTCATCTTTAGGGTACCATAAACCAAGATTTGTTGTGCCTTGTAGATACTGAAAAATCCTTTTTATTGCTGATTCATGATTTTCTTTAGGATTACTCTAAAATCTTGAAACAATACATACTGCATTCATTATATCAGGTCGTGTTTGTGTCAAATACAGTAAACCTCCAATCATTATTTGTATCTTGTCGGATTAACAGGAGCTAAATCATCCTTCAATGTCAATATATCAGTTGTGGTCATAGGAGTACTTACCAGTTTAGAGTTTTCCATACCAAATTTCTTCAATAGTTCCTTCAAGTATTTTGTTTGACATATGAATATACCTTTATTAGTTTGTGAAATCTGCAATCCTAAAGATAATTTTATCTCACCAATCATAGACATTTCAAATTCTTCTTGCATCTTGTTAGCAAAGTCTTTACACAATCTATCTTCTCCTCCAAAAATGATATCATCAACAAAAAATTCAATAACCAAGATGTTATCATTAGTCACTTTGAAATATAAGTTGTTGTCAGCATTACCTTTAGTGTAACCAAGCTTTAAAATATATTTGTCCAATCTAGCATACCAAGCTCTAGGAGCTTGCTTGAATCCATACAAAGCTTTCCTTAATCTACAAACCATATCTTTATCATTTGTCAATAAAATTCCATCAGTCTGTTCAATGTAAACTTCCTCTTCAAGATCACCATTCAAAAATGCACATTTTACATCCATCTGATATACTTTATAGTTCTTATGAGCTGCAAATGCAAGAAACAATCTAACTGCCTCAATTCTAGATACCGGTGCAAATGTTTCATTATAATCAATTCCCTCTTTCTGTGAATATCCTTTACACACTAATATTGCTTTGTTCCTGATTACCTTTCCATCTTCATTAAGTTTATTTCTAAATATCCATTTAGTTCCAATTACATTTTTGTCTTTAGGCTAGGGAACTAATGTCCATGTATTGTTCTTTTCAATTTGTTCTAATTCATCTTCCATTGCTTTTATCCAGTGTTCATCTTTACATGCTTCAATAATATATGCTGGTTCAATTTGAGAAATTAAGCATACCTCTTCATTTTCTAGTCTTCCTCTTGTCATAACACCTTGATACTTATTCCCAATTATCTAATTTTCTGAGTGATTCAGTCTTACATACCTGGGTTTATTCACATGCTGCTATTCTTCAGTCAGTGTGGAATTCTTTGATGATGCCGGTGTGACTGGATCCACATTCTATACCGGTGCGCTCTGTATTGGTTCATTTATGATCATCTCAACTGCCGGTTCAGAATCTACAGACCTTGAATTTCCTCTAAAGTGTTCATCTATCTTTACATTAGCACTCTCAATGATTTTTTGCAATCTTTTATTAAAACATTTATATGCCTCGCTCTTAGATGAATAACCAAGAAATATTCCTTCATCACTTCTAGGATCAAATTTACCAACATACTCATCTCTCCTAATATAACATTTGCTTCCAAATATTTTGAAGTATTTAAGAGTAGGAGTATTACCAAACCATAGTTCATAAGAGGTCTTATCGATTTCACCTTTGATGTGAACTCTGTTGAAAGTGTAAACCATTGTATTCACTGCTTCTCTCCAATACACATGAGGTAGATTTGCTTCCAATATGATGCTTCTAGTTGCTTCTAGAATAGTTTTGTTCTTCCTTTCCACAATTCCATTCTGCTGAGGTGTCTGGGGTGTTGATAGTTATCTTTTGATTCCATTCACTTCACATAATGTATTAAATTCCTTAGATCTCAAACATTTGATTTTCTTACCAGTTTCATTCTCTACCATTGCCTTGTATAACTTGAATTTTCCAAAAGCTTCTGATTTTTCCCTGAGAAAAGTAACCCAACACATTCTAGAATAATCATCAATTATTAGAATAAAATATCTATCTCCCTGTAGACTTCTTGTTCTTGCTGGACCACACAATCAGTATGAATTAAATCAAGAACATTATTGGATTTTTTAGAAATACTCTTAAAGGTTGTTCTAACTTGCTTTCCCATTTGACATTCCTTACATACTAGATTATGAGGTTTCACAATCTTAGGTAAATCCCTTACTGCCTTAGTTGAACTGATCTTTACAATGCAATCAAAATTTACATGACAGAGTCTCTTATGCCATAACCAACTTTCATCAATATGTGCAATCAAGCATGTCTTATCACTGTTATTCAAATGAAAGATATTACCTTTGGTCTAATTACCGGTTGCAATCTACAATCTAGTTTTGTTCATGATTTTGCATTTACCATTCTTGAATTGTAACTGAAATCCCTTTTCAACTAATTGACCAACACTCAAAAGATTATGCTTCAAACCTTCAACATAATAAACATTATCAATATTGTTCTTACCATCCAAAGATATAGTGCCTTTTCCTTTGATTAAACAAGATTTGCCATCACCAAATCTTACTAGACCTCCATTATATTCTTGAAAAGATAAGAATTTACTTTTATCACTAGTCATATGATGTGAACATCCACTATCAATGATCCATTCATCTTTTTCTTCAATTTTAGCTGCCAGGGCCTGCTTTACCGGTGGAATAGTAGGTGCCAGTTGATCTTCTTTTATTGCAACAAAATCCCATCCATTGTCTACTGATTCTTCATCAAAATCATCAGTAACTCCTTCATCAGCATAGTAAAAAGATTTATCTCTGTTCTTCTTAAATCTATATCTCTGATATTCAGGGTTAGGCTTATATGTCCTTTTAGCTTCTTCTCTCAATCTTGCATGTCTATCAGGACATCTAGATGCTATATCACCAACTTTATTTCAATTAAAACATTTAAATGGTGCTTTACCTTCATACTTACTTCCAACTAGACCTTTAGGCATCTTCCTTGCAAATAGTGCTTCAAGTTCTTCCAGTTCTTCATTTTCTCTTATGACATCTTCAAGTTCTTTTGGATAAAGTGCTTTCCAATCAGATTTGTCAGTGATGATGATGATGATGCTACAGATGATGATGCTTTGAAGGCTAAATCTGTCTTAATTGTAGCAACAAGACCCAATTCCTCAAGCTCAAATGCTAAAAGTTTTCCAACTAGGGTATCTTTAGCTACTGATGTATTAGGCATTGTTCTCAACTCATTAATAGCAGTTACTTTCATTTTGTATGCTAGTGGAAAAGATCTTAAAACTTTAGAAACAATTTCATCTTCACTTAAGGATCCTCCACAACATTGTATTCCTAAAATAATTTCATTAACTCTTTCCATAAAAGCATAAATTCTTTCATCTTCTTCCATTTTCAAATTTTCATACCTGACTCGGTAACATTCCAGTTTTGCAATTTTTACAGTGGTATCTCCTTCATTTAATGTCTCCAATTTATCCCAAATAGCTTTAGCAGTAGATCGATATGATAATCCCATGATTTGCTGATCTAATAATGTGCTCAAAAGTGCTTCTCTTGCTTTGCAATCATTTTCTTGATCTTTACCCAATGTTGGTGGATTAGGTTGATTCAGAGTAGGACCAACATAGCCATTCTTTGCAACTTCCCATATGTCTCTTCCAATGCAATTAAGATGTGTCTCCATTCTGATCTTCCATACACCATAGTTAGTTCCATCAAGTTTAGGACTGTCCTTCCTAAAAATGTTTGTTGCCATAGGATCTCTTCAAGCTATTAGGCTTTTCCAAAAAGAGGACTTAGCTCTGATACCAATTGTTAGGAACCAAAAGGGCAACTGAGAGGGGGGAGGGTGAATCAGTTGTCAATGAATTATAACCCAATTATAACTTAATCCAACTTAATACTTAGTACCGGTAAACCGAACTTAATGTCGGTTAACAAATTAGCAGTTAATATCAATACCGGTAAAACTCAATGCATGAAACAGAAAAAGAAACAACATCCACAACACATAACACAAAGATTTTGACATGGAAACCCGGTAAAGGGAAAAAACAAGGTGGGAAACCTTACCCACAATCAGATGATACTACTGCAGATAGTATGTGTATACAAATGGGGTTTACACATGCAGAAAGGCCAACCGCCTAGAGCACACTGCTCAAATGGGAGTCGCAATGACTACAATAGGATGGTTAAATCCTAGAATAATGTACTGCTCAAAATAGAATCTTCAATGCTAGATTCGGTACCAGTTAAGCTCTGATAAACACCTTCAAACCTTCCTTGAACCTTCTCTATGGTCTGCTCATATGATCTTCAATATTCACATATACCATGTTACAATACCATACCATAACCGTACATACCATATCCCATATTCTATCTCATAAATGAGATCTTACATATATACAAAACCTAAGACCAAATGTGTAGGTCGGCTCACTAAGAATATTACAATAAAATCAATTACATATAAGTCTTGATGCGATGCATCATGTCATCTCAATACATTTACAATAATATCCAATCAATAAATCATCTCCATAACGTGTCATGTTGATCTGGAATAGATAACACATACTGGTCCATAACCTAGACCAATTCTCTGGTAACAACAAATATGTCAACTCTATTAGACCAATAACTAGAACACCAAAACCAAGTATCCAAACCATGTCTTTGACATAATAAAGTGATCTCCAGATGATAACAAGTCATCATCAATGTTGATGAACCATATAACCTGTCGGTGAACAATATAACCTCTCGGTGAACAATATATCGGTGACTGTGCATAAGTCACTGAAATTGCCAGTGAACACAATGTGCCGACGAACATAATCATAGATCTCTAGAAGGATAAGTGTTGACATCAATGAAAAAACTAATGCAACACATCCATAATACCAACATTAACTGCATATACTGATTGTCTACATATACTAGTTTAGACACCTTCATACCGATTAGACTTACTCTATACACATGATACCGGTTTACAATACAAAGAATTAATAGTAGTATCGGTTTGAACTAATTGGTATATAAATATGACTATGACAATCAAAACATACGTGTGTGTTGTCAATGACAACACATAAAGTCATCAGATACAAAAATTATCATCATGCCAACATTCTCCCCATTTGGCATTGATGGCAACACTTAGGAAAATTTTGTCGTCAACTAAGTGTGCTTACAAAAATGTATAGACTCCCCCTTAATAGTACATACAAAATTTTGACCTCTTAAACTAATTCTACTCCCCCTTTGACAACAATACCAAACAAAAAAGTAAACTACATACATTACATCAAAATTTGTCATCAAAAACTGCATATATATATATATATATATATATAAATATTAGAGTTTTTAAATACTTACAATGTAATTCTTGAGAAAATGTCACTGAAATGAATCTTTAACTATTCAAGGTCACTATCCCATGTTTCTAACAGTGTCTTAGTGATCTCAACATTTGTCAAAATTTGTGCAGCAAATTCTTCCATAGCATCAATAGTGCTCATCTCCGGCATAGCCAAAATTGCTTCAGAATCCTTGTATGCCCTCTATAGGATTTCAACTTTTGGAATTGGCCAATTCTTCAGATCCTTCAAGGATTTTATCCACTTCACCCATTCAAAATCATGAACTTCTAATAGATGTTGTAAGGCATCAATAAATTTACCAAAATTCAAAGCGGAATCCTGTACTGGTATGTATGCATCACTTATCCTCTCAAGTTCCTTCTCTGTATCTTCTCTCTTTTTCTTCAAATTAGAACAAAATAGTGATACTTTAGATATAGTAGCCAAAATTTTACCTCTAGTCTCTATACCAGTTCTCAAAAGATCTTTATTCACTGATAAAGAAATCTTGCCTTTGTCAATTTCTGAAATCAGTTGCTCTCCCCTTTTCTTCCTATAATATTTTTCTGCTAAGGCATGAGCTACCTCTTCAAGTGATTTTAGTTGTTCACTAGCATCAACAACTAACTGTCCAAGCTTAGAATTAGGGGTAGATATATTGCCAGTATCAATCTCCGGTAGGAGACTTGACAAAATTTCAACAACAGTCTGAATAGTCTCTGCTTATTTTCTCTACACTTTCAACCTCTTCTTTTATGCTCTGGATTGCATAACAGTACCAATCTCCATCAATTTAGATGCACCTAAATTGTCCATATCTATAGGGCCTTTTATGCTAATTGAGTCATCATCATCATCGTTGGTTTTCTTCTTCTCCTTTTCTTTCTCCTCTTCATCCTTTTTCTCTTATGCCTTCTTCTCTGTTTTCTCTGTTTTTGTTTATTCCTCCTGTGTGGTTGTCATGATCGGTGGTAGTTGAATTTCAACAATGTGATCCTTTACCGGTGGTGGTTGCATGTCCATACTTTGTTCAGTAACCAGTGCTTCCTCTGCTATTTGTTTCTCAACAATATCTGGTTCCCATTCTATTTCCTTAACCGATTCAATGTCATTACCGGTTGTATCAATAGTATCATGAACTTATTCAATTTCAACCACATAATATATGACCGGTGGAGAACTTGTGTCATCCTTATTCTTGATAGGGTAGACTACATCCGGTGTAATAATTTCTTCATTGTCTAGCTCCATTGGAGATCCAGTTTAAGTCCGATCAGGTTTATTATGACAACCCTTCAATTGCTCATTCATCTTTTGAATATCTTGTGCAATTCAATGAGTATCATCTTCAACTATCTGAATCTTACCATCCAATAGTCTCAATCTCCTTATTTTTGAATGAAATTATCCTTTATATTTTGCAAGCATTGCTAATAATTCTTCACGAGACAACTCAAGAAAATATTGAGCAAAAAATCTATCAATAATCTCTTGGTCTTGATCTATAATCAACTTCCATTTATTTTCAAGAATTAAATATAAAGAATCATAAATGTTCTTTTGAATATCTTATGGTAACCAGTTATATTGACATAGGTAATTGATTACCTCCTGTACCACTTCTTGTTTTTGACCTTCATCAAAGGACTCAAAATATTCTTTTACATTATCAAATCTCTTTCTCCTTAATGTTTTCAAAGTCCTCTCAAAATTACTCTCTCGCTTGAAAGATGTAACATCAATAGGAGTACTTTGTTTCAAAATTTCTCCTACTGGTTTAGATTTCTTACTAGTTACCTTCATCTTCTTTGATTCTTGTTTAGGTTTAGTTTCCTCGAATTCCTCTTAAAGAATGAGATGTCTGCCTATTTTCCTCATGACAACGGGCTTCTTTGCATATACCTTAGGTACCAGTTCCTTCTTGATTTGAATACTCCTTGTTATTTTTGTATCGGTAGATGCAAAAGCTCCTTGATCTTCTTTCTTCTTTTTCTCCTTCACACTACTAGGTTGTGCTGGTGCAATCCTTTCTTGACAAGTGCCCAGTATTTTCTTCTTAGTTTCCTTAGGTGACGCCAAGAGGTTGTTGGCATAACCAATCAGTAAGTCATAACTGACTTCATAGCTCATTTCCTCCATTTCTTCTTCTCTCGGTTCAACAACCTCCATAAGACTGAAATCAGTGGTCACAGTGAAACAAATGTCTTTTTCAAAGTGTTTCACCACTTCATCTGATAACCTTAGTCTCATGCTCATCTTCTTCTGAAATTGATTGAAATACCTATTCATTGCAATTGGGAATGTATTCTTAACAACCTTTATTCTATTCTTAATTTGTAACAGGTGTATCCTTAGACCATTGTATATCACCAATTCTTGGAATAAAATTCTAAAAGTAAAAAAAAAAATTGATCAAAAGTTGCCCATATTTAAACTTTTGTCTTTTGTCCTTCTTTATTGATTTTATATTCAACATCAGTTGACTTTGCATCGCCTCACACAGATCATAATCTGCATCTTTTTTCATCATCCGGTAGGCAGCATGCACGACAACAGATGGTACATTGTTCATTCAACTGGAATGAAATATCTGGTAGCCAATAACCATTGTTGCAAACTTGACTCCTTCATCTGCAATGTTATTGACAGATATAGCATGACCATCAACAATTGTCTTTGTCAACTCAATAATAGTCTCCTTCAAGATTTTCCTCATGAATAGCCTCCTTTGTGATAGTGTGAGACCTATCAAGATACATGTTTCCTCCATGTACACGACCGAGGATAATCCTGACATGTTTTTCCTCAAAATCTTCTAGACAATATATTGCATTATGAAAACCCTTCTCATAAACCCTAATATATTCAGGTTTGATCTTCCCGCTCTTGTCGCACAAAGATTTAAGTTGAGAATAGATTGCCAATTACCCTAGATCCTCAATTTTGCAATCTATATAACTTGTCAAATCACCTTTAATCAAAACACCTTGGGGTACTTGAGATAGTGCATTATAAGACTCTATCTTATCCATCCCCATTGACTCCATAGCTTCAACAATGATAAAAAGACTCTCTGCTGGTGTAGATGATGATGCTATTCTAAATAATCTTGATTCAAGAGAGAGATTGACAAAAATACCTTGTTCCCTTCGCACTGCTAGGGTTTTCAGTTGCTCTCTCACTTGCACACCTGATTTGCCTTTCCTTAGCTTCAAATCTGATTCAACTTTTTAATCCGTAGCAGAAATCCATTCTCAATCTACTAACAATGCTCTGTTTTGCTCTGCAAGTGCTCACAAAATGCTTCTTCGAATGCAATAGGGTAAGAAAATGATTCAGTGAAGCTTCTTTTTATCTATTTTATCAACTGTATTAATTACACTACCGATAGGGTAACAAACCCTAACTACCACTTAACAAACTTGCCTATACTGGTAGGTATATCAACCAGTTCATAATCCTTAGAAAATCAATTGACAGAAATATCAAAATTCTTATATTACAACTTGAAATGCAAAATTTTCTTACCATACTCTCTTCAAGGGGTCCAGAAATGAATTTACCAATATGCTCCCCTTAGGTTTGTTGAAAAGCTCAGTTTACCAATGTAGCATTCTCCACACTAGGTGAAGGATTCGATTCTTCCGATGGCTTGTCCTCACTTTTCTTCTTCCAAATTCTATTCATCTCTGCTCTGGTTTCTTCAACATCAACCATCTTCTTTCCTTTCTGATCTTCAAAGTGATTTACTAGTTGGTTCTTCTTTGTTCTACAAAACTTAGCAATGTGTCCTGGTTTATGACAAGGATAGCAGACCATCCTAGATGCTCTCCAAGGTCCTGCATTACCTCTTCCAGTCCTTCTTCTGTAGTTCATAGCCACATGTCCATAGTTATTGTAAATTGAGAAAATCACATTGGTTACCTTCTCCATCTCATAGGGACTAAATCGGTTGACATAAGGTTTTTGCTAGTTTATGTTTCTCCAGTTGTCATAAGTTCTTTCTAGTCACCGATAGGTCTTGAATTCATGTGAGGTGTTGGGTTATTTTCTCCATATCTGCATTCAACTGATCTATGTCCATACATATTGCATATGTAACAATGACCTTCAAATATTCTAGACACATATCTAGTATTAGAAATATAGCCTGTGTTCTCATTAGATCTACTTCTACAAACATTAGCAGTATGTATAGGTTTGTGACAGTTAAAACAAACTAGTTTAAACTTTTTCTTACCTGATTTCTTGCCTTTAGATACTGGTTTGTCTTTTGATGAAGTATCATTTGTTTTAGAAGACTCACCTTACTCAAATGTATTAAATCCTAATCTAGATGTGTCACCTTTCATCCTCTGAGATTGGATTTGTTCATCCAACATAGAGGAGCTCTTATTGAATTTGTCAAGTTTCCCATTAGCCTCAGTAAGCTCTTTGGTAAGATCTTCATCATGCTTCATAAAAGTCTCTCTAAGAGACATTGCCATTTCAAGATCTAACTTTAATGCTTCTTTTTATTCCTTCTCCTCATGCTAGTGTTCATGCAAAGCTGCATTCTCCTGCTTGATCTTAGAGATCTCATGATCTTTCTCTTTGATCAGGTCTTTAACTTCCCTCATTTCTTTAAGTTCTTGACTCATACGGATTGTAAGAGCTTCAAGTTCTCTCCTTAGGTTAAGTTTTTCACCATTCAGTTTCTCCACTTCTTCAACCAATGCATCAATGTTGGTCTCATCTGAAGAGCTATTGTCAGAGATCTCTAGTTATTGCTCAGTCAGTCCTTTCCTCTTTACTTGTGAAGCCTTAAATCTGTCTCTCAGGGTTTCAAGCTCATCCCTAGTTTCAACAAGTACTCTAGTCATCTCTCTATAACTCATATCCCTCATAATGGTTTTAGGGTTTCCCTCCAAGTGATTAAGCCTTAAGGAAGTTAGGCTCTGATACCAATTGATAAATTTATAAAGCATTGAGAGGGAGGGGTAAATTAGTGATAGAAAAAACAATAACACTTTAATCCCAGACCGGTAAAAAAAATTAACCACTTTACTTATGAATTTGCATGCAATCCAAAGTGTTTATAAATCATTCACAACAAGTAAAACATTCACCATAACACAAGTATTTATACATGGAAAACCCAATTGGGAAAAACCACAGTGAGATGGAACTAACAAGTTAACTATCTACAGAAATAGGTAACTGACCAGTTAAGGTCTACAAATGCTCTGTTAGGAGAAGATCCTGTTATAGATCCCAAGCCATGTTAGGAGCTATACCTAGTTAAAGGTAACCTCAATGGAGGATTTAGATCCAAGTTAATGAATCACCTTGTTAGAGGATTTCTACAATGAAGCTTGTTAGAGCTTACCCGGTTAGGGGATTTAAATTGTTGTAGTGATTAGAAAACAACAAGTGGTATGATCTAGGAATAACACATTCTTCTTGTTAAATCCTTTTCTGTCCACTCATTACTGCATCACTGACATACTCTGCAACTCCTTCAACAAATTGCATCAACTATAACTCATAACATAACTTGCATCTCCTATATAAAAATAACTCATCACAATGTCTTTTTATAGACATTAGATTTCATGTTGGCTCCTGAACCTCAACACAATTTCCTAGGTTCAGTGAATCTGGACAAACTTCCTTAACACATCACAAATTTCTGCCAAAAATTTTGGTTGGTGGTAACACATCACGACTGGTAATAACTCATCACACAAACTGGAAAACCGGTTGGAACACTGATACCGGTTGAGTGTTGACTGCATCAAACTCAGAAACTGGTTATCTCCGTGTGCCTCCTTGTCTCTCTCTACTGCATCTCAAAGTTGGTAACAATGGAATTGACCAAAACCGATTGTCTTAACTGCATATACCGATCGTATACATATACCAGTTTAGACACCTTCATATTAGTTAGACTTACTGTATACATATGATACCGATTTACAATACAAAGACTTAATAGTAGTACCTGTTTGACATAACTGGTATACAAAGATGACTATGAAAATCAAAACATACGTGTGTGCCATCAATGACAACACATAAAGTCATCAGATACAAAAATCATCATCATGCCAACATTACCCTCACCTTGTGTCGAAAATGATTGAGGAGGGAAAAATGGTAGCCGTAGACTCTGGTAAATCTTCCATCCACCATGATGTATTCCATGTTGACTCTGAGAACCTCCCTCCATAGCGTCTTAACCTTCCCAACATCAAAATAATTGTTAGAAATTTTGACCAGTGCCTCCCTTTCCTCATCAGTTTTGGGAAATTTGATGACCTCTTCATCCGAAAACTTTCTATCATGAAAGAACTTCACCCCCTCTATGGAGAGCCTAGTGATTTATCCAATGATATTCTCATCTATCTTTACCTTCCTCCCAAAGAGAACAATTCCTTCATCCTTCCAATTTTTAGCAAAATACTCTGTAATTTTTGGGTTAGCACCATGGAGATTCTTGAGGAAAGGACTCAACCCTCCCCTCTCAATATGCCTCTAGACATTCAAATTTTTCTTGTACATCTCACAATTGTTTGGCTCAACCCTCTTTCTGCTTCCCCCCATCTTCTCACAAAATTTTCTTTTGTTGGTAGGAGAGCAAATGAACTATGCAGAGAGCCAGCAACAAAACCAAAGTGCCCACAATACGTGCCACCCCTCACCACCCATAGAGATAATTAAGGCACCACCACCATATCAAATGATGACATAGTGCCAATCTCTACTCTGCTTCATCATAATTAAAAACAACAACTTTCCCACAAGTGACATCATAGTCGAGTAAGGCTCTAACGTCAGCTCCTAGTTCACTATAGGTCTGCCACGTTTGTCAGCCCATGTGCTTGATCCCTTCATTGGTAAAATAGTCGCCCACCTTATTAACTTCGACATGGGAAATTCTAACCTTATCGAAGTTGGATAAGAGAGATTTATCTTCTATCCAACTTTCTATAGTCCATGAGGGGGGGATTTTCCTAGAAGGCACTCAGTAATGTTATTTGAATCGCCTTCAATCCAGATATTTTTAAAGTTCATTTTATTTGCAAGATC
Organism: Cryptomeria japonica; assembly: GCF_030272615.1. NCBI lineage: Eukaryota > Viridiplantae > Streptophyta > Pinopsida > Cupressales > Cupressaceae > Cryptomeria > Cryptomeria japonica. Next base: position 359,187,877 of record NC_081409.1, read on the forward strand.
GATTACATGGAAATCTCCTATGGTTTCAACTATGGGGTAGGACTATGAGCACAACCAAAATGAAATTGCCATTATGATCTCTTAACACTCCCCCACTCCCATCCAACCTCGGATTTCCCTTGGCCACCCCATGATAAATCTGATGTTATGGTCAAGTTGCATGCTGGTTTCTATTTTCCTACTATTGGCTCTATTACTCTTCCCATTGAGGTTTGTACTAAGTGCTTAAATGTTACCTTTGCTATTATTCCTACATCTAATCAATTTTCTGTGAAGTTGGGACATCCTTTGCTTTCTTCCATGAAATCTATTCCTTCTACAATATATAAATGTTTGAAGTTCCCTTGTAATGGCCATATTATCATTGATTAATCCTAGCCTTTGCCAACCCATAGTGAAGCGTGGAAATTTTACCCTTGATCACTTTTGGCCTAAACAACCCAAACCTTTAAAACCTCAAGATGATATTCTTTTTCTATCTTATAAAAGATGGAAAACTAATATGATATTGGCCTTAAGTAAACCTAGAGACCCTTCACCCATGGATATCCCTCCTCCTCATCCTAGACCTAGTATTTTTCCTACACCTTCTATTCCTCCTATATATGTTGCAGTCCCATCTCCCACATCTTATAAATGAAAAATCCCAACATTCAATATCTCTCAACCTAGTGAGTCTCCTTCCGCTTCTCCCCCTACAAGGGAAGAAAATAATCCTATGTTGATTGATCCTCAATCTTTGCAAGTCTCTAGTAAAACTTAAAAGAAATCAATGTGTGAGAATACATCATGCCAAATCTCATGAACTTGCTTCTCAAACCATTTCCTCCCCAAAGACACTAGATATTGACTTAGTCCCATTTGTCCAACCTTCACCTAACCCTAGGGAGAAAGTGTAATTGAAATCACTAAAGTTAAAAATGCTTAATAAAAATGATGGTTCAATTTATTTTTGTGTTAAAGATCATATTATGATTAATTTAGATGATGATATGGATGATGATAATAAGGTTGTTCAAGATAAAAATATTGATCCTAATGATTCTAATGATATGTATGAGCTTGTTGAGATTAATCATGAACTATATTTCACATTTTCAAAAGCATTAATCCTAGATCCTAGTGACAAACAAAGTGACACATCATTACAGAATGTTTCTTGTTTAGAACTTGGAGTAGCTCCATCTACCATGCTTGATTTTTTTACTCTTGCATCTTGTCCACCATCCCTAAATGATGTTAATCAAGATTGGGAGAAGGATGATTTGCTTGACTAGATTCATCTATGTCATAGATTCTTATGTGTGTTTGCTTGTGTATAATGTGCTTATCCTATGATTTGCTTCTTGATATGTCTTCAAGTTATGTTACTTTCTCTTTGGATGAACCTTTCTACTACATTGATGCAAGGTAATAAAGGAGTCAAATTTATTGTGACATTCCTCTATTTGTATCTCATTTCTTCTATACATCGTATCAATGTTATGTCGTACATGTGCTATTTTTTTGTAAATGTGCCTTTGTGTTGTCTACTTGGAGACAATGCAAAGTGTTGAGATATATTTTGGTTTCTTCCATGTTTACTAAAAGAAACATTTGTTTGTTCATCTTATGTGCTCTTCTTCTATTGTGTTTTTTGTTTCACTATCTTTGGGGGATGAGGTCAATTGAATGAAATAATTCTTAATATACATTATTTATCAAAAGTGTATACTGAACCTAGCTAGTGGATCCCTTATGCACTTTTTCCAAAATATTTTCTATGACTATTTCCCTTTGATTTGTCCTTTCTTAGGGCATCTCATTGTGGCAACATTCTTGTATTTTTTATGCATGTATACTACCTTAAAACTATTGCTCCCAGTAAGGCATGCACAACAGATTTAATATGGTAGCATACACTACACTCAATGTTACACTTCATGCACACACCATGAGACTTGGTTTGTACATATTTTTCACTTAATTCAATTCATTATTCAAGTTACTTTGCAAACTAGGCCTTTGCTTTGTGATATTTTTCAAACTTTTCAATCCTAACATGACTCATAGTAAGAATAAGCCTTACTAGGCCAAGTAAAATCATCCTCTTTCTATCCTCTTCATGTGTTTCTCCTTTTATCTTGATATTAGAATGATAATATCCTAAGTCCCTACCTTGGGGCTCGGTGTGTCTTATCTGTTTGGTATCTTGGTGAAAGTTTTTCAATGCAACTTTGTACTTTACCATGAGTATCAACATAGGTTCGTACTCCTGCTAAAGTGGGGGCTAAATGTAGCATCATAAATTGTATCCCTATACAATTTTATCCTTTCCTAGCCCTCACCTTGGCATTTTGGCCTCCAATGCTCAATTCTTGCTTTGATGTTTCTCACACCCTCTTGAAATTTGAATTTTTAACTCTTCTTCTAGCCTTTATCCCATTTTGAGTCCTAATTGATAGGATACAGATGCCTTGGGCACCTTGGTCTTGGCTCAAGATCAGGACACCCCCATCCTCCCAATTAGGACCCAAAATAGGACCTCATAATGGTCACTTTGTGGGTGGGAAATTTGGCTCTATGTCAACTTTCTCCAAAAATTCAAACACTTGATGCACGGTTAGGTATAAAAGGAAGCCTACCCCCCTCATTTGGTAACTAAGAAATCATAAGGGAGCTCTCAATTGCACTCTAGAAAAATCAATTCAAGTCTATGTGAGATAGCATTCAAGTATCCATCAAGAATTGAACTAGAAGCTCAAGTGAAGTACAAGCATTCATGTTCAAGCATCCATGATCAAATTTATAGGAAGGCATTCTACATTGAATCATAAATATTTGCATGAGGATTCAAGAAAACTTCATCAAGGCATCAATTTCAAGAATTTTCGAATTAGATCTAGCCTTTCCCTCAAAAGGAAATAATTCTAATTCAATTCAATTCCATTTCAATTTCAAGGTTAATTCCTAAACCAAGGTTTGACCCAACAAACCAATTTCCTTCTTTCTATGTGGAGGGAATTGTCTTAGGATCTGAAAATAAGGAATTCAATATAGTAGACGATGACAATACAACTCAACTTTTGAAGGTACAAAAAGTGGAGAACCAGGATGATCAACTCCCCTCGGTTTTGAGAATATTTGATGATATTTTGATAATGGACTGTGTACGTCATCCTGATCTAGAAAAGTTCAAGTTTGCTTCAAGTTTGTCTACCCCTGATATTCGAAGGACCAAGGTGACCTACTCCCCCAGTCCTAAAAATTTTTCTTGAACTTTTTGTCACAAGTTCTGATCTATTTCCCATCCACAAATCTAGTTTTATAGCCATCCATGATATTTATAACATTTTGTTACTTTTCTTTTATGTCAATTTCTCATTGTTTGTCTTAGATCTAGCGTTGCATGTCAACCCTAATTCAAATTTAATTTTCAACTCTAACAAGGGAGGAATTAATATGATATGTATTCAGACCCTATTGGGTTAGATTAATCACATTCAATTCCCTTCCCTCAATATAAGGTGGTACCAATAAGAATTAGTGGCTTTATCAATTAATGTGGTGAAGCCCTAATTTTCAACTTATTACATTGTGCTATAATTCTTCTTCTCAAATTAATCTTCAAATCTACTATAAATCTATCACAAATTTTTCTTCATTGTTTTACTATAATGAAATTATTTATGCCACCTTTAGATCTTATATAAATTAGACCACAATTCTTCCAATTATCTCACAAATCTCTTCTTAAAATATGCTCTTAGACCTATATAATATCTTCTTATGTACTATTTTTAGATCTGAAATAACTTCTCATGAATGGTTACCCTTGGTGTAGTTTCTTGAAGATATTGAAACTCAACACACACTTTCCATCCTTCAAACTATATTCTTAATATCCCTTTACTTATATCTTTTTATGAAAGGATGTACTCCTTAAAATATGTCTCTTGATTATAAATAACTTCTAAACTATAATTTTTGAGAAAAGTTTTCTTTAACACAATTTTCTTATTTTATTTATGAATTGTACCTTTTGGAGACCATACCATTTCACTATCTAAATCACTAATTTTTTAATTAGTGTTCTATATGAATAGTCACATCTCCTTCACAAGTTTCCTACCATTTATGTTAGCAAGTTTTTTGTCTTTTTATAGTCAAACTAATTGAAGCATATTAATTATTTCTCATAACCAATTGACAATGTCCGCCTTTAAACAATTTGTTGACTTGTCATATTTTATCTTATATAACTTTTCATTCGTCTTTGTTTACAAATGATTGTTCTTAGATTAATCGATGCCTTTAGTTTATTTTTATTTCTTTCATATGGGCTGACATCTCTTTTGTCTCTTCCTATTTTTTTTTCATTTTCTAATTTTTGTCTTACCTATATTAATTGTCTTATCTATTTTATTTGTCTTATTAAGAAAATTATTGCTTCTTAATATTACATGTTCTTAATTTTGTCTCGGCAGGGTCTATAATTCTACATTTTAAGTAAATCATGATTATTTATTTATTTTTTGATATCAATGAGAAATTTGTAAGAATCTCCCCATTTATCATTGATGGAATTATTTCAAGAAAATTATTTGATATTGAATATACAATATTTTCCCTTTCTCTCCCTTTCTCCAAAACTCCCTTGTCTCAATTTCTCCCCCTTTGACATCAATGGAAAGGGTATGATAGTGCAATCAAAAGCTCTCCCTTATGTGGTGTTTTCCTTGGAATGATATGTTGAACACACCACAAGACTAAGAGAAGTGGGGGTGAATAAGTCCAAAACTTCTAATTCTTAAATACTGATATTTAAACTTTAAATCACAAGCATATAAACTCAACAATAATAAATTATGAAATTATGAAGCACAACAAACACAAGAACACTAGATTTACATGGAAAATCCAATCAGGGAAACACCATATTGAGAATGAAACTCATAATATAACTATAACCCATTACAATGTTTCCTCCAAAACACCTTGCTCCTGAGAGGACTTGCTAAACTAAGTTGCACAACCTTAGGGCAAGATACAAGTGACTTGCAAGAATGAAACTCACTATTTCAAGGCAAGGTACAAAAACTGCCAAGAGACTCAATATCTTTCGGCAGACAAACAAATAACTAAATTGGAACAAACAAGATCTCCTGATCATGAAATTGATCTTGAGCCACTATGTCAAGAAATCAATATCATTAAAAAACTCTTCTGATTCAAGAACACAATCTCTAATCTTTGTCACGCCGAGAATATCATCATCAAAGATCTTCACCATAGTCTTTTGCACATCTCTAACGCCAAATCTACTTATAAGTCTTTTACACCTTTAGAAAATCAATTCACACCCATTCCACACACACTAATACATCCGAACTCCTTTATATACAAGGTTAATCATCAAAACTATCAGCTAGGTCAACCATAAATAAAATATACATTATTACATAAATTCTGCCACTCGAACCTAAAATATCAAATGTAGTCCACTCCAGGAGATAGAGAGGACCCAAAAATATTACAATACAACATTTCCAAATATTCCAATGAACTAAATAGATGAGCACATCATCCAAGGTTGACATCGAATAAAACATGTAGATGAACAATGAAGCACACCAACCAGTTGGCCTAAAACATTCTCCAATGCATGAAAATCAATGTAGAACTACACACGCCATGGTAAGACCAAAAAATTAGTTATACACATCCTCTGAAGAAGACCTAGACCAAAAGAATATGCTCCACATTAAGTACAACATTAGAGTTAGCTGAAGACCTGAATAGTTGACATATAGAACTCAGAACATCAAAACTTCACTTGCCAATAAAGTTGCCACTTGAAAACTGAACTAAAACTTTGCATAGAACACATGAACACATTCTCTAAACTACAACACCTAAATCCACATATCTGAAAGCCACTAGACCTCTTCTAGAATTGTTCTGCCATAGAGCCTCTATTGGAATCCAAGAACATTGAGAGGGGGGTGGATTAGTGCTCTATCGGTAATTAATAATTTAATTCCTATAGATACTTTTCCAATTAACAATTGATAAGCATATAAACAAGATATTATAAAGAACAAAGCAACCACAAATATCAACACCATAAAACCACAAATTTATACATGGAAAACCTCAAAGAGGAAAAACCACGATGGAATTTGTGACCCACAATATCTATCCACTAGCCAGCTGAATAAATATTACATCAAAAGGGGGCCTGCACATGCAGGAAGGCACATTGCCTAGAGTGCACTTGTCATTACAAAGGAGCCTCACTGACTATAGATAAAATATTGAATTACCAATAAAATTTTGAACTCTGAGTGTGCATTTGATATGTTGGATGAGTTCTGGTTTAAGTAGTGACTGTACCGATTATCATTGTCTCCTTCCTTACTAGTAACCTTGTTCGCTTCCCAATCCTCTTGAAAAATAACCAAGACTGACAACAGATCATTATATTCACATTCTTTCAATCAATATCTCACTCACATAATATCACATAACCTATCACATCTATATTCCAAAATGACCTAGCCAGATTGACTTATATACCCTTTACATACATAAACATGAATGCCTTATGTTGGCTTACAATCATATTACAAAACATAAATACATGTTGGCCTAGACAAAAAACATAAAAATTAATCTTCATGACCATTGCCGCTAAAACCTTTGCCAGATCAATCTCCTATGTCGGCCTCCGAATACCGGTTCCTAGTTTACCGGTTTCCCTTGTTTTCCGGTTTCCTTGAATTCTAGATGTTAAACCTTGAATACCAGATAAACATCCAACCCAAAATGATGTGTGTTTCCATTAATTACAAAACCATGATCCCAAATCAGTGTCAATTGCCAACAATCTCCCCTTTTGGCATTGATGGCAACACTCATTTGAAAAATAGATCATTAAAGTTCTGTTCTGGTTCCTGTCCAAAAACTTCCCAAAAATTGATCTCCGAAAGCTGCTCCCCATGAGCTATACATTACTTCTTATGTCCCTTAACATTTTTCACATCCAACCTCTCCCCCTTTGACAACAATGCCAAAGCCGGAGAAAACAAATGAAAGAATAAAAAATTGTGTTTACCGGATCTAGATGTACTTGAATATATTAGGGTAAGCACTCTTCAAAAATCCCAAGTAAGTGTCCCAATCAACTTTCAATGTTCTCAAAATTGATACAAACCCATTAAGAATGTATGCATGTAATTCTTCTTTTGTTAATGTTGTTGGTGTGGGCTTACTCATCTGTTCTATACATTCCCTTTTGTGAAGCAACAAAGTGTTAAGTCGGGGACTGACCAACCTCTCAATTCTCTGGCCCGTCGGATTAACCTATCCATATCCTTCTCCAAAGCAAAAATCTCCGATTCAAAAAGAAAAAAATGACTATCAATAGAGTTGGTCAATGACTGAGTACCATCAAAATTATTTGTAAGATACTCCGATCGGACCTTAGCTGCCTTTATTTTAACATCCAAGTGTTATTAATTTGGTTGTGCTAGTGCAAGACTGGTATATACTGCTGCATTGATGAAGAGCTTCATCAATCCTTGTCAATTCATCTGTCAGCTTGGCCTTGTCTGATGTGATCATTTTGTCACAAGTGACCTTCCTAGCTGCATTGTACCTCTCCACCAACTATTGGTTTGATACTTGCTATAGAGTTTGAAACTCCTTGGCAATATGTTCAGTCAAACCCTTAAGCTTATCAGAAGGGATAGCTACCTGACTAATATTATATTTTGGTGCAAGCTGTTGCAAAATAGGAATGGCTTTCTCAATCACCTACTTGTCCTCTGATCCTTCCTTCATAAGCTTCTGAGCTACAACCATCATCAATACATAACTGCTCAATATTCTTCTTCTCAAAATGATAAAAAATCTACCTAACTAGATGAGTCAAGTACCAACAATGAGGGACCAACAACCGGTGATGGTGCTAGTACTCTGACTTCAATCTATTCTTGTCCTGTTTGCTTCTCCTCTACCTTCTGATCCTCTTTATCCTGTACCTTCTCCTAGGAATTGATGGCTTCGCCACTTGGTGCATTTATTTCTTCTGCCACTACATCAATAACTAGATGAGAATTGTCCTCAATATTATCTGCCGATTTATTTTCCTCTATATCTTGTCCATCTGTGACTACCAGAGGAATATCCTCAATTATTTTCTTATCCAAAATTGACAGATCTTCACCTAATATGCCTTTCCCTCTAGCATCAATCGAGATGTCTGAAATGTCAGACTTAGGAAGAACTTCCAGTGATGTAAAGAATCCTGGATTATCAACAAAGAATTTTACCCATGCCTCATGAGTCTCTTTAACTATTTCACTCATTATTCCCACCATTAAGCTAATATGACTGAGCTTACTCTGGGAAAATTGTTTTATTAGAAAATTCAAGACATTGTTACATCTCCTCTTCAGTTATAGCACCACATATAGTTAATAGTTCTTGAATATTTATATGCCTATCTTCCTCAATAGCTAATAATCTCCTAGCATCTAATTTATTATACAACTCTGCAGCAATATGCTTTTCTATCTCAAGTAAGGCTTTCTTAGATATATCTAAGTATAACAAAACTGCTTCCTCAATCTCCTTTTGTTCAACATCATCCATATTTTCATAGTAATATTGTATATTAATCAAAATTCCATTCTTAGTAATTTCTTCTACCAAATCATCTATAGATAAAGGCGGGATAACTTTAACACTTTTCCCGGATTCAAGAGCCATATCTAAATTAGATTTCTTCTTCTTACCAAGAGTGGGAGTTGTCTTTTTCACCGGTTACCTCTTCTCTGTAGACTTCCTCTCCTTCAAAGGTTGCTTATGGGCTGTCAGAGGGGTGACCTTGGTTTTTTACTGCTTTCCTTCCCCAGGCTTCTTCCTCTGAATTCTCATGTAAATTTTGGGTATCTTAGGAAGTTCATCTTCAGTCTCAGATCCAGAAGCAATAAGGGAAATAAAGGTTTCTAGTTTCTTCCTTTTCATCACACCTTTGCCAGTTGTTTCTACGGATGAGGCTTGAACTACTTCTGGAGAGGATGACTCTGCTAGTCCAATAATCTATTTGATCTCAATAGAAATCTTCTCAATAGCCTATCCTACCTTCTTTATCTGACCTTCCCTCTTCTTCTTGTTGAACTCCATTTTCACCTCCAATTCCTTTTGCTTACCTATCCCAAAAAGTCTTCTCTGACTTATCTACCAGGGCATCTATAAGTGTCTTGGAATATAGATCCAAGATCTCTGTATCAAATTCATAGCCCATCTCAGTTATCCATACCTTTCTTGGTTGCACTACTTCCATTAAAGTTTCATCTTTCTCAACCATAAAGAAGATCTCAATAGAGTATTTATCAATAATGTGCTTAGGCACTCTTTCCCCTTGTTTCATTGCCTTTTGAAAAGCCTTGAAATATCCCCATAAGGTGGAGTCTCTGTCCTAACCTATGCTTCTTAAGGCATCTTTGATTTTCTTCCCTACTAGAATATCAAAGGCCCATTGCCTTTACCGGATCCTAGGGTCTCATTAAGAAAAAATAGCATCAGATAGATAACAAGATTACCATATCCAAATACACCTTTCTTCCCACCTTTGATTTTCCCAAGATTGAAAATTAACTCATAACACATCCACTAACAAAGATCATATTTTTCATTTTCTTTGATCATCTTATGTGCATAGTAGATACAAGAACTAGAAACATAATTCAATCGATTAGATTGAGTTACCTTATACCCCATAACCATGCTGGCAAATTGCATGTCCTTAACTCTGATTGTGCTAATCCTCATAGACCAATTGTTGAATGTAGCACCAGTTAGCTTGTTGACTTCATTGTTAGAGATTTTCTTCTTATCCGGTCTCTGACCAACCTGGGGCAAACTGGTAATCGCCCGAATGACATCCTTACTAATTTTATGAGGTCGGTCTAGCCACATAAAATCACCATGAACACAGCTCAACACATACCAGATGATCTCATAATCAAACTCAAGCATCTATCTGTAAACCCTTGATCCTTCAAATGTTCAAATTTTGATTTGATCACACTATTCTTATCCAACAATGTTGTCATATACATGGATTTCAGCTTTGATGTCCCCAATTCCTCCAGAGTGCAGTGAATGTATGCTCTGACATCCTCAACATAAAGAACGTCATCGAGAACCCTAGAAAATGCACTGACTAAATCATCAACCTTCATAATTTGAGGGTGTTTCTTGAATATCAAGCGTGGACAATCCTTGATATCAACCACAATAGGAGTAGAAACTCCTGCTGAAGCGGGGGCAGATCCAGAAGCCATTTAAATTTTGAAAAAGATATCTTGAAAACCAAGAAATACCTTAGAATCTTCGTTGGTGAAAATCCTTTGAAAATTCACTTTGAATGTATTGGAATTTGCTTGGAAATGCTCAGGATCACTCTGAATCGCCTTCAAATCGATCTATTTCGCTATGAATGCTTGGTGATGAAAAATGAATCACTTTTGCCTTTTAACATATGGAACCCTAATTCCTCATTGACATAATCGCTTGTCAGCACATCATACCAGATCAAAGATCCATCAAATCTGCATTGGTGAATCTTCAGAATGACTTCTCCAATGTCTGAAACAATCTTTCAGACCACTACCAGGGGTAATGCAAGATCTTTCATCAATTTGCCTCCCCCTAAGGCTAATGCCTTAGTTACCAGATGAGTCTCCTGTCGGTGCAGGAACATTCTGCTTTGTCGGTTCAGTAACCAGCATATTTACTTCAGCCGATTGATCCTTAGAATTTCTAATCCATTTCTTCTCATGCTCCTTCTAGATATCATCAACCTTTTTTTTCCCTTCTCATGATTTGCTGCAGGTGGGTTCTTGCTTCTGCAAAATTTAGTAATGTGTCCTACTTTGTTGCATGCATAACAAGTGACATTGTTTTTCTAAATTTCCTCGTTGTAACCTTGATTATTTCTTGACCTACATTGATTAACCATATGCCCAAACTTTCCACATGCATGACATTTCACATTCATTATACAATTTGTTGTCCTATGACCATACTTTTTGCAACTGAAACATTGATCGATATCTGAATTATTATTCTAATTGACTCTATTTCTGCATTGACTTTCCATATGACAAAACTTATTGCAAAGAAAACATCTACCATTAAATTTATGTGCATTGGGTTGCCTTACCAATGATCTTTGATTTCGATTGTCTGGTAGATTCTCTTGATTTGAAGTACCAGATCTTTCTCCATGCTCAATCCAGGACCTCTAGTGTCTCCAGTGTCCCTTTGATTCTTCAATAATTCATCAAGCTTTGCATAACTGACCTTGAACTTTTCTTTGTATTCATTTGCAACATCTCGATCACTTCTTAGGACTATCATCATTCTCTCCAACTCTTGCTCATTATTTTGTAATTGCACCAATTCAGTTCTCAATACATCATTCTAATGCGCCAACATAATGCATTTATCAGATATATCTTTCAAAGATTTGGCAAGATTTTCTTCATTCTTCTTCCGATCTTCAATCTCCTTGGACATCCTCATGGTTACAACTTGCATCTTATTCTTCATGACACCATTATCCTGACTCGGCTTATGAAATAGTTCCTTTAAAGCACTCTTCTCTTCATCATCCTGATTTTGTAATTGATCACATATTTATTTCCTCTTGGCTTGTGCAAATGACAACCTCTCTTGCAGAGTAAGGATGAATTCTTTTGTAGATCTCAGCTCATCTTTCTTTAGTAGAATTCAGCTCATCTTCTAGCTTCATGTTCTTCAATCTTTCAGAATCATAGTCTTCAAGTGCCACTTCAAGTTAATTCCTCAAAATCATCTCCATGGATTCCAGATGCAGGATCTTCCTCAAGATGTTAGACTTATTCCGAGGCACCGGGCTTTGATACCAATTGTTGGAATCCAAGAACACTAAGAGGCGGGGGGGGGGGGGGGGGGGTGAATAAGTGTTCTATAGGTAAATAATAATTTAATTCCTTTAGATACTTTTCCAAATAACAACTGGTAATCATATAAACAAGATATTATAAAGAACAAAGCAACCACAAAGATCAACACAATAACACCACAAATTTACACGTGGAAAACCTCAAAGAGGAAAAACCACAGTGGGATTTGTGACCGACAATATCTATCCACTGCCCAACTAAACACATATTACATGAAAAGGGGCCTACACATGTAGGAAGGTACACTGCCTAGAGTGCACCCCTCATTACAAAGGAGCCTCATTGACTATACATAAAATATTGAATTACAAACAAAATTCTGAACTCTGAGTGTGCATTTGATATGTCGGATGAGTTCTGGTTTAAGTACTAACTGTACTGGTTATCGTTGTCTCCTTACCACTGACCTTGTTCTCTTCCCAATCGTCTTGAAAAATAACCAAGACAAACAACAGATCATTACATTCACATTTTGTTGATCAATATCTCACTCGCATAAAATCACATAACCTATCACATCTATATTCCAAAATGACCTAGCCAAACTTACTTACATACACTTTACATACATAAAAATGAATGCCTTATGTCGGATTAATATCAGATTACAAAAGATAAATACATGTCGGCCTAGACAAAAATATAAACATTAATCTTTGTCATCATTGCCACTAAAACCTTTGCTGGATCAATCTCCTATGTCAGCCTCCAAATACCAGTTCCTAGTTTGCCAATTTCCCTTACTTTCTAGTTTCCTTGAATGCTAGATGTTAAACCTTGAATACCAGAGGATACCAGATAAATATCCAACCCTAAATGATGTGTGTTTCCATCAATGACAATACCATGATCCTAGATGAGAGTCAATTTCCAACACCCTCACTGTCAAGAACAATAGTAATTATCTCAACCAACTGAGCCATAAAGCATTCGCAAAATACACAATACAATGTACATATAAACAAAACATGAAGATCGCATATAGAACCATATTATATAATCTTCACAAACTAGTGGATTGCAAGATATTCTTCCACTAAGACATTAAATATTGTTTCCTACATCTAGAAACATCTACTATACTAATCTTCTGGAAACACCACAACATGTTCATCAATACTAGAACATTCAATATTGTACATATATACTCTTTCCTACATATATGAACATCTACTATACTATTATTACTTCCATATGATTATAAGATAGGTTGATGCCAATGACAACACAAGATAGGTTGACATCAATGAGGAAAAGGTACAACAACTCTAGTTTCTAACATTCTCCTCCTTTGTCATTGATGGAAACACATGTGTGCCACCAAAGACAAATGAACTTAACCTGTATATCTCTCCCCATTTATCATCAAGGATAAAGGGCACCGTATTGAATTTTCTCCCCCTTTGACATCAAGAACAAAAACTACAACTCTAAATAGTTCTTCTTATAATTGAAACTCTTTCTCCTAGTGAGTACAACACATATTAAATGTATCAAAATATGACATTACTTCCCTTCTCAAGGATACTCAAAATATATCATCCTTATATAATCCCTTTAGAGAAGAAACAACACCATTATAGAAAAAAAAGACCTAGATAAATCCTTCTAGACAACGCACCTTTCCTTTCTATCATCAAAATTTATGAACAATATCTTTAGTAATTTCTTCCTCTGTCATGCTTGCATTGACTACCAAACTAGCTCCAACCCAAAAACATCTAGGAACCCAAATAATTTTTCCATTTGTATATATGAATAGTTCTCTATAGACTTCCAAAACTTCAAAAATGAAGAGTAAAGTGCAAGAATCTTTTCCATGCTGAAAACATATTGAACAACAAACTGCAAGAGGGGTTGTAAGATTTTTATTTCACTCTCCCCCTCAAGCAGTGCATGTTGTTTGGTTACTAGAAGAAGAATCAACACCACCATAGGTTGTGGATCCATCCCCACATTTTTCGTCCACTTGTTATTCCTTTACCCATGTCTTTTGCATCTTCTCTTTTACTATATTGATATCAATCTTCTTTACTAGACCATTCTTCACACTTCTTTCTCTGTGGAATTTGGCAAGGTGTCCAAGTCTATTACAATTATAACATATTGGAATTTTCTAATAAGCATTCTATTTGTTTTAATATTTTTCTCTCTTCTAATACAACCACTTCTTTTGATAACTCTTTTGCACTCAATAGCTTGATTGTTACAAGTATAATAATAGCCATTGAAAGTATGAACATTTCTACTATTTGAATTCCTCTTTTTCCACTTGTACACTTATTAGCCTTATGAAAAAATTTGTTAAAAATGTAACACTAAGCACTAAGCAATTAAGAACTGATTTGATTTCTCCATTCACTAGCTCCATGCTCAATCATATTGCATGAAAACATAGTTACCATTGAAAGTTGATGAGTACCTAGTTTAAGTGTGGGATCTCTTGGACACATCTTTGCTCCATATCTAAGGAGAATCAATTTGACTAGTATTCCTTTCTCCTTTCATGAATTTTTCTATACCAACTTCATTCTGATTGTCTTCTACCAGATTCTTGTTAACAGGGTTAGACACTGGTTCAATTGTCTTTCTAGTTCTTTTCTACCATCTTTGTCCAAATTTTGTCTTCTAAGATATTCATCTTTTTTATAGTGGTAGGAGTAGTCATAGCCATAGCTACGTCCTTAGTTTGATTACAAATTTGTGCCAACAAACAATTACCTTCATTATTGTCCTTTACATTATAGACATTGCCATTAGTTCTTGCACCTTCTGCAACCAATCTTGTACAACTTCCCTTTCCAATTTCACATCCAATCCCATGAAATATGAGCTTATACTATTTGCTACACATTTTTCCTACACATAATGGGTTGTGTCTTAGACCTATAACATAGTAAACATCATCGATTTTTTTTCTTATCATCAATAGAGATGTTTTCTTTTCCACAAATTGGTGCAACTTCCTCTCCTAAAAAAATTATTGATCCACCATCATAGTTTTTGAGGTTAATAAACTTGTCTCTATCATTGGTAATATGATTTGAACATCTGAAGTCTATGATCCATACCTTTGGTTCCACTGTAGCATGTAGAGAAAATTTATCTTCTAAATTTTTGAACCATCCATCACTCTTTTCTTTTAAAGCCAAGAACAAGTATTATTCATTCAATTTCTCTTCTTCTTCAAATGAGTAAGCCTTTGTTGAATACTAAATTCTCTTCTACTTGACTCTATCTACACAAAGTACAATATTGTGTCACGTTTCAGGCCAACTTACCAGCGAAAGTGAATTTAAGTTTTACTAACTAAAAATTAATTTTAGTAAAACATATGATCTATATAGTTTCATTATAGATAGTTTATATATGGACCAGAACTTTTCCAACTGGAGGTGTCTACTAAATGTATATTTTATATCACTTTGGGTCTAATTACCAAATTTTTATTTTTTATTTTTAAAAATTTGATGTTTCAACAGCTCCTGCTCTTATAAATAATAATTTTTTTGAAATGTAAAAATACTCTTTTATAGATCTACAAGTGAATATTTCGAAATATATCTCTTTTAATATTTATTTATTTTTTATATTTTATCTTATTATTTTTATTGATAGTAGGTTATCAACACTTAAATATAAGATTTGATTATCTTGATAAGAAAAAATACTTAAATTTATTTAAAAATTTTGAAAAAAATATGATGCACTAGAGAAAAAAATCTATGCCAAGATGATATAATTCTTTTCTAATTTGGATTAAAAATGTAAAAAAAATGGTGGCAAATGGAAGGAGTTATATTTCAGTAAACAAAACTTTTCAAATTTATTGAAAAATATATATTTATTAAAAATAGTAAAAAATATATCCATGCATAAAATTTTCAACTTATCAATATACACAAATTATAAACTAGAGATATTAAATTTTCAATTAAATATACACAACTTATCAATTTTGAACTATTTTTACATTTCAAAAACAATATTATTTATAAAAGCAGGAGTTGTTGAAACATTAAAATTTTAAAAATAAAAATAAAAAATTTGGTAATTAGACCCAAAGTGATATAAAATATACATTTAATGCATGAACATATTTTTTACTATTTTTTATAAATATATATTTTTCAAAAAATTTGAAAAGTTTTGTGTACTGACATATAAATCCTTCCGTTTGCCATCATTTTTTTTACATTTTTTATCCAAATTAGAAAGGAATTATATTATCTTGGCATAGATTCTTTTCTCTAGTGCATCATATTAACTTATAAAATGTTAACATATTGAACTTTTCTAATAAGCATTCTATTTGTTCTAATATTTCTCTCTCTTCTGATACAACCACTTCTTTTGATAACTCTTTTGCACTCAATAGCTTTATGACCTAGATTGTTACATGTATAATAATGGCCATTGAAAGTATGAACATTTCTACTATTTGAATTCCTCATTTTCCACTTCTGCACTTATTAGCATTATGAAATTTTTTTGTTAAAAATGTATCACTAACCATTAAACAATTAAAAATTGATTTAATTTATGCATTCACTAGCTCCATTCTCAATCATATTGCATGGAAAAATAGTCACCATTGAAAGTTTATGAGTACCTATTTTGAGTATGGGATCTCTTGGAAACATCTTCACTCCAGATCTAAGGAGAAACAATTTGACTAGTATTCCTTTCTTCATTCATGAATTTTTCTTTACCAACTTCATTCTGATTGTCTTCTACCAGATTCTTGTTAACAAGGTTAGGAACTGGTGGCACTATATTTCATTCTTCTTTTTGATCACATACTAGAGCTTTCTCCATGCTTAAATCCAAGACCTCTAGTGTCTCCAGTGTCCCTTTGATTCTTCAATAATTCATCAAGCTTTGCTTAATTGACCCTGAGCTTTTCTTTGTATTCATTTGCAACATCTCGACCACTTATTAGGATTATCATCATTCTCTCCAACACTTGCTCATTATTTTGTAATTGTACCAATTCAGTTCTCAATACATCATTCTGATGCGCCAACCTAATGCATTCATCAAATATATCTTTTAGAGATTTGGGAATATTTTCTTCATTCTTCTTTCGATCTTCAATCTCCTTGGACATCCTCATGGTTATGACTTTCATCTTATTCTTCATGACACCATTATCCTGACTCATGTTATGAAATAGTTCCTTTAAAGAACTCTTCTCTTCATCATCCTAATTTTGTAATTGATCACATAGTTCTTTTCTCTTGGCTTGTGCAAATGACAACCTCTCTTGCAGAGTAAGGATGAATTCTTTTGCAGATCTTAGCCCATCTTTAGTAGAATTCAACTCATCTTCCATCTTCATGTTCTTCAATCTTTCAGAATCATAGTTTTCAAGTGCCACTTCAAGTTCTTTCCTCAAACTCATCTCCATGGATTCTGGATGCAAGATATTCCTCAAGATGTTAGACTTATTCTGAGGCACCAGGCTCTGATACCAATTGTTGGAATCCAAGAACACTGAGAGGCGGGGGGTGAATAAGTGTTCTACTGGTAAATAATAATTTAATTCCTGTAGATACTTTTCCGATTAACAACTGGTAAACATATAAACAAGATATTATAAAGAACAAAGAAACCACAAAGATCAACACCATAACACCAAAGATTTATACGTGGAAAACATCAAAGAGGAAAAACCACAGTGGGATTTTTGACCCACAATGTCTATCAATTGGCCAGCTAAATAAATATTACATAAAAAGGGGCCTGCACATGCATGAAGGCACACTGCCTAGAGAACACTTCTCATCACAAAGGAGCCTCATTGAATATAGATAAAATATTGAATTACAAACAAAATTCTAAACTCTGAGTGTGCATTTGATATGATGGATGAGTTTTGGTTTAAGTACTAACTATACCGGTTATCACTATCTCCTTCCTTACCGGTAACCCTATTCGCTTCCCAATCCTCTTGACATATAAACAAGACCAACAACAGATCATTACATTCACATTCTGTCGATCAATATCTTGCTCGCATAATATCACATAACCTATCACCTCTATATTCCAAAATGACCTAGCCGGACTGACTTATATACACTTTACATACATAAACATGAATGCCTTATGTTAGATTATAGTCATATTACAATAGATAAATACATGTCAGCCTAGACAAAAATATAAACATTAATCTTCATGACCGTTGCCACTAAAACCTTTGCTGGATCAATCTCCTGTGTTTAACTCCAAATACCAGTTCCTAGTTTGCCAGTTTCCCTTGCTTTTCGGTTTCCTTAAATGCTGGATGTTAAACCTTGAATATTGGAGGATACTAGATAAATATCCAACTCAAAATGATGTGTGTTTCCATCAATGACAACACCATGATCCTAGATGAGTGTCAATTTCCAACAACCTCACTATCACAAACAATAGTAATTATCTCAACCAACTGAGCCATAAAGCATTTGCAAAATACACAATACAATGTACATATAAACAAAGCATGGAGAGCATATATTGAACCATATTATATAATATTCACAAACTAGTGGAATGCAAGATATTCTTCCACTAAGACATTAAATATTGTTTCCTACATCTAGAAACATCCACTATACTAATCTTCTGTAAACACCACAACATCTTCATCAATACTAGAACATTCAATATTGCACATATATACTCTTTCCTACACATAGGAGCATCTACTATACTATTCTAAATTCCATATGAATATAAGATAGGTTGACACCAATGAAAACACAAGATAGGTTGACATCAATGACGACAAGGCACAACAACTCTAGTTTCCAACATTCTCCTCCTTTGTCATTGATGGAAACACATGTCTTCTACCAGATTCTTGTTAATAGGGTTAGGGACTGGTTCCACTATCCTTCTTTCTTCTATTTGATCACGTACTAGAGCTTTCTCCATGCTCAAATCCAAGACCTCTAGTGTCTCTAGTGTCCCTTTGATTCTTCAATAATTCGTCAAGCTTTGCAGAACTCACCCTGAACTTTTCTTTTTATTCATTTGCAACATCTCGATCACTTCTTGTCATCATTCTCTCCAAATCTTTCTCATTATTTTTTAATGGCACCAATTTAGTTCTCAATACATCATTCTCATGCGCCAACCTAATGAATTCATCAAATATATCTTTTAGAGATTTAGCAAGATTTTCTTCATTCTTCTTCCGATCTTCAATCTCCTTGGACATCCTCACGGTTATGGCTTGCATCTTATTCTTCATGACACCATTATCCCGACTCAACTTATGAAATAGTTCCTTTAAAGAACTCTTCTCTTCATCATCCTAATTTGGTAATTGATCACATAGTTCTTTCCTCTTGGCTTGTGCAGATGACAACCTCTCTTACAGAGTAAGGATGAATTCTTTTGTAGATCTCATCTCATCTTCCAGCTTCATGTTCTTCAATATTTCAAAATCATAGTCTTCAAGTGCCACTTCAAGTTCTTTCCTCAAACTCATCTCCATGGATTGTGGATGCAAGATCTTCCTCAAGATATTAGACTTATTTCGAGGCACCAGTCTCTGATACCAATTGTTGGAATCCAAGAACACTGAGAGGCAGTGGGGTGAATAACTGTTCTACTGGTAAATAATATTTAAATTCCTTTAGATAATTTTCCAATTAATAACTGGTAAGCATATAAACAAGATATTATAAAGAACAAAGCAATGAAAAAGATCAACACCATAACACCACAGATTTATACGTGGAAAACCTCAAAGAGGAAAAACCACGTTGGGATTTTTGACCCACAATATCTATCCACTAGCCAGCTAAATAAATATTACATAAAAAGGGGCATGCACATGCAGGAAGGCACACTGCCTAGAGTGCACTGCTCATCACAAAGGAGCCTCATTGACTATAGATAAAATATTAAATTACAAACAAAATTCTAGACTCTGAGTGTGCATTTGATATGATGGATGAGTACCGGTTTAAGGACCGACTGTACCGGTTATCACTATCTCCTTCCTTACCGATAACCTTGTTCACTTCCCAATCCTCTTGACAAATAAAGAAGACCAATAACAGATCCATACATTCATATTCTGTTGATCAATATCTCACTCGCATAATATCCAATAGCCTATCACATCTATATGTTGGCAAATGCACACTCCAATGAGAAATTGTAGGTGATTGAAGGTATTGTCATTGATGGCAACCTTGCAATCATGTAATACCGGTAGGCAGACACAGGCACCGACACTGGAAAAGTCTACACCGACACAAAGAACACCGGTAGCGAAAAGGAAGAATACCGACATCCTGGCTGACAACAATTTTGTATTAATATATTTTGTAATTAATTGTAAAATCTTTTGTAAACTAACATGGCAGATTGTAATATGACTCATATATGTATGAGATCATTGTAGATCATTTTAAAGACAAGAGTTATGATGTGAAGCATGGAAAAGTAATAGAAGACCTAATATGCGAATTATTGGTTAAGGGTTTATGTTATAGCAGAGCTTAATCCGGTACTGAATCTGGCATAGAAGATGCTAATCTGAAGTAGTACAAGACATTGGATTAGTATAATCCAATTTTGTAAGTTAGTGCGACTTCTTTTGTAATTAAGCAGTGAGCTCTAGGCACTTGGCCTTCCTGCATGTGCAGGCCCCTATTGTAAGAGTAATATTCCCTTATTGGCCAGTAAGCGAATATTGTGGGTCACAAATCCCATCAAGGTTTTTCCCACACTGGGTTTCCTCATTAAAATACTATGTTATGGTGTGCTTCTCATGTTGTTGTTATTGTTCTTATTTACTGCATTATTTCTCGTTTATCGGTACTCAGTTTTAATATTCTTTTCATATTTTAAATCAAGTAATTTGATATACCAGTTAGATACTGATTCACCCCGCCTCTTAGTATCTTTGGGAATCCTAACAATTGGTATCAGAGCTTGGTCCTCTATTTTCAAAAGCCTAACAACTTGAGGAAGATCTTGTCACCGATAGAGATGGAAAACTTGAGAAAGCAATTGGAAACAACTCTTACAGACTATGATGCAGAAAAAGTGAAGAATATCAAACTTGAGGATGATCTGAAGACTGCTCAGGATATTATTCAAGTACTTCAAGAGAATTTTACTATTGCAAGGAACAAGAGGAGAGAACTTTGTGAAAAGATGTAGAATGAGGAAAATGAAAAGGAAACTATTAATGATTTGGTAAACAAGCTAAGACAAGAAATCAATACAGCGAAGAATGAGATGCAGGATATGACTATGAGATTTTGTAAAGAAATTGAAGATAGAAAGAAGAATGAAGAAGACTTGGTTAGCAGACTAAATGATGCTGGAAATGAAAACACAAGACTTAGTCATGAAAATGATATGTTGAAGACAGATCTGATGCATACACAAAATGACAGAACTGAACTAATGAGATAGAAAGGAATCTTGGAGAATGAACTGACTGCTACAAATCAACACAAGGAGAAATTCAAGAAAAGTTTAGAAGAACTTGGTAACATGTTGAAGAATCAGAAACCTAATGGTGATACAAATGGCCTTGGATTTGAATTTGGTGAAAGCTCTGGTACTGCAAACAATCATGATCATAGCAAACCGGTAAGACAACCTACTGCTTACAAATTTAATGGCAAATGCTTTAACTATAACAAGTATGGTCATAGAGAAAATTAGTGTAGATCTAGAAATCATCAGAATACTAATACACCCACAGGTCAATGTTCTAAATGCAACAAAGTTGGTCATAATTCAGAAAATTGCAGAATGAATGTAAGATGTTATATTTGTGGAAGATTTGGACACTTATCTAATCAATGCAGAACACATACTGGCATAAGATATGGGAAAGCTATTTAGAATAACAATGTGACTTGTTATGCTTATAACAAAATTGGACATATTGCAAAATTTTGTAGAAGTAAGGCATCACCGGCAAATACCAAAGGTCCTAGTTTGAAAGGTAAAGAAAAGGTTGAAGAGGTAAAGCAAGAATTCTCAAAACAATGGATCAGAAAGTCAAATCAGAATGTTGAAGGGAATACCCCTCCACTGGTAGAACAGAGTAACACTCCACCGACAGGAGACTCTTCATCTAACTGAAGGAAAATCCTTTGGGGGTTTAGCAACAAAATGAAAAACATGCTATTATTCCCTCGGTTGATGGTGAGAAGTTGAAATTACTTCTATACCTGCAGATGAGTTAAGTTGTGACTTAACAGATGAGTTAAGTTGTGACTTAACCGATGAGCATTAAATGTGGTAATTGGAGAAAATAACATTATAAAGCAAATGTTTTGGCTCCTTTTTCATTCACCGAGCATTCAAATCTTCGAGAGCGTGAAAATTCTCAAGTGAATGCATTCTAAGCGAAGAAGTGAAGCAATCCATCAAAGCATTCATCCTTAAGGTAGATTGAGGTATTTATAGCTATGGCATCTTCATCCACTACTGAATTTATTGCAAACCCTACTATTGTTGAAATTGTTAAGCACCCTAGACTCGTATTCCAACTGGTTCCTGAAATTGCTAAGAAAGATGATAGCATAGGTGCATTCTCTCAAATTCCTAAGGGAGTAGTATATGCTGAAGACCCTAGGATGTATATACATTGTCGTATTGAGGAATTAGGTGATGATGAGATCAAGAATATGTATAAGATTGTGATTTGTGATGAGTCTGGAAATGTCAAGCCGAAACACAAAATAGTGGAAACCCTAGGTTTTACTGAAATCCTTAGTATCCCGGATTTTCCCAAGGATATCATAAGGATTGTGTTAAGCAGAGTACATGGTGAATTTTTCTGGTTAGATTCAATTCATAAAATCACAAAAGAAGTGGTAAAAGTTGTAACAAGGTTACCTTCCACCGGTAACAGACTTGACAAAACAAAGAAGGTCTCAAATGACACAGTGATAAACCTAACCGGTGCAACATTTGATAAAAGGTCTTTAAGGGTAAACGATGTAAAAGACATAAATGTCAAATTTATCAATATGATATTAGGTTATAAGGCTACTCATGCAAATAGGTTGAACTCAGTTTTTAGCCTATGTATCAAAAGTGCCTATGATATGGTTAATGATAATGCAAGGATAGATGTATGTGAATGGCTCAAAGATGAGTTGATAGACAATCTATGAAAGATTAAAAGAGATAAGAAAGGAACATTCAGATTTGCAAATTTACTTGTTTGTCTGATGTTGTACATAACAAAACAAGTACCCGGTATTGGTGCAAGAGATTTTGGTTTTGACATTCCGGTAGGAAAACAACTGTTGGATCTATTGAACAATATGGGAGAAAACTGAGAGAAAAACCTAAATGAACATTTTCAAGCATTGAAGACTCGAATGAAAACTAGAGTAAGACTATCACAAGCTATTGTGGATAAATATCAGAAGGAAATTTGTTTTGTGATCAAGAAAGATGAAATCTGGATGGAGGCAGTTGTCCCTAGAACTATCTAGGTAACTGAAATGGGCTTTGAAACATATGACAATATCATTGAAACTTATGCAAAATCCCTCCTTGAAGCACCCAATGAACCTACTGAGGAAGTTTTTGGAAATGCTGAAACAATAGAAAGTGGAATTGAATCAAGGAAAAGGATTAAGAAAGTTGAAGCAACCATAAGGAAAGGAATCCGCCAGGCTAAAGCAATCAAGGAAGATGTTTTGAGACAAAATGGTATAAGTGAAAGTGAGTTGGAAGCACCTCAACCAAAAACTCATCTTTCACCAGTTGGAACTTCTTCTGAGAGTGATATACCGATAGTATTTAAAAGGGTAGAAAGGAAAAGAAAACCCACACCGGTACCCTCTCCTACACCAAAAAGAACTAGACAAAAGCAACAGGTAGTAAGGCCCCCAACAAAGAAAATGACTCCTAAGAAGAAGAAGGTAAAACAAGATATCGCTCCAATAGACACACTTCTTAGTGAAATTACAAAGGATGGTAAGCTGAAGAACATCAACAAAATATACAATACACTATCAGTTGATGATAAGGAAAGCATAGAGAATAGTGTAATTTTACACTTAGATATATACAAGAAATTTTTGATGCAAGTTGTTGATGAAATTCAAAATGATCTGTATAGGAGACTTGAAGCTAGAAAGTTAGACATCGTTGAGCTGGACAAGAAAATTAAGATTGAAAAACTACTTGCAATACATCCAGTCAACTCAACTGATGAAATAGATAAAATAATAAGTGAAGCAAACTAGACAGTATTCTCTACTACTCACCAGCATGTAGCATTGATGGCAGATAGAGTAAAGGAAGTCTCTGAGGAAACATCAGATGCATGGAATATATTCTTTGTGGAAAAAGAAAAACAGGAAGAATTACTTAGACCAAAGACTATTAAAGTATATCAAAAGGATAGAGATAAGGGGAAAGGTAAGGTAGGTGGACCTCCAAGCCTTAAAATAACTGAAAATGTGCCCCCACCTCTTTTAGATATTCCTCTAGTAGATACTACTAACAGCCAACCAGCCACATAGAGTATGAAGACTCCACTAGAGGATACAAATCGTGAGTCTGAAATTTTGTATACTGTGAATGTAGACACCCAGGAAGTAAATATTGTGGTTGATAGAGAAACCACTAAAGATAAGGAGGAAGATGTGACTACTGAGTCACTGGCTGCAGAGGTTAAGATAAGCTTAGAAAAACCTACACAGGCAGAACAACCGGCTGAGGATACCACTGAGAAACCGGTAGTTGAAAGCTCAGAGAAACCCTTTGAGATACATATAGAGAAACCACAATAGCTACAAGTTGAAGCATAGGTTCAGACAAAGATAGTGCCACTGGCCCAAACTGAAAAGGAAAAACCTTTGTTTGTAGAAATGCAAACACAAACTGACCTACCAGAGGTCGAATTAAGTAAGGTGATTACCACAACCGGTAGCATGGCTATTGTAAAGACTGTTGGAAAATCATCTGGTACTTCTATGGTAGAATTCAGACCTACAAATATAATAGAGGTCATGTTGGATTCAATAAAGAAGATCACATAATTTAATGCACAAGCCTATAAGGCTATTGATGATACAATTCCAATTCTTAAATTGATAGCACCAAAGTGCATTGTTGATAATAAGGATTCTTTAAGTCAACTAGACACATTGTCTAAGTTCATCACAAGCAACATATTGACTGTTGATCAAATAAATGAGGATACATTTAAAGAAAGAATGATTAAAGAAAAAGAGAAATTCTTTGAGGAAATTGTGAAGAAGAACAAGGAGAAAATGGATACCCTATTATCGGAACTTGGAGAAATAATTTTTGACTTCAAGAAACTGTACAGGGACACTTGTAAGACAAATATCTTAACAGAAGACCTTGACAAGGAAATCAACAAAGCACAAGACAAGATTAACAATATTGCTGACAATCTGATAGGATCATCAAATTCATTTTTGGAGATAGAAAAGAAGATTGCAGAGCTAGAAGAGAAAATCAAGAAGTAAGAGAATGAAAAACAAAGAATAAAGGGTAAAGCAAAGGACTTGAAATGCAGACTTGGTCCAAGACTATAATACATCATTTCTTTGAGAAAAGAAATATCCGAGGCTCTAGTTCTTGGACTGAAGACACCGGAAGAGCAAATGTACATACTCACCAGTACAGTGCATAGAACACGAGAGGCAATAAACACATTTTTGGACATACAATTTTTTTGGCAAAGTTTTTTGTGGACTTCAGTTTTCGGATGCATTCTTGAATTTTTCTCATGAGTGTTGCCATCAATGCCAAAGGGGGAGATTGTTGGCAAATGCACACTCCAATGAGAAATTGTAAGAGTAATATTCCCTTATTGGCTAGTAAGCGAATATTGTGGGTCACAAATCCCACCGAGGTTTTTCCCACACCGGATTTCCTCATTAAATTACTATGTTATGGTGTGCTTCTCATGTTGTTGTTATTGTTCTTATTTACTACATTATTTTTGGTTTATCGGTACTTAGTTTTAATATTCTTTTCATATTTTAAATCAAGTAATTTGATATATCGGTTAGATACTGATTCACCCCCCCTTCTCAGTATCTTTGGGAATCCTAACACTATATTCCAAAATGACCTAGCCAAACTGACATATATACACTTTGCATACATAAACATGAATGCCTTATGTCAGATTAGAATAATATTACAAAAGATAAATACATGTTGGACTAGAAAAAAATATAAACATTAATATTCATGACCATTGCCGCTAAAATCTTTGCTGGATCAATCTCCTATGTCGGCCTCCAAATACCGGTCCCTAGTTTGCCAGTTTCCCTTGCTTTCTGGTTTCCTTGAATGCTAGATGTTAAACCTTTACTATCGAAGGATACCGGATAAATATCCAACCCAAAATGATGTGTGTTGCCATCAATGACAACACCATGATCCCAGATGAGTGTCAATTGCCAATAACCTTAGTGTCAAGAACAATAGTAATTATCTCAACCAACTGAGCCATAAAGCTTTTGCAAAATACACAATACAATGTACATATAAACAAAGCATGGAGATCATATATAGAACCATATTATATAATCTTCACAAACTATTGGAATGCAAGATATTCTTCCACTAAGACATTCAATATTGTTTCCTACATCTAGAAACGTCCACAATACTAATCTTTTGGAAACACCACAATATCTTCATCAATACTAGAACATTCAATATTGCACATATATACTCTTTCCTACATATAGGAAAATCTACTATACTATTCTTACCTCCTTATGAATATAATATAGGTTGACACCAATGACAACACAAGATAGGTTGACATCAATGACGACAAGGCACAACAACTCCAGTTTCCAACATTCTCCTCCTTTGTCATTGATGGAAACACATGTGTGCCACCAAGACAAATGAACTCACCTGTATATATCTCCCCCTTTATCATCAAGGAAAAAGGGCACCATGTTGAATTTTCTTCCCCTTTGACATCAAGAACAACAACTACAACTCTAAATAGTTCTTCTCATAATTGAAACTCTTTCTCCTAGTGAGTACAACACATGAAATGTAGCAAAACATGACATTACTTCCCTTCTCAGGGATACTCAAAATATATCATCCTTATATAATCCTTTTACAAAAGAAACAACACCAATATTTTGTCTTCTGAGATATTCATTTTTATTATAGTGGTAGGAGTAGCCATAGCCATAGCCACATCCTTAGTTTGATTACAAATTTGTGCCAACAAACAATTACCTTCATTATTGTCGTTTACATTATAGACATTGCCATTAGTTCTTGCACCTTCTGCAACCAATCTTGTAGAGCTTCCCTTTCCAATTTCACATCCAATCCCATGAAATATGACCTTATACTATTTACTACACATTTTTCCTACACATAATGGGTTGTGCCTTAGACCTATAACATAGTAAACATCATCGATTTTTTTTCTTACCATCAATAGAGATGCTTCCTTTTCCATAAATTGGTGCAACTTCCTCTCCTAAAAACTTTATTGATCCACCATTATAGTTTTTGAGGTTAATAAACTTGTCTCTATCATTTGTAATATGATTTGAACATCTGAAGTCAATGATCCATACCTTTGGTTCCACTGTAGCATGTAGAGAAAATTTATCATTTGAATTTTTGAACCATCCATCACTCTTTTCTTCTAAAGCCGAGAATAAGTATTATTCATTCAATTTATCTTCTTCTTTAGATGAGTAAGCCTTTGTTGAATAGAAACTTCTCTTCTACTTGACTCTATCTACACAAAGTACAATATTGTGTCACGATTTAGGCCAACTTACCAGCGAAAGTGAATTTAAGTTTTTCTAACTAAAAAATAATTTTAGTCAAACATATGATCTATATAGATTCATTATAGATAAGTTATATATGAACCACAACTTTTCCAATTGGAGGTGTCTACTAAATGTATATTTTTGTAGCGTCTTAAATTGTACGCACTTGCTAGGGTGGTACAATTTCACACCTAGTTTAGCACCCGCCTTGGCGCATTTTGCATTTTGCATTGCATTTCCCCTTTAGCACTTAATTAATTAAATTAATTAGGTCTAAGGTTCTATTTTATCATCTCCCACATCATAAAGTTGGGCCCTTTCATTAAAGTGTGCCCCTTTCATTTTATTCTTCCAATACATCATTTAATCAAAAACCCTAATTAGGTCCTATTTTGAACTTGGGGGCTTGATTTCGGGGGTCAAAACATCTCGACATCACCTGTAACTTCGGGATTCTCTCTAAAATCATCATATCCGACGGCCCTGAAAATTTGGTGAAAAGTTGTCGGGACCGTGGCGCTCGGAGTGCAACATGGTCCCGGACATTTTTCCCAAAATTTTAGGAGCACGATCCAATCATAAAATAAATCTTAACCCCAAGAAATTGGTGGGATATTCAATCTCTAGGTCAGCCAAAAGTTGAAATTAAGACCTAGGGTTTCATATATAAGAGCTCTCTTTCTTCATTTGAAAGGATCCCGAATTTTTCGTTTTCAGGAACCTCATATGCAGCGAAAGAGAAGATCTTTGAAGAATTCAATAACATTCAACATCCATCCATCAAGCATTCATCAATTTCATTCATTTAGGGCTTGGGAGACATTGAAGAACAATAGGAGATTACCGACTGAAGATTGGCTTGTACTCCTCCCTTGAGGGTTGGGTATGATTTCATGTTGTTTTCATGTCTTTGCATAAGCTTCAATATATCCTTTATTCATGCTTTAGATCACTTTGCATCTTGATTTAGAGCATTTACATTATCATTTACAAGCAATTAGGGTTTACTTTCTAGCTTGCTCTAGTTTGCTTTCTTGCATTTAAGGACCTTGCACACACACTAGGTCTGCACACACAATACATTATACATTACAACTTGGCTATTCGTGGAGGTGGAAATCACTGAAGCGGGGGTTTGACTAAGGCAAAACCCTATATAGCCACCCACCACACCTTTTCAGATATAAGTGCAGGTTTCAGAATTCGGACGACGCCACAAGTTACAGATCCGGAAGAAGCAGACGGAGACGGGACCACACACCAAATCTCAGAGCAAAAGACCAGGATAGGGGCGTGGGGTGCCCTAGTCCTGCCAGGACAGGGGCGCTGGGCGCCCTGGTCCCTGGGACAGGGGCGCTGGGCACCCTGGTCCTCCTGACAGACAACATTTTCAACATTTTTGACAGCTTTTCCAGAGTGCAAAACAACAGTTTCCGGAGCAGTTTCAGGGGCAGAATCAGGACAGTGGCACCCGCGCCCCCGTCCCAAACATTTTCAGTCAGATTTTAACTTCAGGTATGCATTTACATTCTTGTCTTGTCCTTGTGTTTACAGCTTTCCATTGTTTAAGTTCAATTCTGCAATCTTGTTATTAGTTCATACTTGCACTTTGGGGTTAGGGATTGAACTTGCATCATTTTATCTTTCAATTGCAACAAAGGAATATAAATCCTAATAGGTAGCCTGTGGCTCTCTCTTCCACAAAAAGAAGTAGCCAATTGTGTGATACCTCTAGGCTCTTTCGTATTCCACAAATGTGTGATTGAAAGTGAGATTAGGGCATGTTTGCTTAGTGTCACTTCTTCTCCCACACAATTTTATATCACTTTGGGTCTAGTTACCAAAATTTTTATTTTTAGTTTTAAAAATTTGATGTTTCAACAGCTCCTGCTCTTATAAATAATATTTTTTTTGAAATGTAAAAATACTCTTGTATAGATCTACAAGTGAATATTCCAAAATATATCTGTTTTAATATTTTAATTATTTTTTATATTTTACCTTATTATTTCTATTGAAAGTAGGTCATCAACACTTAAATATAAGATTTGATTATCTTGAAAAGAAAAAAATAATTAAATTTAATTAAAATTTTTGAAAAAAATATGATGCGCTAGAGAAAAGAATCTATGCCAAGATGATATAATTATTTTCTAATTTGGATAAAAAATGTAAAAAAAATGGTGGCAAATGGAAGGAGTTATATTTCAGTACACAAAACTTTTCAAATTTATTGAAAAATATATATTTATAAAAAATAGTAAAAAACATATCCATGCATTAAATTTTCAACTTATCAATATACACAAATTATGAACTAGAGATATCAAATTTTCAATTAAATATACACAACTTATCAATTTTCAACTATTTTTACATTTGAAAAAAAACATTATTTATAAGAGCAAGAGTTGTTGAAACATCAAATTTCTAAAAATAAAAATAAAAAATTTGGTAATTAGACCCAAAGTGATATAAAATATACATTTAATGCATGGATATATTTTTTACTATTTTTTATAAATATATATTTTTCAATAAATTCGAAAAGTTTTGTGTACTGAAATATAACTCCTTCCATTCCCCACCATTTGTTTTACATTTTTTATCCAAATTAGAAAATAATTATATCATCTTGGCATAGATTCTTTTCTCTAGTGCATCATATTAACTTATCAAATATTAACATATTGGACTTTTCTAATAAGCATTCTATTTGGTCTAATATTTCTCTCTCTTCTGATACAACCACTTCTTTTGATAACTCTTTTACACTCAATAACTTTATGACCTAGATTGTTACAAGTATAATAATGGCTATTGAAAGTATGAAGATTTCTACTATTTGAATTCCTCATTTCCCACTTCTACAGTTATTAGCCTTATGAATAAATTTTTTTTAAAATGTAACACTAACCATTAAACAATTAAGAATTGATTTAATTTCTGCATTCACTAGCTCCATGCTCAATCATATTGCATGAGAATAGTCACCATTGAAAGTTGACAAGTACCTAGTTTGAGTATGGGATCTCTTGAACACATCTTTGCTCCAGATCTAAGGAGAAACAATTTGACTAGTATCCTTTCTTCATTCATGAATTTTTCTTTACCAACTTCATTCTGATTGTCTTCTACCAGATTCTTGTTAACAGGGTTAGGCACTGGTTCCTATATCTTTCTTTCTTCTATTTGATCATGTACCAGAGATTTCTCCATGCTCAAATCCAAGACCTCTAGTGTCTCTAGTGTCCCCTTGATTCTTGAATAATTCATCAACCTTTGTAGAACTCCCTCTAAACTTTTCTTTGTATTCATTTGCAACATCTCAATCACTTCTTAGGACTGTCATCATTCTCTCCAACTCTTGCTCATTATTTTGCAATTGCACCAATTTAGTTCTCAATAAATCATTCTCATGCTCCAACCTAATGCATTCATCAGATATATATTTTAGAGATTTGGCAATATTTTCTTCATTCTTTTTCCGATCTTCAATCTCCTTGGACATACTCATTGTTATGGCTTGCATCTTATTCTTCATGATACCATTATCCTGACTCAACTTATGAAATAGTTCCTTTAAAGAAATCTTCTCTTCATCATCCTAATTTTGTAAATGATCACATAGTTATTTCCTCTTGGCTTGTACAGATGACAACCTCTCTTGTAGAGTAAGGATGGATTCTTTTGCAGATCTCAGCCCATCTTTAATAGAATTCAACTCATCTTCTAGCTTCATGTTCTTCAATCTTTTAGAATCATAGTCTTCAAGTGCCACTTCAAGTTCTTTCCTCAAACTCATCTCCATGGATTGCGGATGCAAGATATTCCTCAAGATGTTAGACTTATTCTGAGGCACCAGGCTGTGATACCAATTTTTGGAATCCAAGAACACTGAGAGGCGGGGGGTGAATAAGTGTTCTACTGGTAAATAATAATTTAATTCCTTTAGATACTTTTCCAATTAACAAGCGGTAAGCATATAAACAAGATATTATAAAGAACAAAGAAACCACAAAGATCAACACCATAACACCATAGATTTATACGTGGAATACCTCTAAGAGGGAAAACCACGGTGGGATTTGTTACCCACAATATCTATCCACTGGCCAACTAAATAAATATTACATGAAAAGGGGCCTGCACATGCAGGAAGGCACACTGCCTAGAGCACTCTTCTCATCACAAAGGAGCCTCTTTGAATATAGATAAACTATTGAATTACAAACAAAATTTTGAACTCTGAGTGTGCATTTGATATGCTATATGAGTTCCAATTTAAGTACTAACTGTACCGGTTATCATTGTCTCATTCCTTACCGATAACCTTGTTAGCCTCTCAATCCTCTTGACAAAATAACCAAGACCAACAACGGATCATTACTTTCACATTCTGTCGATCAATATCTCACTCGCATAATATCACATAACCTATCTGAACTGACTTATATACACTTTACATACATAAACATGAATGCATTATGTCGGATTACAATCATATTACAAAAGATAAATACATGTCAGCCTAGAAAAAAATATAAAAATCAATCTTCGTGACCGTTGCCGCTAAAACCTTTGCTGGATCAATCTCCTATGTCGACCTCCAAATATCGATTCCTAGTTTGCGCGTTTCCCTTGCTTTCTGGTTTCCTTGAATGTTGGATGTTAAACCTTGAATACTAGAGGATATCGGATAAATATCCAACCCAAAATGATGCAAGTTTCCATCAATGACAACACCATGATCTCATATGAATGTCAATTTCCAACAACCTCATTGTCAATAACAATAGTAATTATCTCAACCAACTGAGCCATAAAGCATTTGCAAAATACACAATACAATGTACATATAAACAAAGCATTGAGATCATATATAGAAGAATATTATATAATCTTCACAAACTAGTGGAATGCAAGATATTCTTCCACTAAGACATTAAATATTGTTTCCTACATCTAGAAACGTCCACTATACTAATCTTGTAGAAACACCACAACATCTTCATCAATACCAGAACATTCAATATTGTACATATATACTCTTTCCTACATATAGGAACATCTACTATACTATTCTTACTTCTATATTAATATAAGATAGGTTGATACCAATGATAACACAAGATAGGTTGACATCAATGACGACAAGGCACAATAACTCTAGTTTCCAACATTCTCCTCCTTTGTCATTGATGGAAACACATGTGTGCCACCAAAGGCAAACAAATTCAACCTATATATCTCTCCCCCTTTATTATCAATGACAAAGGGAACCATATTGAATTTCCTCCCCCTTTGACATCAAGAACAACAAGTACAACTCTAAATATTTCTTCTTATAATTGAAACTATTTCTCCCAATGAGTACAACACATATGAAATGTAGCAAAATATGGCATTACTTCCCTTCTCAGGGATACTCAAAATATATCATCCTAATATAATCCCTTTAGAGAAGAAACAACACAAATATAGAAGAAAAAAAGCAGAGCTAGATGAATCCTCCTAGACAAATGCACCTTCCCTTTCTATCATCAAAATTTATGAACAATATCTTTAGTCATTTCTTCCCCTGTCATGCTTGCATTGACTACCAGACTAGCTCCAACCCAACAACATCTAGGAACCCAAATAATTTTTCCATCTGTATATATGAATAGTTCTCTATAGACTTCCAAAACCTCAGAAATGAAGAGTAAAGTGCAAGAATTTTTTCCATACTGAAAACATATTCAACAATAAACCGCAAGAGGGGTTGTAAAATTTTTATTTTGCTCTCCCCCTCAAGCTATGCATACTGTCTAGTTACTAAAAGAATAATCAACACCACCATAGGGTGTGGATCCATCCCCACATTTTTCCTCCACTCGTTATTCCTTTACCCATGTCTTTTGCATCTTCTCTTTTTATATGTTGATATCAATCTTCTTTACTAGACCATTCTTCAGATTTCTTTCTCTGTTGAATTCGGAAATGTATCCAAGTCTATTACAATTATAACATATTGGAATTTTCTAATAAGCATTATATTTGTTCTAATATTTCTCTCTCTTCTGATACAACCACTTCTTTTGATAACTCTTTTGCACTCAATAGCTTTATGACCTAGATTGTTACAAGTATAATAATGGCCATTGAAAGTATGAACATTTCTACTATTTGAATTCCTCA
Source organism: Cryptomeria japonica (assembly GCF_030272615.1). Taxonomy (NCBI): domain Eukaryota; kingdom Viridiplantae; phylum Streptophyta; class Pinopsida; order Cupressales; family Cupressaceae; genus Cryptomeria; species Cryptomeria japonica. The sequence continues at coordinate 359,221,856 of NC_081409.1, forward strand.
TTTTCCATTTCTACACTTATTAGCCTTATGAAAAAATTTGTTAAAAATGTAACACTAAGCATTAAACAATTAAGAACTGATTTAATTTTTGGTTTCACTAGCTCCATGCTCAATCATATTGCATGAAAAAATAGTCACCATTGAAAGTTGATGAGTACCTAGTTTGTGTATGGAATCTCTTGGAAACATCTTTGCTTCAGATATAAGGAAAAACAATTTGACTACTATTCCTTTCTCCATTCATGAATTTTTCTTTACCAACTTCATTATGATTGTCTTCTACCAAATTCTTGTTAACATGGTTAGGCATTGATTCCACTATATTTCTTTCTTCTATTTGATTTAGTTTTTTTCTACCATCTTTGTCCAAAATTTGTCCTCTAGGATATTCATCTTTATTATAGTGGTAGGAGTATTCATAGTCATAGCTACATCCTTAGTTTGATTACAAACAATTACCTTCATTGTTGTCCTTTACATTATAGACATTGCCATTAGTTCTTGCACCTTCTGCAACCAATCTTTTAGAGACTCCCTTTCCAATTTCACATCCAATACTATGAAATATGACCTTATACTATTTTCTACATATTTTTCCTACACATAATGGGTTGTGTGTTAGACCTATAACATAGTAAACATTATCGATTTTATGCTTACCATCAATAGAGATGCTTCCTTTTCCACAAATTGGTGCAACTTCATCTCCTACAAACTTTATTGATGCACCATCATATTTTTTGAGGTTAATAAATTTTTCTCTATCACTGGTAATATGATTTGAACATTTGAAGTCGATGATCCATACCTTTGGTTCCACTGTAGCATGTAGAGAAAATTAATCTTCTGAATTTTTGAACCATCCATCACTCTTTTCTTCTAAAGCCAGGAACAAGTATTATTCATTCAATTTATCTTCTTCTTCAGATGATTAAGCCTTTATTTAATAGAAACTTCTCTTCTACTTGACTCTATCTACACAAAGTACAATACTATGTCACGTTTCAGGCCAACTTACCAGCGAAAGTGAATTTAAGTTTTTCTAACTAAAAATTATTTTTAGTCAAATATATGATCTAAATAGATTCATTATAGACAAGTTATATATGGACCTTAACTTTTCCAATTGGTGGTGTCTACTAAATGTATATTTTATATCACTTTGGGTCTAATTACCAAATTTTTTATTTTTTATTTTTAAATATGTGATGTTTCAATAGCTCCTGCTCTTATAAATAATATTTTTTTTGAAATGTAAAAATTCTCTTTTATAGATCTACAAGTGAATATTCCAAAATATATCTCTTTTAATATTTTATTTATTTATTTATATTTTATCTTATTATTTTTATTGAAATTAGGTCATCAACACTTAAATATAAGATTTGATTATCTTGACAAGAAAAAATACTTAAATTTATTTAAATTTTTTGAAAGAAATATGATGCACTAGAGAAAAGAATCTATGCCATGATGATATAATTCTTTTCTAATTTGGATAAAAAATTTAAAAAAAATGGTGGCAAACGGAAGGAATTATATTTCTGTACACAAAACTTTTCAAATTTATTTTAAAATATATATTTATAAAAAATAGTTAAAAATATATCCATGCATTAAATTTTCAACTTATCAATCAATATACACAAAAAATTGAAGAAAAAATGGTAAAATTTATCAAATAAAGCGTGGTGGCTTGTGTAACTTCAATTCTAGTATTTTAGCAACAATTAAATTATAGTGTTTACTTTATACAAAACTATATTCAAATATTTTTTAAATTTTTTTATAAAAATTACAAAATAAAATACATAAAAGAATATACATTTTATTAGTTTACATCTTTTCAAAATTCAAAACATATATCTCACATTCTATTAATTCAATTTAAAAAGCTGAATCAGCATTGGATATTTTTTGATATCTTTGTTAGTCCCTATATAGTTTCCCTTCCTTTGTTATCATCATTAGGTCTTCTACCATAATATTCCTTATACATACATCTAGAAGTATAATGTCCTATTCTTCCACAATTAAAATATTTTAGGGGTAACTTACCTCTGTACTTATTAGTTCCTCTCCTCAATCCTCTTACAAAATTTTCTTCAATCTCATCCAATTCTCCATTCTCTTCTGATTCATCTTCAGGCTTCATTGTGTCTTTGAATGTTTCTTCCTTTCTATCTTAATGCCATCTAATTCTGCAATCTCAAAAGGTAGCAAGTGACCCAAGAAGTTGATTCATAGCGTATTTATTCATGTCATGACTTTCCTCAATGGTATACTTCTTTGGTTTATAGCTTTTGGGTAATGTTGCCATTATCTTGCTTACAATTTCACTTTCTTCTACTGATCCACCAACACTTCTAATAGAGTTGACTATTTCATTCACTCAATGAATATAGCATTGAATATTTTCATCATTATAAATTCTCACATTCTCAAACTTGTCTTTTAGATTTGTAATCTTGGTTTGCCTTGTCTTCTCATCACCTTCAAATACATTCTTCAACTTCTCCCAAATTTCTTTAGTTGACTTAGCCCCTATAATTTTGTTGAACACTAGGTCATTCAAGCAAGTAGCAATTGCAACAGTAGCATTTGCATTACTCTCATATGCTTTGATTTCATTTGAAGTTGTAGGACCATTCTATGGATCAATATAACCTTTCTTAATGCTTTCCCAAATCTGACCTGACATAGTAGCCAAATGATACTCCATCCTTTCTTTATAATAGGCATAATTTGTACCACCAAACTTCAAAACCTTAAATGTATAGTCTTGTGCCATCTTGGATATTCCTCAAGTGGTTAAGCTTCAAAAGAGTAACCTTGATCTGATACCAATTGGTGAACACACCACATGACTGAGAGGGGGGTTGAATCAGTTTGGACCTTCTAAATCTTATATACTAAACTTCAAAATTTAAATCACAAGCAAATAACCTCAACAATAATAGATTATGAAAGTATGAAGCCCAACAAACACATGAAGACCAAATTTACATGGAAAACCCAATCAGGGAAACACCATAGTGAGAATCAAACTCATAATAAAAATATAACCTATTATAATGTTGCCTCCAAAACACCCTACTCCTAAGAGGACTTGCTAAACTAAGGCACACAACCTTAGGGCAAGATATAAGTGACTTGTAAGACTGAAACTCACTATTTCAAGGCAAGATATAGAAAGATGCCAAGACACTCATTGTCTTCCGGTAGAGAAACAAACAATTGAATTGGAATGAACAACATCCCCCAATCATAAAATTGATATTAAGCCATTGTGTCAAGTAATCAATATCATAACAAACTCCACTGATTCAAGAACACAATCTTTAATCTCTATAACACTAAGAATATCATCATCAAAGCTCTTCACCATAGTCTTTCTCACATCTCCAATACCGAATCTACTTGTAGTTCTTTCACACCTTTGAAAAACCAATTCACACCCATTCCACACACTCACTAATACATATGAACTCCTTTATATACAAGGTTAATCATCAAAACCTTAACTAGGTCAACCACAAATAAAATATACATTATTATATAAATTTGGATACTCAAACCTAAAATATCAAATGTGGTCCACTCCCTAAAATATTAAATGTGGTCCACTCCAAGAGATAGAGAGGATAAAAAAAAATACAATACAACATTTGCAATTGATTCCAATGAATTAGTGCACACACTAGCACATATTCCAAGGTCAACATCAAATGAAATGTGTAGATGAACAATGAAGCATGTGAACTAGTTAGCGTAAAACATTCTCCAATACATATTTAACTCAATTCAGATCTACACACACCATGGTGAGAACTAAAACATTAGTCATACACATCCTCTAAAGCAAACTCAAGCTAAAGGAATATGATCCAAGCTGAGTACATCATCACAATTAGCCACATACCAGAATAATTCACATTTGGAACTTAGAACATCATAACTTCACTTGCCAATCAAGTTGCCACTTGAGAACTAAACTAAATCACTACATAGAACACATGAATACATCCTCCAAACTGCAAAACTTGAATCCACATATTCAGAAGCCACCAGACCTCTTCTAGACCTATTCCAAGAAAAAGCGTCACTATGAGAAAAAATAGTAATCAGCTCAACCAAATGAGCCATAGAGAATTTGTGAAATAGATAGTGCAACACACATGTACACAGAGCATAAATATCATATGTAGAACCTGTAGACACTAAAAAATAGTTTGATGCTTGCATCTCACTTTTTAACATGTCTTTCAATTGCACATTTGGTTTTCACCATTCGTTGATCCTATGTCATTCTTCTATCCTCTAATTTAATCATTTTTTTAATCAAAATTTCACCATTTGTTGTTCCTATGTCATTCTTTTGTCCTCTAATTTAATCAATTTCTATCAATTTGCTAGGTATGTGTAAGATCATGATGGACCAAAAAGTGGCGATATGAAAAAAATTGCCTTCTCCACTCGCCCAAAAATACAAAAAATCTATGTTGACTTTTTGCTTGGCTTGGATGTCAGTACATTTAGCCATGGCATAATAAAAACCATATCAGATATTCGATTAATATTGGATATTTGATATTATTAAAATTTTATATTATATAATTATATATTATATTGTAGCATCCTAAAATTGCACCCTTTGCAATTTTGACCGCATTTGGGGCCCTCGCTTTAGTGTTCTCATTATCATGCTTGATATGAACCTATTTATGTATTCACCATGCAAAATTGGCATCAATATCATATTCCACCTTGCATTGCACCTTAACCCTAGCCCAAATATGGGGTAGGACCACGGTGTGGCACCTTGGTCCTCACTGGTGCCATGGGCCTCCCTATTTGGGGCCCATTTCAAACCCTTTTCCCTATCCACAATTTGGGCGGGAATCCCCTCCCTGTGCTGGCCTATGTCAGAAAATTAATTTGTTTGGCAATGGGCAAGTATGTAAGGAGGTCTTCCACTCTCATTTGGGCATAAGGTAGATATACATTCATGACAGGTGAAATTGGAAGCACTACAATCAATCCTTCAAGCATTGAAGTATTCATCATCAATCATTTCTAGAGGTCATCAAGGCTACATATTATTCATCTATTCATTATGGAGAAACTTTACATAATTCATTTGCAAGCATTTGTGTGTATTAGGGTTTTGGCATGTTCATGCCATTTCATACAACATATGTGATTACATTCAAGAAGCAAAACATCATCATCATTCATTGCAAATTTAAGGTATACCTTTCCATCATTTTATTTCAGTATTTGAAATATTTCACTCAAGGTTGATTCCAAACCGAGGTTTGACTTAGGCAAGCCCCTATTCTCAACCTTTTTCCCCTTCTTTCTGTATGCAAGAAACAGGTATAGAGTTGTACTCTTCAGAATAAGCTTTATTCACAAAGATGAATCAACTCTTTTTGGCATGCAAAAAGTTTGGAGGACCATTGTAACATGCCATGGTCTCAAATTTTTAGGATCTTTTTCAAGGGTCAGATTCGACTCGACTTATACTTCTCAGATCCAGGTGCACACAAAAATATCACATATGTAGCTCATTGTTTTCTCAGTTTTACCTCCATTTTTCAGCACTTTACCTATTTTAGCATTTCAACTTAGAAAAGAGAAGACCAAAATCAATCCAATCCATTCAATATTCAATCCATATCTAATTTATGATTGAATCTAGTGGATCCCCTTCCCTGTTTTGAATGTAATGGTCCCAAGTGAAAATTGTTTTAGTGGTTTCTCCCTCCTATGTTGCAAGTCACTAAATCAAATTTTCCACATTACATATATAATATGTATTATTCATATAATATATTATATGAATAATATATAATATATAATATACAATATATTATATAATATATAATATATGAATAATATATAATATTATAACCAACCTTGACATATCATGGCACTTCAGAGCTATGCGAAACCTTCTCGGGCATGGGCTAGGGTTTCTTTTTCCTTGCCTGACAGTGCTTCTCAACATGCTTTTTCTAGCTTGAAGTTTTTCTAGGGCAAAAATGTTCAGAAAAATGGTGCAGGATTCTTTCTCGGCGAGGAGAATTTGCTTATGCGTTTGAAGTAGAAGGATTTTCATTTTGAAGATGGTGAGCGTAGTCGATCTAGGGTTGCTACTCCTGGGGAATGTCGGCTAAGGAAGGTTTCTTCAGCCCCTTTGGGGTGCAGGTCATTCCCGTAGAGAGATGCCAAGCAGAACCAAGGCTCTCCTCGTAGGAAGGTTGGTGTGTTGGGTGAGCTCTATCACCATCATCTAAGGCTTTTTTGGTGTCGTTGGATGAGGAGGCTGAGGTTGAGGCTAACCACAATGTTTTAGTTTTTTCTGAACTAGGGCTGATTGGTCATTTTTGGGGCCTTTGGCCGAGCCTGCATGACTTGCATGCTTGGATTTCTGATAAATAGGAGCCTATTCTTGATGGTAGAGTTTAGATTTACCTTGCAGCAAAAGGGTATTTTATAGTTGTCTTTGAAGAGACTCATGATAGAAATAAGGTTTTGTGCAATCATATGTGGTGTTGGGAGGACAAGTTCCCCCTTCTGTTGAAACCCTAGCATCCATCTTTTTGTCCAACTACTGAAGTTTTTGACAAGATCCCTATTTGGGTGCGGCTGCCTAATCTACCTTTACATCTCTGGTTTGATTCTTGTCTTGAGGTAGTCAAAAACTCGCTAGGTAGTTTCTTGATGGTTGATGAGGGTTCTTCAAATATTTTTCACTCTACTTTGCTCATATATTGGTGGAAATGGATGTTTTGGATGGGCTTCCTGCTGAAATTTCAATCAAAACTTCAAAAGGATGTTGGGTGCAACCTTTAGATTATGAAGGGATCCCCTTTAGATGCAGAAGATGCTTCCAAAAAGGGCACATGGATGCACAGTGTGCCAAAGATAGGATGCCTAAGGTGGCCTCTTGGTGGAAAGATGTTACACAACAAGTCTATACGGTGGAGAAGAAGGATGGGACGCAAAAGATTTTTTCTTAGATTGCTTTTGAGGAACCGATTCAGACACCTACAGATCTTGAGCCTCAAGAAGGGCTAACAAAAAGGGATAGTGTGGAACTGGGTTTGAATGAGTGTGAAAGGGGTATGGCGATGGATAAAGGAGCAAAAACTCTCGAAGGAAGGGAGAAGAGTAGGCCATTGGGATCCAAAGAAATGGAGGAGATACAATAGGGGGCCTCTTGTACATTGACACATGATAATATCAACAAGGTTAATTCTATGGAGTGGCAGATTGAAGCAACAAGGATTGAAGATGGTTAGCACACTATGAAAGGGAAAAAAGCGAGAAAAGTGAAGAAAAATCCCTTTGATATGGTACTGCGTTCCCATTCTAAGGGAGGAGTTAATATCATTTTGTAATCATTGTTTGCTGGTTTCTGTAGTTTATTTCATGTTTTTCTGATTCTTTCTGCTTTATCTTCTCTTCAGGATGGTGGTATCCCTGTTTGTTACCACGCTTGGCCAGGACCAAGTTTTTTCCTGGGTTTTACTTAATAAATTCCTACTATATTACCAACCAAAAAAAATAAAAATATATATATAATATTATAATATATTATATATTATATAATATATAATATATAATATATAATATATAATATATAATACATAATATATAATATATTATATATTATATATTATATAATATATATTATATAATATATAATATACATGTACATCGTATTTTCAAAATGGAAAAGGGTTCACAGATAGGATATCCAATCCTTGTGGGTATTTTATACTCGACTAAGATAGTCTATGGGCCACTTTTACCCATGAGCTAAGCGAAATAGATCGATCCGATATCAAATTTCTACTAGATATCCGATTTCTAAAGCATTTTTTTGCGAAATCTTGCCAATGGGTATTTTTTTTTTTCGATTTCCTTGTATTTTTATGATTTATTCACATTTAAAATTTTTTTTTTTTGATTTTTTTGATATAAATTAGGTCTTTTTATTTCAAAATACACTGTTGTTTGAATTTTGTTAATTAAATCTAAATTTCCAACTTCAATCAGGTAAAAAGGGTGATAATAATGATAATCCACAATCGCTCATTGCTGTTCAACATTTCTAATATCAATATCTACAATTTCATTTTCATTTTCAACAACTTTCTCAACATTTTCAAATTCAATTTTATTTTCACTTGAAGTAACATTTGTAGAGGCTTCACCAATATTTGACATATATTGTCTTCTCTTCCTATGACCTTCTCTATCTCTTTTTCTATATACTTCAATTTGCTCATTTGAAAGATTTCATTTATGTTTTTTCTTTTGACGATTGCTGCTCCCTATTATACCTCCACAAAAGATGCTCTAAAATGATTGCCAATGACAAATTTGTCTAGAAGAATCTCAAAAAAGAAGAATTTTGTCGTTGTATGTCTAAAACCCTGTGTTTGTCACCTGGAAAAATAATGTAGGGACCATTGGAATGCACAAAATGGCCCACAATCCTATTGAGAGAGAGAGGGAGAAAAAGGGGGAGATGAGAGAAGGGGAGAAGGAGAGAGAGAGTTTGCACATGGATATAGTTCTCAACTCTCTTTCATGTAGCACATTCCTCCTGCATTTCTTTTACAGTTCATAGATGAGAAAGACAATCATATTCAAACCATAAACTAGAATTTGGACATGGCTAGAAAGAATTTGCCAATTATCATAGTTTGAAAATGGGAGAGAGAGAGAGAGAGAGAGAGAGAGAGAGAGAGAGAGAGAGAGAGAGAGAGAGAGAGAGAGAGAGAGAGAGAGAAGAGGTAAGGGAAAGGGATAGGAAGAGTGGGAGGGAGAATGATTTATTCTCAACTCACTTTCATGCAACACATTCCTCCTAGATTTGTTTCACAGTTCATAGATGAGAAAGAAAATCATATGCAAATCATAAACTAGAAGTTGGACGTGGTTGGAAATAATTTTCCAATTACCACAGTTTTAAAATGGGAGAGAGAGAGAGAGAGAGAGAGAGAGAGAGAGAGAGAGGAGAGAGAGAGAGGAGAGAGAGAGAGAGAGAGAGAGAGAGAGAGAGAGAGAGAGAGGGAAAACAAATAGGAAGAGTGGGAGGGAGAGTGAGAGGGAGACAAGGGGGAGAGAGAGAGAGAGAGAGAGAGAGAGAGAGAGAGAGAGAGAGAGAGAGAGAGAGAGAGAGAGAGAGGGAGAGAGGGGGGAAAGGGAGGGAGGGAGAGAGAGAGACTGCACATGGATATATGGTTCTCATCTCTCTTTCATGTAGCACATTCCTCCTACATTTGTTTCATAGTTCACAGATGAGAAAGAAAATCATAAACTAGAATTTGGACATGGTTGGAAAGAATTTGCCAATGATCACAGTTTGAAAATGGGAGAGAGAGAGAGAGAGAGAGAGAGAGAGAGAGAGAGAGAGAGAGAGAGAGAGAGAGAGAGAGAGAGAGAGAGAGGGAGGGAGAGTGAGAAGTTGGAGGGAGATAAGGGGAAAGGGAGAGGGAGAGGGAGAGGGAGAGTGTGTGTGTGAGAGAGAGAGATTGCACATGGATACATAGTGCTCAACTATCTTTCATGTAGCATATTCCTCTTGCATGTTTTTCACAATTAATAAATGAGAAAGACAATCATATGAAAACCATAAACTAGAATTTGTATATGGTTGGAAAGAATTTGCCAATTATCATAGTTTAAAAATGTGTGTGTGTGTGTGTGAGAGAGAGAGAGAGAGAGAGAGAGAGAGAGAGAGAGAGAGAGAGAGATATTGCACATGGATATATAGTTCTCAACTCTCTTTCATGTAGCACATTCATCTTTCATTTGTTTCAAAGTTCATAAATGAGAAATATAATCATATTTAAACCATAAACTAGAGTTGGACGTGGTTGGAAAGAATTTCCCAATTATCATAGTTTGAAAATGAAAGAGAGAGAGAGAAGGGGAAAGGGATAGTAAGAGAGGGATGGAGAGTGAGAGGGAGATAAGGGGGGAGATAGGGAGATAAGGGGTAAGAGAGAGAGAGAGAGAAGGGAGAGAGAGAGAGGGAGAGAGAGGGGGAGAAGAAGGGGGAGAGAAGGGGAAAGGGAGAGATAGATTGATAGAGGGAGAGAGAGATAGAGAGAGACTTCACATGGAAATATAGTTCCCATCACTCCTTCATGTAGCACATTCCTCTTGCATTTTTTCATAGTTCATAGATGAGAAAGGCAATCATATTCAAACCATAAACTAGAATTTGGATATGGCTTGAAAGAATTTGCCAATTATCACAGTTTGATAATGGAGAGAGAGAGAAGGCTAAAGGGATAGGAAGAGAGGGAGGGAGAGTGAGAGGGAGAGAAGGGGGAGATAGGGAGAGAAGGGGTAAGGGAGAGGGAGAGAGAAGCAGATAGGGATAGGAAGAGAGGGAGGGAGACTGACTTGTGCTAAACTCTCTTTAGTGTAGCATATTCCTCCTGCATTTGTTTCACAGTTCATAGATGAGAAACACAATCATATGCAAATCATAAACTAGAAGTTGGAGGTGGTTGGAAAGGATTTGCCAATTATCATAGTTTGAAAATGGGAGAGAGAGAGAGAGGGAGAAGGGTAAAGGAAAAGGAAGAGAGGAGTGAAAGGGAGAGAAGAGGGGAGATAGGGAGAGAGGGGGAAAGGGAGAGGGAGAGTGTGTGTGTGTGTGTGTGTGTGAGAGAGAGAGAGAGAGAGAGAGAGAGAGAGAGAGAGAGAGAGAGAGAGAGAGAGAGCACATGGATATATAGTGTTAAGCTCTCTTTTTTCATGTGGTGCATTCCTCCTACACTTTTTTCATAGTTCATATATGAGAAAGAAAATTGTATGCTTTCCCAGATGGTGTTGCAAAGCCCAAATAGATAGGGTTGGGAGTTGGAGTTAATGAATGAAAATCATAAGCTATAATTTGGACATGGTTGGAAATAATTTTCCAATTATCTTAGTTTGAGAGAGAGAGAGAGAGAGAGCACATGAATATATTGTTGGTATTTTGGTATGGTTTTGTCATTGATGTCAACACCTACTGAAACACTAGCACTTTGGAGATCCAACAACATTCACTGGCAAGCAAGTAACTATTGCACAGTTACTGGTATATGGTTCACCGACAGGATATAATATTCATCGGCACTTGGAATGATATGGAAGACACTTGGTAATGTCGAAGACATCATGTGGACACTTTGTTTTGAAGAATTAATCATTGGTATATTAATATTTGCATATTTGCCTTTATCGGCAAATAGGTCTAGGGTTATCTAGGGTTACACTGGCAGGCTTATCTTTTTCAGATCAACATGGCACGCTATAGAGATGATTTATTATTGTTGTAAATGCATTAAGCCGAAATGTTCAATCAGTTATTGCATCGGATATTATATTATTTGTAAAATGTTTTTATTGTAATATCTTGTAGAGTCGACCTACTAAAATTGGTCTTAGGGTATGGTATAAATGTAAGATCTTATTTGTAAGATCGAATGTGGAATGCGAAGAAGAATTGTGAGAAGGTATATGTGAGATTAAGCAAAGGTATACACGAAGACATCATTTGAAGGTGAAGCAAGGTTTTTGTAGAAGCATATAATCATTACACCAGTACTAAATCCAACATATGAAGATGCTATTTTGTGCAGTACATTCTTATTGGATTTAACCATCCAACTGTAGTCAGTGTGACTCCCATTTTGCGATTGAGCTGTGAGCTCTAGGCTGTTGGCCTTTCTGCATGTGCAGACCCCATTTATTTACACTTACTATCTACAGTAGTATCATCTAATTGTGGGTAAAGTTTCCCATCGTGGTTTTTCCCCTTATAGAGTTTCCACATACAAATATTGGTGTTATGTGTTGTGGATGACTTTATGTTTATGTTTCATGCACTAATCTTTACCAGTATAGCAATTTACTGTTAACACTATCTACCGGCATACTTAACTAGTTTATTGGTATTAAGAATTATGTTGGTTAAATAGTTTTTGGTTTAAATTTATTAGACAGCTGATTCACCCCCACCCCCCCCCCCTCTCAGTTGTCTATGGGACCTAAAAATTGGTATCAAACCTTAGTCCTCTTTTGCAGAAGTTTAACAACTTGAGGAGATCCAATGTCTACTAATTATTTCAGGAAGGACAGTCCTAAACTTGATGGAACCAACTATGGGATATGGAAGATCAGGATGGAGACACATCTGAATTGCATTGGTAAAGACATCTAGGAAGTTACAAAGAATGGTTATACTGCTGCTATAGCTGGTTAGATTGCTCCAACTACCTTAGCTAAAGATGAGGAGAATGATTGCAAAGCAAGAAAAGCACTTTTGAGTGCATTATCAAATCAACAAATCATGGGATTATCAGATAGGTCTAATGCTAAAGCTATTTGGGATCATTTGGAAACACTAAATGAATGAGATTCCATAGTCAAGATTGCAAAACTTGAAAGCTTCCGAGTCAGGTATGAACATCTAAAAATGGAAGAAGATGAAAGAATTTCTACTTTTATGGAAAGAGTAAATGAAATTGTTTTGGGTATTAAATGTTGTGGAGGAACCCTGAGTGAGGATGAAATTGTTTCAAAAATCTTAAGAGGATTGCCACCGGAATATAAAATGAAGGTTACTGCTATAAATGAGTTGAGAACAATGCCTAATACAGCAGTAACTAGGGATACATTGATTGGAAAACTTTCAGCCTTTGAAATTGAGGAATTTGGTCCTGTTGCTACTATAAAGATAGATTTGGCCTTTAAAGCATCAACATCACCTGCTCCATCATTTGACAAATCAGACTGGAAAGCCTTTTATGTAAGAGAACTTGAAGAAACTAGGAAGGAGAATGAAGAGCTTGAAGAACTTGAAACACTATTTGCGAGGAAAATGCCAAAAGGTCCAATTGGAAGTAAGCATGAAGGTAAAGCACCCTTTAAATGTTTCAACTGCAATAAAATTGGTCATATGGCTTCAAGATGCCTTGATAGACATGCTAGACTAAGAGAAGAAGCTAGAAGAACATACAAGCCTAATCCTGAATATCAAAGATACAGATTTAAGTAGAACAAAGACAAATCTTGTTACATTGTTGATGAAGGTGTGACTGATGATTCTGATGAGGATCCAACAGACAATGGATGGGTTTTTGTTGCTATAACAGAAGATCAACCAAAACCTACCACTCAACCGGTAGAACAAGCCCTAGCAGCTAAAGTTGAAGCAAAGGATGAATGGATCATTGAATCAAGATGCTCACATCACATGATAGGAGACAAAGGTAAATTCTTGAACTTTCAAGAATACAATGGAGGTTTAATAAGATTTGGAGATGACAAAGCCTATTCAATCAAAGGTAAGAGTTCAATATCTCTTGATGGTAATCATAACACTGACAATGTCTACTATGTTGAAGGATTAAAGCATAATCTTTTAAGTGTTGGTCAATTAGTTGAGAAGGGATTTCAGTTACAATTTAAAAATGGAAAATACAAAATCATGAATAGAACTGGTTTGGAAATTGCAACCCATAATCAAACTTGAGGTAATATCTTTCATTTGAATAACAGTGAAAAGGCATGCTTGATTGCAGATATAGATGAAAGTTGGTTATGGCATAAGAGACTATGTCATGTAAACTTTGATTGCATCGTAAAAATCAGTACTTCTAAGGCAGCTAGAGATCTACCTAAAATTGTGAAACCTTAGAATATAATTTGCAAGGAATGTCAATTTGGAAAATAAATTAGAGCTAGTTTCAAAAGTATTCCAGAAAAATCCAATAATGCTCTTGATTTGATTCACACTTATTTATGTGGTCCAGCAAGAACTACAAGCTTACAAGGTGATAGATATTTCATACTAATTATTGATGATTATTCTAGAATGTGTTGGGTTACTTTTCTCAAAGAAAAATCAGAAGCACTTGGAAAATTTAAACTATTCAAAGTAATGGTTGAGAATGAAACTGGTAAGAAAATCAAATGTTTAAGATTAGATCAAGGAGGAGAATTCACATCTAATGAATTTAATACATTTTGTGAAGTGAATGGAATCAGAAGATATTTATCAGCACCTTGGACACCACAACAGAATGGAGTTGTTGAAAGAAAAAATAGAACTATCTTGGATGCATCAAGAAGTATGTTATCTGAAGAAAATCTACCACATGTGTATTGGAGAGAAGTAGTTAGCATTGCTATCTATACATTCAACAAAGTTCACTTCAAAGGTGAAACTGGTAAGACCCCTCATGAACTATGGTTTGGTAATACTCCTACTCTTAAGTATTTTAGAATTTTTGGAAGTAAATGTTATATTAGAAGAGATAAGTATATTGGCAAATTTGATCCTAGAAGTGATGAAGGAATATTTCTTGGTTATTCATCTAAGAGCAAGGCATATAGATGTTTTAATAAGAGATTGCAGAAAATTGTTGAGAGTACAAATGTAAAGATTGATGAACAATTCAGAGGAACTTCAAGGTATATAGACTCTAAACTGGCAATAGAAATTGTGACAAATGAACCTACACTAAATCCATCAGTACAGAATGAAGATTCAATTACCCTGGTACCATCAGAGGATTCCACAGTAATTGAAGAAAAACAACAAACTAAGATACCCCAGTATGTAAGATTGAATCATTCTGAAGATCAGATAATTGGAAACAAATTTAAAGGAGTTATGAAAAGAGGAAGATTGGAAAATGAAGAGGTATGTCTTATTTCTCAAATTGAACCATCATCTATAAATGAGGCATGTGAAGATAAATTTTGGATTAAAGCTATGGAAGAAGAATTAGGACAAATTGAGAAAAATAATACTTGGACATTAGTTCCCCGACCTAAAGATAAAAATGTAATTGGAACCAAAAGGATATTTAGAAACAAACTTAATGAAGATGGTAAGGTTGTCAGAAATAAAGCAAGACTAGTGTGTAAGGGATATTCTCAGAAAGAAGGAGTAGATTATAATGAAACCTTTGCACCGATAGCTAGAATTGAGGCAGTCAGATTATTCTTGGCTTTTGCAGCTCACAAGGACTACAAAGTTTATCAAATGGATATTAAATGTGCATTTTTGAATGGATATCTTGAAGAGGAAGTATATATTGAACAACCTGATGGATTTTCTTTGACAGATGACAATGATATGGTTTGCAGGTTAAGAAAAGCTTTGTATGGATTGAAACAAGCCCCAAGAGCTTGGTATGGAAGGTTGGATAAGTATCTTTTAAAGATTGGTTTTACTAAAGGAAATGCGGACAACAATTTATATTACAAAATAACTAATGATGACATCTTGATTATAGAAGTATTCGTTGATGATATAATCTTTGGAGGAGAAGATGGCTTATGTAAGGAATTTTCTATTAAAATTCAGCAAGAATTTGAAATGTCTATGATTGGAGAAATAAAATTCTTTTTAGGATTGCAAATTTCACAGACTGATAAAGGTATATTCTTGAGTCAATCCAAGTACTTGAAAGAATTACTAAAGAAATTTGGGATGGAGAACTCTAAATCGGTAAGCACACCTATGACTACAAATGACAAATTATCTCAAAGGGATGAATCTACACTTGTTAATCCAACTAGTTACAAATCTATGATAGGAGGTCTACTGTATTTGACACAAACCAGGCCTGATATTATGAATGTAGTATGTATTGTTTCTAGATTTCAAAGTAATCCTAGGGAAAATCATGAATCAACAGTAAAAAGGATTTTCTGGTACTTACAAGGCACTGCAAATCTTGGATTATGGTATCCTAGAGATGAAATTTTTGGATCTATGTGCATACACAGATGCAAATTGGGAAGGAGATGTGGATGATAGAAAAAGAACCAGTGGAGGAGCATTCTTTCTTGGAAAGAGATTAGTTTCTTGGTTGAGTAAGAAACAGAGTTGTACATCTTTATCAACAACATAATTAGAATATGTTGCAGCAGCAACTAACTGTACACAGGTACTGTGGCTTAAGCAAATGTTGAAAGACATAAAGGTAAAATGCAAAGAACCTATTACTATATATTGTGATAACATTGCAACAATTGATATATCTAAGAATCTAGTATTACATTCTAAAACAAAACATGCTTCTATCAAACTGAATTTTCTAAGGGAAAAAGTTGAAGAAAAGGAGATAAAACTGGTTTATGTGAATACTAAAGAACAACTTGCAAATATTTTCACAAAACCTTTGCCTAAGGAGACTTTTGAATATCTCAGAGATCATCTTGGAGTCATACCACCACCGGTAGAGACTTAGACAGTTGATGATTATTATCAATCGACAGAATTGAAAGACAAATCTTTTACTCTGGTCTTTGATGAGGAAGCTACTTCTCAGGGGGAGTAGTTGGTATATTGAATTGATTGGTATTTTGTATATGAACTTGATTTTTGTAACTTTGGCATTTGATGTCAAAGGGGGAGAGATATCTATGGAAAAACACATTATCTTTTGAGGAGAGATTGGTATTGAAAAATCTTTGGATAAACACATGTTGCTCCCAGGGGGAGAAACTGTTTGGAGGAGATTGTTGGTTTTTGGTTTTTGGCATTTCTATTTTGACACTTTGAGGGTTTTTCCATCTTGTGTTGTCATCAATGCCAAAGGGGGAGATTGTTGGTATTTTGGTATGGTTTTGTCATTGATGTCAACACCTACTGAAACACTAGCACTTTGGAGATCAACAACATTCACCGACAAGCAAGTAACTATTGCACAGTTATTGGTATATGGTTCATCGGTAGGATATAATGTTCACCAGCACTTGGAATGATATGGAAGACACTTGGTAATGTTGAAGACATCGTGTGGACAATTTTTTTTGAAGAATTAATCATTGGTATATTCATATTTGCATATTTGCCTTCACCGGCAAATAGGTCCAGGGTTATCTAGGGTTACACCGGCAGGCTTATCTTTTTCAGATCAGCATGGCTTGCTATAGAGATGATTTATTATTATTGTAAATGCATTAAGCTGACATGTTCAATCAGTTATTGCATCAGATATTATATTATTTGTAAAATGTTTTTATTGTAATATCTTGTAGAGCCGACCTACTAAAATTGGTCTTAGGGTATGGTATAAATGTAAGATCTTATTTGTAAGATCGAATATGGAATGCGAAGAAGAATTGTGAGAAGGTATATGTGAGATTAAGCAAAGGTATACACGAAGACATCATTTCAAGGTGAAGCAAGGTTTTTGTAGAAGCATATCAGCATTACACCGGTACTGAATCCAACATATTAAGATGCTATTTTGTGCAATACATTCTTATTGGATTTAACCATCCAACTGTAGTTAGTGTGACTCCCATTTTGTAATTGAGCAGTGAGCTCTAGGCTGTTGGCCTTTCTGCATGTGTAGACCCCATTTATGTACACTTACCATCTGCAGTAGTATCATCTGATTGTGGGTAAGGTTTCCCACCATGGTTTTTCCCCTTAGAGGGTTTCCACGTACAAATATTGGTGTTATGTGTTGTGGATGACTTTATATTTATGTTTCATGCACTAATATTTACCGGTATAACAATTTATTGTTAGCACTACCTACCGGCATACTTAACTGGTTTACCGGTATTAAGCATTAAGTTGGTTAAAAGGTTTTTGGTTTGAATTTATTAGACAACTGATTCATCTCGCCCCCCCTCTTAGTTGTCTCCGGGACCTAACATATATAGTGCTCAACTCTCTTTCATGCAAGGCATTCCTCTTGCATTTGTTTCACAATTCATAGATGAGAAAGAAAATCACATGCTTTCCCATATGGTGTTGCAAAGCCCAAATGGGTAGGACTAGGAGTTGGAGTTAAAGAATGAAAATCATTAACTAGAATTTGGACATGGTTGGAAAGAATTTTCCAATTATCACAGTTTGAAAATAGGAGATTTTGTTGTGTTCAAATACATAGAGAATTAATACATGGAGGTTGATATGTTTGGAAGATATAGGTGTGTGAAAAATATCAGTGCTTTTCATTTTGAGGAAATAAATATTGTTTCAAGTAAGAGATGAGAGAGAGAGAGAGAGAGAGAGAGAGAGAGAGAGAGAGAGAGAGAGAGAGAGAGAGAGAGAGAGAGCACATGAATATATAGTGCTCGACTCTCTTTCATGCAAGGCATTCTACGTGAATTTGTTTCACAATTCATAGATGAGAAAGAAAATCACATGCTTTCCCATATGGTGTTGAAAAGCCCAA
This sequence comes from Cryptomeria japonica, assembly GCF_030272615.1. Taxonomy (NCBI): domain Eukaryota; kingdom Viridiplantae; phylum Streptophyta; class Pinopsida; order Cupressales; family Cupressaceae; genus Cryptomeria; species Cryptomeria japonica. Next base: position 359,240,089 of record NC_081409.1, read on the forward strand.
ATGGATAAGACTAGGAGTTGGAGTTAAAGAATGCAAATCATAAACTAAAATTTGGACGTGGTTGGAAAGAATTTGCCAATTATCACAGTTTGAAAATAGGAGATTTTGTTGTGTTCAAATACATAGAGAATTCATACATGGAGGTTGATATGTTTGGAAGATATAGGTGTGCGAAAAACATCACTACTTGTCATTTTGAGGAAATAAATATTGTTTCAAGTAAGAGATGCCCTTATAACAAAATGTGCAGTTTAGATCAATTTTTTTTACTTGTTATTTGCCATTATAAGTGTCCATGTTATGATTACTAAGCATCCCTTGACAACCCTCTATCTCTCTCTATAATCTCACTCTCCCCAAGTCTCTCTCTCTCCCTCTCCCTTTACCCTTCTCTCTCTTTATAATCTCACTCTCCCCAACTCTCTCTCTCTCTCTCTCTCTCTCTCTCTCCCCTAAATAAGGTATCAAATATCAAATATTATCCAATATTTGATCTTATATTATTAATATAATTTAATATATTGATACATATAATATATAATAATATACTATATATTATTAATTATATTTATAATAAAAAATTATAAAAATTGGATACCTGATTTCTCTGACAAAAATTTGAAACCTTGGTATTTGTCTTGAGATTGCATTGGGACTTGGCTAGGAAATGCCAAACCTGGAAAGTCAATAGAAAAAATATGTGTTTTTGAGTGTTCCTTGCTTTTCCACACTTCACGCTGGTGGCTGATGACCTTTTTTTTAGCCGAAATTGATGATACGAAAAGGGATCTTTAAGGAAATTCTTAACTTTCCAACAATATAACGTTTGTCTTATTTTGACTTTAATAAATAATTATTATTCATTTTCTAATTGAATTTGAACTAAAGTCTTGATTGATAGGCTAGTTAAAAAACATCTATAAATTTCAAACGACATTACATTTTTTGAATCCAAAACATGTGTCACATTTTGTGCTTCGCCTACCATAGGATAAAAAAAAATTGAATTTCATAAAGTTTTGACCAAGTTAAGGTGGTAAAAAATATGAGTTTTTATATTTCTGAAAAATTATAGTAAAAAAGTTATAATTAATTATTTACTTCAAAACAAATTACAAAAATAATGTGTCACATCTGGACATGAGTTTACTACTTATATTTAAAATCTTATACAAAAATATTGTGATTTGATTATGGTTAGGGTGGTCAGACATACACCTACTTCTTATCTTTTTCCTGAAATTTTAGTACTACTGTATAGAAATTTCAATTTTTCATCAAATAGATTTTTTTTTAATCAAAAAATAACTAGTAGCTTACAAACTACATTCAATTCTCTACAAATTTTGTTCTTACATATTTTTGAAATAATGTTCATAAGTTATTCAATTTTTTACATCAAGTTGCCTAACTCTATTTTTTTGAAATTTCATTGGCACTTAAGGGCCTATTTTGGCCACCATGATCCTGCACATACCCTTCTATAATTTTGACCTAAATCACCCTTCTTGATGTCTTGATTGAACAATTTTGTCGGTTGCCCAATTTCTTGTCCATCGATATCAATTTGTCCCAATTTCTCATCTAATGGTATCAATTTGTGCCAATTTCATGTCTGTTGGCATCAATTTGTCTAAATTGCATGTCCTTTGACTTCAGTTTGTCCAAACTTCTATCCCATGACATCAATTTGACCCCATTTCTATCCCATGTTATCAATTTGACCTAATTTTTGTTCCTTGATGTTAGTTTGACCTAATTCCCTCCTAGGGTTAATTAATTATTTAATTAATTAAGCCTCTTCTATGCTAACAGATCCATCTTTTGATAAATAAATTTATTATTTCTTTATCCTAATTTCCTTTTCACAATTAAATAGATATTTAATTGGCTAATTTGCTAATTTTGAGTGAATTAATAACTGCAAGTTTATTAATTCTATCTCCATTTCTAGCTTCACTTCTAACTCCCCTTATCTCCTCCAATTTCTCAGTTTTCTCCACTTACTTTCTATTTCTCTCTCCACTTAACACAATCTCTCCTTCAATCTTGTCCATTGATCGAATTTGATCTCGATCATCCATTTGATATTCAAATACTATAAATTGAGCTCTCATTTCTCATTCTCATAACCACACTTTTTGAATATCCTCATGATCACGCTGCATAAATCACCTTGCTTTTTTCCATATGTGCACTCAACCTATTGAGAGATACACACCATTAGAGGAGAAAGAAAGAACAATGAAGCAATGTGAAAGGAATGCATTTTGGTGATATCATTTGAGTTTATGTTTGTTTTGCATTTCATTTTGATGTCTTTATTAGTTTGATTAGGATAATTATGCATGTTGTTTAGCTTCATGGTGACTTTTGAATTTCATTCTTCGTTCTAACTGATTTCCTCATTGACATTTTGGTTAACCCAATGTGAAACACATCAAGATTTGATGTTTTTTTGAGTTTACGTTTGCATGACGGTGTCGAATATTGGATTTTCATATTTTATGCATCCTAGAGGTAGATAAGTGGAATTAACCTTCAGATCTACATATTTAACCCTAATACCTACTCAGTTGACACCTAGAGATACACAATTGACTTTTTTCCTCTGTAATTAAGCCTTTAAACTACACAACTGGCCAATTTATGTTGTGCAATTGTTGGTCTTATTTGATTTCATGTTTTTTTGTTTGCATGTGGGGGTTTTTGATGACCTAATCTCTAACATGTAGGGTTTATGTGATGAACATTTATGTTAGTCTATCAGATCTAATAATTTGAGGCTAAAATGAACCCTACAACTCACATCTAGTTTAATTAGGGGTTGAATGAACCACAAATTGCATATTTCATTTTTTTAAGTGGATAAAATGAATCTCACATAGCCAAATTAGGGTTTCAATTGACAACAAATTTCACATTTCATTTCGCTAAGGGTTTAAATTGAATCATCACATAGTCTAGTTAGAGTTTCAATTGACATCAATTTCACATTTCAATTTTCAAAGAGATTAAAATGAATCTCATCTAGCCCATATAGGGTTTTAATTTGGTTCCAATTTCCCATTTTATTTCACAAATTGTTTAAATGAATGCTATATTTGACATCTAGCCTAAATAGGGGTATAAACTAGACAATTTGTAGTTTTGTTCACTTTTGGTTAATTGCACTATCAAAATGCCTGATTTAGGGTTTTATTCCATCATTTTCAAGTTTTGATCAATTCTATCTTTTTGTTGCATAGTTGAAGCCCGATTCTACATAGTTCAACCCTTATTTTGCATAATTGAGCTATGTTTCTATGTAGTTGATCTCTATTTCTATGCAATTGAGCTCTATTTCTATGTAGTTAAGCCTTGAAGTTGCATAGTTGTTTGGTGAAAATGTGTTCTTGTTTTTGTAAGGAAGTTAAGTAGCAGAAAAACTTCCTATACTAACCTTGAGAGGAGGATAATGCAAAAAATTTAATAGATCGTTACATCACTTACAGAAACAACAAAAATGATCAAAATATAATGCATACCACAACACAACAACACAGTGATTTACGTGGTCAAAACCCTATCGGGATGAAAACCCCACACTCCAAAAGTAGCTCAATATATTATCCAACAATCAACAATAGATTGCAATACACTTACAGAGAAATTTCTTCGCAGGAGTACCACTAATTAGAGACTCATAGGTAATTCAATTGCCATAAGACTCTTACACACAACCTCTATCTCATGCACCTCATATATAGGAGATACAATACAAGAAAACATCAAACTATATTACAAAACCATGGGCTAAAACCACCCAATTAAGTAGAGCCAACCTTATCTCCGTTCTAGATGCCCTATGATGTGTTAAAACACATATCAAAATGTGTCCCTCCCTTTTACATCTCATTAATGTGTCTGATACATTTTATATTTCCTATTTCAGGAGTACAAACTTTTGAAGGCCATAACTTGAGAACCGTGTGTCCTATTGACGAACCGTTTGAAGCGTCAGTGATATACTACATTGTAAGATTCTATGCCACTTAATACCACTTTCCAGGGCATTTTAGGGCTTCTAAAGTCCTCAAAATTAAATTTAAACCTTTCATTGCATCCCTCCAAAACAAAAACTTTAATATCTTCAAAACTAGTTGTGATCTTGTGACGTAACTTTACCGGAATGCTTATCTAGCCAACCAGAAGCTTTAAGGAGAATTTCGCACCATTTTGTGCCAAAATGAAAACTTACTATAAATAGTAACCTCATGTAAATGCAAGGTTGAGACACCATTTTCCCAACATTCTCTCACTTATAGAACACCTTGCAAGATAAAAGGGAGTATCAACATGCAACATCATATAATTGTGACCCTTGCAATTTTGACTATGTTTTAGGTCCTCACCCTAGTGACTGCATCTCCCTACTCATTTGGGACCCCTCTCTACATCATTCTTCTAGATCTCCTCCTATTTTAGCCCTTGTATCACCTTGTGACCCTGTCCAAGCCCCAAACTAGGGCAAGATAAGGGTGTGATGCCCCTATCTCCTTTGGATAGGGGTGTGGAACCCCTATTACCCTTGGATAGGGGCATGGGACCCTTGTCCTCCCTCTTTGTGTGGCCCTAAAATGGGTCCATCTAACCCTTGAACCTAAATTATCTTTCAGGAATTAGATTCCCTCCCTATGTCGACCTTTGGTTAAGGGATAATTAACCCTCCAAGGCAAGTATAAAACAAGATCTAGTCCTCTCATTTGCATAAGAAAAAATAAAGAGAATATAAGAGAAAATTAGGGAAAACAAGTGGGAGGTCTCCATTATTGTCATTAAGCATTCAAGCGTTCAAGTCTTCAAGGATCCATCAAGTCTTCTTCTTCATGTGTCTTCTTCATTCATCCATTGGAGAAACATTACAACATTCATTTGCAAGCATGTGTGTGTTAAGGTTTTGTGATGTTACATGCCATTTCATGCAACACTTGTGATTACATTCAAGAAGCAAAGCAACCATCATCAACAAATTGCAGATCTACAAGGTATACATTTCCATTATTTACATTTAAGCATTTGCAATTACTTTCTTTCAAGGTTGATTCATCAACCGGGGTTTGACTAAGGCAAACCCCTATCCACAACCCTTCTTCCCTTCTTTTCTATGTGCAGGTTGTAGGTGTGCAACTGTAATTGTAGATTTAGGCTTCATTTGCAGAGATAGAAAAACCCTTTTCGACTCGTGTATTTTTTGAAGGACTGTGCATAACTTACTCATGGTCCTAACAACTTTTCTTTAAATTTGCAAGGAAGGTACGTATCAATCTAAATACCTCATATCTAAAGTTACAACGCAATCTCGAATCGGTAGCTCCTTATTTCACCCATTTTGTCTTTTTTTTTGCATAGTCAACAAGTCAACTCTTCTACTTACAAAAGAGGGTAAATTGCATTGCACCCTTGCAATTCAATTAGTATTCAGATCCTTATTCACTCTAGGGTTTGGATCCAGTGAATTAAACCCCTCTTTTGAATATAAAGTATCTCCCAAGTGAAAATCATCGTAGTGATTTCCTTTCTCTCTCCTAGGTGGGGAATCACTAGGGTTCAATTTTCCACTTTACACAATATAATAAATCAATTTCTAGGGGCCATGAGGCCCATAAACTTTGAAAACTATCTGAACTCTTCTATTATCATATCCTTAGTTAAAGCATTTGCAACATTCATCAAAGTTTCTACCTTAACCAACTTCACCCTGCCATCTTCGACCATATCTCTGACAAAATGATACTGAAAATCAATATGTTTGGTCCGGGCATGAAATGTCAGGTTCTTAGCCAGGCAGATCACACTCTGACTATCATTGTACCTTGTTTTATTCCAATATCTGAACATAGTCTCTTAAGCCAAATGGATTCTTTACAAGCATGAGTGGCTACCATATACTCTTCTTTAGTAGTGGACAAAGAAACCACAACTTCTCACTTACTCATCCAACTAATTGCACCACCAAATAAAGTAAATACATAAGCACTGGTGGGTCTTTTGCTATCAATATCATATGCCTAGTCTAAATCCACATAACCATTAATATCAAGGGAAGTCATGTCTCCAACCAAATTACCATTATAAAACAAAGAATACTTTGAGGTACCCTTCAAATATCAAAAGACTCCTTTGACTGCATCCCAATGAACTCTACTAGGATTAGATATATATCTGGAAATAACTCCCACTACTTGGGCAATGTCTAGTCTGGTACAAACCATAACATACGTCAAACTTCCAACTGCACTCTAGTAAGGCACTCTTCTCATGTCTTCCATCTCCAGTGGGGATGTAGGACAATTTGAAATAGATAATTTCATTCCAATTGCAAAAGGAACACATAATGGTCTACAATCCTACATGTTGAACCTCCACAAAACTAAATCACATACTTACTCTGGCCTAGCCATAACTTTCTGTTCACTCTATCTCTTCTAATTTCTATCCCAAGAATGTGCTTTGCAACACCAATATCTTTCATTTCAAATTTAGCAGTGAGTTGAGACTTTAGTTCTGAAATCATACCTTTCCCTTTACCAATGAATAACATATCATCAACATACAATGCAATATATAAGAAATGATCACCATTAAATTTATAATAAACACAATGATCTGATTTAGAATGCTCAAATCCCAAAATCAACACATATGTATCAAATTTTTGGTACCACATCCTAAGACTCTGTTTGAGTGAGGCCATATAAAGATTTCTTTAATTTACAAATCAAATTACTTTTACCTTTCACCACATAGTACTCTGGCTATGTCATATAAATATCCTCCTCAAAATCACCATGAAGGAAAGCAATTTTCACATGCATTTGCTCAACCTCTAAATCATAAGGAGCAACAATAGAAAGAAAAAATCTAATGGATGTCATTTTTGCAATAGGAGAAAATATCTCACCATAATCAACACCCTCAACCTAAGAGTATCCTTTTGCAAACAACCTTGCATTATATTTCTCAATGCTTCCATCTAAACCAATCTTTTTATCGAACACCCATTTACAACCAACTGTAGCGTCCTAAAATTGCGACACTTGCAATTTCGACTGCATTGCGGTCTTCACGATGGCGACGCAACACACAACCTGAATGGAGACCCCGAAACCTGATTATGACACCAAAAACTGCATTTTCTTGCACCCTGGCCTGAACCTCCTTTGCACCCTGCTGTCCCAGGAGGTGGGACCAGAGCGCCTAGCGCCCTGGTCCTTCAAGACTAGGGCGCCCAACGCCCTGGTCCCCAGGACCATGGCGCCCAGCACCCTGGTCCCTGGGTCCTATTTTGGGCCCGGTCTCTTTTGGACTTCGGGTCTTTATGTTTGCAAATTGGAAAATTAACTTTCCTGGTCGGCCTAAGGTCGGGAAAATCAGTCTATTAACCCTAATTGGCAAGTATATAAACTACATTTGCCTCTCCCATTGAAAAAGAAGGACATATGATGGAAAAAGGGTGGAAACTATACTCAAGCATTCAAGCATTCAAGCATTCAAGCATTCCTTCAAGCAATTGATCATTCTAAGTCTCCATTCAAGGCTAAGTGTTGCATTCAAGACAAGGATTCAACCATTGAAGAGGAGATCACATACAACATACAACATACAACAAACAACAACATCTATACCTTCGCACATAAGGATACAAACATCCTTACAACAAGGTATTAGTACTTGTTTTACATTACATTTACAGCAATTTCTCATTTCTTGGTTAATTCCAAAACTGGGGTTTGACCTAAAGGCAAACCCCTAATCCCTAACCCCCCAATCGTCTTCGCTTTTCTGTGTGTAGGTTGCAGGTACGCGGCTGAAATTGAAGATCTGGAATCCTTGTGCAGAGACGAATAGATCCCCCTTCGTTTCGCGGATTTTTCGGAGGACCGTGTGCACGCCGGGCGCCATCGTCCTGTCAACTTTTGCTCAAATTTGCAGGACAGTGCCGTATCGACATTTTACTGCTAATTCCAGGTCCGCAGCTTCATCCTATATCCCTATCTCAGTTTATAAGCGAATCTTTGTCACTTTCTATGCATTCCTAGCTTAATTCTTCTATCAACATTCTTTACAAAAGAGGGTAGCCTTGCTTTCTTAACCCTTGAAACACATTTAGCATCCAATCTTGCATTGTGTGGGATTGGATCTTGTGGGTTTCAACCCCTCTTTTGAATGTAAAGTCTCTCCCTTAAGTGAAAACCATCAACCCTAGTGAACCTCCCTTCTCTCTCCTTGGAGTTGGAAGAGGGGAGAGCAACTAGGGTTCGATCGCGATTTTCCGCTTTACATTTTGGTGAACCTGATGTGAACATCCTTTCTGATTATTCATAGTTAGATCTGAAAATTGGATTCCTTGGTTACATTTCCATGTTTGATCTTTTGCAAAATTTTAGAGGTTAATTGCATAAAAACCCTAAATTTTCTTTTTAAGTAATTAAACTTGTGAAATGTTTAATTGTTAATGCTTGTTTCAGATCTGCCCTTCTATTACAAATTATCAATTCATATTTGTGCTTTAATTTTGAAAATTAAGTGGTTAAGTGTCAAAACCCTAATTTTTGAAACCCTCTTGATTCAACCTTTGTCCGACAATTTCACTGATCAAAACATCTCCAAATCAGCTGTAACTTTGGATTCCGCAATAAAATCACAATATCTTTCATCCCTGAAAATTTGGAAAAAAGTTGCGAGGACCGTGTGCACTCCGAGCGCCATCATCCCCGACATTTTTTCCGAAATTTCGGGAGCGAGATCTTATTGTATTTTCCTGCTAAAATCCAGAATTTTGACTGATTTTATCAATTTTAACACCTTCAAAATTACAGTCAAAGTTGGTCTAGCGATTGCTTTGATTGAGGCTTCTAGTCATTCAAAAACTGTTGAAATTGGAATTTGTGTCAAAATTGTGTTTCTTACAGTCCTAAATCTGAAAAGTGTGTTATCATTCATTCGAAATTTCAGTGATTTATCCAAATTTTTTGCAATTTGTGACTTTTGAAATTAAGTGCTTAATTACAACAACTTTGGTTTCCGCTTTCAAAATTGAATTTTGTGTGAAATTGAGTCAATTTTCAAATTTCAAAACTTGCATTGCTCTTAACATTCCCTCTAAAATCATAAAATTCAAAATTTTAGTTTCCCTCTATTTTTCAAAATTCAAATTTTGCATTTTTCAACAATCTTGGTAGGGTTCAATTTCGAGATTGCAACTTTAATTTGGCCTATCTACAGATCGTAAAATCACTCAATTTTTTCAGGTTAGCTGTAAAATCATCATAACTTTCATCCCTGCAAATTTCGAAAAAAGTTGCGAGGACCGTGTGCACTCCGAGCGCCACGGTCCCAGACATTTTTTTCCGAAATTTCGGGAGATTGTCCTGATTGTATTTAACAGCTTAAATCTGGAAGATTGGCTGGTTTTACTAAAATTTGCTACCTCTAAAATACAAAATCTTCTCTCTTTCTTTAGTGCATGAGTTTTACAACAATAAGCCCTACCTACACTATTCCCGTTAGACGAAGCCTTAGAATTAAGTCCTTCCAAGGTTTAATTACTGAGGAGATGGAACCTAATTTGAATGGTCTTTTTAACGAGGACATGGGTAATTCTTCTAATCCTCTTAATGATGAAGAAACTCTCCATGAGGTTTCTGTAGAACAACTTTCAAAATTGGATAACCAATTTGACGATTTTCGACAATGGATGTCTCAAGAATACCCTGATAGTCAAGCTCTTCCTTTAATTGAGGGTCTAAAACGTATGCTTCAAAGTGATAAGAATGGAATTGATATTTTGCGTGGTATTGCACACATTGTGGATTCAAATGTGATGCCTATGAAAAGTTGTGCCGAAACTTTAAGTTATACACAACCTCCTACTCAAGACAATCATTCTATTCCTTTGATGACTTCTATTGCTAGTATACCTACTTTTACATCAAACATAATGACTACTTCAACACAAGACATTCCTCCTATGATCACCAGTCATGGGGGCAATCCCTCTTCTTTGATCAACCCTCTTCCTTCATTCAATCCAACTTCTTCATTCATTCCTTCAGTGAGTGTTCCTCTTATATCTCCACAAATGAACATGACGCAAGGGGGCAATTCATTTAACCATTCCATTCCTCCTTGTAGTGTTCCTCCTGTCCAATCATCTCCTATGACTAACTATCATAGTGTCCCACCACCTTACTCTCTACCTTCGTTCAATAACATAACACCTCCATCACAATCTAACACGTCTAATATGAACTCTTCGACTGAAGCGACCATTAACAATCTTGCACAAACTGTCTCTTCTTTATAGCAACAAATTGCCTCTATGAATCAATCTAAGTTTAGTGTGCCCACATTTGACGTTGTGAGCCCACTTTCTCTTGACATTGTTCGAGCTATCCCCCCTAAACATGTTGAAATTCTGCATTTGGAGCTTTATAATGGTAAAGGTGATCCTCTAACACATGTTAAGACCTTTCAAACAATATGTACTGATTTTGCTTATGACCAAAGGTTGCTTGCAAAACTGTTTACTAGAACATTAAGAGACAAAGCCCTACAATGGTATTGCTCGTTGCCTTCCTATTCTATTACTTCTTTCGAACAACTTGCAAATGCTTTCATTCAACAATTTCAAAACAATATAAGTCTTAAAGTTACTTTGATTGATTTAATGCATTGCAAACAAGGTGTTAAAGAAAAAGTGACTGATTTCATTGGTAGATATAAGCATTTGTATGCTCAAATTTCTTTTCCAGTGCCTGACAATGATATTCAAAGAATCTTTATTTCTAATTTACAAAAAGACATTCGAGACAAACTTCTGTTTTATGAGTTTACTTCTTTCCAACAGTTGTGTGCAACTCTTCACAATTATCAACTGACTGTGAGTCAAATGGAACAATCACATCCTATGGCTCCGAGTGATAAGGGTGATAGTAGTCAACAACCATTTGGAAAGTTTAAACCGAACAGAGATTCCATCAAATTCAATGAAAACATCATCAACAACAATGTGAATGCAGCATCAGGTGTGCCTCCTATTTCTAAGTTTTTCAAGAAAGAAAGAAAGTATACTCCTTTGAATGAATCATTGCATAGTATTATGAATAAATTATTGGAACAAAATGTGCTTACTCTTCCTCCTATAAGGCAAATTGATCCTGCAAAGATTACTTCACCTTATTTTGATAACAAATCTTTTTGTCAATTTCATTGTCAACCTGGGCATGATACTGAAAAATGTTTTTCTTTAAAGGGTAAAATTCAAGATTTGATTGATAATAATACTATCTCTGTTTCTGGTGTGAATGATAAAGGCAACAAATCTGTAGCTCTTCCTAACCAAAATCTTCAGATTTTTACTGATCCATTGCCTTCTCATACCTCTAATGCGATTGATACTACTGATTCCTCTGTCTCACCTGATGATCTTGTGTCTATGACTCCGAATGTGATTAACTTTGTGGAGCAACAGAAAATCCCTAAAGAACCTTCCATCACATTTGATTCCAGTGAAACTATCAGGGCACCTGATGGTCCTTTATATATAGTTGCAAAAGTCAAAAATACACCTTGCCGTGGAGTGCTTATTGATCCTTCTTGCATGGTTAATATCATTACTGAAGAATTTCTTTTTACTTTGCAATTGAATCAAGTGATTTATGACAAAACAGATGTGATTGTGAAATTATTTGATGCATTTTCTTCTCCTACAATTGGTTCTATTATATTACCTATAGAGGTCCATAACAAATCCCTTGATGTGGACTTTGCTATTATTCCATCTTCCGAACAATTTTGTGTGAAGCTTGGCTATCCTTGGCTATCTTCCATGAAAGCTATTGCTTCTCCTATTCACAAGTGTTTGAAATTTCCCCATAATGGTGAAGTTGTTACTGTCAATCATAGTCTCTTTAAACCAGCTGAAAGAACTTCTAGCGTTCCTATAGATTACTTTTGGCCTAAACAATTCCAATCTCTTCCTCCGTGAAGTGATCATCTTTTCAAATCTTATCAAAAGTGGAAAACAGATATGATCCTATCTCTAAGTGAACCTAGAACACCCAAACTTGATATTCCTATCATTCTTGAGAAGGAGGTTCTTCCTTTGAAAGATAAAACTAATGTCTTTCCTCAAGAAGATTCCCAACCCATTCCTATGGATGTGACTATGCCTATATCTAATAAACTTCCTAAGAGTAGACCTATACCTCCTCGTCATGATGGACTTGGTCTCCTTCCTAAACCAAATATTCCTCCCTTATATGGAGCAGTTCCTCCTCCTTCCTCTTATGGAGAGAAGAGACCTTCCTCTTCTCCTATTGTTCAACCTAAGAGACCACAACCTAAACACCCAAGTGCTAAGGATGAGAACATTCCTCCTCCTCAATCTTCTCCACTTCCTACTAAGACTAGACGAAATCGTTCTGCACATGAACGCCGACGAAAGCATCGTCTTAGGGCTCAAGTAGCTGCTTCTCAAACTTTGCAATCTCCAAAAACACCTTCAACAAGCATTATTCCATTTTCTCCTCAGCCGGAAATTGAGCCTAAATCTCCTAAACATAAGATGCATGATGGTCTTGATCCTGTGCGAGTTAAAGATCCTATTTTTATAAATCTTGATGATGATATAGATGAAAATGTTATTCATGATGCAAATGTTTCTCCTATTCATTCTGATAGTGAATATGAACTTGTTGATATTGATAACCATTTATCTAATGAATTTTCTAAAGCACTTATCCTAGCTCCTAGGCAAGAACACTGTGGCTTGGGATATGAACATAGCCCTTGTTTGGATCTTGTGATAGCTCCATCTGCTGTGTTGGATGTTCCTCCTCTAGCGTGTTCCCTACCTTCCCGAAACATTGATCAGCAAGATTGGGGGGTAGATGACGTGCTAGACTAGTTACATTAGCATAGCAGATTCTCTCCTCCTCTCTTTTGTTACTTCTTCTATATGTTATTCTCATTCTTCTATTTGTTGTCCTTAGTGTTGTCTACTTGAGGACGATGCAAAGCATTGAGATCTCTCGATCTCTCTCATGTTGACTCAAAAGACACATGTGTTTCCTTCTTCTAGGTGACCTTCCTTGATTGGGGAATGAAGAACAATTATGCATACATACATATGGTATACATGAATTATCATACAGCATACTGACCCCGAGGAAAGCGAAGTCACCTTGTGCTTTGTGTTTTGTGTCTATTATCCTTGGGCTTATCTCACACTTGGGGGCTAAATCCTTGTGATAACGTGCTCCTTTCTCATTGCTTATATGTATCACTACCTTAAAGCAATCACCCCCGGTGAGGCATGTGCGATCGCTTTAATGTAGGGGGGCATACATCTCGTTCATATCTTTTCAAGATACTTGAAAATTTCTTGGCGAACTTAGCTTTGCCTTGAAAATTTTCGGTATTTCTTTTGCATGACTCATAGTGAGGGAACCTTACTACTGACAGTCATGGTTCTCCCTCGTGATCTTCCCTTTTACTTTTTCAATCGAAGTCATAAGATCCTTAGTCCACTGGGGGCTTGGTGTATCTTGCCTCCTTGACGTGGTGAAAGTCTTTCAATGTTGTTTCCTTGTACTTTACCGGAAGTATGAGCGTACGCTTATACTCCCGCTAAAGTGGGGGCTAAATGTAGCGTCCTAAAATTGCGACACTTGCAATTTCGACTGCATTTCGGTCTTCACGATGGCGACGCAACACGCAACCTGAATGGAGACCCCGAAACCTGATTATGACACCAAAAACTGCATTTTCTTGCACCCTGGCCTGAACCTCCTTTGCACCCTGCTGTCCCGAGAGGTGGGACCAGAGCGCCCAGCGCCCTGGTCCTTCAGGACCAGAGTGCCCAGCGCCCTGGTCCCCAGGACCATGGCGCCCAGCGCCCTGGTCCCTGGGTCCTATTTTGGGCCCGGTCTCTTTTGGACTTTGGGTCTTTATGTTTGCAAATTGGAAAATTAACTTTCCTGGTCGGGCTAAGGTCAGGAAAATCAGTCTATTAACCCTAATTGGCAAGTATATAAACTACATTTGCCTCTCCCATTGAAAAAGGACATATGATGGAAAAAGGGTGGAAACTATACTCAAGCATTCAAGCATTCCTTCAAGCAATTGATCATTCTAAGTCTCCATTCAAGGCTAAGTGTTGCATTCAAGACAAGGATTCAACCATTGAAGAGGAGATCACATACAACATACAACATACAACAAACAACAACATCTATACCTTCGCACATAAGGATACAAACATCCTTACAACAAGGTATTAGTACTTGTTTTACATTACATTTACAGCAATTTCTCATTTCTTGGTTAATTCCAAAACCGGGGTTTGACCTAAAGGCAAACCCCTAATCCCTAACCCCCCAATCATCTTCGCTTTTCTGTGTGTAGGTTGCAGGTATGCGACTGAAATTGAAGATCTGGAATCCTTGTGCAGAGACGAACAGATCCCCCTTCGTTTCACGGATTTTTCGGAGGACCATGTGCACGCCGGGCGCCATCGTCCCGTCAACTTTTGCTCAAATTTGCAGGACAGCGCTGTATCGACATTTTACTACTAATTCCAGGTCTGTAGCTTCATCCTATATCCCTATCTCAGTTTATAAGCGAATCTTTGTCACTTTCTATGCATTCCTAGCTTAATTCTTCTATCAACATTCTTTACAAAAGAGGGTAGCCTTGCTTTCTTAACCCTTGAAACACATTTAGCATCCAATCTTGCATTGTGTGGGATTGGATCTTGTGGGTTTCAACCCCTCTTTTGAATGTAAAGTCTCTCCCTTAAGTGAAAACCATCAACCCTAGTGAACCTCCCTTCTCTCTCCTTGGAGTTGGAAGAGGGGAGAGCAACTAGGGTTCGATCGCGATTTTCCGCTTTACACCAACATGCTTCCATCCTTCAGGCAATGCTACAAGATCCCATGTATTATTCTTTTTCGAAGCTGTTATTTCTTCTTCCATAGCAATCTTCTAGGATTCTGCATCATTCATACCTAATGCCTCTTCTACAGATCTAGGTTCATCCATATTAGTATTCAAAGAAAAAATACATCTATAATCATCAAGGGAATACCTTTTAGGTGGTTGTCTATGTCTTATAGACCTTCGAACAAGCTGAGTTGGAGGTTCTTCCTTCTCTTTTGAAGATTCAGAGCTAGATGAGCTCTCCTCAACTTCCTGCCTATCAAGTGGTCTCGATTCAACTCTTATAGGTGTAGAAGGGAATTGAATCACATCTTTCAGTTTAATCTGTTCTAGTTGCAATGCAACAGAAGGAAACTTAATTTCTCTAAAAATAACACTTCTACTATTAACTACCTTTTGTACAACAGGGTCCCAAAGCTTGTATCCTTTCAAACCATAACTGTAACCAATGAAGATACATTTCACAACCTTGTTCTCCAACTTTGTTTGCTTCTCCTTTGGCACATATGCATATGCCTCACAACCAATAACTCTAAGATGTCTCAATGAAGGCTTGTGACTTGGCCATGCTTCCATAGGCGTTTTATCAACAGCAGATGATGTAGGAGACCTTTTAATTAGGTAGCAAGCAATGGCAACAACTTCAACCCAAAAATTTTGTTCTAGACCAACACCACTCAACATAGTCCTAGTCTTCTCCATTAGTGTTTTGTTCATTCTTTTTGCAACTCCATTCTATTGTGGAGAATACAGAGTTGTCTTCTATCTGTTAATACCACAGTCTTTACAAAATCTATCAAAATCATAAGAGAAAAATTCACCACCATTATAAGTCCTCAAACAATTAATTTTCTTTCTAGTCTACAACTCAACCATTGCTTTAAATTCTTTTAAATGACTGAAAAAATTCAGATTTACTCTTTAGAAAGTATACCCATGTACTACAAAATCATCAATAAATGAAACATAATATGTGGATTTTCCAATCAAAGAAACATCTACAGGACCAAACACATTAGAATGAATAAGATCCAAAACAACACAAGATTTATGAAAAACTCGAGTAAAACTGAATGTGGTTTTGTTTTCCTTAAATGCAATGCTCACAAAAATCAAAGTCAAGATTACAATCGTTCAAACCTTCAACAAGGTTTTTATTTTCCAAGGTACTCATACCCTTTTCTCTAATGTGGCCAAGTATTTGGTGCCATAACATAGTCTTCTTTGCATTTAAATTTTCTTTAGAAGAAAGAGCACCCTTAGGTAACCAAAAGCCATGTCAATCCTCTGAAGGTGAAACCCTCAAATCTTCTGACAGAATATCCATAGATTTACTATTTTCAATAGTACTATTACACTCAACAGTGTATACCTCTATCTTATGTAAAGTGTCAAACCTGACACCTCTAGAAATCACCATAGCATCCTTTATCATCTTACATCCTGCATCAGAAAAGACTACCTACACACCCACATCTATCAGTTTGCTCACAGATAATAAATTTCATTTTAAACCAGGGATATGTAGCACACCACTAATCCTTTTTATTCTACAATCAGGAAACCTGATCTTAACTTTACCTTGACCAGCAATGTCTAAATGTGAATCATCACCCAAGTACACCTTGCCTCCATTGAATTCTTCATATTTAGAAAACCAATATTTATTAGAGGTCATATGAAAAGATGCACCTGAATTAATTAACCATGCATTATTACCTACATGAGTAGCCAAAGCTGCAATGAATGCATCATCATCTTCCTTCTTGGACTCAGAATCAGAATCAATCTTCTTCTTTTTCTTCTTCTTTTCTTCTTTGCAATCCTTACGGATGTGACTTGGTTTATTGCAATTCCAACATATGACTTTGGACTTTCCAGGAGATTTGGATCTCCCTTTGGATTTGGACTTATTGCACTTCTCATTATTCTTGCCTTTTTCCTTAGGTCTTCCATGAATAGTTAGGGCTTCCTTTGAACTTATGGATACCTTCCTTTGCACCTCTTCACCAAGTAGGGTACCCACCACATCTTCAGACTTAAAAACAATAGAAGTACTATCGATAGCCATAACAAGAGAATCCCATGAATCAGGCAAAGAACAAAGCAAGATTTAGAATTTCTCCTCTCCATCCATCTTAACACCAATAGATACCAATTGAGCCACCAACATATTAAATGACTCTAGGTAATCTACAATTCATCCACTCTCTTCCATCTTCAAGGAATATAATTTCTTACTCAAGTAAATCTAATTTAATAAATATTTGGCTTGATACATCTCACCAAGCTTAGTCCATAACTTCTTTGGAGTGTTCTCTTTGTGGACATTGATCAGAACAAAGTCTGCATGCACAATCTGATTAGACCCTTAGCTTTTCAGTCCATAACATCATACTAAGTAGTCACAGTAGGATCTATAGGTCTTGAGACATTCACATCAACAACATCCTACATATCTTGATCTATTAACAGATCTTCCATCTTCAACATCCACTTCTTAAAATTACTACCATTAAATTTCTGCACCTCTATTCTCCCTGATGAACTTGCCATTTGAAAATTCTTGCAACAAGATGAAAAAGTGTCTTCTATACAAGCTCCCATTCAAATCTGTATTAGTTCAAAAAACCCAACAACCCACAATTGAAACCAAAGGTGATCGGGCTCTGATACCACTTGTAAGGAAGTTAAGTACCAAAACAACTTCTTACACTAAACTTGAGAGGAGGATAATACAAAAACTTTTATAGATCATTATTGTAGTTACAAGAACTTAATAGAAATAATTAAAATATCATGCATACCACAAAACAACAACATAATGATTTATGTGGGGAAAACCCTTTCGGGAGAAAAACCCCACACTCCAAAAGTAGCTCAATATATTATCCAACAATCAATAAAAAATTACAAAATACTTGCAGAGCAAGCTCTTCACAAGAGTACCACTAATCAAAGACTCGAAGGTAACTCAATCGCCATAAGACTCTTGCACACAACCTATATCTCACACACCTCATATAGAGGAGATACAATACAAGAAATTGTCAAACGGTATTACAAAACCATGGGCTAAAAAAACCCGATAAAGTAGAGCCAACTTTATATCCCTCCTAGATTCCCTATGATATGTTAAAAAACACATCAACATGTGTCCCTCCCTTTTACAACTCATTTATGTGTTCAATACATTTTATATTTTCCTGTTTTAGGAGTACAGACTTTCAGAGGCCATAACTTGAGAACCGTGTGTCCTATTAACTAACCGTTTGAAGCGTCAGAAAGCTCGCAAAGTGCTCTATTACCTCATAAGATGTTGTGTTGCTCATGTCCATGTTTCAGGGTATTTAAGGGCCTATAAAGTCCTCAAAGTTAAATTTAAACCTTTCATTACACCCCTCCAAAATGGAAACTTTAATATCTTTAAAACTAGCTGTGATCTTGTGATGCAACTTTGTCGGAATTATTATCTAGCCAACCAAAAGCTTCAGGGAGAATTTCACACCATTTCATGCCCAAATGAAAACTTACTTTAAATAGTAACCTCATGTAAATGCAAGGTCGATACACCATTTTCCCAACAGTTTTGATCTATCATTCAAATTTGTATTTCCTTGATTTTTTTTGTATAGGAAGGATTTGATGTTACTGATGGTTTGTTTGGTATTTGTGGTGATCATGGGATGGATATTCTATCTAAAAACTACTAATTAGTTTGATGTAGGACGATTGATAAAGACTTGAATTTCAAACAATTGTATGCCTATTTTCATAGTTTATAACACACTTATTTTGCTAAAAGGTTAATGAACAAATGTGTGTTTTCTATGTATTATGCACTTGCATTGTGTAGGGTAGACCTACTATTGCATTGAGTATCCTCTCCCCTTTGTTGGGTGTAAGAGTAAAATGTCAATGATGCATGAATTTTTCTTTTGTTGAAAAGAGCCTGCCTTGGTAGAAAAAAGTACTCACCATAAGGGATGACTCTACGCAGTACTTTCCTTCGGTCTTCTATATAAATTGTCTAGGCTAAAGTCAAAGCTACCTAGTGACATTTTTTTTATATTGACAATTCCCCAATTTCTACATTCATGTAACGTATATCAACCCCCTTTTTATAAAGGGTTGGGTTTGGCTCTTTAGTGAGTCACTATCACATGTATAGATGTTAGGCCCTTGAAGTTCCTACACTACAAATCAATTGTTTCAGCAACCCAAATCACAAAATTGTTGGTTCAGGGAGTATACATCGTACCTCAAAGATACTCTCCATGTACCCTGCATTGTGAGATATGAAAATCCCTGATCCATAAAGTTTTTGAACCTTTGGGGTAAGAGAGAAGGTGTGTTAGTTCCTTGTTGGGGGAGAAAGTGGCACATAATCTCTATCTATCTATAGTGTTTGTGGTATCCCATCATGAGGGCCTCAACAAATATTTGCCATTTCTAGCCTAGGTTGAGAATGCTTCAAATATTTTAAAAATTGTTAAGACCAACAATTTTCATAATGGGTTAATCTAGGCCCTTCAAATGTCACTTTGATTTATGAGAGTTAAAAACCATTCTATTAAAGTTTCTTATGTGAGTGTCAAAACAAATTGATCTAAAAAATTGTCAAACAATTACCCAAACATGATTGTCATGACAAAATTAGTCTCAAAACTATTTCAAAGCATTTGAATTTAAAAAAAATGTAGGAGGCAAAAAACATAAAAAACTTTGGAGTCTCATTTCAATTTTTCACATCAAAACATAGGTCCCAATCTTAGGTTAAAATTTGCATAAATTAATATCTTTTCTAGGTCTTATGTCCATTATTTTATTGCCCCAAATCTATATCATTTATTTAGTCCAAATTTCAAAGTCTTCCATTACATTTCCATAGCGCATAACATCCATTTAGGTTCCCAAAATTAGGTTTTGAGGATCCGAAAAATCAAGTCTTTAGATCAAATCTTACCTATGACCATTAAGGAGTTCAGGCATTGTCAAAAATTTATCTTTTTATCATCATTATCAAGGAAAAACCCTAGCTCATCCATCTAGCGATTGGTACAACTTTATCCTTTGTCCATTATTTTGTCTCTTTGGTCATTTAAGGTCTTAACTCCATTTAGGTCTCTTAGGGTTACATCCCTAGATTTGCATTTTCTAAGGTTTTCATAAATCTCAAAATCCCAAAAACAAATTGTATTTGTCATCTTTAAATTGCATCTTAAAAAACATCAAAACCATAGGTTTCATCTTGTAGTTGTATTTGTCCCTTATCCTTTAGAGTTGCATTTGTCATTCCATAGTTTCATTTCATTTCATCCTTAAAATTTAAGAGTCTAAGAACATAGCATAGTGTAATGGTTAAAACAAGATCTGAAACATCAAGGAGACAACAAAATTTGAGATACCAAACTATGGATAACGTACAAGCATGTTTTTATCCAAAACAATCACAATTTCATATAATACAACAATAAGGAAACATCATGAAACCAAACTTTAATCCAAATGTGGGTCCACTTACAAACATACAACTACAATATGGTATAGTTTAATTAGGGCCTCCACCACATTTCAAGCTAATTTTTTGTGCCAATGGAACCAAAATTTGGTAGTGTTCCACTAACACCACCAACAAATGTGCCACCAAGTTTTAATACAAATCAATCAATTCAAAATCACCTTCAACAAGGATCATCATCAAATGTTAAACCAATCTTTCATTCATATTTTGGTTATGTTCAACTTGGGATACCCTCAAAATTTGAATAAGAGGCACACTTAGACGTACGATCCGACTCAAAATATAAATATGAGAGCCATCTCTCTTTGACAAACGTTTCTCAAAAAGAAATTGATAAGGAAATAAATGATCCTAAGGTTGTGAAATCTTGGATCAATTGATCTTTAAGAATCCTCTAAGGTACTTCAAATTCACTATAAAAAATGGCATCATGTCCTAAGTATCGATCCATGGATAGTGACTCAGACCTACAATTGGTTTTGGCACATGAGAAAAATAATCTACTACTAAATCATAAACCCATGTCTAGCAATGGCACATCCGTCTTCCATCAAGAAATTTCTTTGCAAGTGGCCTCCATGTCTCCCACCATATCTTCATTCCCTAACATTCCAAAGAACAATCTACACCATCTCCATCAAATGATGTTAGTCCCAACTGATGGTAAGAGGGGAGGGGCAAATCAACACTTTACTGGTTTTAACCAATTAAAACTTTTAACTCAAGTTTGTACTAACTTATCATTCATCAATATAAACATCTACTGCAGAAGAATATGCATGCATGAAAATATACATAGTGACACTAAGATTTATCTCATGGAAATGCAAATGGGAGAAAACCATGATATGAGGAGGAACTCAAAAAATTTGTACTCTTCTAGAGTATGGCTAGTAAGGAGCCATCCATGTTAGGAGATTACAAAGACACTTGTTAGGTGCCACCTGGTTAAGGGATTTTGTAAAAGACATGTCAGTGCCTTTACCTTGTTAAAGGTAGCCTTGTTAAAGGTCTTAGGATCATCAATTAAGATGACACCCTGTTAAGGGATTTTTTACAATGGGACCTGTTAAATTCCACCCTAATAAGGGATTTTAGTTGCAATGGTTAGAAAGAAACAAAAGGATGATATGTTGGAGTAGCTACCAATAGCTTGATTAGATCACACTGAAAAAACAAACTCTATTTGTACCAGTTGTATCTTCTCTATACAACACCGGTTTTCTTTTTATACATTCAACTCTGCACTTTGTCAGTTCTCTATCCTTCGGCTCTACACTCTACCGATCCTCTGAACTTCATCTCTGCACTATGCTCTGCTCCCCCTATGTTCACACTTTCACATATTCACTTTTCACATTGATAACAACCTCCTCAAGAATGAGTTATGTGAATTTATTCCCTTTTAGATCTGTTGCCAACTTTCTCTCGAAAACATGAGATTCAAAATTTTGTTACCATGCCATAAATCACTCTCCATAAATCATTGCAAGAAACTTTGTCAAAACAGTCATTCATGCCGATAAGTCTACTGGTTGATTGGAGAAGACTGTTAGTTTATCTGGATGTTAATTGAACGTTACCAAGTCTGTTGGTTACAGACTCTACTGATGTACCGATAAAAAAACTACCTAGTCGATTACCTTCTATATATCGATCTATTCACTCCGTAGTTGGTTGACCTCTTCTATGCTGGTCTACTCACTACTCACCTATTGACCTCTTCTATGGTGGTCTACTCACTGCTTGCCGGTCTATACATTGCTTAGCCGATTAACCACTGTATATCGGTCTACTTACTACCGATAGACTATGAAGACTTGAGAGATGATGTTTCCAACAATGACAACCATATCATTCACCAAACAATCATATCATTCACCATCATACAAAATGCACCAGAATGCCAACAAACTCCCCCTTTGGCATTGGTGGCAAACACTACAAAACTATGCCAATTCTGGCCCCTGTTTCTGACCCCTGTAACTCACACTATACAAATCTCCAAAATTTTCCCATTTTTCCATCAATGGCAAAGACTATACAAAATAATTTGTCAAAGTAAAGAAAAAAGATCCTTGATATTTTCTTTATCTACTTTCAATGAGGATTCCCATGAAGATTTTACCTATTTCATGGTGGTGAAGTGCCCATGCATAACTGCAATAAATACCTCCATATCGTCAACTCTCTTGTCGCCAGATTCACTTATGAGGCGGTATGCTTCCTTAATGTTCATTTGCATGAAGTAGTCAATAATTGGTGCTAGGTAGCACGATAGCTCTAACAAACTAAGACCTAGTTTGTCCTCTTCTTCTTTTAGCCTTTTGATTTTCTGATTGAGTTGTTTGACCTTGCCAGTGAAAATTGATGTTGAACTAGTGAGAGGATCAAAAAAACTTATCAGATCTTGAATTTCTTTTTTGTTCTGATTTCTTTTGTCTTCTAAATCTCTAATGAAATCAATAAAACTTGAAGATTTGACCACTAATTGACCAACTTCCTAAAGTATATTTCTGACTTCTTCTATTACGGTGGAGAGAGCAACTTTTCCAACTGTTATTTGCTCTATTAAATTTTCTCCTCTTTGATTCATATTGCCTTACTGCAACCTTCTCTAGATTGGTTGCCTTTGAACCGATTGTTGTAATAAGAGTACTCAACTAATCAATGATGGGGGCAAAATTATCAACATCACTGTCAGGAAATAGGTCAGAAAGAATTGTCTTGGTAGAATTGAGAATTCTTGCCATCTTTTTCTTTGCTCTTAACTTATCCTTTTCGGCTTGCATTTTTAGTTTTTCTGAAACCTTCATCAACTACTTGGGAGTCATTTTCTTTATATCAATTCTCCCTCTTCTTCCTCCTCTATTTCATCTTCCTTTTCTATAGTCTCAACTTCTAAACTAGTCGCTGTGATGATTCTTACCTTCTTCTTTTCAATTTCATTTTCTAAATCTAACTTCCTCTTTGCCGGAGGAGTATCCGTCATTTCTTTCTTATCCTCTACTTTCTTTCTTCCTCTTTGTCGGAGGAGTATCCATCATTTATTTCTTATCCTCTACTTTCTTCTCTTCCTCTTTGGCTTCTTCTGACATAATAGGATTTTGTGTCAATGGAGTTTTGTAAGGTATATCCTCATAAGGAATGTGTTCAACTACCACTTCATCTTGACTGGGAAGCTTAGTTTGATCAGCTTCCTTCATCGGTGTAGTGTGAACCAGTTGCTCAACATCCTTTGTCAGATTGGGAATGTTTGACACAACATTTCCTATAATCTCATTAACTAAGAAGACACGAAAACCTTCACAAGAGTCTTTTTCCTTACCTTTTTCTTTTTCAAGGATAGCTGCACCTTGGTCCCATTTTGTTTCCTTTTCTATTTTTTCTTCATCTTCCTTTTGTTGATTCATGATCTTCTTCCACAAGGAAACACCTTCTTTGTGTGCTACTTCAACTTCACCTACTGCCACTCTCCCAGTTCTATTTCTTATCTTGAAATGTGGAATGCATGCTTCAGCCACTAGTGAAGCTTTATCAAGGTCTAAGTCATGTTTCACTTCCATGAGTGCTTTTATTCTGTGTTCTTTCTCAATAGCCAGAGCTATTTTCCATCTCCCTTCAATTTGATCTTGCAAATCTGATGGTATTGCTCCATATAATTTGCTAGGGGTCCTACAAAACTTATGCAAGTTCTAGATCAGGTCTTCTTCAATTTTCCTTTTGTCTTCTTCATTACTGAGGGAATATGTTCTCCCAACACCAGACAAACTTCCAAATTATTTGATCCCATGGACCAATTCATCAACTGTTGGAGATTTGTTTCTTCCACTCCTTCTAACCTCTTTAATTTCTACATTTGATTGGGTGTCAGTGATATCACCCTCTTTCTCATCCTTTTTGAGCTTTGTCTCAACCTTTCCTTCACTCTTCTTCTTTCTGGAATATGTTACTCCTAACGGTCTATCTTTACTTGGGGAAGATATGGGAGTACCTAAATCCTTTTCTTTTGTATATGTTGCAAGCTTGGTTGTTACAATCCCCTTGGGTTTTGTCTTTATCGCTTTCTTATTTTCACCTGTTGAACCTTCATCTCTATTAGGGTTGACCCCTGATTGTACACTAGCACCGATGGAGGTAGTGGCACAAGATGCTTCACCTCCATATTTCTTGTCAGGAGTATCAATCATTCTTCTCACTTTTCTTTTCATGATTGGCACCTGAAGTTCCTATTTTATTTTGGAGCTTTCCTCCTCATAGGTTCCAAATCTCTTTGCCTTCAAGTCTACTCATTTGGACAATAACATATTGACATGAATTTTAATAATATTTGCTGCAACCTCATAGCCCATAGGTGGAACCCAATTTTATTTGGGTTGAACTGCTTGAATGATACAACAATCTGTGTCTACAAGAAAACAAATGTTGTCTTTGTATTTCTGTACTATTCTGGTTGGAATTCTTTCCCTCTTGTGCATCCTAATTTGAAATTCCTTAAAGTATCCCCACATTGTTTCACCAAACTTATCTCCTAGATCCCTAATCATTTCACCTATCTAAACCATGATAGGTTTCCCTTCAAACAATACCACATTACCCTTATTGGGAAAAAAGTTTTGCACATGGAAAAATATACACACTAGTAGTGAGCCATATTTGAAGGATTGCTTCTTGTCCTTCTTAATTCATTCCATGTTTACCATAAATTAGCTTTTAATCATCTCACAAATATCATAGGTTGCATCCTCCTTGATAATTTGTTAGCCTGCATGTATGGCACCGCTCGGCACACTATTCATCTAGCTTGATTGATAAACCCTGTAAACTAGCACAATAGAAGCAAATCTTACTTCTGCATCCTCAAGATGGGTGATTGTCATTTCTCTACTATCACATCAAGATTTGGTTAACTAGATGACTTCAGATGATGAAATCGTTCTTAGGGTTAATGCTTCACCTGTTGCACTAAACCCTGTCACTCTTTGAATCACCTCCTTTGTAATCTTGATCGGTGCTTGAGCTTCTTGCCACAAAAATTGATCATGAACTCTGCTCAGTACATACCTAACCCAGTCATCATGAAACTGATTAGGAAAATCAACAACATTAGCCAAACCCTTGGTCTTTAGAGGTAGAAATTTTGCCTTCTATTGATCATTAACATAGAACCCTTTAAACGCATTTCGAATGAACTTGTCTCCAAGTTATTTGAGCTTGCTATGAATGTAGGAGCAAATGTCTTCAACTAGCAATACACTAGAGGGAACAGATGATAAGGCACCAGTCATGTCAGTCTCACCGACTTTCATCAGATGTAGCCTGAACTTGGGTTGGGGTTCTTTGATAGCTTCAACCAACATAGGAGTCGATATTGGTGCTACCATGATGACCTTCAAACAAAACTTTCTCAGATGAAGTTGAATACCTTCTCCTTAGAAATACCAAACACCACTATCGCTCTTCTTGAACTTTATGCACAAATATTACCAAAAGTATTCCAATCGCCTTTGATTGTACAGGAGCTTGAGATATTTTTCAAGAAAACAAGATAAATGAAAATGTGTTGACATTTCCTTATTTATTCATTGAGATTTATCAACGTTATGATACAACGGTTAGTTTTGAAACTTACAACTTAAAGTACACCAATTTTCCTTTACCGATTGTTTGTTACCAATACTGATACACAAACAACTAACTCACAAGACATTCTTCAACTAAGAACTTTTAGACTAGCTTTTATGCATCACAACTATGCAGATAGACATATCCTTATATTTGTTAAGGGGATTCAAAAGTAATCTTACCATATGTGCTCCCCCTGAGCATCAACATGCCTACTTTGAAGAGGAACTATCATCACCGGTGGATGATGACTTAGTTTCTAGAAGACTTTCTCCTTCTTTGCTTTCTTTTCTCTTAATCCATGTCTTTTTCATTTCATTCTCAACCTCTTCAATTGTCTTCTTTCCTTTCAATTCATTTTGTCCTTTCTTCTTGCCAAACCAATTCTTGTCTCTAGACTGGTTATAAGATTGGTTCCTACACTCTCTCTAGCTAAGTGACTGATCTTATGGTAGTTGAAACATGCCATGCCAGTTGTCCTCCACGATCCTGTATTATTTCTCTACCCTCATCTTATTTTACAATTTCCTACAACATGACCAAAATTACCACAGGTGGAACATGTGGCTTTGAACTGAATGTTCCTTTTATTAGGACTAACTGGTTTGAATGGTTGTCTTGATACATTTGAATTGAGCTTGCAATGTGGCCATACTTATGACAATTATAGCAGTAACCATCAAAGGTGAAAATATTCTTTTGAATAACCAGTTTATTTCTATAGTCATTAGTCTTATGACCTGATTTACCACAATGATTACAAGAAGATTTAGAAAACTTCATACCTTTCACTTCAGAATGGTTTCTTTTATCTTCTTTCATCTTTTTGAATTTAGATGATTCTCCAGTTTCCATAGGACCTGTACCAGGGTAACCAAGACTAGTTGTTTCCTTTGTTCTTCTTTGACCCTTCAACTATTTATCTAACTTCTCAGACATTTCATTGAATTTCCTCAGCTTCTCATTTCTCTCATTCTCAGCTTTCAACTCACTCTTGAGTTGTTCAATCTCTTTCACCATCTTTTCCTTTTCTTCTGTGTTGTCATGTAGTTGCTTATGTATGTATTCATTATCCTGAGTGAGAATTCAGATTTCTTCATCTTTCTCAATCATCGTTGCATCATTTTCTCTCAGAGCATCTTCAGCAAGCCTCCTGACTCTTTCAGCCTTTGACAAATCTTCTTCTGCCTACCTTTTTCTCTCATCAACACTTTTGTTGGCTTCTAGTATCTCAGTCATTCTTAGGGCCTGACCTTCATGTTCTCTTTTGAGATGTGTGATTTCTTCGGTCATCTTCTTGTTCTTTTCCATGAGTTCTGAGACTACTTCTTTAGCTTCTTCAGATCCACTCTGTTCAGAGAGTTGATCTATGATGTCCTGACTCTCATTTAGCTGTTGAGATAATTACTTCCTTTTTGTAAGAGATTTTCTTAGTCTCTCTTTCAACTGAGCAATAATTTTATTTGTTTCATCAATCTACTTCTGATACCAGTACTCTTCCATGATCTTTATCCTCAAGATGTCAAGCTTCACTTAAGAGGAACAAGGCTCTGATACCAATTGTTAGTCCCAACCGATGCTAAGAGGGGAGGGGTGAATCAACACTTTACTGGTTTTAACTCAAGTTTGTACTAACTTATCATTAATAAATATAAACATTTACTTTAGAAGAATATGCATGCATGAAAAGATACACAGTGACACTAAGATTTATCTTGTGAAAACCCAAATGGGAGAAAACCACGGTGTGAGGAGGAACTCACAAATTTTTTGCTCTTCTAGAGTACTCCTAGTAAGGAGCCATCCCTTTGAGGAGATTACAAAGACACTTGTTAGGTACCACCCAGTTAAGACATTTTGTCTAAGGCCTATCAGTGCCTTTACCTTGTTAAAGGTTGCCTTGTTAAAGGTCTTAGGATCATCAATTAAGAGGACACCCTGTTAAGGGATTTTTTACAATGGGACTTGTTAAAGTCCACCCTAATAAGGGATTTTAGTTGTGATGGTTAGAAAGAAACAAAAATATGATATGTTGGAGTAGCTACCAATAGCTTGATCAGATCACACTGAAAAAAAAAACTCTATCTGCACCGGTTGTATCTTCTATGTACAACACCAGTTTCCCGCTTATACATTCAGTGCTACACTCTATCGGTACTCTATCCTTCGGCTCCGCACTGTTGATCCTCTGACCTTTGGATCCGTACTATGCTCTGCTCCCCCTATGTTCACACTTTCACATATTCACTTTTCACATTGACAACAACCTCCTCAAGAATGAGTTATGTGAATTTATTCCCTTTTAGACCTGTCACCAACTTTCCCTCCAAAACATCAGATTCAAAAATCTGTTACCATGCCATAAATCACTCTCCAAAAATTATTGTAGAAACTCTATCAAAACAGTCGGTCATTCTGATTAGTCCATTAGTTGACTGGAGAAGACTGTCGGTTTATTTGGATGTTAAACGAATGTTACCAAGTCTTTTGGTTACAAACTCTATCGGTGTACCGATCAAAGAACTACTTAGCCAATTACCTTCTGTATACCGATCTATTCACTGCGTAACCGATTGACCTCTTTTGTGCCGGTCTACTCACTACTCATCGGTTGACCTCTTCTGTGCCGGTCTACTCACTGCTTGGCGGTCTATACATTGCCTAGCCGATTAACCTTTGTATACCGGTCTATTTATTGCCGATAGACTGTGAAGACTTGAGAGATGATGTTGCCAACAATGACAACCATACCACTCACTGGTCATACAAAATTCACCAAAATGCCATCAAATGATACATCCAATGATGCAACCTCCTAAGGGATATACACAATAGGTTTTGAAGCTAATCTAATTCATGATGTAAGTCCCTTAGATGTTTTAAAAATGCAAGACCCAAGGCTACCATTTTCTCCCATTCTAGAGAGTCCCATGCAAATTCCATCCCCCCTCATGTCAAAACATTGAATCCTTTACAGAATCCCCCACACGTATTCAAAATCATACCCCATGTCAATAGGATGATCTAAAGCACAAAGAAACGAGTCTTGAAATAAATCAAGATTAAGATACCAAGAATGACTAATTCCATCCAATTGTTGACCAAGATCCCATCTTACTAGAATTTTATGATGATCCCACCATGCCTATCCATCCTATCCAAGGTGATCCCTTTCCATTTCAAGAACATAGTGTCCTTCCAAGTCCTGTTGGCATTTCTCTTCCTAAGAAAGATCATGACGTGCCTTCCATCCTTCCTAATTATTACATCCAAAATCAAGATCAAAGCACCCTTAAAATGGAATCTAGTGATCCTTTAGATCCCTATCAAGATCCCTCCATCCCTTCATCTCCATGTCTTAATCCTCCATGTTCCCCACAAGATCCCATCTCCCCAAATGAACCAATCATTCCTCCTATTCCACCTAAATATCCCATCAATCCCCCTAGTTCCCCTCATGATCCCAACACCTCTACACAATTTGTTCATGAACCTCTTTCATGTGAAATGGGTTCTTCCACTTCCATTGGGTCTAGTCTATTGGAATCAAGGAACACTAAGAGGGGGGGGAGAATTAGTGTTCTGCAATCTTTTACTTTAATCTGTTCTTTCAACCACTTAATGCGTTTAATCAAAAGAAAGATGCAAGAACATAAAATGGACAACCATAACACCATAACACCAAGATTTTTATATGTGGAAACCCAGTCAAGGGGAAAACCATGGTGGGGATGAACCTGCAATATGAGTATACTCAATTAGAAGTTTTATAGTGAAAATGCACATTCATTCAGGCACATTTCCTAGAGCTTACTACTCAAGAAAGAGAGGCTCATTGCCTACAAATTAATTACAACAGATCACTAAAGTGAATGAACTAAGAATAACATTTACAAATGCTTGATTATAATTCTAGTTAAGCACATTATGAACACTTTTCATACTGTCTTATCCTACTTTGTTTCATTGCACTCCTAAGATCCAAAGCACAAATATCTATCTTGTGCATGTGGAACTATGCATAATCAATCAATAACTCTTTTCGCTCATTCAAAATGATAAAAAAGATTGCTCTTATATATCCGCAACAAGAAATCAAATCAATCACTAGTCAGCTCAAGAACACTTAACACTTTATTCAAACGTGTATGAACAATTGGCAGAATTCAAGATTTAATGCTAATGTAGACCAAAATGATTATTCATACGTTACCACACATGTCAGCTAAACATCTTTGATAACAAAAATAATCACCAAAACCACTCCATCAAATCCACACAAAGATCAACTACACAAGTTGGCTTGTTCTTAACTGGCAAATCAGAACTCGGTACACAAAGGCTTGAATCTTGCACACAAATCATCACCAAAGACAAAAAATATGGAATAAAGTATTCCATACATCCATCTACCTTCCCTAGGCTCTGCAACACAAAATATTAACTAGAAAAGAAATACTAGCCAAAATACTGAACTCTATCTAATGCTCTATTCTAAGCTTGTCAGACTTGAACAAATCTCCAATCTGACTTCTAGTATGATCTAATACAACAACACAGATGGGTACACTTACTTGGGTTGCAATCAATGACAACACTGGATGACCTATACAATTTCTCTTGCCAACAATCTCCCCCTTTGACATTGATGGAAACACTTAGTGAAAATTGACTAAGTGTCAGAATCGGTACCAAATATGATTATACATTGCAAAACTCAAAAACCCAAAACTCCGAACTCCCCCTGAGATGAATATTACATTTTTTCACTACCCTACACTCCCTCTTTGACATCAATGGTAAAGGTGGGGTTCCACATACCAAAATTTGTACAAATCTTATAAACAGGCCACATATGTACAAAAAGACTCCTTTAACTTACATTAACTTAAATACATCTAAAAAAATATTTTTCAATATACTCAAATCACTATCCCAAACTTTCTTGAGATTCTCCAAAATTGAAATGTGAATACTAAAAAGATATGCTTGTATCTCTGCCATCTGAAGATCTGTTGATTCATTGATAACTATGGTATCTTGAGCTTCATTCAAAGAAGTAAGCATTGTTTCCATATTAGGACCAATTAGACCTCAGAGTTCACCAACTCTACCAACAACCTTGTCCTTATCATGCATTAATCTCTTAATCTTGTCAAGCAAGGATATGACTTAACCTTCTTGACTAGCCATAGAAGTAGTCAAAGGATCAAGGATTGAGAAATAAATGCTAATTGCTTCTCATGCTCCTTAGTTTGCTTCTTAATATCCTCAATAAATTTAGATAATGATAAGAATGATTTGTAGACACTACCTCCTTAAGATAAGGTATCTTGAATACTCTTAACATAAGTGCCTAACAAAATCCTATCATTTGCAATCATTTCCTTTAACTTACTGAATCTTTCTGCATCAAACTCATTCCAGACCTGGACTTCTGTTGATTTCTCTAAAGATTCAAAGTGATTACTTAGTGAGTTGATTAATCTCTTCAATTGAATGGAGGGAGTATCCGAGGAGTCCTTGAAAAATGTAGGCATGATTTTCTCCAAGACACTGGATGCAAGACTAAGCTGTTCATTGTCCTCAATATGAGATTTCAGCATCTCTTCCCTTGTCTTAGCCTAAGAAGTTCACTACCCTCAATCTGAGATTTCAGAATCTCTTCCCTTTCCTTAGCCTAATCAAATGATTCTAGCTACAACTTTTGAATGGGAGAAAGAGTGGCCAAATTGATAGGACCTTGAACCAACTTAGGGTCAAACAATTCCTGCTTGTCCTTCTCCAAAAACTCCTTCACTACCCCTACAATGTCTCTTGTTTCCACAAAAAATGCTTTGATCTCAACTTTCTTATCTTTAGTCACCTTCTCTTATTCTTCTTTTGGAGTCTCAGTCTTCATAGATATTTCAAATTTTGGGTGATCTGGAGGATTCTAACTATCCTCAACTACATCCATTTTCAACTCTTCACCACCTACTAGAATTTGTTCAACTTTAGAGTGCACATCTTGGACTTCTGGAAAAGATGAATCATCACCACCTTAAGATTCTCTTAGACAACACCAAATTTATTCCTCTCCAGGATTGACTTAAGTATCTTCTCTGTCTCTTTAATCAGTACATCTGTCTCCCCAATCATAAGCTTATTTATTCTTGTTTTGCTTCTAAAATCCTTTTTGGCTACCTTGAGTATCTTATGCATTTCTTCCATAGATATCACCAGACATAGCTTGACTAAGATAAACTCTCTTAGTCTATCATCCTTATCTTGAGCACTAACTCTCCTCATCTCCAAAACATCATATAGACTTTTAGGAATTTTTGACATTATCTCTACAAGAGCCCTATTAAATGTGTTCGAATATTTTATAGTGTCTTCTTCAAGAATACTCTGATAGACATCATCAAACTTATCATAAAACTTAGAAAGTGGTTTCAGATTACCTTGCATAGTCAAAGCTTTCTCCACTTCATCTATTGGCATATTGGATTTGTCTGAATCAATCTTTATCTTCTTGCTTGTTTTCTCTTCACCAGAGGGCTTGTCCTTAGAGACTTTATATTCTTTAGTGCCCTTAGAATAGATTTCCTTCATAGCTTCATTAGATTCAGTGTCTTCATAATTCTCAACATATACCCTTGAGCTCTTATCTTTCTTCCTATTTTTTTCTCTTCCAGATGATTTGGATTGAGATTTCATAGAGCTGGATGGCTTAGAAGGACTGGATGAGGGTGCAGAGCTTCTAGTTTGTCTTGATCTAGCAGAGGAGGCTACCAGACTAGATTCCTTGACTAGCTTCTCCTCTACAACTTGTATTGTTCTCTTCCTTGCTTCGCTAACTACTCCTCTTGTAATCCCAATGCTTTCTACATATTTCTCTACTTCCTTTCTTGCCTTCCTTACTATCTCAAGCTTCTTGAATTGAGAATGTAACTGCAAATCCTTCTTAGCAAAAGTACTGAATCTCTCCTTTGAGGTGTCAATAGGCATACTCAACAAATATTAAGAATATTGATGGAATCAGGGATCAATGAGAGGGGGGTGAATCCGTGATCTACCGATATGCAGATTTTAAAACTTAAATGTAAACCATCGGAAACAAATACTTGAAACTGAAATGCAAAAACATAAAACAAACAACCACAAAAGCATAACACCAAATTTTTATGTGGAAACCCAAATGGGAAAAACCACGGTGGGATTTGAACCCACAATATTATTCCACTATGGCCAATAGCAAAACAATATTACAATATGGGAATGCGCAGGCATTCAGGCACACTGCCTAGAGCTCACTGCTCAATTACAATAACCTACAAGGCTACAAACTTTAGGGAAGTCTCAGTGACTTATAAATTGGTTATGGTAATGAATTACAATGAATGAACTCTAAAATAGCATCTGCAATGCTTGGATAAGTTTCGGTTGAGTGCCAAATATACTAACTGACTCCCTTCTGCTGATCTGCTATGTTCTGCCCTGTTCTTTGTCTTAGTCAACTACCGAGTCAATAATGCACATGTGAATTACACCAAAATGGATTCCTGATCACCTCTTGCTCGCATATAATCGCATCATCCACCAAAAAGATCATCCACACCAAACTTATATACCGACAACCACAAAATAGGTTATTTATCATGTCAGCCTGCTAGTGTAACATGTAGTCTCATGTCAGCTTGAACAGATCACCAAAACAATAATAAAATGATGTTTCTAAGTTGACCCAATCATCCCAAACACGATTTGCTACACTGCAATCATCGAAAATATTCCGAACCCAAAAATGCTTTGTTCTTCCTGAGATATTGGTTAACACTCGCTTCCAGATAAGAAGAATTATGACTACTAGATTGACTCTCCATGAAGATTTTCCATCAATGACAACCCTAAACCAATAATTAGCACCAGAAACCACCAGAAACTACCAGATGAGTGTCAATTGCCAACAATCACCCCCTTTGGCATTGATGGGAACACTCATGAAAAATGACCAAGTGTTGAGCATTGTATACTGGTTCAAAAGAATCAAAAGAATTTCTAAGGCTCCCCCTTAGACTAAGAATTCCACTCTTCAATATTGTAAATTTTTCACCTTTCCTTTCCCCCTTTGTCAACAATGCCAAAGATGGGGTGCTATACAAAACCTATATATAGAGATATTTGCCAGAGAATTTACAAATACTTAAAGATGTCAACATAAATAGTCTTTAAAAATCCTAAGTGAGTATCCCACCCACTCTTCAAGTTATCCAAAATTGTGATAAGTGCACTAAATACAGTGGCATAAATTTCTAATTCCTTTAGATCAGATGGCATAGGCCAAGCCATTTCCTTCATACAATCTACCTTATTACTCAACATGATGTCCAAATGAGGGGCAATCAAGTTCTAGAGTTCACCAACTTTTCTCAAAATTTTGTCCTTGTCCTCTTGGAGGCTTGAGATCTGATCATTTAGAGATATAATATCCCTTCAACACTACTTGTTAGAGCTAAATTTGGATCAAAGGACTATTAAATACTTGCAAGCTTGCCCTGGAAAATACCTATCTACTTGTGTATATCTACAGTGAATTTAGGCATGACTTGTACATTTTACCGCCTTCTAACAATGCATTAGAAATAATAGGCACTCTATTATTTAGTCTCACTCTATCATCCTCAATCATCTTTTAGAATGTTTGCATCCTAACATCCTAAATCTATCCAAAACTTTATGAGTAGAAGACTTCTCTAAAGAATCAAAATTTGTATTTACACTGTTAATTAATTGCAACAATTTACCAGAGTGGATATTATTGGAATCCAACTATACATCTGGAGCCACCTTTTGCAAAACATAGACCGATATCAAAATTAGCTTCTTGTCCTTAGATTCAGAGTTCACCAAATCCTAGCTAGCCTGAGCTTACATAGTAGTTGCAAGCATAAGCTTCTCTACAGGATACATCTTCCCAAAATTTAGTGGATTGTCTAGATTGATAGGGATTTGAGGTGGGGTCCCTATAACTAGAGGAGTGACTATTGGAAGATCAACCATTTATTTGCCTTTGTCTACCTCAATGACCTTTGCCTCTGTACTCCCAACATCCTTCTTCTCTCCCTCATCCCCTTTATCATTTGCACTAGTGTTGCGACTTCGTGCAGTATCAACCTGTTGGATCTCAAGGGATGTAGAGTTTTCCACCACTGGAGGGGTATCACCAGTCTCAACATCAAGTGTAGTGTTATCTTGATCTTCCAAATAATCCTCAGTTTGAGTTTCATCCTTTTGACCACCGGAAACACCTTTCTTTTCTTCCGTCTGAGAGGAATTAAATGCATCCTTGTACAGGGGATCATGTTGAATATTTTTTCTCCATATGTCCTTTGTTTCTTTCCTTAGATCCTCTACCTTACCAATCATTAATCTGTTAACCCTTTTCTTACTCCAAAATTCTTTCTTATTTTCCTCCTCAATCAACCTCTTAGCTTCATCATGAGTTACACAGGTACATGCATTTATTATCTTTCTCTTCTTCATCTCTTTGTCAGTCTTACTTGTTGTCATTCTCCTTGCATCTATAAGGCTATACAAGTCCTTAGGAATGCTCTTCTTCAATTCAATTAATGTCTTACATAAATTATGCATGTATAATATAGTAGCTTCTTCAACTTTTCTCTTATCAACTTCATTTAATTTCTCATAGCATCCTCTAAGATTCTTCAAATTCCCATCTATAATTATTTCATCAATTAACTCATCTTCTATCAAATTTAGAACATGTGGTGGCTATCACTATGTCATTTGACACTTTCCTCAGGCTGGGCACCTCACCAGTTTCATCTAGGCCTATCACGACTTGGATTGCATGTTTGGTGATCTTATGTGGCCTGTCAATCCATATGAACTCATCATGAATATAACTATGAATATACTGGATCCACTCTACTTTGTCAAATAGTAGAAATTGAAAGAATTGTGAGAAACTCTTGTCTTGAAGAACTTTGTACTTGGGTTTGAGATTTCCCAAAAGTTCCGCCAAGTGCTTGTTGTACAGGTCTAACATATTAGCGTTACCAAGCTCCTCAAGATCATAGTGTATGTAAGCCCTTATATCTTCATTGTGGAGAATCACATAGGGTACCGATGAGAATGCACCTTCTGGATCATCTTCAATCGACTTGAAAGGGTGCTTCTTAAAAATAGGTCTAGCCTTGTCCTTAATCTCGAGCACCAAAGGGGTAACAACACCTGAAGCTGAAGCCATTTTGAATGCTAAAGTTTTCTAAAACTAAAATCCAGAATAGATAAATACCTTGATTCATAACTGGGCACTGAAATTTGCTTTAGGATTGTTGAAATCTCTATTGAAATCACCAAATCACTTTTCTCTTCTTCTTTGCACTATTTGCTTGATCGCATTGTGTCAAATGAAACTTTGAAATGCACTTTTATCCTTAGAAAACCTAATTTTCTACTGTAATAAATACAACTGGTTACCATGAATTTCATGAAGTTGCATACCGAAGCATCAAATCCTTTTTGAAACTTCTGGATAACATGTGCATATCTTATCTAAGCCTTCTACAACCTTTCAGAATCAATTGCAGATCATGGAAGAGGGGGTTCTTAGAATTTGCATGAAGAGTTCCCCCTAAGGCATAAAGCCCTAGTTACCAGATGAAGATCTTGCATTGAATTCGGGTGCAGACCCATTCTCTACTTTAGATTCATCTTTTCTAACCCACATTTTCTCATGCTTGTCTCTGATCTCTTCTACCTTCACTTTTCCCTTCTCATCTAATTTTCTTTTGTCTACCGAAACATTGTTCTTTCTTTTGTATTACTTTGCGATGTGACCGGTTTTGTTGCATGCATGACAAACAACATTATTATGTATAGGTCTGAAGTTCATTTGATCTGGTCTCATCCTACAGTGGTTAGATATATGTCCAAAAATTCCACAAGCATAGAATCTCTTATTCTGGAAGTTATTCATTACTGCTCTACACTTATTTGACTTGTGACCAAAATTATTGCATATGAAGCACTGACTGGTAAAGGTAGGAACATTGATCATGTTGTTCATTCCATTATACATCCTAATAGGCCTAGCTATAGAGATGTCCACCACTAGAGGGGTATCACCAGTCTTAGCATCAAGTGTAGTGTTATCTTGATCTTCTAGATGATCCTCAGTTTGAGTTTAATCCTTTTGACCAATATAAATACCTTGATTTTCTTCTGGCTGAGAGGACTTAAATGCATCCTTGTATAGGGGCTCATGTTGAATTATTTTTTCTCCATATATCATTTGTTTTTTTCCTTACCTCCTCTACCTTACCAATCATTAATCTGTTAACCATGTTCTTACTTCAGAATTCTATCTTATTTGCCTCCTCAATCAACCTCTTAGCTTCATCACTATAGGTATAGACATTTATTAGCTCTCTCTCCTTCATATCTTTTTCAGTCTTACTTGCTATCATTCTCCTTGCATCTATAAGGCTGTACAAGTCCTTAGAAATGGTCTTCTCCAATTCAATTAATGCCTTACTAAAATTATGCATGTATAACATAGTAGCTTCTTCAACTTTTCTTTGATCAACTTCATTTAATTTTTCATAGCAGGCTCTAAGATTATTCAAATTCCCATCTACAATTATTTCATCAATTAACTGATCTGCTGTCACATTTAGAACCTGTGGTGGCTATCACCATGTCATTGAACACTTTCCTTAGGCTGGGCACCTCACTGGTTTTAGCTAGGATTGTCACGACTCAGATCACCTGTTTGGTGATCTTGTGTGTCCTGTCAAGCCATATGAAGCCATCATGCACATGACTAAGAATATAGAGGATCCTCTCTTCTTCATCGAACAACGAAAAATGAACAAATTGTGAGAATCCCTTGTCCCGAAGAACTCTGTACTTGGGTTTGATATTTCCCAAACCATCCACCAAGTGCATGTTGTATAGGTCTAACATATTGATGTTACCAAGATCCTTGAGATTATAGTCTATGTAATCCCTAATGCCTTCATTGTGGAGAACATTGTAGGGTGTCGATGAAAATGCAGCTTCTGGATTGTCTTCAACCAACTTGAAAGGGTGCTTCTTGAAAATAGGTTTGGCCCTGTCCTTAATATTGAGCACAAAATGGGTAGCAACACCTGAAGCTGAAGCCATTTCAAATGCTAGGGTTTGCTAAAACTAAAAGCCTGAACAAATAAATACCTTGATTCACAATCGAGCATTGAAATTTGCTTTAGGATTTCTGAAATCACTCTTGAAATTGCCAAATTGCTTTGCTCTTCTTCTCTGCACTATTCTCTTGATCGCATTGTGTCGAATGAAACTTTGAAATACACTTTTATCCTTCAAAAACCTTATTTTACACTGTAATAAATGTAACTGGTTACCATGAATTTCATGAAGTCGCATACGGGAGCATCAAATCTTTTATGAAAGTTCCAAATAACATTTGCATATCTGATCTAAGCCTCCTGTAACCTTTTAGAATCGATTGCAGATCACCGAAGAGGGGGTTCTTAGAATCTGCATGAAGAGTTCCCCCTAAAGCATAAAGCCCTAGTTACCGGATGAAGATCCTGCATCGGATTTGGGTTTAGATCCATTTTCTGCTTTAGATTCATCTTTTCTAACCCACATCTTCTCATGCTTGTCTCTGATCTCTTCTACTTTCACTTTTCCCTTCTCATTTTATTTTATTTTGTCTACCAGAACACTATTCTTTCTTTTGCAGTACTTTGCAATGTGACCAGTTTTGTTGCATGCACGACAAATAACATTATTTTGCATAGGTCTAAAGTTCATCCGATTTGGTCTCATCCTGCAGTGGTTAGAGATATGTCCAAACATTCAACAAGCATAGCTTCTCTTGTTCTAGAAGTTATTTATTATTTCTCTATACATATTTGACTTGTGAAAAAAAATATTGCATTTGAAGCACAAATTGGTAAAGGTAGGAACATTGTTCATGTTGTTCATTCAATTATCCATCCTACTTCTGAATTGATTCACCATATGCCCAAATTTTCTGCAAGTAAAACATCTACCATTGAACTTATGAGCATTAGGTTGTCTTATCGGAGGATTCTTGCTCTTCTTTTGATCAGGTTTTGCATTGCCTTATCCAGATCCAGAGGATTGACCTTTCTCAAATTTTAGTCATCGCATGTCCTTTCCATGTCCCTTCCTTTCCAGCATCTCCTCAAGATTTGTTGAGCTATCTTTGAATTTGTCTTTGTATTCATTAGTAGTAGCAAGTTCATCTCTTAAGGCAACAATATGTCTTTCAAGTTCTTGACCATTATTCCTTGATTGTGTTAATTCAAGCTTCAACTGATCATTCTCATAGGTAAGTCTAAAGCATTCATTAGCTCTTTCCTTCAATGATTGTTCTCTATTCTCTTCATTCTATTTTCGGTCCTCAATCTATTTAGTTAGCCTCATCACAATGGATTGCATCTCATTCTTCAAAGCAACATTCTCTCTCTCAAGCTTGTCACATTCATCAACTTTACCTTGGTATTCCATGATCTAATATTCATTCTCCTTCAGCTTGTCCATCAATTCTATCTTCTTGTCTCTATAAGTGCTCACTTGATCCTTAAAGTCATTAATGAAATCATTAGCAACATTCAAGTTCTTCTTCAAGGTACATATCTCATTTCTAGCTGCATCAAGATCCTCAAGTGCCACATTGAGTTGTCTCTGAAAACCAGAATCCATTGAATCAATCTCCCGGACCTTCCTCAAGTGATTAGGATTCCTTAGAGGAACTAGGCTCTGATAAGAATTGTTGGAATCACGGATCATTGAGAGGGGGGGTGAATCAGTGATCTACCAGTTTGCAGATTTTCAAACTTAACTTTAAACCACTAGAAGCAGATGCTTGAAACTAAAATGCAAAAACATAAAACAAACAACCACAAAAGCATAACACCAGATTTTTACGTTGAACCCAAATGGGAAAAACCATGGTGGGATTTGAACCTATAATATTATTCCACTATGGCCAGTAGCAAAACAATATTACAATGTGGGAATGCATAGGCATTCAGGCACACTACCTAGAGCTCACTACTCAATTACAATAACCCAAAAGGATAAAACCCTTAGGAAAGTCTCACTGACTTACAAATTAGTTACAATGATGAATTACAACAAATGAACTCTAAAATAGCATCTGCAATACTTTGATGAGTTCTAGTTGAGTGCCAAATATACTGATTGACTCCCTTCTGCTGATCTTCTTTGTTCTGCCCTATTCTCTATCTCAATTAGCTACCGCATCAAGAATGCAAACATGAAACTGCACTAGAAAGGATTCTCGATCACCTCTTTCTTGCATACAATTACATCATCCACCAAAAAGATCATCCACACCAAAATTATATACTGGCCACCACAAAATAGGTTATTTGTCATGTCGGCCTACTAGTGTAATGTGTAGTCTCATGTTGGCTTGACTGGATCACTAAAGATAAATGTTGATCACTAAAACAATAATACAATGATGTTTCTAAGTTAGACCAATCACCTGAAACATGATTCAGTACACCACAATCACCGAAAATCTTCCAAACCCAAAAATGCTATGTTCTTCCTGAGATACTAGTTAACCATCTACCAGTTAACACTTGCTTCCGGATAGGAAGAATTATGACCGTCGGATTGAATCTCTATGAAGAGTTTCCATTAATGACAACCCTAAACCAATAATCAGCCACCAGAAAACATGAGAAACCATTGGATGAGTATCAATTTCCAATACATACATCTCCAATATTTTCTTATCAACCTCATACACAATGGGGATGATCCACACTATCCTAGGCTCCATTGCTTCCCTCAAGCATTGATTGTTGAAATGTGGTGATTGATCAGCAAAGTACTGTACATTCAGCACGTATCCTCAGTGGGGTCTGGGCCTCGGGTAGGGGTTTGGGGGTGGCAGCCCCCGAGAAAAGCGGGGGTTCGGGGGCGGGAGCCCCCGAGAATTTTTTTTTTATGAAAACCGACATTGTAATAAAACTCTAAAAAGGCTGACTTTGTTTTGCCCTAAAAAAGCATGTTATAAGTGGTTGGGATGCTTAAGGCATTGTAAGGTTGATGTACTATTTTTGTTGGATAATAAGAAAGATTGGACGACTGTGTATGCTGGACATAACCCATTCTGGGTGAACCACATTAAATCTTTGTGTTATCTGTGTCTTGTTTTATTTCTTTATCTTTTGTATTTAAATTTGCATATAATTGTTAGTTCATATTTTCTTCTGATTTGCTTGAAAACCCTAACAATAGGTATCAGAGCGAGGTATTCTGTAAATTGGCAGGACTCTCAGATTTGAGTGGGAGCAATGGAAGATTCCAAATTCAAGGTCGAAAAGTTTAACGACCAGAATTATCAGTTATGGAAAATGCAGATGGAGGATTACCTGTATCAAAAGGATTTGTGGTGGCCACTGGAAGGAAAGGCAAAGAAACCAACCACAATGTCAGATGAAGAGTGGGACATTTTAGATAGAAAGGCACTGGGATCCATTCGATTGTGCCTTGCGCTGTCTGTAGCATTCAATATAACAGAAGCAAAAATGGCTGTAGATTTGATGGCAACATTGGCTAAGTTGTATGAGAAACCCTCAGCTTTGAATAAGGTATTTCTTATGAAGTGTTTGTTTAATTTGAAAATGAGTGAGGGAGGATCTATAATGGAGCACTTAAATGAATTTAATACAATTACTAGTCAATTGTCTTCAGTAAAAATTACCTTTGCAGAAGAGGTTAGGGCTCTTTTGATTTTATGTTCTTTGCCAGAAAGCTGGAATAGCTTGGTTATGACTATAAGTAACTCTGTCTCTGGTAAAAATACTTTGGTATTTGATGATATTGTTGGTGTTATCCTAAGCGAGGAAATGCAAAGGAAAAGCATAGGTGAGACTCCAACATCATCGGGTAGTGTTTTGAATGTGGAGAACAGAGGAAGATCAAAGGAAAGAGGAAAAGAACCTTGGAATGAGAAGTCATGAGGGAAGTCAAAGAAATGACGCTCTCAATCTAGAGGAAAGAAAGATTGCTGGTACTGCGGAAAGCCTGGTCATCTAAAGAAAGACTGTTGGTCTCAAAAAAACAAAGAAGGAGACAAAAATGAAAATGACAGTAAGGAAGCTAATATTGCAAGTAATACTTTACAAGATGCTTTAATCTTATGTTTGGATAATGTTAATGATTCCTAGGTAATAGATTCTGGGGCTTCATTTCATGCTACACCCCATAGAAAATATTTTCTAGATTATGTTCAAGGTGATTTTGGACAGGTATATTTGGGTGATGATGAGCCCTGTCAAATTGTTGGAAAAGGAAAGATAAAGATCAAGTTGCAGAATGGAAATGACTGGTTTCTGTAGGAGGTAAGACATGTTCCTAATTTAAGAAGAAATTTAATTTCTGCAGGTCAAGTAGGTAGTGAAGGTTGCATAGTTACCCTCTCAGACAGTATGTGGAAGGTCGCTAAAGGATCATTAGTAATAGCTAAAGGTGTGAAGGTAGGCACATTATATCTGTGTACAGGTAACACTTACTCTACCCTAGCTGCTACAGATAAATTTACTGTAGGGACAACAACAATAAATGTTGCAAGAACAAATTCGATAATGTGGCACCATAGGCTTGGGCACATGAGTGAGAAAGGGATGAAAACCCTTCACTCCAAAAATCTATTGCCAGGACTAAAAAAGATTGATTTAGAGTTCTGTGAAAACTATGTTTATGGTAAACTGAAAAGAGTCAGGTTTCTCAAGGTTGGGAAAGAGAAGAAGAGTGAGAAGTTACAGCTTGTACATTCAGATGTATGGGGACCAGCTTAGGTATCATCTCTTGGTGGCTCTTGTTATTATGTTATTTTTATTGATGACTCAACTAGAAAAACATGGGTATATTTCCTAAAACAAAAATCAGATGTTTTTGACACTTTTAAGAAATGGAAAACTTTGGTTGAGAATGAGACAGGAAAAAAGTTGAAGTGTCTCAGATTGGATAATGGAGGTGAGTATTGCAGCAAAGCATTTGAAGATTACTACTCCTTAAATGGGATTTGAAAGCAGAAGATAGTTCCAGGAACTCCATAGGAAAATGGTGTGTCAGAGAGAATGAATAGGACT
Source organism: Cryptomeria japonica (assembly GCF_030272615.1). Classification (NCBI taxonomy): domain Eukaryota; kingdom Viridiplantae; phylum Streptophyta; class Pinopsida; order Cupressales; family Cupressaceae; genus Cryptomeria; species Cryptomeria japonica. Next base: position 359,283,397 of record NC_081409.1, read on the forward strand.
ATCATGGAACACATGAGGAGCATGAGATTGCATGCTGGATTGCCCTTACATTTTTGGGCAGATGTTGTACATACTACTGTCTATTTGATAAATAGAGGACCTTCAACCCCTTTGGATGGTGGTATTCCAAAGGAGGCATGGACTGGTAAAAAGCTAAATTATTCTTTTCTAAAAACTTTTGGTTGCGATGCTTTTGTCCATGTTGATAAAGAAAATAGAACCAAGCTTGATGCTAGATCTCAGAAATGTACCTTCATTGGATATGGGATAGATGAATATGGCTATCGGTTATGGGATTTTGAAAATAAGAAAATAACTAGAAGTAGAGATGTTATATTCAATGAGAAGGTTATGTATAAAGAACAGATGCAGGAAAAGAAGCATGAACATGACAAATAAGAATATGTGGTGTTGGATGAGATTCTTGAAAATGAAATGCCACAGGTACCTGATGCTCAGCAACAACAGATTGTCCCACAAACTCCTGCAAGTGTTAGACATTCTATGAGGACAAGTAGATGCCCTGAAATATTTTCTCCTTCTTTGTATTCTATTTTATTAACGGATTCTGGTGAACCAGAAGAATATGAAGAAGCAATGCAGGTGGATGCTAAACAACAGTGGGAGCTAGGCATGAAAGAGCAGATGGACTCCTTGATGAAAAATAAGACTTGGGACTTAGTCCCTTTACCTATAGAAAAAAGAGCCTTGCCTAACAAATGGGTTTATCAGCTGAAGGAGGAGGAAGGAGGTCAGAAAAGATATAAGGCCAGACTTGTGGTAAAAGGTTTTGCACAGAAAAAGGGTATAGATTATGATGAAATATTTTCTCTAGTTGTAAAAATGACTTCAATTAGAACTGTTTAGTCTTGTGGCTGCAGATGATTTACATCTTGAACAATTAGATGTCAAAACAAATTTTCTCCATGGAGATTTGGAGGAGGAAATTTACATGTTGCAACCACAGGGGTATGAGGTCAAAGGTAAGGAGAACTTAGTGTGCAGGTTGAAGAAAAGATTGTATGGCCTAAAGCAAGCACCCCAATAATGGTATTTAAAATTTGATAGTTTCATGGCTGAACACGGTTATCATAGATGTCATTCTGATCATTGTGTATATTTTAAGAGATTGGATAATGGTAGTTATATTATCCTATTGCTTTATGTTGATGACATGCTTGTTGCTGGTTCTAACATGGAACACATAAATGATCTTAAACAAAAATTAGCCAGGTCATTTGCTATGAAGGATTTGGGTGCAGCTAAGCAAATTCTTGGTATGAGGATTACACGGGACAGGAAAAATAGAACCTTGAATCTATCCTAAAGTGAATATATAAAGAAGGTGTTGAAAAGATTTAACATGCAGGATGTAAAAGCAGTTAGTACACCTTTGGCTAGTCATTTCAAATTGACTAAGGAGATGTGCCCAAAGGCACAGGAAGAGGTTAATAAAATGTCTAACATCCCGTATTCATCAGTTGTTGGTAGTCTGATGTATGCAATGGTATGCACAAGGCTAGATATTGCACATGCAGTGGGAGTTGTGAGCAGGTTTATGAGTAATCCCGGTATGGAACATTGGAATGCTGTGAAATGGATTCTTCGGTATTTGAAAGGAACTACTACGAAGGCATTATGTTTCAAAGGATCTAATGCTGCTCTGAGTGGATTTGTTGACTCTGATCTAGCGGGTGATATTGATTCATGGAGGAGTACTACAAGGTATGTTTTTACTATAGGGGGAACTATAGTCAGTTGGGTTTCTAGGCTGCAAAAGGTTGTTGCACTTTCAACCACTGAAGATGAGTATGTTGCTGCTACAGAAGCCAGCAAGGAGATGATTTGGTTACAATGTTTTTGGGAGGAATTGGGTCAGACACAGGAGGATTGCCCATTGTATACTGATAGCTAGAGTACCATTTATCTTCTGAAGAACTCTACTTTTCATTCAAGGACAAAGCACATTCAACTCAAGTACCACTTCATCCAGACTGTTTTGGAGGAGGGTCAGTTACGGCTTGAGAAGATTCACACAAGTAAGAATCCTATCGATATGTTCATGAAGGCAGTTCCACAAGAGAAGTTGATTTCTTCATCAGCTTCTGTTGGTCTTCTTGATTGATAATTATGGAATTTATACCAGTTGAGTCCTAGTGTTTTATCCAGCAGATGTTGCATGTACAGTGGTGTCATGTAGTATCAGTCTCCAAGTGGGAGATTGTTCACTGTGGAGCCTGATTAGTCTCCAAGTGGGAGATTTTTGAAATGTGGTGACTGATCAGCAAAGTACTGTACATTCAGCACGTATCTTCACCAGGGTCCGGGGCCGGGTCGGGCCCCGGGCAGGGGTTTAGGGGTGGGAGCCCCTGAGAAAAAAAAATTTTGGGTATTTTTTTTTATGAAAACCGACATTGTAATAAAACCCTAAAAAGGCCGACTTTGTTTTTGCCCTAAACGCATGTTATAAGCGGCTGGGATGCTTAAGGCATTGTAAGGTTGATGTACTATTTTTGCTGGATAATAAGAAAGATTGGATGGCTGTGTATGGTGGACGTAACCCATTCTGGGTGAACCACGTTAAATCTGTGTTATCTGTGTCCTATTTTATTTCTTTATCTTTTGTATTTAAATCTGCATATAATTGTTAGTTCATATTTGCTTCTGATCTACTTGAAAACCCTAACATTGATCAATGTCAACAATGAAACAAATTGAGTTTGTTGGAATCAATGAACACTAAGAGGGGGGGGGTGAATCAATGTTTTTCAAGTTTCTAACTTATTTAGCTGATTCTTAATCCATTGGATGCACATGAAATAAAATGAAATGCAGAAACATAAGCAATTATCCACATAACCATAACATCAAGATTTTTACATGGAAACTTGGAAAGGAAAAAACTATGATGGGATTTAAACCCAAAATATTATTATACTATGGCCAAAAGTATGATAATATTACATAAAGGGAATGCACTTGCATTCAGGCTCACTGCCTAGAGCTCACTGCTCAATTACAAAAAGGGCTACAACCTAGAGGAAGGCTCACTGCCTTACAGGATATTACAATTGATTACAATAATAAATGAATTGAAGTATAGTATCTACATATGCAAAAATGCAGTTCCGGTTAGGATCATATTATCTTTTGCAACTGATCTATTATTTTGCTATGTTTTTTTGCTCTGTCACACACCAAAGCACCAAAATCTTCATTTAAATTTACTAACCTTGCAAATTCTCTCATACATACTTTCCTCACACATAAAATTCACCAAAATTCTCACCCATATTGATCTTATATATCCACACCAACAAAAAGGGACCATTTATCATGTCAGCTTCCAAAAATCACATAACACACAACATGAAACGTGTATCACCAAGTTGGTTCAATCCATCCACAGATCTGAATATGGACCAAAACATGAAGATACTAAGCTTTCCATAAGTCGACCCAATCACCTCAAACATGAAATTGTTCACCGAAATCAACCCAACAAATCCACAACACACATTATACCAAAATAGCTCTTCTCTAACTGAATTACTGGATACCGAACCTCTAAACTTTCTCTTGAATCAACACTAGATACTAGGATCATGAAACAAGATACCTCAAGACTCGAATCATATTCCTTAATCACCCAACCAAAATTACAACACTAATGTTAAGAGGTGCACAATGATCTCATGCTCCACTGGTTACTGAGTTCCACCTTCCAAACTTATGCCTATGAACAATATGACTTCTGGAAAACCAAATATATGTAAACTGAATGTGATTTCCGAATTGAGTTTCCATAAATGACAACCCCTAAGCATAAATCATGCACCAATCTGCATCATAACAGTGTCTCTTGCCAACAATCTCCCCCTTTGGCATTGATGGCAACACTATGAAAAATGAACTGTACACTCAAGACTGTAGAACTTCAAAATCACCAAGATGTACAAGCTCCCCCTGAGAATTAGCTCTACTTTTCACTCTACTCTCTCCCCCTTTGACATCAATTCCAAAGATAGGAATCCCCCAAATTTGATATACAAATATATGTATAGTTTCTCACAAAAAATTCAATATATCTGCAAAAATTGTTCTAAGGGACAAAAAATGGTTATCCCATGCCTTCTTCAAGCTCTTCAAAATGATGATCATTCCGCTGAAAAGGTAAGCATGCATTTTTGCTCCTTGTCTATCTGTCAAAATAGGCTTATTCAATGCATCCTTAGCATCTTGCATGCTACTCATCAAAGAATCTATCTGCAGAGTGATAAGGTTCCTTCTACTACTCTACCCAAAATCCTATCCTTTTTTTGGTTTAGACTCTTAATCTTGTTCAATACACTCAAAAATTGGGGTTCAAAATTGCTAGTCGGGACTGATTGGGTTGCGTATGACTGTGATATGCTAGCTAGCTAGCCTTCACATTCTCTTATTTTCTTGTCAATGTATATAGTGAAGTTTGGCAAAATTAGACACGACTTGTATATATTGCCACCTTCATCAAGTGCATCCTAAATACTTTTCATGGCAACCACTAAACTAACTCATTCATCCCCAATCATCTTCAAAAATGTTTTCAATCGCATGGCATTAAACTGATTTAAAATTCTAGTGTCTGTTTCCTTCTCTAAAAACTTAAAATGAGAACCAACAAAATTCAACATACTATTAAGCTTACCGGAAGGATCAGATGTGTCCGGTTTGAAAGATGGCATAATTTTCTCGAACATGTCTTCTTCCAAATGATATCAACTCTTTGTCAATAGAATGGGACTTAAGCAAGTCCTCACTGGCTTTAGCTTGAGCAAGAGTTGCCAAATTTAATGCTTGAATCAGAGATAATGAGCTCAAGTCAATAGGTCATTGACCAAAGTCATCTGAATTAGTAGCAATTTGTTTCCCTTTGTTAGCACCAGTGTCTCTTGCCACTGTTGCCACAGCCAATCTGCCTCCTTCTTTCCTTTTTCCTTTTCATCCACCCATTCACTCCCATTTTTACCAATAGCCTCACCCTTTTTCGTATTATCTTTCTCCTCAGCTACCTTTTCTGAGACAACTTCAATCACCAGAGGATCTTGTACAACTTTACCGGAGATATCAACATTGGCATTATCATCATCAACTGTGGTATGCATCTTGGGCTGCTCTTCTAGAATAATTTTCTTAGATGTTTTGTCTTTCTGCTTGTCAAGAACAACTGCATGTACTTCCAGAATAGATGTGTCTTGAGATGGATCTTCCAGATTCACATCAATTCTATGATCTATCAAAAATTGTTTCAAAATTGTCTGTCTCTTTGGTTACCTTATCTATTTTGCCGAGCATAAGCTGATTTACCCTCTTTTTACTTCAAAATATTTCCTTTGCAAGCTTTAATAATCTAATAAATTCATCTTTAGCTATGACAGAGGATAAGTTTACTAGTACACACTCCTTTATTCTCTCATCCTCTAGACTAGTTGTTTGCCTTCTTGCATCCAAAATGTCATACAATCTTTTGGGGATCATGGATGATATTTCTATCAATGCCTTACTATATTCATCCATGTACTAAACTACTACTTCTTCTATAGCCCTCTAATCTTTATCATCAAAATTTTCATAATATATAGGCACATTTTTCAAATTCACATCCTTAAGTACATCATCAGTTATTTGTTTCAGGTTCATTGGGGGCACAACTTCATATATACCTTGTACTTTGCTAGATTTGAGAACTACATCCAATTATATGACTTCTATTTCTTGCTCACTATAGCTTTTCCAGGCGACTCAACTTTTGTTCTAGGCTTCTTTGATTGTTGGGCTCCACCAGATTGAGGCTTCTTCGCCACTATAGCATAAGTGGTTGTCTTCTTCACCTATTTCATTGCTTCATTAGATTCAGTCTCTATATCTTTCGCGGTGGTAGAAACATACAATCTTTTGGGCTTCTCCTTTTTCCTCTTCTCTGCTCCACCAATTGATGTTGTTTGTGACTTGGGTGGAGATATAGGCTTCTAAGTACTAGAGGTAGGTGTAGACTTACTTTGTCTTGTCTTGGCCTGCTTGGGAGGAGTGGAGACCAATTTAGTCTTGGGCTTCACCATGTCTTCCTCCTTCAGTATGTTTTTCTCTCTATCCCTTTACACTGCCTCCTTACATATACCCATTTGCTCTGCTATCTCCTCAACCTCCTTTCTTACTTTCCTCTTCCTTGCCGGTCTAGTAAATTTCTTGTGCAAATCAAGATCCTTTTCTTTGCAGGTACCAAACCATTTCTTCTTATCATCCATTAGTTGACTCAATAGGTATTGAGAATATGCATGAAGTGTGTTTGTATCCACCACATACCCCATGGGCATGATCCAAATAGTTCTCGGCTCAACTGCCTCCATGTGACATTGGTCCTTATCAACCATAAAGCAAATGGTTTTCTCATATTTCTCAACAATCTCTTTAGGGTGTTGGCAATTGACACTCATTGGATTCATATGTTGTCATTGATAGCAATGAGATCTTAGGAGGAATACACCAGTATATACCGACATTAGGAGGCATACACTAACATAAACTAGCATTGGAACATTCAGGGTCACAAACGGTAGAGGCACCAACATCTAGCACTTCAATGAAGCCGACATCAGTCTAGGATCCAAAGGAAGTTTTATTTGTAAATTCATTTTATTGTATTATGTTGACATTGTATATCTTTTTTAATGTATTGTAAGCCGACATAAGGCATATTATTTGTAAGGGTATATAAGTCAGCTTATTAGGTCATTGTGATGTGTGACATAGAGGATAGGATATAGGACAATGTGTAATGTGAAGGATATGTATGTAGATCATTTGTATGCAAATTTTATATCATGCAATGATCTGTAGATGGTTTGTAAAGCATTCTTGGAGGAAAGGAGATACCAGTAGAAGTGTTTAGGATTTATGAATTGGTATAGAGCATAGCTATAATCAGAACTCTTTTTGGCATTGCAGATGCATTTTGTGAGTTCATCATTACTTTTTTATCTCAGAAAAAGCTTGTAGTCAGTGAGACTGTTTTATGTTGAGCAGTGTGCTCTAGGTAGTGCACTTTTGTGCATGTGCAGGCCACCATACTATGTAATATCCTTCACATAGCCAGTGAATTGATATTGTGGGTCACAAATCCCACCATGGTTTTTCCTCTTTGAGTTTTTCCATGTATAAATTCTATGTGTTATGGTGTTCATTCATGTGAATGGTTTATTTACTTCAAGTTATATGTTTCTTCATTTAACGGTTTATATGTGTATGTTATAAAAAGGTAAAATGATATTATACCAGCAGAACATAGATTCACCCCCCCCCCTCTTAGTTTTCTTGGATTCCAACAATTGGTATCAGAGCCTGGTGCCTCAGAGGAAGTTTAAGATCTTGAGGATGTTAGGTCCCGGAGACAACTGAGAGGGGGGGGGGTGAATCAGTTGTCTAATAAATTCAAACCAAAAACAACTTAACCAACTTCATGCTTAATACCGATAAACTAGTTAAGTATGACGGTAGATAGTTTTAACAATTAATTTCTATACCGGTAAAGATTAATGCATGAAACATAAACACAAACTCATCCACAACACATAACACCAATATTTGTACGTGGAAACCCTGTAAGGGGAAAAAACACAGTGGGAAACCTTACCCACAATCAGATGATACTACTGTAGATAGTAAGTGTACATAAATGGGGTCTGCACATGCAGAAAGGACAACAACCTAGAGATCACTACTCAATCACAAAATGGGAGTCACATTGACTACAGTTGGATGGTTAAATCCAATAAGAATGTACTACTCAAAATAGCATCTTCATATGCTGGATTTAGTAACGGTGTAATGCTGATATACTTCCACAAAAACCTAGCTTCACCTTGAAATGATGTCTGCATGTATAGCTCTGCTTAATCTCGCATATACCTTCACACAATTCTTTTTCGCATTCCACATTTGATCTTACAAATAAGATCTTACATTTATAACATAACCTAAGACCAATTTTAGTAGGTCATCTCTACAAGATATTGCAATAAAAACATTTAAAAAAAAATATAATATCCGATGCAATAACCGATTGAACATATCGGCTTAATGCATTTACAACAATAATTAATCATCTCCATAGCGTGCCATGCTGATCTGGAAAAGATAAACCTACCGGTGTAACCCTAGACCTATTTGCTAGTAAAAGCAAATATGTAAATATGAATATACCAATGATTTAATTCATTAAGATAAGATGTCCACATGATGTCTTCAATATTATCAAGTGTCTTCCATATCATTCCAAGTGTCGGTGATCATTATATCCTGCCGGTGAACCATATACCAGTAACTATGCAATAGTTACTTGCTTGCCGGTGAATGCTGCTGGATCTCCAAAGTGCTAGTGTTTTAGTAGGTGTTGACATCAATGACAAAATCATACCAAAATACCAACAATCTCCCCCTTTGGAATTGATGGCAACACAAGATGGAAAAACCATCAAAGTGCCAAAACAGAAATGCCAAATACCAAAAACCAACAATCTCCAAAAAGATCATAACCAGCAATCAAAATACATACAGAGAGTAATAGTCTCTCCCAAACAACAATCTCTCCCCCTAGGAGCAACATGTGTTATCCAAATTTTTTCAATACCAATCTCTCCTCAAAAGATAATGTGTTTCTCCATAGATATCTCTCCCCCTTTGACATCAAATGCCAAAGTCATATACAAAATACTAATCAATTCAATATACCAACTACTCCCCCTGAGAAGTAGCTTCCTCATCAAAGACCGGAATAAAAGATTTGTCTGTTAATTTTGCCGGTTGATGACAATCATCAACTTCCTAAGTCTCTATGGGTGGTGGTATGACTCCAAGATGATCTCTGAGATATTCAAAAGTCTCCTTGGGCAAAGGTTTTGTAAAAATATTTGCAAGTTATTCTTTAGTATTCACATAAACCAGTTTTATCTCCTTTTCTTCAACTTTTTCCCTTAGAAAATTTAGTTTGATAGAAACATGTTTGGTTTTAGAATGTAGTACTAGATTCTTAGATATATCAATTGCTACAGTGTTATCACAATAGATAGTAATAGGTTCCTTGCATTTTACCTTGATGTCTTTCAACATTTGCTTAAGCCATAGTACCTATGTACAGTTAGTTGCTGCTGCAACATATTTTTATTCTGCTGTTGATAAAGATGTACAACTCTGTTTCTTACTCAACCAAGAAACTATTCTGTTTCCAAGAAAGAATTCTCCACCGGTGGTGCTTTTCCTATCATCCACATCTCTTGCCCAATTTGCATCTGTGTATGCACATAATTCAAAGTTTTCATCTCTAGGATACCATAATCCAAGATTTATAGTCCCTTGTAAGTACTGAAAAATCCTTTTTACTGCTGATTCATGATTTTCTCTAGGATTACTTTGAAATCTTGAAACAATACATACTGCATTCATAATATCAGGTCTGGTTTGTGTCAAGTACAGTAAACCTCCTATCATAGATTTGTATCTAGTTGGATTAACAGGTGTAGATTCATCCCTTTGAGATAATTTGTCATTTGTAGTCATAGCTGTGCCTACCAGTTTAGAGTTCTCCATCCCAAATTTCTTTAGTAACTCTTTTAAGTATTTGGATTGACTCAAGAATATACCTTTGTCAGTCTATGAAATCTGCAATCCTAAAAAGAATTTTATTTCTCCAATCATAGACATTTCAAATTCTTGCTGCATTTTAATAGGGAGTTCTTTACATAATCCATCTTCTCCTCCAAAGATTATATCATCAACAAATACTTCTATAATCAAGATGTCATCATTAGTTATTTTGTAATAGAAATTGATGTCTGCATTTCCTTTAGTAAAACCAATCTTCAAAAGATACTTATCCAATCTTGCATACCAAGCTCTTGGAGCTTGTTTTAGTCCATACATAGCTTTCCTTAACCTGCAAACCATATCATTGTCATCTGTCAAAGAAAATCCATTAGGTTGATCAATGTATACTTCCTCTTCAAGATCTCCATTAAAAAATGCACATTTAATATCCATTTGATAAACTTTGTAGTTCTTATGTGCTGCAAAAGCCAAAAATAATCTGACTGCCTCAATTCCAGCTACCGGTGCAAAGGTTTCATTGTAATCAACTCCTTCCTTCTGATAATATCCCTTACACACTAGTCTTGCTTTATTTCTGACAACCTTACCATCTTCATTAAGTTTGTTTTTGAATACCCATTTGCTTCCAATTACATTTTTATCTTTAGGTCGGGGAACTAATGTCCAAGTGTTATTTTTCTCAATTTGTTCTAATTCTTCTTCTATAGCTTTAATCCAAAATTTATCTTCACATGCCTCATTAACAGATGATTGTTCAATTTGATAAATAAGACATACCTCTTCATTTGCCAATCTTCCTCTTGTCATAATTCCTTTAAATTTGTTTCCAATTATCTGATCTTCAAAATGATTCAATCTTACATACCGGGGTGTCTTTATTTTCTATTGTTCTTCAATTACTGTGGAATCCTTAGATGGTACCGGGGTAGCTAGATCTTCATTCTGTACCGGTAGATTTAGTGTAGGTTCATTTGTCAAATTTTTTGTTGCCGGTTCAAAGTCTATATACCTTGAAGTTCCTCTAAATTGTTCATCAATCTTTACATTTGTACTCTCAACAATTTTCTGCAATCTCTTGTTAAAACATCTATATGCTTTTCTCTTAGATGAATAACCAAGAAATATTTCTTCATCACTTCTAGGATCAAATTTTCCAATATACTCATCTCTTCTGATATAGCATTTTCTTCCAAAAATTCTAAAATACTTAAGAGTAGGAGTATTACCAAACCATAGTTCATGAGGGGTCTTACCGGTTTCACCTTTGATGTGAACTTTGTTGAATGTATAGACCATTGTACTAACTGCTTCTCTCCAATACACATGTGGTAAATTTACTTCTGATAACATACTTCTTGCTGCATCCAAGATAGTTTTGTTTTTCCTTTCAACAACTCCATTCTGCCGTGGTGTCCTAGGTGCTGATAGCTGTCTTCTGATTCCATTCACTTCACATAATGTATTAAAATCCTTAGATGTGAATTCTCCTCCTTGATCTGATCTTAAACATTTGATTTTCTTACCGGTTTCATTTTCAACCATTTCTTTGAACAGTTTGAACTTTCCAAGTGCTTCTAATTTTTCTCTGAGAAAAGTAACCCAACACATTCTAGAATAGTCATCAATGATTAGCATGAAATATCTATCACCTTGTAAGCTTTTAGTTCTAGTTGGACCACATAAATCAGTGTGAATCAAATCAAGAGCATTATTGGATTTTTCTGGAATACTTTTGAAACTAGCTCTAACTTGTTTTCCAAATTGACATTCCTTACATACTGTATTTTCAGGTTTGACAATTTTAGGTAAATCTCTAACTGCCTTAATAGTACTGATCTTTACCATGCAATCAAATTTTACATGACAGAGTCTCTTATGCCATAACCAACTTTCATATATATGTGCAATTAAGCATGTCTTTTCACTATTATTCAAATGAAAGATATTACCTCGAGTCTGATTACCGGTTGCAATTTCTAAACCAGTTCTATTCATGATTTTGCATTTTCCATTCTTAAATTGTAACTGAAATCCTTTCTCAACTAATTGACCAACACTTAAAAGATTATGCTTTAATCCTTCAACATAGTAGACATTGTCAGTGTTATGCTTACCATGAAGAGATATTGTACCCTTACCTTTGATTGAACAGGCTTTGTCATCTCAAAATCTTACTAAGCCTTCATTGTATTCTTGAAAGTTCAAGAATTTACCTTTGTCTTCTATCATACGATGTGAGCATCCCGAGTCAATGATCCATTCATCCTTTACTTCAACTTTAGCTGCTAGGGCTTGTTCTATCGGTTGAGCAGTAGGTGCCAGTTGATCTTCTGTTATAGCAACAAAAACCCATCCATTGTCTGCTGGATCCTCATCAGAATCATCAGTCACGCCTTCATCAGCAATGTAACAAGATTTGTCTTTGTTCTTCTTAAATCTGTTTCTCTGATATTCAGGGTTAGGCTTGTATGTTCTTCTAGCTTTTTTCTTAGTCTAGCATGTCTATCAGGGCATCTCAAAGCCATATGACCAATCTTATTGCAGTTAAAATATTTAATGGGTGCTTTACCTTCATACTTACTTCCAACTGGACCTTTAGGCATTTTCTTTGCAAATAGTGCTTCAAGTTCTTTATTTTCTTTCCTACTTTCTTCAAGTTCTTTTGCATAAAAGGATTTCCAATCAGATTTGTCAAATGATGGAGCAGATGTTGTTGATGCTTTAAAGGCTAAATCTATCTTATAGTAGCAACAGGACCAAATTTCTCAATTTCAAAAGATGAAAGTTTTCCAATCAATGTATCCCTAGTTACTGATGTATTAGGCATTGTTCTCAACTCATTTATAGTAGTAACCTTCATTTTATATGTTGGTGGCAATCCTCTTATAGCTTTTGAAACAATTTCATCATCACTTAAGGTTCCTCCACAACATTTAATACCCAAAACAATTTCATTTACTCTTTCCATAAAAGCAGAAATCCTTTCATCTTCTTCCAATTTCAGATGTTCATACCTAACCCAGAAGCTTTCAAGTTTTGCAATTTTGACTGTGGAATATCCTTCATTCAGTGTTTCCAAATGATCCCAAATAGCTTTAGAAGTAGACCTATCTAATAGTCCCATGATTTGTTGGTCTAATAATGCGCTCAGAAGTGCTTCTCTTGCTTTGCAATCATTTTCTTCATCTTTAGTCAAGTTAGCTGGACTGGGCTGACCTGGTACAACAACAGTATAACCATTCTTTGTAATTTCCCAGATGTCTTTTGCAATGCAATTTAGATGTGTCTCCATTCTTATCTTCCATATGCCATAGTTGGTTCCATCAAGTTTAGGACTGTCCTTCCTCAAATAGTTAGTAGACATTGGATCTCCTCAAGCTGTTAAACTTCTGCAAAAGGGGACTAAGCTCTGATACCAATTGTTAGGTCCCAGAGACAACTGAGAGGGGGGAGGGGTAATCAGTTGTCTAATAAATTTAAACTAAAAACAACTTAATGCTTAATACTGATAAACCAGTTAAGTATGCCGGTAGATAGTTTTAACAATTAATTGCTATACCGGTAAAGATTAATGCATGAAACATAAACACAAAGTCATCCACAACACATAACACCAATATTTGTATGTGGAAACCCTGTAAGGGGAAAAACCATGGTGGGAAACCTTACCCACAATCAGATGATACAACTGTAGATAGTAAGTGTACATAAATGGGGTCTACACATGCAGAAAGGCCAACAGCTTAGAGCTCACTGCTCAATCACAAAATGGGAGTCACATTGACTACAGTTGGATGGTTAAATCCAATAAGAATGTACTGCTCAAAATAACATCTTCATATGCTAGATTCAGTACTGGTGTAATGCTGATATGCTTCCACAAAAACCTAGCTTCACCTTCAAATTATGTTTGCATGTATAGCTCTGCTTAATCTCGCATATACCTTCACACAATTCTTTTTCGCATTCCAAATTTGATCTTACAAATAAGATCTTACATTTATACCATAATCTAAGACCAATTTTAGTAGGTCAGCTCTAAAATATATTTCAATAAAAACATTTTACAAACAATATAATATCCGATGCAATAACCGATTGAACATGTTGGCTTAATGCATTTACAACAATAATTAATCATCTTGATAGTGTGCCATGCTGATCTGGAAAAGATAAACCTGTCGGTGTAACCCTAGACCTATTTGCCGGTAAAAGTAAATATGTAAATATGAATATACCAATGATTTAATTAATTAAGATAAGATATCCACATGATGTCTTCGATATTACCAAGTGTCTTCCATATCATTCCAAGTGCCGGTGATCATTATATCCTACTGGTGAACCATATACCAGTAACTGTACAATAGTTACTTGCTTGCTGATGAATGTTGTTGGATCTCCAAAGTGGTAGTGTTTTATTAGGTGTTGACATCAATGACAAAACCATACCAAAATACCAACAGAGGAAGATCCTGAAACTAGGATCATTAAACTTGAGATGACACTTGAGGATTATGATGCTGAAAGGTTGAAGAACTTAAAATTGCAAGATGAATCAAATTTTTTAATGAATTCACTCTTGTCCTGCAAGAAAGGTTATCATCAACTCAAGCTAGGAGGAAGGAACTTCTATAAAGCCAGGATGATGAAGAGAAAAATGCACTCAAAGAAAAATGTCAGAAACTGAGTCAAGCAAACATGCTCATGAGGAATGAAATGAAAGACCTAACTATGAGGATGTCAAAAGATATTGAGGACAAAAAGAAGAAGGAAGAAAATCTTGTTGTATCTCTAAAGAAAAAATCTGAAGAATGTGGCAGATTGGCTCATGAGAATGATATGTTAAAAACTAATTTGGTACAATTCCAGAATAACGAATAGGAGTTTGAAAGACAGATAATAACTCTGAGAGATGATCTGACTATTGCAAGTGAGTATAAAAAAAAATTAGGATCAGTACTGCACAGTTGGATGACTTATTGAAAGGACAAAGGTAGAATGGAGATTTTAGAGGACTTAGATTTGTACAAGGTGAAAGCTTTGGTAGTGCAAGTGAAGGTTAGACAATCGGTATGTAGAACTCATCAAACCAAAGGAAACTAGTAAGGTAATCTAATGCTTATAAATTCAATGGTAGATGCTTTGTTTGAAACAAATTTGGGCATATGGCTGAATAATGTAGAAATAGAGCAAATCAAAACTACAATTTTGTTCCTAGTCAATGCACAAATTGCAAAAAATATGGTCATAAGTCAGAAGATTGTAGAATGAATGTTAAATGTCATGCATGTGGAAAGTTTGGACATTTGGCTAATCAATGTAGGTCAAGGAATGACACTGGATATGTTAAAGAAATTCAAAAGAATAATGTTACATGTTATGCATGCAACAAAATAGGTCATATTGCTAAGTACTGCAGAAGCAAGACTAAACTGGTTAGCAATGATAAAGGAAATGAGAAAGGAAAGAAGAAGGTAGATGAAATACAATAAGATCACATCAAGAGATGGGTTAGAAAGTCTAAAGAACCAAGTGGAGATGCAACTACACCAGTAACTGCACTAGTAACTCCACCAGTAGAACAGAGCATTCCTACACAGGCAGGAAATTCAACTGGTAACTGAGGCATACGCCTTAGGGGTTGGAAAATTCACTACAAATATTTCTTATTCCTCGAAAGAGATCTGGAGAGTTGTATTGATATTGAGGAAATTTTACTTGACACAATACTGTGAAACCAACATCCGGTAGGGTACATCGCTAAGTATTTATGACAGTGAAGGATTAGGGTTTACTTGCTGATAAAAAGGGAAAATGGACTCATTTTCACTCACCCAAAACTCGAGAAAACCATAGTGAAGAAAAGGCGATTAAGAGAAAGCAAAGGCACTCTGAAATATTTCCAACAATTATCAAAGAAGTAATCAAAATCTTCAAATTGACAATCATTTTTTAGGTATTTCTTTGAAATGGCAACCGGATCATCATCTGCTCCTACTTTCATTGCAAATCCCATGATTTTTGAATTTAAGGATAGGCTCCGACCCATTTTTAAGGAAGTTCCCCAGATAGCTAAGAAGGAAGACTCTATGGGCGTATTCTCGAGGGTTCCCGATGGTGTGGTCTATGTAGAAGATGTAAGGGCATATATTCACTGCACCTTGGAGGATCTAGGCATGAAGGAGATCAAGGGTATGCATCAATCTGAGATACTAAGCAACTCTGAAATAATCAAGTTGGAATATAAAGTGATTGAATACCTAGGGTTAACCAGAATCCTATACATACTAGAATTCAAAGATGAAGTGATCAGATATGTTTTGAGCAGGGTCCACAATGAAATTCATTTGGTTGGACTGGCCCTACATGATTACCAAGGAAGCAATTCAAGCGGTCACCGACTTACCTAAAGTTGGACAAGAACCTGGCAAGAAGATCTCCAACATTGTGGTTGAGAAGATCACCAATGCAACCCATGATGGAAGATCGATGAGGATAAGCACCATCAAAGACACTGATGTGAAATTTTCTAGCATGATCATCAACTACAAGGTAACTCAATCCAGTCGATTGAACTCTGTTGCCAGTTCATGTATCCATGTTGCACACAAAATGTTAAGAAATAATAAAAAATATGATTAATGTGAATCGCTGAGAAGTGAATTGATGTTCAATCTTGGAAAAATCAAGGGTGTGAAGAAAGTAACTTTTAGGTTTGGCAATCTTATTGTTAGCCTAATGTTGTACTTCATGAATGAGCTACTGGGTTTGGGTAAGAAAATTTGGGCACAAGAGATATGCAAATCAAGGATGGAATCACCGGTCTTGGCACCGACAGGGATGAGAAGCTTTGGGGCTTCTTCAAAACTTTTCAAGAAAATATGAGACATAGGGAGAGGATATCTAAGCACTTTATGGAGAAATACTCCACCGATATCTGCTTCATGGTGAAAAATGATGAAACCCTCATGGAAGCAGTGGAACCTAGAACCATATGGGTCATAGAACTTGGATATGAAGTGGATGAAAACATCTTGGAACTTTATGCAAAAATGTTGCTTGAAGCTCCATTAGATGACAAGACTGAACATTTTGGCATTATGGAGGAAAAGGCTCCTAAAGTCAAAATTGGCTTCAACAAGAAAAGGAGAGAACAGAAAATAGAAAAAATGTTTGCATTTGTGCAAAATGTAATCCATAGGATAGATATCGAACTAGGTTCTCGATCTAAACCAGTAGATCAACTAGTAGTGGCTAGTGCTCTTGAGGCAAAGAGGCCTGAGACTTTCATTTCTTCAATCACTTGACTCTGATCCAGAGGACAATCAACCTCTTGCATTCAGAAGGGTATAGAGGAAGAAAGCTGACAAGCCTCTAGTAGAGGAGAAGAAGGTGGAGCCAAGGAGGAAGTTAGTAAGAAAGGTAACAACTGCACCCACACCTCTGGCAAGAAAATCTACTCAAAAGAGAAAACTAGTTTCATCCGCTCCTGCAACCCCCAACAAGAAGAAGAAAAGTGCAATTGATGAAGCAATTGAATCTGGAAATGTTACCATAATTCCCCCAATGACTTGTGTAGAATTGATAGATGAGGTTAAAAAATATGGTATTTTGAAAAATGTCTCAAATTTTTTATGAGGATTTAGATGATAATGAGCAAAATGAAGTTGAAGAAGCAATTTTGTTACATATAGATATATAGAAGAAGGATTTAGTAGAAATTTTGAAGGAAATTCCCTTATCATTGTATAATAAGTTAGATGCAAGAAGATTAGATGTAGTAAAGAGGGATAGGGAAATTAAGGAAGTTGAGCTTTTGAACATGTGTGGCTCAATAAATAATGAGGAAATGAAATGATTTATAGATGTTGCAAACAAAACAGTTTTTAGCAGCAAACCTCGACAAATAAGCCTAATGATGGGTAGAGTATATGAGATGATAAATGAGACCAGAGATGGTTGGTCCAAATGCTTCCAAAACAATCCTAATTTCCTCACTTCTCAGGAATAATTTGCTAAGGCAACTGCTCCCACCATTCTGGATAAATCTAAAGGGAAAGGTATTTTGGGTAGTTTAGTTCAAATTTTGAATAAACCAGCAGTAACTATGAGTGTACATACACCATTGGCAGGTAGACCCAAAATTGATAAGAGTGTACAGTCTATACCGGCAGAAACCACAATTGTATAGTTTGAGCAAGGTGATATACAGGGTACTGATAATTTTATGGATAATACTCCACCAGTAGTAATAGATACTGCACCAAGTGGCGATGCCACTTGTGCAAAAGAGGATGAGAAAAGAGATACACCAAAAAAGGATAAGACTCCCTGTACCATACTGGCAGTTGATTCCTAGACAAAACTTTTGGCAATTGACACTTCTCAAGTTGAGAAGAAATCAATCACTGAGATGAGTTCCACATATTTAATGATGATGGCTACTCAGAAGCTAATAAAGGAGGGATCTATAGACAAAGGAATAATAGATCAGTCAATAACAATTTTGCATAGAATGATTCCTGATTGTTTGATTGAAAATGAAGCAAGCCCTTCCGGAAAGCTTAAGGTACTAACATAGCATATATCTAAAAACTTTCAATCATTGCAGCAAATTTCAGACCGAAAGGCACTTGAAAGATTTACTTTGGCTAAGAAAGTCGCTTTTGACCAGATTATTGAGACAAAGAAGAAGAAGATTGAAGAGAAGCTTATACTTATTGAAAATTCTTTGAAACAATGTACTAACATCTATAGGGTTTGTTGTAACATATAAATTCTCACAGTAAATGTAGATAGCAGGTTAAAGGAGTTACATGATAAGATTGCTAATATTGCTAATTCTTTTGATGGACTAACATCACTTACTACATCTATTGATGGACAAATTTTGTCCCTAGAGAATCAATTTTTTTCTTTTGAAAAAGAGAGAGACAAGATCATTCAAAGAGCAAGCAGTCTCAAAGGTTTGGTGAGTCCAAGATTAAATTCACTTGGTGTACATAAGAGAGAATGTATGGATATGCTTGCAAAGCCCACATCGACAGAAGTCAATGAGAAGGAAACACTTGCACATTTATTGAGTGGACTGGTATCAATATCTGAAACTTTCAAAACCGGTTGGGATACCTATATATAGTTTCTAGAGAAAGTTTATCTGAAATTTTTTGAGATTAGTCAAGCTCCGGTAAACTAATCTGTATTTATTCATTTTTTTTACACATATTCTTAATCAAATTCTTTCAATTCTTTCACCAGTCTTTGGCATTGATGCCAAAGGGGGAGTATATATATGTGAAAAATATCAAACACAAAAATATGGGAAGGATATCAAATAGAGTATATTGCATACACGGTAGTCAGATCAGGGGGAGCATGTTTCATATTTCAGTTGAACTGGCAGGGAATCCATTTTTAACATAAGTGTTGCCATCAATGCCAAAGGGGGAGATTGTTGGCAATTGACACTCATTGGATTCATATGTTTTCATTGATGGAAACAAGATCTCAGGAGGCATACACCAGCATATACCGACATTGGAACATTTAGGGTCACAACTGACATAGGCACAGACACCGACACCAACATCCAGCACTTCAGTGAAGCCGACATTAGTCTAGGATCCAAAGGAAGTTTTCTTTATAAATTCATTTTATTGTATTAGGCCAACATTGTATATGTTTTGTAATATATTGTAAGTCGACATAAGGCATATTGTTTGTAAGGGTATATAAGTCAGTTTATTAGGTCATTGTGACATGTGACATAGAGGATAGGATATAGGAGAATGTCTAATGCAAAGGATATGTATGTAGATCATTTGTATGTGAATGCTATATCATGCAATGATCTATAGATGGTTTGTAAAGCATTCTTGGAGGAAAGGAGATACCGGTAGAAGTGTTCAAGGTTTATGAACTGGTACAAAGCAGAGCTATAATCGAAACTCTTTTTGGCATTGCAGATGCATTTTGTGAGTTCATCATTACTATTTTATCTGAACAAAACCTTGTAGTCAGTGAGACTATTTTGTGTTGAACAGTGTGCCTTCTTGCATGTACAGGCCCCCATACTATGTAATATCTTTCATATGGCCAGTGAATTGATATTGTGGGTCACAAATCCCACCGTGGTTTTTCCTCTTTGAGGTTTTCCATGTATAAATTATGTGTGTTATGATGTTCATTCATGTGGATGGTTTATTTACTTCAAGTTATATGTTTCTTCATTTACTGATTTATATGTGTATGTTATAAAAAGGTAAAATCATATTGTACTGGTAGAATACTGATTCACCCCCACCTCTCAGTGTTCTTGGATTCCAACATAGGGATCCTCTCTCTGCCTTGCATTGTTTCTTGAAATAATTTGTAATATCCCCACAAAGCATATTTATGTGCAACTGTATCACCCAAATCCTACAAACCTTCCTTGATTTGAACAACCATTGGTTTATCACAAGCCCATTGAATCTTCCCAATATCGGGGATTTCATTCAAGAAATACAGTGCTAAGCAAACAATTAGGGAACCGGATTTGAATACATGTTTCTTATCTTGCTTTATCTTCTTCAAATTGCTCAATAACTCATTGAGAAGTACTGCATAGAGATCATACCTTTTGTCCTCCTTAGGCATTTGATAAGTTGCAAATATGGTAGTACCATATACAAGATTTTACCTACTAGATTGGTATACCTTATATCCCATCACCATCAAGGAAAATCTTACATCATGCTCTATGATATTATTTGCTGTGATTAATCAATTTCCATATTGGGATTTAGTAACAACTATTATTGTGGTGTTCTAAACTTTTCTCAAACTGGGGATCTCACCAATTGCATTCAAATAGGTAAATTCTTGAATGACTTGCTTCATGATTTTGTGAGGTTGGTCCAGCCATATGAACTCATCAAGGATTCGACTCAGGATATATTGGACCCATTTGGGTTCATCAAACACTGAAAATGAATAAACTAGATGAAACCCTTTTCCTGCAATGACTTTAATTTTGGCTTCAAATTTCCCATTCCATCCATCATATGCTTGGTATACAATGATATCATATCCACATTTCCAATCTCTTTGATGTTGCAGTGTATGTATGCCCTAATATCTTCATTATGTAGTACACCATATGGGATAGAGGAAAATGCACCTTTCAAATCATCTTCAATAGATTTGAATGGATGTATTTTGAATATGGGCCTTTCTCTCTTAGTAATATCAACTACCAACGGATTCGCCACACTAGATGCAGATGCCATTTCAAACTTAGGGTATGTAGAGATAGCTCACAAATGGATAAATAACTTTTGATTATCAACTAGATACTAGGAATCACTAATTGATCACTTCAATATTTGCAATGAATGCTCAATCTCATTCACTTCCCTCTTCTTCTCTCACTCTTCATTCGCAATGTGAAGAATGAATGAGTGAAATGCCTTTTTATCCACCAAAAATCTAATTTTAAGTTGTAATAAATGCATAACCCTAAAGGCTTCTGGATACCCTACATCTTCAAGAACTCATCATCGAATACTCAAATCACCATGAAATCTTTTGGATATCAACTGCACAACTGATATCCATCATCTACAACCATCCTTGATCGGTTATGGATCCATGAAAGGGGGTTTCTAAAGTTCTGCATGAAAATCTTCCCCCCTAAGGCCAAAATGCCTTAGTTACCAGATGAGGTTTCAACACCAAAATTAGGTGTGGAGCCATTCGACACATTTGAATCTTCCTTTTTAACCCAAATCTTCTTATATTTATCTCTAATCACTTTCTCTTTTCTGGTTTCATTTGATTTATTCTTGTCTACCAGAGAATTCTTGCTTACATTCATGATTCTATAATATCTTGTAGTATGGCCAGATTTGTTGCATGGATGACAAACAATATTTCTCTGCATAGGCCTGAAGTTCATCTGATCCGGTCACATCTTGCATTGGTTAGAGATATGTCCAAACATTCCACAAGCATAACATCTCTTATTTTAAAAATTATTTATCAATATTTTGCACATGTTTGACTTATGACCAAAGTTATTGCATATGAAACACTGATTGGTAAAGGTAGAACCATTTTTCATCATATTATTCATCGTCCCATTATTCATCCTACTTCTGCATTGACTCGGCATATGACCGAATTTACCACAAACAAAATATTTACCATTGAATTTATAGGCATTAGGCTATCTTACCAATGGTTTCTTGTTCTTCTAATGATTGCTCTAACCAGAACCAGAGGATTCTCCTTTCTCAAATCCAAGTCCTCGCATGTCTTTTCCATGTCTTTGACTTTCTAGCATCTCATCCAACTTGGTTGAGCTAGCTTTGAATTTTTCTTTGTACTCATTAGCAGTAGAAAGATCATTTCTCAAAATTATGATCTGCATTTCAAGTTCTTGTCCATCATTCCTTGTTTGCACCAATTCAAGTTTAAATTAATCATTATCATATGTCAATCTACAACATTCATCCAATATATCCTTCAATGACTGAGTTAAGGTTTCTTCATTCTTCTTTCGGTCTTTAATCTCCTTTGTCGGCTTCATCACAATGGATTGCATTTGATTCTTCAAGACTAAATTCTCCCTAGCCAGATTCTCACATTCATCTGTCTTCTCTTATAGGGCTTGATTGTATATGATTTGTTCTTATTTCTCCTTCATTTTATCCATCAATTCCTTTCTCTTTTCTCTAGAAGTGCTCACTTTATCTTTAAGGGTTTCAATGAAATCTTTAACTTGCATTTAGGCTCACTGCCTAGAGCTCATTGCTCAATTACAAAAAGGGCTACAACCTGGAGGAAGACTCACTACCTTATAGACTATTACAATTAATTGCAATAATGAATGAACTGAAGTATAGTATTTAACTATGCCAAAATGTAATTCTAGTTAGGCTCATATTATCTTCTGCAACTAATCTGTTATTCTGCTCTATCACACACTGGAGCACCAAAATATTCAATTGCATTCACCAACCTTAAAAATTCACTCATACATACTTTTCTCACACATAAAATTCAGTAAAATGCTCATCCATATTGATCTTATATATCCACAACAACAAAAAGGGATCAGTTATCATGTCGGCTTCCAAAAACTGCATAACACGCAACATGAAATGTGTATCACCAAGTCAGATCAATCCAACTCTAGATCTGAATGTAGACCAAAAAAAAATAAAAAATTAAGCTTCCCATAAGTCATCCCAATCACCTCGAATACAAAACTGATTAGTGAAATCAACCCAAGAAATCCACAACACATATTACACCAAAATAGCCTTTCTCTAACTGAATTACCGGATATCGGACCTCTAAACTTGCTCATGAATCAACATTGGATACTAGGATCACAAAATAAGCTACCTCAAGCCCCAAATCATCTTCCTTATTCACTGCAACCAAAATTACAACACCAATGTCAAGAGGTGCACAATTATCTCATGCTCCATTGGTACTGAGTTCCACCTTCTAGACTTATGCTTATGAACAATATGACTTCCGAAAAACCAAATCTATGTACACCGGACGTGATTTATGAACTGAGTTTCCATCAATGACAACCCCTAAGCATCTATCATGTACCAATCTTCACCGGAATAGTGTCTCTTTCCAACAAAGTCTTGGAACTTCTCAACAACTGATTTAGGGATCCTTTCCTTGGCATGCATCATAATTTGGAAATTCTTGAAATAACCCTAAAGAGAAGTTCTTCGAGCTTTACTATCTCCAATTTTATATAGAATTTCTCTATTTTGAACTACCACCGACTTGTCACTAACCCATTACACATTAACAATACCCAAAAATTCATTCATGAAATAGAAGAATAAGAATAAGATCAAAGTACCATATTTGAATGTATTCTTCTTGTCCTTCTTTATCATAGTTAGATTCTCCATTAGCTAGCTCCAAAGTAGCTCACATAGGTCATACTCCTTATTCTCAACCATCTGATATGCAACATAAATTGCAGTACTAGATACAAAATTCTCCCGTGTGGAGTGATAGACCTTGTATTCGCCAACCGTAGAGGCAAAATTCATATCTAGCTCGATAATTTCATTGATATTCATATCCCTCTTGTCAAATTTAGATCGGGTTGCATTAGTAACCATTTGATTCTTTACATATCAGAGCATGGGAAAACCACTAGATGAGTTCAAACTAGTTACAACGTTGATTTATTCTTTTGTGATCTTAAATGGCTTTCTTAATGACATAAATTTGGCATGAATTCGGCACAATAAATACTGTACCCACTCGTTCTCTTCAAACACCAAAAACTTAATGACCTATACAAATTTCTTCTCCTCCAAAAAAATGAATTCAGTCTTAACTTTGAGATTCTCTCCTAGAATCTTTTTGGAATACAAATTCAACATCTAAGAGCCTCCTAACTCCTCAAGATTAGCATGAGTATAAGCCCTAATATCCTTGAGATGAAGAACTCCATACGGGACCAAATAAAAGGCACCTAGTGGATCATCTTCTATAGATTTGAATAGGTGCCTTTTAAATTTTGGTCGATACCTCTTAGTGCTATCAACAACTAATGAAGTAGTCATTCACAAAAATACCTTTCTTCGTGATGTAGGAGCACCTAGGGTCTCAAAGTTTCTCAAAGTTTCCTTATGAAGTCTTTGGTTTTGTTTTAATTTTAATAATTTCCTATGGTCCATTTTGTGTCATTTTGTATCATTTGTTCCACTTATTGCAATTGTAAGGTCTTTGACTCAATTTGGACCTTGTAGTCCTACAAGGTCCTGCTTGGGTCAACCTTGGTCAAACCATTCCAAGGGGGTCCCAAATGGTTTTATTTGGTGTTTTTTTAAATCTATTTGGATGTATTTTGACATGGATTAGTGGTTAGGAACATATTTGGAGCCATTTTGATATGTTGCTTGAAAGTTGTCAAAAGTTGCAAAAGTTGCTATGCAACTTTTGCAATATTTTTGAAATTTTGATTTAAAAGGGTTCCAATGGTCACCCCACTTCTAAAAATTGGTTGGTGATAGTTGGAAAGACCCTCCCAGTCCTTTATAAGGCCTCTTGTGGGTTGATACGAAGGTTGTTGGTGATTTGGAGAAAGAAAGCAATACAAAACTCAGATTTTCGTGCATTTTTCTTGTAATGTCTTTGTTCCCGTGCATAGTACAAAGCTGTACAATATTGTGATAGCATAAGGATCACATGTTATGGAAAAGGGAAGAGTTACCTTTCATTTTTCATTGATTTTGTGCAAAACCATTGAGTTTTGAGGAGGAATTGGTGTTTTTTTGAAAACCATCTGAAAACCCGCCTCACCTAGGGTTTGATCAATAAAATCATGAGTTTTCTTCATTCCATTAGGGTCTAATCAGGAAACCTGGTGGAATGATATTTTTTGTGTTTTATTCCATGTTTTCAAATTATCAGGGTAGGAGGATGAGTTTGGACGGAGTTTCTTTGAAGTCCTAGGCTTGGCATCTCCATGTGACAAGCCTAGGAAAGTGGTATAAGGGTGCACAAGGTAGTGTAACAGAAAAAAGTGACCCCTTGAATACCCAAATTTGGTGGAAAAGACTTAATGGAGACTGAAACCAAGTTTTGGTACCATGGGTTGAGTGTTTGTATGACCATTGGTGTGACTCCTTGTGTGGAAGGCCTAATTTGCAAGCCTAAAATAGTGATAGTTTTAGGACAATCATAAATATATTTTGAAAATATTTGCAAAAATCCTTTGGGTGACTTCCTTTATTTAAATAAACTCATATTTATTTCTATGAGGTGTTCTTAGATGTTTTATACCTTTTTTTGGATGCAAACTCCACTTGGAAGGCTACTAGGCCTAGGTGCATCGTGAGGGTGAATGTCTCCTTGTGATTGGTCTTCAAGCATTGTCATGCTAAAATTTTTTTTTTTAGGGATGGTGAAAGTTTCCTAAGTCTTTCCATGTCAATGATTTCATAGAATATATGAACCCTTTTATATCCCAAGAATTGCATTCTTCATGCAAATTAGGAGCTCGAGTATGATGAGGATTGGGGAGTTTAAGACCAAAGGGTGTCATGATAATGTATGGGTTTGTGTGTGGTTTGAAATCATCCTTTTGCCTTGGCATCATAGTGGTATCAAAGAAGGGTGTGATTTGGTAAGGGAATTAGTAGTGTGAGTAGAAGAGTAAGTTGTCTTATGAAGACAAAATGCCTCCGAAAAGTGGGACCATGATGACTAGGAGATTGAAGGCCCTAGAAGATGATATTGAAGCATTAAAATCCAAAGAGAGAAGGAGAGACATGTGTGAAGAAAGTGTTAGTGACCCCAAAGAAGAAGAAGTAGAGGGCGAAGGTGGAACCACTCCTGCAAGACCTCAAGAAGAGGAGATGGCTCCTGAACAATGAAGGTTTATTAATGCTTTGAACACTGTGAAGGAAGATAATTCTAATGTCAAGATGGAAATCTCAATGTATGGAGGAAAGATGGATACTGAGGAGGAGATAGAATGGATTGGTGCCTTGAACAACTACTTTGAGTACAAGGAAGTACCAGAAGACAAGAAAGTGAAGATTTCCAAAACAAAGTTGAAGGGATCTTCCTTGACATGGTGGAACTACACCCAAGGAGAAAGGGTGAAACAAAACAAATGCATGATCAATTCATGGGATATAATGGTGAACAAACTGAAGATTCAATTATTAACTTTTGATCATGAGGTCCAAGTGTTCATAAAGATGCAAAACTTGAAACAAAAAGATATGGATGTGGTTTCCTACACTGAGGAGTTTCAAAAACTCAATCTAATGTCCGGACATGTGGAGAATGAAAAGGAGAAGGTGACCAGATATCTTAATGGCATAAGTTTTAATATCCAAGATGAAATTAGTCTCCTAATCCCTAAGACTCTAGATTCCTACTTCCAAGTGGCACTAAGGGTAGAAGAAAAGTTGAAAAGGAAACATGAGCAGCAAGGAAGAGGTAGAGGAAGAAATTTCAGAGGTAGGGGTAGTTTTGGAGCAAGAGGACAGTCCCAAAGGAAGCAAGGTGAATCTAGTAGACATAATGAACAAATTGAGGAGTCAAACAATAGAGGAGACTTTAAAGGAAGGAGATCAAATTTTAGAGGAAGTGTCAATGGATCAGGAAGAGGTTCTAACATATTCTCTGGTAGGTGTTACAATTGCAATCAAGTGGGACACCCAACCTTCAAATCTCCTGAGAAACAAGCATCAAGTTCCCATGGTGTGGAAAGGAGGAACAGATTGGTGTAAGAAGAGGATGGCCATAGTGTGAACTCACCTTCTAGACCTTCTAATCTCGAAAGTGGAGAGAATTTAATGATGAGAAGGACACTTCTCAAGGTACCAAGTACCAAGGCGCCACCTCAAAGGAAGTCCTTGTTTAGGACCACATGCAAAGCACATGGTAAAGTATGTAAGGTAATTTTAGATTTTGGTTCCATAGATAACCTAGTGTCTTTGGAAATGCTTGAGAAGTTAAAATGAAAAAAGAAACCCTCATCCCACTCCATATAGGCTGTCATGGTTGAATAAAGGTCAACAAGTCCTTGTAAATGAACAAGCATGGGTAGAGTTTCATATTGGGGGGTATAATGATAAAGTCCTTTATGATGTCATTCCAATAGATTCCTTCCATTTACTCTTAGGTAGGTCTTGGCAATATGATCATAGGGAAAATCATGATGGTCAAAATAACACCACACCATAGACAAAGATGGTGAATCATTCATCTTGAATTCCTTGCCAGCTGAAGGGTCAGATAAAAACCTTGGGTCTAGTGTCATGGTATTAGGGGATAAGGATTTTTTGAAGACCTTAAAGTAAGAAGGAGGTCAAGGGTTTGATTTGATTGTCAAGACAAGGTGAAGATCTATTTTGTCTACAAACAAGGGAAAAGACATGCCTAGTGAAGTCCAAGCCTTGTTGGAAAGGTATAAGGGTATTGTAGTGGATGAATTACCCAATTCTCTGCCCCTAATCAGAGATATTGGTCATCATATTGATTTGATAACAAGTGCTACATTGCCTAATAAGGCTACCTACAAGATGACCCCTACTCCAAATAAAGAGATAGAAAAGCAAGTGCAAGAGTTGTTGGATAAGGGCTTGGTGAGGGAAATTATGTGTCCTTGTGTTGTACCTACTGTATTGGCCCCTAAAAAGGATGGTAAATAGAGGTTACGTACAGATTCAAGAGGCATCAATAAGATAACCATCATATATAGGTTTCTTATTCCAAGAATGGAAGACCTCATGGATTGTCTAGGTGGTGCATGTTACTTCTTAAAGATTGACTTTAAGAGTGGGTACCATCAAATTAGGATCAGCGAGGGGGATGAATGGAAGACAAAATTTAAAACCAATGAGGGTCTATATGAGTGGCTTGTGATGCCCTTTGGAATCTCCAATGCACCTAGCGCATTCATGAGACTAATGAGTGAAGTGTTGAAACTATTTATTGGGAAATTTGTTTTTATTTATTTGGATGAAATTATTGTGTTTAGTAGGTCCAAGGAGGAACACTTGAAGAAATTGTAATGTCTTTGACTCAATTTGGTCCTTGTAGTCCTACAAGGTCCTAATTAGGTCAACTTTAGTCAAACCATTCCAAGGGTGTCCCAAATGGTTGTAGTTGGTGTTTTTGGTCTAGTTGGATCCATTTTGACATGGAATAGTGGTTAGGAACATATTTGGAGTCATTTTGATATGTTGGTTAAAAGTTGTCAAAAGTTGCAAAAGTTGCTATGCAACTTTTACAACATATTTGAAATTTTGATGTAAAAGGGTCCCTATGGTCACCCCACTTTTGAAATTTAGTTGGGGACAATTGGATAAACCCTCCTAATTCTTTATAAGGCCTCTTGTGGGTCTAAGCCAAGGTTTTTGGTGATTTGGAGAAGGAAAGCAATACAAAACTCAAATTTTGTTGCATTTTTCTTGTAATTTCTCTGTTCCCATGCATCAACGAATCCGTATAGTACTGTGATAGCATAAGGGTCTAATCATGATTTTTCTTCATTCCATCTGGTTCTGATCAGGAAACCTAATGGAATGATAATTTTTGTGTCTTATTCCTTATTTTCAAAGTGGCCGGGTAGGAGGATGAGTTTGGAGGGAGTTTCTTTCAAGCCCTGGGCTTGGCATCTCTGTGTGACAAGCCTAGGAAAGTGGTATAAGGCTGCAAAAGGTAGAGAAAAAAAGAAAGTGACCCCTTGGATACCTAAATTTGGTGGAAAAGAATTTTTGGAGACTGAAACCAAGTGTTGGTAACCTAGGTTGAGTGTTTGTATGACCATTGGTGTGTCTCCTTGTGTGGAAGGCCTAATTTGCAAGCCTAAAATAGTGACAATTTTAGGGCAATCATAAATATATTTTAAAAATCTTTGCAAAAATACTTTGGGTGACTTCGCTTATTGAAATAAACTCATATTTATTGCTATGGGGTGTTCTTAGATGGTTGAGACCTTTTTTTGGATGCAAAATCCACTTGGAAGGCTACTAGGCCTAGGTGCACTATGAGGGTGAATGTCTCCTTGTCATTGGTCTTCAAGGATTGTCATGTTAAAACAATTTTTTTTAGGGATAGTACAAGTGTACTAATTCTTCCCATGTCAATGATTTCATGGAATAATTTGTTAACCCTTTTCTATCCCAAGAAGTGCATTCTTCATGCAAATTAGGAGCTTGGGTATGATGAGCATTGGGGAGTTTTAAAGACCAAAGGGTATGATGATATTGTAAGGGTTTGTGTGTGGTTTGAGATCATCTTTTTTCCTCAGCATCATAGTGGTATCAGGGAAGGTTCTGATGTGGTAAATGAATTATTAGTGTGAGTAGAAGAGTAAGTTGTCTTGTGAAGACAAAATGCCTCCAAAAGGTGGGACCATAATGGCTAGGAGATTGAAGGCCCTAGAAGATGAGATTGAAGCATTAAAATCTAGATAGAGAAGGAGTGACAGAGGTGAAGAAAGTGATAGTGACCCCAAATAAGAAGAAGGAGAGGGTGAAGGTAGAACCCCTCTT
Source organism: Cryptomeria japonica (assembly GCF_030272615.1). Lineage (NCBI taxonomy): Eukaryota > Viridiplantae > Streptophyta > Pinopsida > Cupressales > Cupressaceae > Cryptomeria > Cryptomeria japonica. Next base: position 359,313,087 of record NC_081409.1, read on the forward strand.
GGAAGACCTCAAGAAGAAGAGATTTCTCCTGAAGAATGAAGGTTTATTAATGCTTTGAAGACTATGAAGGAAGATACTTTTGATGTCAAGATGGAAATACCAATGTATGGAGGCAATATGGATGTTGGGGAGGTGATAGAATGGATTGATGCCTTGAACAACTACTTTGACTACAAGGAAGTACTAGAAGACAGGAAAGTGAATATTGCCAAAACAAAGTTGAAGGGATCTTCCTTGACATGGTGGAACTACACCCAAGGAGGAAGGGTGAAACAAAAAAAATCCATGATCAATTCATGGGATCAAATGTTGAACAAACTGAAGAGTCAATTCTTACCTGCTGGTAATGAGTTCCAAGTGTTCATAAAAATGCAAAACTTGAAACAAAAAGATATGGATGTGGTTGCCTACACCGAGGAGTTTCACACACTCAATTTAAGGTCCAGACATGTGGAGAGTGGAAGGGAGAAGGTGACCAGATACCTTAATGGCCTAAGTTTTAATATCCAAGATAAAATCAATCTCCTAATCCCTAAGACCATAGATGAGTTATTCCAAGTGGAACTAAAGGCAAAAGAAAAGTTGAAAAGGAAACATGAGCATCAAGGAAGAGGTAGAAGAAATTTTAGAGGTAGGGGTCATTTTGGAGAAAAAGGACAATCCCAAAGGAAGCAAGGTGAATCCAATGAACACAATGAACAAAGTAGGGATTCAAACAACAGAGGAGGCTTTAAAGGAAGGAGACCAAATGGTAGAGGAAGGTTTAATGGATCACGAAGAGGTTTTAACACCTTCTTTGGTAGGTGTTACAATTGAAATCTAATGGGACACCCAACCTTCAAATGTCCTTTAAAATAAGCATCAAGTTCCCATGGTGGGGAAAGGAGGAACTGATTAGTGCAAGTAGAGGATGGATATAGTGTGAGGTCGCCTTCTAGACCTTCTGATCCTGAAAGTGGAGAGTTTTATGATGAGAAGGACACTTCTCAAGGTACCAAGCACCAAGGTGCCACCTCAAATAAGTCCTTATCTAGGACCACATGCAAAGAACATGGTAAAGTATGTAAGGTAATTTTAGATTTTAGTTCCATAGATAACCTAGCATCTTTGGAAATGGTTGACAAATTAAAACTAAAAGGAAACACTCATCCCACTCCATATAGGGTGTCATGGTTCAATAAAGGTCAACAAGTCCTTGTAAATGAACAAGCATGGGTAGAGTTTCATATTGGGGGGTATAATGGTAAAATCCTTTGTGATGTCATTCCCATAGATTCTTTCCATTTACTTTTAGGTAGGCCTTGGAAATATAACCATACGACACATCATGATGGTCAAAATAATACTACACCATAGAAAAAGATGGAAAATCATTCATCTTGAATCCCTTTCTGGATGAAGGGTCACATACACACCTTGGGTCTAGTGTCATGGTATTAGGGGAGAAGGAGTTTTTGAAGATCTTAAAGGAAGAAGGAGGTCAAGGGTTTGCTTTTATTGTCAAGACAAAGTGAAGATCTGTTTTGTCTACAAACAAGGGAAAATACATTCCTAATGAAGTCTAAGCCTTGTTGGAAAGGTATAAGGGTATTGTAGTGGATGAATTACCCAATTCTCTACCCCTAATCAGAGATATCAGTCATTATATTGATCCGATATTAGGTGCTACATTTCCTAATAAGGCTGCCTACAAGATGACCCCTGCTCAAAATGAAGAGATAGAAAAGCAAGTGCAAGAGTTGTGGGATAAAGGCTTGGTGAGGGAAATTATATGTCCTTGTGTTGTACCTACTGCATTGGCCCCTAAAAAGGATGGTAATTAGAGGTTATGTACTGACTCAAGAAGCATCAATAGGATAACCATTAGATATAGGTTTCCTATGCCAAGAATATAAGACCTAATGGATTATCTAGGTGGTGCATGTTACTTCTTAAAGATTGACTTGATGAGTGGGTACCATCAAATTAGGATTAGAGAGGGGGATTAATGGAAGACAACATTTAAAAATAATGAGGGTCTATATGAGTGGCTTGTGAAGCCCTTTGGAATCTCCAATGCACCTAGCACATTCATGAGACTAATGAGTGAAGTGTTGAAACCATTTATTGGAAAATTTGTTGTTGTTTATTTGGATGACATTCTTATGTTTAGCAGGTCCAAGGAGGAACACTTGAAGCAATTGTAATGTCTTTGACTCAATTTGGGCCTTGTAGTCCTACAAGGTCCTAATTAGGTCAACCTTGGTCAAACCATTCCAAGGGGGTCCCAAATGGTTGTACTTGGTGTTTTTGGTCTAGTTGGATCCATTTTTACATGGAATAGTGGTTAGGAACATATTTGGAGTCATTTTGATATGTTGGTTAAAAGTTGTCAAAAGTTGCAAAAGTTGCTATGCAACTTTTACAACATATTTGAAACTTTGATGTAAAAGGGTCCCAATGGTCACCCCACTTTTTAAATTTGGTTGGGGATAGTTGGATAAACCCTCCTTATTATTTATAAGGTCTCTTTGGGGTTGAGGCCAAAGTTTTTGGTGATTTGAAGAAAGAAAGCAATACAAAACTCAGACTTTCTTGTATTTTTCTTGTAATTTCTATGTTCTCGTGCATCAACAAATCTATATAGTACTATGATAGAATAAGGGTCACATATAATGGGAGAGGAAAGAGTAAACTTTAATTTGGTATTGATTTGGTGCCAAACCATTTATTTTTGAGGAAGATATTGGTGTTTTTTTGAAAACCATCTGAAAACCCTCCTCACCTAAGGTTTGATCAATAAACTCATGATTTTTCTTCATTCCATCAGGGTCTGATCACAAAACCTAGTGGAATGACAATTTTTTTGTTTTATTCCATGTTTTAAAAGTGGCAGGGTAGGAGGATTAGTTTAGAGGGAGTTTCTTTGAAGCCCTAGGCTTGGCATCTCCATGTGATAAGCCTAGGAAAGTAGTATAAGGCTGCAAAAGGTAGAGAAAAAGAAAAAAGTGATCCCTCGGATACCTAAATTTGGTGGAAAAGACTTTGTGGAGACTAAAACCAAGTGTTGGTACCCTGGTTTGAGTGTTTGTATGACCCTTGGTGTGACTCCTTGTGTGGAAGGCCTAATTTGCAAGCCTAAAACAGTGACAGTTTTAGGACAATCATAAATATAATTTGAAAATCTTTGCAAAAATCCTTTGGGTGACTGCCCTTATTGAAATCAACTCATATTTATTGTTACTACTTATGAAGTTGCCATTAGTTTTATGTTCAAAGTTATTCTATATACTCTAGTCAGTTATATCTACCAAAATATTCAGTCGGTATGCACAGTCCTGTCGGTTATAGAAGAAAGTAGTATCAGAGCGTAGTATACACTGAGCTATCTATCGAGTATCATTCCATGTCTACCGAGCAGCAAAGATGACACACCGAGTTGATATACACGGAGTGAAACGTGTTACTAGATTCATTGAACCTAGACATACATATGGAAACGTGTTACAAGGTCGAGGAACATCTAACTATTATCACATTGGAAATTGCACTTAAAGATTGTGTATGATTTTGAGGTCATCTAACCAATGAAATATTTTGCATGGTTATTCATTCGATAAAACATTTTTGTAAGATTGAAGCAATGAATGGATCACTGACATAAGAGATCTATTTATACAACATGGATTAAGATCAGAAATATACATGTAGCATGACAGAAAGGAAGATATCGAAATATATGAAGCAAGACATGTGAAAGAACTAAGTGTTATGACTATTACAGAGACACAGAGGTCACCGAGAAGATTTTCAAAGAATAGTCAAAGAACAGAGTAAATAGAAGGGTTTACCGAGTTACTATATGGGTTACCGAGGTATGCTATAAGCAAAGTAATCTTATTCTGAGCATATAGAATCTGCTATAACATTTCAGATGTAATGTTGCAGATATTTGTAATGATCTTATTGTAATATTTTTGAAGTTGTAAGAGAAACCTTTAACAGGGTAAAAGACTCTAATCAAGTCTATAAATTGTAAAGCCTCTAACTAGGTGCAGCATTTAGATTAAGTGTTGTAAAATCCTTTAGCAAGGTAGCTCTAACAGATCTTGATACTCCTAATAGGGTAAGCTATCAGAAATAGATAAACATGTAACTCTAACTGAGCAACCTTTACTATTGTAGTAGTGAAGTTGTGTGTGCCATCCCCACCGCAGTTTTTCTCTCTAACCAAGAGTTTCTGCGTAACCAAAATATATGTGTTATGGAGTGAATCATGCATGATTGTTACTTATTTGTTTTAGCTTTATATTATGTTACTGCACTATTTGGTTTATGCATAATAGTAAAGTTATTATTGAAGAAATTTTTTGATGTACTGATTCACCCTTCCCCTCTCAGTACATTAGCTTTCCATATTGGGCCTAACAATTGGTATCAGAGCTTCAATCTTGGGAAAGGGTTTAACTACCTAAAGAGAAAGATCTTATCAATGGAAGGCTATAAACAATCTTGGAGGATTGTGTATCTACAAGAAGAGATGGATCATGCTAATCAAGTGATTGCAGACATGTAAAGACAAATGCAAAAGTCTCTGAAAGTGAGAAGAAGATTATCTGATGATTTGCAGGACTCTCAAGAGTTAGTGGAACAAATTGAGACATCATTTAAGAACAGTATGTCTGAAGAGGCTAAAGAATTGATTGGACTATTGAAAGAAAAGAATAAAGCACTGGCTGATCAACTAAAATCAATGAAAAGAGAACATGAACATTTCAACACACAGATGACTGAAAATCTTGATGCATTGAGGATTGCCGAGGATAAAGTAAGAGATCTAGAAAGAGAGAAACAACAACTTGAAGTCTTAGTATCTGATAAGAATGATGAAATCACAAGGATGACTGGAATTCAATAGAACCTGTCAGATCAACTAGGTTATGCACATCATGAAGAAAATCTGAAAGATGATAAGAATCAAGCATTGAAACTTGAAGTATCAAGGTTGACCAATGAACTTGAAATAGAGAAGAAATCCAAAGAAACACTGAAGAAGAGTTATGAAGCATCAAAGATGTTGGATGAGAAACTAAACACAAGAAGACCCAACAAAGATGCAGGACTCAGTTACAAAGGAAAAGACTCTATTGAGAAGGGAATCCATACTACCGGGAGAGGAGAATCATCAAAGCAAGCTGGAATCAAGAAGAATGTCAAAAGAAAGAAGCCTATTTGCAACTACTGTGGAAATCAAGGTCATACTACCAACATGTACCAAATCAGAAAAGGTAAGCAACCAAATGTCACTAAGTCCAATGGTTATTGTCACAACTGCAATAGATATGGTCACACATCTAATCAATGTAGGATAGAGTCTGTTAACAATTATCAGAAGACAAAATTCAAAGGGTTTTGTAAAAACTGCAATAGATATGGACATAGTACCGAGAAGTGTTGGTTTAAGAAAAAGAACTATATGTGGTCTGCACACCAAACAAATGCTAGAGGTTACTGAACTCACACAAATCCTTACCGACAATATTCTACAGTACCATGGGATTACAATATAAGGATATGGTGTGAATGTTGTGGAAGATATGGACATATAAGTGCCAACTATTTTATAAGGTTTGGGATGAACAACCAAAGATCATGGAGAGATCCTGGTATGGAATGTTTTCATTGTCACAAAGTTGGACACTTGGCTGGAGATTGGAGAGATCAACCTAGAAAAGACACTGAGGAAATAAAAGACAAATTACAGATGATTTGGAAAAAGAAGGAAATTGTATCAAATGAACAAAGCACCTTACCTACCGAGTTAGGTGCACCTATTCCAAATTAATCGGTAAAGGTATGAAGGGACTGCATTCTCTCAAGGTTAAATCTTAACAGTTCCTATTCTATTATGTACTTAAGTCAAAATCTGCATAGTTAAAGATGTATTAGTAAGTTTGAAATTCTATCAAAGTCTTTTGGAGCACTTTACAGGAAACCTATCAAGTTGGTGAATACAGGAAACCTGTCAAGTCGGTAAATGAAGGAAGTTTCGGTTAAAGGAGAAAAAGGAAAGAAAGTTTAGTGGAACCGAGTGCATTTAATGTTTTTGACCTAACCCACATGGAGCCCGATAAGGCATATTATGTACTTAAAGCATTTATGCGGTCATTTTTACTTACCAAGTTTTCGAGAGAGCAGAGCAAAGCGATTCAAAGGTGATCAAACCTCCTACAAAGAAAATTCAAGGTATTTACATCAATCTCAACGCATTGTTAAGTTGGTTTACCGATCTTATCAAGTTGCTATTATCTACTAAGTGTGAAGCATCTGCCATTTGAAATCCTGAAACCCTAAGGATCTTTTGTTAGTTTTTATTTGAAATCTACAAATGGCACCTAAGATCCAAGATCCCATTGTTGTCAAGAATGTTGAAAAGCCCTCACTAAAATACTCTTTGACTCCCAAAGTTGCATCTGAACTAGATGACAAAACCACATTTTCACTCATCCCGGATAGAGTGTTACTAGTCGAGGATGTGAGATTCTTCACCAAATGTCGTGTTGAAGAACTCAGTCATGTTGAAATCAAAGACACCTATGATGAATTATGCACAGATGGTAAATTGAATAGCAAGTATGAGCACATTAAGATCAAGGGATTAACTGAAGCCCTAACCTATCCTCGTGTGTTCAAACCCCAATGGGTCAAGTTTGTTTTGAGCAGAGTTCATGATGATTTCATGTGGTTAGAAGAGAAACCATTTAAGATTACCAAGGAAATCATTCATTTGATTACCGGTTACCCTATTTATGATCATGCCCGAGCTCAAAAGATGATATCATAGAAGGAATTGATCAGTTTAACCGGAGTAGAATTAGATTGCAGAGGAATGAAATTGAACAATGTCACTGATGAAGAACTCAAATTTGCCATTAGAGTAATAGGCTACTATTTCTTCCAATCGACAAGGGAAAACAGTGTACCCTATGCAGCAGTAGACCTAGCATACAAAATTATGAAAAAGGGAATGAAAATTGATCTATGTGAGGTGTTGCTGAAAAACCTATTTGAGAATCTGAACACCGTTAGGAATCCGAAGAAGAACAACTCGGCAAATACACTAAAGTTTGGATCACTACTTGTATGCATGTTTTTCTATTTTGAAAAATTCTTTCCATCAGTCGGTAAAGTTGTTTGGGAACTACACCGACCAATCACCCATTAGATTAATGACTTCATTAAGAAGTTAGGTGATAATTTCAATGATATTATGGATGATTACTTTAGTAAGTTCCAAGAGAAAATGCATAACAGATATAGAATTCCACCCCAGCTAGTGGAGAAATACAAAAATGACATATGTTTAGAAGTAAACATTGATTACTGTTATGTGAATGTTGTGGAACCGAGAACTCAATCTTTGTCACCTATGGGTTACGAGATTGATTTTGACATCACACAAGAGAAAATTGATGCATTTCTTACATTGCCAAGACATGCTACCAAGCTGAGGTATGGAACCTATGAAGAAGTGAAGGAAAAAGTAAACATGAGCATTGTAGTACCCAAAGCTACAAGAAAGGAAACAAAGATGATAAAGGCATTATCAGAGAAATTTGGAGAAGTCTCTTCCTCCACACCTGTCAAATGCACTATTACCGATGAGGAATCTGAAGCCCAAGAGGCAGCTATAACATTGAGCACCGAATTGCCTAAGGGAAAAGTGTTGAAAAGAAAGAAACAAGACACATCAAAGGCCTCACTGACTCCACTAGCAAAGTGACCTAACACTAGAGCATCTGCAGCTTCACTAAGTAAGAAAGAAAAGAGTGTTACTATTCCTAAGGTAACAAAGACCTACAAGAAAACTACTCGGAGACTCATTTTGGCAAAAGAGTCTACTGGCACTGAATCTGAGGATGCAAGCAAATTTCAGATTGTCAAGAGCAAGAAGGTAAATGTACATAGTGTTGAAAATTTTTGTGCTAATATGAAAGAATATGGTGGATTTGGAGGATTTAGATATGTTAAGTATGAAACCAGGAATAATGATGAAAAGAGACAAATTGAAGAAGCTATCATCTGCACACTTCTAAAATTCTGATTGGCTCCATTGGAACTATCTAAGTCACTTCCAAATGAATTATATTTACATATTGACAATAGGTGGAAGTATGCAATGGACTCGAAGAAATAGATCAAAGAAAGAAGTCTGGTACATCTCTTTCCTGACATGTCAGTAGCTAAAATAAAGAAACATCTGACAACCTACAACTCAAAGTTTCTCATCAAACAAAGAGCCTTAAAACTGATGAATGGGTTGTATATTGAAGTGGAAAATGAGACAAAAGCACAGTGGTAGGAAATCTTTAAAATCAAGGATGCTAGTGAACAAGCTACAGTTGAAATTGTTGATGTCACCGAGCAAGATCCTGATGTTACCGAACGAGACCCTACTGACACCATTCAAATAGATGAAGATATCATGGATATAGAGGCACCGAAATAGGAAATGATAGAAGGCAATGCATATGCAAAACTTGTATCCAGTGAATCAGTCTTAGAACAAGTTCAACCTTATCCACCGATCAATCAACCTGTCTCAACCGAAACCCCTCAGGATACGGATCAAGGCACCAAAGGTCACAAGTCTACAATAGGAGAAGGTACTACTCAAGAACAAACGTCTCAAGTACCATCTAGCATTGAAAATGTTGAAACTGAGACACCAAGTACCGAGACACCAAAGGACTCTATAGAGGCTAAAGAAACCAACTAAAGTGTTGCCTCTACTGAGCAACCTACCAAGGGTCATCAAGCCTCACAAGCCATTGTCTTAGTTCCATCAGTGAAAGGTAAAGAAAAGAAGATGAAAAAACATAGTTTTAAAGTTGACTTGTCAAAACCAATAGTGTTTCCCAATGTAGACATATCAAAATTAAATGGGCAAGCACTCATTGATTTCGGTGAACTATTCAAAGAAAATGCCGAACAAGAGAAGCAAATGGTGATTCAAAAGAAAAATAAAGTACTTCAGAAGGTAAAAGAACTCTTAAAAGATATGCTACCTGAAGCTACAGTGTCAACAGATGTAGCCATCCACATTCAACTGGATGAACTCCTAACAAAGATAGAGACATCTGAAGTAGATGCATCAGAATATTTGAGCAAGCTAAAAGACAAAGAGCTCACTGCAAAAATGATAGAAGAGGTACAAAAAGCTATAGCTATTGGAAAAGTTAAACTTGTCAAATTTATTGCTGAGTTGACTCCTCAACTCAAGCAAATTTATTTCAGAAACTCTATACATTTTATTTATTCATTAAAGACATCAAAAATAAAACAGAAGCAATTGAGAAAGAGATCACCGATCTCTCAAATAAGTTGACCACAAAGCCAAATTCAGTTCAGAATTTCTATTAAAAGTTACACCAGCTCATGGCTCAACAATTGGACCTCAGAAATGAAGAACACAAGATCAGGATGGACATAATGACACTTCAGACATTATTCCTTCCTCATCTTTCATCCGTCCAAGAACAGATCAACCGAGCCACATACTTGTCTACTACACCAGAGGGAAGCACTCTAGATGGCTTAATATCATTATTGGCTGATATTCAAGCGCAAAATTCCTTAATGGACAGTGTAAAGGATGCACTCTCTGTCGCTCTCACCGAAGCACAGACCAAGTACAAATCCATTTTTGACCAGTTGCCACCACCAAATGGTAACTAAGTCTTGATGTTTGTCAAAAAGGGGGAGTGATACAGTATTAAGGGAGTAATATAGTATTCAAAGTATCAAACAAAAGGAGTGTACTATATAGGGGGAGTATACCGAGCAGAGTATCCAAGTGCAGTGAACCAAGTAGTGAACATAATAGTAAGCAAAGAACAAGTGCAGCACACAGAACATTGATCATCGAGCATGCAAAATCAGAAGCTTTGTAAAGTATATCGATAAGGGGAGTATATCTGGATTTACTATTTTATTGACTATTGTATATACTGTCAGTATAGTCAAATTTTGTAAGTATATAGATTATTGAGTTATAACTTTGAAAGTAGTTTTTGTCAAACATCTGAACTAATGTCAAAAGGGGAGATTGTTACTACTTATGAAGTTGCCATTAGTTTTATGTTCAAAGTTATTCTATATACTCTAGTCAGTTATATCTATCGAAATATTCAGTCGGTATGCATAGTCCAGTCGGTTATAGAAGAAAGTAGTCTCAGAGCATAGTATACACTGAGTTGTCTACCGAGTATCATTCCATGTCTACCGAGCAGCAAAGATGACACATTGAGTTGATATACACTGAGTGAAACATGTTACCAGATTCATTGAACTTGGACATACATATGGAAATGTGTTATAAGATCGAGGAACATCTAACCGTTATCACATTGGAAATTACACTTAAAGATTGTGTATGATTTTGAGGTCATCTAACCAATGAAATATTTTGCATGGTTATTCATTCGATAAAACATGTTTGTAAGATCGAAGCAATGAATGGATCACCGACATAAGAGATCTATTTATACAACATGGATTAAGATAAAAAAATATACATGTAGCATGACAGAAAGGAAGATATCAAAATATATGAAGCAAGACACATGAAAGCACTAAGTGTTATGACTATTATAGAGACACAGAGGTCACTGAGAAGGATTTTAGAGAACAGTCAAAGAACAGAGTAAACATAAGGGTTTACCAAGTTACTATATGGGTTACCGAGGTATGCTATAAGCAAAGTAATCTTATTCTGAGCATATAGAATCTGCTATAACATTTCAGATGTAAAGTTGCAGATATTTGTAATGATCTTATTGTAATATTTTGAAGTTGTAAGAGAAACCTTTAATAGGGTAAAAGACTCTAATCAATTCAATAAATTGTAAAGCCTCTAACTAGGTGCAACATTTAGATTAAGTGTTGTAAAATCCTTTAGCAAGGTAGATCTAACAGATCTTGATACTCCTAAAAGGGTAAGCTATCAGAAATAGCTAAACATGTAGCTCTAACCAAGCAACCTTTATTATTGTAGTAGTGAATTTGTGGGTGCAATCCCCACCACAGTTTTTCTCTCTAACCAAGAGTTTCTACATAACCAAAATATATGTGTTATGGAGTGAATCATGCATGATTGTTACTTATTTGTTTTAGCTTTATATTATGTTACTGCACTATTTGGTTTATGCATAACAGTAAAGTTAGTATTGAAGAAATGTTTTGATGTACTGATTCACCCCTCCCCTCTCAGTACATTAGCTTTCCATATTGGGCCTAACAATTTATTTCTATGGGGTGTTCTTAGATGGTTGAGACCTTTGTTTGGATGAAAACTCCATTTGGAAGGCTACTAGGCCTAGGTGCACCATGAGGGTGAATGTCTCCTTGTGATTGGTCTTTAAGAATAGTCATGTTACAACATATTTTTTAGGATGGTGCAAGTGTCCTAAGTCTTCCCATGTCAATTATTTCATAGAATATATGTGTTAACCCTTTTCTATCCCAAGAAGTGCATTCTTCATGCAAATTAGGAGCCTGGGTATGATGAGGATTGGGGTGTTTGAAATACCAAAGGGTGTCATGATATTGTAGGGGTTTGTGTGTGGTTTGAGATTATTCTTTTTCCTGTGCATCACTTTGGAGGATTAGGGTTTCACATGGAATCTCTTTCACACTTCAATCACATGGAAATTCGCTTGTAGTGATCACTTATACTCTTCTCTTGGCATGCAAAGTGATAAATGAGAAGGTAAAGTTACCTTTTATATTCACACACTTTACTTTTTGATGTAATAAATGCACTTTCCTGAAATGTTTCAAAAACCCTATCTTCTCATACTACTTCACAATAATTCTTCTAGGAAAATTCAACATCATTAAATCTCTTTCAAAAATCCTTCCAAATCATTCACAATTCCCTAATACAACTTCTGACAATCTATTGGATGCCGACACTAGCTACTGGCAGGGGAGAATAGGATTTACTTGAAAGCTCCCCTTAGGCTATAATCCTTATATCAATTCTTGGAGGAATTTCCAGCACCAGGTTCTAGTGCGGACCCATCAATATCACTCTTTTTAACCCATTTCTTCTTCATTTGATTCTTTATCTCATCCACTTTCACTTTTCCTTTATCATTTATCTTCACATTCTTGTCCTTCTTTGTCAGACCCTTCCTATTCACATTCTTGTTTCTACAAAATCTTGCAATGTGACTGAATTTGCTGTAATTTTTGCACACAACATTTCTCTATGCAAACCTATTATTCCCTTATTTTCCTCTTGATCTGCACTGATTAGTAATGTCTCCAAACCTACCACATGCATAACATCTAATATTCCTTCTATTGAAAGAGTTATTCATCATACTTCTGCATTCACTTGATTTATGTCCATACTTATTGCAATTGAAACACTGACTGAAGAAAGATGGACCATTTTGATTCATTCTACTTCTACATTGAATAGCTTTATGACCAAATTTATTACAAACAAAAAAATTACCATTGAAATTTTGAGCATTAGGTTGTCTTACTGGAGACCTTCTAGGTTTTCTCTTATGATTTTTTGACTTAGGATTGCTTTGACCAGATCCAGAGCATTCACCTTTCTCAAATCTAAGACCTTTCTTGTTATCTTCCTTCCTCTGGCTTTTAAACATCGCATCAAGTTTAGTTGAGATAATATTGAACTTTTCCTTGTACTCATTTGCAATCACAAGTTCATTCCTAAGATGGACAATCTACTTTCCAAGTTCATCCTTATTGTGTTTGGATTGTTGCAGTTCAAGTTTTAGCTGGCCAATCTCACAATCAAGTCTACAACATTCATCAGATCTATCTTTCAAGGACTAATTAAGATTCTCTTCATTCTTCTTTCTTTGATCAATTTCCTTGGTCAACCCTATCACTATAGATTCCATCTCATGTTTCAGAACTGCATTGTCTTTTGTAAGTTTCTCACATTCTTCTATCTTCTCCTTCAAGTCTTGACTCAGGTGACCATCATCCATGCTTTTGATTTCTTTCTACTTTATTTGATCACAAAGTTCCTTTCTCTTTTCCTTGGACTTATTTAGTTTCTCTTTTAATGACTGAATGAATTTCTCAGCATCCTTAAGATTTGCTTTTAATTCTTGGACTTTAGATTTGGATTGATCAAGATCATCTAGTGCAACTAGAAGTTGTTGATGCAGACCACTAGAATCCATTGAATCACCTTCCCATATCTTCCTCAAGCTATTAAACTTCCTCTGAGGAACCAAACTATGATACCAATTATTGGAATCAAAGAACATTGAGAGGGGGGTGAATTAGTGTTCAACAATCTTTAACTTTAATATGTTCTTTCAACCAATTAATGCATTCAATCAAAAGAAAGATGCAAGAACACAAAAAAAAAACAACCACAACACCATAAAACCAATAATTTTATACATGGAAACACGGTCAAGGGAAAAACCATGGTGGGGATGAATCCATAATATGAGTATACTCAATTAGAAGTTTTAAAATGAGAATACACATGCATTTAGGCAAACTACCTAGAGCTTATTGCTCAAAAAAGAGAGGCTCAATGCCTACAAATGAATTACAATAGATCACTAAAGTGAATGAACTAAGAATAGAATATACAAATGGGTGATTATAGTTCTAGTTAAGTATATTAAGCACATTTTTCATACTTTGTCTTATCTTTCTTTGTTTCATTGCTCAAATAAGACCGTGAGCACAAATCTCTATCTTGCAAACGTGAAACTATGCACAATCAATCAATAACTTTTTTCACTCATTCAAAATAATAAATTATATCACTTTTATATATCCACAACAAGAAATAAAATCAATCGCTAGTTGGCTCAAGAACACTTAACACTTTATTCAAACATGTATGAACAATTGGCATAATTCAAGCTTTAATGCTAATACAAACCAAAAATGATTGTTCATACAGTACCATACATGTCAGCTAAATATCCTCGATCAGAAAAACAATCACCAAAACCACTCCATCAAATCCACACAAAGATCAACTACACAAGTTGGCTTGTTCTTAAATGGAAAATTGGAACCCAATACATAGAGGCTTGAATCTTGCACATGAATCACTACCAGAGACCAAAGTTCTAGAAAAAGGTATTTCAGACATCCATCTACCTTCCCTAAGCTCTGCAACACAAAATGTTAACCATAAAAGAAATACTAGCCAAAATACTGAACTCTGTCAGATGCTCTATTCTAAGCTTGTTGGACTTGAACAAATCTCCAATATGACTTCCGGTATGATCTAATACAACAACATGGATGGGTACACTAGCTTGGATTGCCATCATTGACAACACCAAATGACCTATGCAGTGTCTCTTTCCAACATAGTCTACTTCATGATCCTATCCTTTCTTCCATACCATATCCACCTCAAAATCAACTTGCATCTTCTTCCCAAAGCAACAAGTATCACATTAGTCAAAATATTTATCAAGGCAAATAGTTAGGTCTCCATATCAAAGAAAATCCTAACTATCATAGCCTCGGTTACATACCTCATTCTCAAGGTTTTGGTATCCCTACAAAATCTAAGTCCAAATATACACCTTCCCCTTCATCCCTTATGTCTATCTTAGGTTTGTATATCCCTCCATCCATTAGCTCACAACCCACATATCTTTTCATAAATAAAGATAATCAAATAAACACATTTTCAAGAACCTTCCATCCATCCAAAAGACCTCCATACCATTCCTATCCACCCATGAGTCATATCCGTCTTCCAAGCAATTTGGATGCCAAGCATAAAATCCATAAGTTCGACAATCCACATATATTCAAGGATCAACATGACCCATCTAATCTACATGTTAAAACAAAGAAAACTATGATCCAAAAAGAAAAAGAAATATGAAAAAGGCCAAAAAAGGCCCATTGAGAAAAAGAAAGAAAGGTCAAAAGTCATATGGGTTCCTAATTTACTTGTATAAGCAATGCATTCCAAGGAACGAAAAAAGAAATAAAACTCAAAAACCATGTGGGTTCCCAAGCGGCTCCTCGAACAACAACATCTTAAAGAAAAATTAAAGTTGGCATCCAAAATTTCTATTCCTCCATCTAAATATCCCTCACCTTTAAAATCTAATCCTCCATCATCTTCCTTATCTATTTTGGGTCCTTATTTCCCAAAATCCATAGCTACTCCTTTGTCCAAATCTCAAAATCTGAAATCTCCTTTTCCTACATTACTCCACCACCTCTAAAGGTATGTACCAATGTTGATCTTCCCAACATTTTCATCTACTCATGCACACATCTTCAAATATCTCATCCATTATCCAACACCTATCTTCCATCCTTCCTTCCCTATTATCCAATCATTTGCATAGATCCATCATAGTTCCATCCAATAATCTATTTCATCTTCCTTTATCTATCATCCTACCAATGTCTTTGAACATACCTTCAATAGCCCTAGTCTAATGCAACACATATATCAAAGGTACCATCCAAACAATGAGATTGTTGAGTCCTTCTTCCATCTCCTATCATGCATCCATTATCTTCCAAAAAGTCATATATATATATATATATAAATGATCCTAAAAAAGTTAAAAAAATTGAAAAAGGTGTTAGACAGTTCAAATAACTGGAAGACAATTGAGAGTGGGGGGGGGGGGGGCGTGAATCAATTGTCACTAGATTACTAGAACTTTAAGCAATTAAAACTTTAATACCAAAAACAAAAAGATCAATACCGGAATTCATAAACCAAATACCAAAATAGAAGATAAACCAATTAAGCATAAACAACAATCAGAGAATAAATACCATCCACATGACACATAGATTTGTACGTGGAAAACCCGATAAAGAGAAAAACCATAGTGGGAAGCCTACCCAAAGTCAGATAATACTTTTGTAGTAAGTATGTGATTACAATTGAGGGGCATGCACTTGCAAGAAGGCCAACAACCTAGAGCACACTGCTCATCACAAAAGGAGTCTCACTAACTACATAGAAATCCAAACTACAATCCGAAAGAATGAACTACAAAGATAGCATCTCTTATGCCCGAGTATAGTTCTGGTTAAGCTCAATATCAGAGGACTAAATCCTCTTACATAAACCCAAATCAATCACCAATGATCGACCAAATCCTCTACCTAAATGATTATTAGATTATTTGCTCCTTACATATTCATATCTCGTACACACATATGATCTACAATGAGATCTTACGTCATATATATACAAACCCTCAACCAAAATCAATAAGGTCGGCCACTAGACAATAAAACAATTACATAATTACAAAACATGTCATCCACAGACTAAACAAATAATATCCAACCCATAAGACATCCTGGAAACACATCGAGAAGTCCAATCTACATGTTACATTAAGCTGATCCATAACCTAGATAATATCGAGACCCAATATAGGTCCACACATGCTAAAGAAATTATCCCAATCAACCAAGTCTCGAACACGATCACCATCAACATCGTAAATCTCCACTAGAAGCCACACCAACACTACTTATGCATATCATCAAAGATCTTCAACAAAGCTCTGCCAATGAAACCCTCACAGGAACAACAAACCAAGCTTATTAGCAAGAAGGATAGCATTCGATCACTAGATATAAACCAACCAGAAACCAAACAACCTACCGTGACCAGAAGGATACTAGTAAAGCAACCAAAACTGCTAGTATTGACATCAATGACAAAACATCAATGCAACACATGATCAATTCCTCCAAATGGCCAACAATCTCCCCCTTTGGTATTGATGGAAACACTATGTGTGAAAAGAATCCAAGTGCCAGGAAATGCCAAACAAGTCTCCCCCAATGGAAGACAACCAACAATCTCCCACACAAAGATATAGCAATGAAGTTCTGAAATAAAGACCAAACTCCTCCTTTGAATGATATCTATGTAAAGCTCCATTTTTAACATATATCTCTCCCCATTTGACATAAATGCTAGGAATTTGACAAAAATATCAAAGAAAAAACAAAAACCACTAAATCACAAGGCTAACTATTCCCCCTAAGCAATAGCATCCCCACATCAATCCAAAAAGAATGATATCTCTGATAATGCATACCAGACTGATGCCAAATAGCATCAACCAGTTCTCTACCGGAGGGGCAAAAACCCCTAGTTTGTCTCTCAGGTACTCAAATGATTCTTTAGGCAAAGGTTTAATTAAAATATCTGCAATCTTCTCTTTAGTGTTCACATAAACCAATCTAACCTCTTTTTCTTCCACCTCCTTCAAAAAGTTATACTTTATAGATATGTGCTTTGTCTTAGAGTGAAATATCAGATTCTTTGATATGTCTATAGCGGAAGAGTTATCACAGTGAATAACTACCATGCAATGCAATGCACTGTTATGTCCTTCAATATTTGCTTCATCCATAAGACTTGTGTATAGTTAGTAGTAGCAACAACATACTCAGTTTCAGCAGTAGATAAAGAAGTACATGATTGTTTCTTGTTGATCCATGAAACCAACTTCTTTCCAAGAAAGAAAGCTCCACTGGAAGTACTTTTCTGGTCATCAACATCACCTGCCCAATCTGCATTGGTTTCTCCTTTGATATGTACTATGTTGAATGTATAGACTGATGTGATCATTTCTTCTCTCCAGTAGATATGAGGTAGATTAGCTTCCATCATCATAGTTCTAGCAACATCCAAGATAGTTTTGTTCTTCCTTTCCACAACTCCATTTTGCTGAGGTGTTTAGGGAGCAGAAAATTGTCTCCTTATACCATGCTTCTCACAAAAGTTATTAAACTCACCGGATGTGAATTCTCCACCATGATTTGACCTTAAACATTTAATCTTCAATCCTATCTCAGTCTCAACTTTAGCCTTAAAGATTTTAAAATTTTCAAAAGCCTTAGATTTCTCCCTTAGAAAAGTAACCCACATCATTCTAGAATAATCGTCAATGATTAGCATAAAATATCTATCACCTTGAAAACTTTTAGCTCTAGCAGGGCCACACAAATCAGTATGAATAAGATCAAGAACATCATTAGATTTGTCTTGTATACTCTTAAAATAGGTTCTGACATGTTTTCCCATTTGACATTCCTTACATACCGGATTATAGGGCTTCATAATCTTAGGTATATCTCTAACTGCCTTAGTTGAACTAATTTTTACAATGCAATCAAAATTCACATGACATAGCCTTTTATGCCATAGCCAATTCTCATCAATTTGTGCAATCAAACATGTCTTCTCACATGTCTTCTCACTCGAATTCAAATGAAATATATTACCTTTTATCTATGTATCGGTTGCAATCTCCAAACTAGATCTATTAATGATTTTGTATTTTCCATCCTTGAACTATAATTGAAATCCCTTATCCACCAATTGTCCTACAGTCAAAAGATTATGCCTTAAAACTTCAATATAATAAACATTATCAGTATTGTGCTTACCATCCAATGATATAGTTTCTTTTCCCTTGATCATACATGTTTTGTCATCTCCAAATCTAACCAGACTGCCATCAAATTCTTGCAAAGATAGAAACTTTCTCTTATCTCCAGTCATATGATGTGAACATCCGCTATCAATTACCCATTCATCCTTATCTTCAGTTTTAGCAGCAAGTACCTTCTCTTTAGGTACATTCTCTTCCAGTTCTAGAACATCTTCCTTGATAGTCAGGAACACCCATTCCTTTCTATTATTGGAACCACTAGCAGAGTCTTGTGTTGGTTCATCATTAGAATTAGTCACACCTTCCTCATCCGCTATGTAGCATGATTTGTCTCTATTTTTCCTGTACTTATACTTGTTCTGATATCCACAGTTAGGCTTAAAAGCTCTTCTATCTCTCTCTTAAAATCTTGAATTACTTTTAGGACATATAGATACAAAATGACCTATCTTATTACATGTAAAACATTTAAAAGGTGTTTTTCCTTCATACTTACTTCCTATTGGTCCTTTATGTACTCTTCTAGAAAATAGGGCTTCAAGTTTCTCAAATTCTTCATCTTCTCTCTTCATATCATCCAATTCCTTTGCATACAAATCTTTCCAATCTTTCTTTCTAGTTGATGATGTAGATGCATGAAAAGCAGGTTCAGACTTCACATCTCTAGAAGGTCCAAATTCTTCAAGCTCAAAAGTAGATAATTTCCCAACCAAGGTATCTCTATTGACAGAAGTATTATCCAATGTTCTTAATTCATTAATTGTAGTATCCTTTATCTTGTAAGCCAGTAGAAAAGCTCTTAGAACATTAGAAACAATTTCATCTTCACTGAAAGTTCCACCACAACATTGAATTCCCATAATAATTTCATTTACCCTTTCCATGAATGCAGTAATCCTTTCATCTACTTCCATCTTCAAGTTTTCATATCTCACCTGATAACCATCAAGTAATCTTCACAGTAGAGTCACCTTCATTAAGAGTCTCCAACTTGTCCCATATAGCCTTTGCAAATGATTTGTCAGTTAATCCCATTATTTGCTAATCAAAAAGTGCACACAAGAGGGCTTCTCTTTCTCTACAATCATTCTCAAGCTCCTTATCCAACTTTTCAAGAGGAGGGTTGCCAGATGCCGTATTATAAGGTGTAACACCATTCTCTATGATTTCCCAAATTTCCTTACCAAAACATCTCAGATGAGTCTCCATCTGAATCTTCCATACTCTATAATTTGTTCCATCAAGCCTAGGAATATCTCTCCGAAAGATAGCAATAGATGAACCGGATGAACTTGAGCTGTTAGTTGCCATAGGATCTTCCTCAAGTGGTTAAGCTTTTTTAGAGAGGACCAACACTCTGATACCAATTGTTAGATAGTTCAAATAATTGGAAGAAAACTAAGAGGGCGAGGGGTGAATCGGTTGTCACCAGATTACCAGAACTTTAAGCAATAAAAAATTTAATACCAAAACCCAAAATATTAATACCAGAATGCATAAACAAAATACCAAAATAGTAGATAAACCAATTAAGCATAAACAAAAATCAGAGAATAAATACCATCCACATGACACCAAGATTTGTACGTGGAAAACCCGGTAAAGGGAAAAACCATGATGGGAAGCCTACCCATAGTCAGATAATACTTCTGTAGTAAGTATGTTATTGCAATTGAGGGACCTACACTTGTAGAAAGGCCAACAACCTAAAGCACACTGCTCATCACAAAAGGAGTCTCACTGACTACATAGAAATCTAGACTACAATCCAAAAGAATGAACTACAAAGATAACATCTCCTATTCCCGAGTACAGTTCCGGTTAAGATCAATACCAGAGGACTAAATCCTCTTACATAAACCCAACTCGATCACCAATGATCGACCAAATCCTCTGCCTGAATGATTATTACATTTTTCGCTCCTTACATATCCATATCTCATTCACACATATGATCTAGAATGAGATCTTACATCATATATATCCAAACCCTTGACCACAAGCAATAAGGTCGGCCACCAGACAATAAAACAATTACATAATTAAAAAAAATGTTGGCCAGAGACCAAACAAATAATATTCAACCCATAAGACATCCTGGAAACACATCAAGAAGTCCAATCCACATGTTACATTAAGTCGGTCCATAACCTAGATAATATTGGGACCCAATATAGGTCCACACATGCTAAAGAAATGATCCCAATCAACCAAGTCTCGAACATGATCACCATCAACATCCCGAATCTCCACTAGAAGCTGCACCAACATCACTTATGCATATCATCAAAGATCTTCAACAAAGCTATGCCAGTGAAACCCTTGCTGGAATAACAAACCAAGCTTATCAGCAAGTAGGATAGCATTCAATCACCAAATCAAAACTAACTAACTGAACATGAAACTGAGTAGCATGAATAAGCCAATTCCATAACCCAAACATACCAGAGCATACCAGATCATCATGATCTAAACTAATCAGAAACCAAACAACCTACCAGAACCAGAAGGATACCAGTAAATCAACCAAAATAGCTAGTGTTGACATTAATAAAAAAACATCAATGCAACACATAATCAATTCCTCCAAATGGCCAACAAAAGGATCCTCAAAAAAGAAAAAAAGAAAAAAAAAATCCACCTTGATGAAAACCTGCCAAACATGCATCTTGAGTGACCAAAAAAAAACATAAAGAGAAATTATTTGTCCATTGGTAAAAACCTGGCAAACTACCCAATGTGCCTTTCAAATTCACAATAATGGCTATCAACAACTACCTCCACTTCTGTTGCAATATTTCATGGTGGAAGAATGCCGCAAAAAAATTGAATTTTTAGGTCTTCTCTATTTGCTTCACCACAAAATTGGTAAAGAATCTTTGTTCTTCCTTTTCTTCTAAATTTTTTTTGAGTGTTCACTTTTTCCAAGTTTGGGTTCTCAAATTGGATTTGTTAGATATGGATCACTATCTAAAAAATTACAAAGTTCCTGTGAAGCCAAGGAAAGGGGAACTACTGCTTGCTGAACCATTTGATGATGGGGAATTGGGAAATGTTTTTAAGGTTTCTTGCCCTGATAGGTTATATGCTATCAAGAAGCTAATTGGGGAAGGAATTCTATCCCCTCGAGCACCTAGGTTGTTATTTCCTTTTTAGTTATTATCAATTTTCTTGTCAAACTATTTGGATGCATTGCAATATTTTGAACTGTTAAAGATTATAGTTGATGACTCTGTTCACCCTGGGTTTCTCAAGAAGGGTGAGCTTCTTAAATGTGTGCCAGAATATAATCTAGGAGATGGAAATAGCTATATCTTGGGTATTTTTCCAAGATGGGATTTGAAGTATACAAAATTTGGTGATATTTTTGATGCATTCATTTTATCTCTATGTAATGATGCTCTCTGGGTTATCTATAGTGCTTTGCAAAAAAATCATCATGAGATGGATGTTGCAAGGGTGAAAGTTCTTAAAGATAAGTAATTTGAAATTTCCTTTCTCCTTGCTCATCTGCTATGCCATCATGCACAAGCTTCTCCAACTGCTGTAGAAAAACAAGAAGGTTCCAAAAAATGAAAGCAACAAGGTTTCCATTGTGAAGCTTCCTCTTCAAGAAAACAAGCTCGACGCTAGGGAAGCTATAAATGATAAATTTTGCACATTATAATAGGGATTCTGTTTAAATCCTTTCCCCAGTCTCTATTTTCTCTCAAATCTTGTATATATATAATATGTATCTCTAACGGTATACTAGATATTTGTCATATTTTCAACTATGACTTATATTTCCTCTGCTGACAGATCTTTAGCTTGTTCTATATGTTTTATTTCTTAGCAGTTATATTACTATGTTATGAGTTGCAAATTATTTCAATTATCTGGACAATGGCCAATATGATAATTCTAGCATTTTGTAACCTTTTATTTTTATAATATAAATATGTTGCTTATGCCTTTTACTGAAAAAAAAAACTTGGCAAACAGGCACCTTGGACAAGTACCATGATGAAAACCTAGCAGACGGGCATCATGTGTAATCCTTCATTTCCTTGCATTCCACACTCGGGGGTAGGTTTCATTCATGATATCCTACCTATCATATCTTCCATCATTCCTCATCCTCCACTATCCACCATCCCTACATACATACATATTCCCCTTTTTTCACTTTTGATCTTGACAATGTTTGGAATCTTCCTAAGCATTATGCATTCTATCTATTTCACCATACCTATATCCATTTTGTCCATATTTCTTTTGTTGTCATACCCTTTGCCTATCCATATCTCTTATCCATTTTTTATCTTTCTTGTCATATCCATGTCCTATCGCTATCTCCATCAATACTTTCTTTTTCATCCTTGATCTTGAGAAAAACTAAGGAAAAAAAGAAAAATGCAAAAATATGGTTTCAAATACCTCTTGACATGTCCCTTCATGTGTACCACATGCCATTCAATGCACCATGCCATTACTTTTTCTTGTTATGTCTAATCCCTTATCTTGGCAAAAACATGTTATCCCATCATCGAATAGTCATTGGTGTTGGCATTCCACACTCTTATGAGAATAGTTGATGTTGTCATTGATGGGAACCAACAGGAAACTCACCAGCAATTGGTTTCTACATGCCCGACATCACAAACTTCATACATCGACAGACACTGGCACCAATAGGCACTTCACCAACATTTAGATTACATCGGCAACAAAGCATACCAACACTCTAGCCGACATGGGATGAACTTTTGTTTATTGTAATAGAATTATCTTTTATAAGCCGACATGGTATATTATAAAAGAATCATATATGTATGAGATCTTATAGGTTATTTTGATGAGAGACACATATAGGATATGATATGTATGGTAGAAAATAATTGTTTAGTGACAGTGAAGGTTTTTGGATAAGGTATCTATCTGAGCTTAAACCAGTACTGAACTTGACATTAGAGATGTTGTTTTGAGTAGTATATTGTATTGGATTTAATTATCCATTTTGTAGTCAGTGTGACTCTTTATTGAGCAATGAGCTCTAGGCTGTTGGCCTCCCTACATGTGCAGGCCCCTTATTGTAAGTAGTATTTATTCATTGGCCAGTGAGTAAATATTATGGGTCACAAATCCCACCGAGGTTTTTCCAACATTGGGTTTCCTCGTTAAATATCTTGTGTTATGGTGTGTTTCTATGTTGTCTCTATTATTTCTGTTTACTGCATTAATTCTTATTTACCAATACATTGTTTTGGGATGCAAAGTTATAAATAATTTTAAATATTCTGCTAACCAGTTAGACACTGATTCACCCCCCTCTCAGTGTCTTTGGGACTATCATTGAATCTAACAATTGGTATCAGAGCTTGGTCCTCTATTTGCAAAATCCTAATAGCTTGAGGGAGATTTTGACACCGGTATAGATGGAGAACTTAAGAAAATAGTTGGGAGGAGCTCTTGAAGATTTTGATGCAGAAAAATTGAAGAATATCAAACTTGAAGATGATCTGAGGATTGCATAGGAATTCATTAAAGGACTTCAAGAGAAATTTGTTATAGCACAAAATAAAAGAAAGGAACTTCATGAGAAAATGCAAAATGATGATGATGAAAAAGAAACTCTTAGAGACATTGCAAATAAGTTGAGACAAGAAAATAGTAATATGAAGAATGAAATGCAAGATATGACTATGAGGTTATGTAAGGATATTGAAGATAGAAAGAAGAATGAAGAAGACTTGACTAGGAGACTTAACGATGCTGGAAATGAAAATCTAAGACTTGGTAATGAAAATGATATGCTAAAGACAGATCTGATTCACATGCAACATGATAAAGCTGAGCTTGTGAGACAAGTTGGAATTCTGGAAAGTGAGTTGGTTATTGCAAATAAACACAAAGACAAATTCAAGAAAAGTTCAGAAGAACTTGATGACATGCTTAAAAGATAGAAACCTGATGGAGATACAAATGGACTTGGATTTGAAATTGGAGAAAGTTTCGGTAATGCAAATAATCAAGATCAAAACAAACTGAAAAGAAAACCTAATGCTTATAAATTTAATGGGAAATGTTTCAATTTCAACAAATATGGTCACAAAGCAAATTAGTGTAGATTTAGAAATAATCAGAATATAAACTCACCCACCGGTCAATGTTCCAAATGCAACAAAGTTGGTCATAATTCAGAAAATTGTAGAATGAATGTGAAATGCTATGTTTGTGGAAGGTTTGGGCATTTATCTAATCAATGCAGATCACAAACCAGTCAAGGATATGGTAAAGCTATTCAGAGGAATAATGTAACTTGTTATGCATGCAACAAAATTGGACATATTGCAAAATTCTGTAGAAGCCAGAATGCACTGCCGAACAACAAAAGATCTAGTTTGAAGGGCAAAGAAAACGTAGATGAAGTAAAGCAATAATTTTCAAAACAATGGATTAAGAAGAGTGATCAAAGAACTAATGAAACTATCTTTGTACCAGTAGAACATAATAATCCTCCACCGGTAGGAGATTCTTCATCTAACTGAGGAACAATCCTTAGGGGTATTGCAGCAAGTTGAAGATCATACATTCTACCCTCGATTGATAGTGAGAAGACACATTTCTTCTTTATTGGTGGATGTGTTAAGTTTTCACTTAATCGATGAGCATTTAAAGCGGTTGTTGAAAGATATTTCATTATATAACATCAGAGAACCCTCATTTCTGAACTCACTGAGCATTCAAACAATCAGAGAGTGCGAAACTGAGCAACGACATTCTAAGGTGAAGTTGCGAAGTGATTTTCAGGCATTCAGAATTTCGGTTAAGAGGTATTTATCTTTGAAATGGCTTCCTCATCTTCTGTTCCTGAGTTTATTTCGAACCCTACCATTGTAGAAAATGTCAAACGCCCTAGACCCGTATTCAATATTATCCTTGAGATTGCAAAACAAGATGATTCTATAGGATCTTTTTCAAAAATTTGAAAGGGTGTAGCACTTGCAGAAGACCCTAGAATCTACATACATTGCAACATAGAAAACCTAGGGGCTGAGAATTTGAAGAAAATATTTAATGAGGTTATTACTAATGGAAATGGAGTGATTAAACCTGAACATAAAATTGTGGAAGACTTAGGTTTTGTAGAGATTCTAAAAATTCCCAAATTTCCAAAGGAAGTTGTCAGACTTGTATTGAGCATAGTCCATGGAGAATTCATGTGGTTAGAGTCAGTTTGCAAGATAACCAAGGATGCAATTAAGGGAGTTACTGGCTTACCTTCAACCCATAGTAGGCCTGATAAAATCAAGAAGATACCTAACAGAGGAGTCATGGATTTAATTGGAGCCACATATGATAACAGGTCACTTAGAGTGAATGATGTCAAGGATATAAATGTGATATATGTGAGTATGGTACTAGGATACAAAGCAACTCATGCAAATAGACTAAATTCTGTTTCTAGTCTATGTATTCATAGTGCATATGAGATGGTGAATGAGGAAACCATAAAGGAGAGAGTTGAAAAAGAGAAAAACACATTCTTTGAAGACACCATAAAGAAATGTACCGATCATGTGGATACACTTTTACTGGTACTCAATTCTACAATTTTGGAGTATAAGGAGTTATATAGGGAAGCATGTAAAACTCACTGTTTGACAAAGGACATTGATGAGGAGATCAAAAAGACACAAAAGGAAATTGATGACATTGAAGATAATATAATAAGTTCATCTGGACTTATATCAGTTTTTGAGTAGGAAATGGTAGTTTTTTAGGAGAAGTTGGGAAAAATTGAGAAAGAGAAGGCAAGAATAAGGTCTAATGCTTGGGAACTAAAAGATAAACTTGGTCTGAGGTTGGATAATCTAATTACTTAGAGAGTTGAATTATCTAAGGAAACAGTTCAAGGAGAGCAATCACCGGTATGATCCAGAAGACTGAGGCAACTCTTACTAAGAGCAACAAGTTTATGAAGAGTCTGAATATGATTTTGGCAGACATCTTTCAGATTATAACCAACCAGTTACAAAATTTGAGGTAGCATTTTTGTACTCTTTTGATTATTTATGACATCCTTTGTCATTGATGTCAAAGGGGGAGTAGTGGTGAGAAAAATGCATGTACAGAGGAGATCACTTGCTAAGGGGGAGCACATCTTTTTGGATTTTAGTTTTGGGATATCAATTTTGGATTTTTCTCATGAGTGTTGCCATCAATGCCAAAGGGGGAGATTGTTGGCATTCTACACTCTTATGAGAATAGTTGATGTTGTCATTGATGGCAACCAATTGACAACTCACCGACAATTGGTTTCTACATGCCCGACATCACAAAATTCATACACCGCCAGACACCGGCACCGACAGGCACTTCACCAACATTTATATTACATCAGCAACAAAGCATATCGACACTCTAGCCGACATGGGATGAACTTTTGTTTATTGTAATATAATTATCTTTTATAAGCCAACATGGTATATTGTAAAAGACTCATATATGTATGAGATCTTATAGGTTATTTTGATGAGAGACACATATAGGATATGATATGTATGGTAGAAAATAATTGTTTAGTGATAGCGAAGGTTTTTGGATAAGGTATCTATTTGAGCTTAAACTAGTACTAAACCTGGCATTAGAGATGCGGTTTTGAGAAGTACATTGTATTGGATTTAATTATCCATTTTGTAATCAGTGTGACTCTTTATTGAGCAGTGAGCTCTAGGCTATTGGCCTCCTTGCATGTGCAGGCCCCTTGTTGTAAGTAGTATTTATTCATTGGCCAGTGAGTAAATATTATGGGTCACAAATCCCACCGAGGTTTTTCCCACATCGAGTTTCCTCGTTAAATATCTTGTGTTATGGTGTGTTTCTATGTTGTCTCTATTATTTCTGTTTACTACATTAATTCTTATTTACCGGTACACTATTTTGGGATGCAAAGTTATAAATAAGTTTAAATATTCTGCTAACCGGTTAGACACTGATTCACCCCCCCCCTCTCAGTGGCTTTGGGATTGCCATTGAATCTAACAACTGGCAACTTCGATCTACCGTTATAAAATCCCACTATTTTCCTTCTATCTATTTTTATTTGGCTAGTCCATTCATCCATCCATAATGTACCTTCCCTGTTAGTTACTTAGGGCAAATAAATACATTTTTCCAAAACAACCTAAAAATTGCATGAAGTCCCGAAAAAAACCTAAAAAATGTAAAAAGTCCTAAAAAAACCTTTAAAATGTATATAGTCCTTAAAAAATTAAATAAAATCCAAATAATGTCTTGCAAAAAATCTAAAAACATTTGTAAAACGTCTTGAAGAAATCATACAAAATTAAATAACCCTAAAAACCCTTAAATTTGAAATCCAAAACCCAAAAAATAACACTTGTTTCATTTCATTAATAAGTTGTCTCTTGTGAATATAGATATTATAGTAAACACAAATATAAAACATGTAAACATTGTGTTTCACAAATCATGCAACAACAG
This sequence comes from Cryptomeria japonica, assembly GCF_030272615.1. Lineage (NCBI taxonomy): Eukaryota > Viridiplantae > Streptophyta > Pinopsida > Cupressales > Cupressaceae > Cryptomeria > Cryptomeria japonica. The sequence continues at coordinate 359,341,046 of NC_081409.1, forward strand.
ACAAACTATCCAATCACATCAGTAATCAGACATATCAAGTTTGTGTTATCAAACAGCATCGACATTGTTAGTCCTCTATCAAATTATCATATGCCTTATACCGGGTGTGAGATACTCAAAACGAGACAGTGTCCATCTTAAATGAGGTACTTCATTCTTAAAACAAGACATCATGATCATCCTATCAAACAAACAATCAACTTTGACAACTAGATTAGAATGGGAGTTGACTTGCTTGGTCTAATGAGTATTATCTTTCATTGATTTATCTTTTGTCATGTTCCTATGCTACTCAACAATATTTGCAAGTTATTAGAGTGGCTATGATGGTTCATGGTCTCTTTTGTTATATTTTTTTTCTTGTGGGATATTTTTATGACATTATGGGGCACATATGTATTGGGTGTCTGTGTTGGCATGTTCACTTTGTGGCTATCACACATACCTTGACCTTTAACATACAAAATGTTTTAGGATGGATTGGAGCATTCCTTATCTACAATGTGTCTATTTTCACAAAGAGATTGCATTATCTCTCTAGCTTATATTTTTCATGGTGTGATGCATCCACTTTCCATATTAAATAGAGCTCTCTAATGATAAAGTGCACTTATGAAAGTAAGGTTTCATCATTAGTATCTCTTCTCTGTCTAAGTTCTATCTCCTACTAACACTTCTTTTGTCAATCCTCATGGCCCTCTTGGTTTCATGATCTGGTGTACAAAAAAACAAATGTGTCCTACATTCATAATATTTCAGGGCATAAAATTATCATAATCATGCATCTAATATAGTCATAACATTTATTGCATACATCGACTCATCGTACATACACATGTTAGTATCATCGAATGACATCATAACATTACATTATAATCATTACATTACATAGCATCTTTTCATAGCATCACATCATAATACAACATGACATGACATAAGAATATCGTAACATAAGAATAACATAAGCATCTCATATAGTCTCATATAGTATCTACATCATATATATCATAAAATGTATCAGAGTACAAAAATTAGAGTATCTGTATCAAGTGGAGCTCATAGACTCCGTGCAAAGAAAAAAGAGTACAATAAATGTAAAAGTCTCTTTGTCACTGAAAAGACTCAACTAGTGCTCCCTCGATCCTCTTGGACCTTGTCCTAACTTGAGGATGAAGATCCTTCTATCCCTAGTCTTGCCTTTCTTGACCAAGGTGGCCTCAATAGTCTTATCACTCCTGCATTGCTCTATATCCTCTAGGGGTGTGTCCTGCTACATGACCTACTCGAAGCTTGAACTACTCAATATAATGGTGCCCTATACTTTGGTGGTACCACAAACTCATAAAATTACCTCCAATACCTGATCTCCTATCTTGTGTGTAGCATCTGATCTAGTGTGCCTTGCATGGTAAGATCCTATACCCCATCAATAAAATCCTGGACAATCTCATCTGCTCTTTGTGCCCTGGAAAAAGTTGTGTCTTGAGAGGCTATAAGTGTAGATCTCTCTACTATAAACATGTCTCTCTTTTCCAATAGTGATTCTCTCTTTGTAGTTGACCGATCTCTCTTTACTATTAGAGTTGCTTGCTCTATTTCCCAGGCTATCCTATTCACTATGTTTCGAGAGGCTATGAGGGTAGCCCTCTCTATTGTCAACTGATCCCTCTACTATTAGTTGATCTCTCTCTATTGTCAATTTGTCCATCCCTGCAATCAAATATGCTCACTTGGCATCCCAAGTTGTCTTGGCTGCCTCAAATGTTGCTACCTATCTTTGTAGTGTTGTGGGAATTATATCATTTCTGTTTGAACTCCAATTTCATTTATGTTTGCATTTTTCGAATCTTGGCATTATTTTCAACAAATTGACCTCTTGTTCCAATTTTTTGATTAATTTTTTGAGGGGGAAACCTTGTAAGTGGTTATGGTTGGGGAAGCTTTAAATGTGATTTTTCTAAATTTTCTTTCAAACAATGCTCTAAATCATATTGTCTCAAAGAGGGGCAAAATTTAGACACTAAAAAATAGTTCAATGCCTACATCTCCCTTTTTAACATGCCTTTTTGTCACACGTTTGGTTTTCACCATTTGTCCATCCTATGTCATTCTTCTATCCTCTAATTTAATCATTTTTTATCTATTTCCTATCATTTTGACCTAAATCATCATTCTTGACATCTCGATTAAGCAATTTTGTTAGCTACCTAATTTCATGTCTTTTGGCATTATTTTGTCTCAATTTCATGTCCTTTGGCATAAATTTTTCCCCAACTTCTATCCTATGACATCAATTTGACCTAATCTCAGTCCCTTGATGTTAGTTTGACCTAATTCCTTCCCATGGTTAATTAATCATTTAATTAATTAAGCCTCTTTTATGATAACATATCCCTCTTTTGATAAATACATATATTATTTATTTATCCTAATTTCCTTTCACAATTAAATAAATATTTAATTGGCTAATTTTCCAATTACAAGTGAATTAATAAATCTAAATTTATTAATTCTATCTCCATTTCTAGCTTCACTTCTAACTCCCCTTATCTCCTCCACTTTCCCACTTGTCTCCACTTATCTTTTATTTCACTCTACACTTGCAAATGACAACTTTCCCATTTCATTCCACTTAACTCAATCTCTCCTTTGATCTTGTCCATTGATCAAATTTGATCTTGATCGTCGATTTGATCTTTGAATGCTATAAATTGAGCTCTCATTGCTCATTCTCATAACCACACTTTTTGAATACCCTCGTGATCACGTTGCATAAATCACCTAGCTTTTTGTCATATATGCACTTTAAACTATTGAGATATATACACCTTTAGATAGAAAAAAAGAATGATGAAGCAACACCTAAGGAATGCATTTTTGTGATATCATTGAGTTTATGTTTGTTTTGCATTTTGTTTCGATGTCTTTATCAGTTTGATTAGGATTAGTATGCATGGTTTTTAGCTTCATGGTGGCTTTTGAATTTCATGCTTTGTTATAACTGATTTCCTAGTCGATAGAACCATAACATATAATATTCAAAAAGTAGAGGAATACAAGACATTCTTCCATAGAGACATTAAATATTGTTTCTTGCATATAGAAACTTCCACTATACCAATCTTCCAAAAACACCACAACATCTTCATCAATACCAGAACATTTGACATTGTATATAAATACTCTTTCATATAGATAGGAACATCTGCTATATTATTCTTACTTCCATATCAATAAAATATAGGTTGACTTCAATGACAACAAGGCACAACAACTCTAGTTTCCAACAGGATAGGATGTCACCACTAATCTTTGTTTAATAAACTAAAAAGTCTCTTTGGGAAGAGGCTTTGTAAAGATATCTACCACCTATTCTTTGGTAGTAACATATTCCATCTTCACTTGTTCTTCTTCAAATTTTTCCCTCATGAAATGGTATTTGATGGGAACGTGTTCATTCCTTGAGTGCATTACTAGATTTTTGGAAATATCAATGGCACTTGTGTTATCACAAAATATAGGTTTTATGTGGTCATGATACACTTTGATATATCTCAACTTTTGACACATCCAAATAACCTAAGTACAATATGAAGTTATTGCTATGTCCTCTGCTTTAGTAGTGGATAGAGAGACTAAATCTTGTTTCTTACTAGACCATGAAAAATGATTGTTTCTTAATAAGAATGCATTTCCACTAGTACTCTTTATATCATCTAAACTACTTGCCTAGTCAACATTTGTATATTCCCTTAATGTGAAGAATTCAAATTTAGAGTACAATAAGTCACAATCCAATGTTCCTTTTAAATATTTGAAGATTCTCTTCACTACTTGTACATGTGTATCTTTAGGATTTGCTCGAAACCTTGATACAATGCCAATTGCATTAATACTATCTAGTCTTGAGGTTGTCATATATATAGAGAGAGAGTCTAGTTTTCTTTGAGAGTATCATACTTGGCCTACACCCTATGACCATTGGTGTACTTACAGGATTGCATTCCTCCATTCTAAACCATCTTAACATCTCTTTAGCATATTTTGTTTGTGAAATGAAAATTCCATTGCTAAATTGAGAGACTTGTAGTCCTAAGAAAAAATAAAGTTCACTCGACAAGGGCATTTCAAACTCTTTTTGCATCTTTTGAGCAAAATCTTAGCACAATTTGTTTTTCTACCTCCAAAGAGATATTGTCAACCTATAGCACAACAATTCATTGATGTTCATCTTCAATTTTCAAGTAGAGATTATTTTTTCCTTCACCTCTCTTGAAACCTTGATCTTGCAAGTATTTATCCAGTCTAGAGTACCAAACTCTAGGAGCTTTATTTAATCCATAGAGAGCTTTATTGAGATTGCATACATAGTCTTTGTGATAAGGTGAATCCTTAAACTTGTTCAATATAGACCTTTTCTTCTAGATGTCAATTAAGGAATGTTGACTTGACATCCATTTGGTAAAATTTAAAGTTTTTTGAGACAAGAAAATGCTAGGAACATCCTTATAGCCTCGAAATGTGCAATGAGAATGAATGTTTCTTCAAATTCAGCTACTTCCACTTGTACATAGCCTTTACATACTAATATTTCTTTATTTTTAACCACCCGACCTTTTTTATTTAGTTTATTTTTGAAAGCCCATTTGGTACCAATCATATTTTTGTTCTTGGGTCTTGGGAAAAGTTCCCAAATTTCATTTATCTCTATTTGGTTTAAATCTTCTTCCATGGCTCTTACCCAATGTATGCCTTGGCTAGCTTCCATGAAAATTTTTGGTTCAACCATAGAAAGTAAATCCATGTGCTTTGGTGAGGTTTTCAATATTCCTCTTCTTTGAATTCCACCGATAACTAAGTCTTTTGGATGATTTATTTGAACAAAATTTGAAGGTATTTTGGGTGCCTTTGTTGGTGTAATATACTTCTCATTTTCAGCTTATTTTTCATCTTCTTCTTTGCAACTCTCTTCCTCTTCATGGTCAATATATTGAGTTATTTCTTTATGATGTATTCTATCATCAATATGAACATTCCCACTTTCAATTATTTAATGTAACCTATTATTGAAGCACCTCAACACTTTGTTTCTTGAGGAATAACCAATAAATATTCCTTTATTGACTCTTGCATTAAACTTCCCTAACTTTTCTTCATCTCTCCTTATGTAGTACTTGCTACCAAATACTTTGAAATACTTCACCATGGTAAACCTTCCTTTCCAAATTACATATGGAGTCTTATCATGATTGAATCTAATTTGAGCTCTATTTAATATTTAGATTGTTGTATGTACTACTTCTATCCATAATGAATAAGATAATTTGTAATCATTAAGCATGATCACTATAATTTCTTGTATAGTCTTATTTCTCCTTTCCACAAGTCTATTATATTTTGGTGTTCTAGCAACTGATAAGTATCTCTTAATCCCATGTTTTTCACAAAAATTCTCAAATTCTCTTGAGGTGAACTCACCTCTATATCTGATCTTAGGCAGTTTATTTTCATTCCAATTTCATTTTCAACTAAGGCCTTAAATATATTGAACTTTTCTAGTGCTTCAAAAAATGCGACCCAATTAAATCTAGAATAATCATCTATTAGGAACATAAAGTATCTTTCACCAAAAATACTTTTAATTAAAGTTGGTCCACAAAGGTCTGTATGAAAAAGTTCTAATGGCTTGGATGTTGAATATTCCTTTGAATTGAATGTGACTCTTATTTCATTCCCTAGTTGTCAATAATTACAAGTGGTATTTGAAGGTTTAGATATTCTTGGCATATCTCTTACTCTTTGTGTATTGCTAATTTTGATCAAATTGTCAAAGTTGATGTGGCTCAGTCTTCTATTCTAAAACCAACTTTCATCTTCTTATGTCATACTATATTTCTCACCTCTATTTTCATTTAGGATGTAGAGATTTCTAGACCTACATGGCATTGCACTTATGTGTATCTTTGTTGTAATTGATGTCAAACCTGTGTGGATTGGATTTTCATGATGTTGGTGTTCTTGATATGGATATGTATGCATATATTGTTGTGTGAGTGTTGAGTATCAGAAGAGATGCATAGTGGAGTTATGTGGTTCACTATGTTCTTGTTCCTAATCTAGTTGATGATTTGGATGTCTAGTTAAAATGATGTTATGCTCTAGAGTTATTTGTAGATGTATGTTGTGTTGACTAGATGATATCAGAGATTGATTTAAGTTATTTCCAAAAGTTTTAATGTTCCTTGCTTGCTCCAAAAATTATTCTATTATCATTGATGACTTCCTTGGTGAAATGTGTTATGATCCAGAATGTATTTTTGTACCAGATAAGCTTAAGATGATCGTGTTGCCTATTGTAGAATCATTGTGGTAGTTTGTCTTCATATTTCCAGATTGGTTGATAATTATTCATGAACAACATTGTTGTTCTAATGTTTATATCAAGAGTGTGTGAAGGAATGTGTAGACACCTAAAAATGGTGAATGCTTGCAGAGTCATACTTTAACATTTGCGCATTGCCTTATTTTAGGTATTTTTGCGTCACATTAACATCTCTTCTATGTCGCGCACTTGGTCTTTATCATTTGCGAGCATCGAGTCCTTCTTCTGCAATCCTCATTTTTATCGCTTTTGAATTAGGGTTTTGTCCTCTTATCAATCTTGTCGTTTTGTGATCGATTTGTCATCGATCCTCGTCCTTGTCAATCTCGTCAATTTTGCAATCGATTTGTCATCGATCCTTGTCCTCTTCAATCATGTCAATTGGCGCATATCAATTTGGTCTCTTTATCAATATTGGTAAATTTGTCAACCAATTTCAATTGTTTATCAATCAAATCATTTATCAAGTCAGAATCATGATTAAATCGACCCTACATCAATTATCTTTTGTCAGGACCTAATTGTCATCCTTGCATTTCTAATTCATCTTCCAAGGTTTTATGATTTATTCATTTAATCTTGTTTGTCATTTTCCCTTTAGGTTAAATAATTTATTTATTTATCCCAAGTCTTCTTGTCACAATTAAATATTTATTTAATTGGCTAATTAATTCCCCCTCTTTTTGTGAATTAATTAAGGAATGAAAAATTATTAATTAATTCACCTAATTTTCTAATTTTCCTAATTCCTAATTTCCATCTATTTTCTAATTTGTCAAATTCAATTTCCACCTAATTAATTTCTCTCTAGTCTCTCCCTATTTTTGTGCTTCGGTGGAAGCATGAATTTCTCATGCGTCATACTATTGGCATAGCAAGATGTCATAAAGCTTTTAGTCCTCTAACCTTTGCATTGGCAATATGTCATAATTCATGACATAGAAGGTGTCATAACCTTCTTTCTTCAACTCAATTTTGCCATTTTTGAAATCAATTGCCTCTAATATCAATTTCATGCTAATCTGATCTTTTCTCCAATTTGTCTATAAATTGGATGAATTTATTCAATCAGAGCCCTTGATCCCTGGTTGAATCAATCACGCTTCGAGTATTCTTGCGCTATCATCTTGTCTACTTGCTTTCACATCATGCTCATGCACTAGTAGGTGAGATCCACAACAAAGCTATTTGAAGGAGAAAGAAGGACAATGGAGCCACATGAAGGAGACATCCACAACAAAGCTATTTGAAGGAGAAAGAAGGACAATGGAGCCACATGAAGGAGACATTCAAGTTTGCAATGGTTTGCGTTTGAATTGATGTCTTGTTTTCATGTCTTTATTGAGTGTAATTAGGATTGTTATCATTGCAATTGAGTTTTCGTGATTGAACTAGGCTAATATTGATTTGCTTTGATGATTTCCACATTTCCTAGCTACATTAATTGGTGAACCCAACATGAACTAACCCCCTAACCATGCTTTTGAGTGCTTTTGAGATGATTTGCAGGTGAAAAACCCAAGAAATAGGGTAATGCAGGCCTTTCTCGGCACTTCTACACCTGTGTAGGAGCAATCTGCGCCTGTGTAAAGCATTCTGCGCCTGTGTTAAAGACTTATGCACCTGTGTCAAAGGGATCTGCACCTATGTCAAAGGGATCTGCGCCTGTGTTGCATCATTTTGTGCTTGTGTCAAGACTTTTGCGCCTATGTAAGGCCAGAAACAGAGGTAAAAAAGCAATGTTTTTACTTGCAAATTGATTTGTTTTGCATTCTGTTTCTACTTTTTGGTTTTATGTTACTGATTCTTTGTGTAGCACCTTGGCATTACGCATGGAAAAGACAAAGATGAAACTACTAATGAATTTTATGCAGATTCGATACTCAAAGATCACACATATCAAACTTCTAACTTGGTGGTTTTGCAGGTTGCCTTGGATTACAACTAAACTTTGTGTTTGTAATTCATATTTAGGCACCTAGTATGATTTCTAAATAGGATGGAATGAACGTATGTTTTCTTTGATTGTTGAGTTTGACATTCGAGTACGAGAGTATGCTCTCATCCTTCTTAGGGTGATCAAAAATCCAGATCTTCGATATCATTCTCATGTTTTGATTATGTGTTACCTTTATAGGGCCTGCCTTCCTGACCATTTGCTTTTGCAAGCAAGTGACAATCGTGAGAAGGGAATGACCCAAAGTGAGTACGGCTAGAATACCTTAGCATTCTAACTCACTATAAATAAATACCTGATGAGCGAAAGCTTTGAAGGAAGGGTTATGTGGGAATTGTAGTTACTTGGGAAGTGATGACCCTTGAACTCTTTCTCATATCAACATCTAAGTAGGGCCTCATGGTCTAAATCATGCTTGTGTGACTACATTTGTTTGGTATCTTGGTGGGCTTAATGTCTCAATCATGCTTGCGTGACACCAAGGAGTAACGCTTAAGAGAAATCCTTACTAAACACCTTGTATTTAGAGGCCAAAAATCCTTCTAGTTGCTTGAGAAGGACAAGTTCGGATACTTGGAAGAGATACAAAGTTCGCCATGGGGAGATTTCTATGGGGACTGATGCTTGGCTACCCTGAGAAGTGAGTGCCATGGAGGGGAGCCCGTGGGGTCAAGCATCTATGTATTCTCCTTGAATCTCATAACGAGTCTACCTCTCAAGTACCTACTATCCTTGCCTACCATAAGAAATGTGTGAATGAGCACGATTGTCTTGAGTCTAAGTTAAAATATCTTGTCTTCTTTGCTTGTCAAAAGTTGAGTTGTGTCTCATTTCAAAAACAAGACAAATTGATTCAAAACAAGGTTAAACACAAGAGTATTTCATTCAACAAAGTTCAAAACACCTTCAAACAAGGTTGTCAAACATTTTTCAAAATCCTGTCTCAACATTCATGTCACTTAGATTTAGGTTCATCCTAGGTTTGCATTTTGCAAATTCATTGTCAACTACCAAGGTTAGGTTTCACCTAGGTCATACCCCTTTGCATATCAATAAGGGTCATCCATTTGCATGTGTCTTCTTGCATTAGAGTAATACCATTTCATAATTCAACCTTAGGTTGACATTGTCATACATTTTCATTTGCATCCTTGTCCTCATAAAATTAGGTCACATTTGCATACCCTAGGTCTCTTCATTAATTTTAGGTCATTATCATATCATATTAGGGTCATTTGCATAGTAATTGTCCCTTTGCATATGGTGTCAAAACTAGGTTTTGTCATACTTGAGTTATGCAAATCTTTGATAAACCCTAAGTTATTGTTAGGAAGTCTTGACCTTATCAAACTTTTGTCTTTTTGTCATCAATGTCATTTGGTCAAACCTAGCTTAGTATCCAAGCATATAGGTGAGACATTGTCAATTTGTCCTATTGTCACTTGGTCCTTTTGTCCTTTGAGGTCTAGACATCATTTCAATTTCCTAAGGGTCTCATTTTTAGAATTGCATTCATGAGTTTGTCAAAATCTTGAAAAACAACAAAAATATTAAGTTGCATTGTCATCCTTTAGGTTGCATTTGTCAATCCCATTAGTTGCATTTCATAGTGACATGTTTGTTGAAATGAGGTCTCAACCTTCTTACGAAGCCATGTCATCACAATTGAGAAATCAATCATGTCAATCCAATCTCTACATGTCTCAGGACTTGGATCAAACTTATCATGATGATGTAAATGTCCAAATATAAAAACTAGAGGAGAAACTAGCTCAAGAAGAGGAGATATTGGAACAAAGAGTGAAAAACATTGAGAAGAATAGATCACAAATGTCCAAAATGTTTCAAAAATTTCTAGGTCAAAATCCAAAGATTGAGCCAATTGATGTAAGATCTCTTCTTGAACGATCAGACATACCAGCTCTCCTCTCCCAAATAGAGATGATGAAACAATTTCAAGAAAAGAGACAACATCAATTTCAACATTATGTGCCTCCACAACAAGAACAAGAAGGTGTTTACTATCAATCAGATTTTCAACCATCACAACCAATTGTTCAATAGCTCCAACATTTCCAACAGACACAACCAATGGTCCAACATATACAACCAAGACAATCAATGGTCCAATTTCAACAATATGTCCAACCAACTATACAATGTCAACAAATAGTTCAACCAATGGTGGAATATCAACTAGTTCAATCAACATATCAATGTCAACAACCACAACAAAACATTCAAAAACAAAGCTTGCAACATGCACCAAGCCAAATTTTGAACATGTCAAACCAATTTGAGCAACATCTAGTTCGAAATCAAAACATGACATCAAACCAAGACCAAATTCTTGTCAGACAAGTTCAAATTCCAAATACAACCATGTCAAAACCTCGAAAGAAAGGTGGCTTTATTGCAATGCTCTTAAGGAAATTACCAAGTGAGTTCTTTGAGGAAGATCAAGATAATACACTTATTTCTAGCAATGCCTCATCCCCTCGCAAGAAAATTGACTCTCCAGTGGCATCTATCCCTACACCTTTAGAAGTTTCACAAGAACCTTCTATATTGTCCTCATCAAACAATACACCCAAGGATGCAATTATCCAAGGGCTATCCATAATTGATTGCCAAGATAATCCAATTCATGTTGCACATCCTTATCATGTTTTAGAAATACAAGATCCAATGCCACCATGCACTTTATTGCCATTACCTATTTTAGAGGACCCCATTCGAAGTCCCTCTTCCTCATGTTCAAGAATTGATTCCTTGCCAGAATCCATCACAAATGTTCAAAGTGCATTTCCTTCAGGCCAAAGCATTAATCCCTTGTCACAATCCCCCATGCATATCCAAAGTCCAACCTCATGTCAAGAGGATAATTTAGAGCATGAAGAAATGAGTCCTAAAGAAAATCAAGATCAAGATCCTGAAACCTTATCATCCCATCCAATTGTTGACCAGGATCCCATTTCCCCAGACACTCACGATGATTCACTTATTCCTATCAATTCTATCCAAGAACACAATGTCCTTTCAAATCCCATTGGCATTCCACTTCCTAAGAAAGATCAAGATATCTTTTCCATCCTTTACGATGATCCCATTAAAAGTCAAGAGCAAAGCAACTTTAAAGAGGATTCCAATGATCTTCCTCCTTGTCAAGATCAAATTATTCCTTTAAATCCTCCACAAGATCCTTTTTTTCCTCCATCTCCTTGTCTTAATGCTCCATATGCACTCCAAGATCTCAGTCCTTTTGATGATCCCATTATTCCTCCCATTCCATCTCTTGAAGAGCCTGTCATTGAACCATGTCCACTACACAATCCTAGTCCCTCTCATGATCCTAATCCCTCTCATGATTCTAACGTGTTAGTGCAAGATGTTCATGAACCCTTGACATGCACAATGGGTTCTTCCACTTTGGTGCAATCCAATCCACTTCAAGATCTCATTATTTCTCTCATCTCATATCCACCTCATAATGGACTCGCGTCTTTGTCCCAAAGAAAAGAGTATCCTACAAGTCAAGATATTCATAAAGGCAAAGGAGTAGACTTTCACAAGAAAGAACTCCTCAATATGAAAGAAGATGTTAAGGGTCATGTCTACACAACTCATTCTCAAGACGTTGGTACCCCTACTAAATCCAACATCCCTTCAAAATCCAAAAATACACCTTCCCCATCATACTTTCCATCCATCTTAGGTCCTTATATCCCTTCTTCCTCTATGCAAAGTCAACAAAGGCACACATCCTTGAGTAAATTTCATCAATCCAAAAGAATTCCATTTCATTCATATCCATCCATGCATTCCTTTCCCCCTCCAAGAAATTTGGATGCCAAGTATAAAAGTCATAAGTCTAGTAATCCATATGTATTCAAGGATCAATATGTCCAATATAATCGACATGTCAAAACAAAGAACAAATTGATCTATAAAGAAAAAGAAAAATCCAAAAGGCCACAAAGGCCCACTAAGCAGAATAAAGCAAAGTCAAAATATATATGGGTTCCTAAATCCCTTATGCAAGCAATGCACACCAAAGAACAACAAAAGAATGAAAAATCCAAAACAATGTGGGTTCCTAAGCAGCTTCTTGAAGCACGAAAGGAAAAATCCAACTTGGCATCCAAAATTGCTATTCCTCCATCCAAACCTCTCAAATTTGTTCCTCCATCACCTTCTTCATCTGTTTTGGGCCCTTATGTCCCAAAATCCATAGCCTTTCCTCCATCCAAATCTCACAATCTGAGATCCATTTTTCCTCCATTAGTCCATCACCCCTCAAGGTGTGTGCCAATGTCAATCTTGCCAACATTTCTATCCACTCAGGCATAGTTCTTCCAATACCCTATCCATTATCCAATGCATATTTTCCATCCTTCCATCTCTTTGGTCCCATCCTTTGTATAAATCCTTACCTTAGTTTCATCTCATTTTCCATGTCCTTATCCTACCAACGTCTTTGAGCATACTTTTAAAGGTCATGGTCCATTTTTTTTCAAGGCTACTATCCAAAAAAAAAAAAGACGCTTGAGTCCTTCTTCGATCCCCTATCATGTGTCCATCTTCTCTTGAAAAATCCAAAATACAAAAAAAAAGTGAGAAAGAAAAAAAAGACAAAAGAAAAAAAAAAGTAAAGCAAAAATAATTCGTCCACTGGTGAAAACCTGGCAAATAGGCACCTTGGGCAGGTACCGTGATGAAAACCTGGCAAATAGGCGTCATGCGTAATTTATGAACTTCTTGCACACCACACTTGGGGGCAGGTTTCCTCCTTCATATCCTATTTCCCTTCATTATCCTATCATACCATGTCATACTCCTCCATTATCCTATTGTCCCTCATGTCCATTTCCTCTTTCCACCTTTGATCTTGACAAGGCTGACGATCTTCATGAGCATCATGCATCTTGTTTGCAACTTTCAATCCATCATAGCTTTTGGTCCTTATCCATTTGCTTATTATAACTTTTCATCCATATTCCCTATCTTATTGCAACTTTCTGCCACTATCCCGTATCCTATCCCGATCTTTAGTCCATGTCCCTTATCCATTCTTGGTCTTGCTTATCCTATCCATATCTTATCACTATCCATACACCTTTTCTGTCCCTTGATCTTGGTCTGTAATAAGTATGCAAAATTTAAACATGGTTTCAAAAACCTCTTGACATGTCCCTCATGCCATGTCATAGATTTACATTGTCATATCCAGTCTCTTGTCCCATCATGCAATAGCCCTTGAAAATTGCATCCATATTGTCTCCATGATAAAAGGCCTTTGTCTTCCCTCTATCCACCAACATTTCAGCAAGCCTATTTATTCACCTGTCATATTCCTTGCCTTGCTAGACACTGGAGGCAAAATCCCTAAAAAATCAAATAAGGTCCTGAAATAATAAAAAAATAAATAAAATCAAATAATGTCCTTAAAAAATCCAAAAAAATCAAATAATGTTCTGAAAAAAAAACCAAAAAAATCAAATAATGTCTTGAAAAAACGAACAAATTTTTTTTTCAAAACATTCAAATTCCAAAAACAATTTCTTTGGCATTTTGCATTTTGTCAATAAATATCCCCTTTGTGCATAGACAGATCACTGAGCATACATCCAACGACAATCAATCAAACATTGTGCTTTAATGAAATCATGCATTAACAGATGAACTTTTCAATCAAACCAGGCATTCAAACTGATCAAAATTGTCATGTCAATCACTCAACATCAATATCATTTGTCCTTGTCACTATTATAATGGGTCTTATACAGGGTGTGGTATACTCCAAACCAGACTGTGCCCTGTCTTAGACGGGGTACCGCATTCCCTGGAACTAGACAGCATGATCATTTTTGTTTTCCACTTTTGACAATGATGATCAGAATGTTTGTTTGACTTGTTTGAATTTGCGAGTCTTATCTTTTTATTGATTTATTTTTGGCTTCGACCATGTTCCTATGTTACTCGATGATGTCACTAAGTGATTTAGAGTGGTCGGGATGGCTCATGGTCCTTTATTATTTTTTGTCTTCTATTTGTGGAGTGTTTCATAACATTCTGGGGCAAGTTTGTCTTAGGATTTTTGAACTATTCCTTGTCTGTGAACATGTCTGTCTTACGCAAAGGGATTGCATTATCGCTCTGGAATTCATTGCCATGTTGCGCCACATCCATTTTGCCATATCAAATAAAGGTTCTCACCTACTTATGTGCATATGTGAAAGCAAGTTTTCCTTCATCTCTAACTGTCCTCTGTCTAATTTCTTCTTACTAACATTTCTTCTGTCAGTCTTGGCAGTCCATTCGAACCTATCATCTTCTGTCATTCTTATCAATCACTTGGCCTCTTTTTTGGATTTTTCCAGCCAATTCCTCGAGGGGGCATGCATATGTCATTGTTATTGTCTGGGGCATTTTCATATGTCATTGTTATTGTTTGGGGCATTTTCATTATTTTTCTTTGAAACAACGCTTAGAATCGCATTGTCTCAAAGAGGGGCAAAATGTAGACACCTAAAAATGGTCAACGCTTGCGGAGTCATACTTTAACATTTGCGCATTGCCTTATTTTAGGTATTTTTGTGTTGCATTAACATTTATTCTATGTTGCGCACTTGGTCTTTATCATTTGCCAGCATCGAGTCCTTCTTTTGCATTCCTCATTTTTATCGCTTTTGAATTAGGGTTTTGTCCTCTTATCAATCTTGTCGTTTTGTGATCGATTTGTCATCGATCCTCATCCTTGTCAATCTCGTCAATTTTGCAATCGATTTGTCATCGATCCTTGTCCTCTTCAATCATGTCAATTGGCACATATCGATTTTGTCTCTTTATCAATATTGGTAAATTTGTCAACCAATTTCAATTGTTTATCAATCAAATCATTTATCAAGTCAGAATCATGATTAAATCAACCCTACATCAATTATCTTTTGTCAGGACCTAATTGTCATCCTTGCATTTCTAATTCATCTTCTAAGGTTTTATGATTTATTCATTTAATCTTGTTTGTCATTTTTCCTTTAGGTTAAATAATTTATTTATTTATCCTAAGTCTTCTTGTCACAATTAAATATTTATTTAATTGGCTAATTAATTCCCCCTCTTTTTGTGAATTAATTAAGGAATGAAAAATTATTAATTAATTCACCTAATTTTCTAATTTCCTAATTTTCTAATTTTCCTAATTCCTAATTTCCACCTATTTTCTAATTTGTCAAATTCAATTTCCACCTAATTAATTTCTCTCTAGTCTCTCCCTATTTTTGTGCTTCGGTGGAAGCGTGAATTTCTCATGCATCATACTATTGGCATAGCAAGATGTCATAAAGCTTTTAGTCCTCTAACCTTTGCATTGGCAATATGTCATAATTCATGACATAGAAGGTATCATAACCTTCTTTCTTCAACTCAATTTTGCCATTTTTGAAATCAATTGCCTCTAATATCAATTTCATGCTAATCTGATCTTTTCTCCAATTTGTCTATAAATTGGATGAATTTCTTCAATCAGGGCCTCTGATCCTTGGTTGAATCAATCACGCTTCGAGTATTCTTGCGCTATCATCTTGTCTACTTGCTTTCACATCATGCTCATGCACTAGTAGGTGAGATCCACAACAAAGCTATTTGAAGGAGAAAGAAGGACAATGGAGCCACATGAAGGAGACATTCAAGTTTGCAATGGTTTGCATTTGAATTGATGTCTTGTTTTCATGTCTTTATTGAGTGTAATTAGGATTGTTATAATTGCAATTGAGTTTTCGTGATTGAACTAGGCTAATATTGATTTGCTTTGATGATTTCCACATTTCCTAGCTATAGAATGTATTTATTTCCCCATCTTGAAATTATTGTAGATCAAATGTCATTATTCTTAAGGTGTTATACTTCTTTTTTGGTGGACCGCTTATTCTATTTTTGGGTCCGGGTTGAGACATTTTGGATTTAGCAGATTAGTATCTACCGACTTATGCATATTGGTCGAAGTGGTTGTGTGCAAAGTTTTTGATGATGATCGGAAGGTGTACCAACTTGGTGTGAACCCTCACACATATTCTTTACCTTCCAAATGATATATTTTGGGTTGATGCTATTTATGCATTAAAATTTTCCTTTGGCCAATCTAGTAGATATTATTATGGATCCGATTCAAATATAATGAACAAAATAGTTGTGTTTATGATGTAACAATATGCTGTAATATGGTATGATGATTGCAGTACAAATATGATGTGTAGTATTGGTCTGAAAATTGTGTAGAGTAGACATATGAGCATAAAACTATGAATTATAATCTGCATTTTGGCATATGCTATTTTATATACAGTTCAATATATTATTATTGTATTTGGACAATTGTTCTGTATCTTTCCCTGAAGAAGTGATCTTTAGTTGTGCATTTATATCTTTCCTAATGGTGTGTGTATTATCCTGCAAGTCTGAAGAGGTAATCTCTTTGGTAGGAAGCCTTATTCGTTGTAAATAGTTAACATATATTGTTAGATACTTATTGTGGTTTTTCCCCGTTTGGGTTTTCCACGTAAAAATCTTGGTGTTCTTGTGTGGATTCTTTTGATGATTCAATTGTTTACTTTTATGAACAAGTGTTTGGATGAATTTTATTGTTCAAGTAACATAATGAGATCATTTTTTTTGTGTATGTTGATTCCTCCGCCCCTGCTTCTTAGCATCTGGTAGTGTTGAACAATTGGTATCAAAACCTTGTTTCATGAAAAGACAACTTAATCACTGAGGTAGATCTTGGATTTTAAACACTATCTTTGAAGAAGAATTGAATGACATGGATGATATGGATATAAATGATTGGAATGTTGTAGATGGAATTGTTGACATGGAAGGAAAATTGAGATCTGCATTGGCAAACCTGGATGATAGCAAAGAGAACATAAAAAGGCAGTTGAGAAGATTTATTCTCTAAGTCTTCTTGATAAAGGAAAGAAGATCATTGATGAATTTGAAACAAACATTGATGAGAAGATGTTTGTAAGACATTTCCAGTGTAAGAGAATTTGATGATCCAAAACTATTTTGGTGATTTGGGTATACAATGTATTATCTTTTTGAGGAAACCATAGATGCTGATTATATATTGCTTATTTGGAATTCATTTGTGCAAATGTGATCGAAGAGCTACAAAGCGCGAAGTGGTTTGAAGGAGATTAACCAAAGGTATTTCTCTTGTTTGTGAACCTTTTTTAAGGAAAATTCTAATATTATTAGTGTTCATAGTGAAGTGAGACCTAGTGCTGAGACTAGACCATTTGTTTTGGTGATGAGTGACCCTATTGGTCCATTTTATCTTGTTCCTAACAATGTGATTTATAAAGAAGATATTTTTAGCTACATTCATGTTTCTTTGGAAGAGTATAATCACAACAAGCTTAATTATTTTAAGATAATTCATCTAGTAGATGGTGCATAGAGACTGAAGGTGGATTATGCTAGTCTATGGTATAAGGATTTGGATGCTTGGAGTAATTTCCCTGTATTTTGTGATGAAGAGATTATTAAGATTGTGCTAAGTAGAATTAATGAATATTTTTTATGGTTGGATTGACCATATTGAATTTCAAAGGAATCGCTAAGGGATATTACTGGATTATGCTCAACTGGAACTGTACCTACTTTGAATTCTGTAAAGAATGATGAAGTGAACACATTGATTGGTTGGCATTGTGTTTGATAAAAGAGCCCTTCATATTGGTAGTATTGTTGACTTGATAGTGAGATACATGACTATGGAAATTTCAGGAAAAGTGTATTCCAAGAATCAGGAAGGTTCATCTTCTTCCATTGTGATATATGTGGCCTATCAAATGGTTAAATAAAATACTAACTATGATCTATGTGAATTGTTGAGGCGACAATTGTTGGACAACCTTAGGTTGACTAAGACATAGATGTACCCCTTCTGGTATGGATATCTTATTGTATGCTTGGTATTTTATTTTATCAATTCTTTTCTTGGAATAAATAATGTTGTATGGAGAAGAGATGTTTCTATCAATGCTCAAATTAAAGATTATTTGGAAAATTTGGATGATTGTGATGCTAGTTGTCACAAGTTATTTATGGATATTCGAGAAGAGTTGGTTGTAAGGAATAATATTCCTTTGAGAGTTGTTGAATGGTATAAGGATGATATTACTTTCTTAGTTGACAAGGGAAATTTTTTTCATTGAAGTTATTATTCCAATGACTTCATGGGTGGCTAAGCTTCCTTATGAAGTATCAAAATATGAATGTATGAGTATTGTAGAGATGATTCTTAAAATGCCAAAAGATTTGAATGAAGAAAGATTTGGAACATATGATGAAATTATGGGAAGATGTGTTGGAAAGAAATCTAGCAAAAGTGAGAAAGTGCCAAAAGACAAGAAAACAAGGAAATCATTTGTAGAAGCTCCTTCTTCTACATCTAAAGTACTAAAATCTAGAAAAGTGAGAAAATAGTGTGCATAAGTAGTAATTGTAGAAAGTGATGAAGAACCAGAGAACGTTAGTGTGTAGAAAAGTATTGCAGCAAGAAAGAAGGTGATTTCTTCCCCTGTTTCTTTAGAGGAAATTTCTTTTTATGAAGACAGTGCTTGAGTTTCTTGAGATACTAGATGGCCTAAAAAGTGTTGGTGAGTTGTATCTTATTGGTCCATCTTATGATCAAGATACCATTGATCAGGCATGTGTAACATATTTGTTGTGAAATAATCTTGTTCCCACTAATGTTGTTAATATTCTTTTGGAAGTGCCAATAGAATTGTTAATCGAGTGTATAGCTACAATTGGTAATGATGATAGTGATTCAAGTGCTCCATGTACAAAAGTAAATCTAACAAAGAAGTATGTAAGGGCATATCATGTTCTTAAGCTTAATCTAATTAGTTTTAGGAAGATGATGGATAATGTTGTTGGACTATATCAGTATTGCCTAAGGTAGCTTGTGGCTATAAAGAAACTTAAAGATGAGATAGACTCTATTGAATCTCAGGTAACCAAGTTATCCCAGTCTTTCAATATTTACAAGGATGTAAATGGTGCAACAAGATCCAAGGTTCATGATCTCCATTTTTAGTTGTCACTATGACAAAAGTAGAGAGGAATATGTGAATTTGTTTTGTGGACTCAAGGATGCCATGGAATTGTGATTGTCTACTTTTATCAGATTATTTACTAAAGTTTAAAATGTTAAACCGAGTTTGGTTAATGTTGATGTCTTTGATGTTGCGGTAAACTTGTGCATTGCTTGTGAGTGTCAAAGCAGAATTTTGACTGCTACTATTTTTTCATGGAATCATTCCTTTATGGGTTTGAGGAAACAATTCAAGGATACTTGGCTTGGAAATGTTTGATAGGTACTTCTATTTTCTTTTGCATGCTAGAGATTTGTGTTAGAGGGAGTTGCAGTTTTGGTTGACATATTTTTGGTTTGTGGTGAAACCCTTTGTCTTTGATGTCAAAGGGGGAGAAATGTTTTTGAGAAGTTTAATGTTTTTTCATCAATGAAAAAGGGTGATATTGTTGAATTTATGAGTATCTTTGTTGTCATTGACGTCAAACCCATGTCGAACCTGTGTGGATTGGATGTTGGCGATGTTGGTGGTGTTGATCTAGATATGTATGCATATATTGTTGTGTCAATGTTGAGTATCATAAGAGATGTATAGTGGAAGTATGTGGTTTAGTATGTTATTGTTCCTAATCTAGTTGATGATTTAGATGCCTAGTTTAAATGATTTTATTCTATAGAGTTATTTGCAGACTTATGTTGTGTTGAGTGTATGATATAGGATATTGATTTAAGTTCTTTTTGGAAGTTTTAATTTTCCCCACTTCATTCAAAAATTATGCTATTATCATTGATGACTACTTTGGTGAACCATTTTATGATCATGAATGTATGTTTGTACTGGAAATGCTTCAGATGATCATGTTGCCTATTGTAGAAGAGTACATTTATTTCCTCGTGTTAAAATTGTTAGTCCCAATCGGTGCTGAGAGGGGAGGCGTGACTCAACACTTTACCAGTATTACAAAATTAAAACCTTTTAACTCAAGACTGTACTAACTTAATATTCATCAATATAAATAGTTATTGCAGAAGAACATGCATCCATGGAAAGATAAACAGTAACACCAAGATTTATCTCATGGAAACCCAAATGGGAGAAAACCACGGTGTGAGTAGAAACTCACAAAATTTGCACTCTTCTAAAGTACGCCCAGTGAGGAGCGATCCCTGTTAGGAGATTACAAAGACGCTGTTAGGTGCCACCCAGTTAAGGGATTTTATTTAAGGCCTATTAGTGCCTTTACCCTATTAGAGGCAACCTTTTTAAAGGACTCAGGATCATCAATTAAGATGTCACCCGGTTAAGGGATTTTACAAAGGGAACTATTAAAGTCCACCCGGTTAAGGGATTTTGAGTTGCAATGGTTAGAAAGAAACAAGAAGTTGATCTGTTGGAATAGCTACTGATAGCTTGATTAGATCACAATGAAAATCATACTCTATCTCCACCAGTTGTGTCTGCTCTGCACTACACCAGTCATCTACTCATACTCTCGGCTCTGCACTCTACCAGTCTACTTCACACACACTCTGCTCTACTAAATCATTCATCACTTCGTCACTCTTCACTTTGCACTTTGGATCGCTTCTCACACGATTTGCACTTTACAAATTTTTTGATCCAAAAGGTTTTGTATGAACTCAAAACACATTATACACTCGCTACCATCACCTTCAGGTGTTTCCTTAATCAATGCAATCACAGATCTCTGTAGATTTCAAATTCAAATCTTCCCGCTCTTGCTTTGCATGTCCTACAATAATTCTACCACTACATCCCCCCAAAATAGTGACTTTTGGGTTGAGTTCAGTCTTTTAAATGCGAACCATGAAATTTGCAAGTAATCATGGCTTAACTACTTGATAACTGAAGTTGACTTCACCAACCTTTAGTTGGAGTTGACACAAACTCACCAACTCACCTTTTTCCATCGCAACTGTGTAGCCGATCACCGCTTATGTAGTACCCCTACCCTAATCAATTTCTAATCTCGGTTTAATCTTGTTCAGTTTATCTTAATATTATGTTATAGTCAGATGTTTGATTTAATGCACAGCTGTGGATGTGATTTTCACACTATTTGTATGCAAGTTGTTTAGTGTTCCTATTTCATGGTATTAATATCGGGCTAACGCTTTCATTAAGTTTATATATGTATGCATGTATGACTCTTGGTTGCAGGAGATTTCAGGTACAACGCCGCATGAGTGCGAGGTTCGTCTTCACCTGGATTTGCAGGTTTGAGTGTACCTCTTTAATCCTTAGAGTTGGATTAGGTGGTCATAAGACCCTAGTTGACCCTAGTCATGCTCAGGTGAGCATCGTCAGTCGTTGTCGGTAATCCCTTTTTGTTTGGGTTTGCGAGTCGTCTGTTTGGTTGACCTTCTCAGTTTGCGTGCTTGGTGTGTATGGTTAAATTGATTAATTAGTCCTTAGTAATTATTTTGATTAAATATGTATTTGCGCATTAGAGATTAATGGACTAAATTAATCGAGATTTCGTTATGCGATAATCGTTGATATTGGATTGCTCATCTTAAATTGGGAGTAAGTTCAATTAAATGGTTGATTTTGAATATTAAATGCATTTTGTATATGCTGTTGAAAAAGAAAGTTTTGTATTTAATTGCAATAGATTTAATTGTATTTTGTTGGCTTCTTAAATTAGAAAGGTTAAATTGAATTAAATGAGGAAATCAATTTGGAATTGAAAAACAATTTAATTTGTTGTTATAGTTAGAAAAGAATTAATCTTGAGAATTATTTTTAAATAAAAATTTTAATTCCAAAAATGGAATTTTAGTCAACTCTTCCTTATAACCTAAATTTTTGGGAAATTTTGAAAGGGATATTTTTGGAAAAATGTTTTGTTGGAAAAAGATGGTTGGGATGAAATTTGGGGGTTTTTGGAAGGAGGAGGAATTCTTGAGCTTGCAGGTTGGGCTCTTCAGTAAATCTCTTCCAGGATGGCGTATGAAGGTAGGATTCTAAATTGTTTTCTTGTTGCCAAAAGAATTTACTGTTCTGGTTGAAAGAAATGAATTTGTTATTGAAGAATCGTTTTGATTGATTAATAGAGTAGAATGGAAATAAGATCTTGAATTATCCATCCTTGATTTCATTCCTTGTTTTCAAATCAATTTCTGGTTTGCTAAGAATGATTTAAAATTAAATAAAATTGAAATTTAGTTGGGGGTTTTGGCAGATTAGATGTTAAATTTGTGAAGATCAATCTTGTTTGACCAGTATGCTGTTGCTTTTGGAGGAATTTTTCCCTTTCCTGATTTGGGTATTTTTTTTAAAGATTGCAAATGGGTGAATAAAAATAAAAATATATTTTTCTTTAGTCTCTGGGAGACTGTTTTTTTTAACTGTGTGTTGCACAGTGATCTTTTTTAAAAAAAAAAAAAAAAAAATTAAAAATGGGAAACCCCAACCACGTGGGAGAGTACCCCACCACGTGGAGGGGTGCTGCGTGCCCATTGGGCAGCAGCGCTTCCCATGGGAAGCTGCGTGCTCCCTTTGGGAACAACAGTGCTCCCATGGGGGCTGCGTGCTCCCAATGGGATGCAGCGTGTGCTCCCAAGGGGGGGGGCCCACGTGGGGGTCCACGTGGGTACCCTCCCCCATGCTTATGTTTTTTTTAGTATAAAAAAAAAAGAACGTTTTTTTTAATGTTTTAAAAAAAAAATAAAAAAAATATATATTATAGTTTAATATTATTAAACCTAATTTTAAATTAAGTTTTTAATTATGGTTGATATTTTAATTAAGTTTTTATTTATTTATGATTAAATATTGGCATTAATTAATAATTCAAGGATAATTTGTTATTAATTAATTGTATAAGGTTAAATATACAATAATTAATATTCAAATCTTATCTTATTATTAATGCATATTTTTTTGTAATTAAATACTTAATTTGTTAATTTCGTTATTAATTATTAATTTGTTATATTTAATTAATCGCAGATTATTAAATATATTCATTAATTAATAGTTAATTTTTGTAATTTTCTTTATATGCTCAAGGAAACAATGTGTTAATCTGGGAATGGATTTTCTTTATTTGGCTTCCCTAAATATGTATATTTCCTTGATCTGTATAGTGTAAATTGGTTCTAGAAAAGACAAACATGTAGGATTTATTTTGAACCAGTACGTCAATGATGATGTTAATGGAAGATTAAATATCTTAATTAATTGGTTAATGGTTGTTTAAATTATATTCTTGTGAACTTGGTTAAAGAACTCGTTATGGCGTATTTTTGTGTGTTCGATGCAATGAACCTTAGAGAGTTAGAAAACCAAGGGCAACCTGTATTTAAATGAGGTAGATAACTGCAATCTATTATAGATCATGTAGAAAACTTGATCGACTTTTAATGTTTAGATCAATTCGGAAAAGATTGTATCTGCTGAATATTACCTATGCGAGTTTAATTCCTGTATTCGCTTTTGCTTATGTAATGGCAAGTCGTGCTTGTTTGATAGGACCCTATCGTATGGTTGATTGGGGTACCTGTTTCTGTCCTCGGTTTTGAGTTGACTGTTGTTTTGTGGTTGTGTCATATTTGGTCATATCCTTTGTGTGGGTGTCGAATGATGATTCGTGTTTGACCAGATGGTTGTCCTCTCCTTCTTGAACTCCATTCGTTTGGCCATGTGTATTCCTTGGTTTTTTTGAGTTCGTTCAAGTTTAGTCTAGTGTCGTATGGGAAAGTGGCTTTCGATTGGGGGCCGCGCCCAAAGTGGCTGCTGGGTAACCCGTCGAAAGTGAGTCTAATAAGTGATAACCTATCAGTAGATTAGAATGTAATCTCTAAGTAAGATAATTGTGCCTCACACATGGGACGAGTGCTAACATAGACCCGACATGCTGTGAGAAGGCCTGAAATGGCAAACCATCATCCTTGTCTTCACGAGAGGATGTGTGGGTCCACATGAGGCTTGGATGGACCGGAGGCTCGGATTAGGTTGCCAGGGTAACCCAATGTATGGGGCCGGGACCTATGAAGACTTGCCATGGTAACCGTACCAGGTTGTGTGATGACACTTGTCCCTACGTTCGCTAGTGTGTTGTCGTTTTGTCTTGGTAGGAGTACCTTTGTGGGTCGTCCTTTTGTCTCTGCCCTTGTGAGTATCGGTTTCATGTTAGACCTTGGGTGGTGATGGCTCAGTTTTGTGGATGCTCTCCTGGACCTTTGTTTTAGCTTTGATTATGTTCAGCTGGATCCTTTTCTGTTCCGGGATCGTTTATGTATTAATTGACCGATGCAGTCGCTTGTATATTGTTTATATTTTGCCTTGATGGCAGGATTGTAAATGGTGTAACCTCTTGTATTCCTAACTTTATTATTTATCAGAGGGGTCTTGCAGTTGAGCAGACCCAGAGATGTAGCCCTTTAGGGGTGAACTCCGAGATCATTATGGTGTTATGTGATGTTATTCTCTTATGTTTCCCTTATTCAGCCTTATCATGTATGAATAGCTTATGTTAGAATGTATAAGTGGATAAGAGGGAATTAACTTTAAATGCTTATATGCAATTCTTTCTTGAATGCCATTTTGATCGAATGCATAAGTGGTTTAGATGAGATTTATCGTAGATGCATGTATGCAATCATCATTTTTAATGCAATAAATTAGAATATGAAAGAATGTAACTTAGAGTAATGGAATATATTCAGTTGTTGTTAAGGAAATTAAGTATGCTTGAAAAGATCTCTTATGTTTATGATGAAATTCTAGTGTGTTAGAATATTAGATGTATGGCTTGTATTTTAATGAAAAGCTTGAATGAAGATTATGAATAGATCTTAATGGATGAATCTTTGCTTGTGATTTATATTTCCATCTTCAAAAAGAAATTATCCTGATTAAGAATTATCTCATTGTTAAGATAATCAACTTAGTGGATTAATTGTGTGAGTTAAGTGAATTGTGAAATTTAAGTAATCTCGTTGGGAAACTCTTTAGGTGTTAGTTGATGTCTTCCGCTATGTAATCTGAATCTTTGATATCTTGTTGTATCTTAATGTGGTGTAACTTAAAAAAAAAATAAAAAATTATTGCACTCTATTCTTGTGTTTTGGCTTATCCCTTCAGGGTTTCCTGGCGGGGCATTACAGCTTAGATATTTATGGTGACCACCTGTCTTCCTTCCACTTCATAGGTCTATCAGTATACCACTACTCTCTTCATTACCGGTTCATCCTTTGATGCCAGTTTGTAGTGCTTCCATCAAGCCTCTTCTCCTATTTTCCAATGAGGTTTTGGTTTGCATACAACCTCAAGCCTTCTAACCTGAAGATCTTGTTGGAAACCAATAACACTGAGAGGGGGGGGGGGGGATGAATCAATGTTATATGGAATAGTAGATTTTAATCTTAATAAAACATTCATACACCAACTGGTATACTGGTATAAACATAATTGAAAGAAGTAATGCAACCGATAAGCCAAACACATAAATGAGAAACATAAAACACAGATTTATACATGGAAAACCTCAAAGAGGAAAAACCACGGGGGATTTGTGACCCACAATATCAATCCACTAGCCATATGAAGAGATATTACAATATATGATGGGCCTGCACTTGTAGGAAGGCTTACAACCTAGAGCACATTTCTCATCACAATACGAGCCTCACTGACTACATAACATTCCAGACAACAATCCGAAGAATAGTGAACTTCTTACTATAGCATCTCCTATACCAGAATACATTTCTGGTTTAAGCTCTGTTTGTTTGATTAAATCCCTAAACCTCAGTACCAAAATAACCCTTACAATAAATTCCTCACATACATAGTCTCTCTGATATATTTCACATCATTTTACATTCATATATCCATTCCACATATCTATCCTTATTGAAAAATGATCTAATCAGTCTCCCCTATATACCCTATACAAATTATGCCTATTGTCGGCTTACAAGGATATATACAATATCAGATTACATGTCGGCCATATAACATAAATGAATAAGCATTAGAACAATTTTCTTATGTCGGATCCAAGAGTGTCAGCCTCCAATAGTGATGACCTTTATTATACTAAGTTAGCGTACATTGTCGGTAACCAAAGAAATCTTCTATCCCACCGGTGTCGATGTCGGTGTCGGTGTAGAGTCTGTGAAGTGCTTGCCAGTACACCATATGAAGCCAGAATCCACAATCATGTTGCCATCAATGACAGCATAATGAAATCTAACCACTGGAGTGTCAATTTTCAACAATCTCCCCCTTTGGCATTGATGGAAACACTCATGTGAAAAATGGTTTCATCTGTCAGTTTCATCTTGCCCTGCTCCCCCTGAGCTAAATATGCAAAATACTGCATATCTCCAAAATTGCAAAAACTTTGTAACTCCCCCTAATGTATACAACCCTTCATTCTTTTACACATGTATACTACTCCCCATTTGACATCAATGCCCAAAAAAATTGTAAAAAGAATGTCAAACAATAATAACTGTACACTGAATACCTCCAAAAATGTCTTACTGGAGCTTGACCAGTTTCAAGATTTTCGGGTAATCTTTCTCTAATAACTCTATATAAGTGTCCCAACTAGTTTTGAATGTGACAGAGATGGATACAAGTCCACTCAGTAAATATGCAAGTGATTCTTTCTTAGTGACTTATGTCGGTGTGGGCTTACCAAGCATATCCATGCATTCCCTCTTATGTACACCAAGTGAATCCAATCTTGGACTCACCAAACCTCTGAGACTTCTGGCTCTCCGAATGATCTTATCTCTTTCCTTTTCAAGAGAAGAATTTTGGTTCTCCAAGGTCAAAATTTGTCCATCAATAGATGTGGTCAGTGAAGTTAGTCCATCAAAAGAGTTAGCACTATTAGCAATTTTTTCATGTATCTCTTTTATCTTTTCATCTACTTTTGTTGTAAGAATCTCTATATTGTAACATACCCTGTATATGTTAGTACCTTGTTTCAAATATTTTTCTATCAAAATTAGTTTCTTCTCAATCTTTTTCTTCTCTCTGTCAATAATTTGATCAAAAGTGGCTCTCTTAGCCAAAGTGAATTTCTCAAGTGCATGTCGGTTAGAGATTTGTTGTAATGATTGAAAATCTTTAGAGATGTTCTCTTTTATTACCTTAAGCTTTCCGGAAGGGCTCGCTTCATTCTCAATCTTAGATTCCGAGACCAATCTATGCAAAACTGTTATGGGTTGATCTATAATCCTTGTGTTTGTAGTTCCTTCTTTCATCAGTTTCTAAGCAGCCATCATCATTAGCTTTGTGGGACTCATCTTTGTGATGGATTTCTTCTCAACTTGAGAAGTGTCAATTGTCAATAATGATGTTCTAGCAACTGGTTCCCTAACAGATTCCCCTATTTTCTCTGGTTATTTAACTTTTAATGCCTCTTCACTTGCACCGGTGGCTTCACCACTTGGTGCAGTCTGTGCAACTGTTGGTTCCTCTCTAGGAATAGTATCCTCAACCTATACATTAGTATCCAGAGGAAAAGTGTCCTCAATGTTAGTGTCTTGTACAATGTTCTTAGCATTAACCGGTGTCTTTGTATTTATCTGTACATTTGTGTTAACCGGTGGCTCAATTTACACTATCTTGATATTCTTCAAAACTGAGGGTGGAGTACCCATAATTCCTTTACCGTTCCCTTCAACTGGTGTATCTACAGTATTGGTCTTTGTCTCTGATGAAGTGAATAATCCTCAAAAATTTAATCCAAGCCTTTCATGTTTCCTTTATCACCCCATTCATCCTTCCTAACATCAAGCTAGTTATCCTATGTTTACTATTAAAAACCTTTCTGTCAGCAACCTCTATTGTCTTCTCCATTTCATCTAGAGTTATAGCAACACATATAGCTAAAAGTTCTTGCATCTTAATGTGTTTGTCTTCCTGCATTACAAATAACCTTCTAGCATCTAACATGTTGTATAGCTCTGCCAGTATTTGATTTTCTATTTTAATTAATGCTTTCTTATAGATATCTAAATATAGAAGAATTGCTTCCTCTACCTCTCTCTGTTCATCAACTTCTAAATTATTATAATAAGATTTAACATTTTTCAGCAGCCCATCCTTTGTAATTTCATCAACAATTTCAGCACAAGTCTTAGGCAGAATAATTGTTACATTAGTAGTCTCTAGTGCCAAATTAATGTCACTCTTCTTCCTCCTTCTGGCAGTACCGGATGCAGCTGATAATGTAGCTTTGGGTTCCTTCTTCTGTGTCAGTAATTTGATGATGACCTTCCTAACTGATTGTTTCTTTGGTTCCACCTTAGGTTCTTTCAGTTTCTTCCTCACAACTCTTTTGAATGCTATCGGTGTAATATCTTCAGACTCAGAATCAGCAGTCATAGGTTCAATGTGAACTACTAGATCCTTCCTCTTTCTCCCTTTCTCCGGGACAACATCAATGAGTTCCTTAAAGTCTTTTGAAACATCCTGTACAAACTTGCTTTCCTTAACTTCTTGTTTTTCCCTCTTCTTTCGGTTGAACTCAGTTTCAACCTCAAGAGTCTTTTGTTGTGCTATTCCACAAGGTAATTCTTCTTTATCTATATCTGTATCAAGTAGAATTTTTGCATATTCATCAAGAATTAATGTATCCACCTCATAGCCCATTTCAGCTATCCAAATCTTTCGAGGCTTGACTGCCTCCATGAGGGTCTCATCCTTTTTGACCATGAAACATATGTCGGTAGAGTATTTCTCTACTATATGGTTAGGTACTCTTATTCTAGTCCTCATAGATTTCTGAAAATATTTGAAGTAACCCCATACCTTATCATCTCTAAGACTTCCCAATGCAACAATTGATTGCTTAAGCTATCTACCTACCGAGATGTCAAAAGCCCATTGCTTCCTTCCAGAACCAGGGGTATAATTCAAAAAGTATAGCATTAAACAGACTAATAGATTTCCATACCAAAATGTGCCCTTCTTCTCACCTTTAATCTTCCCTAAATTGATCAATAACTCCTCAAGTATCCAGTCACAAAGATCTAACTTGATATTATCTCTCATCATCCTATATGTGGCCAAAATACATGAACTTGAAATTGAATTCAGTTGGTTAGACTGAGTTACCTTGTAGCCTATGACCATGCTTCCAAATTTGATGTTAGTGTCAGTGATGGTGCTCACCTTCATCAATCTCTTGTCTGATGTGGCGTCGATGATCTTCCTTATGAAGTCATTTGATACTTTCTTGTTTAGATGTGGCCCTGTCAATGACAAGCTAGTGATTACCCGAATGGCTTCCTTAGTGATTTTGTAGGCTTGTTCCATCCATATGAACTCCCCATGTACTCTTCTCAGTACATATTTGACTATCTCATCCTTGAATTTTGGAATATCAAGAATATCTATGAACCCTAGATCTTTGATGTGTTGATATGCCGGTTTGATTTTACCAGACTCTCCCATGAGTTCATTCATATACATCCCTTTAATCTCCAAAGTGCCTAATTATTCTATATGACAATGAATATAAGCCCTAACATCTTCCACATGTACCACTCCCTCCAGAACATGAGAAAACACTCGAACTAAATCTTCCTTGGTAGCCACAGGTGGATACCGTTTGAAAATTGGCCTAGGGCGGTCCTTAATTTCTACTACAGTTGGATTTGCAATGAAAATAGGAGTAGAAGATGATCCCAATTCCATGATTCATGAAAAATACCTTTAGAATGTTGCTGGTGAAAACCTCCAACAATTCCTTCCAGATGCCGGTGTGATCACTCAAGAAGAAATTTGATTGCCTCTGAGTAGCCTTTGATCGCACTAAGTCACTTTGAATCACTCTTAAATCACTCTGAATGCTGGGTGATTAACAATGAAGTGTAATCAACCTTTTATCCATCGAGAAAACTATAATCTTCTGTTGATATAAATGATTGCCGGTGAAAGATATCGGATCACTCTGAACATATCAATGCCGGATAATCCTCTCCAATATCTGGAACGTCTTCTAGAATCTCTTCCCGGGGCATATGCATCATCTTCCATGAAATTTTCCTACCCCTAAGGCATTTGCCTTAGTTATCGGATAGCTTATTGCCACTGCAGGAGCAACCTCTTCTACTGGATAGGTAATCGGGACATTCCCATCTGATGATTTCTCTTTAGTCTTCCTAACCCATCTCTGAGTATGATCTTGCTGGATTTCACTAACCTTCTCCTTTCCTTTATCATTTAATCCTTCATTTTCAACCGGTGGATTTCTGCTTCTACAGAACTTAGCAATATGTCCAACTTCATTGCATGCATAACATGTAACATTGTTTTTTTGAATTGCCTTGCTAAAACCGATGAAATTGCTTCACTTGCACTGATTGGCCATATGTCCAAATTTTCCACAAGCATATAATTTTACATTCATTCCATAGTCTTTTGTCCTATGACCAATTTAATTGCATTTAGAACATTTACCAGGAGCAGAATCAGGGTTTTGATTTTCTCTGTTTCTACATTTCCTAGCCATGTGACTAAATTTATTGCAAACAAAACATCTACCATTGAATTTATAAGCATTGAATTTCCTTACCGGTGCCTTATGGTTTTGATCATCATTAGCAGTACCAGAACTCTATCCTTTCTCAAATCCAAGTCCGCTAGAATCTCTGATCTGCCTCAGTCTCTTCAATAACTCCTCAAGCTATGCTGAGATGATCTTGAATTTTTATTTGTACTCACTTGCAATAGTTAAATCATCTCTTAATTATCATTTGTCTCTCAATCTCTTTCTTATTGCTCTGGGATTGTACCAAATCAGTTCTCAATATCTCATTTTCATGAACCAACCTACCACATTCTTCAAAGTTGTTCTTCGGGGATAAAATAAGATTTTTTTCCCTTTTCTTTCTATCCTCAATCTCCTTGGACATCATCATAGTCATAGTTTGTATCTCATTCTTCATAACCATGTTCTCCTGACTCAATTTTTGACATTGTTCCTTAAGTGCATTTTTCTTTTCATCATCCTGATTTTGCAAAAGTTCCTTTCTCCTAGCTTGAACAGATGATAGTCTCTCTTGTAGGACAAGAATAAATTCTTTAGCAGAATTCAACTCATCTTGTAGCTTTAAGTTCTTTAATCTTTCTACATCATAATCTTCAAGTGCCATCTCAAGGTACTTCTCCAAATCCATATTCAATGATTTTAGTTTCAGGATCTTCCTCAAGCTATTAAACTTCCTCTGAGGCACAATGCTCTAATACCAATTGTTGGAAACCAATAACACTAAGAGGGGGGGGGTGAATTAGTGTTATACCAGAATAATATATTTTAATCTTAACAAAACATTCACATACCAACCGATATACAGGTATAAATAGAATTGAAAGAAGTAATGCAACCAATAAGCCAAAAACATAAATGAGAAACATAACACACAGATTTATACGTGGAAAACCTCAAAGAGGAAAAACCATGGTGGGATTTGTGACCCACAATATCAATCCACTGGTCATATGAAAAAATATTACAATATATGATGGGCCTGCACTTGCAGGAAGGCTTACAGCCTAGAGCACACTGCTCATCACAATATGAGCCTTACTGACTACATAACATTCCAAAAAACAATCCAGAGAATAGTGAACTTCTTAATATAGCATCTCTTATGCCAGAATACAGTTTCGGTTTAAGCTCTGTCTGTTCCGGTTAAAACCCTAAACCTCAGTACCGGAATAACCCTTACAATATATTCCTCACATACATAGTCTCTCCAATATATTTCGTATCATATTATATTCATATATCCATTCCACATGTCTATCCTTATTGAAAAATGATCTAATCAATCTCCACTATATACCCTATACAAATTATGCCTTATGTTGGCTTACAAGGATATATACAATATCAGATTACATGTCAACTATATAAAATAAATGAATAAGCATTAAAACAATTTGTTGATGCCGGATCCAAGAGTGTCGGCCTCCAATACCGATGACCTTTATTATACCAAGTCGACCTACATTGCTGGTGTTGTCACTATTTTGAAAGTGGATGTTTTTAGTCTATAAATGGCTAAGTTTTTGAAAATTTTGAGTCTGTTATCGCCCATGTTCTTTCAAAATTGTTTTAGATCCTAAGGGGTTTAGGGTTTAGGTTTTAAGTCGCTTCAATATCTGAGAAAAACCCTTTTGGTTTCTAATTTGGCATTACTTTATTCACTTAGGTGATGGGTCCCTTTATCATAAAAGTGTTCCCCCCTTTGTCATTTACCTAGGCGGTCCCCTTTAAATATTTAATTTTTGTTCATGTTTAATGTGCCTTTTCTAATGTTCGTCGAGCCTTTTAAGCATCATGCAACTTTCTGTTGATCTGATGGCCTGTGTTCATTCGCGACCGAAAAGTGCTCGAATGTTAGCTTCTGCGAAGTAGCGAAAGGCAAAGGTCGACCCGGCATATAGGTTTGGATTGAAGCTAAACACCGATCAAGTTTCATCTGATCGGACGGACGGTGTGGTTTTGAGAGATTAGGTTGAACGTGTTTTAACCTTCATGAAATGGCGAAAGGTTTTGGTGGGTCCCCGTGGCAAGCGATCTTCTTTGGGTTAAAGAATGACCGAGTTGGAAAGAGATCAATGACTCGCGTTGATTCACAGCCGGGAGATGCATGAGTTCTACCTTCAGCAAAGTAGCGAAAAGGTGGTGGGTCCCGCTAAAGATGGCAATGAACATGGTAGGTTCAGTTGGCAGTGACAGAGTAGTGACGAGGCACTTAGTTGGTGGTCTATAGTGGGCCCGAGCCCAGTTGCTGTGGAAAGGAGTAAAAAATGAGCAAGTTGTTTTGATCTACCAGCTCGCATGAATTCGCAAAGAGAAGATGCTAGCAAGTTAACCTTCGTGAAGTGGCGAAAAGGCTGGTGGGCCCAAAAGAAAGGCAGGGCATGAAGCTAAAAGCAGATCAGGTCTGTTTTGATCTAACGGTTCTCGTAGTTTTGTGGCTGCAAGCCAAACGAAGAATAATGTTCATGAAGTCATGAAAGATAGGTGGAGATCACATGGAGGCATGACATGGCATAACGGCTGCCACTTTTTGTGAAGCCCGATAGTGATGTGTCAGGTGACATGTGGTATTAAAAGTGGTTGAGGGCCCGCCTAGGTGTAACCGGTAGTTATGTGGGAATAATAAAGATAGCACGTGGCGGGTCAAAGGTGGAACCCAGAGTAATTTCCAGGGCTAATGACCGACTACCATGTGGCATTCTTCAACTGGAGAACAAGTGGGGTAACTAATTCCCAGGTAAAGGGCCCACTTAAAAGGCATTCATCTCAAGATTGATCCAATGCTTCTCGTTGTTTCGTGGCCCGAAGATGCCTGCAGCTTAACTTAAGCGAAATGGTGAAAAACCGTTAGCCGTCAAAATGAGGAGCGGTTAGTAAGTAAAATTGACCGCCTCGGTTGGAGTCAAAGGCTGGGTGATTTGAGTTTGATCTAACACTTGGCACAGCCTCCCAAAGGAAAAGTGAATGACTTTTAAAGTCCCTAAAATGGCGAAAAGGAGGTAGGGCCCGACACTAAAGCAAAAAGATCAACAGAGATAAAAATGATGTAAGTCCTCCTGATCCAATGACTAGTGTTGTTTCGAAATAGAAAGGAGCACAAGTTTTATGTTCTGCAAAATAGCGAAAGAGCGAAACAAAGGAAAGACTTAGAGAAATTATGACCCGTTGGAGCCTGTTTTGAATTCAATTTGGTGAATTCAATTCTGAAAATAAAGCCGAAGCATGCGTAGTTAATTTCGAAAAAATATAAATGCCAACTTGTCCTGGTCAGTCCGCATCAACTTGATTGCTAAATATTGTTTCATCGAAGTTTATTGTAGAGCGAATTGTTGTAGAGCGAATTCTTGCAGAGTGATTTCCTTTAGGAATAATCAGGTTTTCTGTGCTTTTCTTGATAACTCTTGGTTTGTTCTAAAAAACTGCTATGTGAATCACTTCATTGAAGGTCTGTGTTAGCTTCTAGTGGTATAATTGTTTGACTAGAATGGCACCCAAAAGAGAGTTAACAGGGAAGGTGAATTACCAGGACTGAAATATCTGTGATGATTTTTTAGAACAATTAACCATGTCCACCAACATTGGGGCTAAGGCCAAAGAGCTAGTACCCAAGAACCCTCGTCTAAAAATTGGAGATGGCCTCTATGATAAGGGTAATTGGTAGAGGGACCCTGAAATAGGATTGTTAGGTTTAGGACTATTCAAAGTCAGTTTTGGGCAGAGGAATTCCCCAGCTCCTTTGAATGGCATATAGGAACAAGATGTAGGAAAGCTTGTGGTCCCAGGTGTTTTTATGGATGTAGATCTGTTAGCCCTGATTGTACAGAATTATGACCCTGTGGTAAGATGCATCAGAAACATAAAGGGATCAGTCTTGATTGAGATAAATGAAGATGAATTCAGGAGAGTGTTTAAACTTAGTGATTCCTCCAATTTGTTAGAGCCTATTGACTTTGAGTCACTAGCCTAGGTGTACAATGCTCAAAGGGATCATCTTAGAAGTGGCCCATTGAAAGAATTCTTTGTAAAGATAGGGGGGTTAATAGTTGTAGGCCCCAGCACAATGGAACCATTCTCTCTCAAATTATTTACTCTAAGAGCTAAGGGTATGTATTGGATGTTATGCCAGATCTTTGGGGAGGATGCTGAAAAGAATATGCCAACCCATTATATGTTAATGATTGCACAAATTCTAAACCCCTCCCTAGCTGTAACATTTGATTATGCCTCATACCTTGCTGATGCAATTCATAAAGGGCTAGTGGGAATCAAGAATGGTAAGGTGGATAGGCCATTTGGATGGTATTCCATGTTAATGCACATGTTCCTGTTCAAAGGTGCAGATTACTTTGCAAAGGAAATGGAACTGATTAAGATAAAGGATAAAGAGGAGATGCCAGTGCAATTATGGAGTACTATTCTATCTTGGGATAGAGAGGATGCAAGTTATCTAAAATTTGATAGATGCTTTGCATCTAAAATTAGGATTCTTCTATGCAGAGAAAACCCTAAATTCCTAAGGCTCTTTTGGAGTTTATCAGACTAAAGGAGTTTGCAGAGGATATCAAGATTGTTCACAATTTGGGAGACATATATTTGTACCTTGTGTCTACTATTTTTAGAGTGTTTGGATTTAGAGGCAACCCCTATTTACTACAATATCAGGTCCCATTGAAGATAGGGATTGCAGAAGTCCTGAGACAAATTGGGGGAGTACAACAAGTAGAGCTAACCAATAGAGGTAAAGGGACTATTTTCCCAACTAATAACATGGCTCACCCTTTTGTGATCACTAAGGGTGGATGGAATTTTTTTGAATAATTCTTTAAGCCATATAAGCTATCTACTGCAGTGTCAAGATGTGCAGATCCCGAGGATTTTTTCAATGGCATGTTAAGAAAAAGAGTAGTGTGTAGAGGTAGGCCATATCAATTTCAGTTCCCAGAAGATTTGATTAGAAATGAGTTCAGCCTAGATGAGCAGGAATTGAGGAAGGAGAAGTGGGTTGCATATAAGAAAGCCCTTGATTTGATAGATCAATTTGACACTAGCTATGATCCTCTCTCTAGCTTCAACCCATTTGAGGAGAAAATAAAGTTCCTAATTCTTTTATTTCAAGACCTCATGCAAACTTTAAAAGAAAAGAGGGAGGCCATAATGCAAAATGATCCTGATAAAGCTAAGATGGTATTGGCTAATCCTTCCTTTGCTAGAGATATCCCACCTGGTGACTATGTAATGCACAAAAGGTCAAAGTACACTGTGATGATGTTAGTGATAGGTGAGCCTTCCACCTCAAAAGGGAAGAGGAAAATTGAAGATGTCATTGACATTCAGGATTCTCCTAAGAGGCAAAAAGTGGGGAAGGAAATTGAAACTGATGAGCTTCAATATTCTCCATCTCAGTCTCCTATCCACATTGGAGATGAACAAGATGTGGCTGAACAATTATTGCAGCTAGGGAGTCTTGGTGAGATTGCCTATACCTACGAGGAGACCCAAGAGGGGATGCCCAAAGAGCCACCTACTGCTGAAATGGATTTGACTGATGGTGAGTTAAAGGGACAAGAAATGGACCTTACTGTTAAGCAACCAAGTGAAGAATTCCCAACTGATAGCAATTTTGTCACATCAGAAGCCTTTATGCAGTTTGTATGGAAGCAAAACATGGAGCAATTCAGAGTTAGATGTGAATAGAGGAAAAGTGAGTAGCCTCTCAAAAATACAACTCAGGTAGAAGAAGAAATAAAGCAAGAAATGATGGAAGAATTCAAAACAATCACCCCTAAGAAAGGAAGAGAGATGGTAATAAAGGCTGGTGTGTTGATTCTCCCTAAATGGGATATAGCTAATGCCTTAGTGCTTGATGTAGTTTGGAAAGAAACAAAACCTATGGAAGGAGTGACATTCAGCAAGGATAATGTTGCTTTTGTCATGTGGTCATTGAAGAAGGATGAAAATAGAAAGAAAAGGGATACCTTAGATTCTAGCCTCTTAGGAGGCATGATAGTCTAAAGAGTCCAAGACACAAGGGTAGTGGAAGCAACTAGCATAGTATGAGAGACAACAAAGTTTAATGTGGCAGTAGTAGAGAGAGAGGCACAAGAAAAGGCCAATCTCCAATTGAAGTTGGAGACTGTTTTAAAAGCTTACAATGATGCTGAAGAAGGAAAAGCCAATAGAGACAGCATAATTGCTAGACTCCAGAGTCAATTGGTAGGTCAACATCATCCAGGTGAGTCTTCTACACTCATGATAGCCTCCTCTCCAGCAAGGCCCCCTCCTACTAGTCCCATCATTGAATACCCCCCTTCTCCCATGCCTTCTAGTTCCCAATTACCTGAAAATGTCCAACACGAGTTGGCAAAATTGAAACAAGCTCAGACCTTGTATGCAAACAAATATGAGAAGGTGAAAGCCACCAATTTGAAGTTTGCTGACTCAGTCAAAACCTCCAATATATACACAAATATGAAGAGGATTCTTGAGATTTTGATTAAATTCAAAGAAGAAGAAGCCACTTTGGAACCAATCCTAAATAAGTGGGTACCTAGAGGTAAAGAATTAGAGCTCATGTGTTCCTCACATGTAGATGCAGAAGAGAATGACAATCTTAGGTGCACATGTGAGTTCATAAAAGAGATGAATATTGTTTCATTAGAAGGAACATGTATAAAAAGAAAAGCTCAACTTTATAGAAAAGAATATTCAGATCATAAGTTTGAAATATTTCCAGGAGGTTTCATTGGTCCTGTTCAGCTAAAGGAAGAGAATATTTCGTTAAAGGAGGTGGACCACAATTTGTCCCTAAGGATCAATCAGATTATTAGTACTGATGACACATCCTTATTTGTCCAAACAATTGAGGAAATTGAAAAAGTGAAATCTCATTATGGTTTCATAGAAACATAGATTGGGCATGTACGAGTCACTTGGAAGCGGCTAGAAGATATGAAACAGAAGGTTGCTAGTTTTACTTGGCCTAGTGATGATGTGTATCAAGAGTGGAAAGATAAGTATATGGGACAGAAAGAAGATGCTCGGGAGCAGTTACAAGAGGGTGCAACGGAACAACAAGCAGAAGAAGCCGCAAATGTTGAAAAGCACCTATAACCGCTTCTTGGAAAAGGTTGTTGTTTGTAACAAACTCTCTTTTGAAAGGTCCGAAGCTTGTATGCATCCATGATTATTATAAATGGATACCAGGACCTTCTAAAAAATCATCGCAAGAATTTGTAAGAAAACTCTGTAGAAATATATCTAGAATTTTTTATACTTATGGAGAATACTTCGAGTTTTGTAATATTTTCTCAAAATTAATATCAAATATATAGACTATCAATTTTCAAGCCTAAATTTTGTGTTGTCTTTTGGTCTACTTGCAAATATTTACTGTTTTCAAATATGAGTAATCAAGGGTTATTCATTTGAGGATTGGATTGTAAGGCAGTCTTAATAGAAGCGTTTCTTAGCTTTTCTCTCTAGGAGGGAAATTAAATACGCATGAAGCATTTCTATCAGTGAATCCTTTGCGGGAGATTTTGAATTTGATGAATGCAATCTAGTTTTATAAGGATAAACTCTTATATATGTCAGGAATATGTGGAGTTCTATAGAAGCTGAGGTGATGGGTTGTGTGGAGATATTTGATTGTCAGAGTATTGTTTAAACTTTAGATGACTCTGTGGCCTAGATAAGGCACTGGTACCAATTGTGGTTATCTTTTACATATCTTGTAGGTCAATACTAAACATGATTATAAGCTTTCTTTATTTGTTTCAGTGAGTTTTGAGGCAATAGGATTCATTGGTTTTCGGACTGGTTTACTATGGATCTATCTTTTAAAAGTGTGAAGTCAATTCACATAAGGTATACCCACTTGAACTTTGGATAAGTTTGAAGTGTAGAAGGTTGTAAAACCTTGTCATATGTTGCTCTGAAGTTTCTTTGTCTTTGATCTCTCTTCTGCAGATAGAGTTTATCATTCTATTATAAGGGTTTCAAGGGGAATCAGATTTTGAGAATGACAAAAGTGGCGACTCTGCTGGGGAGAGTCATACTATGAATCCAGATACACCATGCTGCTTCAATAAAATATCGGCATTGTCTTGATATATTCATTTAAAAAAAAAAAAATCGCATGATATTTGATATGTGATGCTGGTCTGAGGATTTGCAATATTTTGTTCAAAGCTTGTTTTCGTATTTCCCATAGATCTTTGGGTGGTGGCTCTATTAGTTCAACCAGTCCTCAAAATAAGAGAATTCTTAAAAGGAAACAAGCATAATGCAAGGAGGAAAGAACAATAGGTCCTTCATGAAGAAACATCCTCGTGAGATGTTGCAGGATGGATTACTTGAATAGTCACGAAGAGGTCAAAAAAGATCAGTACAACATGAGCCATCAAATGCTGCATGCGTGTAGAAAAGTAACAATACTGGTAAGGTATCTGATAGACCTATAAATGCAAAGTCTAATTCTTCTTCCTAAGAAACTGAACATGATGTTTTAGGATTTCATTCTGGATTATTTGGAAATATAGATGATGTTCAAGTTTTAAATCAAGAGTTATCTCATGTTAGTTTTTCCAGAAAAGATAGAAGTAGTTCCAATGTCGTCAAACACTTTGTGCCTAGAACAGTTGATGGAAACATCAACTTGATTGATATAGACCAAGTTAACATATCTGACTCTAAGGAGATCTTCCCTGATGAAGATGAAGTATCCCAAGAAATAGAAGACCTAAATAGAAAGGTCCATCACTTAATCTCCTTAAGAGCCCAAAAGGAAGCAAATAGGGAGAGAGAAGTCAAAGCAAAACTGATGGAAAGAGATAGGCTTCTCAGGAAGATTGCTGATCTTGAATTGTTAGCCCAAGAAAAGGAAAAAAGTGATTATGGAAATTCTAGTCCCCAAAGCCAAACCAACGTATAAGTCAGTAATCCAACCAAGTAAGGAGGTTTTTAGTGACCCACAACCTGTTAGAAATGAGGTTGATAAAGGAAAAAAAAATTGTATGGAAGGTGGGTTAGGATCAAAGGCTACAGTGGAGATATCCCATAGACTATCAGCACATGAGAGGGAGATGGAAAGAATGAGGAAGGAGAAAGAAGATCTACAAATGGAGTTAGAAAAGGCTGAGTTAGAAGCAGCTAACTAGGAAGTTAAAAGAAAAATTGGTTATCTCAAAGCCCCCCCTATCATTTTCCCATCAGAGGATCTCAATAAGCCTATTCCTTAGCAAGTTTCTCTCCCCTCTGTTAAAATCCATCCCACTTTGCCTATCAATACAACAATAGTCAGTCAAGCCCCTGTAATTAACCAGAATAATCAAATCTCTCAGACTCAAATCCCTACTGTGAGAATGAACATGGGTAATAACAATGTTACTAACCATTTCCAAAGGAGACCCATCAATTTAGAGCAGTATAGACAGTTATTTTTTGATGGAATCCTCGGGTATCCCAACCATGTTCCTACTGAGTTAAGAGATAGACTCCCTAAGTTTGCTTGAAATAATGCAATTAGTGTAGAGGAGCCTTTAAAATCCTTTAGTGTTTTATAAATGATTATGAGATAGCTGATGAAGATGTCATAATGAAGTTATTTGTCCAGTCCCTAATAGATGATGCAAGAGATTGGTTTAGAGTTCTCCCTATTAATAGCATTGGGTCTTGGGAATATTTCAAGAATTGTTTTCAAGAGAAATACGGTGACAAAACAAATGTGAGTTTCATGTTAAATGAATTCAATAATATTATAAAATATGATAATGAGATGGTCACCGATTTCAATGCTAGATTTCAGAAAGCCATGCATAGGTTGTATCAGGTGATGAGACTAGATGATAACATGTGCCTAAACACTTATTATAATACATTTGATTCCAAAATGGCTTACATTTGAAGGTATAAGAATCCACATAGCCTAAGAGATGCATTCAAAATTTCTATCAATATGGAGAGCAATAGGAAAGCATCCGGAAAATTAGGGAGAAGAACTGATGGTAGGCTATGGCAGGAAACAAAACAACAACCAAACAAAGTTGCTAAGGAGGAAGATAAGATAGAAAATTTAGTCACTGCTATGAAGGATATAATTGCCAAGGTAAATAAAAATGATAAGCCTCACTATAATTGGCAAGATAGACCTCCTAGATTGCATGATATGCCTTATAATACCAACTGGAAGGATGGTAAACCTCAGAATGAGAAGCCTAAGAATGCTTAGAGCTAAGACACCCCTGATCCCTTAAAAGGAAAAAATGTTCACAATATAGAGAACATTCCCTAGTGTATTTCTTGTGATGGGCCACATTCTCCTCATCAGTGTGTAGTAGCTCAAGCCCTTGAAGAGTCCCTAAGGCAAGAGGCTGAGCCTA
Organism: Cryptomeria japonica; assembly: GCF_030272615.1. Taxonomy (NCBI): domain Eukaryota; kingdom Viridiplantae; phylum Streptophyta; class Pinopsida; order Cupressales; family Cupressaceae; genus Cryptomeria; species Cryptomeria japonica. The sequence goes on from NC_081409.1 coordinate 359,382,414, forward strand.
ATATCAATATGTTCGAAACCATTGTAGAAAGTGATGAGGAATCAGTACAAAGTGAATTTAGTGATGTGATGGACAGTACAAGGTCCTTTCAAGGACAACTAACACTAGATTGGCATCCTACTCTGAATGTGGTAACCATTGAAGATGAAGAAGTTCATCTTAGAAGGCCTAGTGAGGAAGAAGTGAAAAATCTCACCAAGGTTGCTATAGCTAAGGCAAAGCACAATTATAACCTAAGGAGCACCAAAAGGGATAGTGATCAGGGTGAACCTGGTTCTATGTTTATAAAAGAGGTTCTTCAGAAAAAGGCAACAAGTAGTGCTACTACCCCTCAGATGGGTCAAGAAAAGAAAGATCAAATTAAAGATGTACCCAAGAGTACAGATGATAACAATACAAATGATACACAAGGAGCTACCACAACAAAGAAGGTGAGTTAGCCTAAGGAAAAAAGAGTTAAAGCTAATGTCAAGTTGAGAAGCAATTCCACATTTGACATGGCTTAGGCTCTTACACAAATGAAAGTTATTGTCCCACTAATAGAGTTATTGAAAATAAAAGAACACAGAGAAGCTGCCTTGTCTTTGTTTTCTAATATATCTGACAGTAACACAATACTACCCACCAGTGCCGCTAAAAATGGAAAGGATCAGGAGTTCCAAATCCCAGAGGTTTATGTTGGAACAACTATTACTCAAGAGCCTTCATAGGTAGATCCTTTTTATGTCACTTTGTTAGTAAACAACTGGTTGATAAAAAATTGTATGATAGATTCAGGTGCAACTGCTAATGTAATGCCTTATAGTGTCATGAAAGAATTAGGATCATCAATGACTACAGTATATGGAAAATGCTATGCTATGGATAACAAGGAAGTTCCTGTGATAGGTACGATGAGAGATGTCGAAGTAAAGATAGCAGCATTCCCTAAAGTGACCTATAAGATGGATGTCATTGTCATTGACATTAAGCCTCATTATGGCATGTTATTATCCAAGCAGTGGGCAACAACAGTAGGTGGAAATGTCCAATTGGATCTATCTTATGCTACCATCCCAATCAATGGGAATCAAGTCAAACTATACAGAGAACCACATACTCCTAGAGTGATTGAAAATGTAGATCCTAGCATGCTCAATTGTATGATAGATGTGGATCTTGACAACTTTAGAGTGCAACCCATTTTACCTCAGTTAAAGAATATTGAATCCATTGTGATTGAATTAGAATCACAACAGCATGGTCTATGGCAAATGTATCTTGATGGAGCTTGCTCCAAAGAAGGGCCTAGAACAGGAGTTCTCTTTGTATCCCCATCAGGTATAACTTTTAAATATTCCTTTCTATTAGCCTTTCAGTGCACAAATAACACTGTAGAATATGAAGCTCTGTTATTGGGGTTTGAAGTTGCAAAGAGGCATGGGATACAACTATTGAAAGTTCTAGGAGATTCAAAACTAGTTGTCTCTCAAGTAAGATCCAAATATGGATCAAAAAATGATAGATTAAAAAGGTATAAGCATGCAGTTTGAGATATCATTGAGCATTTTAGTGCTTTTTCTATTAATTGGATAGAGAGATCCAAGAATATCATGGCAGACTTTTTAGCCAATGTTGCATTGAAAAATGATGATGCAACACTAACCAGTATATCCACTATGGAAATAAAATCTAGGCCTGCCATCCCTGATAATGTGTATAATTGGCAAGTTTTTGCCGATGATGAAGATATTCTTAGGTTCATACAATGCATTGATGATTACGATGGACAAAAGATTGACTGCAATGCATTAGTAGAGGTGGTTGACAACAAAGAGACAATATTTGGCAATGATTTGGTTCAGTTGGAAACAAATGAGATACCAAAAGGGTTGGTAGAGCTTGAAGGCATGTTTAGCTATAATGACAGTCACCTGCACCAACAATCTACTACCAAATTAGAAGAATTGGAGGAAGTAAACTTGGGGACAAAATTATCCCCTAAGTTGGTATACATTGGAAAAAACTTGCCTCCTCATGTCAGAACTAATCTTATTAATTTATTGAAGAGATATAAGCATGTGTTTGCTTGGTCATATGAAGACCTAAAGGCATATAGACAAGACCTTTTTCAGCATGAAGTTCCTTTACTTCTAGATGCTAAGCCTTTCAGACAAAAGCAAAGACCTATTAATCCCTTGCTAGAAACCAAGATGCAGCAAGAGTTGACTAGGCTAAGAGAAGGGGGGATTATCAAACCTATAAGATATTCTTCATGGGTCTCAAATTTGGTCCCGGTTAGGAAGAAGAATGGGGACATAAGATTGTGTGTCGATTTTAGAAATCTAAATGTAGCTTCCTTGAAGGATAATTATTCTTCTCCCAATATGGAAGGCATGCTACAGAGAGTAACTGGTTGTGATCTTTTGTCAATGATGGACGGTTTCTCAGGGTACAACCAGGTGCTAGTGAAGGAATCTGAGCAATTCAAGACTGCTTTTACCACCCCATGGGGAACGTATGTTTATGTAAGGATGCCATTTGGATTAAAAAATGCTGGAGCTACATTTCAGAGAGAAATGGATGTAGCCTTCAAAGAATTTATCATCATCATCATGGTTGTGTACCAAGATGATTTAACATGTTTATCTAAAAGGGCTGATGACCACTGTGGACATTTGGAAAAGGTGTTCAATAAGGCTTTGGAATTTGGTGTGTCATTAAACCCCAAGAAATGTAATTTTGTTGTTACTGAAGGGAAGTTGCTGGGGCATATTGTCTCCAAGGAAGGGGTAAGGATAGACCCTGAAAGAATTGAAGCAATAAACAATGTGCTTGAACCAAAAAGTGTTAAAGGTATTCAATCTTTTTGTTAGAAGATTCATTGCTAACTTTGCAGAGGTGGTAAAGCCCATTGTTAGACTACTCAAGAAGGATACAAAATTTTGTTGGGATCAAGAAGATTCAAAAGCTTTCGCTGAGATTAAAAGAGCTATTCAAGAAGCACCTGTGTTGAAATCCCCGGATTATAGTAAGCCCTTTTCTTTGTTCTCTTTTGCTTCATATCATACAGTAGCTGTAGTGTTGTTGCAAAAGGACAATGAGGGACATGAACATCCCATAGCTTTCTATAGCAAGTCTTTACAAGCAGTAGAATTAAAATATGAGATCATGGAAAAATAGGCATATGCTTTGGTTAAAGTTGTCAAAGCTTTTAGGCCATATCTTGTAAATGCACAAGTAGTTGCTTATGTTCCACATGCTGTAGTCAAGGACATTTTATCCCGATCTGAAGTCACAGGCAAAAGGTGCAGATGGATTAATAGAATCCAAGAATTTGACTTGGAAATAAAGATCACCAAATTGGTGTGAGGCTTAGGCCTGGCCAAGCTTATGTCTGAATCCAATCTTCTTGGTGTTGAAATAATTAATGTTGAGGTTGAAAACATTGTAGTCACCAGTATTGAACAACAACCTTGGTATTCAGAAGTAGTACATTTCTTGAGAGATGCTACATTTTCAGAAGGGATGACCCACAATTAGAAAAGGACATTAAAGCTTAAGTCACAAAAATATGTTCTCATTCAGGGTGACCTTTTTTTGAGAAATAGAGATGGATAAGTGTTAATGTGTTTGGATGAATTCTAGGCCAAGGAAGTGTTGATTCAAATGCATGATGGAGTATGCGGAGGTCATTACTCTGCTAAGATAACTGCTGGAAAGATAGTCAGGGTTGGGTATTATTGGCCTACCTTATTTAAAGATTCTCATGAACATGTAAGGAAATGTGACCAATGCCAAAGGTTTTCATCTTAGCTAAAATATGAAGGAGCTTTACCTTTAAATCCGGTCACAGTGGAAGCCCCTTTTGTCTAGTGGGGCATTGATTTTATTGGAGAAATTGTTGAAAGATCAAGAAGAGGCCATAGGTGGATTATAGTAGCAACTGACTATTTTACTAAATGGATTGAAGCCATACACACTAGGAGAGCTACAAGTAAAGTTGTCATCGATTTCCTTGTGGATAATGTTATAACTAGATTTGGAGTCCCTACAAAGTTAGTGATGGATAATGCCATGAGTTTTAGATTTGAAGAGTTTGTTACATTTTGCACTAGCCATGGAATAATTATGTCCTACTCTTCACCCTATCATCCTCAAGGGAATGGACACGCTGAATCCAGTAATAAAAGCCTCCTAAACATTATTAAGAAAATCTTAGAGGAGAACAAGAGGTCATGGGATCAAAAGTTGAAGTTAGCTTTGTGGGCTGATAGAATTACTATCAAGAAGGCCATTGGAATGTCACCCTTTAAACTGGTTTATGGTACACAAGCTAGAGTGCCAGTAAACAATCTTCTTCCAATGTATAAGTTCCTACAAGATAAAGACATGGAGTTGTCTAAGCCTATGGAGGATCGAATGATTCAGATGGTGGAAGTGGAAGAAATTAGAACTTTAGCCCATAAGAGAAATTTGAAGATCCAATTGCAATCTAAGTATCTGTTTGACAAAAGGACATCATTGAGGAAGTTTCAAATCGGTGATGTTGTTCTTCAGTGGAATGCAAAAGGACAAGACAAGGGAAACCATAAGAAGTTTGAGTCATTATGGATTGGCCCCTCTATGGTATGTGATGTGAATGGAAAAGACTCACACTTTCTGAAGAATATAAATGATGAAGTACAGGAATTTCCAGTGCATGGACAATTCCTGAAGCATTACTTTTTTTGAGGTCCATGCACAGTAGGTCCTTGTTTGTATATATTTAGGTTTGCTTTAGTTGTTGTTTTGGGGCTTGTTTTTTGTCTGTTTCTCCAAAGTTTCTAAGTTTCTTGTGTTGATCTTGCGATCAACCATCCCCAGTCAGAGCCACTGTTGTCACTATTTTGAAAGTGGATGTTTTCAGTCTATAAATGGCTAAGTTTTTGAAAATTTTGAGTCTGCTATCTCCCATATTCTTTCAAAATTGTTTTAGATCCTAAGGGGTTTAGGGTTTAGGTTTTAAGTCGCTTCAATATCTGAGAAAAACCCTTTTGGTTTCTAATTTGGCATTACTTTATTCACTTAGGTGATGGGTCCCTTTATCATAAAAGTGTTCCCCCCTTTGTCATTTACCTAGGCGGTCCCCTTTAAATATTTAATTTTTGTTCGCGTTTAATGTGCCTTTTCTAATGTCCGTCAAGCCTTTTAAGCATCATGCAACTTTTTGTTGATCTGACGGCCTGCGTTGATTTGCGACCAAAAAGTGCTCGAATGTTAGCTTTCATGAAGTAGCGAAAGGCAAATGTCGACCCAGCATATAGGTTTGGACTGAAGCTAAACACCAATCAAGTTTCATTTGATCGGACGAACGACATGGTTTCGAGAGATCAAGTTGAACGTGTTTTAACCTTCGCAAAATGGCAAAAGGTTTTGGTGGGTCCCTGTGGCAAGCGATCTTCTTTGGGTTAAAGAATTACCGGGTTGGAAAGAGATCAATGGCTCACTTTGATTTGTGGCTGGGAGATGCACGAGTTCTACCTTCAGCGAAGTATTGAAAAGGTGGTGGGTCTTGCTAAAGATGGCAGTGAACATGGTAGGTCCAGGTGGTAGTGACAGAGCAGTGATGAGGTGCTTAGTTGGTGGTTTGCAGTGGGCCCAAGAACAGTTGCCGTGGAAAGGAGTAAAAAATGAGCAAGTTGTTTTGATCTACTGGATCGTGTGAATTTGCAAAGAGAAGATGCCAGGAGGTTAACCTTCGCGAAGTGGCGAAGAGGCTGGTGGGCCCAAAGGACAGGCAAGGCATGAAGCTAAAAGCAGATTAGGTCTGTTTTGATCTAACGGTTCTTGTAGTTTTGTGGCTGCAAGCCAAATGAAGAATAATGTTTGTGAAGTCGTGAAAGACAGGTGGAGATCACATGGAGGCGTGACATGGCATAACAGCTGCCACTTTTTGTGAAGCCCAATAGTGATGTGTCAGGTGACACGTGGTATTAAAAGTGGTTGAGGGCCTTCCTAGGTGTAACTAGCAGTTATGTGGGAATAATAAAGATAGCACATGGAGGGTCAAAGGTGGAACCCAGAGTAGTTTCCAGGGCTAATGACCGACTGCCATGTGGCATTCTTCAACTGGAGAACAAGTGGGGTAACTAATTCCTGAGTAAAGGGCCCACTTAAAAGGCATTCATCTCAAGATTGATCTAATGCTTCTCATTGTTTTGTGGCCCGAAGATGCCCATAGCTTAACTTCAGTGAAATGGTGAAAAACTGTTAGCCATCAAAATGAGGAGCGGTTAGTAAGTAAAATTGATTGCCTTGGTTGGAGTTAAAGGCCAGGTGATTTGAGTTTGATCTAACACTTGGCGCAGCCTCCCGAAGGAAAAGTGAACGACTTTTAAAGTCTATGAAATGGTGAAAAGGAGGTAGGGCCCAACACTAAAGCAAAAAGATCAAGATAGATAAAAGCGATGTAAGTCCTTGTGATCCAATAGCTAGCGTTGTTTCATGACAAAAAGGAGCACAAGTTTGATGTTCTGCGAAATAGAAAAAGAGCGAAATAGAGGAAAGACTTAGAGAAATTATGACCCGTTGGAGCTTGTTTTGAATTCAATTTGGTGAATTCAATTCTGAAAAAAAAGCCGAAGCATGCAGAGTTAATTTCCAAAAAACTTAAATGCCAACTTGTCTTGTTCAGTCTACATCAACTTGATTGCTAAATATTGTTTCATCAAAGTTTGTTGCAGAGAAAATTGTTGCAGAGCGTTTTCCTTCAGGAATAATCATGTTTTCTGTTCTTTTTTTGATAACTCTTGGTTTGTTCTAAAAAACTGTTGTGTGAATTACTTCATTGAAGGTCTGTGTTAGCTTCTAGTGGTATAATTGTTTGACTAGAATGACACCCAGAAGAGAGTTAATAGGGAAGGTGAATTACTAGGACCGAAATATCTATGATAATTTTTTAGAACAATTAACCATGTCCACCAATGTTGGGGCTAAGGCCAAAGAGCTAGTACCCAAGAACCCTCATCTAAAAATTAGAGATGAACTCTATGATAAGGGTAATTGGTTGAGGGACCCTGAAATAGGATTGTCAGGCTTAGGACTATTCAAAGTTGGTTTTGGGCAGAGGAATTCCCTAGCTCCTTTGAATGGCATATGGGAACAAGATGTAGGAAAGCTTGTGGTCCCAGGTGTTTTTATTGATGTAGATTTGTTAGCCCTGATTGCACAGAATTATGACCCTGTGGCAAGATGCATCGGAAACATAAAGGGATTAGTCTTGATTGAGATAAATGAAGATGAATTTGGGAGAGTGTTTAAACTCAGTGAGTCCTCCAATTTGTTAGAGCTTATTGACTTTGAGTCACTAGCCCAGGTGTACAACACTCAAAGGGATCATCTTAGAAGTGGCCCATTAAAATAATTCTTTGTAAAGATAGGGGGTTAACAGTTGTAGGCCCTAGCACAATGGAACCATTCTCTCTCAAATTATTTACTCTGAGAGCTAAGGGTATGTATTGGATGTTATGCTAGATCTTTCGGGAGGATGCTGAAAAGAATATGCCAACCCATTATATGTTAATGATTGCACAAATTCTAAACCCCTCCCTAGCTGTAACATTTGATTATGCCTCATAACTTGCTGATGCAATTCATAAAGGGCTAGTGGGAATCAAGAATGGTAAGGTGGATAGGCCATTTGGATGGTATTCCATGTTAATGCACATGTTCCTATTCAAAGGTGCAGATTACTTTGCAAAGGAAATGGACCTGATTAAGATAAAGGATAAAGAGGAGATGCTAGTGCAATTGTAGAGTACTATTCTATCTTGGGATAGAGAGGATGCAAGTTATCTAAAATTTGATAGATGCTTTGCATCTAAAATTAGGATTCTTCTATGCAGAGAAAACCCTAGAATTCCTAAGGCTCTTTTGGAGTTTATCAGACCAAAGGAGTTTGCAGAGGATACCAATATTGTTCACAATTGGGGAGACATATATTTGTACCCTGTGTCTACTATTTTTAGAGTGTTTGGATTTAAAGGCACCCACTATTTACTACCCTATCAGGTCCCATTGAAGATAGGGATTGCAGAAGTCTTGAGGCAAATTAGGGGAGTACAAGAAGCAGAGCTAACCAATAGAGGTAAAGGGACTATTTTCCCAACTATTACCATGGATCACTAAGGGTGGATGGAAATTTTTTGAAGAATTCTTCAAGCCATATAGGCTGTCTACTGCAGTGTCAAGCTATGCAGATCCCGAGGATTTTTTCAATGGTATGTTCAGAAAAAGAGCAATGTGCAGAGGTAGGCCACATCAATTTCAGTTCCCAGAAGATTTGATTAGAAATGAGTTCAACCTAGATGAGCAAGAATTGAGGAAGGAGAAGTGGGTTGCATATAAGAAAGCCCTTGATTTGATAGATCAATTTGACACTAGCTATGATCCTCTCTCTAGCTTCAACCCATTTGAGGAGAAAATAAAGTTCCTGATTCTTTATTTTGAAGACCTCATGCAGAATTTAAAAGAAAAGAGGGAGGCCTTAATGCAAAATGATCCTGATAAAGCTAAGATGGTATTGGGTAAGCCTACCTCTGCTAGAGATATCCCACCTGGTGACTATGTAATGCACAAAAGGTCAAAGTACATTGTGATGATGTCAGTGACAGGTGAGCCTTCCACCTCAAAAGGGAAGAGGAAAATTGAAGATGTCATTGACATTCAGGATTCTCCTAAGAGGCAAAAAGTGGGGAAGGAAATTGAAACTAATGAGCCTCAATATTCTCCATCTTAGTCTCCTATTCACATTGGAGATGAACAAGTTGTAGCTGAACAATTATTGCAGCTAGGGAGTCTTGGTGATATTGCCTATAGCTACGAGGAGACCCAAGAGGGGATGCCCAAAGAGCCAACTACTATTGAAGTGGATTTGACTGATGGTAAGTTAAAGGGCCAAGAAATGGACATTACTGTTAAGAAAGCTAGTGAAGAATTCCTAGCTCATAGAAATTTTTCCACATCAGAAGCCTTTATGCAGTTTGTATGGAAGCAAAACATGGAGCAATTCAAAGTCAGATGTGAATAGAGGAAAAGTGAGAAACCTCTCAAAAATACAACTCAGGTAGAAGAAGAAATAAAGCAAGAAATGATGGAAGAATTCAAAACAATCACCCTTTAGAAAGGAAGAGAGATGGTAACAAAGGCTGGTGTGTTGATTCTCCTTGAATGGGATATAGTTGATGCCTTAGTGCTTGATGTAGTGAGGAAAGAAACAAAGCCTATGGAAAGAGTGACATTCAGCAAGGATAATGCTGCTCTTGTCATGTGGTCATTGAAGAAGGATGAAAATAGAAAGAAAAGGGATACCTCATATTCTAGCCTCTTAGGAGGCATGATAGTCAAAAGAGTCCAAGACACAGGGGTAGTGGAAGCTGCTAGCACAGTATGAGAGACAACAAAGTTTAATGTGGTAGTAGCAGAGAGAGAAGCACAAGAAAAGGCCAATCTCCAATTGAAGTTGGAGACTGTTTTAAAAGCTTACAATGATGCTAAAGAAAGAATAGCGAATAGAGACAACATAGTTGCTAGAATCCAGAGTCAATTGGGAGGTCAACATCATCCAGGTGAGTCTTCTACACTCATGATAGCCTCCTCTCCAGCAAGGCCCTTTCCTACTAGTCCCATCATTGAATACCCCCCTTCTCCCATGCCTTCTAGTTCCCAATTACATGAAAATGTCCAACATGAGTTGGAAAAGTTGAAACAAGCTCAGACCTTGTATGCAAACAAATATGAGAAGGTGAAAGCCACCATTTTGAAGTTTTCGAACTCAGTCATAACCTCCAATGTATACACAAATATGAAGAGGATTCTTGAGATTTTGATTAAATTCAAAGTAGAAGAAGCCACTTTGGAACCAATCCTGAATAAGTGGGTACCTAGAGGTAAAGAGTTAGAGCTCATGTGTTCCTCCCATGCAGATGCAGAAGAGAATGACAATCTTAGGTCCACATGTGAGTTTATAAAAGAGATGAATATTCTTTTAGTAGAAGGAAAATGTATAAAAAGAAAAGCCCAACTTTATAGAAAAGAATATTCAGATCATAAGTTTGAAATATTTCTAAGAGATTTCATTGGTCCTGTTCAGCTAAAGGAAGAGAAGATTTGGTTAAAGGAGGTGGACCACAATTGTTCCCTAAGGATCAATTAGATTATTCGCACAGATGGCACATCCTTATTTGTCCAAACAATTGAGGAAATTGAAAAAGTGAAATCTCATTATGGTTTCATTGAAACAGAGATTGGGCATGTACGAGTCACTTGGAAGCAGCTAGAAGATATGAAACAAAAGGTTGCTAGTTTTACTTGGCCTAGTGATGATGTGTATCAAGAGTGGAAAGATAAGTATATGGGACAGAAAGAAGATGCTCGGGAGTAGTTACAAGAGGGTGCAACGAAACAACAAGCAGAAGAAGCCATAGATGTTGAAAAGGACCTATAACCGCTTCTTTGAAAAGGTTGTTGTTTGTAACAAACATTCTTTTGAAAGGTCCGAAGCTTGTATGCATCCATGATTATTATAAATGGATACCAAGACCTTCTAAAAAATCATCACAAGAATTTGTAAGAAAACTTTGCAGAAATATATCTTGGATTTTCTAGACTTATGGAGAATACTCTGAGTTTTGTAATATTTTCTCAAAATTAATATCAAATATACAGACTATCAATTTTTGAACCTAAATTTTGTGTTGTCTTCTGGTCTACTTGCAAATATTTACTGTTTTCAAATATGAGTAATCTAGGGTTATTCATTTGAGGATTGGATTGTAAGGCAGTCTTAATAGAAGCATTTCTTAGCTTTTCTCTCCAGGAGGGAAATTAAATACACATGAAGCATTTCTATCAGTGAATCGTTTGCGGGAGATTTTGAACTTGATGAATGCAGTCTAGTTTTATAAGGATAAACTCGTATGTATGTCAGGCATATGTGGAGTTCTATAGAAGCCGAGGTGATGGGATGTGTGGAGATATTTGATTGTGGGAGTAGTGTTTAAACTTTAGATGACTCTGTGGCCTGGATAAGGCATTGGTATCAATTGTGGTTATCTTTTACATATCTTGTAGGTCAATATTGAACATGATTATGAGCTTTCTTTCTTTGTTTCAGTGAGTTTTGAGGTGATAGGATTCATTGGTTTTTGGATTGGTTTACTGTGGATCTGTCTTTTAAAAGTGTGAAGTCAATTCACATAAGGTATACCCCCCTGAACTTTGGATAAGTTCGAAGTGTATAAGGTTGTAAATCCTTGTCATATGTTTCTTTGAAGTTTCTTTATCTTTGATCTCTCTTCTGCAGATAGAGTTTATGATTTTATTATAAGGGTTTCAAGGGGAATCAGATTTTGAGAACAAAAGCTGGTAACCAAAGAAATCTTCTATCATGCCGGTGATGGTGTCAATTTCGGTATAAAGTCTGTGAAGTGCTTGCTGGTACACCATATGAAGTTAGAACCCAAAATCATGTTGCTATCATTGACAACATAATGAAACCTAACCAATAGAGTGTCAATTGCCAACAGATCTGACCTCAACACCACTCTTCTTGAATGACAAACCGGTTAGCTTAGTCTATATTCCTTTGAGCTGATTTAACCTTGATCATCTGTCTCTGATGTTGCTTCCATGTTGTTGACAAGTCATCACCTTTGCTGTTGAGATACACCACTCCATCAGTTAGTGTTAGTCATCAATGACAAATATCATCTAATATACCAGTTCTTTGGATTAACCAATTTTGTCAATGCCAACAAAAATTATTGTAGATCAAATGTCACTATTCTTAAGGTGTTGTACTTCTTTTGTGGTGTACCCCTTATTCTTTATTTGGGTCTAGGTTAAGACATTTTGGATTTAGCAAATCAGTTTGTACTGACTTATGCATATTAGTTTGAGTGGTTGCGTGTTAAGTTTTTGATGATGATGGGAAGGTGTGCCAAATTGGTCGACCTTCCAAATGACATATTTTGGTTCAATTCTATGTACACATTAGACTTTTCCTTTAGTCGACCTAGTAGAGATTATTGTGGATCTGATTGGTATTTAATGAACAAAATAGTTGTGCTTATTATGTAACGGTATGTTGTGATATGGTATGATGATTATAGTGTGAATATGATGTGTAGAAATGGTGTAGAAGTTATGCATAGTAGATAGATGAGTACAAAACTATGAATTATTATCCGCATTTTGGCATATGCTATTTTGTATATAGTTTAGTCTATTATTATTGTATTTCGATAGTTGTTTTGTGTCTTTCCTTGATGATGTGATCTCCTGTTGTGTGAGTCCTTATTTTGTATCTTACCTAAGGTTGTGTGCCTTAGTCTACAAATTCAAAGCAATAAGCTCTTTTGAAGGAAACCTTATTCATTGTAAAGAGTTAACATATATTGTAAGTTAGATTCTCACCGTGGTTTTCCCCAGTTTGGGTTTTCCATGTAAAAATATTAGTGTTCTTATGTGGATTCTTTTGATGATTTATTTGTTTACTTAATGAGATCAAGTTTTTGTTTATGCTGATTCAACCCCCCCTCTCAGCTTCCAATAGTGTTCATCACATGGTTCTACTATGAACTTCCCTTCTTTCTTAATTTGGAATTCCTTTGCATGAAATAGAAGAGTATTACCTTAATCATTTAATTGGATTACATTGAAAAGATTATGCTTTAACCCTTTAACACTAGAAAAAAATCTTATTTCGATATTTCTATTGCTATGAACTTTATAGTTCCTTTTCCAACTAGTTTAGCTATAATATTGTCTTTGAAACTCATAGTTCCTCCATCTATAGTTTTCAACTTGAGGAATTCACATTTGACACCAGCCATGTGACATGAGCAATCACTATCCATGTAACATTTTTATCCAACATCTTGTGCATGTAAGGTAGTTTGTATCAACACGTATCTTTATTTTTTGTCTTCTTTCTTTTTCTCCATACCTTCAAATTCTTCTCCTTTTGTGCCATGGGAGTTTGTTTCCTTTCCTATTTCTTTGGGGTATCTAAAATATGTGTTGTGTGCCCATAAAGTGTTGTATCTATAGCAGTCAACATTGTAAATTAAGGGAGAAAATGAGTTGTAATTCTTATTATCACCCTTGGTGACATGCTTACTCTTGTTCTAGCCATAATTCATTATATGAGTTCTCGAATTTATTTCTTTATGACCAAATTGATTGCATGGCAAGAAATAACCAATGAAGGGATGATGAAACTTGGTCATGTCAACTTGTCTTTGTGGTAGGGATGTCTTGAAGGTGTTCTTATTGTTCCTTTGGTGTGTTCTTGGTTTTGGTGCAACGTGATTTTTCCTAATTGGCTACATTCTCCTTGGATGGGAATTTTGAGTGCATCAACATAACTCGAATTTTCTTTGTTGTTCTCTCTTAATGACAACATGGATTATTTTTCCTTTGCCTTATGTTTTTCTTCATAACCTAGTCCTTTTTTTATTTTAAGATGGTTTTTGGCTATTAACAATATCTATTATTTTAGAGTTTTTCTCAAACTTGATATTTGTGTTCATCTTTATGGTTGTTTTCTCTAATTAATTCCTTAGAGAAACTATTTACGATTCTAATTGTTCACATGTTTTTTCCTTCAAGGTTTAGTAGTGATATGATTTCTTAGGTCTATTTTCTTTTCTTCCTCAATTTTAACTTTCAAATTGATGATTGTGTCTTCTAATTCTTCAAACAAATTTATTTTCGTGTATTCTTTTTTAAATGGGTTCTTGTATTTTATAACCTTCTTCCTAAGTCTCTCAATTTCATCTATGACATGATAGAGTTCTTCTTCAAAACCATCTTCCGTAAAAGTTGATGATACAACCACAAGTGCTAAGAATCATCTACTAGCAAAACACCTTTCACACAAAAGAGATCAATCAAATATAATATAATCCATAACAACCTAATAATTATGTATTATTGCACACATGAATATTGGAGATAAAATTAAAATGAATGAATGAAACCCTAGATAAGTAACCCTAATGCTAGATTAAATTATTTAGTGTCAAGTGTCACAATCATGATGAATGAGAAAACTTAAGGTATTATTAGCATGATTTAATAGAAAGAAAAAGCACCTAAGTTTATCTTAAGTGAAAAAGTAATTAAGGGAATTAATTAAATAATTAGATAAAATGTCTTAATTATTCCAACACCTCTCCTTCAGATTAACTTAAATGGAGTATCTAAAGAGATAATATGAATACATGTATGAATGAGTCTCAGCAACAAAGGCCTGGTCAAGTACTCATGTACAAACTAATGAAAAGAAATGAAAATCTCACAATTGGAGAAAAGGAGAGAAACATAGTGGGAGAAAAATCCTCTCCAAAAGAGATTAAATATTATAGATGCACTAGTGAAATAAGGAAAGGAGGACTCAACATGACCCCCAAAGTATTACTTCTATCATAATAGTATAATGGATGTCCCCCCATAAGAGAGAGAAAATAAGGATATAAATCCCCCAATGAAGAAGTAGCTCTTGTACCAATGATGAAAGCCTAAAGACAAAACATGATCCATTGCCTGTAAACACAATTTCTCCCCTTAGGAAAAAATAAATCAACTAGCAATATGAAAAGCCACTCCCATAAACTAGAAGAAGTGGGAATCCAAATCCAAATACTGTGTGCCTCTATAAATTGTTCAAATGTTGCTATGTCCATGATAGATGATGATACCAAAAACTAATTAGGTGCATTCCCAGTTAATGTTGTAGGTGATAAATCAAGACTACACAAAAAATGATGAAGATAAAGCTCCATGGGCAATGAATATGTGCTAATAAAATTGACATGGCTATAAAAAAAGAGGAGATGAATGCCCTTAAGGTAATCCTCTAGATCTGCAATATGAGACTCCACAAAAAATGATGATATGTCTACAAGATACAAATCCCAAGTATTTGTGTCTGGAAGAACAATGTCCTACTACACTATATCAATGTGGTCCATGCATGGGCCAATGCCAATTTGATCAGTAACAACACAACTTGAATATGATCAAGATGGGATCTCAATGTGAGGAGTAGGAACATGAAGAGAGGCCTATGATCCATCAAAACATGCAAGACCTCTGATATACTCAAGCTCCTCTAAAGTGCCATCAACAAAGGGTATGAAATCTGCATGTGCAAGGGGGAGAAGAAAATATGTTGTAGGATCCTCTGAGAATGGAGAGACATGAGGGTCTCCATGTATTTCCCAAAGTCTAGTCCTAAGTGCATGAGGACACTCAAGGTCCAATATAGAACACACAGTGTCACGATCAACACTAGAATAAATTAATCTTACTACATGGTCTATGATATTACCCCAAGCTAATCTACCTCCTGGAGTGACTAGTTTAGGCTTGAGTCCATATGAATAAGGCAAAATATCTAGCCACTTGATATGTGTCATGATGCCATGTCACCAAGGCTCATAATTGCCCCTTTCGAGGTTGATAACACAAGGATGAATAGAATCATTCATGATACCTCCTCAAATTAAATAAACAAACCCTAAGAATCTCAACACATGCAAATAACATCAAATACAACCCTCTCCAAAAATTAGATCATTAAAAGTACTAAAAATACAAGTAATTAACCAGATAGTGAAAAGAAAAGAAAAAGGAATAAAATTTACTTGGGGAAAAATCTTTAAAAAAGACCTAAAATTTAGATAGAGGATTCCACTAGCTTTCTAATGATGTTTGGTTTTTGAAAAATGGAGTCCATATATGCAAGATATGGCCACAAAAGTGCAAAATTGAAGACTGAATTTGGAGGCCTCGCATGAAAAATTGGACTAGATTTCAACAAACCCACCTACACCACTAGATCGCCATTAGAACCAGCTTTCTAATGATATTTTATCTACACAATTTTGACCCCATAAGACCAAGTTAAAAAACCAAGGTAGGTCAATCAGGGAAAACTAGGGCTTGGATTGCTTACATGAGTAGCCTATATAGTTGATGCCAACAAATATTATACTAATTGGGTGAATTTGCCAACTCAGTAGGGAATCTTGCCAACAAGAAAAATCTTCTCATTAGACAAGAAATATATTGATGTGGTAGGAATATTCCTAGTAGGTCGAGTGGAAGATTATGTTAGTGATGATGTCAGAAAGTACGCATGGAGAGGGGTCATACCATGCATGTGCAAGTCCATACTAGAGAGACTTGCAAAACTTTTTTTTTCCTCCCCCGAAAATTGAATATTTTGTAAAGAAATTTAATGTTTTTTTTAAAATAATAGAGCTTGCGTTAAATTTTTGTAATAGTGAGAAAAAAAAATTTGGTAATTTTTTTTTCTACATTGGAGCTACTATACAATAGTACGGCTCGGTATGGATTTGTATGGTTCATAAGGAAAATTGTGCACTTGCAAAAAAATTGCTAAAAAAACTCCCAACATTAGATTTTTGTGATTTGGCAAGTGCTTTTAAGGTTTTTGGGCAAAAGTGACCTCTATTTCACTCCAAATTGCCCAAATTTTGTGTTGACTTTTAGATTTTGCCTCAGTTTTTGTGCCCTCAACCAAATCAACCCAAAAATTTGAATTTTGACAAAATGATCTTAGGATTTTATGATATTTTTGAATGTGATGAAAACCATAGTTTGAGCCCAATGTGCACAAAAAAATTACTCAAGGTTGGATCCCTCAAGCAAGTGGACATGAACTTAACATATATGATGTTGTATACCATATATAATTGATGATACAACCACATGAGCTAAGAATCATCCACAAGAAAAACACTTGTCACATAATAGAGAGCAAACAAAGATAATATACTCCATACAACCTAAGAATTATGTATTATCACATGTACAAATATTTGAGATACAATTGCAATCAATGAATGAATTCTTATAAAAGGATGAATAAAACTCTAGATGCTATATTAAATAAGCCAGTGCCAAGTCTCACAATCATAATAAATGAGACATTTTAAACTATTATTAGCCTAATTTAATAAAAGGAAAAGTCACCTAATTTAAGCTTAAGTGAACAAGTAATTAAAGGGCCTAATTAATTAAATAGTTAGATAAAGTATCCTAATTACTCCAACATCTTCATCATCATCTTCAAGATTAGACTTGATCCTTTCATCCTCAAGTTAGAGATTGATTACTTTGTCATTATTTTCTATAGTATTCCCTTCAGTCTCAAATGCCATGAATAAAATTTCCTCCTTATAATTATCCTAGTCACTTTGATCAGATGAAATATAATCTCTATATATTCTTATAGCTATAAGTCTTCTTCTTGTTCTTCTCATACTTGTGGCTAAATTTTTTTCTTACTTGGGTAAGGCTATTCTTCTTTATCACTATCACTTTCTCTTAGATACAAACAATTCTTAATGAAGTGCCCAACTTTCCATAGTTGAAGCATTTAAATGAAAAATTACCTTTGTTATTTATCCTTATATTTTGAACAAAAAGAGATTCCTCTTTATCTATATCTTCTTTGGAGTCTTTATTTATAATAGGTTAATACTGCTTTAATATCCTTGTGGCTTTGAAGATTGATTCTATTGGAAACTTGAGTTATGTTGTCATTGATGTCAACCTGTTTGGTGTTAGCATTGATTTCATTAGATTGCAAGTGAAGAAGTTGTATTTGTTCAGTTGTGAAGATGTTGTACATGGTTTGGAAATGAGTGCTCAGATGTTGTTATGTTGCCTTGAGGTGATTTTGAGTAAGTATGAGGTGTTTCTAGAAGGCTACAATAGTGGAAGCTACAATATGCAGGGAAGAGTTTTTAATGTCCTTATGGAAGAAAGTTTCACATTACTTCAGTTCTTGATGATGATGGATTGTAGTTTTGGATATAATGTCTATGTTCTATGGATGTTGCACTATCGTGTTTTTAGGTCCTCAGTTGCTTAGATGATGAAATTGGTTCTGGTGGTTTGTTGATAGTAAGGTTGTCTATCAGGATTGGTTTAGAGAATGATTTTCTATAGTGATTAAAGTGGTGTGGCTTGGTGTACATGCTCATATGGTTCATGGAGTGTTCCTATGTAAATTTTTAGTGTTGATTTGATCAAAAAGTGAAGTTATGTTGTTTAATGTTCAGTGCTATCAACTATATTGGTCCTTGGCTAACTCGATTGATTTATTTTATTTGGTTCATGCTCTTTTGGTCTAGATATGCATTGGTGGTTGGGTTAGAACATTGATATGGGTCTCACCATGGTGTGTGTAGATCCATATTGATTAATTTACAATGGGTGTTGTTTTTGGGCTAATTGGTTAATGTGCTTCATTATTTTTCTACATGTTACATTTGATACCGACTTTGGAGTAAATGTTATTTGGTTTGATTCATTGGGACTGACTTATAAATAATTTTTATGATGTATTTGGGTCCTCTTTACCTTCTGGAATGGACTAAATTGTGTGATTTTGGTTCGAGTGGCCGACTTTATGTAATCATGTATATTATGTCTTTGGTTGGTCCCTAATTGAGGGGTTTTTAAATAACCTTATACAAATGGTAGTATGCATGTGTCAATTATATAGTAGATTGACATGAATTTAATGTGAATGATATGCAAGTGTAAATAAAGAAGAAAAAGTTTGAATTTTTAGTCTGTGATGGGCTTTGATGATCATATCTTCAGCGTGATAGTATTTTGAGACAATGAATCAATAGAGATGTGTTTGCCATGACATTGTTCACTTGACACAGTGTTTCAAGAATAGTTTCATAATCATGAGATCTTATTCATTATAAAATTCATTATTTCTCTATACCTAGTGGAAGAGAGTGAGTCCTTTGGCAGATTGTGTAGTTCTTTTGTATCTTTCCCTCAAATTGTGCATCTTAGTAATGCAGGTCCCTTATATATTTCCCTAAGTTTGTGCACCATAGTTTTGCAAGTCCATTTAGGTGTAGTGAGCTCCTTGGCATTGATCATAAAATATCACAATCATCTATTCATATTGTGAGTGTGATTCTCACCATGGTTTTTCCCTTCTTGGTTTTTCCATGTAATTCTATTGTTCTTCTGTGTGTTGTTCTTTATGGTTGAACATGTTTCATATTTGCACAATTAAGTTAATTGAAATTTGAGGTATAAAATATTATAGCTAAGTTGTTTGAAGGTCTAGACTGATTCACCCCCTCTTAGTCTTGTGGCATGTTCAATAATTGCTATCAGAGTGAGGTTCCTCAAAGATAAGATTGACTACTTGAGGAAGGTCCAAGATGGCTTAAGAAATCTATTTCAAGGAACCAAAGTTTGATGGCACAAATTAATCTTCTTGGAAGTCACAAATAGAATATAATTTGAATTATTTGCCACTTGGAATATGGAACATTATCAAAACTAGCTATATTGCTCCAAATAATGGTCCTACAAGTCTAGATGAGATCAAGAATCATGAAAACAATTACAATAAATCAATATACTTGTTATTAGTTTGAGTGACTCATAATTTTTAAAGATTAATGGATGCATAAGTGCATATCAAATTTGGGATAAATTGAGCAACACTTATGAAGGAGATGAGAAGACCAAGCAAGTCAAAATGCAGAATCTAAAGTACATGTTTGAGACATTGAGGATGTTTGAAGATGAAAACATTGAAAATTACTTGCATACTTGCATCAAATGAATGAGATAGTCTGTTAGTAACAACCAAGAAGGGAAGTTGAGAGGGGGGTGAATCAGTTTTCACTAGATTAAACAAATTAAGCACAATCTCGGATCTAAACAATTGCGACAAGAATAAAGATAAGAAAAATTATACCACAACACATAACACCAATATTTTGGTGTGGAAAACCCTATATTAAGGGAAAAACCACAGTGGGAACCTACCCACAATAAGATGATACATTGTAGTATTATGTGTAAATATTACAATGGGGAATGCACATGCATTTAGGCACACTACCTAGATCTCACTGCTCAAAATAAGATGACCCATAACTCTACAACCCTCAGGGAAGGCTCACTACCTTACAATAAGATTTAGATTTCAATCCGAATTACATGAACTACAAAATTATCACCTCCTTATACCTAATGACAGTTTTGGTTAAGCACATTTGTCTATCCTACAACAATCTCTACTCAATACACCACACTGAAGGATAAATTCACTTAAAAACCACATACACCACTCTCTGATAATCCAGACACAACACCGATACCCAAATTACATGACTATACCACCTATTTATACAAATCATCAACCTTGACTACAAGGTCGGCCAAACCCTCAAACCTCAATTACAAAATTACATCACATGATACATAAATAAAACACTAGACCAATATAATGATATACATGACATAACATGGACCTAAAAAAAATCTCCAAACATGCACCACTGCTAGAAATCTCACCAGGATCAACTGCAAAATGCTACACCACCAAGAATATCGCATAACACAAAGAATATCACCAGATCAGCTAAATCACAAATAATGTACACAAGAATCAATGCAGACCACCAAGACAAATAGGACATGATCAAGAAACACTAACAAGCACATTAGAACCTTCTGCAATAGCTGCACCAACACCACTTATGCAAATCTTCATCGATTAACACGCTAGCTCAGAGGAATACTCAAAAATAACAATTTGGACTAGAAAGATAGCTTGTGAAGCACCAAATCACTAACCATATGAACTTGAAGATACTCATGAACATCCAAAACATTCTACCAAATCCGCAACCAGAGACATGATCATAGTAGAGCTCACTAGAGCAAATACCAAACTCTGCCAACAATTGCATAGAAAGACTGAACTATAAATGATATCAATTGATATGATCAAGCAATCTCCTGGAACATTAAAAACAATAAGGAATAAAGTATTACAACATCCCAAATAGATAAGCCATCCATATCAGCTCAAGGCAATCACTGAAACACCAAACAACTCACATCAACACCGAAATATGTTGACATCAATGACAACAACATATCCTAGTAGCAACAATATCCAACAGTATCCCCCTTTGGCATTGATGGAAACATATGAATGTGAAAAACAATTAATGCAAATGAATGAATCATCACCATCGAACTCCCCCTAAGATCATGCACACAAAGCTCCAAAGATAAATCAATTTTTCACATGACTCTCTCCCCCTTTGACAACAATGCCAAAGATAGAATAAATATTATGCACTCTCTTGCCTAAGACACATCCTCAAAGAAGGAAAATACCCCCCTTAGGATAAAATCAATCCACTGATCAACTAAACCATTGACTACTCTGGTTGAGTAGCAACACAAACTCATCAACCCAGACAAAGAAATAAGGATTTGAAATCCACCAGATTGATGCAACTCGATGCATCTAGTTCTCAACAGGACGGGAAAAGACCCCTAGCTTGTATTTCAAATAGACAAATGTATCTATAGGAAAAGGCTTAGTGAAAATATTTGTAATCTGATCCTTTGTAGATACATATTCCAATCTGACTTCTTCATCACTGACCTTCTCCCTCAAGAAATGATACTTTATACACATGCTTTCTTTTAGAATGCAGCACCATATTCTTTGAAATATTGATAGCACTTGAATTGTCACAATATATAACTATAGGCTCATCATAAATCACTCTAATATCCTTCAATATCTGCTTCATCTAGACTACTTGAGTATAGTTACTAGCAACAACAATGTATTCAGCTTCAACAATAGATAAAGATACAACATCTTGTTTTTTACTGGAGCATGAAATCAATTTCTTTCCCAAAAATAATGATCCATCAGCAGTGCTCTTCTAGTCATCAACATCACCAACCCAATTAGTATGAGTGTAGGCACACAATAAGAAATAATTATTCTTCGGATACCACAAACCATAGTCAATAGTCCCCTTCAAGTATCTGAAAAATCCTCTTCATAGTAGTAACATGAGTTTTTTTAGGATCTGCTTGAAATCTATCACAAAGGCAAATAGTTTACATAATATCTGGTCTATTCTGAGATAAGTACAACAATCCACCAACCATAGATCTATAAAATTTTTGATTCACTTTCTAATATTCATCATTTTTAGACAACTTGCATCTAGTCACCATAGGAGTTCCAATAGGTTTAGAATTAGCTAATCCAAACTTTTTCAATAGTTCTTTCACATACTTAGATTGAGAAATGAAAATACCTTTACAGGTCTCAATAATTTGCAATCCTAAGTAAAATTTCATCTCACCTATCATAGACATCTCAAATTCCTTTTGCATATCATCAGCAAACTTCATACTTAATTCATCATCACTACCAAAAATGATATCATCAACAAAGACTTCAATAATCAAAATGTTATATTTCTCAACTTTGAAATATAAATTACTATTAGTAGTACCTTCACAAAATCCCAAATTCAATAAATACTTATCCAATCTATCATACCAGGCTCTAGGGGCTTGCTTCAGTCCATACAGAGCTTTCTTCAATTCGCATACCATATCTCCTTCATCTGATAAATAAAATCCATCTGGTTGCTCAAAGTAGACTTCCTCTTCAAGATCACCATTCAAAAAGGCTAACTTGACATCCATCTGATATACCTTAAATTTCTTATAAGAAGCATATGCAAGAAGCAATCTAAAAGCTTCAATTATAGCTACAGGAGAAAAAGTTTCTTCATAGTCAATACCTTCTATCTGAGAACATCCTTTACATACCAATATTTCTTTGTTTCATAAAAATTCACTGACTTCATTCAACTTATTCCAGAACACTCATTTAGTACCAATCACATTCTTGTCTTTAGGTCTCAGAACAAGCTCTCAAGTGTTGTTCTTTTCAATATAATTCATCTCTTCTTTCATTTTTTTAAACCAATTTTCATCTTTACATGCTTCTACTACATCCTTAGGTTCAATATTTGAAATCAAACATATCTCTTTAGTAACAATTCTTCTCCTAGTCATACACCTTTATTCTTATCACTAATAATCTGATTTTCTAAGTGATTAAAATTCACATACCTTGGAGTCTTCTGATTATTTTGATTTTTAGGCTCTTGCACTTCTTCACCAATAGTGGCAATGTCTGGATTACCTGTCTCCACCAGATCAATCTAGTTGAAGATCTCTATCTGCACAAGATTAGGAACAACATCTTCATCATCAATATCATAACTGCATGCTCCAATATGCTTTCCAAGACACTCATCCACCTTCACATTTGTACTTTCAACCATATTCTTCAATCTCTTATTGTAGCACCGATAGGCCTTGCTCTTAGTATAATATCCCAAGAGGATTCCTTCATCACATCTTGCATCAAAATTTCCTATATCCTCATCTCTCTTGATATAACATTTACTTCCAATTTTTTTTGAAATATCTAACTATAGGAACATGACCAAACCATATCTCATAAGGAGTCTTACCAAAATCACCTTTAAAATGCACTCGGTTGAATGTGTAAATAGCAGTGCTAACAACTTCTCTCCAAAATTTCTATCCAACATTTCTTTCAATTAGTCTAGTCCTTGCAGTATCTAAGATAATTTTGTTCTTCCTTTCAACAACTCCATTCTACTGAGGGGTTCTAGGAGAAGATAACCATCTTCTAATTCCATTCCTCTCATAGAATGTATCAAACTCTCCTAATGTAAATTCTCATCCTCTATCAGATCTCAGGCATTTCAGCTCCAATCTTGTCTCAGTCTCCACTATGGCTTTGAATATCTTGAATTTCTCTAATACTTTTGATTTCTCCCTTAGAAAGGTCACCCACATCATCCATGAATAGTCATCAATCAACAATATAAAATATATCTATCCATGCATGCTTCTAACTCTAGTAGGACCACATAATTCGGTATGAACTAGATCTAAAAATCCATTAGATGAATACAAATTACTCTTAAATGAAATTTTTGTTTGCTTTCCCATTTGACATTCCTTACATACCAGATTAAGAGGCTTCACAATCTTAGGCATATATCTAACAAATTGAGTAGAACTTATCCTTACCATGTAATCACAGCTAACTATGCCACAACCAAATTTCATCAATCTGAGCAATCAAACAACTCTTTTCACCAACATTCAAGTGAAAGATATTACCTTCAGTCTTAGTACTTGATGCAATCTCTATACCAAAGGAATCTAAAATCTTACATTTACCATTATTGAATTGTAAATCATATCCCTTGTCAACCATCTATCCAACACTCAAAAGATTATGCTTCAAACCTTCAACATACAAGGCATCATCAGTATTATGCTTACCATTGAAAAATATAGAACCTCTACCATGAATCACACAAGATTTATCATATCCAAATCTCACTATTCCACCATCATACCTTTCCATTCTTACAAATTTGTTTTTCTCACTTATCATATTATGTGAATAATTGTTGCCAATCACCCATTCATCTTTCTATTCAATTTTAGTAGCTAAAGCTTTTTCCTCAACAATGTAGCCTGTAGGATTCACTGATACGGGATCATCTTCCTTGATAGAAATAAATACAAATTTGTCTTTTGAATTCCCATTATTTGATTCCTCATCTATTGCACCTTCGTCACCAGCATAATAACATCTCTTCTAATTTATGTACTTTTGGTAGGGCTTATAGGGCTTATCATACTCTTGTTAGATCTATCATGCCTTTCAAATTTATCATTATTATCATATCTAGACATCCTCTCAGGACACCTAGAAGCAAAATCTCCTATCTTATTACAATAAAAACATTTCAAGGGTAACTTTCCATCATACTTACTGGCTCCTTTAGGTAATCTCCAAGCAATAAGGGCTTGAAGTTCATCCAATTCTCTTTCTTGCTCTTCCATCTTTTTCTTCTCTCTTTCAAATCTAGATACCCAACAAGAACTTTTCCCTGATCATACTTCTGCTTCCCGGATACAGAGGCTCTGAATGTAGTTTCAGATTTCCCACGTGATTCTCCAAATTAGCTCAACTCAAATGCAGTAAGCTTTCCAACCAACATGTCTCTAGTCATTGTTGCCATTTTGCATATAGATTGCATTAATGATATGTTGTCATTGATGTCAATTGAACCGGTAATGGTATTCATGTTATTGTTGATATTGTTGTTTTTGATATTGGCTAGTAACCGGTAAGAAGAGCTTTGTGGAAGACGTTGTAAACTGGTATGTAAAAGTTTTTGAGTTGAACTAGTGAACTGGTGTAAAGGGTTAAACCTTTCTATGCAATGTAACTAGTAAACCCCATCAACTGTTAAACCCTAACCGATCAATTTTAATGGTTTATTATCTAATAAGCGGTAATGATGGAGACATGTGTGATCATTGTATGAGGATAAGTTAAAATTGTTTTGGCACGTTTGTTTTTTGTCTAGGGAAGGAGCAAAGTGGACTGCATTTAATGCACAACGCGTGATGAGTTACAAAGTCTGATGAAGTGGTGATCATGGAGCAGTTGGAATTTTCTTGAATAATGTGAAGAGATTGTCATGATTTCTAATGGTCAACATTGTACCGACTTGTTTGTAATCTCGATGATGAGAATTAGGTTTTGTTGTGTTACCGACTTAATTGATTTGTATTTAAGGTCGATGAAGTTGTTTGTAAAGTTGGTTGGCAAGATTGATAGAAACCTGTTGAGCATGTAGTTTCCTAACCAGTGAATGGATCTGCACTTTGAGTGAAGGTAGATTGAAGCTTAGAAGGATCTGATCAAGCAAATGTAGTGCTACTCAGAAAAATCAAGAAAACTTCTTGTTTTCTAACAATTACAGCAGAAGTGAAATCCCTTAATCGGGTAAGCTCTAACAAGCTTGGTTGCTCATTAATTCCTCTAACATGGTGGTCCATTAGCTTGGATTCTTAAATCCTCCAGCGAGGTTACTCCTAATAGGGTATTGTGCTTTTCATCAAGGCATGTTTGTAAATCCCCTAACCGGGTGATTCCTAACCAAAATTAGATCTTAATAGGACTTATTGTAAAGCTTTAACAGGCTTGGCTCCTAATAGGGAAAACTTCAGAAGAGTTCAGATAGCTATCCTTATGAGTCTCATCTCATTGTGGTTTTCTACCTATTTGGGTTTTCCACATATAAATATTTGTGTCAAGTGGTGAATTCTTTTGTGGTTATGATATTATTTATTGATTTGATTAACTTCTGATATGGCATGATAAGTAGAAGCATTGAGAGATGAATATGTTGAGTCATGATTGAGAATCATTGATGTTTACAAGATTGAAGTTGTTTAATGTTAAGTTGTTATAATAGTTAAATCGGTTGATGTCAAGTATTGTTATGAATATTGATCTTAACTGAGATATATTTACTTTGTGTGACTGAATTTGAGTTTCGGAACTTTGTATCAGTTTTTCTTTATACTGATTCACCCCCCCCTCTTAGTATTCTATCGGATACTTATTCTTTCATCATACCATCAATTGGTATCAGAGTGTCTCAGGTCCTCTTAATCTAAAAGCCCAACAGTTTGAGGAAAAGATCTTGTAGATCATGATGAATAAAGAAGGTCCTAAGTTCAACAAAGATAACTATAGAATATGGAGTGACAGAATGAAGATTTACATTAAGAGTCTTGGTAGTCAGTATTGGGATCATATATAAAATAAGTATATTACACCTACTGGACCCCTGACTGATGATCGGAAGAAAGAAGAGAAAGAAAATCACTAGGCATTAGAGGCTATTATCAGTTCTTTGTCTGATGTTGAATATGTAAATGTTCATAGTCTTGAAACTACATATGAAGTATGGAAGAAATTAGAAGATATTTATAGCGGTGATGAACATGTTAAGATTGCCAAATAGGAAAGTTTGACAACATGAGAATGTCTGAAGGTGAGAATATCCAGCAGTATGGTCAAAGGATTAAGGAGATAGTTGGTGAGATAAAGAGTGCAGGAGGGAAAGTGGAAGATGCCATAGTAATCAGTAAGGTACTGAGAACCCTACTACCAATCTATGCTATCCATGTTGCAGCTATTCAAGAGCTGAAATCCATTGACAAGACAAAGGTAACTCTTGACTCTATTATTGGCAAAATTACTGCTTTTGAACTAGTGTACAGAAATCAGAATCTGCATTTAGAGCTTCTGTCTCTAACTCATTTGTGAGAAGAAGTAGAGATACTGGCCATAGCTATGAATCTTGATCCAGCAGAGATGCTAAAGATGAAGGCATCCTAGTGGAACTTGAAGCATTGTTGGCAAAATGACTGCCTAGAGGCACTGGTAAATATAGAGGTAAGCTACCTTTAAAATGTTTTTCATGCAACAAGATTGGTCATATAGCAGCAAATTTCCCTAATGGTGAAAATGAATACAAGAGAGACAAATTTAAGAAGTATAAGGGTAAAGGAAAGAGAGATTGTCTTGTAGCTATTGACAGTGGTATTACTGATGAAGAATCTGATGATGATGCTAGTGAAGATATTGTGTTTGTAGATATTAAGGAAGAAATATCAGATCAGAAGGCATTAGTATCCATAATGGATAACTCTGATGATTGGATCATTGATAGTGGTTGTTCACATCACATGACCGGTGATTGGAGCAAATTTCTTTCCTTGAAGGAATTTGATGGTGGTGTTGTCAAATTTGGCAATAGCTCACCCTGTATGGTTAAAGGTAAGGGAGTGATTTCTCTTAATGGGAAGAGAAGTGTTGATGATGTCTATTGGGTTGAAGGTCTAAAGCACAATATTTTAAGTGTGGCACAACTTAATGACAGAGGATATCCACTGGAGTTTAGAAATGGAATGTGCACAATCTTTGACAACAAAGGTGGATTGATTGCAACCAGGAAATAGACTAGAGGTAATCTATTTTATCTCAATCCTAAAGTTAGCAACTGTTTGACTGCAAAAATAGATGATAGCTGGCTTTGGCATAGGAGATTTGTCATATAAATTTGACAATATTGTTAAAGTAAGAAAGTATAAGACAGTAAGAGGTTTTCCTCAGCTAGACAAAATGGTTAATTCTCTTTGTAAAGAATGTCAACTAGGAAAGATGACTTCTTCAACTTTCAAGAGAAAGCCCTTCTCAGTAGAGAACTTGTTAGATTTGGTTCATATAGATCTATGTGGACCAATAAGAACAAGAAGCATTCAAGGTGATAGATACTTCATGATCTTCACTGATGATTGTTCAAGGATGATGTGGGTCACATTCTTGAAGGTTAAAAATGAAGCTTTTGGTAAATTCAAGGCATTCAGAGCCTTAGCTAAGAAAGAGAGTGGAAAAAGGAAAAAATGTCTTAGAATAGATCAAGGTGGTGAATTCACTTCTGTGGAGTTCACTAAGTATTGTGATGATAATGGTATCAAGCGGTAGCTTTCTGCACCAAGGACACCACAGTAGAATGGTATAGCAGAGAGAAACAACCAGTCAGTGGTTGAAGCTGCTAGGACTATGTTGATACAAGGAGGTGTAGAAAAAACATTTTGGAAAGAAGTTGTAAGTACAGCT
The DNA here is from genome assembly GCF_030272615.1 of Cryptomeria japonica. Classification (NCBI taxonomy): domain Eukaryota; kingdom Viridiplantae; phylum Streptophyta; class Pinopsida; order Cupressales; family Cupressaceae; genus Cryptomeria; species Cryptomeria japonica. The sequence continues at coordinate 359,410,888 of NC_081409.1, forward strand.
GTTTACACAATGAACCGAGTTCTGGTGAAAAGAGGTAAGGAAAAGACCCCATATGAATATTGGTATGGAAGATCACTTGATGTTAGATATTTTAAGATATTTGGAAGTAATGTTTTATTAAAAGAGGTGATTACATAAGCAAGTTTGAAGCTAAGAGTGATGAAGGCATATTTCTTGGCTATTCCACCAAGAGTAAGGCCTATAAATGCTTCAACAATTGGACATAGGAAATTGTTGAGAGTGTTGATGTTTGTGTAGATGAATGTCCTGAAGTTTTAGAAGAAACAAGTTCTGAGAAGAAGGATGAAGATCCTTGTATTTTTCTTTTGGAACCTAAAACGGTTAAATAAGAAACCGGTAAAGCAAATCCTGATGTACTTGTTCAACCAGAACAAATAAATTCAGAGGAAGATGATAATGAAGAAGTTGAACCTGAAGAGAATGATCATGTTATTCCTAGGTATGTGAGACTGAATCATAGTCCTGAATAGATAATTAGAGATAAGGATGTCAGTGTACTAACTAGAAGGAGAATAAGAGAGAACTCTTGCATGATCTCCACCTTTGAACCTAGAAGTGCTAAGGAGGCATTTGGTGATGATCATTGGGTGAAATCTATTGAGGAGAAGAAGGAACAAATCAAGAAAAACAACACTTGGACCCTAGTACCCCAACTGATAAACAAGAATGTTATAGGTACTAAAGGGGTGTTCAGAAACAACTTAAATGAAGATGGTGTTGTAGTTCAAAACAAGGCAAGATTAATATGCAAAGGTTATGCACAAGAAGAAGGAGAAGACTATGGAGAAACTTTTGCACTAGTAGCAAGACTGGAAGGTGTTAGAATATTGCTTGCATTTGTAGCTCATAAGAATTTCAAGGTATACCAGATGGATGTTAAGTCTACATTCTTGAATGGGATACTAGAAGAAGAGGTTTATATAGAGCAGCCTAATCGCTATGCATTGACAGAAAAGGAAGACATGGTATGCAAATTGCATAAAGCTTTGTATGGATTAAAAAATGCACCCAAAGCATGGTATGAACGACTTCATACTCATTTGACGAAGATAGGATTTTCTAGAACCAATGATGACAAGATTATTTATCTCAAGTCTGAAGGAGATAAAATACTGGTCAATGAAGTATTTGTAGATGACATTATATTTGGAGGTAATGATGACATGAGTAACTATTTTGTAGATTAAATGAAGAATAAATTTGAGATGTCATTAGTAGGGTAAATAAAAAATTTCATAGGCTTACAGATACAAGAGATGAAGAATGGTATTTTCATTACTCAATCCAAGTATGTGAAAGAGGTTTTGAAGACTTTTGGTATCAGTGATTGTAAACCAGTTGGAACTCCAATGGTTACAAGTTGTAAATTATCCAAGTAAGATGCATCTAAGTCTATAGATGAAAAGGAATACAAGTCAATGATTGGCAAATTACACTATGTTGTTCACAGTTGACCGAATACTGCCCATGTAGTTGGTATTGTTGCCAGATTTCAAAAGAATCCAAAGGAGGCACATCTGATGGCAACCAAAAGAATTTTTAGATATCTGAAAGGTACTATTGACTATGGGTTATGGTATCCATATGGTGGAATTTTGATTTGAAAGCATACATAGATGTTGATTGGGTAGGTAATATTGATGACCATAAGAGTACTACCGGTGGAGAATTATTTCTAGGAGGAAGGATAGTTTCATGGAGTAGTAAAAAGTAGAGTTGTACTTCACAATCTACTATTGAAACTGAGTATGTAGCAACTTATATGAATTGCACACAAGCTATGTGGATGAGACACATTTTGGAAGGTTTGAAGATGGAAATCTCAGAACCAATAAAGATTTTGTGTGACAATACAAGTGGAATAAACATTTCAAAAAATCTTGTTTTGCATGCAAGCACTAAGCACATTGAATTAAAATATCACATCTTGAGGGAAAAAGTTCAAAGTAAAGATGTTATCTTGGAGCATGTTTCTACCAAGGAGCAGCTTGCAGATATCTTTACCAAACCTCTGCCTAAGACCACTTTCAAGTATCTTAGAAGTCAATTGGGGGTTGTCCCTCTTCATGAAGTTAGTTGAGCATGATGTTGATTGCATCAGTCCCTGAACCACTTGCAAAATTTTACATGGATTGATGAAGAAGTGGATGTATTCCATAGGGGGAGCATCAAGTTGTAGAATGATGTTGATGCATAATGAGAGAAGAATTACATGTTTTACTTTCACTTTGGCATTGTTGTCGAAGGGGGAGAAGAATTATGTGATTGAGGAAAAGAATTGTGTTTGATTAGGTGAACCAGCGACAGGCTGAAGACAAACAACAACAAGGTGAATACTTGGTAATGTAAATTAGGATTCCTAGTCACCAATCTCAGCAATCAAAGGCATTGATATTTGTATTGCCATCAATGCCAAAGGGGGAGGTTGTTGGCATTTTGCATATAGATTTCATTAATGATATGTTGTCATTGATGTCAATTGAACTAGTAATGGTATTCATGTTATTGCTGATATTGTTGTTTTTGATATTGGCTAGTAACTGGTAATAAGAGCTTTGTGGAAGACATTGTAAACTAGTATGTGAAATTTTGTGAGTTGAACCGGTGAACCAGTGTAAAGGGTTAAACCTTTCTATGCAATGTAACCGGTAAACCCTATCAGCTGTTAAACCCTAACTGATCAAGTTTGATGGTTTATTATCTGATAAATGGTAATGATGGAGACACATGTGATCATTGTATGAGGATAAGTTCAAATTATTTTGGCATGTTTGTTTTCTGTCTAGGGAAGGAGCAAAGTGGATTGCATCTAATGCACAATGTGTGATGAGTTGCAAAGTCTGATGAAGTGGTGATCATGGAGTGGTTGGAATTTTCTTGAAGAATGTGAAGAGATTGTCATGATTTCTAACAGTCAAAATTGTACTGACTTGTTTGTAATCTCGATGATGAGAATTAGGTTTTTGTTGTGTTACCGACCTAATTGATTTGTATTTAAGGTCGATGAAGTTGTTTGTAAAGTTGGTTGGAAAGATTGATAGAAACCTATTGAGTGTGTAGTTGCCTAACTGGTGAATGGATCTACACTTTGAGTGAAGGCAGATTGAAGCTTAGAAGGATCTGATCAAGCAAATATAGTGCTACTTAGATAGATCAAGAAAACCTGTTATTTTCTAACAATTACAATAGAAGTGAAATCCCTTAACCAGGTAAGCTCTAATAAGATTGGTTACTCATTAAATCCTCTAACAAGGTGTTCCATTACCTTGGATTCTTAAATCCTCCAGTGAGGTTACTCCTAATAGGGTATTGTGCTTTTCATCAAGGCATATTTGTAAATCCCTTAACCGGGTGATTCCTAATCAGAATTAGTTCTTAACAAGACTTATTGTAAAGCTTTAACAGGCTTGGCTCTTAACAGGGCAAACTTCAGAAGAGTTCAGATAGCTATCTTTGTGAGTCTCATCTCACCTTGGTTTTTACCTATTTAGTTTTTCCACTTATAAAAATTTGTGTCAAGTGGTGAATACTTTTGTGGTTATGATCTAATTTATTGATTTGAATAACTTCTGATAAGGCATGATAAGTAGAAGCATTGAGAGATGAATATGTTGAGTCATGATTAAGCATTGTCGATGTTTAGAATATTGAAGTTATTTACTGTTAAGTTGTTATAATAGTTAAACCCGTTGATGTCAAGCATTCTTATGAATGTTGATCTTAACTAAGATATAATTACTTTGTGTGACTGAATTTGAGTTTGGGATCTTTGTATTAGTTTTACATTATACCGATTCACCCCCCCTCTCAGTATTCTACTGTATACTTATTCTTTAATCATACCATCAGTCACTATAGTCACACTCTGGATCTCATCAATAGCAACTACTTTACATTTATAAGCAGGAGGCAATGATCTCAACACCTTAGAAATAATCTCATCTTCTTCAAGGGTTCTACCAGCACATCTGATATTCATGACAAGATCATTCACCTTAGGCATATAGTTTGATATATTTTCCTCTTCTACCATCTTCAATGCTTCATACTTCCCTTTCAAACTTTGCAACTTAGAAAGTTTAACTTGCACATCTCCTTCACACAAGGTCTCCATCTTTTTCCAAATCTCATGTGCAGTCTGCAACCCCATCACATTAGTCATCTCTAAATTAGTCAAGGCACTCAACAATGCTTCCTTATCTCATATTATGTTCAACATCCTTGATCTCAGCAGTAGTAACTGGTCCATTCTAAGGAACATTGTAAACATTCTTTATAATGTTTCAATACTCATCTCCAAGACATTTCAAGTGAACTTCCATTCGGTCCTTCCAAACATTATAATTGCTTCCATCAAATCTAGGACTCTCCTTCTTGAACATATAAGTTTCCATCCTAGATCTCCTCAAGTGGTCAAGCTTGTTTTGGAGGATCTAGCTCTGATACCGATTGTTAGTAGCAACCAAGAAGGAAAACTGAGAGGGGGGGCGTGAATCAGTTTTCAACAGATTAAATAATTTAAGAACAATCTTAGATCTAAATAGTTGTACCAAGACTAATGATAAGAACAATTATACCACAACACATAACATAATATTTTGATGTGGAAAACCCGGTTAAGGGAAAAATCATGGTGGGAACCAACTCACAATAAGATGATACTCTGTAGTAGTATGTGTAAATATTACAATAGGGAATGCACATGCATTCAGACACACTGCCTAGAGCTCACTACTCAAAATAATATGACCCAGAAGGCTACAACCCTTAGGGAAGGCTCACTACCTTACAATAAGATTCAGACTTCAATCCAATTTACATGAACTACAAAATTAGCACCTCCTTATGCCTGATGACAGTTCTGGTTAAGCATATTTGTCTACCATGCAATAATCTCTACTCAATACATTACACAAAAGGATAAATTTTCTTAAGCACCACATACACCACTCTCTGATAATGTAGACACAACACTGATACCCAAATTACATGACTATACCACCTATTTATACAAATCATCAACCTTGACTACAAGGTCGGCCAAACCCTCGAACCTCAATTACAAAATTAAATCACACAATACATAAATAAACCACCAAACCAATATAATGATATACATAACATAACATGGACCTAAACCAAATATACAAACATGCATCACCATCAGTAATCTCACCAAGATCAACCACAACATGCTACACCACCAAGAATACTACATAACATGAAGAATATCATCGGATCAACTAAATCATAAAGAATGTGCACAAGAATCAATATAGACCACCAAGATAAATAGGACATGATCATGAAACACCAACAAGAACATTAGAACCATTTACAATAGCTTCACCAACACCACTTATGCAAATCTTCATTGATCAACATGCTAGCTCACATGAATAATCAACAATAGAAATTGGACTAGAAAGATAGCTTGTGAAACACCAAATCATGAACCATCCAAACTTAAAGATACACATGAACATGAAAAACATTCTCCCAAATCCACAACCAAAGATATGATCATATTGGAGCTCACCGAATAAAATACCAAACTCTGCCAACCATTGTACAAAAAGACTGAACTATAAACCAGATCAAATGATATGATCAAGAAATCTCTCAAAACATTGAAACCAACAAGGAATAAATTATTTCATCATCCCAAATAGATAAAACATCCTTATCAACTCAAGGCAATCACCAGAACACCAAACAACTCACAACAACATCGGACTATGTTGATATCAATGACAACAATATCCAACATAGTCAATGCAATCAGAGGTATTGGTGGAAAAGTGGAAGAAAGTGATGTTGTGACAAATGTGATGAGAACACTTCCTAATTTCTAAAGCGTAAGAATTATACCATTGAAGAAAGTCATGATATGAATAATATACTCTAGATTAGTTCTATGGATCACTCTCTGCCTTTGAGATTTCAAAATTTAATGAGAAATACAATGAGAAGAAGGAAACAACATTCAAAGTTACTTGGAAGATTGAAGATGAACCTGAAACAAGCAATTCCATGGATGAAGTTGAAAAAACTTTGTATGAATGCTGAAGAAAAGATCTAGAAAATACAAAGGTAAGTTTCCCTTTAAATATTTTAATTGTGGAATAATTGGCCATTATGTTTCTATATGTACTTTCAAGGAGGATAACTATAAGAGATTAAATGATGATAACAAGAGAAAAGATAAGTATAGGAGACACGAAAAAATCAAAAGAGTAGACACCATAGATAATTCAAAAAAGAGTTTTTGTTCAATGGAGACCCACTCTGAAGATGAAGATGTCAATGACTCAAATGAAGAATCATTGTTTTTAGCCATAGAAGAACATGATAGTGAAAGGTTTGGTACTTCATATGATGATAATAACTGTGAAAGTTCAATGGCCATGAAGACTACGTGCTACATAAAAAAGTGGAACATAAAGCTTTGATAATTGATTCTGGATGCTTGAATCATATGACATGTGTAAAAAATAAGTTCACAAACTTTGAAAAGTATGAATCTGGTGGATTAGAAAAGTTTGTTTGTGAGGAGGAAACACCTATTTGTAGTAAAGGAACCATAACCATTGATGGTAAGAATATGACACATGATGTTTGTAGCATTATAAATTGTATCTGCATACAATTTCATCCTCACCTAGACCTTAGCTTGGTACTTCATTTCTTGATGCTCAATGACTATTTTGATTCTTCTCACACCACGTCACAAACCCACTTTTTCATCATTCCTCTTGTCTTCTCCCCAAAGATGAGTCTCCTCTTAATTAGGACCCAAATTTGGTACTCACAATGGTCACATCAAGTGAGCAGGAAATTAGATCCTATGTTAGCTTACTCTGAAAAATTTAAATAATTTTTTAGGTAGTCAAGTATAAAAGGAGGTTTGACCCTCTCACTTGAAAAGAAGAGGAAGTCGTCTAAAGATCCTAATTGAACTCTAGAAAATTCAATTCAAGTGAGAAAGAAATCAAATATTTATTATACATTGGAGAATAAATGAAGTCAAGTTCAGACATTCAAGATGGCATCCATGATCAACCTTCTATGAAGACATTCTACATGAAACCCTAAAACCCTTGTGTGAGGATTCTAGCAAGCTTCATCAAGGTATACATTTCAATTGCAAGCATTTAATTTTAGATCTAGCCATTCCCTCAAAAGGAAAGCATCTTGCTGAAATTTCTATTACAATTATTACTTCAATTTCAAGGTTAATTCCTAAATTAGGGTTTGACACAAGGAAAAACCCTATCCACAAACCTTTTTCCTCTCTTTCTATGTGTAGAGAATTGATCCAGGAGTTGTAACTAGAGATTCTGATAGAGTTGATGATAATAATAGGTTTTGATTTCAACAAAGTGAAAAGCAGAGGACCAGGTGACCCCACCTGCCTAATCCCAAAAAATTAGCCAGAATTTTCAAGAATAAGTTTTGATTCTCTTCTTCTACTTAGACCCGTCTATAGCTTTGTCTGATACCTGTAGCAATTAGTTTTTACTATTTCATCTCAATTATCCATTGCTTCATCCTAAATAATACAGTTCAAATCCAACTTCAACTAAAAGACAGTGGAAAACAAAAGTAGTGAATCTAATCAGAATTTCAGCTCTTTTTCCTAATTGGATTATGGATAGATCTATTGGATTCACCCCTCTTTCAATGTATTGGCCCCTTAGTTAATATTAGTGATTTTATTATCTTAATTGGTGAAATACAAATTTTAGCACTAAAACGTTTTGGTGAACCCGACTTATTTCAAATGTATTGTCTCAGATCTGATTTGTATGCACTTTAACATTCAAATTTTCTCTCACAGATCATATTTACAATTGAATGACATAAATTTAGAGGTTAATTTCATAAAAAACCCTAGTTTATTTTTCTAAAATTGAGTTGTGGATTGTATAATTTTTTAGTTGTGTTTTTAGATTTGATTGTTACATGACATGTTATGTTTAGATTTAAATGCATCTAATGTTCAACTTCATTATTCATACTATTTAAATCATTGGTTAATCGATTATTTTACAAAAAAATTGCATTGTTTAATCATAGTTTCCAATATTTGCATTCAATTTTCCTCGCTTGTCCATGAGTTTTGATACCCCTAGTCCTACATACAATATTCTAGTAAGAAGAAGTTATAGAATTAGGGCTTCCTAAGGTTTAAATACTAAGGATATGGAGCTTGATTTGGATAACTTATTCCATGTGAATGTTGGTGCTTCCTCTAATCCAAAAAATGACATCACATATCCCCATTGTTAGGATTTGCATGTAGAAAATATCAATTGTAGGCAGATAAAATATTAAACACATGAATGATAAAAAAAAAAATAATAACATCGAAGAGACAATATTTAATATGGTTCACCCAATCTCGGGCTACACCCACCAAATAGAGAGTCCAACATTATTATCAAGTAAATCAAGACCAATTACAACCAGTAATGCCCTTCCAACTCAATACCATTGCAATATGCTACAAAATTCTCTAGAGAAAACCCTAACCCTTAGCCTTTTTATCAAGACTTATGTCAGTTACAATATTAGGGTTACAACATGTTAGCCAATAGAAAAATAATACCCGATGCCTTTATAAAATAATAAGTCTTTTTGGCCTCGCAGGGCATTGCCCCTTGACCTTTCCTTGTATTGTGACAAGGAATGTACCAGGGGCACTACCACTAAACCCCTATCAAAAAAATGTGGGGGGAAACTACACGGATAGAAGTAGAGAAAACTTAACCTCCGAGTCTGATTAGGCTCCACATAACAACACCCATTCACCTCATATATCTCATTATGAGAATGAATCACTAACTAGGGTTACTAGTGACCAATTGGAGAAGATTGATAATCAATTTAAAACTATTCAACAATGGAGGGGTCAACAATACCCAAATAGTGAGGAAATCCCCTTGATTGAAGGATTGAAAAGAATGGTGCAAAGTGATAAGATAGGTATGAATTTGTTGTGTGGCCTTGCTCATATTGTTTATACTAATAAATTATACCTGTCAAGAGTTGTGTTGAAGTCATTGGTTACTCTCAACCCACAAGCCAAGTTAACCATTCCATTCATATGCCTACATCCTTGCATAGTGTACCTACATTTACATCTTCTATCATGACTACTTCCACACAAAATGTTATTCCTACACATGTTAGTCATGGGGGCAATCCTATTAATCAATATTCTTACATATCTCCTTCTACGAGTCTTCCATTTATTTCACAACATTCTCCCATACCAAAATATCATAATGTTCCCTCTCCTTATTCTCAACCTCCACCTACTTAGAACAATGTTTCTCCTCCATCACAATCCAATATGTCCAATTTTGATCCATCCATTGAAGAAACAATTAATAGCCTCTCAAATTGTTACATCCTTACAACACCAATTGGCTTCTATAACTCAATTCAAGTTAAATGTTCCCACATTTGGTGTAGTAAGCTCACTATCCAATGACATTGTTTGTGCGGTTCCTCCTAAGCGTATGGAAGTTCCTCAGTTGGAGTTGTACAATGGAAAAGGTGACCCCTTGACTCATGTGAAGACATTCCAAACTTTGTGTAGTGATTTTTCTCATGATTACAAACTTATGGCTAAATTTTTTACTAGAACCTTTAGATATAAAGCCTTGCGATGGTATTGTTCTTCGTCTCCTTATTCTATTACTTCTTTTTAGCAATTGGTTAATTCTTTCATTCAACAATTTCAAAATAACATTGGTCCTAAGATTACTTTGACTAATTTGATTCATGAAGGAGTTAAAGAAAAAGTGACTGATTTTATTGCTAGATATAAAATTTGCATTCACAAATTGCTTATCCTGTGCTTGATAATGATGTTCAAAGAATTTTTATTTCTAGTTTATAGAAGGATATTAGAGATAATCTTCTATTTTATGAGTTTACTTCTTTTACATAATTGTGCATAGTGCTTCATAATTATCATCTTCAAGTGAGTCAATTTGAACCATCCTCTTCAATGGCTCCAGTTGATAGGAATGAGAGTGCTCAACAATCATTTATGAAGTTCAAACAAAATAAAGGTTTCATCAAGATAAATGATAACATCAACACTCAAGTGGTAGCCACAACATCAGGTGTGGCTCCTTTATCCAAATACTTTAGAAAAGAATTAACTCTTCTTTCTAAGTCCTTACATAGTATAATGTTGAGGCTGATGAATGATAATGTGTTGCAACTTCATCAAACCAATTGACAATTCTATACCATTGCTAGCTTCCCATGATCCTAAAGCTTTTTGTCAATATCGTCATCATCTTGGCCACTAAAGGAACACTATAGGTCATTAAGAGAGGGGGGTGAATCAATGATATTTTAAAACTTTGAGCTAATGAGTGCAAATTAAAATAGATCAGGAATCATACCCAATTAAGACACACAACATAACACACATATTTACGAGGAAAACCCAATTTGGGAAAAACCTCAGTGAGAATAGTTGTTGGAGTCTACTTATTTAATCCAGCCTCATAATGAAAATTGATTACAACATTTATGGGCACTAACCCAAGGAGCACCAACCCCTACAATTTATGGGCACCGACCCAAAGGAGTATTAACCCATATCTCTGAGCACCCACTCAGAGATGTATAATAAAAAGGTATTCAATAAAAAATAAGCACCTTGTTACAAATGAAATTTTGTAACACATTATTGATTGCCTTCCGCTTTCAAACTTAATCCTTTCTCTTCTCTTGTTCTATTCTCTCTACACTTGTCTTGTTTTTGTCTCTACAAACAACTCTCTATTTTCTGCCCTATTCTATGCCTTTTGTCCTCTACAACTATCTCTCTGACTTCTACTATGCTTATTCACTTTGGTTCACCTTTGCAACTCTTTCTTCTCCTTAGTCCAACACAACTTTGTAACTCTCTATCTCCACCTAGGTCAACAGTAATCTCATCATACACATCTTCATCAGATTAGTTGGTTGACATACCATATCTTTATGCAACTTGCATTCACTTCCATAAGGTCGGTCGATCGTAGATCACCACAGGCGGTTTGCATCATTGGCATGCAACATGATCTATTCAATTTCCTATGCTACACTAGATTTGTCCATTAAGTTGGTTTACATTTTCTCCAGTTGATAATTCAAGTTACCAGATGCACAAAATTGTTCCAACTTGTATTCTTCAAAGACTTTAAATCTAGATCATCGATCTTCTAGATATGACCCAAAAGACTTGGTCAAATATGCCACAGTGTTGATGTGTTGAACTGACATATTTTGCAGTTTGAATAACACTTCGTGTTATCTACATTTTATTAAAATATTTCCTTCCTGTGGGTTGACGGGATAGCATATCTTATTCTTCTTAACTCACCCTACACGTTTACTTCTCATTCATCTTTTGCAGTGCGGGATGCTGGGACTATTCATCCTTCACTTTGCCTCATCACCATATGGGACCAAACTAATTTGGCCAACCTCATTGTAGGATGGTGGGATGAATCAAACAACATTCTTCTTGATGCCTCACAAACTCCTTCAGCTCCACTCTTCCCAATTGTAGGCTGGCAGGATGTTGTGTTACATCATGAAGACTTTCTTCTTTGTTCTTGAGACCATGGGATAGTGGGGGAGCCTTAGCCATCTCTTGTTCTTTCTACCCCACATATTCATCTCCCTTAAGTTTTCCCCAACACAGGATAGAGAGCTCCATTTCTCCCTTCACCTAGTGTTACCTCGCAAGGTCACATTTCTTCTTCTTCTTTTTTTCAGTGCGGGATGGCAGGAGTGATGCAGAGGGTTTGGTGTTGTTTACCACTTGCTTGGTTTTTATCTCTCAAGGGTCTTCACTTGGTTCCTTCCCATGAACCAATGTCTTCAACCTTCCCAAGGATTCAAGTTCTTTCCCTAGATCCTTCCCAAGGATCTCTCCACTCAGGGCAACTCACAACTAACAAGGAGTCTCCTACTCCTAAGGTTTCAACCATTCAACCAGGGACACCTAACAACTCCAAACCCCAAGAAACATGGTCTTTAATCCAATGGTTAAATATAACATGTGTGGATGGAAAACCATGCTAGACAATGCATTTTTATTCATCTAGACCTCTTTAATAAAGTTTTACAAGACCCCAAAATCATTTTGTCCCCAAGAGACCTAGTGAGGTCTACAAGCAATTAGGCCTCCTCTTTGAGTTTTTGCATGGTAACTTACAAATTCCCTAAAAAAAACCTAGAATAAATTACAGATTCAGATACCCTTTTGGACACCCTAAAGTAATTCATAATTTGGCATCTGGGTTTTGGGTATGGATGGTCAAACCCTACTGGCCCTATTTAGGCTCTTCTAGCAGGTATTGGGAATTAGGCTCTCAAAGCTTCACCAATCACAAAGGAAGGAAATTTTAACACTTGTCAAGGGTCTACACATGTCCAAGGGTCCTTCTCATACCAAGTTTGATCATCATTTAGTCTGTTGTCCAAGGTTTCCACCCACTTCTTCTGCTACATAGGCTTGCCACATGAGAGATGTCAACCCTAGGGCATCATCTTAATAATAGAAAATGACACTTCCTATCTCCAAAACCAGAAAGAAAATTTATTATACATGTCAAATAAACATCCCCCAATTTTTTAGACTAATCCCATAGAGAAATGTTGATTTGTGTCTCTGTTTGCATCCAAACCTTGGTTTTGAGGGTTTCTCAGGCCAGTGAGAAAGAAAATTAAGTTTCTCCCAAACACGAAGGCCTCAAAACCTCAAATGAACTCCAAATGAAAGGTGAAACTCTAATTTTACTTGTTCAATGTTTAATTCATGCCCACCATTCATACAAAACTATACAAGCACAAAAACTCGAGAATAATACAAGAAATTGCAATAACAATTTATTTTGAAGACAAGAATTTCATTCAAGATCGCTTCTAACCTATTCACATAATTTCACCAAGATTTTATCATGCCAAGTAACTCCTCCAACAATCTCCAATGCATACAATCAACCAACTAACCATTGGGATAACCATATTTCAAAATCTTAAGAAAAAGTTGCTTAAGACAATAATGCAACTTTTGTCCACTTGATACAATTCGGTCTTGCCTTCACACCAAAGGTCAAGAATGAACACACCGCACATCTCAAACCCCTAAACACCAATAACACAAATAAAAATTCCCATACAAGGCCTTTGACCAGGTTGACACACCTTGGAGCCTCAAGGTTTATTACATTGTCTAGACCTAATCAATAGTCCTTCGAACACACACATCACACATTTTATTCCTAAGAATAACCATGAATCAAAATTGTGTATACACATGCCAAAAATTAAGTAGACACATGTCCTAGTGCCCCTACACCATACTCCTTGGGATAGGAAAACTCAAGTCCCTTGAGTTTGCTAACCGGTTGATTGTGGTTCCATGCTTGAGGATATCACTTTCATTCATCCAAGTAGCTTTAGACTTGGGAAGTCCCTTCCATTTGACCAAATAGTCTTTGTACACACCTTTCCTAGTTTGTTTGATCGCCTTGGAGTCAAGAATGCACTCCAATTCCAATGGCTTTCTAGGCGGTAGATTCTTCACCCACTCTACATCCTCTTCCACAAGAGATGAACTAGGTGTTGCATCTATCAAGGATCCTTTGAAGGTTGTCAAATCACATACATTAAATATGGGAGATATTCCCAAGTCTGCTGGAAGTTCAACTTCATATGCATTGTTGCCAAATTTATGAACCACCCAAAGGGGACCTATCTTCTTCATGAGAATTTTAGAGGGTTGGCCTTTAGGTAACCTTTCTTTCCTTAGATAGGCCATCACCAGATCCCCTAATTTGAACTAAAAATCTCTCCTCTTAACGTCTACTTTGATTTTATACTTATCAAGTCTTTGTTGAAGTGAAGCCTTAACTTGTTCATGAATCTCCTTCATGGTGACAACAAAGTCTTCTCCTTGGGCACTCCTTTTGTCCATGCCTCCAAGATCTCTGAGTTCAAGTATCCCTCTAGGATGTAAGCCATACACAACCTCAAATGGACTCCTCCCTATACTCCTATTGACTGAATCATTGTATGCATATTCATCTTGTCCAATCACCAAGTCCCAACTTTGTCCATGCTTCTTGGTAAGTCATCTAAGGAGATTTCCAAGGGATCGATTAACCACCTCAATTTTTCCATCAGTTTGAGGGTGGTATGCTAAAGAAAATGACAGATTGGTACCTAATTTCTTCCAAAGAGTCCTCCAAAAATAACCAACAAACTTGGAGTTTCTATCAGTGATAATATTGACAGGCAAACCTTGTATCCTTACAACTTCTTTGAAAAATAGAGCTACAATATGAGATGCATCATTTTTACATTTACATGGCATAAAATGAGTCATCTTCTAAACCTATCAACAATTACAAAGACACTATCAAATCCCCTAGGAGTTTTAGGCAACCCAAGTACAAAACCCATACTAAGACTTTCCCAAGGTCTAGTAGGAATTGGTAAGGACTGATACAATCTAGCATTAGTTGAAACACATTTTTCCCTTTGACAAATAGGACAATGCTCCACAAAAATTCTTACCTTTTCTTGCATATTAGGCCAAAAGTAAAACCTTGATACCTGATCTAAGGTTTTGTCCAAACCAAAATGACCTCCAAGGCTGCCATTATGCTTCTCTCTAATGATATTCTCCCTCATAGAGCATTAAGGAATCATAGTTGATGCCCTTTCAAGAGCAATCCATCCCGCAACATAAAATCAGAATATTCAACATGAAAAGAGCCAACAAACTTAGTACATACATCATATGCATCCTTGAAATCATTATCCTCCTTGTACATGGCTTTAAGAGAATCAACACCAACGCTTTGCAACTCAATTTCTTGGATAGTGAGGGTTCTCCTACTCAAAGAATTTGCAACCTTATTAGACACACCCTTCTTATGCTTGATGGTAAAGGTGTAAGGCTAGAGTTGTTCAACCCACTTGATGTGCCTTTGATTCAACTTCTCTTGCCCATTAAGAAAACTCAATGCATGGTTATTAGGATAAACAATGAACTCCTTTGGAAGAAGGTAATGGCACTACTTTTTGAGTGCTTGCACCATGGAATAGAGCTCCAAATCATAGGTTGAACACCTTTGTTTAGTCTTATTCAACTTCTCTGAAAATAATGCCACCGGATGTCCTTATTGACTAAGGACTGCACCTATTGCTTGCATCACATTCAACTCTAAAAAGATGATCAAAGTTAGGGAGTCTCAAGGTGGGAAGTACTGCAACCTTCCTCTTCAAAATCTCAAAGTTTTGGGATGCTTTCTTTGTCCATTCAAACCTGCATTTGATTCCTCCTTTTATAGTGTCAAGTATAGGAGCATAAACATGACTAAAACCCTTGATGAATTTTCTATAAAAAGTAGTCAATCCATGAAAGCTCCTAACATCACCTAGTGTCCTAGGTGTAGGCCAATTGACAATAGCATCAACCTTAGAAAGATCCATTTTCAAACATCCATTAGAAACCACAAAGCCTAGATACACCAACTCAGTTTTCATGAATTCACACTACTCTAGATTGATTACCAATTTCTGCTCATGAAGCTTCCCCAAAATTTGATCTAAATGCTTAAAATGCTCCTCCTTGGACCTGCTAAACACCAAGATGTCATCAAGATAAACAATAACAAATTTGCCAGTAAATTATGCCAATACCTCATTCATGAGGTGCATAAAGGTACTAGGTGCATTTGTGAGGCCACATGGCATCACCATCCACTCATATAAGCCCTCATTGGTTTTAAAGGTTATCTTCCACTCATCACCAGGTCTGATTCTGATATGATGGTAACCTGACTTCAAATCAATCTTTGAAAAATAGCATGACCCTCCAAGATAGTCCATTAGGTCTTCAATCCTAGGCATAGGAAATCGATACCTAATTGTGATCTTGTTGATGGCTCTAGAATTGGTGCACATCCTCCATGTTCCATATTTATTTGGTGCCAACACAACAGGTACAACACATGGGCTCAAACTCTTCCTAATCAACCCCTTATCCAAAATTTCTTGCACTTGTCTTGCTATCTCCTCATTCTGACTAGGAGTCATCTTGTACGTAGCTTTATTAGGCAAGGTCACACCAGGGATTAGATCAATTTGATGACTAATTTATTTGATGGGAGGCAAGTTATCAAACATATCTTTGGCCATAACTCCCTTATATCTATCCAACATGGCTTGCACTTCACTAGGAGTCTCCCCCTTCTCACCATTTCCTTTCTTGGACTCATCTTTTGGTTGCAAAACTAAAGCATAGCCTTGAGTTTCTTCTTGCTTGAGGACCTCTAAAAACTCCTTTCCACTAAGCAACATGACATTTGGACTAACAATCTTCTTTTCCCCTTGATCAGGTAAAGGATCCATCCTAAACTGTCTACCATTCTTGGTAATGACATACACATTCTTCTCCCCATCATGTTGTTCTTTGACATCATACTACCAAGGGCGACCTAACAATAGGTGACAAGCATCCATAGGAAGGATATCACACAAGATCCTATCCTTATCGTCCCCCATTTCAAAATCCACCCAAGTTTGTTCATCTACTACTAAATGTTGCCCCTTGTTAAGCCAAGCCACTCTATAATGACTCACATGTGGTAACCTTTTCAATGTTAACTTCTCTACCATTTCCAAAGAAACAATATTCTTTATGGATCTAGAATCAACAATTACCTAACAGACCTTACCATGTGACTTGCAGGTAGTCTTGAAGAGGGACTTTCTTTACAGTGGTTCCTTGTGTTGAGGTACCTTCAATAATGTCCTCCTTAGCATAAGGCTCTCTCCATCCAAGGTAGGACTTGCATTTCCCATTGGAGAATTGACACTTTGTCCATCATCCTCTTGTACAAGTTGGTTCCTTCTTTCTGGTCCATGTGAACTAGAAGCTTTCTCAAGGCATCTACTCATGGTATGGCCCACTTGGTTGCAATTGTAGCACTTGCCGGTGAAGATACTAGGAACCCTTCCTTGACGTCCTTTTCTACCTCTACCAAAAGGTCTTCTTCCTCCTCTAAAGCCTCCATTCTTATTGTTGAACTCTCCATTGGACTGTTGCTGGTTAGAATTGCCACTTTTAAAAGGAGTATTCCTTCCTCCATAGCCACCTCTACTTCAGAAATTTCTGCCACCTCTTCCTTTATTGTTTTTCTTTCCTCTCCTCTTTATCTTATCTTCCACTCTCAATGCCAATTGAAAATACTTGTGTATAGTGTCTGGAGCCAAGATTCTTATCTCATCTTGTATGTTTTGTCTTAGCCCATTCAGGTATCTTGCCACCTTCTCTGCCTCATCTTCATGCTTCCTTGATCTAAGACTTAGTTTGTGAAATTCTTCAGTATATGCATTCACATCCAACTCTCTCTGTCTGAGATTTTGCAGCTTCTTGTACATTATCACTTCATAGTCTATTGGTAGGAATTGGCTCTTGATTTTGTTCTTCATCCTCTCCCAAGATGATATCTTCTTCTTCCCTCCATTCATATTTTCTTCTTGCAGCACTATCCACCACAACAAGGCTGACCCCTTGAGTCTAGACTTTTCTAAACTCACTCTCTTTTCCTCAAGAACTTCTTTGTATTCAAAATGGTTATCAAGTGCTTCTATCCAATCAAGCACCTCTTCTCCATTCAAGCTACCACCATAGGCTGGTAAACTCTCTACATTGTCTCTATTTACTGACTTTAAACCATCCAAAAATATCTTTTGATCAGGGGCCATATTTTGAGTCTCTTTGGCAATAGCCTCCTGCTCCTCATCCTCTTTCTCTTGCTTTGAATCATCATCCAATGCTTTGTCCTTTCCTTTGGACTGTCTGGTCTCTTTGAGTTTCTCAACAAGCATCTCCTCTACCATATTCTTGATGGCCTTAGGGTTCATTGCCTTAGGAGGTATTGTTTCAGCCTTTTCTCCACCTTTTGTGTCTGACATACACTATTTCTCCCCAAATATTGGCTCTGATACCAATATGATACAGAGGGTTTGGTGTTGTTTACCACTTGCTTAGTTTTTCTATCTCAAGGGTCTTCACTTGGTTCCTTCCAATGAACTAATGTCTTAAACCTTCCCAAGGCTTCAAGTGCTTTCTCTAGATCCTTCACAAGGATCTCTCCACTCAGAGCAACTCACAACTGACAAGGAGTCTCCTACTCCTAAGGTTTCAACCCTGCAACCATAGACACCTAAGAACTCCAAACCCCAAGCAACAAGATCTTTACTCCAATGGTGAAATATGACATGTGTGGATGGAAACCCATGCTATACAAGGCATTTTTATTAATCTAGACCTCTTTAATCAAGTTCTACAAGACACCAAAAGCACTTTTTCCCCAAGAGACCTAGTGAGGGCTACAAGTAATTAGGCCTCCTCTTTGATTTTTTGCATGGTCACTTCCAAATTCCCTGAACAACACCCAAAATTAATTATATATTTAGATACCCTTTTGGACACCCTAAAGGATTTCACAATTTGGCATCTGGATTTTGTGTATGGATGGTCAAACCCTACTGACCCTATTTAGGCACTTCTAGCCAACATTGGGAATTAGGCTCTCAAAAGCTTCACCAGTCACAAAGGAAGGAAGGTTTAACACCTTCAAGGGTTTGTACATGTCCAAGGGTCCTTCTCATGCCAATTTTGATAATTGTTGAGTCTTTTTTCCAAGGTTTCCACCCACTTCTTATGTTTCACAAACTTGCCACATGAGAGATGTCAAGCCTAGGGCATCAACTTAATAATAGAAAATGCCACTTCCTATCTCCAAAACCACCAGGAACATTTAGTATACATTTCAAATCAACATCCCCCAATGTTTCAGATTTATCCCATAGAGAAATGGTTATTTGTGTCTCTGTTTGCATCCAAACCCTGGTTTTGAGGGTTTTCTCAGGCCAATGAGAAAGAAAATTAAGTTTCTCCCTAACCCGAAGGCCTCAAAACCTCAAATCAACTCAAAATGAAAGGTTAACCTCTACTTATTCTTTTTCAATGGTTAATTCATTCCCACCATTCATATAAAACTATACAAGAACAGAAAACTCAAGACGAATACAGGAAATTGCAATAACAGTTTGTTTTGAAGACAAGAATTTCATTCAAGATCACTTCTAACCCATTGGTATCTTTTCCCTAGGGTTATATTATGCCAAGGAACTTCTCCAACCACCTAAGATTGGGATAACCATATTTCAAAATCTTAAGAAAAAGTTGCTTCAGACAATAATGCAACTTTTGTCCACTTGATACACTTTGGTCTTGCCTTCACATGAAAGGTCAAGAATGAAAAAAAACACATCTTAGACCCCTAAACACCAAAAACACAAATAAAAATTCCCATACAAGGCCTTTGACCAAGTTGACACACCTTGGAGCCTCAGAGCTTATTACATTGTCTAGACCTAATCAATAGGTCTTCAAACATACACATCACACATTTTATTCCTAAGAATAACCATGAATCAAAATGGTGTATACATATGTCAAAAATGAAGTAGACACATGTCATAGTTCCCTTACACCAAGGAGCCACTTTCTTTATCTTGGTCTTTTATCTGCTCGTGCAACCTTTCACAACTCCTAACTAAGGTGTGAGATAGCGAGGGCCACCTCCTCCTACATGCTTATGCTGGCCCACATAGTTGTATCTCATCCATGTTAATTGGCACAAAATAGTAGGATACATTATTTCCTTCATTTTTAGTTTCCCTGTAAGACCATTGCACTACCTTCTGACATGGTGCGGGATAGAAAGATGCACCGTATGCTATGCCTCTTTTGTTTCTTTTCAAGTCATGCTTGACTTCATCTTTTACACACCATGGGATGATGATGTGACTAACTCATCATGTTATTGACTTCTCTTATCGCATAACAATCATGTTATTGACATCTTTGGTTATTTTTTGTAGTTTCGTAGATTGCGATAACCCACATGTTATGCATACTGCCTATAACATTTGTGTAACTAACATGAAGTGTTATATGCAATTGGGACTGGTACTCCCTATAGTTGCATGTGACTAACATGGTGTGTTATACACAACTGTAGCTATAATTTTTGAGAGTCAGACCAGATTGCACAAATGCTTTTCCCACTCAATTATCTGTGTCTTCCTTGTCCATTTTTCAAGTCCCAATGACTCACTTCCTACTTTCCCTTGTTTGATTAACATGATGTGTTATATGATGCTACAACAACACTTGATCTTTATGCCATCACTAAGGCTCTACATCTCTATCCAATCAAAACCTCTATCCAGTTTGATCCTCATTAAAAAACACGCATCATTTGCTGCATCTTCTCAATTGTTGACATCAATGACAACTTAATACCAACAATCTCCCCCTTTGGAATTAATGTCAACCTCACTCAACTTCCCCTCCTTTGACAATAATGAAAAAGGGCTCGACAGACAACATACTCTGACTTGTTATGCTGGAAATGTACATTTAAGATTCTGATTGCCTGTATCACTTGAAAGATCTCCCCCTGAGACCAAGCATGATGTTCAAGGATGGATATAATAAAACATTATGCTTTCTCTGAACCACAGACTTCAAAAATAAAATGTTTAAGTGCTAAAGGAGGGTTGAACAACACCCAAATTTTTGTCTCATAAATTCAAAACTATCTTTTGGTAGTGGCTTAGTGAAGATATTAGCTGCTTTCTCACCAGTGCATGCATATTTAACTTGTACCTCTTTTTCTACAACCTTTTCACTGAGAAAATGGTACTTGATTGTAATGTGCTTTGTCCTAGAATGCATGACAAGGTTCTTTGATATATTGATAGAACTTGAATTGTCACCCATGATATGAATGGGATCTGAAAAATTCTACCTGAATGTCCTAGATTTTATGCTTCATCTATAACACTTGAGAGCAAAATGTTGTAGCAGAAATGTATTATGCTTAAACAATTTATAATGAGATGGATTCCTGCATCTTGTTGTGCCATGATACTAACCTATTTCCAAGGAAGAAATCTCCACCACTGGCTCTCTTCTTGTCATCCACACAACCTGCCCAATCAACATCAATGTAGGCTTGTAAAGTGTACTCACCATTCTTTGGATATCATAGGCCATAATTGATTGTTCCCTGTAGATACTTGAAGATTCTTCTTACTGCATTGACATGTGATTGATTAGGAGATTCTTGAAACTTGGCCAACATGCAAACTGCTTGAACTATATCCAGTCTTGATGCTATTAGATATAAAAAATTGTTAATCATTTATCTATACAAAGTCTGATCTACACTAGGTGATTCATCATTCTTACTTAGTTTGCATCCTGTCACCATGGGGGTACTAACTGGCTTGTTGTCCTCTATTTGAAATGTATTCAACATGTCCTTTGCATACTTGCTTTGTGATATAAATATGCCCTTATCTAACTACGAAATCTGCAAACCAAGAAAATAAGATAACTCTCCAATTAAATACATCTCAAACTTAAACTACATTTTACTAGAAAACTCCTTGCATAGGGCTTCCTTGTTGCCTCCAAATATGATTCCATCTACATATACCATAACAATGATCATGTGATTACCGCTCGCCTTAATGTATAAGTTTCTGATGCTCTGCAAAAAGGATTAGAAAATCTGTTTGATGGCAACACACACAAGAGCACAAGAAACAAACGTTAGTGTTAGCAACAAAAGATTATCCTAAACAGGCATATCAAGAGAGATATTAAGCATGAAATAGAAAGCATATAAACATAGAATGAAATAGCTAATCAAGATGCTCATAGTTGCTCCTCCCTTGTTCCTCTCCTCTCCAAGTCTCAAATGAGTGTAGCTCTCAGCTTTTAGCACTAGCCATGGATGCCATATGGAGATTCAAGATGGTTGAATATGATAAGCAAATACTATGCAAGAGTAGATAGTGATGCTATGAAAAAGCTCTATGCTAATGCCAGTATAACAACAATACTCTAAAAATGCTTCTCTTTTTGCTTGAGGAGAAGGGTTCTATTTATAGAAGAAATAGGGAAATGAAGGGTTAAGATTGAGCAATCTTAACAAGGGTTAGGATTGAAAGTTGGGGATCCATGTGCACAATTGGCACCAATAAAATGGTGACAAGTTTCAACATAGGATTGGGTTGAGAGAAGAGGTTGGAGGCATTAAAGGCCTGAGAAGACCTCATGGTTATCTAGAAGGCAAGGGTCAAGTCTAAATTAAGATTACCCACTGG
Source organism: Cryptomeria japonica (assembly GCF_030272615.1). NCBI lineage: Eukaryota > Viridiplantae > Streptophyta > Pinopsida > Cupressales > Cupressaceae > Cryptomeria > Cryptomeria japonica. The sequence goes on from NC_081409.1 coordinate 359,433,196, forward strand.
ATTAAGAGTTAATCCAAGGATAAACCTTTGTGCAAATGTTTAAGAGATAATCATGGTCAAAGCATTAATGGCCTGATGAGACCTTTGGGTTGGGTAGAGGTTGAGTCAAAACAAATGTTTTAACCATGTGGGAGGGTTGAATTAACCATTAATGGTTATTGGAGACTTTGGGGATTAAGTGGTTGAAGGTTGAAAGCTTTCAAAGGTTATCCAAGACTTTGAGGGTTAATTTGTTGAACACACAAAGCATTAATTGCTTTTCAAAGACTTTGGAGTCTTTGAGAAGTGACTCCAATTTGCTTAGGAATGTGACAATATTTAGGGGATGGATTAGGCTAATTAGGAAGGGTTTAGAAGAATCTAGAAGGGGTTTAGGCATACAGGTGGATTTTGTAGGAAAATGCAAGTGGGAGAAATTTTGGTATTTTCAATTAAAATAAAATCATTTATTTCAATTAAATGGTGTAATTTGCATTTGGATAAATATTCAAATAAATATTAATTTATTTAAATGAGAAAAATGAAGATAAAGCATTAAAATGCTTGAAGACTTTGAGGGAAACCATTAAAGGCTTGAAGACTTTAAGGAAAACCATTAAAGTCTTAAGAAGACTATAGAAGGAAGCCATCAAGTTTGAAGACTTTAAAGCCATCAAGTTTGACTACTTTAAGGGAAACCATTAAAGGTTTCAAGTGGGTGAGGATAAATAGGATTTTAAATAAATAATTTATTTAAAATAGTTGTGCAACTTGCTTTTGTAGGAAAATACAAGTGGGTGGAGGATAAAGGTGATTTAAATAAATTATTTATTTAAAATAATTGTGCAACTTGCTTTTGTAGGAAAATACAAGTGGGTGGAGGATAAAGGTGATTTAAATAAATGTTAATTTATTTAAATGTGAGAGGTGGGATTTTGGGGGATTTAAATAAATATTAATTTATTTAAATGTGAGAGAATATTTAATTAAATAAATATGATTTATTTATTTAATTAATGGTCTGAATTTGGTTAAGTGAATTAAATCAAATAAATTGAATAATTTATTTAATTAATAGGAGAATAGGGTTAAGATGAATTAATTAAATATTAATTTAATTAATTATTAATTGATGGTTAAATAATCAAATAAATACTAAGTATTCATTTAATCAAGTGGACAGATTTATGTGACTACATTTGCCCCTCTTTGAGAGGGTGCGGTTTATCGCGTCGTTTCAAAGAAAGAAAAATAGGTGTGAAGAAATGCCCCATAAAATGTAAATTTAATGGGTGGTATGCCCCCTCGAGAGATGGGCCGAATTTTTTTTTTGAAAAATCGGGCGATCTCTTGAAAAAGAATGAAAAGTGGAGGAGAGGTAGAATAGAAGAAATTAGAACTAATGATGAAAGAATGGGAGAAAATGGAGTGAATATGAAGAAACAACAAGCCAGCGAGTACCCTGAGGTCATGCAAGAGATACATAGCAGATGTAGTGTGGGGTTTGGATTGATGCTATACAATTGATCAAAATTGGTTGGACAATCTGGTGCAATCGGTTGAATTGCCCCGGTCAAGTCAAAGCGTGACAGTTGATGTCAGTTGGTCACTTGGACATGATAAAGTCTGAGTAAGTGAATCAAAGTGACCTGATGGTGACTTAGACAATTGATGTAATTGCCCGATGAAGTCAAGGTATATGAAGCAAAATACTCATTGAGACGTAGACAATTGATGTAATTGTCCATTGGATTGTGTTTGATTGGTTGATCAATTGATAGTATGTGCGTGTGATGGATGGTTGTGGGGAATCATGGCAGCCCCGTTGAGACTAGGTCATTATGATAAATGCCTGATGTAGTCTAGGATTACCATAATCGATTACCTGTTGAGACCCGAAGATACTTGATCAGAGTATCTGTTGATAGTCTAGGTGTGTGGGAGTCGATGTATCTGTGTAGATAGAGTAACTGGCTTAATTTTGTGGATGAGTGAGGATGGGAAGCGATGAAGGGATTAGGATGATGTTGATGATCAAGATAGGGAGGGTGAGGGGGGATTTGATGTTAGATAGAAGATATGGAGGACTAGGATCGAGTCCTATGGAAGAAGATGAGTAAAATAGAGTATGCATTATTATGACTACGTATGCATGATATGCAGCTATTATGAATGTATGGATGGGTGGAATGCAACGAAATGCAATATATACAAATGAGATGGAATGACGATCCATGGTGCTTTATTTTTCATCATTGAGCTTTAAAATGTTGTAAGAAAATACAAGCAACTTGACATAAAGATTCAAGATGACCAGAGTATTTCTTACATGGATTTGATATAGCAAGTTAATACAAGCAACTTGATATAATGGATCAAGTCGACCAGAGTATTGCTTGCGGAACAGACAAGGATTATCTCTATTCATGCATGACTTGGATCGTCCTCCTTGATCTTAGGCTGATCATATCCTGAGACAAGTTCATACCGTACTAAGAGATAAAACCTTTATCCAATTTGGAGGAAGAGGAACCAAAGAATGAGCATTGTACCTGCAAACAAACAATATATACATAAAGAATAAAGAATAAGGATCCTTGGTAATGGTTCATGCTCATATGGTCGAGGTATACGCTGTAGTCAGCAAGCCGTAATGATCTATGACTACATTTGGCATAAGATCACATAGCCTAGTGAACTTCCCATGTAGACACCATTAGTACATGCCCCAGAACTTCATCGGAAATAATGCGCAAACGATACAAAACAATGCTGAAAGATCCCGATACAGATAAACAAATGATTTTACTCATAAATCAACCAAGTATTTGATAGCTTAACATAATTTTCTTGTCAAAGAAAATGTCATCTTGTCTTTGTTTTGATAAGGAAGGATGCATCCTTGTTTAAGACAGTTTGGATTGTTGATGTTGATTGTGTTGGTCGAGTGATAAGTGGTCATTTGTGTGAGTATTTTGTATCTGATCGGATGAATATGTACAAGGTGTTGTCATGTTTTTTTTGGGTGATTTTCAATGGTTTTTTGATGTTTTTGGATTTTGTGCAATAGTTTTTGAATGTTTGTGGATTTTGTGAGTCATTTTTGAATGTTTTTGTATTTTGCGAGACATTTTTGAATGTTTTTGTATTTTGCGAGACATTTTTGAATGTTTTTGCCAATGAATCACCAGTAATGTAGAATCTACTTCCATCATCTAGATTGTAAGGGCATTGCCCCCAAGTTGGACATGATTTGTGAAAAAGCGGGATGCTAGACGCATGAAGTACTTTCTTGGATGACAGATCAAATAACAAGCCATGGTTAGATGGATGGATGCGTGTATGTATGAATGTGATCGCAACGAGCCTGAAAGATACTGGAGCCATTGCCTTTACGAGTGGCACCTGTTTGCCAGGTTTTCACCATCGCACTTACCCAAGGTGCCACCGGAGTGGTTGTTCACCGTTTGGATGCATGATTTTTCTTTACTTTTTTTTTGTTTTGAATGGTTTTGTATTTTCTTTAGGACATTTTCTGAATGTTTTTGATATTTTCTGATATGTATACCTTAGGTATAAAACCGTTTGAGGTGAATGCTATTGATTGGATCTGCGAGCGGTTCTCCATCTGATGTAGCCAACTGATATGCCCCGGACCCGAATACAGCAGTGACAACATATGGGCCCAACCAGTTTGATTCAAACTTGCCTTGATGTTCTCTGTTTGGTTGGTTGCGAGGATTTTCTCGAAGAACAAGATCACCTACCTCAAATGTACGAGATCTAACTCGGTGATTGTAGCTTCTACTCATGCGCTGCTGAAAGGCTTTGAGGTGATTGTATGCAGCTTGTCGCTTCTCATCTAGTAACTCTAAGTCCTGAAGACGAGATACTCTGTATGCTTCATCATCGATGAGATTGTGCAATGAAACTCGTAAGGATGGTATCTCGACCTCAATAGGTAAGATAGCTTCTGCACCATAGACCAATGAATAAGGAGTTGCACCTGTAGGGGTTCGAATGCTAGTTCGATATGCCCATAGCACTGGATTTAGTTGAACATGCCAGTCACGGCCGGCATCATTGACTGTCTTTTTGAGGATTCTCAGTATGTTTTTATTGGATGCTTCAGCCTGACCATTGCCTTGTGGGTAATAGGGAGTGGAAAAGTGGTGTTGGATATGAAATTTCTCACAAAGCTCACGGACATCTTGATTTTTAAAAGGGAGACCGTTATCTGTGACAATGGACATGGGTACACCATACCGACAGATGATGTAGTTGAGGATGAATGAGGCGATCTGCTTGCCGGTGACTTGGGTAAGTGGAACAGCTTCGATCCACTTGGTGAAATATTCGGTGGCGGTAATAATGAATTTATGGCCATTGGATGAAGATGGATGGATTTTACCCACAAGATCAAGACCCCATTGACAAAAAGGCCATGGTGTTGTGATTGGTTGCAGTTCTTGAGCTGGTGCATGTATTAGGTCGCCATGAACTTGACATTTTTTGCACTTCCTGACAAAGTAGTAGGAATCCTTTTCCATAGATGGCCAATAGTATCCAGCTCGCATGATCTTCTTGGCTAGTGATGGACCACTTGAGTGAGTCCCGCAAATTCCTTCATGTACCTCTTCCAAAGCCTTTGTTATCTCACCTTGTTCTAGACATCGAAGGAGAGTACCATCAAGACCGCGTCGGTATAGGGTTTCGGCAATAATGGTATATCGAGCAGTTTGGCGAATGAAGGTTTTACGTTGGTTATTTGATTGGTTGGGAGGAAGGGTGTGATCACGGAGATAGGTGTAGAACTCACCGTACCATGGGGATTCAGAACCAACAAGGCAACATATCATTTCAGATTCGGGGATATCATTAGCGGGGATCCAAAGTTGTTCTACCAAGAACTCGTAGCGTGTTGAATTCTGTGGAAGATCTAGTAGAGATGCGATGGTAGCCATAGCGTCAGCAGCTTGATTCTGATCTCTTGGTATCTGCTCAAAAGTGATAGTAGTAAATGATGTCTTTAGATTGTCCACCATTTGCTTGTATGGCATGAGTTTATCATCTTTGGTTTGATATTCATCTGTTGCTTGTCGAATGACTAGTTGGGAATCGCCATATACTTGTAGTTCTTGTAATTTCCATTGTACGGCTAACCTGAGTCCTATGATCAAGGCCTCATACTCTGCTATGTTGTTTGTGCATGGAAATGTGAGCCTGTAAGACTTCGGGATGCTGTCACCTTGAGGTGTGATAAACAGAATGCCTGCCCCTGAGCCGTGCCTAGTGTATGAACCATCAAAGTATAATTTCCATGACTGTGCTTCTGTAATCATGAATATCTCTTCATCTGGAAAATTGGAAATGAGAGGATGATCACCTATGAGAGGTGCATCGGCCAACTGATCTGCAATAACCTGACCTTTGATAGCTTTACGGTCCACATACTCAATATCAAATTCACTTAGAATCATCACCCATTTGGCTAAGCGACCTGTCAATGCTGCTTTGCTAAGTAAATACTTGAGTGGATCAATCTTTGCAATGAGTTGCACCTTGTGTGTTAACAGATAGTGCCTCAGTTTAGTGGCTGCCAAGATTACTGCTAGGCAAGCTCGCTCAATAGGTGTGTAATTGAGTTCATAGCCAACCAGTGTGCGAGAGATGTAGTAAATAGCACACTCTTTTCCTTCTGCATTATGTTGTGCCAGTAGTACACCCAATGCTGTACTTGTTGCTGAGATATAGAGCAATAATGGTCTACTTGGATCTGGTGGCATCAGCAATGGTGGATTCATGAGATAGTCTTTAAGCGCCTGAAATGCTTGCTGGCATCTGTCATCCCACTAAAAGCGGATGTTCTTGTGTAGCAGGTGTGTGAATGGGTGACACTTATCAGCCAATTGTGCAATGAATCTGCGGATAGATTGAAGTCGTCCTTGTAGTGTTCTTAGCTGACTGATATTCTTTGGAGGTGGCATGTCCATGATAGCTTTTACCTTTGCTGGATCGACCTCAATACCTTTGCTTGAGACAATGTATCCTAGAAGCTTCCCGGAGGTTACTCCAAAGACACATTTCTTTGGGTTGAGTCGAACATGATATTGTTCCAGTCTATCAAAGATTTTATCTAAGATGTGAATATGTCCTTCTCTAGTAAGTGATTTTGCTAGTAAATCATCCACATAATCTTCCATTATAGTATGCATCATGTCATGGAAGATGGTGGTCATTGCTCTTTGATAGGTCGCTCCTGCATTCTTTACACCAAAAGGCATTACATTCCAGCAGTATGTGCCCCATGGACATGTGAAGGCTATCTTATGTTGGTCCTCTGGTGCGATCTTTATTTGATTGTATCCCGAAAAGCCATCCATGAGTGAAAGCATGGCATGTCCTGCTGTCAAATCTACTATGATGTCGATATTTGGTAGAGGGAAGTCATCCTTAGGACATGCTTTATTTAGATCTCTGAAGTCTGTACAAATGCGGATGCCCCCTTTTGGTTTGCCAACTGGCACAATATTGGAGATCCATTCTGCATAATCAATTGGTCTAATGAAACCAACATCCAGGAGTTTCTTGAGTTCTGTTTTGACTAGCACGGCAATCTGAGGATGCATCTTACGAAGCTTCTGCTTGATAGGTTTGGCTCCTTTTGCTACTGTGAGATGATGCATGACTAAATCAGGATCAAGCCCAGGCATGTCTGCATATGACCATGCAAAGTTGATCTGACGCTGTTGGAAGAACTCTATAAATTGAGGCTGTTCCTCTGGAGTGAGAAGAGATGCCAGATGTATGATATGAGGGTTTTCAGGAGTCCCCACATTGTATTCTTTAGTCTCCTCAATGAGAATCGTCGATCGTTCCTGTTGTGTACTAGCAGGGAGAATGTCAAACCCTTCATCCTCAAGTGCCTCAGAGAGGTTTTCACCGTTGGATACGCTCTTTCTTTTTACTTTTGTTGGATCAAACAGTGCCACAGTGTGGTTTTCACTGGAAGATCCATGTTTTAATGTTATATTTTTGCAGCTGAAGGGTTTGGCATCCGCCCCGAAGTATGCTGCGCTATTAAGTTCAATGGCGAATCCAGCTTTGTGATCCCCGCTTGGTAGATTATCCCTTAATTCCAAAAAGTCAATGATAGCCTCATCGTTCTGGAAGAGGTCAAGACATGGAGGATTTGGTTGATTCCATTCGATGAGTTCAGGGTGGATAATGGGCATTACCTCATCGATTAAGTTAAGTGCGGGAGATGTATCAGTGAGGGTTAAGACAGTGTGGTGAAGGTCGTTGATGGTACTCTCCCTGTCAGAATCAGGCGTAGGATGAGACGTAGGGTCTGTGGAAGATGTTTCCAGCTCAGGTACCCAAGTGGTCTTTATTTGTGCTTCTCCGTAAACAGGGATGTCTTTGCGGGGTGGAGGTGGTGATGTGTCTTCCTCATCTGAAGTGTTAAGTTGTACAGAATCAAATTCCCACTCATGTGAGTCGGTCTCTGAATCACTCTCCAGCATCCGATTGCTATACCATACTGGGATGTCTTTGGAGTTAAACACGGCAGGTGTGATTGGTTTATGTATCTTTGTGGTGATCGGTGCTGCAGGAACTGTGATGGGGTTTAAAGGATTTGTTACTGGAAGTATTGGTAATGGTGACTCAGTGGCTTCTGCTGGAATTACTGGCGCCATAGATGTTGCAGTGGGTTCTGATACAGTTGCTGCTGCTATTGGTGTTATTGATGGGATTACTGGTTCGTTTGGTGGGATGATTGGTATTGTAGATGGTTGTGGTGGGGTTGTGAGCCTCGATGGGGCAGTGGGGATAATGTTTGATGGTGCTTTGATTATGAAAGGTGTCCTCTTTACAGTAGGTGGGCAAAATGGTTTGCTAGGTTTTCCTTTAAATCTGAGTTTAGGAAGGATCTCTTTTTCAAAGCCTAGGCCTATATTACCTTTGGGCTTGAATTCTGGTAGTAGAGGTTCGTGTCGTCCTTGTTGGCAGGATCCCAAAGCACTCTGACCATCATATCCCATTCTTTGCATAATGAGGAGGCCTTTGCCATATTGTTCCGTAGGAAGTGTAACTTGCGGTTTGTCAGTGGTGATGGGATCTTTATAGATCCAGTCCGCCAGGTCCTCATCTTGTGTCTCTTCCTCTTGACTCTTTCCAAGAATGAAAGGCGTTAAGGCACATGGAGGCGTGATTAGTGGTTGCTGGAGCAACTGCTATGGTTTACCATGTGTTCTAGGAGAAGTGGGTATTTGTCCCACACAAAAGAGCTGACTCAAGTTGTATTCTCCAGGACCTTCCTCTGCGATTTTCATCTTAAGCTTTTCTTGCTTGGGTATAGGGGTGTTTGAACTGGCAAGAGAGGTGGGATTTACATATGATGTGGAGGAAATGGCTTCCCTATTATTAGGAACAGTAATCTCCGGTTGATGGCTGATATTATGGCAAAATGCAAAGGGATTTGCATCGCCCAGGATTGTGATCTCGACCCCGTTATGTGGGAACTTGATACATTGATGGTAGGTAGATGGAACAGCTTGCATGGCATGTATCCAAGGTCTCCCTAATAATAGATTATATGGCAGAGGAAGGTCCAGAACCTGACAAATGATATGCTTTACCACAGGGCCCACTCGGATTGGTAGTACCACAGCTCCTTTGGATGAACGCTCTGCATCATCATAGGCTTTGATGGTGATCTTCCTACGAGGATCCACTGATTCTATTGCATATCCCAATGCTGTGACCAATTGAAGTGTGCAAATGTTTAGGCCTGCTCCATTATCGATCAAGACTCGCTTGATCCTGTGTTGGTTGACAAAGCCTTCAATGTGGAGTGAGGCGTTATGAGGTTGTTGGAAAGAAGAGTTGTCGCTTTCAGAAAAAGTGAGACAAGGTGATGACTTTAGATTTCCAACCATGGCTTGAAATTGGTCTGTATTCAAGTTTGCAGGGACTGACGCCTCTTGGAGTGCTTGATCCAAGATAGTTTTATGAGATGGTGACAGGCGTAATAGCTCTAAAATGGATATAAGCACAGGCGTTTTGTCTAATTGTTCCACAAGATTGTACTGCTTTGGGATGGAGGTGGTGCCTTGTGGAGCTGCCTTGATGGTAACTTTGCCGCGACGCGTAACAACATTGCAATTTGAGGTGGGATTTTTGAAGGTGATAGTTGCAATTTGTTCACTGGCATCATACAGGTGATTGACAGTGTAATTATACGCAGCTTGCGTATAATCAGTGGTATCAGGACCTCGTCTGGACGTGGAAGGACCCCTTTGATCTTGCGATGGAAGTGGATTCTTGAACATCTGATGATCATTATTGGTTGTTTTTGGGTCATGCCCTTCAATTTCAATTTCTCCTCAGTCAATAAGATCCTGAATGAGATCTTTCAATCGGTGACAATTACTTGTTTTGTGTCCTCTTCCTTGATGGAACTCACAATGTTCAGTATCTCTCCACCATGCCGGTTTGACTTGCGGCTCATAGTTGGATAGCTTAGGTAGAGTGATCAAATTCTGAGAAATGAGTTGTCGCATCACTGTTTCAATGGGTTCCCCTAAGGGAGTGTATGTGCGTTTTTGTTTTTGTGGACGAGGTCTTGGTTCATCATGAGATGTGATGCGAGCTTGATTGGAAGGAACATTTGTGTTATTCTGAGGTGGAGGATTTTGTCCTGCAAATCGAACCACAGGTTGTGCATTTTGGATAGTCCGAGCATCCACAACTCCATCGTTGACGATATTCTTATTCTTGTTCCAGAAGTTCGGTTTATCGCTATTGAAGCGCGAGCGAGGACCATCTTTTGGTTCATTAAAGATTTTGATGAGTCCTTTTTTGATGAGTGCCCGTTCACATTTTATACCCTTGGTGATCATATCGTTAAAAGAATCTGTATCTTTGACATCCAGGTGAAATTCCATTTCTTCGTTTAAGTTGGAAATGAAAATTTCCACTAGTTCTCGTTCAGGTAACTGAAGAGAATGTCTGCTAGACATTTGGCGCCATCGTTGCAGGAATACTGAGAATAATTCACCTGGTTTTTGTTTGGTGTTGCATAGATCAGCCATGGTGATGTCGCGTTCAATATTATAAGAGTAATGAGATAGGAACTTCTGGATGAGTTCCTCAAATGTTCTAATGCCACCTGGAAGTCGGGAAAACCATGATGTGGTTGTTCCTCCCAAGCTTTGGGGAAAAAGGCGCATTAGGTATGTGTCCTCATAAGCCACTTCAAGACAAGCGGAATGAAATTCTCGGACATGATCGCGGGGATCTCCCTTTCCTCTATATTTTTCGAATTTTGGTGTTTCGAACCCGCGTGGAAAGGGTGGCATATAAAGATTCCTATCAAACGGATAGGGACAGATGTCGTTAAGTGAGAATTGATTGGTCTTAACACCACTATGAAGTTGTTGGGCGAGATTCTCAACTTGTTGCCGCAACATCTCCATTTCATTAGGAGGAGGAGGTGGTGGGTTACCTCGAGGGATGTTATATCTGATGGGATCTCTACGCCTTTCTTCCTCATGGCGACTTTGTCTTTCTGATGCTTGTCTTAATTGGGCGAGATCAAAGTCAGAGGGGAGTTTGGCTCCTTCTTGAGCAAGTCGTAAAAAGTGAGCATCCGCATTGCTCCTTAGTATTTCATTGAATAATCTGTTAAAATGAGGATTATGCTGAACCCTTTCGATTGTTGAAGGAGTGGGTGTACCTGGGTTTTCATCATTCCCATTTCCTCCAAGTGCTTCTTGAAATTCATTGAGGTTGTCCTCTTCTTCCTCAATTTCCATTTCTCGTTGCCTTGATCGTGATCGGGTTTGAGCCATTTTGTTTACAAGTTTGGTTTTGAAGTTGATTGAAGATGATGATGAGTGGTGATGAAATGCAAGATTGATTGGTTGGTGATTTGTGTTGTATGGGGATCTCTAGCACTTTTAAGGTAGATGTAACCGAAATTCCTTTCTTTGAATTGCTTGTTTGTTTGATAAGTTTGGATGTGATAAGGTGTAGAGAAATCTGAGATGTGTTACAGATTTTGACTACCTAGCAATGAGAGGATTCACTCATGAACTAGTTTTAACCTGCGTAGATGTGTCTCTTAGGATGAGCTTATCCTAGATGTAGAAACAATCTAAAAGTGATGTGATGTGTTTGATTTCAAGCAATATCTAAAAAGGAATCTTGGGACAAGAACCTCTTAATGTTTTGAGAGTTTTGGGATGGATTGATGATGGAATGATAATGTATGAGTAAGATGATGGATGTTTTGTTTTCAACTTCAATAAAAACTTTGTGTCACAAATGGGACAAACTCTATCTCTTCCCTTTCAGGCGTTGGTGGCACTTCTCGAGCTGTGTTGTAGGTGATACAGATGTTTGGGAAGAAGTTGGGATTAATCTTTCCTCCTTGATTTTTGTGATAACTCAAAGCTCTATATTGCATAAAAGCTCTGCTGTTCAATGATTCTGAATCAAACTCGTTTGTTTTACCTTGAAGGTATAGATGCATGCGATGTAGAAAGACTCTATGTGAGACAAAGATTTGTCTATTGAGATAGAAGAATTTCCTTCTTTTGATCAAAGCCTTTGAGCTTAGTGGTCTCTTTTTCAAAGTAATATTCTAATGACTCTTCTTCTTTCGCAGGATGTGAAGAATGGTCATAAAATTTGTCTCTTTGTTGTTTGGACTTAGTTTTTGGTATTTTTAGTTGTTTTGAGAAATGTTGGATGAGTACTTTGTTTTTGAAAGTGATTTTCTGATTTTTCTTTGACAAGAAAACAAAGCAAGCACACAAACACAAGAATGTTGCCTAAAAAGGCACAAATGAGTATGGGTCTAGATTAACCCAATCCTTGGACTTGTTTTTGACCCTTCCTTTAGATTTATTTTAAGGTGTAATTCCAAAGCCTGAAGTCGGCTCAATTTGCTCTAGGTCTGTAAAACGAACACACTTCAAACACTTTTTATCCCTAAGGTCAAATGGCCAGTTGTGATAAATTTAGCCCACATCTTGATATTTCTTCGACTTTGGTACTACATACCTTATGAATCCCGCCGTGGCAGGTAAGGATGTGATATACTAAGTCTTGCACGAGCATAACAAATAGATGATCCCTATGATGGGGGAGTCACCACTTTTATCAAGCCACAAGTAACCTTTCAAAAAGCTATGTTTCTACTCAAGGAAATATGTATGGTGAGTATCTTGGGAGCAAAACCATCTATGCTCTTGCACTAAATTATACCTCAAATATCCTCAATCAATAGAATAGGTGGGCTACTACTTAAAGGTGTTTAGTCATGTTCGATGTTTTTGGACATAAGTTCATTCTGCAGTGACTCACTTAAGAGCCTTGTAACTGGTGGTGGGGCCCATTTGTCCTTTCGGCCAGTTACACTGTAGGAACAGCTATACCCAAGGCTACAGCTTTCGCTCACACCTGATTTCTATAGCGGCTCGAAGGATTTACCGCTCAAGGTCATTCCCAAGAGTGATGTGTCTCTTGGCAGGCCTCTCTTAAAAAGATAAAATTTTGAGTGTTACTAACACTTTTCTCTTGCACCTAGGACCACGAAAGCCAAGGGAGAGGATAGTGTGTGTTAGAAGTAGGACCACTCGACCAACTCTTTGCACAAGTGTGCCAAGCACGAAAAACACTTGTTCTTTTTAATCTATCATTGCAATGTGATCTAACTATTTGGAGATGTTGCTCCAACAATCATGGTGTTCTTTTTAATTTTCAAAGGCAATTGTTTGAGTAAACTAGAATTTGAAAATCCTGGTCAACTTAATGAAAAACACGTTTGCATGAAGTAAAATTGCTTTGAAAATGAGACATTGATTGTGAATTTTATTTGCACCAAAAATGGAAGTGTGGATTGTGAGTTTTATCTTGATGCAAGAAATAAAATTTGGCTTGTTGATTTTAAGCACCAAAACGAAGTTTGTTTCCTAACTTGCAAAAAAAAAAAAGTTGTTTTTGTATAAGTTTGTGGTTCTTTTTACCTTGGAACAATGAAATTCTTTTTAAGAGCCCCAAACAAATGTGTGATTCTTTTTTTAAAAGCCCAAATTTGAAATGTGAAGTTAATTTTAAACCAAAATAAAAAGTGAATTCATTTTTAAAACCAACTTCAAAAAACAAGTTAGTAAAAAATATAAATCTACTTTTTAATCTAATTTAAATCTGCACAAAAGAGAAAAATAGTTAGTAAAATCCGCCTATTTGGTGGGCTTCTACAAGCCTAAATTTTTATTTTTTTTTGGTTTTTTATTTTTTTTGGTTACAAAGTGATTTGTACAACGTTTTGTTACAATAGCGCTAGTCTGCGTTTGAACAGAGGCACTATTTAACACAAACGTATTAAAAGAAAGGGAAAGATAGAGAAGGGAAAAGCACTGAAACAGGGGGAATAGCGCCAAAATAATGCCAAACGCTCCAAAACAGTGTCAAAATCGCAACCTGTGTGACATTTTCAACATTCAAACATGTTATTGGTTAAAAAAAAAAAAAATTGATCTTTTTGGTGTTTGGATTCACGTCGGGTTCACCAAATGATGCTCTGCAAAAAGGATTAGAAAATCTGTTTGATGGCAACACACACAAGAGCACAAGAAACAAACGTTAGTGTTAGCAACAAAAGATTATCCTAAACAGGCATATCAAGAGAGATATTAAGCATGAAATAGAAAGCATATAAACATAGAATGAAATAGCTAATCAAGATGCTCATAGTTGCTCCTCCCTTGTTCCTCTCCTCTCCAAGTCTCAAATGAGTGTAGCTCTCAGCTTTTAGCACTAGCCATGGATGCCATATGGAGATTCAAGATGGTTGAATATGATAAGCAAATACTATGCAAGAGTAGATAGTGATGCTATGAAAAAGCTCTATGCTAATGCCAGTATAACAACAATACTCTAAAAATGCTTCTCTTTTTGCTTGAGGAGAAGGGTTCTATTTATAGAAGAAATAGGGAAATGAAGGGTTAAGATTGAGCAATCTTAACAAGGGTTAGGATTGAAAGTTGGGGATCCATGTGCACAATTGGCACCAATAAAATGGTGACAAGTTTCAACATAGGATTGGGTTGAGAGAAGAGGTTGGAGGCATTAAAGGCCTGAGAAGACCTCATGGTTATCTAGAAGGCAAGGGTCAAGTCTAAATTAAGATTACCCACTGGATTAAGAGTTAATCCAAGGATAAACCTTTGTGCAAATGTTTAAGAGATAATCATGGTCAAAGCATTAATGGCCTGATGAGACCTTTGGGTTGGGTAGAGGTTGAGTCAAAACAAATGTTTTAACCATGTGGGAGGGTTGAATTAACCATTAATGGTTATTGGAGACTTTGGGGATTAAGTGGTTGAAGGTTGAAAGCTTTCAAAGGTTATCCAAGACTTTGAGGGTTAATTTGTTGAACACACAAAGCATTAATTGCTTTTCAAAGACTTTGGAGTCTTTGAGAAGTGACTCCAATTTGCTTAGGAATGTGACAATATTTAGGGGATGGATTAGGCTAATTAGGAAGGGTTTAGAAGAATCTAGAAGGGGTTTAGGCATACAGGTGGATTTTGTAGGAAAATGCAAGTGGGAGAAATTTTGGTATTTTCAATTAAAATAAAATCATTTATTTCAATTAAATGGTGTAATTTGCATTTGGATAAATATTCAAATAAATATTAATTTATTTAAATGAGAAAAATGAAGATAAAGCATTAAAATGCTTGAAGACTTTGAGGGAAACCATTAAAGGCTTGAAGACTTTAAGGAAAACCATTAAAGTCTTAAGAAGACTATAGAAGGAAGCCATCAAGTTTGAAGACTTTAAAGCCATCAAGTTTGACTACTTTAAGGGAAACCATTAAAGGTTTCAAGTGGGTGAGGATAAATAGGATTTTAAATAAATAATTTATTTAAAATAGTTGTGCAACTTGCTTTTGTAGGAAAATACAAGTGGGTGGAGGATAAAGGTGATTTAAATAAATTATTTATTTAAAATAATTGTGCAACTTGCTTTTGTAGGAAAATACAAGTGGGTGGAGGATAAAGGTGATTTAAATAAATGTTAATTTATTTAAATGTGAGAGGTGGGATTTTGGGGGATTTAAATAAATATTAATTTATTTAAATGTGAGAGAATATTTAATTAAATAAATATGATTTATTTATTTAATTAATGGTCTGAATTTGGTTAAGTGAATTAAATCAAATAAATTGAATAATTTATTTAATTAATAGGAGAATAGGGTTAAGATGAATTAATTAAATATTAATTTAATTAATTATTAATTGATGGTTAAATAATCAAATAAATACTAAGTATTCATTTAATCAAGTGGACAGATTTATGTGACTACAGTTTCTATCAACATTCTCTTTTCTGAATCCTTGTTGATGGAGATATTTGTCTAACCTGGAATACCATGCCCTTGGTGCTTATTTTAAACCATATAAAGCCTTTTTTAATCTGCATAAAAAATTCTCATCTTCCTGTAGCTAAAATCCTTCAGGTTGCTCTATGTAGACTTCTTCTTCAAGATTTCCATTCAAGAAGAAAGATTTGATATCCATCTTATATACTTTGTATCTCTTATATGCTGAGAATGCCAAGATTGCTTCAAGTCTTGCAACTAGTGTGAATGTCTCTTCAAAATCTATTCCTTGAACTTGAGCATATCCCTTGCATACCACTCTGGCTTTGTTTCTTATGACCTTACCTTCCTCATTCATTTTGTTCCTATAGACCCATTTGTTGGCATTTGCATGAAGATTGCATTAATAATTTTTTATGTTGTCATTGATGTCAATTAACCGGTAATGATATTGCTGTTATTGTTGATATTGTCTTGTAACTGGTAGGATGATCTTTGTGAAGGAAATTGTAAACTGGTATGTAAGTTTGTGAGTTGAACCGGTAACCGGTAAAAGTTTAAACCCTATCCATTTGATATAACTGGTTAAACCTACCTGTTATTTTTGTTAAACCCTAACCAATTAAGGTTGTTGAATTGGTTATGTTGGTTTATGATCTAATGATGAGCGGTAATCATGGTGACACGTATGGTCATTGTATGAAAACAATTTCAAGATGTTTTTGGTGCATTGTTGTAAACTTTTGTCTAGGGAATGAGAAAAGTGTATTGCATCTAATGCAAAGCATGTGATGAGTTACAGAGATCAAAGAGGTGATCAAAGAGCGGTCAAGGCTTTCTTGATTAATGTGTAAGAGATTTCTATGTAATCCAATGGTCATACTTGAACCAAATTTGTTTGTAATCTTGATGAGAATTAGGTTTTTGTTATGTTGTTGACCTAATTGATTTTCTTGTAAGGTCGATGAGTTTGTTTTGTTGAAGGTTTTGGTAGAGATCAGTTGAGTGTGTGGTTTCTAAACTAGATGATGTGTCTGTAGTTTGAGTAAAGGCAGATGGAAGCTTAAAAAGGATCTGATCAAGCAAGTGTAGTTCTATTCAGACAGATCAGGCAAACCCCTGTTGTTTTCTAACAATTACAACAAAAATAAAATCCCTTAACCAGGTAAGCTATAATAAGCTTGGTTAATTTTCAAATCCTCTAACAAGGTGATCCATTAGCTTGGATTTTCAAATCCTCTACCGAGGTTACTCATAACAGGGTATTGCTTCTAACAAGGCATTTGTAGTCAATCCCTTAATCGGGTTATTCTTAACAGGATCAGTTCTTAACAAGACTTTTGTGAAGCTTTAATAGGCTTGCTCCTAACAAGGCAAACTTCAGAAGAGTTAAGATAGTTATCTTGTGAGTCTCATCTCACACTGGTTTTTCCCATTTGGGTTTCCATGTCAAAGAATATTTGTGTCATGTGGTGAATGATTTTGTGGTTATGATCTTATGGTTGATTTGATTAACTACTTAACTATTCTGATAAGTCATGATAATCGGAAGCATTGAGAAATGAAGTTTGTTGACATATGATAAAGCATTTGGATGTTTTATAAGTTTGATGTTGTTTACTATTAAGTTGTTGTAACAATCAACTGGTTTATCTTATGAGTTTTTATCTTGACAGTGGTATTTCATTGATAAGTTTACTTTTTAAATTGAGATTGGGAAAGTTTGTATCAATTTTTCTATTTACTGATTCACCCTCCCCCCTCTTAGTAATCTACCAGATACTTATTCTTTCTTCATACCATAAATTGGTATCAAAGCTTGTCAGGTCCTCTAAGATCCAAGCCTAACAACTTGAGGTAAAGATCTTGCAGATCATGATGAAGAAGGAAGGTCCAAAGTTTAATAGAGAGAACTATAGGATATGGAGCGACATAATGAAAATTTACATCAGGAGTGTGGGAAGTCAGCATTGGGAACATATCAATACTAAATATGTTGCACCAATTGGGATTTTGATTGATGATCGGAAGAAAGAACAACAAGAAAATCATCAAGCATTAGAAGCTATTATCAGTTCCCTATCTGATTTGAATATGTAGATGTTCATGGTCTAGAGACTGCACATGAGGTATGGAAAAAACTTGAAGAGATTTATATTGGTGATGAACATGTTAAGATTGCTAGAGAGGAGAATCTAAGAGGAAAGTTTGATGACATGCAGATGGCTTAAGGTGAGAATATCCAGCAGTATGGTCAAAGGATAAAAGAGAGTTGATGAAATTAAGAGTATGAGAGGGAAAGTGGAAGATGCCACATTGATCAGTAAGGTACTAAGAACCTTGCTACTAGTCTATGCTATCCAAGTTGCTACTATTTAGGATCTCAAGTCCATAGACAAAACAAAGGTAACTCTTGAATCCATCATTGGCAAACTTACTGCTTTTGAATTGAATGGTTATGATGGTAGTGTATAGAAATCTGAGTATGCATTTAGAGCTTCTGTCTCTAACCCATCTATGAGAAAACATAGAGATACTAGTCATGGTTATGAATCTAGATCCAATAGAGATGTTGATGATGAAGACAGTTTAGTTGATCTTGAAGCATTGTTGGCAAAGCGGTTGCCTAGAGGCATTGGCAAATATAGAGGTAAATTACCTTTAAAATGTTTTGCATGCAACAAGATTGGCCACATAGCTGCTAATTGTCCCAATAGTGAAAATGAACACAAGAGAGAAATTCAAGAAGTATAAGGCTAAAGGAAAGATAGATTCTCTTATTGTTGTTGATAGTGGTATCACTGATCAAGAATCTGATGGTGATGCTAGTGAAGATATTGTGTTTGTAGCTATTAAGGAAGAGATATTAGACCAGAAGGCATTAGTGTCCAGGATGGATAATTTAGATGATTGGATCATTGATAGTGGTTGCTCACATCATATTACCGGTGATCAGATAAAATTT
Organism: Cryptomeria japonica; assembly: GCF_030272615.1. NCBI lineage: Eukaryota > Viridiplantae > Streptophyta > Pinopsida > Cupressales > Cupressaceae > Cryptomeria > Cryptomeria japonica. Next base: position 359,451,544 of record NC_081409.1, read on the forward strand.
CTTTCCTTGAAAGAGTGTGATGGCGGAGTTGTAAGATTTGGCAATGACTCACCCTACATGGTTAAAGGTAAGGGAGTTATTTCTCTTAATGGGAAGAGTAGTGCAGATGATGTCTACTAGGTTGAAGGTCTAAAGCACAATCTTTTGAGTGTGGTGAAACTTAATGATAAAGGATACCCACTGGATTTTAAAAATGGTATGTGCAAAATCTTTGACAACAAAGGTAAATTGATTGCAACTGGGAAGCAAACTAAAGGTAACCTATTTCACCTTAATCCTAAAGTTAGCAACTATTTAATTGCAAAAATAGATGATAGCTGGCTTTGGCATAGGATATTTTATCATATAAACTTTGATAACATTATTAAAGTGAGTAAGTCCAAGACAGTGAGAGGTTTACCTTAGTTGGACAAACCGGTTAATACTCTTTGCAAAGAATGTTAGTTAGGAAAGATGACTTCTTCAACTTTCAAGAGAAAATCCTTTTCAGTGGAGCATTTGTTAGATTTGGTTCATATAGATCTTTGTGGATCAATAAGAACAAAAAGTATTCAAGGTGACAAATATTTTATGATCTTCATTGATGATTGATCAAGGATGATGTGGGTCACATTCTTGAAGGATAAGACTAAAGATTTTGGTAAGTTCAAGGCATTCAAGGCCTTAGCTAAGAAACAGAGAAGTAAGAAGATAAAGTGTCCGAGGATAAATCAAGGCGGTTAATTTACTTCTGAGGAATTCACTAGGTATTATGAAGAGAACGGTATCAAAAGATAGCTTTCTACACCAAGGACACCACATCAGAATGGTATCATAGAGAGGAACAACCAGTCAGTGGTTGAAGCTACTAGGACAATGTTGATACAAGGAGGTGTAGTGAAAAACTTTTGGAGAGAAACTGTCAGCACAATTGTCTACACTATGAACCAAGTTCTGGTGAAAAGAGGTAAGGACAAGACTCCTTATGAATACTAGTATGGAAGATCACCTAATGTTAGTTATTTGAAGATATTTGGAAGCAAATTTTTTATTAAGAGAGGTGATTATATTAGCAAATTTGAGGCTAAGAGTGATGAAGGTATATTTCTTGGCTATTCCACCAAGAGTAAGGCCTACAAGTGTTTTAACAACCGGACATAGAGAATTATTGAGATTGTTGATGTTCGAATGGATGAATATCATGAAGTTTCAAAGGAAACCAGTTTGGAAAAGAAGGATGAAGATCCTTGCATTTTGTTTTTGGAACCAGAAACTATAAAATCTAAAACTGACAAAGAAAATTTTGATGCACTTGTTCAACTGGAATAGATAAATTCAGAAGATGATGATAATGTTGAAGCTGAACCTAAAGATAATGATCATGTCATTCCAAGATATTTGAGATTGAATCACAATCCTAAACATCTTATTGGGGATAAGGATGATGGAGTACTAACCAGAAGAAGAATAAGAGAAAACTCTTGCATGATCTCTACCATTGAACCAAGAGCTACAAAGGAAGCATTTGGTGATGATCATTGGGTTAAATCTATGGAGGAAGAATTGGATCAAATTGAGAAGAACAACACTTGGACCCTAGTACCTCAACCGGTAAATAAAAAAGTAATAGGTACTAAATGGGTATTCAGGAACAAGTTGAATGAAGATAGTGTTGTAGTTGGCAACAAGGCTAGGTTGGTTTGCAAGGTTTATGCACAAGAGGAAGGAGAAGATTATGGTGAAAATTTTGCACCAGTAGCAAGATTGGAAGGTGTCAGAACTTTACTTGCATTTGTAGCCCATAAGATATTCAAGGTATACTAGATGGATGTTAAGTCTGCATTTTTGAATGGGATATTGGAAGAAGAAGTATACATTGAGCAGTCAGATGGTTATGCTTTGACTAATGAGAAAGACATGGTATGTAGATTGCATAAGGCTTTATATAGATTAAAGTAGGCACCCAAAGCATGGTATGAACGGCTTCATACACATCTGATGAAGATAGGATTTTCAAGAACCATTGATGATAATAACATATATATAAAGTCTAAAGGAGATGAAATACTGGTCAGCAAAGTATTTGTTGATGATATCATATTTGGAGGTAATGAGCAATAGTTTTGTAGATGAAATGGAAAATGAGTTTGAAATGTCTTTAGTAGGGGAAATAAAAAAATTCATAGGCTTGCAGATACAACAAATGAAGAATGGTATTTTCGTTACACAATCTAAGTATGTAAAAGAGGTCTTCAAGACATTTGGCATGAGTGACTGTAAACTGGTTGGGACACCAATGGCTATAGGTTGTAAGTTGTCTAAGGAAGATGAATCTAAGTCTGTTGATGAGAAGGAATATAGGTCAATGATTGGCAAATTGCACTATGTTGTTCACAACAGATCAGATATAGCTCATGCGGTTGGCATAGTTGCTAGATTCCAGAAGAATCCTAAGGAAACACATCTGATAGCAACCAAGAGAATTTTTAGATACTTGAAAGGTACTGTTGACTATGGATTATGGTATCCATATGGAGGAAACTTTGATTTTAAGGTGTATATAGATATTGATTAGGCAGGAAATGTTGATGACCGAAAAAGCACAACCAGTGGAGCATTTTTTCTTGGAGGAAGGCTTGTTTCATCGAGTTGTAAGATGCATCATTGTACTTCACAATCTACTACTAAAGCTGAGTATGTTGCAGCTTACATGAATTGCACACAAGCGATTTGGATGAGGCACATTTTGGAAGGTTTTAAGATGAAGATTTCAGAACCTATAAAGATTTTATGTGATAATACAAGTGCCATAAATATTTCCAAAAACCCTGTTTTGCACACACAAACCAAGCACATTGAATTGAAGTATCATTTCTTGAGAGAAAAAGTGCAGAGAAAAGATGTTATCTTAGAGCATGTTTCTACCAAGGAGAAGCTTGCTGATATTTTTACTAAACCTCTACCTAAGACTACATTTGAGTATCTTAGAATTCAACTAGGGGTTTTACCCCTTCACAAGGTTAGTTGAGCATGATGTAGATTACATCAGTCCCTGAACCACTTGCAAAATTTTATAGAAGGATTGGTGTAGTAGTGGAAGCTATTCCATAGGGGGAGCATTAAGTTGCAAATTATTGTTGTTGTATAGTGAAATTTGACATTACATGTTTTACTTTCAATTTGCCATTGTTGTCAAAGGGGGAGAAGAATTATGTGATTATGAGTTGGAGAACCAGTGACAAGCTGAAGAGATGGAGTGCATGCTGAATACTTGGTAATGTAAACCAGGATTCCTATTCACAATCACAACAACAATCAATAGTGTTGATATTTGTAATGCCATCAATGCCAAAGGGGGAGATTGTTGGCATTTGCATGAAGATTGCATTAATGATTTGTTATATTGACATTCATGTCAATTAACTGATAATGATATTGTTGTTATTGTTGATATTGTCTTGTAACCGGTAGGATGAGCTTTGTGAAGGAAATTGTAAACCGGTATGTAAGTTTGTGAGTTGAACTGGTAACCGATAAAAGGTTAAACCCTATCTATTTGATATAACTGGTAAACCCTACCTATTATTTTTGTTAAACCCTAACCGATTAAGGTTGTTGAATTGGTTATGTTGGTTTATGATCTAATGATGAGCAGTAATGATGGTGACACGTATGGTCATTGTAAGAAAACAATTTCAAGATGTTTTTGGCGTGTTGTTGTAAACCTGTGTTTAGGGAATGAGAAAAGTGTATTGCATCTAATACAAAGTGCATGATGAGTTACAAACATCGAAGAGGTGATCAAAGTGTGGTCAATGATTTCTTGATTAATGTGCAAGAGAATGCTATGTAATCCAATGGTCATACTTGAACCAAATTTGTTTATAATCATCATGAGAATTAGGTTTTTGTTATGTTGCCAACCTAATTGATTTTCTTGTAAGGTTGATGAAATTGTTTTGTTGAAGGTGTTTGTAGAGATCAGTTGAGTGTGTGGTTACCAAACCAGATGATGTGTCTATAGTTTGAGTAAAGGCAGATGGAAGCTTAAAAAGGATCTGATCAAGCAAGTGTAGTGCTATTTAGACAGATCAAGAAAACCCCTGTTGTTTTCTAACAATTACAGCAGAACTGAAATCCCTTAACTGGGTAAGCTCTAACAAGCTTGGTTACTTTTCAAATCCTCTAACAAGGTGATCCATTAGCTTGGATTTTCAAATCCTCTACCGAGGTTACTCGTAGTAGGGTATTGCTTCTAACAAGGCATTTATAGTCAATCCCTTAATCGGGTGATTCTTAACAGGATCAGTTCTTAACAGGACTTTTGTAAAGCTTTAACAGGCTTGGCTCCTAGCAGGGCGAACTTTAAAAGAGTTCATATAGTTATCTTGTGAGTCTCATCTCGCCATGGTTTTTCCCATTTGGGTTTCCACATGAAAAAATATTTGTGTCATGTGGTGAATTTTTTTGTGGTTATGATTTTATCATTGATTTGATTGACTACTTAACTATTTTGATCAGTCATGATAACCAAAAGCATTGAGAAATGAAGTGTATTGACATATGATAAAGCATTTGGATGTTCTATAAGTTTAATGTTGTTTACTATTAAGTTGTTGTAATAGTCAACCAGTTTATCTTATGAGTTTTTATCTTGACAGTGGTATTTCATTGATAATTTTACTTTGTGTGATTGAAATTGAGATTGGGAAAGTTTGTATCAGTTTTTCTATTTACTGATTCACCCCCCCTCTCAGTAATCTACCAGATACTTAATATTTCTTCATACCATCACCATTTAGTCCCAATTACATTCTTATCAGCAGGTCTAGGAACTAGTTCCCATTTCTTGTTCTTTTCTATTTGCTACAACTCTTGTTCCATAGCTTTTATCCACTTCTCACTCTTGTTGGCTTCATCATAATTCCTTGGTTCCATTTCATTCAAGAGGTAGAAATTAACTTGTTCATTGTTCCTTGCAAGTCTTTTTCTAGTTTGCACACCATCATTCTTATTGCCAATAATATGATCCTTGAGATTATTCTTTTTAACATACCTATTTGGAGCTTTGCTAGGTGCTTCTTCTTGTTCACTTTTAGATTGTCCAACATCTTCAATGTATGGTTCTTTAATCTTATTTACTGTGTTTTGATTTACTTTGTGTAGATCCTCATCTATCCTAACATTTACACTTTCAACCATTCTCTTTAGTCTTTTGTTGAAACACATTGTAAGCCTTGTTGTGAGTAGAGAATCCCAAGAAGATGCCTTCATCACATATTGATTCAAAGCTACCTAATCTATTTTCATATCTTTTGATAAAGCATTTGCTACCAAACACTCTAAAATGCTTAATTGAGAGTTTCCTATCATACCATAGTCCATAGGGTGTCATTATTTTGTTTACTCTTAGCGGAACTCTATTTAATGTATATAAAATAGTATGGACTTCCTCCTTCTAGTATACATCAAGTAGATTCACTTCATTTAACATTTTTTTTGTCATCTCCTTGTCTGTCTTGTTTTTCCTTTCGACAAGACCATTTTGTTGTGGTGTCCTAGGGTATGAATACTATCTTTTGATTCCATGTCTTTCATAGTAGTCTTCAAATTCTTTTGATGTGAATTCACCTCCATGGTCTGATCTGAGACATTTTAGTTTATAACCACTTTATTTTTCAACCAATCTTTTGAAAATTTTGAATCTTTCAAATGCATGTGACTTGTCTTGAAAAAAGGTAACACATGTCATTCTTGAAAAATTATCAATAAGAATCATTAAATATCTCTCACCATTGAGAGCTCTTGTCCTAGTAGGCCCACACAAATCACTATGTACTAGCTCTAAGGGCCTTGTAATTGAGTACTCCTTTATCTTGAAGCTGACCTTAGTTTGTTTTTCTCTTTGACACTCATCACAAAAAGTGCTTGCTGGCTTGATGATCTGTGGTATGTGCCTCACATAACCTCTCTTATTGACCTTAACTAGATTATCAAAATTTATGTGACCCAATATTTTGTGCCATAACCAACTCTCATCCACTTGTCCCATCATGCATTGGGACTCATAACACTCCTTCAAGTTATATACATTTACATCAGTCCTTTTTCCTTCTACAACTAATTTTCCATTGCTCTCTTTTCTGATTTCACATCCTTTTGAGTCAAAAGAAAACTTGTATCCTTTGTCACATATTTGACCTATAATCAACAGATTGTGTTTTATTCCTTCCACATAGTACACATCATGAGATTTTAATTTTCCATTTATGCTAAGAGTACCCTTGCCTTTTATTTTTATTGAAGAGTTATCTCCAAACCTTATTGAACCACCATTCCAATTTTCAAGCTTGATAAAAAATTTCTTAGCACCAGTCATGTGATTGGAGTAGCCAATGTCTACTACCCATAAGTTCTTTCTTTCAACATGTAGGGTAGTTTGGACAATCAAACTTTACTCTACCTTGTCTTTCTCCTTTTCAATCCAAACTTGTTTTGTTTCTTTCTTCTTCTCTATTGTCACATTCTGATTTGATTTTGTCTTTGGTTCCAAGGTTGATATTTTTTTTACTATTTTGATTAGTTTCTCTAATTTTACAATGCTTTGCTATATGACTAGGGTTTTGACAACGATCACATTTAATATTCCCATTGAATGATAAACTTGGGAAATTGCTATAGGACTGAGATGCTTTATTCCTACACTCATAACTTCTATGACCTACACCATTGCAATGATAACAAATGATATCAACATTTATAAGAGAAGAAAAAGGATTCCTACTTTCACAACTAGGAGGAGACCTACACATAAGTTTATAATCAACAATTCCATGACCATAAGTATTACATTTATAGCAATAGCCATGGAATGGGGTACATACCAATTATTGTTGAATATGTTTCTCATTGGTCTCCATGAAGCAGTATAACTCAGTCTTCTTGAATTCTTCCTTGTGTCATTGACCTTTGTGAAGCCTTCATCATCTACCTTGGAATTTCCTTTTAGATCCTCATGTTTGTTCTTTGTAGTAGCGACATATGTCTTTCTCTTGGTAGATTTACTGATTGTTAAAGTTTGTTTGTTCCCATTTTCACTTGATGAGGTGAAGTGTATTTCTTTATTGGATGAGTCCTCACCATTAGAGTATTGACCAACATCAAATCCAACACCCTTTGTGTCTTTGGGCTGCTTTTTTTTGTTCAACATTTTATCCAATGCATCAGTGCTACCCTCACTTGATTCTCACCTTGAGTTCATCTTTGCATTTTTTAAGTTCCTTTCTAAGATTCACAATTTCTTCCTCCATCTCTTGATACTCCTTCTCCTTACTCTCTAAATATGATTTAGTTACTTAATACATTCACTTAGCTTCATATAATTGTGTTCTAAGATCTGAAATATTTTTCTTAGACTCCTTAAGACATTTATTTAACCTGTCTTTTTTTTCAGCAACAACATACTTAACCTCTTTGTATTCTTTCCTCTTTCTGAGTTCTTCAAGTGCACTCAAAAGTTCACCTTCAAGATCTACCTTAGCTTCTACTTCCTCTTCTTCATCACAAAACTCTTCTTTTTCTATGAAGATATTTACTTCTCTTTCATCCTCACTACAGTACAATTCAGAAACACTCTCTTCATCAAATGCACTTTTTCATAAGTGTAAAGGCTACTCTTTCTCCTAAAATTTCTTCTTGGCTTGTAAGAATTTTTCATCTTCTCTTTACCAAAGGCATTCAGATTTTTCTTCTCATCTTCATCCTTCTCCTCATAAGAATATTCAAATGCAAAGTGTCCAATCTTACCATAGTTGAAACATTTGAAAGGGAGCTTACCTTTGTATTTTCCTGATCCTTTCTTGAGTTTTCTAACAAAGTGTTGGCAATTGACACTCATTGGATTCATTTTTTTGTCTTTAATGGCAACAAGATTAGATGGGAATCATATACTAGCATTAGGAGGCATTCATTGGCAGACACCAACATTGAGCATCCAAGGTTACAACTGACACCGACATCCAACACTTCAGGAAGCCAATATCAAGGAAGATTTATTTAGAAAATCATTTTGTAATTATTGTATAAGGCCAACATTGTATATCTTTTGTAATGTATTGTAAGCCGACATAAGGCATATTGATTGTAATGGGTATATAGGTTAGTGTGTTAGGTCATTATGAGTCATAAGTAATTTGTGTGAGGATAGAACTTGTAGATGAGGATTGTGGTATGCAAAGATCATTTATATGCAAATTTTGTATCATGCAATGATCTGTAAATGTTTTGTAAGACATTCTTGGAGGGAAGCTGATATCGGTAGTAGTGTTCAGGGTTTATAAAACAGTACAAAGCAAAGCTATAATCAGAACTCTATTGGGAATAGTAGATCCATTTTGTGAGTTCATTATTACTATTTTACTTCAGCAAAAGCTTGTAGTCAGTGAGAATCTTTAGTGATGAGCAGTGTGCTCTAGGTAGTGTGCCTTCCTGCATGTGCAGGCCCCCTCTTTATGTAATATCTTTCATATGGCCAGTGAACTGATATTGTGAGTCACAAATCTCACCATAGTTTTTCCTTTTTGAGGTTTTCCATGTATAAATTATGTGTGCTATGGTGTTCATTCATGTGGATGGTTTATTTTCTTCAAGTTATATGTTTATTTGTTTACCAGTTGTATAAAATCTTATCTTACCAGCATAACACTGATTCACCCCCCCTCTCAGTGTTCTTGGATCCGAACAATTGGTATCAGAGCCTGGTACCTCAGAAGAAGTTTAACAAATTGAGGAAGATCCTGAAACCAGAATCTTTAGGCATGGATATGGAGAAGCAACTTGAGATGGCTCTTGAGGATTATGATGTTGAAAGGATGAAGAACTTGAAATTGCAAGATGAACTGAATTTTGCAAATGAATTCATTCTTGTCCTGCAAGAAAGGCTATCATCAGCCCAAGCTAGAAGGAAGGAAATTTTGTGAAAACAAGATGATGATAATTCTCTCAAGGAACAATGTCAAAAACTGAGTCAAGCAAACATGCTCATGCAAAATGAAATGCAAGACCTGTCTTTGAGGATGTCTGATGTAGAGCCCTACCCACACACCTAAGGATAATCCTAGAAAAGGTTATACTTTTGACCCCTCAAATGATCACAAGGGTCCTACAAGGAAGGACTCCACACCTTGGGTGAAACTACTCACAAATTCACTAGGCTTGGGCCTACTCAAGATGAGCAAATGCCTCAAGACCTAACATACACCCTCCCATGACATCCTACTCCTAATGGATTTTGAATTTGTTCACTTATGGCCATTAGAAACTGGTCCAAGAATTGGTTTTGGGTTTAGACTCCAATTCCTTATACCTCCTTTAGAAACCTGCCCCTTAGGCTAGTAGCCTTATTTGGCGATAAATCTGATCTTAACTCAAAAAATTTCCACACAATCATACAAAAAAATTACCTTTTCAGATACCCTTTTGGGAGTTACACTTATCCTCAAAATATTTTTATCAGATCTATACTTCCAGGGTCTGGACCCCTTAGAGACCAAGAGACCTAATGAGGGCAATTAGGCCTATTTTACAAAGCAAATACCGATTATGGAATTCAAACTAGAAAATGAACTTCATGAGTATGTGGGTGATGGTGAGTAACCTCAAATTCTAGGTTTACACACCTGGAATCCACCACTATAATGTTTTATGATGACTGTCCTAAATTTGCTTCAGGTAGTCACATAGGGATGCCTACCTAATTTTTCTTGTTTCTCCACACAACCAAGTCTCCCCTGAAAAAAACCATGAAAATCCTAAAGTAAATAGGCCCATCTTGCATCCCACCAAAGGAAGAAACTTCTAGTTGACTAGAATGCAAGATATGGCCATTTTTGTCCAAAACCCTCTCCAAACCCTTACTTTCCGGGTAACAGTCAGAAAAATGGAGGGTTCTCACTGCACAAACACAATCAAAGTCCCATAACACCACCAAATCAAATATAGTTGATTCCTCCATCTACTCCATGAATGGTGTGACTCAATTCAATCCGTACAAGCACGTACAATCACTACAAACTCATAATTTTTGGGAAAACTTTAGTATTTCAGTGTTTTTGTTGCTTCACAACTTCAAATGACAACATCATAAACCTTAGGAATAATTTCCACAAGGTTTATGAAACTCTCCAATGGTTTCCAACCAAATTTGGAGGAGGTTGGAGCCATTCAAAGCCTTCCCCCAACTGCATTTTGAAAAGTTGCACTTTTGCACTCAAAAGTTGCACTTTCAAAAGTTGCAATTTTGCACAAAATGTTGTCAAACTTTCTAAGGTGGGGATCCACACACTTGTATCAACCAAACACCCCTAAAACATGTCAAAAACCTATCAAATACAAAACTAAACCTTCTACTACCCCTATTGACCATATTGTCCCAATTGTCTTATCAAATTGCCTAATTGGTGACATGAGTGCACATGGTGGGGTTTATTGAATATATGAAACAAACTTGCATAAACACAAGACACACTAAGACAACTATTAGGGTCCTAATATTCATCCTTAGAGCCATGATTTTCTTGTTGATGAGGTGCACCTGCACCATACTCCCCGAGAGAAGAGATCTCAAGCCCACTTGAGATCAGAGTTTGTAAGTCTACACCATGGTTGGAAATTTGTTTATCGGTCATCCAAAGTGCCTCAGAGTCTGGTTTGTCCTACCAAGCCACCAAGTACTCAATGTACTCCTTGTTCCTTGTCTTCTTTGTGACTCTAGTGTCTAACAGTTTGCTCAACTTAGGTGATTCATGCCTTGGAATGTCATTGTCTGTTGCAACCTATTTTGTTTCCTCCACTTCATTGTCACTACCTTTGAAAAGTGTAAGATCACACACATTAAAAATGGGTGATAATCCAATATCAGGAGGATGTTGGATTTCATAGGTATTTTGTCCACATTTCTTCAAAATATGACATGGTCTAATTTTCCTGTGCATGAGTTTGGTGTGCTTACCCTTTGGGAGTCTCTCCTTCTTCAGATGTACCCATACCAAATCCCCAAAACTAAACTGCACATCTCTCTTTTTTTATCAGCATAGGCCTTGTACTTCTCTACAGATTGTTGGAGATGAGACTTCACTTGGTCATGCACCTCCTTGATGGTTGATGCAAAAGCTTCACCATATGCACTAATGGGCTCTTCTTTGGGCAAATCCCTTAACTCCAATACTCCCCTTGGGTGGATGCCATACACAATTTGGAAAGGAGACTTCCCTGTGCTCCTATTTATAGTGTCATTGTATGAGAACTCTGCCTATGACAATATACTATCCCATTTTTCTCCATGTTGCCTTGTCGAACACCTTAATAGGTTTCCCAACACTAATACATTTGGCCTAAAATTCTGATGGAGAAGGTATATTGTGAATAAATTTGATTTATTTTTGAAAAATTACCCACATTCGTTGGAATTCCAACAATAATTCAATATATGTTTTTGACAGAGAAGGAATTGGCAATGAAATTTGTGCCTTTTTACAAAAAGTGCCCGCATTTGTCAAAATTCCAATGACCACGGGCATTACTTAAAAAAAAAAAGACCAAGACATTTCAAATCATTTTCACAGCCTCTTCCCATTCTCACGTTGTTGCCCTAGCAGCGTACTCCCACTCAGAGTAAGCGTACTCTAGGTTTTGGATGAGGCATATGAACCATTTTGGCTGATTAATGCTAGCTCCAAGCATTCTCAGCTCATGGAATAGGGTTTGCAAAAATGGGAGCAATGTCAGCTCATGGAATAGGGCAGGTGTAAAGCTCTATCAACATCCTCTAGCCTGTATGAAAATGGGAGAAATTTTGGCTCATGGAATAGGGCATGGGCGTAGGTGTAAAGCTCTATCAACATCCCCTAGCTTGTGCGAAAATGGGAGCAATGTCGGCTAATGGAATAGGGCCTGGGCGCAAGTGTAAAGCTCTATCAACATCCCCTAACCTGTGCGAAAATGGGAGCTTTGAAATGGCATGCCAACTATTTGATAGATTGCCTCATAGAAATTGGAAGTTTTTGAACAAGGTATGAACATCTACCATAGGATAAATAATAGAGGAATTTTGTCATATGTTGTAGCTGCAATTGCTAGGGTACATATTTTAAAGATGTTTTATATCATAGAATCAACATTCCAATGTCTATTTATTTTTTAAAATTTGGATATCGTATTCCCAACTGATGTCTATTTTCATGAAACTATTCCTTTAGGAAAGAAAAAAAAGCCCAAAAAAACTACACAAGGCTTAAACCATTATTCATAGCCCCTAGAAAATCTCTTCATTACCAAAAAAACCTATTCGTACTTGAAAACATTATTCACACCTAAAACATTGTCCATGCCTAAGACATTTATCATAACACCAAATAATATTCATAGTGTAAATAAACACTATTCATGTTTAAACTATTGTTCATAGATTCATTTAACATCAAAAATTACTGTAGAAGCTCTTGAGTCCAAATTTGTTGTTCTCTATATTAATTATGGGGTTTGAAATTTATTTAGTATGATTGTGTAATATCCCTTGTCCAATGATGACTAAAAAACAAATAATATTCGCTGTCAAATCTGTAAGAGTCCTAAAAAAATGGGTGTATGATGATGCAACCTCAAATTCCTCTTATTTCATATCTAAGTCAAACAAATGCCTCATTAACAGTCATAAATACATGTTATAGGCAGCTAATGTAAAATTACATGGACTGTCACAATAATGTATCAAAATCAGACTTCACTAGATTATTGACATTTCGTCAAACATGTCATGCAACCTCTGAAAACATATTACAACTACAAGCCCATTCAAATCTTATTATAAACCAGTTCCAATGCAATCATAGGATCTTTACATAGGTTGACTACCAAGATATATGCTACTGATTTTTTGAAGACATTAGATAGTCACTAACTAAAGAATGTATCTCAAAATTACAATGAAAGAAGAGGTCTGAAGACCCTGATTAAGCTATGCCCAAGTCTAGCGATGTAAACACCAACATCACTCATCCAAAATAAAGCCATGTTAGAGTTATGATCTTCAATACTTTCTCTTAGACAAGAGATAAAATTAAAAAACACATGATTACTACAATAAATTTATTTTCTTATTAAAAATATAAATAATTACATTAGATATATATTCCACATAAAGAAAAGAAATGATGAAAATCATTTGTGTCTTAAATAATGAGATCAACAACTAAAAATTGGAAAATAATATCCTAATTACGACTCCCTAATTAGTATAAGATACTATTTCCAATATTATACTAAGGATAAATATTCAAAAAGTATAATAATCACACTAATACAAATATCACTCGCATGCCTTCCTTAATTTGATATAAGGTCCCTCCATCCAAATATGAAGTCTCAAGGGAGTTGTATGTGTCAATTATTCAAGCTTCTTCTAAATCCATTCCAACCTCTTCTTCCAACACATGTCTTGATGATGGTTGAGGATCTTTAAACTTTGAAAATATGAATGAACAAACTCCTCTAGACATGATTTAAATACCACATGGATGCAATGGACATGGTTTAGGATGTGTCCAATGAAGTGTGGAGGTTCATGAGAAATCTACATTACATTTTTTTGAAGAAGATTTAGGTTTCTATCCTCCTCCTTTGTTGACATCCCCTCCCCCATTGTCTAATATATCTATTGAAAAAAAATGTAGATCAGGAAATTGAAATTCATCAAAGAAAATAGATATTAGCTAACCACAAAGCCAAAATGCAATGAAATAGATCCTAATTACAATCAATAGAAGAATTGAAAACAAGACATTCAAAATAAATGAAAATCCATCACCAATGTCTCTTCCAATTGACCTCCATTGTCCTTCTTTCTCCTTCAAATTATTTTGTTTGTGGATCTCACCTACGAGTCCAAAATGCAAGTATGAAAGCAAGCAAGATTGACAAGATGAAAATTGTAGCATAAAGATACTAGAAGCGTGGTTGATTGATCTGATCCCCTGATTGAAGAAACTCATCCTATTTATAGACAAATCGGAGAGAGGACAAGATTAGCATGCAATTGATATTTTAGGCAATTTATTTCAAAAATGGCAAAATTGAGTTGAAGGAAGAAGGTTATGACACCTTCTATGTCATGAATTATGACATATTGCCAATGCAAAGGTTAGAAGACTAAAAGCCTATGACATCTTGCTATGCCAATGGTATGACGCATGAGAAATTCATGCTTCCACCGAAGCACAAAAATAGGGAGAGACTAGAGAGGAATTGATTAGGTGGAAATTGAATTTAGAAAATTAGAAAATAAGGTGGAAATTAGGAATTAGGAAAATTAGAAATGAGGTGGAAATTAGGAATTAGGAAAATTAGAAATGATGAAATAGAAATTAGGTGAATTAATTAATAGGTTTTCATCTATTAATTAATTCATGAAAGAGACCTAGGACTAAATAAATAGATTTATTTAACCCACAAAGAATAAGAAAAGGATTAAATGAACAAATCATAAAACCCTAGAAATAAGAGGACAAGGAATTAGGTCAAGATAACAAGAAATTATTGTAGGTTCGATCATGATTCGGACTGACAAAGGACCAATGTTGATAAATGATTAAAATTGGTTGACAAAAATCAATGACAAATTGACCAAGATTGACAAGGGGATCAAATTGATAGGTGCCAATTGAGGAGGAAAAATGACTAATTGATCCAAATTGACATGATTGAAGAGGACAAGGATCAATGACGAATCGATTGCAAAATGACAAGATTGACAAGGACAAGGATCGATTACGAATCGATCACAAAATGACGAGATTGACAAGGACAAGGATCAATGACGAATCGATCGCAAAATGAAAAGGCTAACAAGAGGACAAAACCCTAATTCTATCATTGATTAGGATTGACGATGTCCAAAATGATGATAAATGAGCACACACATTGATGTGACAGGATAAGATCGACCAAAATCATGACTGAAGATTGCTATCAACAAGACCTAATTTGAAAGCGAGAAAAATGAGGAATGCAGAAGAAGGACTCGATGCTCGCAAATGATAAAGACCAAGTGCACAACATAGAAGAAATGTTAATGCGATGCAAGAACCCTAAAATAAGGCAATGCACAAATGTTAAAGTATGACTCCGCAAGCGTTGACCCTTTTTAAATGTCTACATTTTGCCCCTCTTTGAGACAATGCAATTTTAAGCATTGTTTCAAAGAACAATAATGAAAATGCCCCAGACAATAACAATGACATATGCATGCCCCCTCGAGGAATTGGCCGGAAAAATCCAGAAAAGAGGCCAAGTGATCGATAAGAATGACAGAAGAAATGTTAGTAAGAAGAAATTAGATAGAGGACAGTTAGAGATGAAGGAAAACTTGCTTTCAAAATGCACATAAGTAGGTGAGAACCTTTATTTATTGTAGCAAAGCGGATGCAGAGCATCATGGCATTGAAGGCCAGAGCTAGAATGCAACCCCTTTTGCAAAAGACAGACACATTGCACACAAGGAATGAGTGAAGCATCCTAGGGTGCCTACATCAAGGGTCAAGGTATGTGCGGTGTTCACAAAGTAAATGTACTTATCATAGACACCCAATGATATAGTGCCCCAGTTTGTGACAAACATTCCACAAACAACAAACACAACAAAAAAAAGAAAGGGACCATGAACCATCCCGGTCACTCTAAATCACTCAGTGACATCATCGAGCAACATAAGAACATGATCGAAGCCAAAGATAAATCAGTAAAAAGATAAGACGCACAAATTCAACCAAGTCAAACAAATAGTCTGATCGTCATTGTCAAAAGTGGAAAATAAGAATGATCATGATGTCTGGTTTCAAGGAATGTGGTACCCCGTTGAAGACAAGACACAGTCTGGTTTTGAGTATATCACACCTTGTATAAGATCCATGATAATATTGACAAGGACCAATGGTAATGTTGACGCTATTTGGATTGATGTGACAACTGCGATCAGGTTGAATGCTTGCTTGGTCGAACAGTTCATCTGTTATTGCGTGATTTCATTGAAGCACAATGTTTGATTCATTGTCATTGGATGTATGCTCAGTGATCTGTCTATGCACAAAGGGTACCATTTATTGACAAAATGCAAAATGCCAAAGAAATTGTTTTTGGATTTTGTTGCTTTTCACTTTGTAGGAATTTCGAGTTTTTTTTTTTACAATTTTTTTGTTCGTTTTTCAGGACTTTATTTGACTTTTTAGGGATTTTTTCAGGACATTATATGATTTTTAGGGATTTTTTCAGGACACTATATGATTTTTAGGGATTTTTTTTAAAGACATTATTTGATTTTTTAGGGATTTTTTCAGGACATTATTTGATTTTTGGGGATTTTTTCAGGACATTTTTCAATTTTTATGATTATTTCAGGACATTTTTCAATTTTTATGATTATTTCAGGACATTTTTCAATTTTTATGATTTTTTCAAGATATTTTTCAATTTTTATGATTATTTCAGGACATTTTTCAATTTTTATGATTTTTTTAGGATATTTTTCAATTTTTATGATTTTTGCCCCCAGTGTCTAGCAAGGCAAGGAATATGATAGGTGAATAAATAGGCTTGCTAAAATGTTGGTGGATAGAGGGAAGACAAAGGCCTTTTATCATGGAGACAATACAGATGCAATTTTCAAGGGTTATTGCGTGATGGGACAAGAGATTGGATATGACAATGTAAAGCAGTGACATGACATGAGGGACATGTCAAGAGGTTTTTGAATCCATGTTTAAATTTTGCATCCTTATGTCAGATCAAGATCAAGGAATGAAAAAGAGTGTATGGATAGTGATAAGATATAGATAGGATAAGCAAGACTAAGAATGGATAAGGGACATGGACTGAAGGTCGGGGTAGGCTAAGGGATAGTGGCAGAAAGTTGCAATAAGCTAGGGAATATGGATGAAAGGTTATAATAAGCAAATGGATAAAAACCAAAAGCTATGATAGAATAAAAGATGCAAACAAGATGCATGATGCTCATGAATATCCTCAGCCTTGTCAAGATCAAAGGTGGAAAGAGGAAATGGACAGGAGGAACAATAGGATAATGGAGGGTAATGACAGGGGTTCGATAGGATAATGGAACAATGAAGGACAAAAGGATATGATAGGATGAAACCTGTCCCCAAGTACAGTATGCAAGAAGTTCATAGATTACGCATGATGCCTATTTGCTAGGTTTTCATCATGGTACTTGCCCAAGGCGCCTGTTTTCCAGGTTTTCACCAATGGACGAATTATTTTTGCTTTACTTTTTTCTTTTGTCTTTTTTTTTTCTCACTTTTTTTTTTGTATTTTGACTTTTTCAATAGAAGATGGACACATGATAGGGGATGGAAGAAGGACTCAAGCATCTTTTTTTTTTTTGGATACTAGCCTTAAAAAAAAATGGACCATGCCCTTTAAAAGCATGCTCAAAGACGTTGGTAGGATAAGGACATGGAAAATAAGATGAAACTAAGGCGAGGATTTATGCAAAGGATGGGATCAAAGGGATCGAAGGATGGAAAATATGCATTGGATAATAGATAGGGTATTGGAAGAATTGGGATTCAGTGGATGGAAATGAAGGTAAGATCAACATTGGAACACACCTTGAGGGGTGGTGGATTGATGGAGGAAAAATGGATCTCAGATTGTGAGATTTGGATGGAGGAATAGCTTGGGATTTTGGGACATAAGAGCCCAAAATGGATGATGAAGGTGATGGAGGAATATATTTGAGAGGTTTGGATGGAGGAATAGAAATTTTAGATGCCAATTTTGATGTTTCTTTAGGCTTTTGTGCTTCAAGGAGCCTCTTAGGGATCCACATGGTTTTTGATTTTTCATGCTTTTGTGGTTCATTGGAGTGCATTGCTTGCACAAGGGATTTAGGAACCCATATATATTTTGACTTTGCTTTATTTTGCGCAGTGGGCCTTTGTGGCCTTTTGGATATTTCTTTTTCTTTATAGATCATATTGTTCTTTGTTTTGACATGTCGATTATATTGGACATGTTGATCCTTGAATACATGTGGATTGCTAGACTTATGACTTTTATACTTGGCATCCAAATTGCTTGGAGGGGGAAAGGAATGCATGGATGGATATGAATGAAGTGGACTTCTTTTGGATTGATGAAATTTACTCAAGGATGTGTGCCTTTGCTGACCTTGCATAAAGGACAAAGGGATATAAGGACCTAAGATGGATGGAAAGTATGAAGGGGAAGGGATATGTTTTGATTTTGAAGGGATGTTGGATTTAGTAGGGGTACCCACGTCTTGAGGAATTTCACTGAGGCCATGACCCTTAATATTTTCTTTAACATGAAGGGATTCTTGCTTATGGAGATCTACAACTTTGCCTTTATGAATATCTTGACTTGTAGGATACTCTTTTCTTTTAGAGGAAGATGCGAGTCCATTATGAGGTGGATATGATATGAGAGAAATAATGAGATCTTGAAGTGGATCGGATTGCACCAAAGTGGAAGAACCCATTATGCATGTCGAGGGTTCATGAACATCTTGCACTGACATGTTAGAATCATGAGGGGGATTAGGATCATGCGGGGGACTAGGATTGTGTAGTGGACATCGTTCAATGACAGGCTCTTCAAGAGATAGAATGGGAGAAATAATGGGATCATCAAAAGAAATGCGATCTTGGAGTGTATACGGAGCATTAAGACAAGGAGATGGAGGAACAAAAGGATCTTGTGGAGGATTTAAAGGAATAATTTGATCTTGACAAGTAGGAAGATCATTGGAATCCTCTTTAAAGGTGCTTTGCTCTGGACTTTTAATGGGATCATCATAAAGGATGGAAAAGATATCTTGATCTTTCTTAGGAAGTGGAATGTCAATGGGATTTGAAAGGAAATTTTTTTCATGAAATGGAAGGGGATTTTTGGGGATTGGATGGACTGGGATATCTTGATCTTGCTCAAGGAATGGAGTGTCAATAGGACTTTGGATAGGATGGACAAGAATAGGGGAATCATCATGAGTGTCTAGGAACATGGGGTCCTGGTCAACAATTGGATGGGATGATAAGGTTTCGGGATCTTGATCTTGATCTGTTTCAAGACACGTTTCTTCATGCTCTAAATTATCCTCTTGACATGAGGTTGGACTTTGGATATGCATGGGGGATTTTGGCAAGGGATCAATGCTTTGGCATGAAGGGGATGGAATTTGAATGGGACTCTCTAAAAGAGAAGTATTTGATGGCATTAAATCTTGCATTTCCAAATAGTACAAGGGATTTGTATAAATGAATTGATTAGCATATATTTCTGTGGCAAACAACCAATTGTTCAACAGTTCGAACATTTCCAACAGACACAACCAATGGTCCAACATATACAACCAATGGTCCAATTTCAACAATATGTCCAACCAACTATACAATGTCCACAAATAGTTCAACCAATGGTGGAATATCAACAAGTTCAAGTTCAATCAACATATCAATGTCAACAACTACAACCAAACATTCAGAAACAAAGGTTGCATCACACACCAACCCAAGTTTCAAACATGTCAGAACAATTGAACCAAGTCCAATATCAAAACATGACATTAGACCAAAACCAACTCCTTGCCAAACAAGTTCAAATTCTAGATACAACTATGTCAAAGCCTCGAAAGAAAGGTGGCCTTATTGCAAGGATCTTAAGGAAATTACCAAGTGAGTTCTTTGAGGAAGATCAAGATAATACACTTATGTCTAGCAATGCCTCATCCCCCCACAAACAAATTGACTCTCCAGTGGCATCTATCCATTGTTGCATGTAGGTTTTTTGTCCTAATACATTGTTGCATGCAGGTTTTTTAAACTAATATGTTGTTGCATGCAGGTTTTATGTGAGCATCTATTGTTGCATGTGTATTTTTTGGACTAATCAGAATCATGATCAAACCTACATCTTGAGACATATATATCATCTTCTGCCATTCTTATTGATCACTTGGCCTCTTTTCTGGATTTTTTCGGCCAATTCCTCGAGGGGGCATTTTCATTATTGTTCTTTGAAACATATGTCATTGTTATTCTCTCGGGCATTTTCATTATTGTTCTTTGAAAAAACGCTTAGAATCACATTGTCTCAAAGAGGGGCAAAATGTAGACATCTAAAAATGGTCAACGCTTGCGGAGTCATACTTTAACATTTCTGCATTGCCTTATTTTAGGGTTCTTGCGTTGCATTAACATTTCTTCTATGTTGCACACTTGGTCTTTATCATTTGCGAGCATCAAGTCCTTCTTCTGCATTCCTCATTTTTACTGCTTTCAAATTAAGTCTTGTTGATAACAATCTTCAGTCATGATTTTGGTCGATCTTATCCTGTCGCATCAATGTGTGTGCTCATTTATCATCATTATGGACATCGTAAATCCTAATCAATGATAGAATTAGGGTTTTGTCCTCTTGTCAGCCTTGTCATTTTGTGATCGATTCGTCATCAATCCTTGTCCTTGTCAATCTTGTCATTTTGCGATTGATTCGTCATTGATCCTTGTCCTTGTCAATCTTGTCATTTTGCGATCGATTCATCATCGATTCTTGTCCTTTTCAATCATGTCAATTTGGATTGATTAGTCATTGTTCCTCATCAATTGGTGCCTATCAATTTGATCTCCTTGTCAATCTTGGTCAATTTGTCATTGATTTTTGTCAACCAATTTTAATCATTTATCAACACTGGTCCTTTGTCAGTCAGAATCATGATCAAATCGACCTTACATCAATTATCTTTTGTCACGACCTAATTGTCGTCCTTGCATTTATAATTCATCTTCTAAGGTTTTATGATTTATTCATTTAATCTTGTTTGTCAATTTCCCTCTAGGTTAAATAATTTATTTATTTATCCTAAGTCTTCTTGTCACAATTAAATATTTATTTAATTGGCTAATTAATTCCCCCTCTTTTTGTGAATTAATTAATGAATGAAAAATTATTAATTAATTCACCTAATTTTTTAATTTCATCAATTTCTAATTTCCTAATTTCCAATTCATCATTTCTAACCTTATTTCTAATTTCCTAATTTCCAATTCATCATTTCTAACCTTATTTCTACTTCCTAATTTCCACTTCATTTTCTAAATTCAATTTCCACCTAATCAATTCCTCTCTAGTCTCTCCCTATTTTTGTGCTTCGGTGGAAGCATGAATTTCTCATGCGTCATACCATTGGCATAGCAAGATATCATAGGCTTTTAGTCTTCTAACCTTTGCATTGGCAATATGTCATAATTCATGACATAGAAGGTGTCATAACCTTCTTCCTTCAACTCAATTTTGCCATTTTTGAAATCAATTGCCTAAAATATCAATTTCATGCTAATCTTGTCCTCTCTCCAATTTGTCTATAAATTGGATAAGTTTCTTCAGTCAAAAAAAGGACATTTTCAGATCGAATCAATCAATCACATTTTCTAGTAGCCTTATGCTACAAATTTCATCAACAACTTGCTTTCCACTTGCAAATGCACTTTGTAGGTGTGAACAACATCAAATTGGAAGGTGAAAGAAGAACAATGGAGGAACAATGAAGGAGATACATGCTTTGGTTTGCATTTTATTTTAGTATTTCATCTTCATGCCTTTATTGAATGTATTAGGATTTCTTTTCATTGCAATTAGGCTTTGTGGTTAGCTAATATTTATTGCTTTGATGTTTTCCCAAATTCTTGATATACATTCTGGTGAACGCTTGCGGAGTCATACTTTAACATTTGCGCATTGCCTTATTTTAGGTTTCTTGCGTCGCATTAACATTTCTTCTATGTTGCGCACTTGGTCTTTATCATTTGCGAGCATCGAGTCCTTCTTCTGCATTCCTCATTTTTCTCACTTTTGAATTAGGTCTTGTTGATAGCAATCTTTAGTCATGATTTTGGTCGATCTTGTCAATCTCTTATCAATTTGTCAATCTTGTCATTTTGCGATCGATTCGTCATCGATCCTTGTCCTTTTCAATCATGTCAATTTGGATCAATTAGTCATTGTTCTTCATCAATTGGAGCCTATCAATTTGATCTCCTTGTCAATCTTTGTCAATTTGTCACTGATTTTTGTCAATCAATCTCAATCATTTATCAACATCGGTCCTTTGCCAATCAGAATCATGATCGAACCTACATTAATTTCTTGTTGTCTTGACCTAATTCCTTGTCCTCTTATTTCTAGGGTTTTATGATTTGTTCATTTAATCCTTTTCTTCTTCTTTGTGGGTTAAATAAATCTATTTATTTAGTCCTAGGTCTCTTTCATGAATTAATTAATGGATAAAAACCTATTAATTAATTCACCTAATTTATATTTCATCTTTTTCCTCAATTTTCTAATTCGCTAATTTCTCCTAATTCCTAATTTCTATTTCTCCTATTTTCTTTAATTTTTCTAATATTTCCCCTAATTTCATTCCCTCATTTTCTCCTATGTTTATGCTTCCACTTGCCACAATTTGTCATAATTTGTCATGCATTTTGCTTAGCAACTTGTCATAATTTGTCATAATTTGTCATACTCCTTGCATAGAAAATTGTCATTTGCCATAATTTTGCCATTCTTGATTTGAATTTCCTTTCAAATCTCTTCATGCTAATCTTGTCCTCTCTCCAATTTGTCTATAAATTGGATTATTTTCTTCAATGAAAGGAGGAATCAGTCACATTTTCTAAATCAATCACATTTTCAATCAATCAACCACGCTTCTAGTATCCTTATGCTACAATTTTCATCTTTTCATCTTGCTTTCTTTGATACTTTTCTCTTGCACTTCTAGGTGAGATCCACACAAATCCGCTATTTGGAGGAGAAAGAAGGACAATGGAGGTCAATTGGAAGAGACATTGGTGATGGATTTTTTATGTATTTTGAATGTCTTTTTTTCAATTCTTCTATTGATTGTAATAGGATTTTATTCCATTTTCCTAGTTACATTGCCAATAAGATCCAATCCCCATTGAGAAAAGGGCCACGGAGATATGACATAATGAAGTTCTTGGGATGGCGCATGAATGTAATTTCTGTGTATTTGACATTTGTAGCATTTCTTGACAAAATCATGAGCATCCTTTTCCATAGTGGGCCAATAATACCCAGCACAAACCAACTTTTTAGCTAGACTCAGACCATTGAAATGGCCCCCACATATACCATCATGAACCTTGTGTAAAGTCGTCTGTGCTTCGTCAGAATCCAAACACCTGAGGAGGGTGTGGTCAAAGGAATGATGGTAAAGAGTGTCAGTGATGATGACATATTTGACAGTTTAGCGTATGAAGGCTCGACGTTGATTAGAGGAAAGGTTAGGTGGTTAAGTTTGGGATTTCAAATACTGATAGATATCATTGTACCATGGGGAATTAGGACCAACAAGAACACACATCACATTTGCTATCGAAATTTCAAAAGAAGGGACAAGCAACTGTTCAACCAAAAATTCACATCTATCCATATTGTGGGGCATATTTAACATGGAAGCAATAGTTGCCATAGCATCTGCTGACTTGTTTTGTATTCTTGGAACTTGACTAAAATGGATATCGGTAAATTTTGTCTTGAAGAAATCCACCATGTGCTTGTAGGGGAGAAGCTTTTCATCCTTTGTTTCATAGTCATCATTCACTTGACGGATGACTAACTGGGAATCTCCATAGACTTGCAAATGTGTAATGTTCCAATGGATTGCTACTCGGAGTCCTGTGACCAAAGCTTCGTATTCTGCAATATTATTGGTGCAATGGAAAGTTATTCTATAGGATTTGGGAATAACATCACCTTGAGGGGTGAAAAACAATATACCTGCTCTAGACCCAAATTTGGTATGGGATCCATCCAAATATAACTTCCATTCATTAGAAGATGTGAGAGCAAAGACTGATTCATCTGGAAAATACGTCAACATGGGATGATCATCATGAATAGGTGCCTCGACAAGTTGATCCGCTATGATTTGTCCTTTTATTGCCTTTCTCTCAATGTACTCAATATCAAACTCACTTAGGATCATAACCCACTTTGCTAGGCGACCTGTCAAAGCTGCCCTGCTAAGCAAGTATTTCAAGGGATCAATTTTTGCAACTATCAATGTCTGATGATTTAACATATAGTGTCGAAGCTTCTGTGTTGCAAATACCACTTCTAAACATGCTTGTTCAATAGTTGAATAATTCAGCTCATAGCCTACTAATGTCTGACTGATATAATAAATAGCTCGTTCTTTGCCTTTCTCATCTTGTTGGGCTAAGAGAACTCCCAGTGTCATTTCAGTTGTAGAGATATACAATATGAATGGCTTCCCTACTATAGGAGGCATTAGAATAGGTGGCGACATCAGATAGTCCTTGAGAGTTTGAAATGATGATTGACATTGCTCAGTCCATGTAAAAGTGACACCTTTATACAATAAATGTTGGAAGGGATGACATTTGTCTGCCAATTGAGCTATAAACCGGTGGATTGACTGTAACTTCCCTTGCAAACTTCTTAGTTGACAGAGATTGGAAGGAGGAGGCATATCCATTATTGCTTTAACTTTTTCAGGGTCTACTTCGATGCCTTTGTGAGAAACAATGTACCCTAATAATTTGCCGGCTATGACACCAAAGACACATTTCTTTGGGTTGAGTCTAAGCTTGTAGGTTTCCATTCGATCAAATATTGGGCCAAGGATGGCTAGATGACTATCTCTTGTGATGGATTTGCATAATAGGTCATCAACATAGGCTTCCATCAAAGTATGCATAAAATCATGGAAAATTGTCATCATAGCTCTTTGATATGTTGTGGCAGCATTTTTAAGACCAAAGGGCATCACATTCCAGTAGCAGGTACCCAAAGCACATGTGAATGTAGTCTTATGTTGATCTTCAGGAGTAATGCGAATTTGATTATATCCGGAAAAACCATCCATCAGTGATAGCATCTCATATCCAATAGTCATGTCAACTATGATGTCGATATTCGGTAGTGGAAAATCATCTTTAGGGCATGCTTTATTAAGGTCCCTAAAATCCATATAGATTCTAATGCCCCTAGTTACTTTGCTAATTGGTACCAAATTTGAAATCCAATCTGCATAATCAATGGGTCTAATAAAGCCCACATCTAATAACTTTTTTAGTTCTACCTTGACCAAGAGAGCCACCTGGGGATGCATCTTTCTGAGTTTTTGTTTGATGGGCTTGGCATCTGATTTTAATGGCAAGTGATGAAGGACTAATTCTGGATCAAGGCCGACCATATCTGTATAGGACCATGCAAAACTGATCTTCTTCTCAAGAAAGAAATTGACAAAATCTATCTTTTCATGTTTTGATAGAGAAGCAGCGAAATGAATGACCTTAGGGTTGTCAGGTGTACCCAAATTTATCTCTTTGGTCATTTCCATAAGCAATGTTGATTTATCCTGACTTGATAGGGGTGTGTCCAATATTCCACCTTTGGGCACCTCAGAGAGGTTTTCACCTGTAGGTACATCTTGTATTTTTTCTTTTTCATAGTCAGAGAGTGCCTTACGGTTTTCACTCAAAGACCTATTCTTTTGATTTTTTACTTTTTCTTTTTCTTTTTCATTTTTATGACTAGAAGATGGAGTTGACTCCCCAAAATATGCTGTGGAATCTAGATCAATAGTAAATCCTGCCTTATGTTCACCTTGTGGTATGCCTTCTCGTAGTCCAAGAAATTCGGCAATTGCTTCGTCATTTTGAAAACAATCTAATGTGAGTGGTTCTTGTTGGTCATGTTGGATAAGCTGAGGATAGACAAGGGGCATGTCATCATCGGTTTTAAGAAGAGAGAGGGTTGAGATGGTAAAGATGTAAATGTTCATGTTGTCACTGTCTGAACTGCTCATATTTGATTCAGAGCTTGGGTCCCAAAATGATTCTCTCCAAGCATTAGGACATGTCTTAGGTGAGCAAGTTATTTCATGTTTATCTTCCATGGGCAAATCGCCAGGGTCAAGGAAAACATTTTCAAGGGCATAGGAGATAGAAGAAAAGGAACTCCACTCCCATTCATTGGAATCAGTTTCAGGTCGGGTATCCTCAGGTGTCATTTCATCATCAGAGTCATGCCTCTTTCTACACATGGTCACCTTGGTAGACAAGGGTCCAATTCGCAATGGTACGAAACCTAACCCTAAAGTTGGAGGTCGCATCTTGGGTATAATAGGTTCTAGTCTTCCTTTCTTGTTAGGGCCCAAGCCACTGTAGCCATCATATCCCTTTTTCTGTAGCATAGTAAACCCCATCATGTAAATGTAGTGGGGGGCTGATATTGAATGACTATCTTAGGTTCCTTTTGCAACAAATGTGGTTTGCCATGTGATTTTGGAGATATTGGTAAATTCCCAATGAGGAATGTTTGAGCCATTGAATACTCTCCGCATCCTTGGTCCTGTATCTTCAATTTTCCTTTGACAACATCTAACAATTCATTAGGATCCACATAATTATGTGAGTGGGCCTCTCTATTGACTGGGACATGTTGCTGCAGGGAATCCTTTAGATTAGCACAAAATTAAAATGGATTATGATCTCCCAGAATTGTTATCTTTGTCCCATTATAAGGATATTTTAAACATTGATGATAAGTAGATGGAACTGCTTTCATTGCGTGGATCCATAGACGGCCAAGAATCATATTGTAAGGGAGATCGAGGTCTAGGACCTGCAGGAAAGTGTTTTCTGTCATTGGACCGACTCTGATAGGCAATGAAATTACCCCTTTAGATGGACACTCAACATCATCATATGCTTTGATTATAACTCTTTTGGAAGAATCAATGTCATTTTCTATATAACCAAGACCAATGACTACCCTCAAGGTACAGATATTAAGACCTGCTCTGCCATCTATCAAGACTCGTTAGATTTTGCAATTATGGACAAAGACTTTGAGATGTAAAGGATCATTATGAGGGAGCTTATCAGGAGAAATATCATTATCAAAAAAGGTGACGTGTTGGGAAATAGCTAGATGTCCAATTCGGGCTTGAAACTAGTCAACATCAATGTTTGTCAGGACAGTGGACTCAATTAAAGCTTTATCTAGGACTGCGCAATGCATAGGGGAAATTTTCAACAACTCAAGAATTGATATTTGTGTAGGTGTCTTCCCCAGATGATCTAGGAGATTATACTGACTCGTAGGAGTTGATTTGGGAGGAATTGCAGGAGCTCCTTTCAGGACTATTTTGGATTGACGAGTGGTGACTGCACAAAAAGGATCTTGTACCTTTAATCTTATGGTGGAAACATACTCATTTGACGCTCGAAAACAATTGATGACATTGTTATAACCATTATTTGCATAATTAAGATTCGTTGTTTGGGTAGAGTTTGAAGAAGATGCTTAACCCTTGTCATGATCAAGCAAAGGAGTTTTGAAAATTGTATGATCAGTGTTAGAGGTCACGTTGGGTGGGTCTACCTCAATTACCCCTTGATCTAACAAGTCTTGAATCATATGTTTCAATTGAAAACATGATGCAGTTTTATGTCCTTTTGATCGATGGTATTCACAATATGCATTATCATTCCACCAATGCGGCTTTACCAATGGTTCTTCCTTGATATCTAGTAACTTGATAAACTTTTCTTGTATTAATTGTTTCATTACTGACTCAATAGGCTCTCCTAATGGTGTAAACTGTCGAGGAGGCCCATCCCTTGATCTGAAAGGTTTTCATTGCTGATTTTGTTGCTGACCTTGTTGTTGATTATATTGTTGAGTATATTGTTGGTATTGTGGCTGTTGAGTAACATTGCTTGTTGGTGTTTGATTTTGTTCCATAGCCGACATATTAGGAGCACTCAATTTCTTTATTGTGAACGTGGGTTGATTTGCATTCACCACTCTTGCATCAACAACTCCATCATTAGTGACATTCTTGTTTTTGTACTAAAATCTATTTTTCTCCCCAGAATTGTTTGTGTTATCACTATCTTTGTTGAGTTTAATGAGTCCCTTAGCTACAAGAGCAGTTTCAATGTTCATCCCTTTCTTAATGAGCTTCTCAATGGTACTGGGACTTTTCAATTTGAGTTCATACATCATTTCTAGGAACAAATTTTGAATAAATAATTTCACTTGTTGTTCTTCAGGTATATCTAGGGAAGAACGACTATACAAGCTTCACCATCTTTGCAAGAAAGTCACTAATGGTCCACCTTGCTTTTGCTTGGTGTTGCATAAATCTAACATGGTCACTTCACTGTCAATGTTGAATGCGAAGTGGGATATAAAATTTTGAGCCAATTCTGACCATGTCTTTATGTTCCTTGGCAAATGTGAATACCAATCCATGGCTTGTCCTATGAGACTTCAGGCGAATAAGCACATCAAATATGTTTCCTCATAACTCACTTTAGTACATGCTGCAAAAAATGCTCGAATATGGTCTTTTGGATTGCCATTCCCTTTATATTTCTCAAAATTAGGTGCCTCAAAATGCTTAGGGAAGGGAGGCATGTACAGGCTCTTATCAAATGGATTAGGACATAAATCTTGATCTGTGTACAATTTCTTTGTCCCTTTGGTTTCCAATGCATCAACTTGTCATTGCAACTTCTCAAGCTATTGTGCAAATGTGTCAGGCATTGGAGATTTTAAAATTTCATCATTCACTCTTGGGTGTACTCTTTGTCAATACATCCTGCTCTCCATTGGCTATTGATGCTCAGAAATTATTGTCTTTGGTGTCTCTGGCATATAAAGTTCTTGATACAGCTCTTGTTTCTATGGTTGTGCCATGCCTTGACCTTGACCTTGTTGCTACACTTCTTGTGGTGGGATCATCATTGGTAACCTTGGTTGATATTGCAATTGAGGGTGTTGTTGATATTGCATGGACATCAATTGTGGTTGTGAAGTATGATAACTTGTTTGTCTTGGCACATATTGAGGCACGTGTTGTTGTTGATGCTGATGAATCAAAATTTGTTGACTTTGTGCCAATTGTTGTTGTCCTGATGTAAATCCCATCATTTGCAAAAAACTTTGTTTGTGAGGTTTCTTTTGTTTCTCTTTTAGATGGGATATGGCACTTGCATTGACTTGTTGTGTTGTTTGTCCAATCCACTATGGTGGTTTCAAGTTTGAATTAACTTGTAATGGTGCAGAAGACACCGCAACATGTTGTTGAATGTGATATTGTTGTTGTTGTGCATTGCTTGTTTGCACATTCGATTGTGCCTTTTGTGTATTACTCAATTGTTGCAACATTTGTTGTTGGTGCAAACCACTATTTGTGGCTCTTTGTGTTGCCATTATCGAAGGATCTATCACAATATTTTGCATAACAGGTACTTGAGTATTTGGCAAACATATTGAACTTAATGGGACATAGGAACTTTGTTGCATTGTGGAATTGTTTTGGACATTGGTGAGATCAGGCATTCCAGTCGTAAAGCTTTCTTGCATCTTAGATTTTGATCCACTTGTAATTATTCAAGGAATCATTTCTTGTTGAGGGACAACTGTCAATATTTGTGTGGCCCTCATTTGATCTTGTGTTAAAGGTGTTGTATTAAATAACAGATTATTTATTGTTTCAAATGGTGACTTCTGAGGAATAGTCACTGTCAACGTTTTTGAAGCGCATTTACTCATCAAGGTGTGTTGAGTTTCTTGTTGCACATTTTCTTCATTTGGATGTGGAGAGAAACTTAACAGCTCACCACCTTGTTTTTTTTGCACCTTAAGTTTCTCACTTGAGGAGGTCACATTACTCATCATGTCAAGATATTTTTGTGGGAACATCTTAAAGACCTTGTTCAAGAATTTATCCATCTTTTTTGTCAACTTCGGATCTTTAAGGAACATATCAACATCATCGGAAGCATCAGAATCTAATGAAGAATCTAGTAAAACATTTGGATTTATTTCTTGTTGAATGCCTTGATCTGAACCAAATCCTTGTGAAAGAGTTTGTTCCTCATGTAATGTTTGAATTTCATGTTGCAGGTTCGGTTGATTTCAATCAAAAGGTGAATTTCCTCTTGGTGTTGGTGGAACACTCCAATATCTTGGTTTCATGGGTACAAACACTAGCTCATATAATGGAGGTGGTCCAAGTTGAACCATTCCATATGGTGGTAATGATGTGTTTGACGAACCTTCAATTTGTAATGATTGACTAGGTTGCAACTATGAGTTTGATACGTTGTCAATGGGTTGATATGTTGGTTCGCCCATCTTCTTAGATTTTGACCTTGTTTCAACAGGCATGTCACTATGCAAATGCAATATTTTTTGGAATTTTTCAAGGATGATGTATGATATGCAACTAAATGCAAACTAAATAGATGAAAATGCAATCTGTGGCAAGAATGCAACCTATGTTTTTGTTGTTTTTCAAGATTTGGACAAACCTTTTGGAATGCAAATTTAAAGACTCAACCTTGGGATGTTGAAATGAAGCCAAGACCTTAAAGGACAAAGGACCAAATGACAATAGGACAAATTGACAATGCCTCACCTATATGCTTGGATACTAAGCAAGGTTTGACAAAAAATGATATTAATGAAAGGACAAAATTTAGACAAGGTCAAGACTTCCTAACAACAACTTAGAGTATCATCCAAAGTGTTTGATTTTTTTAAGTTTGACAAACCCAATTTTTTGACAATGACTTAGGATATGAAAATGAAAACTTAAGGAAATGATTTTAAACCTAAGTGCAAAATGAGGACGCTTGCAATGAAAATGGACTAAAATGAAGGGAGATGACAATATGCCCTAGGGCCTAAGTTGGACTATGCAAAACCTAGCCTAAAGTGACATGAATGTTGAGACAAAGTTTTTATTTCAATGTGTTTGAAAGCCATGTTTTTGAAAATGTTTTGAACTTTGTTGGATGAATGCTCTATTTTTAAAACCTTGTTTGGACAATGTTTGGACTTGTTTGGACTTCTTTGACACATGATGTTTTGTGACAATTATATAATTCAACTTTTGACAATCACAAAAGATAAGATGTTTGGACTTAGACCCAAGACAATCATGCTCATTCACAACAACTCCTATGGTTGGCAAGGGCAATATCTGTTGAATCCTCTAACCATAAAATACAACACTCAGCCAGATAGCTAGACGCTTGGTAGCACTGGCTCCCCCTTACAGTGCACTCACTTCTTGGGCATACCAAGCTTCGAGTTCAAGGGGCATCACTTCCCAAGAACTTGCTATCTCTAACTGAGGAGTACATGAGAGGTGTCTTTGGCATGCATGTATAACAATGCCTGAGCCAATAGATAGAAGGATTTTGGCATCTAAAAACAAGAGATTCTAGTAAGGGTATCTGTTCGGGTGGGTATTGACCCGGTGAATAAATCGTCGCAATACCATTCCAACACCCGTTGTCTACAACTTTCGTTGCATCCACAATTATTTAAAGTGGTTCGGAAGAGCTTGGCTTTAGCCCATCACCACTTTGGGTCGTTCCCTCTCACCAATGCCTGTGTGAAGTACTAGGAAAATCTGGAGGCAGGCCCAACTCTAAGGCTTAAAACATACAATCAAATTGAAAACAAACAAAGCATGCATGGTGTTCATTATCCTTTAAGAAACGAAATGTGCAACTACTTTAAAAATTTGTCAGCAAGATGTTTTAATGTGAGTCTTTGACCACGTCCTGCATAAGATTCGTTAGTAGTTTCATTTTTGTCTTCATCATACATAACGCCAAGATGCTGCACAGAGAATTAGTACCAAGGAAAAACCCTAATGCAAGAAACAGATTGCAAACAAACAAACTTGCAAGAAAAACAACTAATTTTTACCCCTATTTTTGGCCTTACACAGGTGCAGATCTCCTTAACACAGGCTTAGATCCCTTCTACATAGGTGCAGATCTCCTTAACACAGGCATAGATCCCCTTAACATAGGCACAGATCTCCTTAACACAGGCGCAGATCCTTTCTACACAGGCGCAAAAGTGCCCAGAAAGCCCTGAGTTGCCCTGTTTCTTGGGTTTTCACCTGCAAATAGCTCAAAAGGCACTCAAAACATGGTTAAATGGTTAGTTCACATCGGGTTCACCAAAATGTAGATTAGGAAATTAAGGATTCATCAAAACAAATAACAATTAGGACAATCACAAAACCTAGATTGCAACGAAACAATCCTAATCTAATCAATGAAAACATGAAGACAAGACATTCAAAATGAAATCAAAGCAAACCAAATGCAGATATCTCCTTCATGTGGCTCCATTGTTCTTCTTTCACCTTCCAATTTGATGTTGTTCTCACCTACAAAGTGCATTTGCAAGTGGAAAGCAAGTTGTTGATGAAATTTGTAGCATAAGGCTACTAGAAAATGTGATTGATTGATTCGATCTGAAAATGTCCTTTTTTTTATTAAAGAAACTCATCCAATTTATAGACAAATTGGAGAGAGGACAAGATTAGCATGAAATTGATATTTTAGGCAATTGATTTCAAAAATGGCAAAATTGAGTTGAAGGAAGAAGGTTATGACACCTTCTATGTCATGAATTATGACATATTGCCAATGCAAAGGTTAGAAGACTAAAAGCCTATGATATCTTGCTATGCCAATGGTATGACACATGAGAAATTCATGCTTCCACTGAAGCACAAAAATAGGGAGAGACTAGAGAGGAATTGATTAGGTGGAAATTGAATTTAGAAAATGAAGTGGAAATTAGGAAGTAGAAATAAAGTTAGAAATGATGAATTGGAAATTAGGAAATTAGAAATAAGGTTAGAAATGATGAATTGGAAATTAGGAAATTAGACATTGATGAAATTAAAAAATTAGGTGAATTAATTAATAATTTTTCATTCAATAATTAATTCACAAAAAGAGGGGGAATTAATTAGCCAATTAAATAAATATTTAATTGTGACAAGAAGACTTAGGATAAATAAATAAATTATTTAACCTAGAGGGAAAATGACAAACAAGATAAATGAATAAATCATAAAACCCTAGAAGATGAATTATAAATGCAAGGACGACAATTAGGTCATGACAAAAGATAATTGATGTAAGGTCGATTTGATCATGATTCTGACTGACAAAGGACCAGTGTTGATAAATGATTAAAATTGGTTGACAAAAATCAATGACAAATTGACCAAGATTGACAAGGAGATCAAATTGATAGGTGCCAATTGATGAGGAACAATAAATAATCGATCCAAATTGACATGATTGAAAAGGACAAGAATTGATGACGAATCGATCGCAAAATGACAAGATTGACAAGGACAAGGATAAATGACGAATCGATCACAAAATGACAAGATTGACAAGGACAAGGATCAGTGACGAATTGATCACAAAATGACAAGGCTAACAAGAGTACAAAACCCTAATTCTATCATCGATTAGGATTGATGATGTCCAAAATGATGATAAATGAGCACGCAC
Organism: Cryptomeria japonica; assembly: GCF_030272615.1. NCBI lineage: Eukaryota > Viridiplantae > Streptophyta > Pinopsida > Cupressales > Cupressaceae > Cryptomeria > Cryptomeria japonica. The sequence continues at coordinate 359,485,020 of NC_081409.1, forward strand.
ATTGATGCGACAGGATAAGATCGACCAAAATCATGACTGAAGATTGTTATCGACAAGACTTAATTCAAAAATGATAAAAATAAGGAATGCAGAAGAAGAACTCGATGCTCGCAAATGATAAAGACCAAGTGCGCAACATAGAAGAAATGTTAATGCGACGCAAGAACCCTAAAATAAGGCAATGTGCAAATGTTAAAGTATGACTCTGCAAGCGTTGACCATTTTTAGATGTCTACATCTATGACTTTTCCAACAACTTTTAATCACAAGAAGAGATAATTTTGTATGAGTTTCTTATTGCCAACTTTATTACTCTCGCCTTCAAAATTTGAAGAAAAAACCATAAACAAAATTAGGACAATCCTTTTTCAAGCATCATCAACTATTCCACTAATGAATGTCATGATTTGGAGATTAAAATTCAACAACTTATTGTAGTTCTAGTAACATTTAAATAATAGGTGACAATGAGTTATACACTCATCATATCCCTTCTAAATGACATTTATAACCTATTATGTTTTTATCTTGCTATATGACGTCAGTAGCTTAATTACCTATTAGGGGCTCATTGTCATTCATGGTACTATGATTTCATGTGCAATCATACTTGGGAGGCAACATAATAGCCTAGTTCTTCTTGTCTCTACATTGTGGAGAAAGAATAATAGTTGTCAATTGTTCCTCTTTTTTAAGGATCCACTTTACCTTTGTTGATTTTTAGCTTTTATAACTTGATATCCTTTCTTGCATAAAATTGTCCTCAATCCAAATTCTCTCCTTGCTTGGACGTGTGTGTTCCTTGATTAGGACCTCTTTCATTGTTTTGTAGGCAAATAAACAAAGACATCGACCTCTTCTCTCTACTTATACACAAAATGGCTAATTGAAACCACTTCATATACACAAAATGTCTCCTTGCACTGATCAAGCCTAAAAAATGTGACACCCTTGTTCAACAAGGGTTGATACTCTACAACATGATGCCTATCATTCATGAGCTCAAGGTGGTTGCTTTCATGCTCAATAAAAATATGATCAAATTTTTTTGTAGTTTCGCCACCATCATAATATCATTTTTCTATTGTTAACATCATACATCCTCATGCTATGCTGGAAATTCATTGGGCTCTTCAATTTATTAACCCTTTATATGTTAGTAACTACCTTTAACTTATGAACCTTCAAATAAATCATCATAATGACCTTTATTCACTCTTTATATGTTAGTGACTACCTTTAACTTATGAACCATCAAATGAACCTTCAAATAAATCATCATAATGACTACCTTTATTTTTTTATTGTTCCACCCTACAATTTTGTATTTGAGGTATGTAAAATAGTTGCTCTATAGAGTTTTTTTTATCTCTCTACATTCTTTTGGTTGCCTTCATTTAAATTATGTAATGTTTCCATAATTTCAAAAATTAAAGATTTTAGGAACAAGGTTTTATATGCATATATTTCTTATATACCAACACAACAATTGAATATTGGGGGTGTTATGGATATTTTAATACAGACATTTAAAATATAGAAACCCTTGTTATAAAATCTTAGAACTGATTCCAACACCAAGAAGTAGGGTTATTTTAGAGATTTTGGAAGTAACTACACATCAAATTTTGGGTGCCTTTGAAAAGAAAGTGGTATGATGAAATCTTTGGGCATAAAATAGATGAAATGCACTCCATACTATTGCTGCACAATATTTTGGTCGATGATATTTTTAAAATAGTAAAGGAAGGTGTATGGAACAACCAAATTCTTATCATTATAAACAATGAATATTTCAAGATCCTTTTATGATGTGTAAGTTAAGAATATTTTATGAAAGTTCCCTAAATGAATACACTTTAAACTGATTTTAGCAATGACTATTAGATGTAGACAAAATGAATTCTTTTTGGATTAGGATGGTACACAAAATCTACTATCAAAAGGTTGTAAAAAATTCTTGGGACTAGGAGGTGTGAATTGGCCTACTCTTCTGCTTTTCATGCCATCAAAATTTGAGTTTGATTGTCATCATTTACTTAGCCAAATTCTTCACACGTAACTCCTAAATCAATTTCCTACACACAAAATGATGAAAATAGGTTTGTTGATGGGGGATTTCATAGGTCAAATAGGTTTGAATATACCTTGAAGTGTGCAATATGGAAGGTTTGTATTCTTAATCTCCTACCCATTTCTTAATTTAAAAGATGATATCTTTATTAAATATATCCTCTATTTTTGGAGGTAGAAATCTTTAGGAAAAGATCTCTTCCTCCCTCTTTAAAATGATCCCTTTACACTTGTTGAAAAATATCTGTTTTACAACTATCTCTTCCTTTCTTATAGCAATGAGGCATGTACAAGGATCTTTCTTCCTAGCTTGGAATGCATGTATGTTTATTAAGGGTATCTTCTTGGTGTTGAAGGTGCTTATCCTTGATTGCTATCTACCTTAAGATATCAACCTAGAGGTATGTTGACATCTTAAGGGGAGGCATATGAGCTCTCCTTTTTTCTCATGTTAATTCATTTATGTTATATTCTCAAACTAGAATTGTTGTGTTACATAGCGCCCCCTAGGGCATGGTTATTATTTTTTTGAAATTCATTACTTGGAATAGCATGGATTAATGCTAGTGTGATCATTGTTGTTGTTTACACCTTTGCAAGTGTTGGTTATTATTGTTGTTTGTGTTTTGTGTCACTACAACAACCATTTTGTAGTAGAGTTTTTGGATTGCCTTGCATCCAAATGGTTTTGTTTGTTAATCTTCTCTATCATGGATCACCTAGCATAACACAACTTGCTAGCTAATGAAACCCATGATGTAGCATGAATCACCCAACATTACACAACTTGTTAGCTAGTAGTATTCATGTTTCTTCTTTTTTCTCTTACTATATGACTAATAGTAAGCATCTCCTTAGTAGACCTAGAAGTCATATCTCTTCTCTTGTGATAGAGTGTTCAAGTAGAATTATTGGGACTAGGAGGTGCGGATCGACCAGATCCTCCACCTATCGGATGTAGACAAAATGAATGATTTTTGGATTAGGATGGTACACAGAATCTACTATCAAAAGGTTGTTAGAAATTCTTGGGACTAGGAGGTGTGAATTGGCCTGCTCTTCTGCTTTTCATGCCATCAAAATTTGAGTTTTATTGTCATCATTTACTTTGCCAAATTCTTCACACATAACTCCTGAATCAATTTACTACACACAAAATGACGAAAATAGGTTTGTTGATGGGGGATTTCCTAGGTCAAACCTTGGGTTGTGAATTAAACTTGAAGTATAGGCTTTTCCTTTTGAGGGAAATGATAGATCTAATCTAAAAATTCTTAAAATTGAACATGATACCTTGATGAATCTTTCTTGAATCCTCACATAGGGTTTTAGGATGTCATGTAGATTGTTGATCATGAATGTTGTGCTTTAACTTGAATTCTCCTTGAATGTTTGACGAATGCTTGATTGCTTGTTCACTTGGAATTGAATTGATTTTATAATTAAGAGATCACTTGAATTGTAGGTAGACCCCTTCAAATGACACGATAGGCTTCCTTTTATACCTAATCATACATAAAGTGTTTGAATTTTTTCTCACACATGAGGAAAGAAATGAGGGGTCATATTTTGGGTCCCAATCACAAGTACTAGGGCACCTAAGGCATCCTAGTATTGTAAATCTAGGATGGGATATGCTAAAGTGGGCATCAATGTCTCAAGATTAGATGGACCTTAAGTGATTGTCTCCCTTGCATATGATTTTTTTGGGTGATAAACTTCACCATTCTACTCACAAGAATTTTATTGTCTCAAATATAGGGATCACAACTTATTAATGATGCAGTGAAAGTCCTTCATGAAGGACTTCTAGAAGTATTTTTGGATGATTCTTTGTCAAGTGCAGAGAAAATACAATTGATGCTTAATGTATTTAAGGAATGTTCTTTCAAATTGGAAGCCAAAGTTTTGAAGGATGTAGAGAAGAAGGTGGAAGAGAAAAGACTAGAAGTTTTGGTGATTAGATGTACAATAACACATATCCAACTACAAGAAAGCATAATGTTTTTTTTAGAAAAGTGTAAAGGATGTAGTGGTGGCATACATGTTTTAAAGGCAATGGCCTAAATATACTAAGGATATTAAGGGTCGCATAGATATTATAGCATCACAAATTGTACAACTATCAAATACTATAGGCATGAAGAATGATGCAAAAGGAAACAGAAGGCTTCAAATAGAAAACTTTTACATGCAACTAAATCCATTGACTAATCAGAAGAACAAAATTAAGAAATGGTTTGATCATCTGAGAGATGTTGTAGACTTGCAACTCACCATCTACTTAGTTTTTGCAGGTAAGAAATTTTTTTGTTTTGGTTATGGTTGTGGTGTTTGTAGGGAGACATTTACAAATTTATATTTATTTTCACTATTTAATGGTTTATGGGTTTGTAATGGTAATTTAATGTTCTTTCATATTTTTGTATAGATACTTTATAATAGCCTATTATAGTGATTTGTTCTATTATGGATAATGTTGTGGGTCAGGTAGCTTTTCTGTCAGTGCATGAAAGCATTGCATGAGTTCTACTTCTAAAAATTACATGAAACATTTTTAATTTATTTGATTCAGTGTTATTTAAAAAAAATATTATCAATGATGTTTCCTTTCTCCAAGAATTGGATCTAGGATATTTCCGTTAGATAGTATGTAACATCCAATGACTAAATATTTTCTTTAAAAATGCTTATTTTATTTAATTATCATCTAAGAGTGAATTATAATTTATATCTATGCGGAAGTAGAAGATACAAGCTAAAGACTCATGTGCATTAAGTAAATTTCGTAAAAAAAAGCAAGCAAGCATTATCTTGAATGACATGGAAACAAGCTTATCAATTGCCTAGAAGAGAGCAATTGGAGAAAAGAAGAGGAAAGTGTTAAAGGGTGATAAATACATAGAGAGTATGCAATAAAAACAAACAATGTCTAGAGTGTGTGATGTGACATCTCTAATTTATGTCCAGAGGGACTAACTGGTTTTGGAATTCTTGGGAAACCTATTGGGCCATGCTTCGAGGAAATCAATGTGTCCATGCAAGGGCCACCTTTTTTCTATTATGAGAATGATGCTTTTGCACCAAAGGATATTTGGAAGACAATATCCGAAAATTTCTATAGTGTGGAACCAGAGTTGGTGGATTTGAAGTACACTTCGGCTTCCAAAAGACCAAGAGGTTATGTACATAATCTCCCAATAGAAGGGCGATTTCAAGCATTACCTCTCCCCCCCATGAATATTGAGGAAGCACTTCCTCAGACAAAGGATGGCCTCCATGGGATCAAAGAAAAAAATTGAATTATATAGATTGTAGACGATGTGGTGGTGTCCTTCGTGAAGAACTCTGCACTATAATTGAAAATTCACGAGGGAAACTGCAAGATAGTGAACATAAATACATTCTTGAAAAGTGAAAAGAAGGGAACTTGGTTTGGGTGGGGCCAGGTTGGGTGGCTCCTCTAGAGGTTGATGAGATAGAAATTATATTAGGATTTGAAAAAGATCACACTCGTGGAACTTCGTGTGCGACTGATCGATTGTGTTGTTTGGGTAATGCATTCCAAATAGATACAGTTGCATACCATTTATATGTATTGAAAGCATTTTATCATGATGGCATTAAATTAAAGTACTTTCTCTTCTATCTGGTATTGGTGGAGCAGAGGTTGCATTTCATTGATCAAGGATACATATTTCCACAGATACGACACAAGTTAAATGTATCCTAGGTTGATGAAAAGCAACCTCTGCTCCAGAGATCACCAAAAAATAGAGAAAGAACTTTAATTTAATGCCATCAGAATAAAAGGCTTTAATGAAGACAAATAAATGGTATGCAACTATATCTATTTGGAATGCATTACCCAAACAACGCAATCGATCAGTCGCACACGAAGTTCCACAAGTGTGGTCTTTTTCAAATCCTAATATGATTTCTATCTCATCAAACTCTAGAGGATCCATCTGACCTAGCCCCACCCAAACCAAGATCCATTCTTCCCACTTTTCAAGAATGTATTTATGTTCACTATCTTGCAGTTTCCCTCATGAATTTTCAATTATAGTGCAAAGTTCTTCATGAAGGAAACCACCACATCGTCTAGAGTCTATGCTTCAATTTTTTTCTTTGATCCCATGGAGGCTAATAGGCCTTTGTCTGAGGAAGTGCTTCCTGAATAGTCATGGGGGGAAGAGGTAATGCTTGAAATCGTCCTTCTATTGGGAGATTATGTACATAACCTCTTGGTCTTCTGGAAGCTGAAAAGTACTTCGAGTCCACCAACTCTGGTTCCACACTATAGAAATTTTTGGATATTTCCTTCCAAATATCCTTTGGTGTAAAAGCATCATTCTCATAATTGAAAAAAGGTGGTCCTTGCATGAACACATTGATTTCCTCCAAGCCTGGCCCAATAGGTTTCCCAGGAACTCCAAAACTAGTTAGTCCTCCAGGACATAAATTAGAGACGTCACATCACACACTCTAGACATTGTTTGTTTGTATTGCATACTCTCTATTTATTTATCACCCTTTAACACTTTCCTCTACTTTTCTCCAATTGCTCGCTTCTAGGCAGTCGATGAGATTGTTTCCATGTCATTCAAGATAATGCCTGCTTGCTTTCTTTTACAAAATTTACTTGTACATGAGTCTTTAGCTTGTATCTTTTGCTTCCACAGATATAAATTATAATTCACGCTCAAAGGATAAAAAAATAAAATAAGCATTTGTAAAGAAAATATTTAGTCATTGGATGTTACATATTATCTGACAGAAAGATCCTAAACAATTCTTGGAGAAAGGAAACATCATTGATAACCTTTTTTTGCAAATAACAATGAATCAAATAAATAAACAATGTTTTAAGAAATTTTTAAAAGTAGAACTCGTTTAATGCTTTCATGCACCGACAACAAAGCCATCTGGCCCACAACATCTGATACCGTTGGAATTCTGACGACAACTACAGAAAAATCTGACAAGTATGTTGTATATCCAACATCACTTCCTTGTCGGACAGTCATCGAGGAGCAAACATAGCATCCGTCAGAATTCTGACTGTAATCCATCAAAATTTTTAGCCCAGGGAGCAAATATAACCACCATCAGAAGAGTTCATAATGTCATCGGAATTCTGATGCAAATGGCATCATCGGGAAGACTGACGATGAGTTTTTGACAGTTAAATTAGTTGAAAGTCTGACGTGGTATTGTCGGCCTTCCGACAATTAGTTGTCGGAAAATAGTCCCAAATGTACTAGTGCAATGACCTATTGATGTGAGGCCTCACCTCGACTCAGTTTGACATTCAGTGGATTTTATATTTTAGACTACTATGGATACTTTGTTTTGATGCATTTTGAGATTTAGAACTTTTATGACTTCAGGATATTGGATAACATTGCTATGAATTGATGTTTTACTTACATGCTTTATGAGATAGAACACTACATGATTATTAGATAGAATGATATTGCAATGATAGATGTCGTTAATGAATTTGCAGGACTTTACTTTGAATATAGAACTATGATGTATGTTTAGTTTATGTGAATTGGGATGAAAATTGCTTATGTGAATTTGCTTGACAAAAGATGTATTCAATCTGTGCAGATGAAAATTGTATGCAAGTAATGATGTGCATTGTTATATTATTGAATTATATTTTATATGAATATTTGGGAGTACTAATGTGTAAATTGAGATGCGCAGGAAATTTACCCTGTGACCATGGAAAATTACGGAGAATCAAACCTAGACTTATGTATGTTCGTAAAGCCAGGGTTTGTCTATTTGGAGAGACAACACCCTGTTTGTGTTGTATTTTATTCGTATCAGTATATGCTGCATGTGTGTTATGTGTTATTTAAATTTATTGTGTAAAAACCTCAAGAGACAATTTCATGTTTATTTTTGTAAAAGTATTTTATTAGTGTCACTTGACACATGTGTGGATTTAAATTTTAATATTTTATCTTGTCTCTTGATGGGAAAGTGTTAATTATTATTAATTTTAAATAAAATAATGTGTTGTCAAAAAGATATTTTGAGAATATAATATTTGGTGTGGTCAACTTATGTTTGACCCGAAAATAAACTCCAGAGGGGTTTAAAATGGGTTAAATGAACACCTAGGGGTAGTTTATTAGGGTTTCCTGAAGCCCATAAGGTATACCTAGGGGTTAGGGGTAATTTTAGGCAAGTTTCTACTTTATTATGATCTTTTTAACGCTTTAAAAATTGGCTTTTTTGAGTTGAGCGAAAATTGAAAATGGAAGTGAAATCAAATCCAGATTTTCCCTCTTGGAAGGAAAGTCTTTTTGCATTTTTGCTTTCTTCCTTCTTTTTTTTGATTTTTTTTTAGAATCCTGTGAGAACTCTGAGAGTGAGCTTCTTAAGGAAGATTTTTGGGAATAGCTGGTTAATCACCCACTCTCCATTTTTGGAGACAGAAGAAAATTTGGAAAATAATGTTATGGGATAAAGAAATTGATTAAGGAAAAATAAAGAATTGTGGATTGGGCAGCTCTTCTTCAGATATCATTATAACCTTTGGGCAGAATAAGGTTGGTTTCATTTTTACCTTTAATGTCTAGTTTTGCTTATTTCTTAAAGTTGTTGAATAAGAAAATCTGTAATCTTGAAAATGGATGTTTGAAAATCTTTTGGTTTTTTTTTTTTTGAATGAATGTGTTTTGGGAGTTTTCTCAAGATCTCTCTTTCTCTTGGGAGAGAAGAGGATCTTGAGGGTGGTAGCAGTGACAGCCCTCGAGTGAGAGACTCTCTTTAGAGAGCGATCACAAGGGATCTTTGTGTGACCCTTGCTGCATGGCCTGTTTGTGCAATGGGGGTCATAAGGAGGGTTATAAGGCTAGAATGCCTTTGGGGGGCATAAGGAATTTATGGGGTTGAGATTTTGATATGTTATTTGTGCCATGAGGTGGCTTCTTGTTATTACATACTTGCAGATTCTCCTCAGGGTATTTGGTCCACTACCACCCTTTGAAAATGTTCACCACCAGAGTGTGGAGCTGTGAAAGCCAGGTTGGGAATGTGTCTGAAACATTTGTATGCTTTGTGTTTCTTTGTGTTTGCCTGTTTGTACCCGTCTAGGAATTGGTTCTCCGAGCTCGGGGGTGGCTACCAGTTAGCCTAGGCTGGGAGGTGAGCACTCCGTGGTCAGTTTTGTGTTTTCTATTATGCAGGAAATCCAGAGGAAAGGGGATAGAAATTCATGAAAGTTATTCAGAAGATGGAATTTGAAGATTTTTGAATTCAGTTGCAGATGTTGTTTTAAAGTTGTTGTGAATAAATGCCTCAATTCAAAAGAAAGGAGAAGCAAGTCGTAATTTTGTAATAATAGATTTGAAGTTTTATTGTTGTGACTGTTCAGAGAAAACATTGCTGTAAATTTGGTAGTATATAATAGAAATGTTTTAAAGAAAGAGAAAAGGCTTGATTTTACTCCTAGAATAATTGAAAAAGAAAAGCAAATTAGTAATGCATGCAAAGCTTCTTGTTTTATGAAAGAAATAAAAAGTCTGATTTCATTTAGATTTTTACCTATATTTTAATTAAGTCAAATAGAAGTTTATTTAAGCTGAAAGCTTTATAAGTATTTTAGATGGAAAGAGAAGTTGTTTTAGGTGAATAATCTATTTAAAAAAAAAGCATGTTAATGGATTTCTCATTACAAAAAAAAACAAAACGTGTAATGTATCTTTGTGAAATACTTTAAATTGTATTTGTTTTTATTAAACATTGATTTAGAAGCTTGTTTTATCGATGCATTTAAATTAATATATAAATATATATATATATATATAATTAAATTTTTTTTGATTTAACTTAAGGTTATCTTTTCCTTTATTTTTATTAGCTTAAAATTTTGCATGTAATAATTCTCTTTTAAATTATATACAAGTTTTATTTAGAATTTAAATTTATCTTTTTATCTAAGCTTATAAATTTATGAAAATACCACATATATAAATATATATATACATATATATATATATAAATATATATATTTATATATTTATATATATATATATATATATATTAATAAATGTTATTGTAAATTTTAAAAGAAATTTTTTTAAAAAAAATATATGTTTGGGCCCCCGCGGACTCCACTGTGTGTACGCACAGTGGACGACCGCGCGGCGCCCACTGTGTGCACACACAGTGGAGCCGCTTGCGGCACCCACTGTGTGGGCACACAGTGGACGGCCACGGCCGCCACTGTGTGGCCACACAGTGGGGAGCCGCTAGCGGCGCCCACTGTGTGGGCACACAGTGGTGCCGCGGCGCCACTGTGAGCACACACAGTGGTGCGCGTAGCCAGCCTCCACTTGAAACCCCAGCGACCGGCAAGCTTGGTAATCATGGCCGCTTGTTAACTCTTCGGCCCGGCATGAAATCTTCACTTGTTAAAAAAAAAAGAATGGGTTAAACCCTAGCCCGATAGGGGCTAGGGAAGTTTAGTTTTTTTAAATATAAAAAAAAATAATATGTATTTGGGGTTTAGGTAATGGTTAAATAGGAATTTAGAACCCTAATTAGGGTTGAGGAAATTAAGTGGTAATATTTAGCAAGTTGAAATGGATTTAGGAGATTAGGATTAAAATATTGGAATATATGTAGAATATATATATAATAATATATATGTTTCCATATGTATATATATGGGAATATATATATGAATATATATGTATGTTTTTTTAGTTTAATTGATTTAAGAAATTAAATTATGGATATTCAAAATATATGCATAATCTATATGTATATATGTGCATTTTACATGTTCTCAATATTGATTTAAAAAAATTGTAAAGGAGAAATTAATTAAAATTGCTAAGACTTTATAGTCATAGTGGGAAATAAATTTTAAAATATCTCCCCTTATATTTTTAGTATGAATAATTTAATAAAACTATAAATTAAATATCTTTTGGGAGATAGAATTTAAACCAGTAGGTTTTTCCGCAATTAAATTATAACTGATTGTCGATGCTTCGTTCGTTTCAGAATGAGCTCGAATTTATTAATGAAATTTTCGTTAATGCTTGTCGCAAGAGTGTGCTTGTTAATTAAATTTAGTATCTTTTAAAAAAAATTTGTTCCGTTTTTGCCCTAAATTTTGGGCATGACAATTGACAACTTAAGTTTTCCCATCCATTTGAGGATGGTAGGCTGATGAGAAAGCTAGGTTAGTTCCCAGATTCTTCTAAAGGGTCCTCCAAAAATGACCTATAAACTTCACATCTCTATCTGAAAAAATGTTTAGAGGCAATCCATGTAGGTCCTGGAGACAACTGAGAGTGGGGGGGTGAATCAGTTGTCTAATAAATTCAAACCAAAAACTTATTAACCAACTTAATGCTTAATACTGGTAAATTAGTTAAGTATGCCAGTGGACAATGTTAACAGAAAATTGCTGTATCGGTAAGAATTAATGCATGAAACATAAGCACAAAGTCATCCACTACACATGACACCAATATTTGTATGTGGAAACCCTGTAAGGGGAAAAACCACGATGGGAAACCTTACCCACAATCAGATGATACTACTGCAGATAGTAAGTGTACAAGAGGGGTCTACACATGCAGAAAGGCCAATAGCCTAGAGCTCACTGCTCAATCACAAAAGGGAGTCACACTGACTAAAGTTGGATGATTAAATCCAATGAGAATGTACTACACAAAATAGCATCTTCATATGCTGGATTCAGTACCGGTGTAATGCTAATATGCTTCTACAAAAACCTAACTTCACCTTCAAATGATGTCTTCGTGTATATCCCTTCTTGATCTTGCATATACCTTTCCTTAGATCTTTTTTCGCATTCCACACTTGATCTTACAAATAAGATCTTACATTTATACCATACCCTAAGACCAATTTTAGTAGGTCGGCTCTACAAGATATTACAATAAAAATATTTTACAAACAATACAATATCTGATTCAATAACTGATTGAACATGTCGGCTTAATGCATTTACAACAATAATAAATCATCCCCATAGCATGCCATGCTGATCTGGAAAAGATAAACCTGCCGGTGTAACCCTAGATAACCTGGACCTATTTGCTAGTAAAAGAAAATATGCAAATGAGAATATACCAATGATTATTACTTCAAAGTAAAGTGTCCACATGATGTCTTCGACATTACCAAGTGTCTTCCATGTCAATGCAGGTACCGGTGAACAATATATCCTACCGGTTAACCATATACCGCTAACTATTTGCACAGTTTATTCTTTGCCGGTGAATGTTGCTGGATCTCCAAAGTAGGTGTATTTAGCAGGTGTCGACATCAATGACAAGACCATACCAAAATACCAACAATCTTCCCCTTTGGCATTGATGACAACACAAGATGGAAAAACCAACAAAGTGCCAAAATAGAAATGCCAAGTACAAAAACCAATTCTCCCCCTGGGAGTAATATGTGTTTATACCAATCTCTCCTCAAAAAGATAATGCATTTTTCATACATCTCTCCCTAATGTTTTTCCATATATCTCTCCCCCTTTGACATCAAATGCCAAAGTCACAAAAGGTCAAGTTCATACAAAATACCAACCAAGTCAATATACCAACTACTCCCCCTGGGAGGTGGCTTCCTCATCAAATACCGGAATAAAAGATTTGTCCATTTATTTCTACCGGTTGATGACAATCATCAACTATCTACGTCTCTACCAGTGGAGGTAAGACTCCGAGCTGATCTCTGAGATACTCAAAAGTTTTCTTAGGCAAAGGTTTTGTGAAAATATCTGCAAGTTGTTCTTTAGTATTCACATAAACCAGTTTTATCTCTTTTTCTTCAACTTTTTCCCTTAGAAAATTCAGTTTGATAGAAACATGTTTTGTTTTAGAATGTAATACTGGATTCTTAGATATATCAATTGCTGCAATGTTATCACAATATATAGTAATAGGTTCCTTGCATTTTACCTTTATGTCTTTCAACATTTGCTTAAGCCAAAGTACTTGTGTACAGTTTGTTGCTGCTGCAACATATTTTGATTCTGCTATTGATAAAGATGTACAACTCTGTTTCTTACTTAACCAAGAAACTAATCTCTTTCCAAGAAAGAATGCTCCTCCAGTGGTGCTTTTTCTATCATCCACATCCTCTGCCCAATTTGCATCTGTGTATGCATATAGATCAAAATTTTCATCTTTAGGATACCATAATCCAAGATTTGTTGTGCCTTGTAAATATCGGAAAATCCTTTTTACTACTGATTCATGATTTTCCCTAGGATTACTCTGAAATCTAGAAACTAAACATACTGCATTCATAATATCAGGTCTGGTTTGTGTCAAATATAGTAATCCTCCTATCATAGATTTGTATCTAGTTGGATTAATAGGTGTAGATTCACCCCTTTGAGATAATTTGTCATTTGTAGTCATAGGTGTGCTTACCGGTTTAGAGTTCTCCATCCCAAATTTCTTAAGTAGTTCTTTCAAGTACTTAGATTGACTCAAAAATATGCCTTTATCAGTCTGTAAAATCTGCAATCCTAAAAAGAATTTTATTTCTCCGATCATAGACATTTCAAATTCATGCTGCATTTTAAGAGAAAATTCTTTGCATAATCCATCTTCTCCTCCAAAGATTATATCATCAACAAATACTTCCATAATCAAGATGTCATCATTAGTTACTTTGTAATATAAATTGCTATCTACATTTCCTTTAGTAAAACCAATCTTTAAAAGATACTTATCCAGTCTTGCATACCAAGCTCTTGGAGCTTGTTTTAATCCATATAGAGCTTTTCTTAATCTGCAAACCATATCATTGTCATCTGTCAAGGAAAATCCATCAGGTTGTTCAATATAGACTTCCTCTTCAAGATCTCCATTCAAGAATGCACATTTAATATCCATTTGATAAACTTTGTAATCCTTGTGAGCTGCAAAGGCCAAGAATAATCTAACTGCCTCAATTCTGGCTACCGGTGCAAAGGTTTCATTGTAATCAATTCCTTCTTTCTGAGAATATCCCTTACACACTAGTCTTGCTTTATTTTTGACAACCTTACCATCTTCATTGAGTTTGTTTCTAAATACCCATTTGGATCCAATTACATTTTTATTTTTAGGCCGGGGAACTAATGTCCAAGTATTATTTTTCTCAATTTGTCCTAATTCTTCTTCCATAGCTTTAATCCAAAATTTATCTTCACATGCCTCATTGATAGATAATGGTTCAATTTGAGAAATAAGACATACCTCTTCATTTGCTAATCTTCCTCTTGTCATGACTCCTTTAAATTTGCTTCCAATTATCTGATCTTCAGAATGATTCAGTCTTACATACCAGGGTGTCTTAGTCTATTGTTGTTCTTCAATTACTATGGAATCCTCTGATGATACCGGAGTACCTCGATCATCATTCTGTATTGGTGGATTTACTATTGGTTCATTTGTCATAATTTCTGTTACCAGTTCAGAGTCTATATACCTTGAAGTTCCTCTGAATTGTTCATCAATCTTTACATTTGTACTTTCAACAATTTTCTGTAATCTTTTATTAAAACATCTATAAGCTTTACTCTTAGATGAATAACCAATAAATATTCCTTCATCACTTCTAGGATCAAACTTGCCAATATACTCATCTCTTCTAATATAACATTTACTTCCAAAAATTCTGAAATACTTAAGAGTAGGAGTATTACCAAACCATAGTTCATGAGGGGTCTTACCGGTTTGACCTTTGATGTGAACTTTGTTGAATGTATAGATAGCAATGCTTACTACCTCTCTCTAGTACACATGTGGTAGATTTGCTTCAGATAACATAGTTCTTGCTACATCCAAAATAGTTTTGTTTTTCCTTTCAACAACTCCATTCTGTTGTGGTGTCTGAGGTGCTGATAACTGTCTTTTGATTCCATTTACTTCATAGAATGTATTAAAATCTCTAGATGTGAATTCTCCTCCTTGATCTGATCTTAAACATTTAATTTTCTTACCGGTTTCATTTTCAACCATTGCTTTGAATAGCTTGAACTTCCCAAGGGCTTTTGATTTTTCTCTAAGAAAAGTAACCCAACACATTCTAGAATAATCATCAATAATTAGCATGAAATATCTATCACCTTGTAAGCTTTTAGTTCTATCTAGACCACATAAATCAGTGTGAATTAAATCAAGAGCATTATTGGATTTTTCTGGAATACTTTTGAAACTAGCTCTAACTTGTTTTCCAAATTGACATTCCTTGAAAATTGTATTCTGAGGCTTCACAATTTTAGGTAGATCTCTAACTGCCAAAGAAGTACTGATTTTTATCATGCAATCAAAATTTACATGACATTGTCTTTTGTGTCATAGCCAACTTTCATCTATATGTGCAATTAAGCATGCTTTTTCACTATTATTCAAATGAAAGAGATTACCTCTAGTCTGATTACCAGTTGCAATTTCCAAACCAGTTCTATTCATGATTTTGCATTTTCCATTTTTAAATTGTAACTGAAAACCTTTCTCAACTAATTGACCAACACTTAAAAGATTGTGTTTTAATCCTTCAACATAGTAGACATTGTCAGTGTTATGTTTACCATCAAGAGATATTGAACCCTTACCTTTGATTGAACAGGCTTTGTCATCTCCAAATCTTACTAAACCTCCATTGTATTCTTGAAAGTTCAAGAATTTACCTTTGTCTCTAGTCATGTGATGTGAGCATCCTGAGTCAATAATCCATTCATCCTTGGATTCAACTTTAGCAACTAGGGCTTGTTCTACCAGTTGAGCAATAGGTACCGGTTGATCTTCTATTATAGCAACAAAGGCCCATCCATTGTCTGTTGGATCCTCATCAGAATCATCAGTCACACCTTCATCAGCAATGTAACAAGATTTATCTTTGTTTTTCTTAAATCTGTATCTCTAATATTTAGGATTAGGTTTGTATGTCCTTCTAGCTTCTTCTCTTAGTCTAGCATGTCTATCAGGGCATCTTGAAGCCATATGACCAATCTTATTGAAGTTAAAACATTTAAAGGGTGCTTTACCTTCATACTTACTTCCAATTGGACCTTTTGGCATTTTTCTTGCAAATAGTGCTTCAAGTTCTTCAAGCTTTTCATTCTCCTTCCTAGTTTCTTCAATTTCTCTTGCATAAAAGGCTCTCTAGTCTGATTTGTCGAAGGATGGAGTAGATGATGTTGATGCTTTGAAGGCCAAATCAATTTTTATAGTAGCAACATGACCAAATTCCTCAATTTCAAAAGCTAAAAGTTTTCCAATCAATGTATCCCTAGTTACTGATGTATTAGGCATTGTTCTCAACTCATTTATAGCAATAACCTTCATTTTGTATGTTGGTGGTAAACCTCTTAAGATTTTTGAAACAATCTCATCTTCACTCAAGGTTCCTCCACAACATTTGATACCCAAAACAATTTCATTTACTCTTTCCATAAAAGCAGAAATCCTTTCATCTTCTTCCATTTTCAGATGTTCATACCTGACTCGTAAGCTTTCAAGTTTTGCAATTTTGACTATGGAATCCCCTTCATTTAGTGTTTCCAAATGATCCCAAATAGCTTTTGCAGTGGATCTATCTAATAATCCCATGATTTGTTGATCTGATAATGCGCTAAAAAATTCTTCTCTTGCTTTGCAATCATTTTCTTCATCTTTGGCTAAAGTAATGGGAGCAGTCTGACCAGCTACAGTAGTAGTATAACCATTCTTAGTAACTTCCTAGATGTCTTTACCAATGCAATTCAGATGTGTCTCCATTCTGATTTTCCATATCCCATAGTTGGTTCCATCAAATTTAGGACTATCCTTTCTGAAATAATTATTAGACATTGGATCTCCTCAAGTTGTTAAACTTCTGCAAGAAGAGGACTAGGCTCTGATACCAATTGTAGGTCCCGGAGACAACTAAGAGAGGGGGGAGGGGGGGGTGAATCAGTTGTCTAATAAATTCAAACCAAAAACTTATTAACCAACTTAATGCTTAATACTGGTAAATTAGTTAAGTATGTCGGCGGACAATGTTAACAAAAAATTGTTGTACCGGTAAGAATTAATGCATGAAACATAAGCACAAAGTCATCCACTACACATGACACCAATATTTGTACATGGAAACCCTGTAAGGGGAAAAACCATAGTGGGAAACCTTACCCACAATCAGATGATACTACTGCAAATAGTAAGTGTACAAGAGGGGTCTGCACATGCAAAAAGGCCAATAGCCTAGAGCTCACTACTCAATCACAAAAGGGAGTCACACTGACTACAGTTGGATGATTAAATCCAATGAGAATGTACTGCACAAAATAGTATCTTCACATGCTGGATTCAATACCAATGTAATGCTGATATGCTTCTACAAAAACCTAACTTCACCTTCAAATGATATCTTCATGTATATCCCTGCTTGATCTCGCATATACCTTTCCTTAGATCTTTTTTCGCATTCCACACTTGATCTTACAAATAAGATCTTACATTTATACCATACCCTAAGACCAATTTTAGTAGGTCGGCTCTACAAGATATTACAATAAAAACATTTTACAAACAATACAATATCCGATGCAATAACCGATTGAACATGTCGGCTTAATGCATTTACAACAACAATAAATCATCTCCATAGCACGCCATGCTGATCTGGAAAAGATAAACCTGTTGGTGTAACCCTAGATAACCTGGACCTATTTGTTGGTAAAAGAAAATATGCAAATGAGAATATACCAATGATTATTACTTCAAAGTAAAGTGTCCACATGATGTCTTCGACATTACCAAGTGTCTTCCATGTCAATGCAGGTACCGGTGAACATTATATCCTACCGGTTAACCATATATCGGTAACTATTTGCACAGTTTATTGTTTGCCGGTGAATGTTGCTGGATCTCCAAAGTAGGTGTATTTAGTAGGTGTTGACATCAATGACAAGACCATACCAAAATACCAACAATCCATGTATCTAGACTATTTCTTTTAAGAATAGGTCTGCAACATATGAGGCATCACAAGAAGTCCTACATGGCAATAAATAATCCATTTTACTAAACCTGTCCACCACTACAAAGACAGTGTCAAATCCCCTCCTTGTCCTAGGCAGACCCAACACAAAATCCTTGCTTACTTATGCTCTCCCATGGCCTAGAAGGAATGGGTAAGGGCTGATACAAACTTTCATTAGTGGACTTCCCCTTGGCTTTCTGACATATTACACATGTTTCCACAAACTTTCTTACATCTGTCTGCAACTTATGCCAGTAATAGTGTCTCTTCACAAGGTCTAGGGTCTTGTCAAGGCCAAAATGACCTTCCATAGCTCCACAATGATTCTCCCTAATGATTTTTACCCCCATGGAACACTTAGGAATACACAACTGTCCTCCTTTGAATAACAATCCATATTGTATCAGAAATTCAAAAAAATCAATATGACACCTCTCACCAAAAGTTTCACATACCTTGTATATCTCTCCAAAGTCTTCATCAACATCATACATACTCTTTAGAGAATCAATACCAATACTCTCCATCTTGATTTGGTTGACATTTAAGACCCTCCTTCTCAAAGCATCTACAAATTTGTTCTTGACCCCCTTCTTGTGTTTGAGGGTGAAGGTGAAGGCTTGTAGGGTCTCTACCCACTTCATGTGCCGGTGGTTTAGCTTCTCTTGGCTATTTATTAAACTAAGTGTCTGATTATCAGTAAAAACTATGAACTCTTTAGGAAATAAATAGTGCCTCCACTTCTTCAAATACTGAACCAAAGCATACATCTCCAAGTCATAAGATGAGTATCTCTTCTTGGCATCATTTAGCTTTTCACTAAAAAAAGCAATAGGTCTTGCTTCCTGACTGAGCACTGCCCCAATAGCCATGTGGCTTGCATCACACTCCACCTGAAATATTTTGTTGAAGTCTTGTAGGGAAAGGACTGGTTGTTCTACAACCTTCTTCTTCAATGTTTCAAATGAATCATCTGCCTCTTTGGTCCAACTGAACCTACACTTTTGTCCTCCCTTTATGGTGTCAAGCATGGGTGCACAAACATGACTAAATCCTCTTATGAACTTCGTATAAAAAGTTACTAAACCATGGAAGCTGTGGACATCATTCATAGTCTTAGGTGTTGGCCAAGATAGTATAGCACTTACCTTCTCTTGGTCCATTTTCAACTCACCTTGTGAGATTACAAAGCCCAAGTAGATGATCTCCTCCTTCATGAACAAACACTTGTCCAAATTGATTATTAGTTGCTCTTCATGTAACCACTTGAGAATCATATCTGTTAGGGTTCCCACAGATACTGAGAGGGGGGGGGGTGAATCAATATCTGATCGGTATTCAAATTTTCTTAAGATAAAACATGCAGAACATAAAGTAACAGTGTACCAGTATGCAAGAATTAATGTAATAAATAGAATCAAAAACATCCACATGAAAAGAACACCATAACACAAGATGTTTAATGAGGAAACCCGATGTGGGAAAAACCTTGGTGGGATTTGTGACCCACAATATTCACTTACTGGCCAATAAGAGAATATTACTTACAATAGGGGCCTGCACATGCAAGAAGGCCAATTTCCTAGAGCACACTGCTCAGTGAGAAGTCACACTGACTTACAATAAGGATTAAACTAATCCAATGATCTGTACTACTTTATAATAGCATCTCCAATGCCAGATTCAGTACTGGTTCTTGCTCTGTTCTTTACATATACCCTTGACCTATAATTCACACATTAGGTCTGTCTAATAATTTTTTTTATGCTCTCTTACCTATCCCTACAAATGTCTATAATGATCTCTTTTATATACAAGAGTCATTTTACAATTTGCCAAGTTGGCTTGCAATAATAATCAAAATATTACATATCAAAAATCCTGTCGGCCTTTGTACCGGTATACATCTTTTCTTCTGTGCCGGTGTAAAGTGGTTTTGCTGGTGCCGGTGCACTATCTTGCTTGAATAATGCTTTGTCGATAGAGTGTCTTGCCAGTGCCATAGGATTGCAAGGTTTCCATCAATGACAAAACCTTCAATCACACACAATGTCTCATTGGAGTGTCCATATGCCAACAATATATATTTGCTTGAGGTGCTCTTCCCATGTGTGACTGAAGATCAAGATATCATCTAGGTATACTATGACAAACTTTCCTATAAACTCCACCAAGACCTCATTCATCAACCTCATAAAGGTGCTAGGGGCATTGGACAACCCAAATGGCATGACTTTCCACTCATATAACCCCTCATTGGTTTTAAAAGTTGTTTTCCATTCATCCCCTGGTCTTATTCTAATCTGATGGTATCCACTTTTTAGATCCATCTTGGTGAAATATTTAGCATTTCCCAGGCAATCAAGAAAATCCTCTATCCTAGGGATTGGGAACCTATACCTTATATTTATCTTGTTGATGTCCCTTGAGTCTATGCAAAGCCTCCAAGTGCCTTCTTTCTTGGGTGCAAGGACAACAAGTACTGCACATAGGCTTAAGATTTTGTCAATTAGTCCTGATTCAAGCAACTCTTCAATCTACCTTGCCATCTCTACATTTTGATTTGGAGTGAGTTTGTATGTCGCTTTGTTTGCACTAGTACATTCACGTCAAAATTTTGATGGCAAATTATCAGAATTCTGACACAATTTCGTCACACTACCGACAAAAAAAGCCGTCAAAAACTTTGTGTCAGAAGTTTCGACTATCCTTGTGGTCGTCGCAATTCTGACATCACCTCCAACCTTTCTGACGGCCACCATGGATGCTCATACCCTAAAAGAATACCGTCGCGATCTCGGCCTATTGTTGGAATTCTGACTCCAAAGGGTAAAATTCTGACAGAGGAGTGTCATTGGATGAACAACATCCTTTTCAGAACTCTACAATGGCCTCCAAGAGAGTTTCGACGAGGATGCTATTCATCCGACGACACTCCTTTGTCAGAATTTTACCCTTTGGAGTCAAAATTCCGACGATAGGCTGATTTTTCAGAAATTTTTTTTTTATAGAAAAAGATTGACATTGGTATCTCTCTTCTGTCTCTCTTCTCTATCCCTCTCTACTATCTCTCTTCTCTCTCCCCTCTCTTGGTCTCTTTCTCCATCCCTCTCTTCTTCTCTCCCTCTCTACTTCTCTTTCTCTACCCTCTCCAAGTCATTATCTCTTCCTCTCACCCTCTCTCTCTCTCTCAACTCTATAGGTCTCACCTTCCATTCCTCCATCATTACCCATGTTGTCAAGTTGAAAGATATTTCCCAAAGTACTTGGTTGCTAGGGTCGATTTTCTTAAGTGTTGGAGTCAGAGTTATATGAGACTTGCATGATTAAGCTATATTAAGTGATCAAGTCACCAAGATCTCAATTGTAAACATGACTAGGTTCTAGGGTTTTAGGGTAGCATAGGTTAAGATTGAGGTATGGTGGTCAAGAATTACCTTCCAATGACAAAAGACATCCAAATGATGAAGAATGAAGGCAATGAACTCATAGAAGTTTGGAGGAGATAATTTGACTAAGTTAAAATTTTGTTTAAGTCATGGTCATGATACTAGCTTGCTCATCAAGAGCAATTTGTGCGAATGAACCCTAGAAATGTGCCCATGCTAGAGAAGTAATAATTCCAATAAAACCTAAGGCAATGCTAGTAAGGGGTAAAAATTAAAGAATTAGGGTACAAAAAACAAAATTTGGCTAAGTCGACATGTTGCTCAAGGATGACCTAAATCATGGAGTGTAAATCAATCATGAAACATGAGAATGGATAGGTCTTGACCTAAGCAACGTAAGTCCCCCTTGTGATTCTAGCAGATATCACATCACAATCATTGAGTCTATCTACAATATAAAGTCAAGACCTGACTATTGGAATCTTGGAGTCATCCCATTTGATCACGTAGTTTAGCACTTGGGAGGATTTTGTTCAAGAGAGGATAGAATACTTAGTATTTTATTTTGTGTTGCATAGTGCATAAAAAACACATCAACAGAAACTATTGAAAGGTTTGGTTAAAGTCTTCGAATCACAATCTCTATGAGAAGCTATCAAGAGTGCCTAGAATTTGGAAACTTTAGTATCCAAGAACATAATTCATAAGGCACCACTTTTAGAGCAACCAAAGAAGCCTATCAATGTAATATTTTATTTACCTTGGATATGTTTTATCCTAAGTGTGATATTCCACTATTAAAAAGCTTAATTAGGTAATATTTTTACTTAGGTAGAATAAGATAATGAGTTGCACATTCTCCTTCTTTGATTGAGATTCTTCTTTTTCCTTGTCACAAATTTGGAAACTTGGATAAGCAATTTCTTTTTTTGGTTTTCTACCTCTTCATTATCCTCATGGATTTGGAATCTTGGAAGCTATATATTGTAGGTTTTTCCTCAATTAACATATAAAATGAAACTATTCTGATATTTCATATCTTAACATACCAAGGGCTTAAGTTTGGGGATGACAAGGGGATGACGAAGGGGGTGGGGTGGGATGCAAATATATATACAACTTAAAAAATTAATTATAAAAGGATGTGTATAGAATAAGTATAACAACTGTAAATAAAACTTTTCCACACTATGTAAATTTTACAATAAACAATAAAAATATGTCAATGATTGCATTGAAATTTGAACATTAACAATGGTGGTAGAGTTTTGGAACTTTGGAAACAAACTAAGAATAAGTATAAGAATTGCAGATGAAACTTTGGCATACTAAGTGTTTAAACTAGTCAACATAAAAAAATGGAAACGATTGCATTAACAATAAGAATGGTGGGTAGAGGTTTGGGGTCAATGGGTAGTGCCCCTTGTGGGGGGTTTGGGGCAGAGCCCCCATCAAGGTTAGGGGGCATTGCCAAACCTTTAATACGGATGACATTTTCACAATAATTTCACCATTTTTGTTTAGAATGGGAGTTTCTAATAGGGGGGCATGGGAAACTCATAGGCATCCTCAAGATGGTTAAGAGACTCCTTGGAGTCCCTAGGACGTCCCTAAGTGGTGTGGTAAGGGGATGTTTCCCCTAAGTATTGCATCCTGCAAAAATAGGGATTTTGGAGGGGGGAAAGGGGTCCCCATGTTTCAATGGTTTCAAAAGATTCTAAGTTTTTTTTTTAATCTTGTCATAACAAAATATACTCCTCTTACATCCTTGGATGATTTGAAAATTGAAAACAATTTGACAAGAAAAAACTAACTTCTAAAGTTTAGACTTAGTTTTCTTTTTTTATCCAAGTCACTACAACATTTCAATGATCAAAGTAGCTTTTTTTTGGTGGTTTCGAAGCATCCAAAAGGCTTGAGAAATTCAATATTATCTTTCATTCCACCAAAATTGGAGATCAAGAAGCATGCTCACAAACAAGGATTTCTTTGTAACTTAAGGCAATTGACTAGTTTTGGGGGCATTTTCAGGTCTAAAGAACCTACCATTGTGTCAAAAGGGCCCATAAGACCCCATTTTCATCTAAAACTTGTCTCTTTTGGTCGTAGAAGCATTTAAGGAAAAAAAAAATCACACAACCAATGATATGCCTATACCATACATATTTGACTTAAAATAAAAATAAAAAATTGACAAGGTTTGGAGACCATTGAACAATTTAGGAGATTGCTAATACATACACTCAATTTATAAAGTCTCAATTTGATGTACTTAATCTTTGAGAGGCCTATACAAAAGCATTTTGTAATTGTGAACTAAGATAAATTTCCATTTTTGGCAATTTTCATCATGGATTATGGTATTAAATTCTGACATTCTATTGTCAAGATAAATTCAGAGAAGCATTTGTACTCGAACAAGGGATAGTGAAAAATTACATTATGTAGGATCTCCTACCCTATCTCATTGAATTCATTCCTACACCAAGTGACTATGAACAAAAGTGTAGGTATTTAACAACAATGACATGGTCCATGGACTAGTGATCCTCCTCTTGATACTCCATCTACAAATGAGAACATCTCTTATACATGTTGCTACTTCAGAATTAAAAGTTGCTTCTTCTAGAACATTCCATGATTCTTTGCAATAGGATTATATGTCTTCTAGATTCACCCCACTAGGACACATTCCTATCAAGCATCTTTACTTTTTTGAAAAGTAGACCACATTTCAGATCTAGATGACACCATAATGACTTTGATTTTGTTTTGCAAGATATTCCTCCATCATGTATTGCTTCATCGAAGTCCAAATTTGCTTCTTCAAGGGCTCTCAATGATTCTCTATATAGGATTCTTCGTGTTTATGAGATCCACTTCATTGGGAGGCCTACTTAAACATTTCACATCTGTTTGTGGACTCTCACCTTTCAAATATTGATGAAACAATTGAGAATATTTGTCTTCTCATTGATGACAATGTTGATCGAGTTACATCGTCTCCCATTGTAAATTCACTTGTTCTATCCCCACCATATCATGCAACATGACACATTCTATTTCACATTAATTAAGGTCTCACACTTCAATGATTGTAGTCCCTGAATCTTCTATGGAACAATCACAACTTAACATCAACATCAAGACACATGAGTCGCTTCAAAAACCATACATCTGAATTCCTTTCTACATTCCACTTGAATGGGAATTCAACATTTTGACAACTCAAGATTTCCATATTGTGAAAGGAAGGTGCATCATTTGTTGCAAATGAACCTACTATAACATTCACCATTCAACATTTTGCATTGCTTTTCTCTCTTCTTTGTGGAGGCACCAACTTTAGGGGATGGGGTGGGTCTATATTATCCTTCACATATGTCACTTGGGATGGAGTTTTGTCCTATGGATTTTCTAGTCTCTACTTCGAGAGGGTACACTCTCTTTATAATTTGGGGTTATTTCATATTTTACATGGATACCTAACCTTGTGACCCATTTCTTCTTACCTCAATTGCACTTAAGGGGGTGTGCCAATGTACCATTTTATTCACCAAGTGGATATGTTTTATCATAAGTATGATATTGCATTTGTTTGTTTAGTTTACTTAAGTAATTTATTTTAACTTGAGATAATGACTTGCACATTCTCCTTCTTTCATAGGATTATGTTTTTTTTCCTTATCCTCAGAAATTTGGAAACTTGGATAAACAATTCCTTGTCTTTTGGTTTTCTATCTCATCCTCATCTTCATCCTCATGGATTAAAAATCTTGGATATCGAGTGAAGATATTGTGAACTTTTTCATTTTCTCTCTTATGAAATCAACTATGTTATGCTATTTTGATTTTATTATCATTTATATTTAACAATTTTAAAAATGTTATCACTTACATTAATTTATAGGTTAATATTTATTTTGTAGATTCTAATAGAATTGAATACCATACCCAAACAATATCTAGTATGAACTAGTTAGTTATAGGCTAGGTTCCAAGCGTACTTGGTAACACAATTTTTGAGCTTGTTTTTGTTTATGATTTAACGATTGACGCATCTAGCTTTGCTACACATCTACTTTGAATACAATGAGAGGGCGATTTTGTCTAAGCCAAGAGACCCTGCTATCTAATATCACCCAAGAAAGATACTGATATTTTACCTTGGAAATATAAGCCTTTTGTAAGTATAATTCAATGAATTGTGATAATAACTTAAAACGAAGTGAATTAAAATTTGATTGAGTTCCCCATTGTATTTTAACAAATCACCTAGGAAGATGTTCATTCCTAACAATTTCCAATTCTCTTTCCAAAAGGATGAAAAAGAAGAGAAAGGAACTAATTAATGTTGGGACAGAATTTAGAAGACCTGTGTTTTGTCTCTGAAAGCTACTAGCCTAGAGAGCATGGAAATAATCTGAAGTCATGGGAGAGAGTTTCAGTTCCATCTCCAGAAATTGTGTCCAGTACTCTTGTATTGAACTTTTAAATCCTTCTAAGTTTAAATGTTCATGAGGAAACTCTAAAATTTTAATAAAATACATAAATGAAAACCAATTTTGTTTTCGTCAGAATACTTTTGAAAATCACCTTACCTCAGTAATTGAACTATAACAATAAGATTGCATACAAAGTGCAGGTTTGCTATGAAACATGTTAAAAGGGTTAAATTGTTTCAATTAATACAAACACTGGAACTATTAAACAACACTAGCTTGTTGGTAATCAAGATTTTGGACTATACCCACATTTTACACCTTTTCATATAGTTACAAAGAACATAGAAAACATGTACGTGGAACTACAGATTCCAACATATGTAGAAATACAACAATCTAAATAAGAATGGGAAGCATGTGGAGAATGGTTAAGACATGCATAAATAAAAGGAAAACGAAAATCTCTCAATGTGTATCACAAACAAATCAAGGAAAAAAACTTTTAGGCAGGGGACCGATATGATCATAAAAATTTCAAAACTTCCAAAGTATAGAGCATTTGAGATTTTACAAAGAATGCGCTAATTCAGCTTTATTCATGATGAGGCATATTCACAACTTTTGCAGTCACACCATGGTGTTGTTTGTGTTTGCTCTGTTGGACCTTGCAATTAAGATTCAATATACGTACATTATTCAATAAGATTAATTGTGCAACATAATGAAATATTGAAAAGTGTGTATCTTATTAAGCTTTGCTTTGTTTTGAGAATAGTTTAATATTATCTACTTAACAGGGCCAACCATGTGAAGGTGGAAGCTCATTTGGCCCCTCCCCCCCCCCTAACATCACTCTAAATTCCCCGTTAACATCTAGCATTCATTCTTTCATCCATTATTAAAATATAACATTCATTCATTATCACATTCATTCATTAACTTTTATTAACACGCAACATTCATCAATAATCATCAACACATATCATTCATGAACATTCATTAGCACATAATTACATTCATTAACACATAAAAATCAGTCATTATCAAATAAGGTAGATTACAATCATTTATTTATTTGTTTGTTTTTTGAAGCTATGTAAAGTCTAAGTGGAGCATCATCTTCTTCATCATTTCCCCCATCTTTGGATGTTCTGCCCTCTTCTCATGCTCTTGATGTATGCCTAGTCCTATACAAAGGACGAGGATACTGAACCAAAGTGGGGTCCTCTTCAATAACAAAGAATTGGGTTAAATTCAAAATATTTTTTTATTATTGTTACAAGTATTTCATTATTTTAAAGAACACAACCGTTACACTCTTTACCTGATGGGGCCACATCATCTTCCACATCATTTTGTCTAGCCTCAACCTCGACATGCTAAACACCCTCTAGATCCTCTGGAGTTGAAATATGAAATGTTACATTAATCAATACACCAATTGCAATTAAATTTGTTTAAAGGAATAACAGTGGTCCTCTTTACCTGATTGGGGAACATCACATTCCTGATGTTGTCTACCCGAATCATGCTCCACTTGGTCACCACTGACTACATGCTCTAAAATATTAACAATAGAGGTTACATTAATTACTACACTAATTTTCAATTTAAGATGTTTAATTGTATTAATAATTACATAAAAAAAATTGAATAGCAAATGAATACCTCCACTACTAGGATGCACATCTGGACCTTCATGTATAGGTTTTGTTCCATGATTATCATGTTGCATTCCAATGTCACTCGCAATGTTATCATTGCTTGCTTATTTAAAAAAAATATAGTCACTTTATGTTGAAACTTAACATCAAATAGATTATTGGTTAAGTATTCAATTTGAAATAATTTTCATTTAGCTTATTTACCATTGTGACAGATGCATCAGAATCTCATGTTTGCCCACTCAATTCTCGTAGCCATTTAGCCACGGCTATATAGCCTTGCTGGTAGTCAATTCTCTTGTCATCTTCTATGGGTGCTCTATTGAATTCAGAGCCCTGCATTTTTGCTTAGTATTGTGAATTTTGCTTGTATTGTTTGATCAAAAAAAAATTGTTTACAATTTATAAATATTTTGATGTGATACTTAATTTACTGATTCTTACAATTCGTGCGGCAAGTTTCATATAACCACCTAAGCTGAGTTTGTGTTGCCCATGCTTTTTTTGTCTTGCCTTGGTTGCCTTTGACGTGTCAATCAATCTATGAAAAGTTTGAAATATGTTAGATTATATAAATATAATGAATAATTATTACATATTCAAATTCTTAATAGTATCACATACCTTCTTCTGGCATCTGGTGGTGTATTTCCTTTTTGCCTTTCAATTCTCTCCTTTGCATCCAAAATCAGGTCCTTCCACTCCCACTCCAGAATCATGGGGGGATGCTCATACTTTACGTTCTTCTCTAAATGTGTCCTGTATTGGTCCCTCACATACTTTAGATACGTGCCATCTTTTTCCAGGAGCTTAGTCTTGTCGAATGTGTCATTTCCAAACAACCCTACCATATGGTTTGTGAGTTCATCTTTTAAATTTTGTTCTTGGTCATTCCACCTTTAAAGGAAAAACAAACCTGTTAGATTTAGAAAGAAACTGAAGCTACCTTTGATATAGTTCAAGAAATGGATAAAAGGAAAACTATTCTAGCAATGATATGAAATCAAAATAGTGGATAAGGGTTAGTTCATGTATGATGTTCCACCTTTTACATATGGTGGGCCCAAATATCTACAATGTAATGTCATTAAGATTTTTATAAAAAATATCATTTCCTGCAAAAAAAACATGGGATCATTAGTCCAAAATGAGTGATCGGTAAGTAAATTACAATTAGACTATATATAATAATAATTTTAAAGTACCTGGAACCTTCTCTATCTTCAAGGGAATCAATTCTTCGTCACTCACCACCAATGTGGCCTGCAAAGTTCGTGTACTAGCAATACAGGAAGATCCAAGAAATGATGGTATGTTATCACCAGTAGTCACCTCTGACGCATCCTCATGTGCATCTCCTACCACAGTAAATGAATCCACTATGAAATGCCTCCAAGAAAGAACACTTCAAGGGTAATAAACACATAAAGAAAGAGAGAGAAAAAGAGGGATCTACCACCAGTGGGCAGGTCAACACGAGCCAGTGCAACAGATGATGTCTGCATGCTATGTGTTGCCAACATTGCAGTCAGCAATACAGTTGGGGTCGACCTCGGACCCATGTCAACACCTGAAGAGTAATACATTAAATATATAAAACATTAAAAAAGCAAGTTCACAAGTCCAAAGGAGTGGTTTTAATATATAGAACATGGTCATCACCTGAACTACCTGCAATACCCTGATCATCGCCACCAGGATGATTAGCCCTTATAAATTTCTGTAAAAACAACACATACATATTTTAGTTAATGACATAAAAGAGAAAAAAATATAAACCATTATTGAACTTTTGTTATGATTAAAGCTTTCATTACTGCTTACTTGCAAGTTTTCCACTGTCCGCAACAATAGTTGCACCCTCTCTGTTATCTCATCAGTTTGAGGGCTTATGGTTTCCAAATCAACAATCTCTTGGCTAATTTTTCTAATATTCATTTGTACCAATTGTATAGGGTTTGCGCTAAGTGCGATGTCATCAGCGCATAGCACTGTTGAGTGCCCCACATCCCTATGGAGGTGTTGAGGTACTGCAAGTTCCTTTCCCTTATCTCAAACATCCGTCTGTGACAAGAATATAATTAACACTATCAAAATTACTTCAAAACACTCAAGAAAAGATCATAATGTAACAATTTTCTTCTATCTAATTTGTACAATTACAATAAGGTTTACTTGCTTCGTAGAAGTGTTGGGACCTACACCCCTATCTATGCTATGTGGTGGATCCATGTGGCCCTGTGACAAAGAAAAAATATAAAAACATTAGTGAAATGAAACCAATAGACTTAGCAAAAAAACTTAATAATACAATGGTTTATTGGATTCATTAATTGGAAGTTGGCTTAAATGGTATATATATAGTACGTACCACCCCCATGATAGTAACTTTGTTTGTATCTATACAATTAAAATTGTAATCAATTAGTAGCTCTTCCCCTACACTTATTGATTTTATCGCACATACAAACACACAATTTCCCTCACGTGCCTCAAATATGCAATTGGGTTGCTTATTAGTTGACCTAGGTCATGTACTATTTATAAAACCTGCAATATTCCCTATTGCTTTTGGTCTTCCATCAATGTATACAGCCACTCGTTTACTTTGATCATTATCTTTTTGTTGTATATAATTGGCTGATAGTGCATACCTAGGCATACTTTTTTTATATCGAACAATCTGCATCCAGTCATTATAATTGTAACAAGGTCCAACAAACTCCATCAATTCAGCAACTTTGTTGTAACAAACCTTTATGTTGTCCATGGAAAATAGGCCCAAACCATGTAACGATGAAGGTGCTATGCGATATATCCTCTCATTAACACAAAAATCAGTGTTTATTGAAGGAAGTTCCTTGGGTACACATTGTTTCAGTAGATGTTTGTCCCTCAAGGGCACCTCAATGTCACCTTTGGTCTCATCATCATAAGAACATGACCCCCCTTGAGCAAGAAAAAATTCCATGCGTTTATTGAATTTTCTTCTAATCTTTTGACCTCTAGTTGATCTCCCTATTTGAGATCTACTACATGTCTCACTTTCCTCTTCTATTCCTGCATTTCCCTCACTCGAGGAAGACACATCTGGCAAATACCTATTTGGTGATACCTGTGCACCATCAAATGAGAGAGTTAGTTGGTAATGAGAGAGATATTTTGCAAATGAGGGTAATATTGATGAAGAAGTCAGCCATAAAGTTGATGTTGAGATTAAAATTTGAGTAAGTCCAACTGGGGCCTCAAGTGTTGATAATTGTATTAGATTTGCTGCTAATGTTGAGGTTTGAAAAACTGAGGAAGTTTGTTTTTCTTGTAATTTTTAAAAAATATATTATTTTTATAAGGTGTATTGACTTATACTTGTCGATCCATGAGACTATGTAGGATCCTCATCAAAGGGGTTCAGGTTCCTGCACCAACAATTGAGCATCATAAGCATTACATTTGTAATTTGATAAACAATAAATACTGCAGTATCATAAGCATCATAAGCATCACATATGTATCATCATATATGTAATTGAGCATCATAAGAATCACATATGTATCATCATAAACATGTAATCCATCACATACGTATCATAAATCACCATCCATCACATAGCTAATAAGTAGTCCACATTCCATAAATAAACACAAAGTTCAAAAAATGTCACATGTATCATCATAAGCATGTAATCCATCACATATGTATTTTAAATCACCATCTATCACATAGCTAGAGGTGCACCATGAATTAATTAAGTAATGGAATTAGAATTCAAAACATATGAATTATTTATGTAACCATATAAGTCAAATCAATTTCTATCAAGATATCAATATTAAATAGATAATATAATAATCGCATCTCATACATTTCATTCATGTCATTGATCTTCTTCTTCATCCAACTCATCATCATGACCATGATGATGATGATGATGATGATGATGATGATGATGATGATGATGATGATGATGATGATGATCATCATCATCATCATCATCATCATCATCATCATCATCATCATCATCATCATCATCATCATCGTTGTCATTGTCGTCATTGTCATCGTCATTGTGTTTGTCATTATCATCGTCATCACCATCACCATCACCATCACCATCACCATCACCATCACCATCACCATCACCATCACCATCACCATCACCATCACCATCATCATCATCAGCAGCAACATCATCATCATCAGCTTCTTCTTCATGTACATTTTTGTCAGGAACATCATCAACTAACTGTTGATCGTGATCATCATCTATATCATCTTCTACTTCTTCGGTATCTTCTTCTTCCATCACATTATACATTATCGGCCTTCCTCTTGGATCATGTCTAACAACAAATGACCAACCCGATTTATGTGGAACCTCCGAGTAAAATACCTACTCACATTTACTTGGAAGAACATAGGGCTCATCCCCAACTCGTTCAAATGACCTTGTATTAACCATTGTAAATCCATTATCATGTTCGATAATAGTTCTATCAAGATCATTTTTATTCAGTTGTAGCCTATACCATTTGACGACGAACATAACTAATTTGAAGGAATTAAAGTCACACTCAAGTATATCATCCAAAATGCAATAGTATCTATTTTGAGACTCTTGAGGATGTATGTTGTTTCTAGATGAAATATTGGTCACCTCAAAGACTGCAGTTATCCCAGAATCACAAGTTTTCTTCATGTCATCCAACTGTTTGATGTGAAATTTATGACCATTGCAACACATAGCCTTGTGGTGTTTGACCTGCAATATGTCTAACATATTAAAATTATTGCATCATGAGTTGATAAACATACGGGTGATTAATAAAATTATACGTACCTGTTGATCTCTTAAACCATATGCTAAATCAATTTCCCTTTGTGTAACATTGGAATCTCCATTACGATGAGCTTCTTTAACCAATGAAGTGACACCATCCCATGTTAATATGTGACCAAAATGTTGACATTGTTCAATCCACACTGTCATCCAATCAAGATTGTTTGCAATATACAAATGTAGCGCATCCCACTCCCAACCAACTATACAAATAATTAATAGACCACTTACAACTGATTTATTTAGAAGATGAAGAATTAATTTACTATAATAACATCTTATAATTGCCTCTCACTTTCTTCAATCTACCTTTCCCCATCAAGTGCTCCCCTTCATATTTATTAATGAGGTTGGGATCCCAAATGCGATCTACGTGGATTTTTGTGCAAACTTAGGAAGATATTCAGTAATGTACACCATAGTTTGGTATACCATATATCCCTCCACCATAGAACCCTTAGGATGTGCTCTTTGTCGAACCAAAGCCTTCAAAAATTTCAAGTGCCTCTCAACCATCCACATTGACCTAGTGTGTACAGGTCCACACAATTCGAT
Source organism: Cryptomeria japonica (assembly GCF_030272615.1). Taxonomy (NCBI): domain Eukaryota; kingdom Viridiplantae; phylum Streptophyta; class Pinopsida; order Cupressales; family Cupressaceae; genus Cryptomeria; species Cryptomeria japonica. The sequence continues at coordinate 359,518,022 of NC_081409.1, forward strand.
CTCCTCAACTTGGTGTATGAGGTAGTGTTCTTGTGCATTGAAAAAAGTTGAAGGTAGACACTTTTGCATTTCACACATTAGATGAGGGATTTTTCTCTTCCAATATTTTATATCTTCCTTATGGATTTCTTTAGATCACAACCACCTAAAAGAGATTGAAGACGCAAAAATATGTAAATGAGACTTTACAAAATAATATACAATATATTGCATAACAAGTAAAACAAATAGCAAATATAATATCTATACAACAAATTGAACAAACATCACTACTTACCTCATGTAGTTTCCAAGATCATATATGACTTGCTTGATATTATTGTCGAAGTGGTCTGGGAGAGATAGAGGTAGAACATACTGCAACAATTATAAAATGATCTTTTCATTGTTTTCTAACATAATACAATGAAAAGTACATGCGCAGTATACAAATATATAGTAAATACACAAGAATGAGAATTACCTTAATGAAGGTATGCCAATCATGCGTTTTCATCCCTGGCCCAAATTCACTCTTCTTTGATATGAGATTGTTTATGTTTGCAGCAAATCCTGTGGGAAATCAAATTTTTCGTATGACTTCTTTTATAGAATTGCTTTGCTGCTCCGTTAATAACCAAGGAAGGGCACTTATATTAATCTGATCTCCATTGCTATTTGATTGAATGACATTTTTCATTGCATGATTGGATTCCACAATGTCACTACAAATTTTGACAATTTTTTCTTTGTCACGCCTTCCATCCAATATTTTCCATAATGTCTCTATTATATTCTTTCCAATATGCATTGTATCAAACAAATGCACAATTTGTAGCTACTTGTAGTAAGGCAACCTACTGAATTGTCTGGGATAAATTTTTAGTCCCTTTCGAAGGTGGCCATCCATGCCTTGACGACCTTTAGTATCATCAATTACATCATCAGTAAACAAAACACAATAAAAAAATTCAAATTCCAAACATAAACCATTAGATGGAATGACATTACCTTGATGATAAATTCTATTATATTCCAACTTCCATAAGTGAGGAGTCATTCTTCATGGCTTTGATGTAGTCTCTTCTTTCCCATTGAAAAGATGTTTTTTAGTATTCCAGTACTTATGATTTTTGTGAAGGAATTGCCTATACTCATCAAACACCTACTTTCCTAAACTTTTTGAATGATAGGATTTCATCTTTGGACCACAAACTAAACATGAAAATTTTCCCTTTGTTTGAAGACCTACAAGATAATGTATAATTCTATTAAATCTTTTAATTTTTATAATTATAATTATCATGTGCAACTTGAACACTATAATGTACCACAAAAATGTGTTAGCCCTGGGGCATCATGTATTGTCCATACAAGCATTGCATGGAATTGAAATTGTCTTTGTCCTATTGGTCTAGAGATGTCATACATGGTCACACCATTCCATAACTCCAACAACTCATCGATAAGAGGCTCAATATATACATTCATATCTTTAACTTGGTACTTGCCTAGTGGAATGAACAAAAACATTACATAATATTTATGACCATTTTACTGCAATATTTATAATTAAATGTAGATGACTATTAAATGATAAAATACCTAGAACAATCATTGCCAACATTATGTGCTCCCTCTTTATTGACATCCATCGAGGAATATTATTGTTGATAACAAAAATAGGCCACACCGAGTAAACAGATCTCAACTCTCCAAATGGATTGACACCATCTACTGCCAATGAAAGCCTGAGATTACGAGGTTCTTCTATAAAGTGTGGCCACTTTTCCTCTATGTCCATAAATGCTGAACCATCTACAGGCATTCGAATAATGTCATCTCGACTTCTATTGCATGCATGGTAATCCATAAATTGTGTCAAGCTAGTGCACCTGAATAATCATTGCATACGTGGAATAATGGGAATATAACGAAGAACCTTGCGAGGCACCTTTTTTGTTATTTGATCTGTTTGATATCTACTAATATGACATTCAGGGCATTTTGTTCCAAATTCATGTTGTTTATGATATATAATATGATCATTGGGACAAGCATCTATTGTTTGATACTCCATTCCAATATTTTTCATAATGGTAGATAATTCTCGGTATGAGCAAGGTAGAATATTTGATGGTGCTAAGAAAAACTCACCTATCAATCTACAGCAAAAAAAAAAGTTTGAGGTGTTAATATAAAGAATATTAATGGTACATGATTCACCATTTATTAACTGTAGTGACATGTATGACACACCTTAACATACATGAGATTGTTATGTTGGATGAACCATTCATAACCTTTAAGTTCACCAACAACAATACAGTAGAGAGAAGAGTTGTTTGGGAGCCTTTGTAAAGGGGCTCATATGCCTTCTCAAGAAGAGGTAAATCATGAACATCAAGGTCATCCTGATCATCATGATCAGTTGTGCCAGTACTAAATGTGTCATGGATCAATGTATTTGTACCATCATCTTCAATTGTGTCTTCTAGCGCATGATCGTCATCTTCCATGGGATCATTATCTTCAGCTTCGATATTCACACCTTCATGTTCCTCCACTTCGAAAACCATATTATTCGGGTTATGTTGGTCCATATCATGTGCCCTGGGGTGCTCGACCTATATAAAAATGATCAACATAAATAAACCATGATCATGATCTCATTATCAAGTGATTTCTTATGTATATAAATTGTTAAAACGATATAATGAACAACTTACTAGTGGATGATAATCATGTCCCCCTTCAATGTGACCATGCTGCCTACAATGTTTCTTAGTTGTTTTGATTAGAAGTCTTCTAGTCTTTAAGCCCTTACAAATTTTGCAGGGACAATAACATTTCCCATCACCTTTTATTTTCAAGTTAGACCATAATCTAGCAATTGTCTCCTTATTTTGTTCTTTGCTGATATTATCTAACATGGTCTTCCTTCACAGGCAAAAAAATTAGGCTATGGAAACTTCAGTGCAAAAGCTTCACAAAAATTGCAAATCGAACCAAAACCATTTAACTCTTCTTTTTCATCTTAAAACATTGAACTTAATAGAGAACGTATTTAATGTAGCTAATTGTGTGAATTTCTGAGCATTGTGTCTGCAAATTCTTACTAAAAGTTTGCATGTTGTAGACTTTCTAAGAGACATTTTTGAGTATTCTAAGCCTTGGTTCTTGTATTTTCACTGGTGATAAGTTGGAAACTTTATGGCAGACCTGTAGCCAATCGATCTAATTTTGACAAGTTATACACCAAGCAAACAGGCATCTAGAACTAGCATTGTTTGCAGGTCACCCCTACCCTATGCCATGGGTATATGACTACCCAGAACTCTAGTTTAAGCATCAATCCTGGAAATGATCGGTATATGACTACCCAGAACTCCAGTTTAAGCATTAAGTTATATCATTATTGACCTTACTTTGGGATGCTATGTATGAGATTGGAACCTTTTTTAAGGTGTGATCAATGTGCTATCATAAATGCAAAGCCAAAACCATTTTGATGAGATCATGATCCCACTAATACTATTTTACCTTGTTAATTTTGCACCCACAAAAATGATAGAACTAGATATAATATGCCATCAATGCCCATATACCAACAATGCTCAAGATGAGCCACTTAGAGGTAGAGTTTAACCAATTTCCATATAGGTATATTATCTCTAACCTCATTTTCCCTATAGGTAATTGATTAGGTTCATTTTTGAGTCTTATTTCCAAATATGTACCTCTATGTTATCTTTTTGCTTTATTATTTGCCTGTTTATGCTTAATCTTGTCAATTTTGCATAATTTTACTTAGTTCTTGCATCTTCAATGAAATTATATCTAATCATATCCAATCACATCAAAATGGAACAATTAATCATATTGTTGGTCTCTCCTAGAGGAATTAAATTGAAGCAAATTGACTATTCCCCAATAAAATGTTTTGAAATGGTGAATGTATAAGTTTTTAGTTTACTTTCCAGCTAAATTTAGCTGAATTTACCCTATGTTTAGCTGAATTTACCCTTTTAGCTGAATTTACCCTATATTTAGGTGAATCTACCCTTGTATCATTCCCTGATCTAGTATGTCATTCCACCAATCAATAATTTTCCATATTCTTGGGAGAATACACTATCCCTTAGGTGAATATGCCATATCCTTAAATGAATCCTCCTTGTCATCATCCTAAGTCCTCTTTTTGTTAAGTCTTATCCCTTCATCTTTAGGAAAATCCACCTATCATTATGTGAATCTACTTTCTCTTAGGTGAATCTATTTCACATAAATAATTTATCTTATCCATCTTTCTTACGCAAATGGTGAATTTTTCCTATCCTTAGATGACTACACTCCCATTTAGGTGAATCTATCTAGTTTTAGTCTCCTTCCATTATATTGTCCAAATTTGTATCCTCTAGTTTACATGAATCTACTTGTTCTTAGGAAAATCAACCCTATCATTCTAAGGAAAATTCACCTTGTCATCATCCTTAATCATCTACCTTTCAAGTGTATAGTCCATCCATCCTTGGGAGAATCTAACATATTATTGAGAAAATCCACTCCCTCTTAGGTGAATCCACCTTTTCCACCTTCTCATTAATCTATTATTTGTTCTAAGAAGGACACAAAAGTGGATAGAAAACAATAGAGGAGATAGTACTCAAACAAGTACTAAGGAATTGCATTAGTGACATGTCACAAATGTGAGTTATACATGTTCCAACTTGATTGACTCTCATGAAGGAACTAAGTTATCTACAATAAATAGCCACCCAAGAAACCCATTTACTTTAGGAAAACTATCTTCTTAGTAGTAGCTTAATTCTTGAGACACTTGATTTAGATATGATCTTGTAAATGGTGTTAAAAAGAGTAATTAGTCACCAACCAACCACACTCTTCATTTGTATATTTAAGAATTAGTTTGGTCAAACCTTGATTGTAACAAGCATAACCAAATCCTCCATGATAAAGTTAACAACAAATACATTATTGCATAACCAAATCTTTGTGGTGGGTGTGTTCAACAAATATATTATTGTGTGAATTGCTTTTGTCCAAAATGTAGGAACTTGATCTACATATCCATGAAGGCATGATTAGGTCTCTATACAACATTGTTTTGTTGATGCATATATGTAGTGGTTAGTTGTTTTCTTTTAGTTGTGGATAAACCATTTTGAGTGAATTTCTCATTTACTTGAGCATTTTTCATTTAGAGAACAACTGGATGACCATTCAACAAGGGGTTTAAACTCTTTGAACTTCACAAATGCTTGAGCTTTTCTTGTCAAGCAATGTACCCACATCTTAAAGACATCAAATTATGAAAGATGATAGTCCCAAATCTGCAAATGACTGTCACAACATAGTGAATAAGGGAAATCCATAGATACATTAATGAGTAGCCCTAGATCAATACAAAGAGAGCACATGCATGCTAAGGGAGCATTGAACAAGCCTTTTTCAGGATAATATAATGGTAGTAAAAGAAATCAATAAAGAGCATAAGTTCATCAAGAACAATTCTTAGCCACAAAGATCTAAGGTAATCATAGAGGAGCTGATAATAAGTGAGTTCAAGAAGACACACTCAAGCCTTCATCACATTCCATAAAAAGAAAATCATTATTCCATATAATTGGAAGGAAATGATATATTGCAAAGATTACTATGAAGGTCTAAAATAGTAAAAGAGATGAGACTAATCTTTTATTTCTACTTAAAACAGTGAATTGGTTGGGATATACTCATAGACAAAGTGAATGACATGTATGAGAACAACCTCAATAAAGGTAAAAAGGACAATAAATAGTAGTGATAGATGACAATGCATTGAATGTGCCAAGAAAAAGACAGTGAAAGCCATGGAGAAATCACTATCAAAACAAAGCCATTAAATAAAACTATGTTGGTGCAGCTTGAGAAGCACAGTAGAACAATGAAAAAAGAACATTACTTGGTCCTTGAAAAGCATGTAGTCACAATGATTGAAAACCACAATGACAACATAGAGGGCATGGATGTTTGGAGTATTTCCATTCTTAAGAATCTCATGATAGTCCATTATTAGGATAGGTGAAGTGCACTATGAAAGTGTCTTAAAAAGATAATATAGCCATAAGTGATAGTGCAAATTCTTTGAGTTCAAATCCTTATGAAATACAATCATGTTTATCTCAATGCAACATTTGCCAGCATCCTCCCTACGTGTGCCAAAATAGGAGCTTTGGAACAAGGTATGGACATCCTCAAAGCATAATTGAAGGGGGTTTTTTGTTAGAAATTAGTTGCAAATGCTCCAATAACAAAAATCGCAAAATGGGGTAGCATACACATAGCATGTGAACTGTATGACGGAATTCCTCAAAGAGAGGTCATTTCATGGAATTTTAAGATCATAGGATATACACAAAATGGATTAATTCGCAAAAAAAAAATAGTTGCCCTTGATTGCGAAAAAAAATTAGTTGCCCTTCATTGAAAAACAAAGAGTTCCTTTGATTGCAAAAAAAACCTTACCTTGCTTATGTAGAGATCGCTCCGACGGGGGGGGGCAGGGAAGCAAGACGCGGGTCACCGCTTGCTTCGGTTTGCTTTCAAAATGAAAATGCGTTGTGTTTTTTTTTTAATAAAATGTCCGAGGTCGTCAGAATTCCGACGAACATAGGCATTTTAAAAAAAATAAAATCAAATTTTCACACAATGTTCCTTGTCCATCGGAAACCTCCGTCATAATTTGACCCCAAATGTATTAGTGTTGGTAGGGTGGATCTAGGGATCAGATCTATGCAATGACTGATGTCTCTCATCGGTGGTAGGGATCTTGGCATTCCATATGAGATGATGCCTTTGTACTTATCAAGCAACTATTTGACTATAGAGTCTATGTTCTTTTGTCCTCCTTTCTCTTCTGCAAACTGTTCTTTCTTTGTCAACTTGGGACTAGGCATGAGGGCATAGAAAACTGCACCTCTCTTTGTAATCTCCTTCATGAACTGCTTTCCTTCTACCATCAGCACTTTGGTATCTTTCCCTTTTGATTCCATCTCTTCCTCTATCAGAGGTAAGAGTTCTATCACCTTACCATCCATGGTGATTGAATAGGTATTTATCACCCCATCATGATGAGCTTTCAAGTCATACTGCCATGGTCTCCCAAATAAGAGATGACATGCATCCATCTTGGCTATATCAAATAGCAATCTATCCTTGTATGATCCAATCTGAAAATCCACCCAAGCCTTATCTTCTACCATGACTTGCTAGCCTTGGGTGATCCATGAGACCTTATAGGGGCAAGGATGAGGCAACCTTCTAAGTTTAAGCTTTTCTACCATTTCAAGTGATACCAAATTTCTAGTGGTATCAAGACCTTGCATACCTTTCCTCCTGCCTTGCAAGTGGTTTTGAAAAGAGATTTCCTTTGTGTAGGCTCCTTGTCAAGTACCTTCATGGTGGTTACTACTCTCCTCATCATTAGAGCCTCTCCTCTTTCAGGGTAGCCATAGCTATCAGGAACATTAACACTCTGATAGGTGTTTGCACTTGCCACACTTTGACAATCAGATTTCTGCACCAAATTGCTTCTCCTTTCTCCCATGGAGCTAGAAGCCTTCTCCGGATACCTATTGGCCATGTGCCCTTCTTGGTTGTAGTTATAACATCTAGGAGGTCCTTTGCCTTGGGATCTTCCTCTAGAGGGTGGTCTTTTATCCCTAAAGTTCCCTCTTGGATTGTATCCCCCTCCTTGGTTGTAACAACTCTCTCGTTTACTGCCTTCTTGGCTAGAGTCACCTTGGTATCCAAAACCATTTCCTCTAACTCTGAAAGGGCCTCTTCCCCCTCTTTGTTGTCTCCCTTTACCTCTGCCATTTTTTTCCTACCTTCTCTTCAACTTCTCCTCCATCTTGAGTTCCAATTGAAAGCACTTTTGGACTATTGTTGGGGTGTGGAGATTCAAATATTCTTGGATTGCAAATCTCAACCCTTTGAGATATCTTACCACCTTCTCATCTTCACTCTCTTTCACCTTGGTCCTTACACACAACTTCAAGAAGTCCTTTGTATAGGAACTCATGTCCATCCCCTTATGCTTCAAGTTTTGTCTTCTTCTATGAAATTGGACATTGTAGTCCATTGGGACATAGGCTTCCTTCACCAAAGCCATCATCTTCTTCCATGTAGCCACTTTTCTCTTTCCCTCTTTCACCCTCTCATCTTGGATGAAAGTCCACCAAGTCAGTTTAGCCCCTTTCATTTTGGATTGGACCATCTTCACTCTCTAGTGCTCTAGTATGTCTTCACTTTCAAAAAAGTTTTCCAAGGAGTCTATCCACTCCATCACTGTATCAGGCTCCATCTTTCCTGCAGACACTGGCAGATCCAACTTCACATCCATAGTTATTCTCTCCATGGACTTGAGTACATTCATCAAGGGTCTTTGGTCTACAGGAACCTCTAGTTCTTCCTGCCTAGGGATCTCCTCTTCATCCCCTTCTTCAACATCTATAGAGTCTCTCTCTCCCCTCTCCACTCTGTTGTTCAACCACTCCATTTCATCTCTCAAAGGTAGACTCTCATCTCTGACTGCTCTACTCTCTTCCATTTGCTTCTTCACCGGGAAATTCAACTCAACATTAGTCATCCTTATTGGTACATCCTAGGATCCCTCTTCTTCTAGCATTGTCTTCTCCCTCTATCCAAAAGGACACTCCTACGCTCTGATACCACTTGATGAAAAACCCTATCCACACATCTAAGGATAAGCCCAAACAAGGTTATACTTCTGACCCCTCAAATGATCACAAGGTTCCTACAAGGAAGGACTCCACAGCTTGGGTGAAACTACTCACAAATTCACTAGGCTTGGGCCTACTCAAGATGAGTAAATGCCTCAAGACCTACCATACACTCTCCCATGACATCCTTCTCCTAAGGGCTTTGGAATTGGTTCATTTATGGCCATTAGAAATTGGTCCAAACATTGGTTTTGGGTTTAGACTCCAATTCCTTTTACCTCCTTTAGAAACCTACCCCTTAGGCTAGTAGCCCTATTTGGTGATAAAATTGATCTTAACTCCAAAATTTTCCACACACTCATACCAAAAAAATACCATTTTAGATACCCTTTTGGGATTTACACTTATCCCCAAAATGGTTTTATCAGATCTGTACTTCCAGGGTCTGAACCCCTTAGAGACCAAGAGACCTAATCAGGGTAATTAGGCCTATTTTATAAAGAAACTATTGATTATGGAATTCAAATAGGAAAACCAAATTTATGAGCATGTGGGGGATTTTTAGTAACCTCCAATTCCAGGGTTTCAGGCTTGGAATCCATTGCTATAATGTTTTATGATGATTGCCCTAAATTTACTTAAGGTAGTCACATAGGGATGTCTACCTAGTTTTGCTTCTTTCTCCACACAACCAAGTCTCCCCTGCAAAAAACCATGAAAATCCTAAAATACATAGGCCCATCCTACATCCCACTGAAGGAAGAAACTTCTAGTTGACTAGAATGCAAGATATGACCATTTTTGTCCAAAAGCCTCTCCAAACCTTTACTTTGCAGGTAACAGTTAGAAAAATGGAGGGTTCGCACTACACAGACACAATCAAAGTCCTAGACCACCACCAAATCAAATCTAGTTCATTCATCCATATACTCCATGAATGGTGTTACTCAATGCAATCCGTACAAGCACGTACAATCACTGCAAACTCAGAATTTTTGGGAAAACTTTAGTATTTCAGTGTTTTATTGCTTCACAACTTCAAACCACAACATCAAAAACCTTGGGAATCATGTCCACAAGGTTTATACAACTCTCCAATGGTTTACAACTCAATTTGGAGGTGGTTGGAGCCATTGAAAGGCTTCCCCCAACTGCATTTTTAAAAGTTGCACTTTTGCACTCAAAAGTTGCACTTTCAAAAGTTGCAATTTTGCACAAAATGTTGTCAAGCTTTATAAGGTGGGGATCCACACACTTGGATCAGCCAAAACCCCTAAAACATGTCAAAAAACTATCAAACATAAAACTAAACCTTCTACTACCCCTATTGACCATATTGTCCCAATTGTCTTATGAAATTGCCTAATTGGTGACATGGGTGCACATGGTGGGGTTTATTGAATATATGAAACAAACTTGCATAAACACAAGACACACTAAGACAACTATTAGGGTCCTAATATTCATCTTTAGAGCCATGATTTTGTTGTTGATGAGGTGCACCTGCACCAATGTCTAAGGATATTAAGGACAAAAAGAAGAAAGAAGAAAATCTTGTTGTATCTCTGAAGAAAAAATCTGAAGAATGTGACAGATTGGCTCATGAGAATGATATGCTGAAAACTAGTTTGGTGCAATACCAAAATAATGAACAAGAACTTGAAAGACAAGTAATATCTTTGAGAGATTGTCTGACTACTGCTAGTGAGTACAAAGAAAATTTTAGGATCAGTGCTGCACAATTGGATGACTTGTTGAAAGGACAAAGGCATAGTGATGATTCTAGAGGACTTGTATTTGTACAAGGTGAAAGATCTAGTATTGCAGATCAGACAACCAGTGTGCAGAATTCATTAGAATAGAGGAAACTAGTAAGGTGATCTAATGCTTATAAATTTAATGGTAGATGTTTTGTTTGCAATAAATTTGGGCATATGGCTAAACAATTTAGAAATAGAGCAAATCAAAACTACAATTCTATTCTCAGTCAATGCACAAATTGCAAGAAGTATGGTCATAAGTCAGAATATTGTAGAATGAATGTTAAATGTTATGCATGTGGAAAGTTTGGACATTTTTCTAATCATTGTAGGTCAAGGAATGACACCAGATATATCAAAGCAATTCAAAAGAACAATGTTACATGTTATGCATGCAACAAAATAGGTCATATTTCTAAGTAGTGCAGAAGCAAGACTCAACCGATTAGCAATGATAAAGATAATGAGAAAGGAAAGAAGAAGGTAGATGAAATACAACAAGTTCACACCAAGAGATGGGTTATAAAATCTAAAGGACCAAGTGGAGATGCATAAACACCGGTAACTCCACTGGTAGAAAAGGGAATTCCTCCACCGACAGGAATTCCACCAGTAACTGAGGTATAAGACTTAGGGGTTGGGAAATTCATTGAAAGTCTTGCATATTCCCTTGGAGGAGATTGAAGGAGATCTAGAGAGTTAAATTCATCATTGTTGAAGGTTCACCTGACATAAGACTATGAAACTGATAGGAGAACCAATAGCAAAACCGACAATGGTTAGTGCTCCAGAAGTAAGGAAGCCTAAAACTTACATTTCTACCATCACTTCTGATTCTGATCCAGAGGACAATGAACCTCTATCTTTCAGAAGGGTACAGAGGAAGAAAGTAGATCAACCACCGGTAGAGAAGAAGAAGGTGGAGCTAAGGAGGAAACTTGTTAGATAGGTAGCAAAACCTATTGCACCCCCACATCCGGCAAGGAAGCCTATACAAAAGAGAAAACTAGTTGCATCCACTTCGGCAACCTCCAGCAAAAAGAAGAAGAGTGATAATACTAAGTCTGGTAAGGGCAAAATGACCTATGCTAAATTAATTGATGAAATTACAAAGGATGGAATTTTGAAAAATGTATCTATGTATTATGAGAGTTTAGAGGAAAATGAGCAGAATGCAATAGAAGAGGCAATTTTGTTGCACATAGATATCTATAAGAAAACCTTAGTAGAAATTTTGAAGGAAATACCTCTATCATTGTACAATAAACTAGATGCTAGAAGACTTGATGCAGTCAAGAGGGATAGGGAGATCAAAGAAGTAGAACTTTTGACTTTATGTGGTGCTATTAGTAATGAGGAAAAGAAGAGATGTATTGATGTTGCTAATAGGACAGTATTTAGTATCGAACCCCAACAAATAAGCCTAATGATGGGTAGAGTAAATGAAGTGATAAATGAGACCAGTGAGGGTTGGGAAAAATTCTTCCAAAAGAATCCAGACTTTCTTACATCTCATGAAGATTTTGTTAAGTCAACAACTTCCACCATTTTAGATAAATAAAAAGGAAAGGGTATTTTGGGAAGTTTTGAACCAATTTTGAGTATACCGGCAAAAAATAAGGGTGTACAAACACCACCGGCTAAGGAGAGTGTACAATCTATATCGACACAGAGTATTTTTTAGCAAGGCAATGTACATGATACTGAGAATATTGTGGATAATACTCCACCAATAGTAATTGATACTACACCAAGTGGAGAAGCCACCAGTGCAAAAGAGGTTAAGGTAAAAGTAAAGGGAATTGAGTCTACATCGACAGTTAATATTGATTCCCCAACAATGGCTTTGTAAATTGACACTTCTCAAGTTGAGAATAAATTAGTCACTAAGATGAGTCCCAATGAGTTAATGATGATGGCTACTCAAAAACTATTAAAGGAGGGATCTGTAGATAAGGGAATAATAGATCAATCAATTATAGTGTTGCATAAATTAATCCCTGATTGTAAGATTGAAAATGAAGCAAGCCCTTTCGGCAAGCTTAAAACACTAATAGAGCACATATCTAACAATTTTCAATCACTGCAGTAGATATCAGATCGACGGGTATTAGAAAGATTCACTATAGCTAAGAGAGTCGCCTTTGACCAAATCATTGAAATAGAGAAAAATAAAATTGAAGCTAAACTCATTCTTATTGAGAATTGTTTGAAATAGTGTACAAATATATACAAGGTTTGTTGTAACATAGAAATTCTTACAACAAATGTAGATAGAAGATTAAAGGAATTACATGATAAGGGAGCTAGCATTGCCAATTCTTTTGATGGATTAACCTCACTAACAACATCTGTTGATGGACAAATTTTGTCCTTGGAGAACCAAATTTTTTCTTTTGAGAATGAAAGAGACAAAATCATTCAGAGAGCAACGAGTCTTAGAGGATTGGTGAGTCTCGGATTGGATTCACTGGGTGTACATAAGAGAGAGTGTATGGACATGATTGCTAAACCCACACTAGCAGAAGTCAAAGAGAAGGAAACACTTGCACAATTACTGAGTGGAGTTGTATCCATATCTGAAACCTTCAAAACCAAGTGGGACACATACTTACAGTTGCTCGACAAGGCTTACCCAAAAATTTTGAAGTTAGTCAAGCTCCGGTAAAATAAATAGTATTTATTCATTCTTTTGTTTAGAAATAAATTCTTTCAATTCTTTCACTAGTCATTAGCATTGATGCCAAAGGGGGAGTGTCTATATGTGAAAAATATTAGAAAAATATCAGACAGGAACATATGGGAAGGATATCAGAAGGAATGTATTGCTCAGGGGGAGCATATGTCATTTTTGGTTGAACCAGCAGGGACTCCATTTTTCACATGAGTGTTGCCATCAATGCCAAAGGGGGAGATTTTTGGCAATTGACACTCATTGGATTCATTTTCTCATCATTGATGGCAACAAGATTAGATGGGAGTCATATACCGACATTAGGAGGCATTCACCGACAGACACCAGCATTGAGCATCCGAGGTTACAACCGGCACCAACATCCAACACTTCAGGGAAGCCGACATCAAGGAAGATTTATTTAGAAAATAATTTTGTAATTATTGTATAAGGCCAAAATTGTATATCTTTTGTAATGTATTGTAAGCCGACATAAGGCATATTGATTGTAATGGGTGTATAGGTTAGTGTGTTAGGTCATTATGAGACATAAGTAATTTGTGTGAGGATAGAACTTGTGGATGAGGATTGTAGAATGTGAAGATCATTTGTATGTGAATGTTTTATCATGCAATGATCTGTAAATGTTTTGTAAGACATTCTTGGAGGGAAGGTGATACTGGTAGTCAGGGTTTATGAACTGGTACAAATTAGAGCTATAACCAGAACTCTATTTTGCATAGGAGATGCATTTTGTGAGTTCATTATTACTATTAATTACTTCAGCAGAAGCTTGCAGTCAATGAGACTCTTTAGTGATGAGCAGTGTGCTCTAGGCAGTGTGCCTTCCTGCATGTGCAGGCCCCCTCTTTATGTAATATCTTTCATATGGCCAGTGAACTAATATTGTGGGTCACAAATCTCACCATGGTTTTTCCTCTTTGAGGTTTTCCATGTATAGATTTTGTGTGTTATTGTGTTCATTCATGTGGATGGTTTATTTGCTTCAAGTTATATGTTTATTTGTTTACTGATTTATATGTATATGGTATAAAGGTATAAAATCTTATTACCGATAGAACACTGATTCAATCCCCCTCTCAGTGTTCTTGGATCTCAACACAAAGTTGGCTTCTGCAACATTTGAGTCATTATCTTCTACATTGACAACTTCTTCTTTTCCTTTCTTTGTAGTATTGAAAGTAGCTTCTCTCTTTGAGGTTTCACTACCAATTGTCCGCATCTTATAAGCTGATAAGGAACCAAATAAATAATCCATGGAGAAAGATTGTTGGTCTTTAGCTTCTATTGCAGAGACCTTTGTGTCATACTTTGAAGTGAGTGATCTTAGCACTTTCTTGTCAATGACTTCATCTCTGACATCCTCTCCAAGTCCTCTTATGCCATTTATAATTTCATCTACTCTTTGAATGTATTCTGCTATTTTGTCACCTTCTTTCATTTTCAATCCTTCAAACTGACCTCTAAGATTTTGTAGTTTGGCCTCCTTTACCTTGACATCTCCTTCATATTTTCTTTGTATCTTTTCCCATGTGTCTTTTGCAGATGTTCAGTGCATTAATTTGACAAATTTTGTTTCTGATAGACCGCTAAGAATAACATGTGTTTCTTTGGCGTTGTATTCATATTCCTTCTTATCATCAGGGTCTATAGGAGGTACTTGAGGAATAGTATAACCATATTTCATTGAAGGCATAGTTTGTCCCATCAAACCTTAGTATATTAGCAGAGAAAGATTCATTTCTAGCCATTGTGTTCACTTAACCAAAATCTACCCAAGCTAGAGAAAGCTTTACTACAAGGGAACCTAGGGCTCTGATACCAATTGAATGAACATATTAGGTCATTGAGAGGGGGGGTGAATTAGTGATATTTTAAAACTTTAAGATAATGAGTGAAAATGCAAATAGATCAGGAATCATACCCGCATAAGACACACCACATAACACATGTATTTACGAGGAAAACCCAATGTGGGAAAAACCTCAGTGAGAATAGTTGTTGCATTCTACAGCTCTAATATAGCCTCACAATGAAAACCAATTACAAAATTTATGGGCACCAACCCCTACAGTTTATGGGAACCAACCCAAAGGAGCATCAACCCCTAGCTCTGAGTACCCATGCAGAGATGTATAACAAAAATGTATTCAATAACAAATAAGCACCTTGTTACAAATGAGATTTTGTAACACCTTACTAATTGTCTTCGGCTTTCAAACTTAATCCTTTGCACTCTGATCTCTGCTCTCTACACTTGTCTTTTTTTTGTCTCTACAAACAATTCTCTTATTTTTGTCCTATTCTATGCCTTATGTCCTTTGTGGCCATCTCTCT
Source organism: Cryptomeria japonica (assembly GCF_030272615.1). Lineage (NCBI taxonomy): Eukaryota > Viridiplantae > Streptophyta > Pinopsida > Cupressales > Cupressaceae > Cryptomeria > Cryptomeria japonica. The sequence continues at coordinate 359,533,540 of NC_081409.1, forward strand.
GACTTCTACTCTGTATCTTCTGTTGGAATCAATTAACACTAAGAGGGGGGGTGAATCAGTGTTTTGCAAGTTTCTAACTTATTTAGTTGATTCTTAATCCACCAAATGCATAAGAAATAAAATGAAATGTAGAAACATAAAGCAATTATCAACATAACCATAACACCAAGATTTTTACATGGAAACCCGGAAAGGAAAAAACCATGCTGCGATTTAAACCCACAATATTATTATACTATGGCCATAAGTATGATAATATTACATAAGGAGAATGCACTTACATTCAAGCTCACTACCTAGAGCTCACTACTCAATTAAAAAAAGGCCTACAACACAAAGGAAGGCTCACTACCATATAGGCTATTACAATTGATTTCAATAACGAATGAACTAAAGTATAACATCTAACTATGCCAAAATGCAGTTCTAGTTACGCTCATATTATCTTCTACAACTGATTTGATATTTTTCTATGTCACACACCGAAGGACAAAAATATTCAATTACAATCACCAACTGAGAAAATTATCTCATACATACTTTCCTCACACATAATATTCACCAAAATGCTCATCCTATTGGCATTATGTGAACCGGTATGAGGACGTGATGACATTGTATGTTGTCATTGATGTCAATATGCTGAAGAAGAGAGAACCGGTATGTTACCAAGAATCGGTACATGTGAGAACCGTGATAACATTGTGAACTGGTATATGTGCCAAAGTGAAGCGGTGTGTTTGTTCACGGTGAACCGACATGCTGATATGGGAACTGGTACATGGAAGCTTTGTATGACTACAGGTTGGTAGTCTCATCTTCAGGGTTTCTGGTTGAAGTGCTTCAAGCCCGTGTGACTCAACCAATGACTTTGTGTGATGAGTTAGCATTGTAATGAAGAACAGATCATGTTGCCATGTCAGCCTTGTGTGCATGAAGGATCATGCATGAAGGAGATTTTTCCTATGTACCTCGGGAATGTGCGAAGTCTATAAATGGTGAAAACGTGTGATGGGTTATCAGCCGCCATGAAAGTGATGAAAAATGAACAATGGAGAACGTCTTGAGATCGGTTCAAGATTGTTGCATTTAATGCAATATGCTCAACGGTCAGGATTGAACCATTTGAATTGCTTAACCTAATAGGTTTAGGGTTTATGCTACCGACCTATCTGTTTCCTATAAGGTCAATGTTGTGTTTCTTTTTGAGGTTGTTGGCAAAAGTTGTGTGTGTGTATCCAAGAGAAGAGATACCTGATTCTTGCCATACCAGAGGAGAGAAGTGATACCTGCAAAATATAGGTGCAAAAGGTGAAGAGGAGATAAAGTAGATCTGCATTGGCATTGAGTGTTGTTACCAGATCATTGTAATGCCTGTTGATCTCTAACCACTTCAACAGTTGGGAAATCCCTTAACAGGGTAGCTTTAACCGACTTACTATAAATCCTTTGACAGGGTGACTCAAAACCATTGAGTTCTTGAAATCCTCTAACAAGGTAACCTTTAATAGGGTTTAGCCCTTAACCGGATATTCTAGCCATCCCTTAACCGGGTGATCCCTAACAGGATCGGTTCCTAACAGAACCTATTGTATCAGTCTTTAACCGGACAAGGCTTCTAACAGAGCGAACTTCTAAAGAGTTCAAAAATAGCTTGTGGGTATTCATCCCCACTGTGGTTTTTCCTAGTTGGGTTTCCACATGAAAAATCTGTGTGTCATGTATGGTGTTATTCATGTGATGGTTTAAGTGATTTATGTCTGAAGGTAAATCATGTTGATCTAGTTGTTTATATATTTTTGATGATAGATTACCTGTTCATGCACTAGGGTGAAATGGAAATGAAGTATTAGATTGTATGAAAAGATAAGTGTCAACTGGTTTATGCTTGTCTCAGTTATTCTGGGTTTTGCTGGTTGTACTCTGTTTAAGACCGGTGTTACTATTTGTTTGCCTAAGCACAGTGTCTACTGAAAAACTGGTTTTAGGAATGTGTTTTTGTCTATATTGATTCACCCCCCCTCTCAGTACCAGTTTGGTACTATTCGTTCATCATTGAGTTATCAATTGGTATCAGAGCATCCTCTAGGTCCTCTGTGTTATAAGCTTAACCGCTTAAGGAAAAGATCCCAATCAAATGATGAAGAGGGAAGGTCCAAAGTTCAACAGAGATAATTTCGATATATGGAAAAAAAGAATGGAGATATAAATCAAAAGCATGGGTGCTCAACATTGGAGCTATGTTGAGAATGCTTATGTTTCCCCTACCGGTACTCTCATCGATGACCAAAAGAGAGAGATGCAGGAGAATGGGAAAGTCATGGAAGCCCTAATTAGTAGTTTATCTGACATTGAGTTTATTGATGTCCAAGATAAATTAAATCCCAAAGAAGTATGGGATACTCTTGAAAATATCTATGGTGGTGATGAGCATGTAAAACAAGCTAAGGAAGAAATCCTTAGAGGGAAGTTTGAAGACATGCAAATGGTTGAAGTTGAGACCATTCAACAATATGGAATAAGAATCAAAATTATTGTCGGAGATATAAAGAGTGCAGGTGGTAAAATGAAAGATTCCATTGTGGTCAGAAAAGTTCTGAGATCCTTATAACCCATATATGCAATAAGGGTTGCTGCTATTCAGGAGTTGAGATCAATAGACAATACTAAGGTATCCCTAGACTCCATCATTGCAAAGTTGACACCCTATGAGCTAAATATCTTTGATGGTAGTGTTCAAAAGACTGAATCAGCTTTTAAAGCTTCTGCTATACCATCCAGAAAAGGAAAAGAAGCAAGCAATAGTGGTGAACCAAGACAGAGCAGAGAAATGGATGATGAGGAGATTTTGATGGAATTTGAAGCTCTTCTTGCCAGGAAACTTCCTAAAGGAATCGGTAAATACAGAGGTAGGATCCCTTTGAAATGCTTTTCTTGTAACCAAATAGGACATATTGTTGTAAACTGTCCTAATGGTGACAACAAGGACAAACTGGAAAGGTTCAAGAAATTCAAAGGAGGAAACCGGAGAAACTGTTTTGTGGCAGTTGATGAAGGTGTCACAGATGAGGAATCAGAAGATGAAGAAAATGAAGATATTGTGTTTGTTGCTATCAAGGAAGATGTGTCAGACAAGAAGGCTCTTGTCTCTCGCTTTGATAATTCCAATGAGTGGATTATTGACAGTGGTTGTTCTCACCATATGACTGGTGACGAGAGCAAGTTTCTATCCTTGGAAGAGTATGATGGTGGTGTGGTTCGCTTTGGTAATGATGCACCATCTATGGTCAAAGGAAGAGGGTCCATCTCTCTAAATGGAAAGAGTAGTGCTGACAATGTGTATTGGGTTGATGGTCTCAGACATAACCTTCTGAGTGTTGCCTAGCTGAATGATAGTGGTCTCACTTTGGAATTCCAGAATGGAGTGTGTAGAATCAAAGGAAGGAATGGTGAATTGGTGGCCACCAGCATGCAGACCAAAGGTAACTTATTTTAGCTAAATGCAAATATCAGTACATGTCTTATGGCCAAGTTTGATGACAGTTGGATATGGCATAGGAGACTCTGCCATGTAAACTTTGATAACAATATGAAGGCCAACAAGATCAAGGCAGTTAGAGGGTTGCCGGTGCTGAACAAACTAAAAAATACCTTGTGCAGAGAGTGTCAACTAGGGAAAATGTCTACCTCAACCTTTAAAGGTAAACCTTTCACTGCTGACAATTTACTTGATCTTGTGCATACTGATTTGTGTGGTCCTATGAAAACTAGGAGTGTATAGGTGATAGGTACTTCATGATTCTCACTGATTACTACTCAAGAATGATGTGGGTCACCTTCTTGAAAGATAAGTCTGAAGCTTTTGGAAAGTTCAAAGCTTTCAAAGCATTAGTGGAGAAGGAAAGCGGTAAAAGGATCAAGTGCCTTAGAATTGATCAAGGAGGGGAATTCACTTCCAGTGAATTCAACAAATATTATGAAGAGAATGGCATCAAGAGGCAACTATCTACCCCCCAGACTCCACAGAAAAATGGCCTAGCAGAGAGGAATAATAGGACTATGGTTGAAGCAGCAAGAACAATGCTGATTCAAGGAAAGGTTGCTCACACCTTTTGGAGAGAAGCGGTGAGCACTGCAGTCTACACAATGAATTGAGTACTCATCAAGAAAGGTAAGGATAAAACTCCTTATGAGTATTGGACCGGTAAGACACATGTGGTTAGCTACTTTAGAGTGTTTGGTAGAAAATGTTACATCCAGAGGAGTGAAAACTAGAGCAAATTTGATGCAAAATGTGATGAGGGAATATTCCTAGGGTATTCCACCAAGAGAAAAGCTCTCAAGTGTTTCAATAACAGGACTCAGAGAATTATGAAAAGAATCAATGTGAGAGTTGATGAAACCTTTGAGAAAACTTAGGAAACTGGCAGTGAGCAAGCGATAAATGAACTAGTTGTAACCTTCTGGGAACCGGTTGCCAGCCAACCAAGTACCAGTAACAATGTTCCTACGCCGATGGATGTAGATGTTGATACTGATGGAGATGAGGATGAAGAAGAAAAGCAAGAGGAATTTGTTAAGACCATTCCTTGGCATGTCAAGCTGAATCATGATCCTAAGCAGATCATAGGAGATAACGATGCAGGAATCCTTACAAGAAGAAAGGTCAGAGAAAACTTATGTATGATTTCTGAATTTGAGCCTGAATCATTGAAAGAGGTACATAAAGATGAAGACTGGATCAAGGCAATGGAAGAGGAACTTGACCAGATAGAGAGAAATGGTACATGGTCTTTGGTACCCAGACCAAAGCATAAAAATGTCATCGGTACCAAATGGATTTTCAAAAATAAGCTGAATGAGGATGGCACAGTGATTAGAAACAAAGCCAGACTGGTGTGTAAAGGATATGCCCAAGAAGAAGGAGAAGACTATGGAGAAACCTTTGCTCCTATAGCCAGATTGGAAGGAGTTCATATGCTTCTAGCATATGCATCTTTTAAAGGATTCAAAGTATATCAAATGGATGTAAAATTTGCATTCCTAAATGGTGTACTTGAAGAGGAGGTGTATATAGAGCAACCAGATGGGTTTTCCCTATCTAAAGATAGTGACATGGTGTGTAGGCTACATAAAGCCTTATATGGTCTAAAGCAGGCACCTAGAGCATGGTATGAATGCCTACACTCCCATCTTGTGAAGATTGGATTTGAGAGAACAAGTGAAGATAGCAATGTCTACTTGAAATGTGAAGGAGATCAGATCCTGATCTGTGAGGTATTTGCTGATGACATTATCTTTGGTGGACATGACAAGATGATTCATGAGTTTGCAAATGAGATGAAGAAAGAGTTTGAGATGTCACTCATAGGGGAGATTAAGTTCTTCATTGGACTGCAGATTCAGCAGATGAAAGATGGAATCTTTATCACTCAGTCCAAGTATGTCAAAGAGGTGTTGAAGACCTTTGGCATGGAAGATAGCAAACTAGTTGGTACACTAATGGTGATCGGTTGTAAACTATCCAAAGAGGATGACTCAGCATTGGTTAATGAAAAGGAATATCGATCAATGATTGGTAAGTTGCATTATGTAGTGCATAGCAACCCAGATATTGCACATGCAGTTGACATTATTGCAAGGTTCCAGAAAAGTCCAAGAGAATCCCACTTGGTTACAGTCAAGCGGATTCTTAGGTATCTGAAGGGAACTATTGATTATGGATTGTGTTATGCATATAGCAAGGATTTCAATCTAAAAGTGTTCACAGATGCTGATTGGGCTGGTAATGTGGATGACTGGAAGAGCACAGCCAGTGGTGCATTCTTTCTCAGTGGTAGACTGGTCTCATGGATGAGTAAGAAGCAGAGTATGTTGCAGCTTTCATGAACTGCAATCAGACAATTTGGATATGAAATGGCTTCAAAGTTCCTGTATATGAACCAGTAAGTATATTTTGTGACAATACTAGTGCAATTAACATCTCCAAGAATCCAGTTTTACATTCTAGAACCAAGAACTTTGAGCTTAAGTATCATTTCTTGAGGGAAAAGGTTCAAAACAAAGAGATTGCACTGGAACATGTTTCTAGTAAGGAGCAGTTAGAAGACATATTCACCAAGCCTCTCCCAAAGGCTACACTTATGTACTTAAGAGGTGAATTAGGGGTGCTGCCCCTTCAGGAGGTGAACTAAAGGTATATGCTCCACATCAGTCAGGTATTGCACAGTCAAATTTTTTTTTAGGATTGATGTGTTGAAGGATGCTACTCCTCAGGGGGAGCAGCATAATGGAACAAGGAAGCTTGTGCCTCCATTTTGGCATTGTTGTCAAAGGGGGAGAAGAAGTGAAGCGAAGAAGATATCTGCAAAAATTAGGGGAGAAGATGTGAAGCGGAGAGATATCTGTGTATATTGCCATCAATGCCAAAGGGGGAGATTGTTGGCATTATGTGAACCAGTATGAGGACATGATGACATTGTATGTTGTCATTGATGTCAATATGCTAAAGAATAGAGAACCGATATGTTACCAAGAACCGGTATACGTGAGAACCGGTATAACATTGTGAACCGGTATATGTGCCAAAGTGAAGTGGTGTGTTTGTTCTAGGTGAACCAACATGTTGATATGGGAATTGGTACATGGAAGCTTTGTATGACTACCAGTTGGTAGTCTCATCTTTAGGGTTTTCGGTTGAAGTGATTCAAGCCTGTGTGACTCAACTAGTGAGTTTGTGTGATGAGTTAGCATTGTAACGAAGAGCAGATCATGTTGCCACATCAGCCTTGTGCACGTGAAGGATCTTTCATGAAGGAGATTGTTCCTATCTACCTCGGGAATGTGTGAAGTCTGTAAATGGTGAAAACACGTGATGGGTTATCAACCACCATGAAAGCGGTGGAAAATGAATGATGGATAACGTCTTGAGATCGGTTCAAGACTATTGCATTTAATGCAATGTGCTCAATGGTCAGGATTGAACCATTTGAATTGCTTAACCTAACAGGTGTAGGGTTTAGGGTTTATGCTACCGACCTATCTATTTCCTATTAGGTTGATGTTGTGTTTCTTTCTGAAGTTATTGGCAAAAGTTGTGTGTGTGTATCCAAGAGAAGAGATACGTGATTCTTGCCAAACCAGAGGAGAGAAGTGATACCTGCAGAGTGTAAGTGCAGAAGGTGAAGAGGAGCTAAAGCAGATCTGCATTGGCATTGAGTGTTGTTACCAGATCATTGTAATACCTGTTGATCTCTAACCACTTCAACTGTTGGAAAATCCCTTAACAGGGTAGCTTTAACCGTCTTACTATAAATCCTTTGACAGGGTGACTCAAAACCATTGAGTTCTTGAAATCCTCTAACAAGGTAACCTTTAACAGGGTTTAACCCTTAACCGGGTATTCTAGCCATCCCTTAACCGGGTGATCCCTAACAGGATCAGTTCCTAAAAGAACCTATTGTATCAGTCTTTAACCAGACAAGGCTTCTAACAGAGTGGACTTCTAAAGAGTTCAAAAATAGGTTGTGGGTATTCATCCCCACCGTGGTTTTTCCCAGTTGGGTTTCCACATGAAAAATCTGTGTGTCATGTGTGGTGTTATCCATGTGATGGTTTAAGTGATTTGTGTCTGAAGGTAAATCATGTTGATCTAGATGTTTATATATTTTTGATGATAGATTACATGTTCATGCACTAGGGTGAAATGGAAATAAAGTATTAGGTTATATGAAAAGATAAGTGTCAACCAATTTATGCTTGTCTTAGTTATTCTGGGTTTTATAGGTTGTACTGTATTTAAGGCCGGTGTTGATGTTTGTTTGCCAAAGCACAGTGTCTACTAACAAACTAGTTTTAGGAATGTGTTTTTGTCTGTACTGATTCACCCCCCCCTCTCAGTACTAGTTTGGTACTATCCGTTCATCATTGAGTTATCACATCCATATTAATCTTATATATCTGCACCAACAAAAAGGGGATCATTTATCATGTTAGCTTCCAAAAAATGCATAAAATGCAACATGAAATGTGTATCACCAAATCGGCTCAATCCATCCACAGATCTGAATGCGGACCAAAACACGAAGATAATAAGATTTCCATAAGTCGGACCAATCACCTCAAACAAGAAAATGATCACCGAAATCAACCCAAAAAATGTACAACACACGTAACACCAAAATAGCTCTGCTCTAACTGAATTATCAGATACCAGACCTCTAAACTTGCTCATGAATCAACACTGGATACTGGGATCATGAAATAAGCTACCTTGAACCTCAAATCATCTACCTTAATCACCACAACAAAAATTACAACACCAATGTCAAGAGGTGCACAATGATCTTATGCTCTACCGGTTACTGAGTCCCACCTTCCAGACTTATTCTTATGAACAATATGACTTTTGGAAAACCAAATCTATATACACTGGATGTGATTTCTAAACTGATTTTCCATCAATGACAACCCTTAAGAATCTATCATACACCAATCTTCACCAGAACAATGTCTTTTGCCAACAATCTCCCCCTTTGGGATTGATGGCAAAACTATGAAAAATGAATTGTACACTCAAGATTGCAAAACTTCAAAATCACCAAGAATATACAAGCTCCCCCTTAGAATTAGTACCATTTTTTACTCTGTTCTCTCCCCCTTTGATAACAATGCCAAAGATAGGAATCCACCAAAATTGATATACAATAATATGTACAGTTTCTCACAAAAATTTGAATATGTTTGAAAAAATTATTCTAAGGGAAAGGAAATGGTTATCCCATGCCTTCTTCAAGCTCTCCAAAATGCTAATAATTCTGCTGAAAAGATAACCATGCATTTTTGCTCCCTGTCTATCTGCCAGAACATGATTATTCAGTGCATCCTTAGTATCTTTCATGTTACTCATCAAAGAATCTATCCGTAGAGTGATAAGACTCCTTACTTCTATTACTCTACCCAAAATTCTATCATTTTCTTGGTTTAGACTCTTAATCTTGTTCAATACACTCAAAACATGGGGTTTAAAATTTCTAGTCGGGACTGATTGTGGTTCATGTGATTGAGATATGTTCTCTAATTGGCCTTCACATTCCCTTATTTTCTTGTCAATGCCTATAGTGAACTTTGGAAAAATTAGATATGACTTGTATATAGTACCACCTTCATTAAGTGCATCCTAAATACTTTTCATGGCAGTCACTAAACTGATTCTATCATCCTCAATCATCTTCAAAAATGTTTTCAATTGCATGGCATTAAAATTATTTAAAATTATATTGTCTACTGCCTTCTCTAAAGACTCAAAATGAGAACCAACAACATTTAGCATACTCTTAAGCCTACCAGAGGGATCAGATGTGTCCATTTTGAAAGATGGCATAATTTTCTCCAACGTGTCTCCTGCCAATGATATCAACTCTTTGTCAACAGAATGAGATTTAAGCAAGTCCTCATTGGCTTTAGCTTGAGCGAGAGTTGCCAACTTTAATGCTTGAATCAAAGATAATGAGCTCAGGTAAATAGGTCCTTGACCAAAGTCATTTGAATCAGTAGCAATTTGTTTCCCTTTGTCAGCACCAGTGTCTCTTGCCACTGTTGTCCGAGCCTAATCTACCCCTTCTCTCCTTTTTCCTTTTCTTCACTCCATTGGTTGAAGTTTTTAGTGACTTGGGTGGAGGAATAGGCTTCTAAGAACCAAAGGTAGGTGCAAATTTACTTTGTCTTGGCTTGGTCTTCTTGGGAGGAGTGGAGAATAGTTTAGTCTTGGGATTCACCATATCTTCCTCCTTTAGTATGTTTTTCTCTCTAGCCCTTTGCACCGCCTCCTTAGATATACACATTTTCTCTACTAGCGTCTCAACCTCCTTTCTTACTTTCCTCTTCCTTGTCAGTTCGGTAAATTTATTGTGCAAATCAAGATCCTTTTCTTTGCAGGTACCAAACCTTTCCTCCTTATCATCCATCAGTTGACTCAATAGGTGTTGAGCATACGCATCAAGTGTGTTTGCATCCACCGAATACCCCATGGGCATGATCCAAACACTTCTTGACTCAACTGCCTCCATGTGACATTGGTCCTTATCAACTATAAAGAAAATGGTTTTCTCATATTTCTCAACAATCTCTTTAGGGATCCTCTCTCTGCTTTGAATTATTGCTTGAAATGATTTGAAATATCCCTACAAAGTAGATTTTTGTGCAACTATATCAACGAAACCCTGCAAACCTTCCTTGATTTGAATGACCACCAGTTTATCATAAGCCCATTTAATCTTCCCAATACCAAGGATTTCATTCAAGAAATACAGTGCTAAGCAAACAATTAGGGAACCTAATTTTAATACATGTTTCTTGTCTTTCTTTATCTTCTTCAAATTGCTCAATATCTCATTGAGAAGTACTACACAGAGATCATACCTTTTGTCCTCCTTAAGCATTTGATAAGATGCAAATATGGCAGTACTGGATACAAAATTTTGCCCATTGGATTGGTACACCTTGTATCCCATCACCATCAAGGCAAATCTTACATCATGATCTATTATGTCATTGATTGTCATTGATTGATTGCCATATTGGGATCCGGTAATAGCTATCACTATGTTGTTCTAAAATTTTCTCCAAGTGGGGATCTCACTAGTTGCATTCAAACAGGTAACTACTTGAATGGATTGCTTCGTGATTTTGTGACGTCAGTCCAGCCATATGAACTCATCATGGATTTGGCTCAAGATATATCAGACCCATTCGGGTTCATCGAATACTGGAAAATGAATAAACAAATGAAACCCTTGTCCTGCAATGACTTAAATTTTGGCTTCAAATTTCCCATTCCATCCATCATATGATTGGTATATAATGATAGCATATCCACATTTCCAAGCTCTTTGATGTTGTAGTGTATATATGCCCTAATGTCTTCGTTATGTAGTATGCCATATGGGATAGAGGAAAATGCACCTTCTGGATCATCTTCATAAGATTTGAATGGATATCTCTTGAATACGGGCCTTTCTCTATCAGTAATATCAACTACCAAGGGAGTCGCAACACCAGATGCAGATGCCATTTTACAATTAGGGTATGTAAAGATAGCTCGCAAATGAATAAATACCTTTTGATTCTCAACCGAATGCTAGGAATCACTGACTAATCACTTCAAGCTTTGCTATGACTACTCAATCTTGTTCACTTCACTCTTCTGCTCTTAGTCTTCATTTGCAATGTGAAGAATGAATGAGTAAAATGCCTTTTTATCCACCAAAAACCTAAATTTAAGTTGTAATAAATGCATAACCCTAAAGGCTTCTGGATACCCTGCATCTTTAATAATTCATCACCGGATACTCAAACTGCCATGAAATCTTTCGGATATCAACTACATAGCTAATATCCATCATCTGCAACCATCCTTGACTAGTTACAGATCTCTAAAAGGGGGTTTTGAGGATTTGCATGAAAAAATTCCCCTTAAGGCCAAAGTGCCTTAGTTACCGGATAAGGTTCCAACACTGGAATCAGGTGTGGAGCCATTTTGCACATTTGAATTTTCCTTTTTAACCCACATCTTCTTATGTGGATCTCTGATCTCTTCCACCTTAGATTTTCCCTTTTCATCTGATTTATTCTTGTCTACCAGAGCATTCTTGCTTCTGCAATATCTTGCAGTATGGATGGATTTATTGCATGCATTACAAATAACATTTCTCTACACATGCCTAAAGTTCATTTGATTTGGTCTCATCCTGCATTGGTTAGAGATATGTCAAAACATTCCACAAGCGTAACATCTCTTATTCTGAAAATTATTCACCATTTTGCACATATTTGACTTATGACCAAAGTTGTTGCATATGAAACATTGACTGGTAAAGGTAGAACCATTGTTCATCATATTATTGATCCTATTTTTACATTGAATTTCCATATGACTGAATTTACCACATAAAAAAAATATTTACCATTGAATTTATAAGCATTAGGTTGCCTTACCAGAGGTTTCTTGTTCTTATAATGATTACTCTAACCAAAACTGAAGGATTCTCCTTCCTCAAATCCAAGTCCTCACATGTCTTTCCCATGTCTTTGACTTTCAAGCATCTCATCCAACTAGGCTGATCTAGCTTTGAATTTTTCTTTGTACTCATTAGTAGTAGAAATCTCATCTCTCAGAATTATGACATGCCTGTCAAGTTCTTGTCCATCATTATTTGTTTGCACCAATTCAAGGTTCAACTGATCATTCTCATATGTCAATTTGCAACATTCATCTGATCTATCCTTCAATAATTGAGTTAAGGTTTCTTCATTCTTCTTGCAGTCTTCAATCTCCTTTGTCAGCTTCATCATAATGGATTGCATTTCATTCTTCAAGACTGCATTCTCCCTCACCAGCTTCTCACATTCATTTGTCTTGTCTTGTAGGGCTTGATTGTTAATGCTTTTCTCTTCATTCTCCTTCAATTTGTCCATCAACTCCTTTCTCTTTTCTATAGATGTTCTCACTTGATCTTTCAGGTTCTCAATGAAGTCTTTAGCTACATTCAGGATTCTTTTCAAGGAACTTACTTCTTTTCTTCCTGCATCAAGATCTTCAATTGTCACACTAAGCTATCTTTGCAAACTAGAGTCCATTGATTTAATCTTCCAGATCTTGCTCAAGTTGTTAGGCTTCTTATGAGGAACTAAGCTCTGATACCAATTGTTGGAATTAAAGAACACCGAGAAGGGGGGGGGGGGGTAATCAGTGTTTTCCAAGTTTCTAACTTATTTAGCTGATTCTTAATCCACCAGATGCATAAGAAAGAAAATGAAATACAAAAACATAAAGCAATTATCCACACAACCATAACACCAATATTTTTACGTGGAAACCCAAAAAGGGAAAAACCATACTAGGATTCAAACCCACAATATTATTATACTATGGCTAGAAGTATGATAATATTACATAAGGGGAATGCACTTGCATTCAGGCTCACTTCCTAGAGCTCACTTCTCAATTACAGAAAGGGCTACAACCCAGAGGAAGGCTCACTGCCTTACATGATATTAAAATTGATTACAATAATGAATGAATTGAAGTATAGCATCTAACTCTGCCAAAATGCAGTTCTGGTTAGGATCATATTATCTTCTACAACTGGTCTATTATTTTGCTATGTTTTTCTCCTCTGTCACACACTGGAGCACCAAAATCTTCAATTACATTCACAAACCTTGCAAATTCGCTCATACATACTTTCCTCACACATAAAACTCACCAAAATGCTCATCCATATTGATCTTATATATCCGCACCAATAAAAAAGGGATCATTTATAATGTCAGCTTCCAAGAACCGCATAACACGCAACATGAAACTTGTATCACCAATTCAGTTCAATCTGTCCATAGATCTGAATGCAAACCAAAAAACAAAGATAATAAGCTTCCCATAAGTCAACCTAATCACCAAAATAAACTCAACAAATACGCAACACGTCTAACACCAAAATAACTCTGCTCTAACTAAATTACTGGATACTGGACCTCTAAACTTGCTCATGAATCAAAATCGGATACTAGGATCACAAAATAAGGTACCTCAAACCTTGAATCGCTTTCATTAATCACTGCAACCAAAATTACAACACCTATGTCAAGAGATGCACAATAATCTCATGGTCTACTAGTTACAAAGTCCCACCTTCCAGACTTATGCCTATGAACAATATGATTTTCAGAAAACCAAATCTATGTACACCAGACATGATTTCCAAATCGAGTTGCCATCAATGACAACCCCTAAGCATCTATCATGCATAAATCTTCACCAGAATAGTGTCTCTTGCCAACATCTTCACTCTAGTTCACCTCTGCAACTCTTTGTTCTCCTTAGTCCATCACATCTCTGTAACTCTCTCTCTGCCTAGGTCAATAGTAATCTCATCACACAAATATTCATTAACTTGATCAATCAACATACCATATCTTTATAAAACCTACATTCACCTCCATAAGGTCGACCAATCATAGATCACCATAGGAAGTTTGCATCATTGTCATGCAATGTGATCTGTTTAATTGCCTATGCTTCACTAGATTCGTCCATTAAGTTGGTTTACATTTTCTCCAGTCGGCAATTCAAGTTCCTAGACACACAAAATCGTGCCAACCTATATTTTTCAAAGACTTTAAATATAGACCATCAATCTTCTAGATATGACCAAAAATAATTTATGAAATATGTCATGATGTCGATGTGTCGAACTGGTATATTCTATAGTTTAAATAACAATTCATGTTATGCACATTTCAAGAAAATCTTTCCTTTGTATGGGCTAGCGGGATGGCGCATCTTCTTCATCTTAATTTGCCTTGCAACTTTACTTTGCATTCATCTTCTGCACTGTAGTATGGCAGGACTATTCATCCTTAACTTCATCTCATCACCCTGCTAGACCAAACTAATTTGGTCAACCTTGTTGTGGGATGGTGGGATGCATCAAAAAAAATTCTTCTTGATGCCCCGCAAACTCCTTCACCTCCACTCTTCCTAGTCACGGGCTGGTGGGATGCTGTGTTACATTGTGAAAACTTTCTTCTTCATTCTTCAGACTACGGGATAGCGGGGGAGCATTAGCCATCTCTTGTTCTTTCTACACCGCATGGTCATCTCCCTTAAGTTTTCCCCTATGCAGGATAGTGGGCTCCATTTCTCCCTTCACCTAGTGTTACCCCATAGGGTCACATTTCTTCTTCTTCTTTTTTTAGGGTGAGATGGCGGGAGCCACTTTCTTCATCTAGGTCTTTTGTCTCCTCATGCAACCTTTCACAACTCCTAACTAAGGGGTGGGATAATGGGGGTTGCCTCCTCCTACATGCTTATGTTTCCCCGTGTGGTTGTCTCTCATCTATGTTAATTTGCACAGGATAGCGAGATATGTTGTTTTACTTCATCTTTAGTCTCCTCACAAGACCATTGCACTATGTTCTTTCATGGTGTGAGAAAGATGCACCATATGCTACACCTCTTTTGTTTCCTTGCAAGTTATGCTTGACTTCATCTTTTGCACACCATGGGATGATGATGCCACTAACTCATAGTGTTATTGACATCTTTGATTACTTTCTGCAGTTTTGTAGATTGAGATAATCCACGTATTATGCACATTGCCTATAATTTTGTGTAACTAACATGACGTGTTATATACAACTACGACTGATACTCCCTATAACCGCATGCGACTAATATGGTGTGTTAGACACAACTGTAGCTATACATTTTCTAAGTCAAATTGGATTGCAAAATGCATTTCCAACTCAATTTCCTATGTCTTCCTTGTCCATTTTTCATGTCCCATTGACTCACTTCCTGCTTTCCCTTGTGTGACTAACATGGTGTGTTATATAATGTCGCAGAAACACTTACTTGATCTTTATGCCATCACCAAGTCTTTGCATCTCTGTCCAATTAGAACCTCTATCCAATTAGATCCTCATTCAGAAACATGCATCATTTGCCGCATCTTATCAATTGTTGACATCAATGACAACTAGTTAATGCCAACAACCATGATACTAAGAAATTTTACCAATTGAGAAATATGATTCAACACTTTATTGATAGCAATACTGTATACACCTAAAAATGGTATGAAGATAATTAATTAAATAAGCAATTATTTAAATAATCCCCCTTCCTAATTTAATTGAATTCATTAGCAATTTGATTAAATCCCTTTCATCTACTTATTAATAAATCTAAGGATTTATTTAATAGGTTCATTTCAAAAGTCTCCTTTGATTAATTAATCCAAATTAATTAATCCTCCCCCCATTTAATTCATTTATTCTAATCCCCTAATTAATTAAAACAAATCAATTTATGAGTTGTTGAAATTAATTAGTCTTTTCCTATTATTTGAATTTTTAAATTCAAATTACCCACATGCCTCCTAACTTCTAACCATATAACCTAACCATCCCCCTATCCTAACCCATTTCACCTAACCTTGGGTTTAACTAACCCTATCCTATCTTGCACATCCTAACCTCCTTATCCTAACCTCCTATGGTGTGGATATTCTCCCCTTGAGACACATGGCACTTAGGCCACATGTCTCCTCCATGGGACACTTGCCCTCTCATGAGTAAGTCTCCTTGACACTTGTCACCATAGAAATGACAAGTGTCCCTCCCTCTAGCCTCTTCTCCAACCTCCTCCAATTTCACCCTTGATATCTTCAGACTCAATCTTGACCATTGATTCCTGCCACCTCACCCCCGGCCTTGAAAATCCTATAAATATCCCTCATTTTGGAGCACAAAGGATCCCATCACATATCAATTTAGGCATTGTTACTATAGGCATATCCATTATAAAATATCATTTGAGCATTGTTATTATAGGCAATTACATCTTAGATCTAGTTTAATTTGATCTTTTTCTAGCATAATTGTTGAATCATGTAGCTTAATCAATCTCTTTTCTAGCTTAATTGCATCATTATCATAGCTTAATCATGCATATCATTCTCTTAATTAGACTCTTGGATCAATCTAGCATAATCAATCTCATCTAGCTTGCATATCATCATATCATTTCAAATCCTTCATCTAGGTGTAGTCAAAGCTTCATTTCATCAAAACAACATGACTACTAATGTATCTATTTTGTAGGTTGCCTAAAGGAGAACTCAACCAAACTTTGTGTCTTCTTTAAGTTTTCTAGGAACATTTATTTTGCTAATGGTAAATGAACATCTTGTTTTCTATGTCTAAGAAGTTGTCTAAAAGGTAGGAGAGTATGCTCTTGTCCATTTGGATAATAAAAAATCTCGACACTTGAAGCGCTTCTATGTTTGAGATTTGATTACCTTAGCAGGCTAGTCACAGTGGGAAAAAGTAATCACCCTGTGAGAACAAACCAAGTGAGTACAACTAGACCTATGCTTTCCAACTCAGTCTAAAAAATAGGCCTCTCAGAATTAAAGTCTCAGAGGATGGGATTATTTGATTTTTCTCTTTCGAGATCTCTCATTTCATACATTTAGTAGGGCCTCATGGTCTCAATCACGCTTGCATGACTGCTTCTTGTTTTGGTTCCTTGTTGGGGCTATAGGCCTCAATTGTGCTTGTGCGACTACAAGGGGTAATTTCAAACGAAAACCCTTACTACGAACCTTAAGATAGAAGCTACCTGGTTCACCTCTGAAAGGGGGATAATCTTCGTGCAAGAGAGATAGTAACTCTCCCAAGACACTTGCCATATCGTACCCCCATTAGTGTTTGGAGTTGAATAATACGGCATTGAGAATCCATTGCATGAGACTCAGTGGCCATATTATGATTAGCTATTAGGTGTGTACCTAAGTTTACAAGCAAAGGTTTTCTTTCTCAACCAACTTCCTTAGGATTTAGCATGTTGTGCTTGAGGTCATTTATCATATCACGTGTTTGTTGTGTCTTCATCCTTGAAGCAAAAAAAATAGACATCTGAAAAACTAGAAAATAGAAGCAAAACATCAAACTTCATTGATAAAAAACCAGTCCAAATAAAATTTTTGTCTCTGCTCTATCCTCAGTCGTACAAGCTTTCTAGTTTGTCGTATGGGAAATCTAGTTTATTGTCTATTTTGGTGAGAATTGTCGTATGAGTCAGTTCATCTTTGTTATCTTTTGTCATTTGGGTTTGTGGTAAGTGTCGTATGAGTTTATGCCTTTGTCATGTGAGATTTCTAGTTTATTGTATTGACCTATCTAAATTGTCATCTGGGATTGTCTAAACCCTTGTACGAATTTCTGTCTCTATCAGTCGAGAGTTGTCTTCTTGCATGTCTTTTTTCGAATCTGTCATGTTTGCTTGGTCAATTTACAGTGAGCATAAACACCTGATATCTGTCATTTTGTGCTTACATTTTTTTCTTGGTTCACTTGGTCAAGTTATCTTCTATCAAATCAGATTCTTGAAATAGACACCTCAAGATTTTCAAGTATTCACCTTCAACAAGTTCAAGATCTAAACATCTCAAAGTGCATTATCACCCTCTTTGATAAATTGATCACTCAAAACATAGTTTCTTATCAAGATCTATCATCCTCTATCACAAAACTACAACGTTTGGTCAGGATAACCTTGTCCCACATCATAGGATATATCGTTCCTATTGGACTTGGTTTTATCAAAATCATCATCATTGCACTCCAAAACCAAAGATCGAAAAACTTGCAAACTTTTAAACACTTGAATTATCTTTTTCATGTCATATCACTCTATCATATCTACATTGACAGTTGATCACTTATTGAAATAAATTTTAGACAATCGAATCCTTCCACAATATACACGTGTATGCCCGCTTTAACTAGAGCGCATAGACGAAAGATTGTAGAAATGGAAATTGAAACATTTGAAATAACTGAAGATTATAGGAACATGGAACATGAAAATGAAATACAAGAAGAAGGGGAAATAACAGAACAACATCTCATAGAAATCAAACAAGATCCTAAATTAGATAAATTTATGGCAAAAATATTGGAGGGAGAAAAGGAAAAATACTTCCCAATGTTAACAAAATCTGGTGCTACACTCCACTGAGATTTTGATGTGAGAAAATTAGGAAAAAAGAGAAGTGACTCTTTCCATGATAATGAATGATATGAGGATATTTTTGGTCACAAAAATGACCATGCATCAATTCCTAATAACACAAGAACTAATGAGGAAACTTCCATTCCTAAAAAAGATGACGTAGAAATTCTCAACCATGTCAAATCTAATGAGGACACAAGAAAGAGCTGAGATGATACAAGAAGAGATCGAGATCATACTAGAACACACACTCATGGTTATACAAGAACAAATCATGTTGATAATCCTATCACAACTCTTACATAACAAATACAAATGCTGCAAACACAAATTCAAGATATGTAGAGAGGAACTGTTAGAAGATACTCGCTTCAAGAAATTTGTCCTTACCCATTCAACAAAAATCTAAACATGATACCATTCCTACAGGTTGTGAAACTCCTCGATATGATAAATATAATGGAAGCATTGATCACCAGGATCATATATGAGAATTTTGAGAGATGAGTATGGAGTTTGCACATGAAGATACCTACCCGATGAGATTATTTCCAAAGAGCTTAAGTGGACAAGCTATGGAATGGCTCTCCAAACTTCCACCTCGAATTAGATCATTCTTAGAATTGGTGGATAAGTTTGTTTCACAATACTCTTACAACATACAACATGAAGTCACAATTCTAGACCTATGTAATGCTAAACAAAAGAGTGGAGAACCTTTCATGGCATTTCTACAGAGATGGAAGCAGTTAGCTTCATGATATCCTCGTATGATGCCTGAATACAAGAAAATGGACATATTCATCGACAACCTAAATGATCAAATGAGTTATCATCTAAAAATGCAACGCCATAAAAGTTTTGGAAAGATGATTGATTATGGAATCAAAATGGAAGAAGCTATGGTAAAGAAGGGTGAGTTGAAGATATACAAAGAAGGAGTTAATCCTCCTAACAACAATGTTAGCAACAATACAAATGATAAGCCTAAATTTTGGAAAATCAAAATGTCATCAATGATGGAATAGTGGATAACAACAATGTTGTCATGCCCAAAATTTAGGGCAAAACACAACCAAATTTTTATTTTTTTTAAAGACACTAAATTACTATCATGACAAACACGGTAACTCAAATTTATCAAGTGGAACAATTAATTTTTATTTTTTTTTATTTTTTTATAAGGGTAATATTAATTTCACTCAAAAGTATCTTTCTTTTCAGTTGCGTTTATTAGTTCATCATTAGATCTATCTCTACTAAGTAGACATTAATAAAATTATTGGGTCCAATACCAATTATTTAATAAAAATCAAGTTCCCGTCCTCCCGTTAATACATCCTTTCTTAATGTTTTAACTAAAATGTGGACTACTAAATATATTAGTTTATTATCTCATCAAACTTCGTCAATAGATGGATTAAATCAAAATTCTCAAAAAATAAATGATGAGGACATAAATAACCTCCAATAATCATTAATTGCTTCTAGGAACTAAATGAATTAGTCCTTGCACTTAGATTAATAATACCTCATTATTTTATTTATCATCTAATTGAAGTGTGGTTAAACTATTTTGACCACCGGTCAATTAAATTCCATAACAAAAAATTCTCCTATAAAATTTAGCATGGAGTTGCCTAGATTTAGGTGGCTAAATAATCAAATATAGGCGAAGTAACGTATAATGTTATTATAAGTTCTGAAGCAATCGATCCCCATAATAAACTTTCAATTTATAAACATGTTTCCTATAATCAATTATAAAAGATGAAAGTATAAGTAGGAAATTAATCTATGGATAGGTTAATATATTTATATAATTAACTATATATATATATATATTGATAAATATATATATATATAATCATATATATAAATATATAAATATCTAAGTCTTTCATTAGTTTAAAGAGAATATTTAAAAAACATGGGGGTAATTATTATTTTCTAATTAACCTTACTAATACCAAGCTCATACAACCTAATTAAATCCTTATAAAAATGAACACTACCCTCCACTCCATTTTACTACCAAATTATTTTATTGCCCTAACCCTAATTTCGGGCTAGGGCATAACTATTACTATTTTATTTATATTATTTTTTTTTGTGTGTTGAGGATGTTGTGTGTGCATGTTTTGTTGCAGGGCCGAACATGGAGTGGCGGCTGTGGAAGCCCTCTGTGAAAGGAAGGAGGAGCGAAGGGGGCAAGTGAAGGAGGGAGCGAAGGGTGCCGACAGCTACACCCGAACACCACCGGAAGCCCCAAAGGGGAACCCCGACCGCCCACTGTGGCTTCCCTCAGTGGTGGCCAACGTGTCGTCCACTGTGGGGCACAACATTGGCGGCCCGAGCCGCTGCCGGCCCACTGTGTATACTCATAGTGGGTTCGGCTCCCCTCCCCGAAACCCTATGGAACAACTCTTTTTTTTTCTTTTTTTTCTTTTTTTATATATAATATAAGATATATATATATATATATATATATATACGTATATTTATATTTATATGAATATATCTATTTAAATATATTAAATATATAAGTATATCTGTTTATATAAACATATATGTGCATATATATTTATATATATAGTTATATTGCCTAATCAAATGTAGTTTAAATATAATCATAAGTATATATTTTATACATTCAATGAACAAGGACACTTAGAGTTAACATTCCTATGTATTTGAAAAATATATATATAGTTTTTTTGTTTATATTTTTTTTCTTACAAATATTTAGCTAATAGAATTTAATAGCTTAACCAGCAGTTGTATAAATACGTTATTATTTGTAATACATAGATCCTTTAACTTTGATTTACTTTTGCAACAAAAGAAAATAACAGGATTAAATAACCTTTAAACATCAACTATAGAACTAAGAATTTATTTAAATCAAATATCTAATTACTCCAGATTTCTATTTATGCAACTAAGTCAATTCTAGAATTCGATAAAATTAACAGCAACCTAATAAATCCATAATTTATTAAATTAAATCCATAGAAGTAATTATAACTACTTTAGGTTTTATTTCTGCAATTATATATATGATTTTATTTCCTGCATCTATATTTATCTGGAATCCTTAAACTTAAATCATGAAATTTGAAATTTGAACTGCAATTTTTATTTATTTTTATCCACAACAACATGCAAACAACTATTAATCCCTTTCTTTATTTCCTGGATTTATTTCACATACATAAAAGGGTAAAATAAATTTAGTTGCTTTCCCACATTATTAATATACTCAACAATAACTAAATTCAGAAAACAAACTTTAGGAAACTGTTCTAGAATTATTCTTTTCATCTTTTGCAATATAACAAATAACTATTACATTTCTAGGAATTACTTTAAAAGACACTATAGTCATTTTACAAATAGGTCACTCAACTATTATAATGAGGACAAAATAGCAACATATTTCCAAATGGATTCTGCAACAAATAACTTCATCGAGTTTTACACTTGTTCCTAATCTCCTTCTTCCAACAACCTACAATTAAGATCAAAGATATGACCATGGAGTGCTCACATCCCAGCATAGGCTAACTGGTAGCCACCCCCAAGCTCAGAGAACCAAGCCCTAGACAAGTAACAAACATGCAAACACAAAGACAGAATACACACAAACTCAAAACACACTCCCAAACCCGGGCTACACTGCACCACACATTGGTGCTATCTTTTCAAGGGTGGTAGTGGACCAAGTACCTTGAGCAGACTGAAAGTATGGCAAAAACAAATAGCCACCTCATGGCAAACCACAACATATAGCCACCTCATGGCAAACCAAATACAACAAGTATAACAAAATCAACCCTTTATTCCTTATGCCCCCCAAGGCATTCATGCCTTAATTCCCTCCTTATGACCCCCAATGCATAAACAAGCCATGTAGCAAGGGTCACATAAAATCCCTTGTGATTGCTCTCATAACGAGAGTCTCTCACTCGAGGGCTGTCACTTCTACAACCCACAAGATCCTCCTCTCTCCCAAGAGTAGGAGATCTTGATTACTCCCAAACACACATACAAAATATAAAACAAAATACCAAATAAATTTCCAAGAGAACATGCACGAAAACAAATCTTTTTCACAAACATTACTTACAACCACATGCAATAAGAAATCCATTATATGATGAATATGACTAACCTTAATCTGCCCAAAGGTAGGTTATTTTTGTTGAGGATAAGTAGTGCAATTCCATGATTCTTCCCTTTCAACCCTTAGCTAAAATTCTCTAACCAAAATTCCATCTCTTTCTTTACAAAATACTTTTTGTCTCCAAAAATGGAGAGTGGGTGATTACCCTCAAATTTTCCAATTATTGCTTAAGAAGCTCATTCTCTTAGTTCTCACAAGTTTCTAAAAACTAAAGAGGAAGGTAAGTCAGAATGGGAAAGAGAACTCTCATTCCGAAAAGGAAAGTTTACAACTAGGTTCAATCTTCTAATTTCAATTTCCGTACAACTCAGAAAAGTCAAATTTTAGGGTGTCTAAAAGGTCACTTAGGAGTAGAAAGTTGCCTAAAATTACCCCTAACCCTTAGGTATACCTTATGGGCTTTAGGAAACCCTATTAAACTACCCCTAGGTGTCCATTTAACCCCTTTTAAACCCCTCTGAAGTTAATTTTCGGGTCAAACTTAAGTTGACCATCCCAAAGATTCTTTAACCAAGGCATTTATGGAAATCACATAACATTAATTGAAAAACTATAGTTAAACAATCCCCACAAAGAGACAATTTTAAAAATTCAAACATAAATCCACACATGTCAAGTGACACAAAGAAAATACTTTTACAAATTCATACATGAAATCATGTCTCTTGTGGATTTTACATAAATCAATTAAATGACACTTAACACACATGCATCATTTACGGTTACGAATAAAATACAACACAACGGGGTGTTGTCTCTCCAAATAGACAAACCCTAGTTTTATGAACAAAGGTCTAGGTTTGGTTCTCCTTAATATTTCCATGGTCACATGGATAATTCCTGCGCAACTCAATTTACACATTAGTACTTCCAAATAATCTCATATAATATATAACACATGAATAATAATGCACTACAAACACTCTGCATAAAATATATATTTATCAATCAATACATCTTTCATCCAAATAACTCCACATGACCATTATCATCATTCACATAATTTTGATCCATTCATTAAAACATGCATTCCTATTTCCATCATCATAGTAAAGTCCTGCAAATCCAATAATGACATACCTCTTCTCAAATTTATCCTATTCTAGGATCATATAGGGTTCTGTATCTATAAAGCATATAAATGAAGCATCCACATTCATCATTGTTACCCAATCACAGAATCATATAAATCCTACATCCTGACATAGCTGACATATGTTAAATCAAAATTATCTAATAAATGGATCTTTTAGGATTTCAATTTCTTAACACATCAATATGTACACCACAAGGCACAATAACTCTATAACTTGGTTCAATACCTTTCTCACAAATCTATCTATCTAACACAGTTCCTTTTCTATTGAATTATAAAGCATTTATTAATAGGGTCAAACATGGTCAACTAAGTTAATCAAAGCTGTGTTTGGGGAAGGCCTTACATCCTCCTCCCCTAGAGTTTGACTTACTCCTGGAAGTCGCATAAGTATAATTTACTAAGTAGGGATATAACATTTCCCATTACTTTCAAAATGTTACTTAAATTCTTATCTTGCCAACTCGAAGGATGAAATACCAAAATCAATCTTATTATTGTAATTAACTTACTGTCATCACAAGGTTAAATTCTTAGTATTTTTTTATTACATTTCCCCTCAATTTCTTAGGTAGGTGTTTACAAAGTTCTATCTTTCAACAACTTACATTATTGCACCCTCCAAATCATAATCAAGGTTACACATATAGAATTTTCTAGGAATTCTACTTCATTTAGGATTTGTTTAAAAGCATGTTAATCCTACTATATTCTCGTCCATGCAGGTTAATAAAGAAAATCGACATCACACTTAACCACAATGAATCTACTTATTCTACATTTGAGGCACCTCATTAGGGTGTTAATATAATATTTGCTAAACTGTCCTAGGTGCATAATCTCTTCCAACTTTCTTAGGCGACTAGGCAAAATCAAATTTAGGTTCTTCAATTCTGCCCTTCTTTAGGGTAGTTTCCTACCACTAGGGATTAAATTTTTTTTTTTTTTTTGTTAGGCTCCAAGGTTTAAGTTTTATAGGGAGCATCATTCGCCACTTCCAAACTTTAAGTTACGCAACAATCCCATTCCAAGGGAGTGATGGAAGTTATTAAAATTTATTTTAGATATCATCCACACGATCATCTCCATACCCATGCCAAATTTACCAGTTGACAATCATTACTTTCGCAATTCATTAGGTCTAGGTCACACTATTGTTATAAATTTTCTCTTTTAGATTACTCACAATTAATTTTAATTAGGAGGATATTCCTTCCTTTATCTTAATTTGATAAAACACATTCTTTGTTAATTATTGTGCCTAATTTCACTCCTTGTGGTATTCTCCCTTGACACACTATCAGTGGTTCAACGAACATGTTAGACATTTACACAAATCACATCACTAGGGCTAGTTATATCAACCATCAAAATGACCACTTGACACTTTACAAGATCAAAATAAAAGTTACTTCTGCCAAGTCCAATAAAAAGAAGAAAAATGCTGGCAATTAAAATAAATATATTAAAACTAGAAACATGGCAAGTGCCATAGCTCAAATAAAAAGAAACATAAATTTAGTGGTCCTTTCATCAAAAAAAGTAATAAATAAACAGAAAGTACTAGCCCCTAGATCACAAAATGCTTATTCAAGGAAAAAAAAAAAAAATGTTGAATCAAACTTGAAACAAGATGACCGTACTGGTCATACCCTAGGGAGTAACCGCAACACATCACCCAGGATCACATGTCCTGATTGTGTTAGGAAGTGATTATTAGACTTTTGAGATTCTTAGATTATCTGCATTCCTTTATTATTTACGACATATCCTATATACATGGGATTGCAATTGTTTAATAGATCATGTTTCATTTAAACCTTCACGTGATAGCTATCGCAAGCCACACATTTCTAACATAATCCTTTATCTATTTAGGGTAATTAATGTCCATCATTATATTCTAACAGGTAATTGCACTAACCTCCACCATTCTTCGTCCCTTCCTCTTAGGCTTCCATTAATTATCTTAACATGCTAAACCTTGATTCAATGCTACATGGTAGCTCAAACATCAACCTTTTTATGTCTTTCACACACGGTTGGTAGTTTGGTACAAAATTGACACTTGTTTACTTAGAACCACTTAGGATTTGAATAATATAATCATATAATTTTATTAGGGACATCATTTGTTTTCTTAGCACCTTAAGCTAGCTCCTTAAACTTTTACCTCTAACATTCACTTGCCTTCATTAGTTAGGAGCTTGTTGCCAAATTTCTAATACTTATGGTTAAGAGCCATTTGGGGTGGATTCATTGTCAAGTAAGGTCGATAATGGTTGACAACAATTTCTACCCACACCTTTTAGGACAAAATTCAAACAACTCGGAGAGTGAACTTATTCTCTCCTATATTACTTATGAAATTATAAAACCAAGGGGGTGTGCACTCGAAAGTGACCAACACCCATCCTTTTAATTAAAATTTAGTAAAAGGAAAGTTATCTCATTCCATATTACTTATTTATATTTACTTACTAGCCAACTTCGGCCTATCACAACCTTCGATCTCTTCAATCTAAATCAACCATCTTACCATCCTAATATCCAGTTACCCAATTACGGTATAACATAAGGATGTCCAATAATTACTAATGTCTTAAGACTACCAAAATTTCCAAGTTCTCCCATAGCTAGCTACCTAGTTCGGCTCCTTATCATTGTTCCCATAAAAGATTATATACTACCAACTGATCTTTAATTAAAACTTTGGTATTAAAATACTGCTATGCTATCTCTCCATAAGCCATTTCCATCCGCATGTTGCTTCATCCATACTTAATGTTTTCGCATACTTTCACACTTGAGTGCCAAAATTTGCAAAGCTTCTTTGATTGTACCTAGTAGTTAAATTGTGTTACATACTGTCTTGTACCTAGCGACTAACAATGATTGGGTTGCACTTTCCTTCTTAGTTTCTGAACGACATCTAGTTACACATTTCTAGATTATAGGATCCTAATACTTTTACACTCCTTGCACTTATTTTTTTGTAGGATTCCTAAATCAACTCTACTCTCTCTTCTATTATTTACTTTCTTCAAGATTATCTTCTCATAAAGGAACTAGTTTGAGGTTTTACTTGCTTGTTTTTCCCAATTATGTAACCACGGATGAACTTAGGGTTTTATTGTAAATACGTGTCTTTACCCAAGAAGTTCATGCCTTCTTTGTCCTTATTTAACTCACCTAAAGTATTACTAGGGTTTTCTGATCAAGGTAATTTCCATTCATCATTTGAGTTCCTATCTGCAGGGTTATCCAGCTCTAACTCCACTATTTTGCTAAAAACATTTCTAACAAATGCTCTTAATAAGAAATTTATCATGATTACTTTCTTAAGGTACCTTGTCATTTGGATAGGTTATTGCTTTTATCTGAGATTTTCAAGAGTTCCCTTTTAACTCTCCTTTATTTATGTCTCCAATGGCGGCCTTGATCTTTTTAACCATCATAATTTCACATAGCTTAAAACTTAACTTGAATTGTCTCGTTCTTATTTATCTTGTTTATGGTGCCTTCATCCAAGGTCTAATTATCTCGCTTGATTTTCCATGTCAAGAACAAATCTCGATGGATGGCATTCCTTTAATTTACCATTTGAGGTATTTTATTGAAGAATTAACTCCTCATATTGATCTGATTAGGGAAATCATTGCGTTTAGGTTCAAATTGAATGGTAACCTCTTACGTACTAAAGAACTAAATTCCGTTAATAACACCGAAATTACTTCATATGAACAAATAGTTGAATATTTTGCAGCCTTTGGGGTTTTATTATGCCATAAACCATATGACTAATAATTTCAAATTTCAGGGCTTTTAGTGCCCCTTGGAACCCCTTGAACTGATATTTGTTGATCTATTTATGTTTCACTTTGTTATATCACAAGTTTCCACCTAGGTGTTATACTTCAAGCCATAGTTTGGTTTTCAACTAAGTTATGAATGTAGCCCATGTTCACCAGTGTATGAACCTAGGGCTCTGATACCAAAATGTCATGCCCAAAATTTAGGGCAAAACACAACCAAATTTTTTTTTTTTCAAAGACACTAAATTACTATCATGACAAACACGGTAACTCAACTTTATCAAGTGGAATGATTATATATATATATTTTTATTTTTTTTATAAGGGTAATATTAATTTCACTCAAAAGTATCTTTCTTTTCAGTTGCGTTTATTAGTTCATCATTAGATCTATCTCTACTAAGTAGACATTAATAAAATTATTGGGTCTGATACCAATTGTTTAATAAAAATCAAGTTCTCGTCCTCCTGTTAATACATCCTTTCTTAATGTTTTAATTAAAATGTGGACTACTAAATATATTAGTTTATTATCTCATCAAACTTCGTCAATAGATGGATTAAATCAAAATTCTCCAAAAATAACTGAAGAGGACATAAATAACCTCCAATAATCATTAATTGCTTCTAGGAACTAAATGAATTAGTCCTTGCACTTAGATTAATAATACCTCATTATTTTATTTATCATCTAATTGAAGTGTGGTTAAACTATTTTGACCACTAGTCAATTAAATTCCATAACAAAAAATTCTCCTATAAAATTTAGCATGGAGTTGCCTAGATTTAGGTGGCTAAATAATCACATATAGGCGAAGTAACGTATAATGTTATTGTAAGTTCTGAAGCAATCAATCCCCATAATAAACTTTCAATTTATAAACATGTTTCCTATAATCAATTATAAAAGATGAGAGTATAAGTAAGAAATTAATCTATGAATAGGTTAATATATTTATATAATTAACTATATATATATATATTGATATATATATATAATCATATATATAAATATATAAATATCTAAGTCTCTTCATTAGTTTAAAGAGAATATTTAAAAAACATGGGGGTAATTATTATTTTCTAATTAACATTACTAATACCAAGCTCATACAACCGAATTAAATCCTTATAAAAATGAACCCTACCCTCCACTCCATTTTACTACCAAATTATTTTATTGCCCTAACCCTAATTTCAGGCTAGGGCATAACTATTACTATTTTATTTTATTTTATTTTATTTTTGTGTTGAGGATGCTGTGTGTGCATGTTTTGTTGCAGGGCTGAACATGGAGCGGCGGCTGTGGAAGTCCTCTGCGAAAGGAAGGAGGAGTGAAGGGGGGAAGCGAAGGAGGGAGCGGAGGGCACCGTCGGCTCCACCCGAACGCCACCGGAAGCCCCAAAGGGGAACCCTGACCGCCCACTGTGGCTTCCCTCAGTGGTGGCCAACGTGTCGTCCACTGTGGGGCACCACAGTGGTAGCCCAAGCCGCCGCCGCCCCACTGTGTATACTCACAGTGGGTTCGGCTCCCCTCCCCGAAACCCTATGGAACAACTCTTTTTTTTTCTTTTTTCTTTTTATATATAATATAAGATATATATATATATATATTTATATGAATATATCTATTTAAATATATTAAATATATAAGTATATCTATTTATATAAACATATATATGCATATATATTTATATATATAGTTATATTGCCTAATGAAATGTAGTTTAAATATAATCATAAGTATATATTTTATACATTCAATGAACAAGGACACTTAGAGTTAACATTCCTATGTATTTGAAAAATATATATATATATATTTTTTGTTTATATTTTTTTTCTTACAAATATTTAGCTAACATAATTTAATAGCTTAACCAGCAGTTCTATAAATACGTTATTATTTGTAATAGATAGATCCTTTAACTTTGATTTACTTCTGCAACAAAAGTAAATAACAGGATTAAATAACCTTTAAACATCAACTATTGAACTATGAATTTATTTAAATCAAATATCTAATTACTCCAGATTTCTATTTCTGCAACTAAGTAAATTCCAGCAATCGATAAAATTAACAGCAACCTAATAAATCCAGAATTTATTAAATTAAATCCATAGAAGTAATTATAACTACTTTAGGTTTTATTTCTGCAATTATATATATGATTTTATTTCCTGCATCTATATTTATCTGGAATCCTTAAACTTAAATCAAGAAATTTGAAATTTAAACTGCAATTTTTATTTATTTTTATTTATTTTAATCCACAACAACATGTAAACAACTATTAATCCCTTTCTTTATTTCCTGGATTTATTTCACATTAATAAAAGGGTAAAATAAATTTAGTTGCTTTCCCACATTATTAATATACTCAACAATAATTAAATTCAGAAAACAAACTTTAGGAAACTGTTCCAGAATTATTCTTTTCATCTTTTGCAATATAACAAATAACTATTACATTTCTAGGAATTACTTTAAAAGACACTATAGTCATTTTACAAATAGGTCACTCAACTATTATAATGAGGACAAAATAGCAACATATTTCCAAATGGATTCTGCAACAAATAACTTCATTGAGTTTTACACTCATTCCTAATCTCTTTCTTCCAACAACCTGCAATTAATATCAAAGATATGACCATGGAGTGCTCACCTCCCAGCCTAGGCTAACTGGTAGCCACCCCCGAGCTCGGAGAACCAAGCCCTAGATAGGTAACAAATATGCAAACACAAAGACAGAATACACACAAACTCAAAACACACTCCCAAACCCGGGCTACACTGCACCACACATTGGTGTTGTCTTTTCAAGGGTGGTAGTGGACCAAGTACCCTAAGGAGACTGCAAGTATGGCAAAAACAAATAGCCACCTCATGGAAAACTACAGCATATAGCCACCTCATGGCAAATCAAATACAACAAGTATAACAAAATCAACCCTTTATTCCTTATGCCCCCCAAGGCATTCATGCCTTATTTCCCTCCTTATGACCCCCAATGCATAAACAAGCCATGCAGGAAGGGTCACATAAAATCCCTTGTGATCGCTCTCATAATGAGCGTCTCTCACTCAAGGGTTGTCACTTCTACCACCCACAAGATCCTCCTCTCTCCCAAGAGTAGGAGATCTTGATTACTCCCAAACACACATACAAAGTATAAAACAAAATACCAAATAAATTTCCAAGAGAACATGCACGAAAACAAATCTTTTTCACAAACATTACTTACAAACATATGCAATAAGAAATCCATTATATGATGAATATGACCAACCTTAATCTTCCCAAAGGTAGGTTAGTTTTGTTGAGGATGAGTAGCCCAATTCCACGGTTCTTCCCTTTCAACCTTTAGCTAAAATTCTCCAACCAAAATTCCATCTCTTTCTTTACAAAATACTTTTTGTCTCCAAAAATGGAGAGTGGGTGATTTCCCTCAAATTTTCCAATTCTTGCTTAAGAAGCTCATTCTCTCAGTTCTCACAAGTTTCTAAAAACTAAAGAGGAAGGTAAGTCAGAATGGGAAAGAGAACTCTCATTCCGAAAAGGAAAGTTTACAACTAGGTTCAATCTTCTAATTTCAATTTTCGCACAACTCAGAAAAGTCAAATTTTAGGGTGTCTAAAAGGTCACTTAGGAGTAGAAAGTTGCCTAAAATTACCCCTAACCCTTAGGTATACCTTTTGGGCTTTAGGAAACCCTATTAGACTACCCCTAGGTGTCCATTTAACCCCTTTTAAACCCCTCTGAAGTTAATTTTCGGCTCAAACTTAAGTTGACCATCCCAAAGATTCTTTACCCAAGGCATCTAAGGAAATCACATCACATTAATTGAAAAGCTATAGTTAAACAATTCCCACCAAGAGACAATTTTAAAAATTCAAACATAAATCCACACATGTCAAGTGACACAAAGAAAATACTTTTACAAATTCATACATGAAATCGTGTCTCTTGTGGATTTTACATAAATCAATTAAACAACACTTAACACACATGCATCATTCATGGTTATGAATAAAATACAACACAACGAGGTGTTGTCTCTCCAAATAGACAAACCCTGGTTTTACGAACATACAAAGGTCTAGGTTTGGTTCTCCATAATATATCCATGGTCACATGGATAATTCCTGCGCAACTCAATTTACACATTAGTATTTCCAAATAATCTCATATAATATATAACACATGAATAATAATGCACTACAAACACTCTGCATACAATATATATTTATCAATCAATACATCTTTCATCCAAATAACTCCACATGACCATTATCATCATTCACATAATTTTGATCCATTCATTAAGACATGCATTCCTATTTCCATCATCATGGTAAAGTCCTGCAAATCCAATAATGACATACCTCTTTTCAAATTTATCCTATTCTAGGATCATATAGGGTTCTGTATCTATAAAGCATATAAATGAAGCATCCACATTCATCATTTTTACCCAATCACAGAATCATATAAATCCTACATCCCGACATAGCTGACATACGTTAAATCAAAATTATCCAATAAATGGATCTTTTAGGATTTCAATTTCTTAACACATCAATATGTACACCACAAGGCACAATAACTCTATAACTTGGTTCAATACCTTTCTCACAAATCTATCTGTCTAACACAGTTCCTTTTCTATTGAATTATAAAGCATTTATTAATAGGGTCAAACATGGTCAACTAAGTTAATCAAAGTTGTGTTTGGGGAAGACCTTACATCCTCCTCCCCTAGAGTTCGACTTACTCCTGGAAGTCGCATAAGTATAATTTACTAAGTAGGGATATAACATTTCCCATTACTTTCAAAATGTTACTTAAATTCTTATCTTGCCTACTCGAAGGATGAAATACCAAAATCAATCTTATTATTGTAATTAACTTACTGTCTTCACAAGGTTAAATTCTTAGTATTTTTTTATTACATTTCCCCTCAATTTCTTAGGTAGGTGTTTACAAAGTTCTATCTTTCAACAACTTACATTATTGCACCCTCCAAATCATAATCAAGGTTACACATATAGAATTTTCTAGGAATTCTACTTCATTTAGGATTTGTTTAAAGGCATGTTTATCCTATTGTATTCTCGTCTATGCAGGTTACTAAAGAAAATCGACATCACACTTAACCACAATGAATCTACTTATTCTACATTCGAGGCACCTCATTAGGGTGTTAATATAATATTTGCTAAACTGTCCTAGGTGCATAATCTCTTCCAACTTTCTTAGGTGACCAGGCAAAATCAAATTTAGGTTGTTCAATTCTGCCCTTCTTTAGAGTAGTTTCCTAGCACTAGGGATGAAAATGTTTTGTTTTTTTTGTTAGGCTCCAAGGTTTAAGTTTTATAGGGAGCATCATTCACCACTTCCAAACTTTAAGGTACGCAACAATCCCATTCCAAGCGAGTGATTGAAGTTATTAAAACTTATTTTAGATATCATCCATGCGATCATCTCCATACCCATGCCAAATTTACCAGTCGACAATCATTACTTTCGCAATTAATTAGGTCTAGGTCACACTATTGTGAAAATTTTTCTCTTTTAGATTACTCACAATTAATTTTAATTAGGAGGATATTCCCTCCTTCATCTTAATTTGATAAAACACATTCTTTGTTAATTCTTGTGCCTAATTTCACTCCTTGCGGTATTCTCCCTTGACACACTATCAGTGGTTCAACGAACATGATAGACATTTACACAAATCACATCACTAGGGCTTGTTATATCAACCATCAAAATTACCACTTGACACTTTACAAGATCAAAATAAAAGTTACTTCTGCCAAGTCCAATAAAAAGAAGAAAAATGTTGGCAATTAAAATAAATATATTAAAACTAGAAACATGGCAAGTGCCATAGCTTAAATAAAAAGAAACATAAATTTAGTGATCCTTTCATAAAAAAAAATAATAAATAAATAGAAAGTACTAGCCCCTAGATCAAAAAATGCTTATTCAAGGAAAAAAATAAAAAATAATGTCGAATCAAACTCGAAACAAGATGACCGTACTGGTCATACCCTAGGGAGTAACCACAACACATCACCCAGGATCACACGTCCTGAGTGTGTTAGGAAGTGATTATTAGACTCTTGAGATTCTTAGATTATCTACATTCCTTTATTATTTACGACATATCCTATATACATGGGATTGCAATTGTTTAATAGATCATGTTTCATTTAAACCTTCACATGATAGCTATCGCAAGCCACACCTTTCTGACATAATCCTTTATCTATTTAGGGTAATTAACGTCCATCATTATATTCTAAAAGGTAATTGCACTAGCCTCCACCATTCTTCGTCCATTCCTCTTAGGCTTCCATTAATTATCTTAACATGCTAAACCTTGATTCCATGCTACGTGGTAGCTCAAACGTCAACCTTTTTATGTCTTTCACACATAGTTGGTAGTTTGGTACAAAATTGACACTTGTTTACTTAGAACCACTTAGGATTTGAATAATATAATCATATAATTTTATTAGGGACATCATTTGTTTTCTTAGCACCTTATGCTAGCTCCTTAAACTTTTACCTCTAACATTCACTTGCCTTCATTAGTTAGGAGCTTGTTGCCAAATTTCTAATACTTATGGTTAAGTGCCATTTGGGGTGGACTCATTGTCAAGTAAGGTCGATAATGGTTGACAACAATTTCTACCCACACCTTTTAGGACAAAATTCAAACAACTCGGAGAGTGAACTTATTCTCTCCTATTTTACTTATGCAATTATAAAACCAAGGGGGTGTGCACTTGAAAGTGACCAACACCCAGCCTTTTAATTAAAATTTAGTAAAAGGAAAGTTATCTCATTCCATATTACTTATTTATATTTACTTACTAGCCAACTTCGGCCTATCACAACCTTCAATCTCTTCAATCTAAATCAACCATCTTACCATCCTAATATCCAGTTACCCAATTACGGTATAAGGATGTCCAATAATTACTAATGTCTTAAGACTCCCAAAATTTCCAAGTTCTCCCATAGCTAGCCACCTAGTTTGGCTCATTATCATTGTTCCCATAAAAGATTATATACTACCAACTGATCTTTCATTAAAACTTTGGTATTAAAATATTGCTATGCTATCTCTCCATAAGCCATTTCCATCCGCATGTTGCTTCATCCATACTTAATGTTTTCGCATACTTTCACACTTGAGTTCCAAAATTTGCAAAGCTTCTTCGATTGTGCCTAGTAGTTAAATTGTGTTACATACTGTCTTGTACCTAGCAACAAAGCATGATTGGGTTGCACTTTCTTTCTTAGTTTCTGAACGACATCTAGTCATTTTTCCAGCTTGTACCACTAACATGTCATCCACTGCAAAACAATATATTCTAGTGGATCAATTACAAAAAATGCCCGCACAAATATTCATCTTAGAACTTTTAAATCTTTCACCTACACACAAAGAAATTCTTGAAAGAGCATTAGTAGATACAATAGTGTCTAAAGATCTTGATATAGATCAATTCCAAACCATGGTGGGACATCTCCCAACCCCTCACTGCTTATCATTCACCAAAGAAGATGACATGTCCTTGCAACATCCCCATAATGATCCCTTGCATATCAAAATCCTCATTCATAAGACGCGAGTTAAACATGTCCTAATAGATGGGGGAGTTGGCTTAAACATTTTCTCATTGAGTCTTGTCTGTGCTCTAGGTTATTCAGAAGATGTAGTTGATCCCTGGAAAAAGATCACCATCAAAGCATATGATGAAGAAGAGTGTTCCTCTAAAGGAATTGTGATATTACCCATCTGAGTGGGACCTTTGTAGAAAGACACACCATGCCAATTTCTAGACTTGGACTTATCATACAACATACTCTTGGGAAGACCCTGGATACATGACATACAAGATGTTCCATCAACATATCATCAGTGCCTAAAAATTCCCTATAATGGGCAGGAAATCACGATCTCAGCAGACTCAAATCCATTTTAGTACTGTAGTAATCTTAAATCAGCTCAAGAGGTCATTGTTCCTCATAATAGGGAGGCATTGTCTTTGAACACATAATCCAAAGAAAAATTATTTGCCTCAATTTTGTCAAGTATGGAAAAACTAATGCAACTAAGAGATCGAGGGAATGGAGAATATTCAATATCACAACTACCACTTTCTCCTAAGTCCTATGAAAAACCATCAAACTCTAAACAACAACCAATTGTAAAACATCTTCCAATATTTCATGGAGAATTTGTTAGTTCTGAGACCTTATCAGAGGAAACAAAAGACAAAGATGTGCTACAGTGGCTATACAAGGATGAAGAAGTCCAACAAAAGATCAACAATGTTAGAATACCAACTAAAAAATATGGAAAAGGATTTAACATCCTTCAAAAAATGAGATACACTGGAATAGGTCCTATAGGAAAAAGAAAAGAAGGTATCTCAGAACCTATCCAACCTCATACTCAGTAGGCTACAAACAATGGAGGCTTAGGGTATGGACAAATTACTTTACCAGAAGACACATCTTCTAGCCAACAACAAGAGGAATATGAAAACAGACAAGAACAACATGCAATTGAAAGGGAATAAGCATTTGCCAAGCAACAAGCACAAGAAAACATGAAATGGCAAAATAAGCAAGCTTCAAATCAACAGAAAATACAAACTAACGACACCTCTCAAGCAACATTAACTCTCAATCAAAACAAGCAAGACCTTAGTAGTAGTCAAGGAGAGCTCATAGCAAGGTTGAAAGAACTTAATCTTAGTCTAGAAGAAGCTAAATATGAAAGAAGAAAAGATAAAGCAAGAAAAGCAGAAGAAACAAATAAAACACTATATGAACAAATTTGTAGATTGCAAGCCACAAGTGAGATAAATTTTAATGAATGGGAATGGGATTCCTATCACTCTAAAGAAAATTGATTTGAAGAAGATGTAGGAGTCGATGTAGTTCACACATATGTAGGACGCACCTTAGGAACTAGCCCAATTGAATTAGAATCACATTCGGCTGACTTGGACTTAATCATGGATGATCAAGAGCTCCTCGTGTGAGGTCATTCTGATGAGAGTACCATTCTAGACATTGATATACATATCAAAAACTTTGACATCTCTATCATGACCCTTGATACCCTCAAAACATCTCAACCTGTTGACCCCTTACCTCTAATCCACCCCGAACTTATTGATTGGGAAAATGAAAGACATGCTACCATTGATACCTTTCCTAATGACCATGCCATATCTATATAACTTAATGCAATCAAACCCGCAACAAATTTCATGAGGAGTTTCAACAATGCATCTTCCAGTCAAGTGGGTGCCAAATCTCCTAGTCGCAAAAGTGAAAATAAAGAAAACAATATAAGGTCTAATGTTGAAAACCATTTCTTGGAAACATTAGATCAGGAAAAAGTAAAAAGAAAGGATGCATCTAATGGTGAAAACCTCCTCAAGGTGCCAGATGATGGGAGATTTGACACTTTACCTGCGCACTATCAAGAAAGGTCATCCATTTTGATTGAACCAACAGAGGCAGTTAACACTGGCACAATAGAGAAACCAAAGATTCTACCTCCACCAATTTCTCTGTCAGAACAAGAAATACAACAATATATGGAATTCTTCAAATGATGGCAAATCAATTTCGCCTGGTCATATGCAAACATGCCAGGGTTGGATCCGGAGCTTATTTTGCATCACTTAAATGTTAGTCCCAGAGCCAAACTAGTCAAACAGAAATTAAGGAAGATGCATCCTCATATTGCTCTTCTAGTCAAAGCAGAACTAAAGAAATTACTGGACATCAGATTCATCACACCTATCACATATCCTCAATGGGTATCCAATATCGTTCCTATGTCCAAACTAGATAAAAGTATCAAAAAATGCACAGACTTCAGAGATCTTAATAATGCATGTCCAAAGGATGACTTTCCTTTTCCTAACATTGACATCATTGTGGATTTAACTACTGGACACTCCATGTTTTCCCTAATGGATGGTTTCTCTGGATACAATTATATTAAAATAGCACCTGAAGATCAAGAAAAGACAACTTTCACATGTCCATGGGGTACTTTTTGCTGGAACGTATACCTTTTGGACTAAAGAACATAGGTGCTACATATCAGAGAGTGATGACAATGATATTCCATGACATGATGCATACATTCATGGAAGATTATGTGGATGACATATTGGCCAAGTCATACAACAAAGAAGATTGTATACGAATACTAGAACATATCTTTGACAAGTTAGAACAGTATAAGCTACGACTCAATCTGAAGAAATGTGCCTTTGGTGTCACTTCAGGCAAGCTATTGGGATACATTGTTTCAGCTAGAGGTATCGAAGTATATCCAACTAAGGTCAAAGCAATCATGGAAATGGTATCTCCTTAGAGTATCAGTCAACTATGATCACTCCAAGGTAGACTACAGTCAATCAGAAGATTTGTTGCTCAACTAGTGGATAAATGCCAACCATTTACTCATCTATTGCACACAAATGTTAATTTCAAGTGGGACCATAAATGTGAGGATGCATTCAATAAGATCAAGGCCTATCTCATGCAACCCCCCATCCTAATGTAACCAATTCTAGGAAATTTGTTGTTACTCTATGTATCAACCACCAAAGTATCATTAGGAGTTTTGCTTGCACAAGAAGACAATGAAGGAAAATAACGAGCCATCTACTACATCAATAGAACATTAATACGATACGAGATCAACTATTCACCAATATAATAAGCATTCTTGGCAGTATTTTTTGCTTCTCAAAAATTAAGACACTATCTACTATCTCACTCCATCAAGATGATTGCTAAAATTGATCCATTGAAGTATTTGCTCAGCAAGGGAACATTAACAGGAAGACTAGCAAAATGGATCATGATTCTAAGTGAGTTTGATATTGAGTATGTTGACAGAAAAGCTATAAAGGGGCAAGTCATTTCCGACCAGCTAGCAGAGGCACCACTTCAAGATGATCATCCCTTACAGATTGAGTTTCCTGATGTTGATATCCTAACGATCACCACAAAAACATGATAATTATACTTTGATGGTTCATATACACAACATGGATCAGGAGCAGGTATTCTATTCATCATGCCACAAGGTCATACAATTCCAAAAGCATACAAATTAAGTTTTCCATGCACCAACAATACAGTAGAATATGAAGCTTTGGTTATAGGTATCAAAATGGCTATAGAATGGAACATTACGCAATTTCAAGTCTTTGGAGACTCCCAACTTGTCATCAATCAAATCAATGATGATTACCAAACAAAGGATGAAAAGCTAATGCCTTATAAGAAGATGGTTGATTATGTCAAGAAATACTTTATGGAAATAAATTTTCAGTAGATTCCAAGGAATGACAACACTTGCTTCTCTCCTTTAGACACAGGAAAATCAAGAGCATTTCGAATTCCTGGTGGAAGAGTTGTTTTACCTTGTGCATAAATGCCCTGATTCCCAAACTATCTATCATATTGTTGGGCATGATTCCTCCCGCTATGGCCAAACTTACACATACCTGAAAGATAATATCCTCACTCTTAACTTATCAAAGAACCAAAATAGAAACCTTACTCGCCAATCCTCCCATTATAATCTCCTCATGGATACCCTTTTTAAACGAGGTCTGGACAATACTCTTTTAACATGTATTGAGCAAGAAGAATCTAAGAAGGCCTTAAATGAAGTCCATAATGACATTTGTGGCACTCATTCAAGTGGTCTTACCCTTTCAAATAAACTCATACACTTGGGATATTATTGGCCAACTATGGAACGAGATTATTTTCAGATAGCTAAAACATGCAAACAATGTCAGATCCATGGGAATTTGATTCATGCACCAGAACAAGAACTTCATGCTTTGGCAACATCTTGGCCTTTCTATCAATGGGGTCTTGATCTTGTAGGAAAGATAAATCCTTCTTCATCCAATGGTCACAAATTCATCCTTGTAGCTATAAAATATTTCACAAAATGGATTGAGGTAGTACCTCTCATCAATATCATAGGAAAATAAATTGATACATTTATCTTGAACTACATCATTTGTCGCTATGGAATACCCATGACCATTATCACTGATAATGGGTGACCATTCAAGAATTAGGATGTACAAGATTAATGTGAAAAATTCAAGATCCAACACAGATTTTCTACTCCCTACTATCCCCAAGGGAATGGGCAAGAGAAGAATCAAACAAAACTATTTTAAAAATCCTCAAAAAGATAGTGAATGATGTTGGCAAAGATTGGTATATTCAATTGAACCCTGCTTTATGGGCCTACCATACCAGTATTTGCATTCCAATAGGTTCCACACATTTCTCTCTTGTCTATGGATCAAAAGCAATACTGCCAATAGAAGTAGAGATACCTTCTCTACGAGTATCCTTAAAAGGTCTTATCCCCAATGATGAACAAAGAGTATCTAGATTGCAAGAGTTAGAATTGATCAATGAACGAAGACAAAATGCCTTTGATCATTTGAAGGTATATCAATAAATAATGTGTCGAAGTTATAATCACAAGGTCAAACCACGAGTCTTTCAAGTTGGGGAACTCGTACTAAAGGAAAATCCACACAACCAGGTAGATCGAGAAAAGAAAGGTAAGTGTCAACCAAACTGGTTAGGACCGTTTGTAGTCACAATAGTATTTGGGTCAAGAGCATATCAACTATCATCATAGGATGAGGATCAGCTCGAGGAACCCATCAATAGCATGCATCTGAAGAAGTTTTATGTCTGAAAAAGCAAAAAAATAAAAATGATAAAAAAGCAGAAAAATCCAAAAATAGTGGAAAAATAGAAAAATCAAAAACAATGGAAAACCAGAAAAATAAAAAATAGTGGAAAAGTAGAAAAATAAAAAACAACAAAAAAAATAAAAATCAAATATGGGAAAAAGTGCAATAAAAACAGATGGTGAAAACCTGGCAAACAGGTGCTATCTGTCAGCAAGCTTTTCCATCTATTAGTTCATGCATCCTTCCGCTTGCATTCATTTTTCCATTAGAGTTGTTCATATCCATAATAAGCCTTTGTACATATGCAGGCATTGCAGGTGATTTCTCACCATGGTTTGGATCATTGAGTATATCATAATGACTTTATTTCTAGGATTGGGGCAAAATCCTGCAATTAGCTGGGGGCAAATTTTTTTATCATTTTGAGTTTAATCAAATAGGTAAAACAATAGTTGGGTAGCTCTTGTCAAGCAAAACTGAGACACATCCAATGTTGAGCATGAGATCAAATTGTCAATCATCAAAACCATCACATGTTTGTCTAAGCACATCACACACTTTTCAATGGATGATCCCATTTGGATAATGCTTTTAAAACTTTGGTTCAACTTTTCTATCTTGATTTTCGCTATCATGATTTCTGAGTGACTCCAGGATTTATTGGACTAGAGGAACAAGGAAGAAACATGATATTTTTCTTGTCTTTTGTCTATAAATTAATCGTTAATATGTGCAAATTTTTCTAAGGACATGATCATCAAAGTATCATATAAGACATTTCCAATTTGCATATAGAGATGGTTAATACCACCTATTTTACACAAGCCACACTCAGGTCATCTTGGTTCAATTATACCTCGATGCTTGTGCTAACTTGTAATATCAAAATCTAGGAAATTAGTGCTCAAGTCATCATGGTTTATTTATACCATTGATTTTTGCACTCACTTCCCACATTTAAAAAAATCTCAATGATGACAAAATGTCATAACCCAGAGATTGGTCCGATTGTAGCTTTGCATTTGCATTTAGCTTGCATTTCATTCTTGCATGGGATCACAAAAGCTCATCTTATCCAAGGCCCAATCTATTGCAGGAATCATCGAAATATCACCATAAGTGTATACACAATCAGACCGATGACTTAGCTCTCTCTAGATATTGTCAACCCAACAAAAGAACCCACATCAGCATATCTGAATCTTCCTGCAACCTAATATCAACAAATATGTTAGTTTTTTATCCAATCAACCTTATCAATTATATCAATTGATCACATCTGATCTATTTTATCATGTCTTATACAGGATGTATCTTTCCTTGAACAAGATGTTCTGATCAAGTCTTATATAGGATATATCATTCCTGAAACCAGATGCTTTGATCATCTTTGTCTTATACAGGAGATGTCATTCCTAAAACCAGACTAAATCTCGATCTCATCAATCTTATCAATTCAATGAATATCTATCAATCATCACATCAAGCACAACATCTAAGTGATCGAAGAACTCACACTTTCATCAATCAACGTTGCAGAAATCAAATCAATTTCGCAACAATCCAACCACTACAAATGCCAATTATCTCAATTGATCTCCTGAGGGGGCATCATCATACCGCAATTTATCAATCAATGTCTGGGGCATCCTATCGAACCAATATCATCATCAAAATGAGATTATTATTTCAATCAACGCGTCATCACACCTCGCTTCAAAGAGGGGCAAAATGTATACAACTAAAAATGGTCTAAAGATAATTAATTAAATAAGAAATTATTTAATTAACCCCCCTTCCTATTTTAATTGAATTCATTAGCAATTTTATTAAATTCTTTTTATCTACTTATTAATAAATCTAAGGATTTATTTAATAGGTTCATTTCAATAGTCCCCTTTGATAAATTAATCCAGATTAATTAATCCTCCCCCCATTTAATTCATTTCTTCTAATCCCCTAATTATTAAAATAAATCAATTTATAAGTTGTTCAAAATTAATTAGTCTTTTCCTATTATTTGAATTTTTAAATTCAAATTACCCACATTCCTCCTAACTTCTAACCATCCCCCTAACCTAACCCATTTCACCTAACCTTGGGTTTAATGAACTCTATCCTATCTTGCACATCCTAACCTCCTTATCCTAACCTCCTATGGTGTGGATATTCTCCCCTTGAGACACATGGCATGTAGGCCACATGTCTCCTCCCTTGGACACTTTACCTCTCATGGGAAAGGCTCCTTGACACTTTTCACCATGGAGATGACAAGTGTCCCTTCCTCCAACCTCTTCTCCAACCTCCTCCGATTTCACCCTTGATATCTTCAGACTCAATCTTGACCGTTGATTCCTGCCACCTCACCCCTGGTCATGGAAATCCTATAAATATCCCCCATTTTGGAGCACAACGGATCCCATCTCATATCATCTTAGGCATTGTTACTATAGGCATATCCATTCTATCATATCATTTGAGCATTGTTATTATAGACAATTGCATCTTAGATCTAGTTTAATTTGATCAATTTCTTGATCTCTTCTTGTATCATCACGGCTCTTTCTTGTGTCCTCATTAGATTTGACATGGTTGAGTATTTGTGTTGTAGCTGTAGATACCCTACTTCACACACACAACATTTTGGTGCCCACCGTGGGGCCATAAATCTCATTTTTGGCCTATTTGCATCATCAAATTTTCAATCTCATAGGTTTCTAGTCGAGTCCATTTTAGAATCTCATATGAGTACCTTTACACTATCATATGAGTTTATTTGTGCACTCGTACAGGTATGTGAGAATACTCGTATGAGTAGATGACAATACTCATATGATTTTTTTCTTCTGTGTTTTCAACGCAAATTACATTTTAGGGTTTTTATGCTTCAATTTTGATATTACTAATGCTAACCCTGGTCTGTTTGTGAATTTGCTAGCAGCCTAACTGGTTTTTGCAAGATGATTGTCGAAGATTACGCTTGTCAAAGCAACATTTCATCAAAACAACATGACTACTAATGTATCTATTTTGCAAGTTGCCTAAGATAACTCAACCAAACTTTGTGTCTTCTTTAAGTTTTCTAGGCACACTTATTTTCCTAATGGTAAATGAGCATCTTGTTTTCTATGTTTGAGAAGTTGTCTAAAAGGTAGGAGAGTATGCTCTTGTCCATTTGGACAATCAAAAATCCTGACCCTTGAAGCACTTCTATGTTTGAGATTTGATTACCTTTAGCGGGCATGTCATAGTGGGAAAAAGTAATTACCCTGTGAGAATGACCCAAGTGAGTACAACTAGACCTAAGCTTTCTGATTCACTCTGAAAAATAAGCCTCTTGGGATTAAAGTCTTGGAGGATGGGATTATTTGAGTTTTCTCTTTTGAGATCTCTCATATTGTACATTTAGTAGGGCCTTGCGGTCTCAATCATGCTTGCATGACAACTTCTTATTTTGGTACCTTGTTGCGCTATAGGCCTCAATCGTGCTTGGATGACTGCAAGGAGTAATTTCAAACAAAAACCCTTACTACGAACCCTAAGATAGAGGCTACCCGATTCAGCCTCAAAAGGGGGATAATATTTGTGCAAGAGAGATAGTAACTCTCCCAAGGCACTTGCCATATCATGCCCCCATTAACATTTGGAGTCAAATAATACGACGTTGAGAATCCATTGTGTGAGACTCAACGACTATATTCTGATTAGCTATTGGGTGTGTACCTAAGTTTGCAAGCAAAGGTTTATCTCTCAACCAACTTCCTTAGGATTTAGCGTGCTATGCTTGAGGTCATTTTTCATATCACATGTTTTTTGTGTCTTCATCCTTGAAACAAAAAAATTAGACATCTGAAAACTGGAAAATAGAAGCAAAACATCAAACTTCATTGATTAAAAATCATTCCAAATAAATTTTTTGTCTCTACTCTGTCCTCAGTCGTAGGAGGTTTCTAGTTTGTCGTATGGGAAATCTAGTTTATAGTCTAGATCAGTGAGAATTGTCATACGAGTCAATTCAATTTTGTTATCTTTTGTTTTCTGGGTCTGTGGTAAGTGTCGTATGAGTTTATGCCTTTTTCGTACAAGATTTCTAGTTTATCATATGGACCTATCTAAATTATCATCTGGGATTGTCTAAACTGTCGTACGAATTTCTATCTCTTTCAGTCTAGATTTGTCTTCTTGCATGTTTTTTTTGGATCTGTTATATTTGCTTGGTCTAAATTATGTTTTCCATGTGCCAACAATACAATAGAATATGAAGCTTTTATTACAGGTATCAAAATGGCTATAGAATGGAACATTATGCAACTT
This sequence comes from Cryptomeria japonica, assembly GCF_030272615.1. NCBI lineage: Eukaryota > Viridiplantae > Streptophyta > Pinopsida > Cupressales > Cupressaceae > Cryptomeria > Cryptomeria japonica. Next base: position 359,578,335 of record NC_081409.1, read on the forward strand.
CAAGTCTTTGGAGACTCTCTGATCGTCATCAATCAAATCAATGATGATTACCAAAAAAAAGATGAAAAGGTAATGCCTTATAAGAAGATGGTTGATGATGTCAATAAATAATTTGTTGAAATAACTTTTCAATAGATTTCAAGGAATGACAACAAAGCAGCAGACGCCATGGCAACACTTGCTTCTCTATTGCAGACATAGGAAAATCAAGAGTGTTATGAATTCCTAGTGGAAGAGTTGTTTTACCCTACACATAATTGCCCTGATTCCCAAACTATCTGTCACCTTGTTGGGCATGATTCCTCCTGCTATGGCCAAACCTACACATGCCTAAAAGATAATATCCTCCCTCTTGACTTATCAAAGAACCAAAAGAGAAACTTTGTTCGCCAATCCTCCCATTATACTCTCGTCGCGGATACCCTTTTTAAATGAGGTCTCAATGATACTCTTTTAAGATGTCTCACACAAGAAGAATCTGAGAAGGCCTTAAATGAAGTCCATAACAACATTTGTGGCACTCATTCAAGTGGTCTTACCCTTTTGAAAAAACTCATACGCTTGGGCTATTATTGGCTAACTATGGAACGAGATTCTTTTGAAATAGCTAATATATGCAAACAATATCAGATCCATGGGAATTTGATTCATGCACCAGCACAAGAACTTCATGCTTTGGCAACATCTTGACCTTTATATCAATGGAGTCTTGATCTAGTAGGAAAGATAAATCCTTCTTCATCTAATGGTCACAAATTCATCCTTGTAGCTACAAAATATTTCACAAAATGGATTGAGGTAGTACCTCTTATCAATATCACAAGAAAATAAATTGCTGCATTTATCTTGAACTACATCATCTGTCGCTATGGCATACCCATGACAATTATCACTGATAATGGGTGACCATTCAAGAATCAAGATGTACAAGAGCTATGTGAAAAATTCAAGATCCAACACATATTTTCCACACCCTACTATCCCCAAAGGAATGGGCAAGCAAAAGAATCAAACAAAACTATTTTAAAAATCCTCAAAAAGACAATGAATGATGTTGAAAAAGATTGACATATTCAATTGAATTTTTCTCTATGGGCCTACCATACTAGTATTTGCACACCAACATATGCCACACCTTTCTCTCTTTTCTATGGATTAGAAGCAATACTGCCAATAGAAGTAGAGATACCTTCTCTATGAGTATCATTAAAAGATCTTATCCTAGATGAAGAACAAAGAGTATCTATATTGCAAGAGTTAGAATTGATACATGAATGAAGATGAAATGCCTTTGATCATTTGAAGGTATATCAACAAAGAATGTGTCACAGTTACAATCACAAGGTCAAACCAAGAGCATTTCAAGCTGGGAAACTAGTACAAAAAGAAAATCCACGCAACCAAACAGATCGAGAAAAGAAATGAAAGTTTGAACCACACTAGTTAGGATTGTTTGTAGTCACGGTAGTATTTGGGTCAAGAGTATATCAACTATCAACACAGGACGGAGATCATACAATAAACTAGATTTCCCGATGACAAACTACAAAGCTCGTACGACAATTGTCAGCGAACTTGATGATAAACTAGATTTACCATACGACAAACTAGAAATCTCGTACAACTAAGGACAGAGCAAAGAAAAAAAATTTATTTGGACTAATTTTTGATCAATTAAGCTTGATGGTTTGCTTCAATTTTCTAGTTTTTAGATGTCTGATTTTTTGTTTCAGGGATGAAGACACAACAAACATGCGATATGATAAATGATCTCAAGCACATCATGCTAAATCCTAAAGAAGTTGGCTTAGATAAAACCTTTGCTTGTAAACTTATATACACACCCAATAGCTAATCAAAATATGGTCACTGAGTCTGACGCAATGGATTCTCAATGCCGTATTATCCAACTCCAAATGCTAATGGGGGCACGATATGACAAGTGTCTTGGGAGAGTTACTATCTCTCTTGCACAAAGATTATCCCCCTTTCAGAGGTGAATTAGGTAGCCTCTATCTTAGGGTTCATAGTAAGGGTTTCCATTTAAAATTACCCCTTATAGTCATGCAAGCACGATTGAGGCCTATAGCCCAACAAGGTACCGAAATAAGAAGTTGTCATGCAAGTGTGATTGAGGCCGCGAGGCCCTACTAAATGTATGATATGAGAGATCTCAAAAGAGAAAACTCAAATAATCCCATCCTACAAGACCTTTAATATCGAGAGGCTTATTTTTTAGAGTGAGTCAGAAAGGTTAGGTCTAGCTGTACTCACTTGGGTCATTCTCACAGGGTGATTACTTTTTCCCACTATGATAGGCCCGCTAAAGGTAATCAAATCTCAAACATAAAAGTGCTTCAAGGGTCGAGATTTCTAATTGTCCAAATGGACAAGATCATACTCTCCTACTTTAGACAACTTCTCAAACATACAAAATAAGATGTTCATTTACCATTAGCAAAATAAGTGTGCCTAGAAAACTTAAACAAGACACAAAGTTTGGTTGAGTTCTCTTAGACAACCTGCAAAACAGATACATTAGTAGTCATGTTGTTTTGATGAAATGAAGCTTTGATAAGTGTAATCTTTAACAATCGTCCTGCAAAAACTAGTTAGGCTGCTAGCAAATTCACAAACAAACTAGGGTTAGCATTAGTAATATCCAAATTGAAGCATAAAAGCCCTAAAATATAATATGTTCTGAAAAACATAGAAGTAGAAATTTGTACGAGTATTCTCACATACCCATACGAGTGCACAAATAAACTCATATGATACTATAAAGGTTCTCGTATGAGATTCTGCAACAGACCTGGCTAGAAACCTACAAGATTGAAAATTTGATGATGCAAAGAGGCCAAAAATGATGTTTTTGGCCCCATGGTGGGCGCCAAAATGTCGTGTGTGTGAACTAGGGTACCTACAGCTGCAACACAAACACTCAATAGAACATTAAAAGCATGGTTAAAAAATTAAAATAAAATGAAAGATAAACCATGACAAAGCGACCTATTGCCTCTTAAGAGATGCGTGTATGGATTTGCTCTCAGATCTGGATAAGCAATCGCAGTGACTTGACTACACCTAGATGGAGGATTTGAAATGATATGATATGCAAGATAGATGAGATTGATTATGATAGATTGATCCAAGAGTCTAATTAATCTAATGATATGCATGATTAAGCTATGATGATGATGCAATTAAGCTAGAAAATAGATTGATTAAGCTACATGATTCAATAATTATGCCAGAAAATGATCAAATTAAACTAGATCTAAGATGTAATTGCCTATGATAATAATGCTCAAATGATATGCTAGAATGGATATGCCTATAAAAATAATGCCTAAATTTATATGAGATGGGTTACTTTGTGTTCCAAAATGGGGGATATTTATAGGATTTCCAAGGCTAGGGGTGAGGTGGTAGGAATCAATGGTCAAGATTGAATCAGAACATATCAACGGTGAAATTGGAGGAGGTTGGAGAAGAGGTTGGAGTGAGGGACACTTTTCATTTCTATGGTGACAAGTGTCAAGGAGACTTACTCATGAGAGGGCAAGTGTCCCAGGGAGGAGACATGTGGCCTAAGTGCCATGTGTCTCAAGGGGAGAATATCCACACCATAGGAGGTTAGGAAGTACAAGATAGGATAGGGTTATTTAAACCCAAGGTTAGGTGAAATGGGTTAGGTTAGGGGGATGGTTAGGTTAGGTGGTTAGAAGTTAAGGGGCATGTGGGTAATTTGAATTTAAAAATTCAAATAATAGGAAAAGACTAATTAATTTTCAACAGCTCATAAGTTGATTTATTTTAATTAATTAGTGGATTAGAAGAAATGAATTAAATGGGGGGAGGATTAATTAATTTGGATTAATTAATCAAAGGGGAATGTTGAAATGAACCTATTAAATAAATCCTTAGATTTATTAATAAGTAGATGAAAGGGATTTAATGAAATTGCTAATTAATTCAATTAAACTAGGAAGGGGGATTAATTAAATAATTGTTTATTTAATTAATTATCTTCAGACCATTTTTAGGTGTATACATTTTGCCCCTCTTTGAAGCGAGGTGTGATGATGCGTTGATTCAAAGAATAATCTCATTTTGATGATGATATTGGTTCGATAGGATTCCCTAGACACTGATTGATAAATTGCAGTATGATGATGCCCCCTCAGGAGATCAATTGAGATAATTGACCTTTGGAGTGTTTGGATCATTGTGAAATTGATTTCCAGATTAGAATTGATTTGATTTGATTGATGAAAGTGTGAGTTCTATGATCATGATGATGTGATTCTTGATGTGATGATTGATAAAGGTTGATTGAATTTGACAAGATTGATTAGATTGATAAGATCAAGATTTAGTCTTGTTTTGGGAATGACACCTCCTATATAAGATAAACATGATCAAAGTGTCTAGTTTCAGGAACGATATATCCTGTATAAGACTTGATTAGAATGTCTGGTTCCAGGAAAGATATATCATGTATAAGACATAATATAATAGATTAGATGTGATCAATTGATAGAATTGATAAGGTTGATTGTATAAATAATTGGCATTTTGTTGATATTAGGTTGTAGGAAGATTTAGATGCAGTTATGTGGGTTCTTTTGTTGGGTCGACAATATCTGGAGAGAGATGAGTCAACATTCTGATTGTGTATACACCTATGATGAAATATTGATGATTCCTACGATAGGTGTGGCCTTGGATTAGATGAGTTTTTGTGATCCCATGCAAGAATGAAATGCAAGCTAAATCCAAATGAAATGCAAAGCTACGATCGGACTAGTCACTTAGGTTATTGCATTTTGTCATCACTGAGATTTTTAAAATGTGGGAAGTGAGTGCAAACATCGATGGTATAATTAAACCATGATGACATGAGCACTACTTTCCTAGATTTTCATATTGTAAGTTAGCACAAGCATCGAGGTATAATTGAACCAAGATTACCTAAGTGTTGTTTGCGTAAAATAGGTAGTATTAACCATTTCTATATGAAAGTCTGAAATGTCTTCTCTCATACTCTGATGATCATGTCCTTAGACAACTTTGCACATATTAACGATTAATTTACAGACAATAGACAAGAAAAATATCATGTTCCTTCCTTTTTACTCTAGTCAAAGACATCCTAAAGTCACTCAGAAATCATGATAGCAAAAATCAAGATAGAAAAGTTGAACAATCATTGATTAAGTTAAAAAAAAAATTAGTCAAAAGATACCATTCAGTGATATATGTGTGTTGTGTTTAGACTGACATGTGATAGTTTTGATGATTGACAATTTGATCTCGTGTTCAATGTTGGAAGTGTCTCAGTTTCACTTGAAATATTTTGCCTAACTATTGTTCTTCCTGTTTGATTAAGCTCAAAATGATGAAAAGTTTTACCCCCAGCTAGGTGCAGGATTTTGCCCCAAGCCTAGAAACAAAGTCATTATGATATACCCAATGATCCAAACCATGGTGAGAAATCACCTGCAATGTCTTCGTATGTATAAAGGATTATTATGGATATGAACAACACTAATGGAAAAATGAATACAAGAGGAAGGATGCATGAACTAATAGATGGAAGAGCTAGCTAACAGATAGTGCCTATTTTCTAGGTTTTCACCATCTGTTTTTATTGCACTTTTTCTCATATTTGATTTTTTTTTTTTCACTATTTTTGTTGTTTTTGTTGGCAATTGACACTCTACTAGTTAGGTTTCATTATGTTGTCATTGATGTCAACATGTTTTTGGGTACAGGATTCATATGGTATACCGGAAGACACTTCATAGACTCTACACCGACACCGACATGATAGAAGATTTCTTTGGTCATCAACAATGCAAGACGACATGTTATGATAAAGGATATTCGTATTGAAGGCCGACACGTCTTGGATCTGGAATTGGCAACTTGTTTAATGCTTATTGATTTATGTTATAAGGCTAACATGAATCATGTAATTATATATATCCTTGTAAGCCGACATAAGGCATAAATTTGTATAGGGTATATATAGGATATGCATATATATATATGTGTGTGTGTGTGTGTGTGTGTGTGTGTGTGTGTGTGTGTGTGTGTGTGTGTGTGTGTGTGTGTGTGTGTGTGTGTGTGTGTGCGTGTGTGTATAAGGTTATGGATGCAATGTAATGTGAAAGATATTAGAGAGACTATGTATGTGAGGAATTCATTGTAAGGGTTATTCTGGTACTAAGGTTTTAACTGGAATGGACAGAGCTTAAATCAAAACTATATTCTGGTATAGGAGATGCTATACTAAGCAGTTCACTATTCTTTGGATTGTAGTCTGGATTATTATGTAGTCAGTGAGACTCCTTTTGTGATGAGTAGTGTGCTCTAGGCTGCAAGCCTTCCTGCAAGTGTAGGCCCAACATATATTGTAATATCTCTTCATATGGCTAGTGAATTGATATTGTGGGTCACAAATCCCACCATGGTTTTTCCTCATTGAGGTTTTCCACATATAAATATGCGTGTTATGATTCTCTTTTATATGTTTGGCTTATTGGTTGCATTACTTCTTTCAATTCTATCTATACCGGTATACTGGTTGGTGTATGTATGTTTTGTTAAAGATAAAATATTTTATTCTGGTATAACACTGATTCACCCCCCTCTTAGTGTTATTGGTTTCCAACAATTGGTATTAGAGCCTTGTGCCTCAGAGGAAGTTTAACAGCTTGAGGAAGAACCTAAAACCAGAATCATTGAATATGGCTTTGAAGAAATAGCTTGAGATGGCACTTGAAGATTATGATGCTGAAAGATTGAAGAACTTAAAGATACAAGATGAGTTGAATTATGCTAAAGAATTTATTCTTGTCCTACAAGAGAGATTTTCATCTGTTCAAGTTAGGAGGAAGGAACTTTTGCAAAATCAAAATGATGAAGATGCACTTAAGGAATAATGTCAAAAATTAAGTTAGGAGAACATGATTATGAAGAATGAAATGCAAACTATGACTATGAGGTTATCCAAGGATATTAAGGACAGAAAGAAAAAGGAAGAAAATCTTGTTGTATCCTTGAAGGACAAATTTGAAGAATGTGGTAGGTTGACTCATGAAAATGAGATATTAAGGTTTAATTTGGTACAATCTCGGAGCAATGAGAAAGATCTTGAGAGAATAATGACAATACTAAGAGATGGTTTAACTATTGCAAGTGAGTACAAAGAAAAATTCAAGATCAGCTCAGCACAACTTGATGAGTTACTGAAGAGACAAAGATAGATTGGAGATTCCAGTGGACTTGGATTTGAGCAAGGACAGAGTTCTGGTACTGCTAATGAAGATCAAAACCATAAGACACTGGTAAGACAATTCAGTGCTTATAAATTCAATGGTAGATATTTCTTTTGCAATAGATTTGGTCACATGGCTAGGCAATGTAGAAACAAAGCAAATCAAAACCCTGATTCTGCTCCCGGTAAATGTTCTAAATGCAATAAAATTGGTCATAAGACAAAAGATTACAGAATGAATGTAAAATGCTATGCATGTGGAAAATTTGGATAAATGGCTAATCAGCGTAGGTCAAGTAATTTCACCGATTTTAGAAAGGAAATTTAAAAGATCAATGTTACATGTTATGCATGCAATGAAGTTGGACATATTGCTAAGTTTTGTAGAAGCAAAAATCCACTGGTTGGCAATGGAGGAATAAATGATAAAGGCAAAGTGAAGGTTAATGAAATTTGACAAGATCATACTCAGAGATGGGTCAAAAAGACTGAAGAGAAATCATCAGATGGGAATGTCCTGGTTACCTATTTGGCAGAAGAGGCTACTCCTGCACCGATAGTGAGCTCATCCTATAACTAAGGCATATACCTTAGGGGTAGGCAAATTTCATGAAAGAAAATGTATATGCCCTAGGAGGAGATTCTGGAAGATGTTCTAGATATTGGAAAGAATTATCTGGCATTGATATATTCAGAGTGAGATCCGATATCATTCACCCGTAGTCATTTATGTCAATAGAAAATTAGGGTTTTCTAGATGGATAAAAGGTTGATTACACTTCATTATTAATCACCCAACATTCAGAGTGATTTTGGAGCAATTTAGAGTGACTTAGTGTAATCAGAAATTATTCAGAGGAGATCAGATTTTATCTTGAATGATCACACCCACATCTGGAAGGATTTGATAAGAGGTTTTTCAGCGGCAGTGTTCTAAAGGTATTTTTCTTGATTCATGGAATCAAAATCATCTTTTGCTCCTATTTTTGTTGCAAATCCAATTGTAGTAGAAATTAAGGACCACCCCAAGCCAATTTTCAAACTGTATCCACATGTGGCTACCAAGGAAGATTCGGTTGGAGAATTTTCTCACATCCCAGAGGGAGTGGTATATGTAGAAGATGTTAGGGCTTATATTCATTGTCATAAAGAGGACTTAGGTACTTCAAAAATTAAGGGGATGTATATGAATGAACTCATGGGATAATATGGTAAAATCAAACCAGCATATAAACACATCGAAGATCTAGGGTTCACTAATATTCTGGATATTCCAGAATTCAAGGATGAGATTGTCAGATATGTACTAAGGAGAGTACATGGGGAGTTCATATGGCTGGACTGACCCTACAAGATCACTAAGGAAGCCATTTCGGGCAATTACTAGTTTACCATCAACAGGGCAACATCCAAATAAGAAAGTATCAAATGACTTAGTAAGGAAGATCACTGGCGCTGTAAGGAAGATCACTGGTGCTACATCAGACAAGAGATCAATGAAGGTGAACACTATCACCGACACTAACATCAAATTTGGCAGCATGATCATAGGTTACAAGGTAACTAAGTCTAACCGACTGAATTCAATTTCCAGTTCATGTATTTTGGTTGCTTATAGAATGATGAGAGAAAATATCAAGTTAGATCTCTGTGACTGGATTCTTGAGGATTTATTGATCAATTAAGGGAAAATTAAAGGTGAGAAGAAGGGAACCTTCTGGTATCAAAATCTGTTAGTATGCTTAATGTTATATTTTCTAAATGATACCCCCGATTTTGGAAGGAAGAAATGGGCTTTTGACATCCTAGTAGGAAGACATCTTAAGCAATCAATTGCTGAATTGGGAAGTCTTAGAGATGATAAGGTAAGGGGTTACTTCAAGGCTTTTTAGAAATCTATGAGGTCTAGAATACAGATACCTCAACAAATAGTAGAGAAATACTCTACCGACATTTGTTTCATGGTTAAGAAGGATGTGACTCTCATGGAGGCAGTTAAGCCCTAGAAGATTTGGATAGAGGAAATGGGATATGAGGTAGATGAATTAATCCTTGATGCTTATGAAAAAATTCTGATAGATGCAAAAATAGATGAAGCAAAAAAACCTTGTGGAATAGCACAACAAAAGACTTTTGAGGTTGAAACTAAGTTCAATTGGTAGAAAAGGGAAAAACAAGAAGGTAAGGTAAGCAAGTTTGTACAAAAGGTTTTGAAGGACATTAAGGCACTCATTGATGTTATCCTGGAGAAAGGGAAAAAGAGGAAGGATCTAGTAGTTCACATTGAACCGGTGGCCGTAGATTCTGAGACTAATGATGAGACACCTTTAGCCTTCAAAAGGGTAAGGAAGAAACCGGAAGAATCTAAAGTGGAAACAAAGAGACAACCGATTAGGAAAGTCACCATAAAAGTACCAACACATAAGTAGACACCCAAGGCTACACCATTATCTGCATCTAGTACTGCCAGAAGGAGGGAGGAGAGTGACACTAAATTGGCACTAGAGACTAGTAATGTAACAATTATTCCACCTAAGACTTGTGCTGAAATTGTAGAAGAAATAACTAAGGATGAGATGATAAATAATGTTAAGTCTTATTATGATACATTTATAGTGAATGAATAGAGAGAGGTAGAGGAAGCAATTCTTCTATATTTAGACATTTATAAGAAAGCATTAATTAAAATAGAAAATTAAATACTGACAGAGCTATACAACATATTATATGCTAGAAGGCTATTTGCAATGCAAGAAGACAAACACATTAAGATACAAAAACTTTTAGCTATATCTATTACTATAACTCCAGATGAGATGGAGAAGACAATTGAGGCTATAGATAGGAAAGTATTTAACAACAAACATAAAATAACTAGCCTAATGTTAGGAAGGATGAATGAGATAATAAAGGAAACACAAAAGGATTGGATAAAATTTTTGGGAGAGCATAGAGGATTCTTCACTTCACCAGAGATAAAGACTGATATTGTAAATACACCGATTGAAGGGAAAGGTAAAGGAATTATGGGTACACCACCCTCAGTTTTGAAGAATATCAAGATAGTGAAAATTGAGCCAAATGCACAGACAAATACATAGACATTGGTTAATGCACAAAACATTTTACAAGATATTGACATTGAGGACACTTTTCCTCTTAATACTAACGTACAGATTGAGGATACTGAACTCATAGAGAGGAACCAACAGTTGCATAGACTGCACCAAGTGGTGAAGCCACTGGTGCAAGTGAGGAGGTAATAAAGGATAAATCACCAGAGAAAACAGGGGAATCCGGTAGGGAACTAGTTGCTGACACATCATTATTGACAATTGATACTTCTCTAGTGGAAAAGAAAAACATCACAGAGATGAGTCCCATAGAATTGATGATGATGGCTACTCAAAAACTGATGAAGGAAGGAACCATAGACAAAGGTTTTATAGATTAATCCATAACTATTTTTCATAGATTGGTCTCAGAATGTAAGATTGAGAATGAAGCGAGCCCTTCCAGCAAGCGTAAGATAATAACAAAATACATCTCTTAAGATTTTCAATCATTATAGCAGATCTCTTACCATATAGCACTTAACAAATTCAATTTGGCTAAGAAAGTCACTTTTGATCAGATCATTGACAAAGAGAAGAAAAAGACTGAGGAGAATTTAATTTTGATAGAAAATTATTTGAAACAAAGTACTAATATATATAGGGTATGTTGCAACATAGATATTCTTATAGCAAAAGTGGATGAAAAGATAAAAGAGGTACAGGACAAAATTGCTAATATTGCTAACTCTTTTGATGGACTAATTTCACTAACCACATCTATGGATGGACAAATTTTAACTTTGGAGAATTAAATTTCTTCTCTTGAAAAAGAAAGAGATAAGATCATTCAGAGAGCTAAAAGTCTCAGAGGTTTGGTGAGTCCAATATTGGATTCACTTGGTGTTCATAAGAGGGAATGCGTGGATATACTTGGCAAGCCCACACTAGCAGAAGTTAATGAGAAAGAATCACTTGCATATTTACTGAGTGGACTTTTATCTATCTCTGGCACACTCAAAACTAGCTAGGATACTTATATGGAGTTATTAGAGAAAGCTTACCCAAAAATCTTTAAATTGGTTAAGCTCCAGTAAGACATTTTTTTTGGGATATATTCAATGTACAGTTATCATTCTTTGACATTTCTTTTTACAATTCTTGGGCATTGATGTCAAAGGGGGATTACTATACATGTGAAAAAGAATGAAAGGTTGCATAATGACAAATAATTAAGGGTTGCATACATTAGAGGGAGTTACAGAGTTCTTGTAATTTTGGAGTATTGGAGCACTTTGCATATTCAGCTCAGGGGGAGCAAGGCAGGATGAAACTGATAGTTGAAACCATGACCATTTTTCACATAAGTGTTTCCATCAATGCCAAAGGGGTAGATTGTTGTAAATTGACACTCTATTATTTAGGTTTCATTATGTTTTCATTGATGGCAACATGTTTTTGGGTACAAGCTTCATATGGTATACCGACAACACTTCACAGACTCTACACCGACACTGACAGGATATAAGATTTCTTTGGTCATCGGCAATGCAGGATGACATGGTATGATAAAGGATATCGGTATTGAAGGCTGACACATCTTGGATCCAGCATTGACAACTTGTTTAATGCCTATTCATTTATGTTATAAGGCCAACATGTATCATGTAATTATATATATATTCCTTGCAAGCTGACATAAGGCACAAATTTGTATAGGGTATATATAGGATATGCATAGATAGAAAAAAATAAAAATAAATATATATATATATATATAAGGTTATGGACGTAATGTAATGCGAAAGATATCAGAGAGACTATGTATATGAGGAATTCATTATAAGGTTTATTTTGGCACTAAGGTTTTAACTGAAATAGACAGAGCTTAAATCAAAACTGTATTCTGGCATAGGAGATGCTATACTAAGCATTTCACTATTCTCCATATTGTAGTCTAGATTATTATGTAGTCAGTGAGACTCCTTTTGTGATGAGCGTATGCTCTAGGCTGTAAGCCTTCCTGCAAGTGTAGGACCAACATATATTGTAATCTCTCTTCACATGGCCAGTGAATTGATATTGTGGGTCACAAATCCCACCATGGTTTTTCCTCATTGAGGTTTTCCACGTATAAATCTGCATGTTATGATTCTCTTTTATATGTTTGGCATATTGGTTGCATTACTTCTTTCAATTTTGTCTATACCGATATACATGTTGGTGTATGTATGTTTTGTTAAAGTTAAAATATTTTATTATAGTATAACACTGATTCACCCCCCCCCCCCCCTCTTAGTGTTATTGTTTTCCAACAATTTTTGCATTTTCTACTTTTTCACTGTTTTTTATTTTTCTGCTTTTTCACCATTTTTTATTTTTCTGCTTTTTCACTGTTTTTTATTTTTCTACTTTTTCACTTTTTTTTTATTTTTCTGCTTTTTCACTGTTTTTGATTTTTCTTCTTTTTCAGACATAAAATTCTTTAGATGCATGCTATTGATGGGTTCTTCAAGCTGATCCATGTCTTGTGTTGATAGTTGATATGCTTCTAACCCAAATGCTATTGTGACCACAAACAGACCTAGCCAGTTTGGTTCAAACTTCCTTTTCTTTGCTTGATCTGCTTGGTTGCATGAATTTTCCTTTAGTATGAGTTCTCCAACTTGAAAGACTCATGGTTTGACCTGGTTATTATAACTTTGGCACATTCTTTGTTGATATACCTTCAAATGATCAAAGGCATTTTGTCTTCGTTCTTGAATCAATTTGAGTTCTTGTAGTCTGGATAGTCTTTGTTCTTCATCTGGGATAAGACCTTTTAATTATACTCATAGAGAAGGTATCTCTACTTCTATTGGCAGTATTGCTTCTAATCCATAGACAAGAGAGAAAGGTGTGACACCTATTGGTGTGCGGATACTGGTACGATAGGCCCATAAAGCAGGGTTCAATTGAATATGCCAATCTTTCCTAACATCATTCACTATCTTTTTGAGGATTTTTAAAATAGTTTTGTTTGATTCTTCTGCTTGCCCATTCCCTTGGGGATAGTATGGTGTGGAAAATCTATGTTGGATCTTGAATTTTTCACATAGCTCTTGTACATTCTAATACTTGAATGGTTGCCCATTATTAGTGATAATTGTCATGGGTATGCCATAGCAACAGATGATGTAGTTCAAGATAAATGCAACAATTTATTTTCCTATGATATGGGTAAGAGGTACTGCCTCAATCCATTTTGTGAAATATTTTGTAGCTACAAGGATGAATTTGTTACCATTAGATGAAGAAGGATTTATCTTTCCTACTAGATCAAGAATCCATTGACAGAAAGGCCAAGATGTTGCCAAAGCATGAAGTTCTTGTGCTGGTGCATGAATCAAATTCGCATGGATCTAATATTGTTTGCATGTTTTAGCTATCTGAAAAGAATCTTGTTCCATAGTTGGCCAATAATAGCCCAAGCGTATGAGTTTTTCTGAAAGGGTAAGACCACTTGAATGAGTGCCACAAATGTTGTTATGGACTTCATTTAAGGCCTTCTTGGATTCTTCTTGCTCGAGACATCTTAAAAGAGTATCATTGAGACATCATTTAAAAAGGGTATCCATGGCGATTAAAGTTTCTCTTTTGGTTCTTTGATAAGTCAGGATGGAGGATATTATCTTTCAGGTTTGTGTAAGTTTGGCCATAGTGGGAGGAATCATGCCCAACAAGGTGATAGATAGTTTGGGAATTAGAGCAATTATGTGCAAGGTAAAACATCTCTTTCACCAAGAATTTGTAACGCTCTTGATTTTCCTGTGTCTGAAGGAGAGAAGCAAGTGTTGCCATGGCATTTCTTGCTTTGTTGTCATTCCTTGGAATCTGTTGAAAATTTATTTTGACAAAGTATTTCTTGACATCATCAACCATATTCTTATAAGGCATTAACTTTTCATCTTTTGTTTGGTAATCATCATTGATTTGATTTATGACGAGCTAAGAGTCTCCAAAGAGTTGAAGTTGTGTAATGTTCCATTCTATAGCCATTTTGATACTTGTAACCAAAGATTCACATTCTATTGTATTGTTGGTGCATGGAAAACTTAATTTGTATACTTTTGAAATTGTATGACCTTATGGTATGATGAATAGAATGCATGCTCCTAATCCATGTTGTGTATATGAACCATCAAAGTATAATTGCCATGTTTTTGTGGTGACCGTTAGGATATCAGCATCAGGAAACTCAATCTATAAGGGATGATCATCTTGAAGTGGTTCCTTAGCTAGTTGGTTGGCAATGACTTTCCCCTTTATAGCTTTTCTATCAACATACTCAATATCAAACTCGCTTAGAATCATGATCCATTTTGCTAGTGTTCCTGTTAATGTTGCCTTGGTGAGAAAATACTTCAATGGATTGATTTTAGAAATCAACTTGATGGAGTGAGATAGTAGATAGTGTCTTAATTTTTGAGAAGCAAAAACTACTACAAAGCATGATTTTTTTGTTGGTGAATAGTTTATCTCATATCCTACTAATGTTCTGCTGATGTAGTAGATGGATTGTTCTTTTCCTTCATTGTCCTATTGTGCAAGGAGAACTCCTAATGATACTTTGGTGGTCGATACATAGAGTAACAACGGTTTTCTTGGAATTGGTGACATTAGGACGGGTGGTTGCATGAGATAGGATTTGATCTTATTGAATGCATCCTCACATTGATGGTCCCACTTGAAATCAACATTTTTATGTAATAGATGAGTAAATAGTTGGCATTTATCCGCTAGCTGAGCAACAAATCTTCTGATTGACTGTAGTCTTCCTTGGATTGATCTTTGTTGACTGATATTTCGAGGAGATGCCATTTCCATGATTACCTTAGTTGGATCTACTTCGATACCTCTAGCTGAAACAATGTATCCCGATAGCTTGCCTGAAGTGACACCAAAGGCACATTTCTTGGGATTGAGTCGTAGCTTATACTATTCTAACCTATCAAAGATCTATTCTAGTATTCCTATATGATCTTCTCTATTATATGATTTGGCGAATATGTCATCCACATAATCATTCATGAATGTATGCATCATGTCATGGAATATCGTTGTCATAGCTCTCTGATATGTATCACCTACATTATTTTGTCCAAAAGGCATGACGTTCCAGCAGAAAGTACCCCACAGACATGTGAAAGTTGTATTTTAATCTAATTGTATCTAGAGAAACCATCCATTATAGGAAACATGGAGTGTCCAGTAGTTAAATCCACAATGATGTCAATGTTAGGAAAAGGAAAGTCATCCTTTGGACATGCATTATTAAGATCTCTGAAGTCTCTGCATATTTTGATACTTTTTATCTAATTTGGACATAGGAATGATGTTGGATGCCCATTGAGGATGTGTGATAGGTCTGATGAATCCGACATCCAATAATTTCTTTAGTTCTGCTTTGACCAAAAGAGAAATATGAGGATGAATCTTTCTTAATTTTTGTTTTACTGGTGTGGCTCTGGGACTGACATTTAAGTGATGCATAATAAGCTCTGGATCCAACTTTGGCATGTCTGCATATGACCAGGCAAAATTTATTTGCCGTTGTTTGAAGAATTCCATTTTTTTTTTTGCATTTCTTGTTTTGATAGAGAAGTTGTTGGATGTCAAATCTTTGGTTGCTCTGTTGTGCCAATGTTAACTGCCTTTGTTGGTTCAATCAAAATAGATGACCTTTCTTGATAGTGCATAGGTAAAGTGTCAAATCTCTCATCTTCCAGCACCTCAAGGAGGTTTTCACCATTAGATGTGTCCTTTCTTTTTACTTTTTTCTGATCTAATGTTGCCATGAAATGGTTTTCAACTTTAGACCTATTATTGTTTTCTTTATTTTTCTTTTTATGACTGGAATATTTGGCACCCACTTGACTAGAAGATGTGTTGTTGAAATTCCTAGTGAAAGATGTTGCGGATTCAATTGCATTAAGATATAAGGATATGGCATGGTCATTACGAAAGGTATTAATGGCACTATGTCTTTCATTTTCCCAATCAATAAGTTTAGGAAGGATTGGAGGTAAGGGGTCATCCGATTGGGATGTTTTGAGGGTATCAAGGTTCATGATAGAGATGTCAATTTTTTTTTATGTATGTCAATGTCTAGAACGATACTCTCATCAGAATGACCTTGCACAAGGAGCTTCTGATGATCCTCGATTAAGTCCAAGTCAACCGAATGTGATTCTAATTCAAGTGGGCTAGTTCCTAACGTTTGTCTCGCATACATGTGAACTACATCAAATCCTACATCTTCTTCAAAGAAATTTTCTTTAGCTGATTCTTTAGAGTGATAGGAATCCCATTCCCATTCATAAGAATCTGTCTCACTTGCAACTTGCAATCTACAGATTTGTTCATATAGTGTTTGATTTGTTTCTTTTGTTTTTCTTTCTATATCTTTTCTTCTTTCATATTCATCTTCTTCAAGACTGAGATTGAGTTCTATCAACCTTTCTATGAGCTCTCCTTGATTAGTACTAGGTTCATGCTTGTTCTGATTGAGAGTTAATGCTGCTTGGGAGGTGCTTTTAGTTTGTTTTTCCTGTTGATTTGAAGCTTGCTTCTTTTGCCATTTCATGTTTGTGTGTTGCTCGATAGATGCTTCTTCCCTTTCAATTGCAAGTTGTTCTTATCTATTTTCATATTCCTCTTATATTTGGCTAGAAGATGTGTCTTTTGGTAAAGTAATTTGTCCATACCCTAAGGCTGGTTTGTCTGTAGCCCACTAAGTATGAGGTTGGATAGGTTCTGAGATACCTTCTTTTCTTTTTCTTATAGGACCCATTCCAGTGTATTCCATTTTTTGAAGGATGTTAAATCCTTTTCCATATTTTTCAATGGGTATTCTGACATTGTTGATCTTTTGTTGGACTTCTTCATCCTTGTATAGCCACTGTAGCACATATTTGTCTTTTGTTTCCTCTTATAAGGTCCCAACACTAACAAATGCTCCATCTAATATTGGAAGATGTTTTACAATTGGTTGTTGTTTAGAGTTTTATGGTTTTCCATAGGACTTAGAAGAAAGTGGTAGTTGTGATATTGAATATTCTCCATTCCCTTGATCTCTTAGCTGCGTTTGTTTTTTCATAGTTGACAAAATTGAGGATTATGATTTTTCTTTGGATTGTGTGTTCAAAGATGATGCCTCCCTATTGTGAGGAACAATGACCTCTTGAGCTAGTTTTAGATTACTATAGTACGGAAATGGATTTGAATCTGCTGAGATTGTGATTTCCTGCCCATTGTATGGAAATTTTAGGCACTGATGATATGTTGATGGAACAACTTGTATGTCATGTATCCAGAGTCTTCCCAAGAGTATGTTGTATGATAAGTCCAAGTTGAGAACTTGGCATGATGTGTCTTTCTACAAAGGTCCCACTCTGATGGGTAATATCACAATTCCTTTAGAGGAACACTCTTCTTCATCATATGCTTTGATGGTGATCTTTTTTCGAGGATCAACTACATCTTCTGAATAACCTAGAGCATGAACAAGACTCAATGAACAAATGTTTAGGCCAAATCCCCCATCTATTAGGACATGTTTAACTCGTATCTTATGAATGAGGACTTCAATACGCAAGGGAGCATTATGGGGATGTTGCAAGGACATGTCGTCCTCTTCGGTGAATGATAAATAGTGAGGGGTTGTGAGATGTCCCACCATGGTTTGGAATTGATCTATATCAATATATTTAGGTATTATTATATCTACTAATGCTCATTCAAGAATTTATTTGGGTGTAGGTGAAAGCTATAAAATTTCTAAGATGGATATTTGCATGGGCATTTTCTTTAATTGATCCACTAGATTGTATTGTTTTGCACTAGATGACATGTTAGTGGTAGGACCTGGCAAAACAACTTTAGCTTTACTTCTTGTGATAGCATGAGCAGGTTCTTGATTTTGTTTTTCTTTAACTACAATCATATTTACCACATTATCATATGTATGAGTGTAGTTTACCTTTTTGTTACCCTTACCATTATGTGTTGCTGATGACTCACCCTTCTCATAGGTTGGAAGAAGAGTTTTAAAAGCTACATGAGATTCATTTATTGTATGTCCATCCATAGTTTTACTCCATTATCAATCAAATCTTGGATGACATGTTTCAACCACTGACAATTATCTATGTGATGTCCCTTGTTTCGATGGAAATCGCAATAGTGGTTGTCTTTCAACCAAGAGGGTTTCACTTGAGGTTTGTAGTTTCTTCCTTCTGGCAAAGTAATCAATTTGTTTGTGAGAAGCGTCTTTAGTGCTGACCCAAGTGGTTCACCAATGTTTTTAAATTTCCTTTGAAAGAAATTGTTGAAAGTTGATTTTTGGTGATTGTTGTTTCGGTGAGTTGTTGCTGATTGAGTGGATAAATTGAAAACTGGTTGTTTTGGTTTTACATTGTTGTTATCCACTATCCAATCATTGACAGCATTTTAATTTCTATTCCAAAATTTAGGCTTATCATTGTTATTGTTTCTAACATTGCTGTTAGGATAATTAACTCTTTCTTTGTATATCTTCAAATCACCCTTCTTTACCATAACTTCTTCCATTCTGATTCCATTATCAATCATCTTTCCAAAACTTTGACGGTCTTTCATTTTAAGATGATAACTCATTTGATCATTTAGGTTGTCAATGAATATGTCCATTTTCTCATATTTTGGCACCATACGGGGATATCATGAAGCTAACCACTTCTATCTCTATATAAATGTTATGAAAGGTTCTCCACTCTTTTGTTTAGAATTACATAGGTCTAGCATTGTAATAGGTTTGATGAATCGAACATCCAGTAATTTCTTTAGTTTTTCTTTGACTAGAAGAGCAATATGAGGATGCATCTTCCTTAATTTATGTTTTACTACTTTGGCTCCTGGGCTGACATTTAAGTGATGCATAATAAGCTCTAGATCCAACTTGGGCATGTTTGCATATAACCAAGTGAAATTGATTTGCCATCATTTGAAGAATTCCATATATTACTGCATTTCTTGTTCTGATAGAGAAGTTGCTAGATGTAGAATCTTTGGTTGCTCTATTGTGCCATTGTTAACTACCTCTATTGGTTCGATAAAAATGGATGACCTTTCTTGATTGTGTGTAGGAAAAGTGTCAAATCTCCCATCTTCTGGCGCCTCAAGGAGGTTTTCACCTTTAGATGTGTCCTTTCTTTTTACTTTTTCCTGATCTAATGCTGCCAAGAAATGGTTTTCAACATTAGACCTGATATTGTTTTCTTTATTTTCACTTTTGTGACTAGGATATTTGGCACCCACTTGATTGGAAGATGCGTTGTTGAAATTCCTGGTGAAAGTTATTGCGGGTTTGATTGCATTAAGATATATAGATATGGCATGGTCATTAGGAAAGGTATAAATGGTAGTATGTCTTTCAATTTCCCAATCAATAAGTTTAGGGTGGATTAGAGGGAAGGGGTCATCAAGTTGGGATGTTTTGAGGGTATCAAGGGTCATGATAGAGATGTCAAAGTTTTTGATATGTATCTCAATGTCTAGAACTATACTCTCATCAAAATGACCTCATGCAAGGAGCTCCTAATCATCCTCGGTTAAGTCCAAGTCAACCGAATGCAATTCTAATTCAAGTGGTCTAGTTCCTAACGTTTTTCATGCATACGTGTGAACTACATTGAATCCTACATCTTCTTCAAAGCAATTTTCTTTAGCTGATTCTTCAGAGTGATAGGAATCCCATTCCCATTCATTAAAATCTGTCTCACTTGCAGCTTGCAATATACATATTTGTTCATATAGTGTTTGATTTGTTTCTTCTATTTTTCTTGCTATATGTTTTCTTCTTTCATAATCAGCTTCTTCTGGACTGAGATTAAGTTTTGTCAGCCTTGCCATGAGCTCTCCTTTATTAGTACTAGGTTCATGCTTGTTCTGATTGAGAGTTAATGCTTCTTGGGAGGTGCTTTTAGTTTGTTTTTCCTGTTGATTTGAAGCTTGCTTCTTTTGCCATTCCATGTTTGCGTGTGCTTGTTTCTTGGCAGATGCTTCTTACCTTTCAATTGCAAGTTGTTCTTGTTTGTTTTCATATTCCTCTTGTTGTTGGATAGAAGATGTGTCTTCTAGTAAAGTAATTTGTCCATACCCTAAGCCTACTTTGTCTGTAGCTTGCTGAGTATGAGGTTGGATAGGTTCTGAGATACCTTCTTTTCTTTTCCCTATAGGACCTATTCCAGTGTATCCCATTTTTTGAAGGATGTTAAATCCTTTTCCATATTTTTTAGTGGGTATTTTGACATTGTTGATCTTTTGTTGGACTTCTTCATCCTTGTATAGCCACTGTAGCACATCTTTCTCTTATGTTTCTTCTGATCTCATTTTTGGCCTCTTTGCATCATCAAATTTTCAATCTCACAAGTTTTTGGCCGAGTCTATTTTAGAATCTCGTACAAGTACCGTACGAGTTTATTTGTGCACTCATATGAGTATGTGAGAATACCTGTACAAGTTTCTGCTGCTATGTTTTCAAAACAAATTGCATTTTAGGGTTTTCACACTTCAATTTGGTTATTACTAATGCTAACCCTGGTATGTTTGTGAGTTTTCTGGCAGCCTAATTGGTTTTTCTAGGATGATTGTCGAATATTATGCTTGTCAAAGATTCATTTGATCAAAACAACATGACTACTAATGTATCTATTTTGTAGGTTGCTTTAAAGAGAACTCAACCAGAGTTTGTGTCTTCTTTAAGTTTTCTAGGCACACTTATTTTACTAATGGTAAATGAACATCTTGTTTTCTATGTCTAAGAAGATGTCTAAAAGGTAGGAGAGTATTCTCTTGTCCATTTGGACAATCAGAAATCCTGACCCTTGAAGCGCTTCTATGTTTGTGATTTGATTACCTTTAGCGGACCTATCACAATGGAAAAAAGTAACCACCCAGTGAGAACAACCCAAGTGAGTACAACTAGACCTAAACTTTCTAACTCACTCTAAAATATAGGCCTCTCGGGATTAAAGTCTCGAAGGATGGGATTATTTGAGTTTTCTCTTCTAAGATCTCATATCATATATTTAGTATGTTGGCATTGAAAAAACCGGTCAATCCAAATAACCGGTATATGAGCTAAGATTTGTCATTGATGTCTAACATTGATCGGTGAAGTGGTATCGGTGGAGTGGTGTATTTTAGTAGCAAAGGTGATGACTTGAAAACACGTAGAAACATCATTAGAAACATATCACCAAAGTTCAATCAGCTCAAGGGAAGACAGACTAAGCCAACTGGTCTGTCACTCAATAAGATCAGTCATTCTGATGATGTTGAAGTCACAAAAGGTGACTCAGGCAAGAAGACTTGAGGTTGTATGAAAATCGAAACCTCATTGGCAAATAGGGAAATAGACTTGATGTTAGCACAACAAACCAACAATCAAACGATGAACCAGTAATATAGAGCTCAATGGTATACCAGTACACCGGTATGACAAAAGGAAGACAGGTGATCACCATAAATCTTGGAGTAGTGATCGGTTATTTAGTTGCAGTGGAAAAAGGTGAGTTGGTGAGCTTGTGTCTACACCAAACTAAAAGTTGGTGAAGTAAACTTCAGTTATCATACAGTCAAGCCATGATTACTTGCGGATTTTCTGGTTCACATTTAAATGACTAAACTTGACCCAAAAGTCACTATTTTGGGGGGATGCAGTGGCAAAATTAGTTGAACAGTTGAAGAAATTATTGCAGGGCGTGCAGAGAAAGAGAGAGATTTTAAATTTGAAATGTTCTAAAATAAGTGATTGCTTTGATTGAGGAAACACTTGAAGGTGACGACAGAAAATGTATAAAGTATTTTTGAGTTCATTCAAAAATTCTTGATTGTAAAATTTGCAAAAAGTAGATCCTATAGAGGGCAATCCAAAGTGAAGAGTAGAGTGAGAGGAAGTGCTAAGAAGATTTAGCAGAGAAGAGAGTGTATGAGGTAGATAGGCAGAGTGAAAAACCGAGGGACAGAGGACCGATAGTGTTAGCACATATTTTTGCAAAATATTTTGTGCTATTTCTTTGATGTTTTATATAAGAATTTTCATCATAAGAGAATTTATTGCTAGATTTTATCTGTAGGAAGTATGCTATAGTATCAGAAAAAATCCCTCTATGATCGCATTTTTTTCAGAATTGGACAAGCACCGCTAGGGCATGCTAAGGGTTGGCATTGAGTAGGAACTACAAGAGGAAATTTCAGCATGATAGCATTGGGATCCTTATAAGGCATTCTTTGGGCCTATGTGATAGTATTTGTCATTTATTAGCACACGTAGAGTTTCCATAAAAGGTTACAAGTGCAAGTGATATATGAAGAGGAGCTTAATTTGCATAATTATCAAATTTGAACTATCGGTGTAAGTTACCCCAATAAGACCGACTGACATAAATAATGAGAGAACCTATCGGCATGACATAGACTGATCACTCCGAAGGAGAACCAAAAGGAAGTTTAGAAGAAAGGTTTCATTGGCATAACATTCACTATTGGAGGCATGAGAAAAATGTTGTGCTGATAGCCGATGAGAGAATTGGTATAACCTACACTAATGAAAGAGAATGTGAAGTAGACAGTAAATATCATCAGGTCGTTGGAAAATGATATTTCATGCTACCCCGATACCCGATAGCGTAGATATCATGATGGATGAAAATGAGGTTTAATTAGGATAGCCTACATTGAAGTAAGTGACTAAAAGAGCAAAAAGGTAAAGTCATTAGGATGACATCACCCCTTCAAAGGAAGACATTTTCTACTACGTCGATACTCGATGAGGAATCTGAAGTGGTTATTGGGAAAGAGACCTCATCGGGGAAGCATAAACCAATGGACCTAAAAACAAATAGGCTGGAGCCTGATGTCATTAGGTCATCAGAGAAACACAGGAACAGTTGTCCTGACACCCGATAAGCTTTGCAACACGATGACCAAGAGGGAGGTTTCATCTGAAAAATCATATATCGATAGACTGGAGAAGTAAAAAGGAAGCACAAGCATGAAGTAAATGTCACGGGGTCATAGAGAAACATAAAATAAGTTATCCCGATACCCAATAAAGTTACCCGATGTAACAAATGAGATACAGACTACTAAGGAGGATTCATTAGAATAAATTTTCACTATTGGAGGAACATATTTGGAGCTATACATAAACCCAATGGGCAGAATGCCATGGAGGAATAAAGAAGGGTACATCAGAATGACCTATGTCGATGTGATATAAAGGTGAAAGTAGAACCTAGCCAGGAGGCAAAGTGATCAGTGAGACCTATGTTGACTGAAGGACGGGTGGCGCCAAATGATTGAATTATAGAAAAAGGTTATGCCGATTAGCCATTGCAGAATTCAAAACTGAATAAATCATAGATGAAGATGTTGATGAAAGAAACGGGAAAATATAAAGCCTTGTATGAGGAACTTCTGAGAAGTAGGGGCCAACCTGTACCCCAGATAGGAGATGAATCCAATCTAATGAAGAAGTGTGAAGAGTTGCACAGGGAAAATAAAAAGTTGAAGGAAAGAATGCAGAGCATAAGGACAGACACAACATGTGTTTTATTGACTAAATGATTTGAAAAATCTGAAAAAGATACTAGAAGAATTTTGGACTGTTTACCAGAAAACCATGGATAACACATTATCGGACCAGAGGATCCTCGATAAGATAAACATGCTACTATAGGATCAGACACTAAGTGACAAAAGGATCAATAAAGTTAAAAAACTAATTGACACTCATCAAGGATTCATGACAGAATTGAATACTGAATATGAGGAATGTAAAGGAATTGTTAATCATGGATTTCCAAGTGTGGTAGATCATACAGGGGTTATGTGATAACTCAATGATGAACAGATAGTACCAAACTAGTACTGAGAGGGGGGGGTGAATAAGTACAGACAAAAACACAATCCTAAACTGGTTTGTCAGCAGACACTATGCTTTGGTAGACAAACAGTAACACCGGTCTTAAACAGAGTACAACCGGCAAAAACCAGAGTAACTAAGACAAGCATAAACTAGTTGACACTTATCATTTCATACAATCTAATACTTCATTTCCATTTCACCCTAGTGCATGAACAGGTAATCTATCATCAAAGATATATAAAAAACTAGATAAACATGATTTATCTTTAGACACAAATCACTCAAACCATCACATGAATAACACAACACATGACACACAAATTTTTTCATGTGGAAACCCAACTGGGAAAAACCACGGTGGGGATGAATACCCACAAGCTATTTTTGAACTCTTTAGAAGTCCGCTTTGTTAGGAGGCTTGTCTGGTTAAAGACTGATACAACAGGTTCTATTAGGAACCGATCCTGGTAGGGATCACCCGATTAAGGGATGGCTAGAATACCTGGTTAAGGGTTAAACCTTGTTAAAGGTTACCTTGTTAGAGGATTTCAAGAACTCAATGGTTTTGAGTCACCCTGTTAAAGGATGTACAGTAAGCCGGTTAAAGCTACCCTGTTAAGGGATTTCCCAACTGTGGAAGTGGTTAGAGATAAACAGGTATTACAATGATCTGGTAATAACACTCAATGCCAATGCAGATCCACTTTAGCTCCTCTTCACCTTCCGCACTTACACTCTGTAGGTATCACTTCTCTTGGATACACACACACAACTTTTGCCAACAACCTCAAAAAGAAACACAACATTGACCTTATAGGAAACAGGTAGGTCGGTAGCATAAACCCTAAACCCTAAACTTGTTAGGTTAAGCAATTCAAACGGTTCAATCTTGACTGTTGAGCACATTGCATTAAATGCAACAGTCTTGAACCAATCTCAAGACATTCTCCATCATTCGTTTCCACCGATTACATGGCGGCTGATAACCCATCACATGTTATCACCGTTTATAGACTTCACACATTCCCAAGGTAGATAGGAACAATCTCCTTCATGCAAGATCCTTCATGCACACAAGGTTGACATGGCAACATGGTTTGTTCTTTGTGACAATGCTAACTCATTACACAAAGTCGCCGATTGAGTCACATAGGCTTGAGGCACTTCAACCGGAAACCCTGAAGTTGAGACTACCAACCGGTAGTCATACAAAGCTTCCATGTGCCAGTTCCCATAACTACATGCTGGTTCACCTTAAACAAACACACTGCTTCACTTTGGCACAAATGTCGGTTCACAGTGTTATACCGGTTCTCATATATATCGGTTCTTGGTAACATATCGGTTCGCACATATACCGGTTCTCTCCTCTTCAGCATATTGTCATCAATGACAACATACAATGTCATTATGTCCTCATACCGGTTCACATAATGCCAACAATCTCCCCCTTTGGCATTGATGGCAATATACAAAGATATCTCTCTGCTTCACATCTTCTCCCCCAATTTTTGCAGATATCTTCTCCGCTTCACTTCTTCTCCCCCTTTGACAACAATGCCAAAGTGGAGGCACAAGCTTCCCTATTCCATTATGCTGCTCCCCCTGAGGAGTAGCATCCTTCAACACATCAATCCTAAAGAAAAATTTGACTATGTAATACTTGACTGATGTGGAGCATATACCTTTAGTTTACTTCCTGAAGGGGCAACACCCCTAATTCACCTCTTAAGTACATAAATGTAGCCTTTGGGAGAGGCTTGGTGAATATGTCTGCTAACTGCTCCTTACTGGAAACATGTTCCAATGCAATCTCTTTGTTCTGAACCTTTTCCCTCAAGAAATGATATTTAAGCTCAAAGTGCTTGGTTCTAGAATGTAAAACCAGATTCTTGGAGATGTTAATTGCACTAGTATTGTCACAAAATATACTTACCGGTTCAGATACAGGAAGTTTGAAGCCATTCAATACATGCTTCATCCAAATTGTTTGAGTGCAGTTCATGAAAGTTGCAACATACTCTTCTTCAACTATAGACTGAGAGATACAACTCTGCTTCTTACTCATCCATGAGACCAGTCTACCACCGAGAAAGAACGCACCACCAGTTGTGCTCTTCTGGTCATCCACATTACCTGCCCAATCAGCATTTGTGAATACTTTCAAGTTGAAATCCTTGCTATATGGATACCACAATCCATAATCAATAGTTCCCTTCAAATACCTAAGAATCCTCTTGACTGCAACCAAGTGGGATTCTCTTGAACATTTTTGGAACCTTGCAGTAATGCCAACTACATATGCAATATCTGGTCTTCTATGCACTACATAATGCAACTTACCAATCATTGATTGGTATTCCTTCTCATCAACCAATTTTGAGTCATCCTCTTTGGATAGTTTACAACCAATGGTGTACCAACTAGTTTGCTATCTTCCATTCCAAAGGTCTTCAATACCTCTTTGACATACTTGGACTGAGTGATAAAGATTCCATCTTTCATCTACTGAATCTGCAGTCCAATGAAGAACTTAATCTCCCCTATGAGTGACATCTCAAACTCTTTCTTCATCTCATTTGCAAACTCATGACTCATATTGTCCTCTCCACCAAAGATAATGTCATCAACAAATACCTCACAGATTAGAATTTGATCTCCTTCAGACTTCAAGTAGATATTGCTATCTTCTCTTGTTCTCTCAAATCCAATCTTCACAAGAAGGGAGTGCAGACATTCATACCATGCTCTAGGTGCTTTTTTTAGACCATATAAGGCTTTATGTAGCCTACATACCATGTCACTGTCAGATAGGGAAAACCCATCTGGTTGCTCTATATACACCTCCTCTTCAAGTACACCATTTAGGAATGCAGATTTTACATCCATTTGATATACTTTGAATCCTTTAAAAGCTGCATATGCAAGAAGCATACGAACTCCTTCCAATCTGGCTACAGGAGCAAAGGTTTCTCCATAGTCTTCTCCTTCTTCTTGGGCATA
The DNA here is from genome assembly GCF_030272615.1 of Cryptomeria japonica. Lineage (NCBI taxonomy): Eukaryota > Viridiplantae > Streptophyta > Pinopsida > Cupressales > Cupressaceae > Cryptomeria > Cryptomeria japonica. The sequence continues at coordinate 359,605,627 of NC_081409.1, forward strand.
TCCTTTACACACCAGTCTAGCTTTGCTTCTAATCACTATGCCATCCTCATTCAGCTTTTTTCTGAAAACCCATTTGGTGCCAATGACATTTTTGTGCTCCGGTCTGGGTACCAAAGACCATGTACTATTTTTCTCTATCTGGACAGTTCCTCTTCCATTTCCTTGACCTTGTCTTCATCTTTATGTGCCTCTTTGAATGATTTAGGCTCAAATTCAGAGATCATACATGAGTTTTCTTTGACCTTTCTTCTTGTAAGAATTCCTGCATCCTTATCTCCTATGATCTTCTTAGGATCATGATTCAGCTTGACATACCGAGGAATGGTCTTTATAAATTCCTCTTTCTTTTCTTCTTCATCCTCATCTCCATCAGTATCAACATCTATATCTACTGGTGTAGGAATACTATTACTGGTACTTGGTTGATTGACAACCATTTCCCAGAAGGTTACAACCGGTTCATTTACCGCTTGCTCACTGTCGGTTTCCTTAGTTTTCTCAGAGGTTTCATCAACTCTTACATTGATGCTTTCCATAATTCTCTGAGTCCTATTATTGAAACACTTGAGAGATTTGCTCTTAGTGGAATACCCTAGGAATATTCCCTCATCACATTTCACATCAAATTTGTTCTAGTGTTCACTCCTCTTGATGTAACATTTGCTACCAAACACTCTAAAGTAGCTAACCACAGGTGTCTTACCAGTCCAATACTCATAAGAAGTTTTATCCTTACCTTTCTTAATGAGTACCCGGTTCATTGTGTAGACTGTAGTGCTCACCGCTTCTCTCCAAAAGGTGTGAGCTACCTTTTCTGGAATCAACATAGTTCTAGCTACTTCAACCACAGTCTAGTTATTCCTCTCTGCTAGGCCATTCTGTTGTGGAGTTCGGGGGGCAGACAGTTGCCTTTTGATGACATCTTCTTCATAGTACTTGTTGAATTCACCAGAAGTGAATTCCCCTCCTTGATCAGTTCTTAGGAACTTGATCCTTTTACCGCTTTCCTTCTCCACTAATGCTTTGAAAGCTTTGAACTTTACAAAGGCTTCAGACTTATCTTTCAAGAATGTGACCCACATCATTCTTGAGCAGTCATTAGTGAGAATCATGAAGTACCTATCACCCTGCACACTCCTAGTTTTCATAAGACCACACAAATCAATATGGACAAGATCAAGCAAATTGTTAGCAGTGAAAGATTTACCTTTAAAGGTTGACGAAGACATTTTCCCCAGCTGACACTCTCTGCACAAGGTATTTTCTAGTTTTCTCAGTACTGACAACCCTCTAACTGCCTTGATCTTACTGGCCTTCACAATGTTATCAAAGTTTACATGGCAGAGTCTCCTACGCCATATCCAGCTATCATCAAATTTAGCCATAAGACATGTACTTATATTTGCATTAAGTTGAAATAGGTTACCTTTGGTCTGCATGTCGGTGGCCACCAATTCACCATTCTTTCCTTTGATTCTGCACACTCCATTCTTGAATTCTAGAGTGAGACCACTATCATTCAATTGTGCAACACTCAGAAGGTTGTGTCTTAGACCATCAACCCAATACACATTGTCAACACTACTCTTTCCATTCAGAGAGATGGACCCTCTGCCTTTGACCATACATGGTGCATCATTACCAAAGTGAACCACACCACCATCATAATCTTCCAAGGATAGAAACTTTCTCTGGTCACCAGTCATATGGTGAGAACAACCACTATCAATAATCCACTCATTGGAATTATCAAAGCAGGAGACAAGATCCTTCTTGTTTGACACATCTTCCTTGACAACAACAAACACAATGTCTTCATTTTCTTCATATTCTGACTCCTCATCTGTGACACCTTCATCAATTGCCACAAAATAGTTTCTCTGGTTTCCTCCTTTGAATTTCTTGAACCTTTCTGGTTTGTCCTTGTTGTCACCATTAGGACAGTTTACAACAATATGTCCAATCCAGTTACAAGAAAAACATTTCAAAGGGAGCTTACCTCTATATTTACCGGTTCCTTTAGGAAGTTTCCTGGCAAGAAGAGATTCAAATGCCATCAGAATCTCCTTATCATCCATTTCTCTACTCTGTCTTGGTTCACCACTAGTGCTAGCTTCTTTTCCTTTTCTGGTTGGTACAACAGAAGCTTTAAAAGATGATTCAGTCTTTTGAACACTGCCATCAAAACTATTTAGCTCATAGGCTGTCAACTTTGCAATGATGGAGTCTAGGGATACCTTAGTCTTGTCTATTGATCTCAACTCCTGAATAGCAGCAACCCTTATTGCATAGACCGGTAATAAGGATCTCAGGACTTTTCTTACCATGGTGGAATCTTCCATTTTACCACCTACACTCTTGATATCTCCAACAATAGTTTTGATTCTTATTCCATACTATTGAATGGTCTCTCCTTCAACCATCTGCATGTCTTCAAACTTCCCTCTAAGGCTTTCTTCCTTATCTTGTTTTACATGCTCATCACTGCCATAGATATTTTCAAGAGTATCCCATACTTCTATGGGATTTACTTTATCTTGGACATCAATAAACTCAATGTCAGATAAGCTGCTAATTAGGGCTTCCATGACTTGCCCATTTTCCTGCATCTCTCTCTTTTGGTCATCGGTGAGAGTACCGGTAGGGGAAACATAAGCATTCTCAACATAACTCCAGTGTTGATCACCCATGCTTCTGATGTATATCTTCATTCTGTCTTTCCATATACTGAAATTATCTCCATTGAACTTTGGACCTTCCCTCTTCATCATTAGACTTGGATCTTTTCCTCAAGAAGTAAGCTTATAACACAAAGGACCTGGCGGATGCTCTAATACCAATTGATAACTCAATGATGAATGGATAGTACCAAACTGGTACTGAGAGGGGGGGGTGAATCAGTACAAGCAAAAACACAATCCTAACCAGTTTGTCAATAGACATTGTGCTTTGGTAGACAAACAGTAACACTGGTCTTAAACAGAGTACAACCGACAAAACCCAGAGTAACTAAGACAAGCATAAATTGATTGACACTTAACTTTTCATAAAATCTAATACTTCATTTCCATTTCACCCTAGTGCATGAATAGGTAATCTATCATCAAAGATATATAAACAGCTAGATCAACATTTTTTATCTTTAGACACAAATCACTCAAACCATCACATGAATAACACCACACATGACATAGATTTTTTCATGTGGAAACCCAACTGGGAAAAACCACGGTGGGGATGAATACCCACAAGATATTTTGAACTCTTTAGAAGTCCACTCTATTAGGAGCCTTGTCTGGTTAAAGACTGATACAACAGGTTCTATTAGGAACTGATCCTATTAGGGATCACTCGATTAAGGGATGGCTAGAATACCCAGTTAAGGGTTAAACCCTGTTAAAGGTTACCTTGTTAGACAATTTAAAGAACTCAATGGTTCTGAGTCACCCTGTTAAAGGATTTACAGTAAGCCGGTTAAAGCTACCCTGTTAAGGGATTTCCCAATTGTTGAAGTGGTTAGAGATCAACAGGTATTACAATAATCTGGTAATAGCACTTAATGCCAATGCAGATCCGCTTTAGCTCCTCTTCAACTTCTGCACTTACACTTTGCAGGTATCACTTCTCTCTTCTGGTCTAGCAAGAATCACATATCTCTTCTCTTGGATACACACACAAAACTTTTGCCAACAACCTCAGAAAGAAACACAACATTGACCTTATAGGAAATAGATAGGTTGGTAGCATAAACCCTAAACCCTAAACCTATTAGGTTAAGCAATTCAAATGGTTCAATCCTGACCATTGAGCACATTGCATTAAATGCAACAGTCTTGAACCAATCTCAAGACGTTCTCCATCATTCGTTTTCCACCAATTTCATGGCGGCTGATAACCCATCATGCATTATCGCCGTTTACAAACTTCGCATATTCGTAAGGTGGATAGGAACAATCTCCTTCATGCAGGATCCTTCACGTGCACAAGGCTGACATGGCAAAATGATTTGTTCTTTCTTACAATGATAACTCATCACACAAAGTCACCGATTGAGTCACATAGGCTTGTGGCACTTCAACCAGAAACCCTAAATTTGAGACTACCAACTGGTAGTCATACAAAGCTTCCATGTGCCAGTTCCCATAACCACATGCCAGTTCACCTTAAACAAACACACCACTTCACTTTGGCACAAATGTTGGTTCACAGTGTTATACTGGTTCTCACATATACCGGTTCTTGGTAACATACCGGTTCTCACATATATCAGTTCTCTCCTCTTTAGCATACTGTCATCAATGAAAACATACACTGTCATCATGTCCTCATACCGGCTCACATAATGCCAACATTATGAAGGATAAACATCAATGGATTACCGAATGCAGGTCTCTACTTAGTTCAGCCATTAGCATTGCCCATGCAGATGCATTGGACATGAATGAAACAAGGGAACAAGTTCAAAGTTTTGTTATAGTAGAGATAGCGGTCAGAGATATTATCTTCAATGCTACTTCATATAAAGAGGAAAAATATCTTTGGCATATCCATAAATGTGGTCAATGCCAGGATGGAAGGAGTTAGTCTATGTTATTGTTGTGTGTTTTAGTTATAGCAGTTAAGAGGGATAGTTAGGAATTTTGTTAGTCTTTTTTTGTACTAATGAATGGGTGTGGTCTTTCATTCATATCGTTTGAGTCATGTGTATAGAGAGAGAGTCATTTTTTATTCTAGAGTGGGTAGACAATTGAAAAAACTCCTATCTTTCAGATTTCTTATTGGGACTAGTAGTGTTATGTAAAACAAGTCTATAGAAATAAAAAGTCATTTTGTGCAAGCAATAATATCATGAAGTACATGTGATTCTATAGATTTTGTATACCTTTTTATTCAAAAATTAATAGATAGGATTTGTTCTCTTTATCTTCGGATCATTTTATGTTACATGGTGTTGATGAATCAATTTCTTTGGATAAATCTAATTAAGATTTACTGCAGTGTGCCATCACATGTTGTTGTGTAGGAAACAATATTGTTTTTGTTATTCTTGCAACACATAATGAAACCATTGCATTGATAGTCTTGCATATTTGTAAGTTTTTCAAACTATCTCCAAAGTTGATTGCAAATATTCGTCCACTAAGTAACATATAAATTGTCAGATAAGGCATTGGTCTATTGTTAGTTTTTTGTGAGTAAATTTGGTGTGCATAAGGTTCTCATCAGGGAAACATACTACTTATTTCTATCAGTATTGTTTTTTAATAATTACTTAAGGTTCTAAAATCGTTCTTTTATAATCATTCATTCACTATTAAATACATTCAATTTTTCAAATCAAAGCAAATTAAAAGCACATAATAAAGCATAGTTGCAGGAAACATTTTGTGATTCTTGCAAACAACTAAATTGATAAGTTTAAATTCACTATAAAGAAGTCTCTTTGTGCTTTGGAGATTAAGGTATACCCACCTAGGTCTAGTGGAGCCTAAAGTGCAGAGGAATTTGGTCTTCGACCATTCCTGTTCATTGGCCAAGGCTGATTGGATCAGTTAAGGATTTGGCAAGCCCTTTTGATTCCCAATCTATGGTTTTGGGAACCAAAAGATTGGCGAGTCTATTGGGGAGTTGTCCTAGGAAGTGTTCAGAACTTCTTGTGGTTTTGTTTCAGATTTTGCTGGAGGAAGGATCCCAGAAGATAATAAAAGTATTATTCCTCCATAGGAGGTGGCGACTCTATTTTACATAATAAGATCTATTTCAGTTGGTGACTCTACTAAGGGAGGAGATCTAGAAGGAGATGAAAATTTTCCTTTTTGAAAGAAATAGCAATTTTGTTTTAGAATGTTTCAAAGAAAACCATTTATTCCCAATGGCATTAGGCCATTGGATCTCAAAAGCTTTCAATGTATCCCAAACAAGTTGTTCCCTAATCTTTCACAACTTGTACCAAAATTCCATGGGGATTATGATGAATTAGCACTTGATCATTTGGGTTCATTTTATACATTCGTAAAGGATTATGATATTTATGTAGAAGATTATGTGATGAAATTATTCATCAGGACATTGAAGGATAATGCAAGAGAAGCTAAATGACTCCCTACACAAAGCATCTCATCATGGGTGGAGTTGGAGCAATGGTTACTTGATGTGTTTCATGATGCATCTGAAGAAGGAAACATGTCCTATGAGCTAGAGGAAGACCAAAAATACACTATGGAAACATAATTTTGTGTGTCTCCCTTGGATGAATTTTTAATTATAAAAAAACAAGAAGATGAATCTATAGTAGATTTCTTCATGAGGATGTTCAATATTTATCAGGAGATACCTTTAGATGTCAAGCCTCCATTTTATGAGTTATTAAATAAAATATATAAGTTAGGGTATGACTCTCAGTTGTATAGTTTGCTCAGGTATCTACATGATGAAATAGTTGCAGAAGATAATGAATGCAAGATGAAATATACAGAGGGAACACAAAACCCTAATGAAGAGGGAAGTTTGGATCGGATTGAAGAAGAATCCATTGTTGATGAGACCTATATGGAAATAGACAACATGCAATATCAAAATGAGGAATCTCTCAGTAGTGAAGAAATTTCAGATCTTCTGGATACAGAGTATCAGAGAAATACAGCAAAGGAAAAAGAGGTGTGTCATGGACAATGGATTGAATGTGCACATGCACATGGAAATAGGCTAAAATATTTTTCAAATCAATTGTGAGATGACATGATAGAGGATGTTTTCCATTTGGAAAAAGATTTATGTGATGAGTCCTCATATTTCTCTGATAAATACATTAATGATAGTGAGAGAACATATTATGACCAAAAAATTGAAGTCATATAACTATCAAGATCATTTAAAATGTTTTACAAATCCTCTTTATAATAATGCAGATATAAATGATGAAATGACATACTGCCTGAGTATGTCCAACAAAGATCTCTATGTGTTTTCAAATCCACTATATGATGAACAAGAAATATCTCCAGATGATCAGGAGATCTTATTGAGCGATGACATAAATAACAATGAGGATAATTGGGAGCATTTTTATGGATCAAAAAAGTTGCATTCTCCAAAGCACACTCAGACAAATAAAATTGGTGATATAAATTTTTCAAAAATAAAAGAAAATGTTCATGAGAAAAGTTTAGGGTTTCCAAATAATCTATCTCTCCAACAAAAGGTACAATTGAAAAGTAAGCCTAAGTATGAATTTTTGACTTTAGGTTTACATCAATCACATAAGGGAATAACAAAGGAGAAATTTTTTTCTCCCAATTCTGATGTTGATATTGTTAGTATGATTTCACCTAATCACAACAAGAAAATAAAGGTTGAAAGCCAACATCTCTCGGGAGAAATGGAGAAACCCTATAAAATAGGGATGAATATTGATGTATTTCCAAATATAGGAGTATTTCAAAGGAAAAACCCTTATAAGGATAAAAGCATGATGGTTCAGAGGAATTTGATTTCCTATTTGGTAAATTCAAGAAGGAGGGGTAAAAAGCAATATACCGTGGATGATTTGGAGCATGTCCATAAAGTAAGGAGAGATAATGTGATATTTAAAAATATTAGAAAGTCCCAAAAGATAAAACTTTATAAATCAAATGATATAACGATTTATAAAAGTTTGATGCCCTGTGTGGTGAAAACAAAAGGAGATTGTTGTGATTCTTTTAGCATGGAATATCAAGACAAAAATAAAAGATATTACAACATATATGGTAAACATGGAAATATGACAATTGATAAGCTTTACGATGAAATTGGATTGGTTGATGATATGTGCCAAACTGGAATATTTTTGCATGATGAGAACTAGGTGTTTGATCCAGGAAAAATGAGTGTTCATGTTTTGGGAACTAGGGGTCACCAAAAGTAGTGTTAACATAATCTACATAAGGGAGGTGATTGGCAATGGTCTACTCTACCAGAGAAAATTGAATTCTTGCTATGCCCGCAAGGGACATACATCCCTAGAAAGAGCCACTGTTAGCACATATTTTTGCAAAATATTCTGTGCTATTTCTTAGATGTTTTATATATACATTTTCATCATCAGAGCATTTATTATTGGATTGTATGTGCAGGATATGTGCTGCAGTATCAGAAAAAATCCCTCTGTGACCTCATTTTTCAGAATTGGACAAGCACCACTAGGGCATGCTAAGGGTTGGTATTCAGTAGGAGCTACATGAGGAAATTTCAGTATGATAGCATTGGGATCCTTATAAGGCATTCTTTGGGCCTATGTGATAGTCTTTGTCATTTATTAGCCCCTGTAGAGTTTCCATAAAATGTTACAAGTGCAAGTGATATATGAAGAGGAGCTTAATTTGAATAATTATCAAATTTGAACTATCGGTGTAAGTTACCCCGATAAGACTGACTAGCATAAATAATGAGAGAACCTATTGGCATGACATAGACTGATCACTCCAAAGGAGAACCAAAAGGAATTTTAGAAGAAAGGTTTCATTGGCATAACATTCACTATCAGAAGCATGAAAAAAATGTTGTGCCGATAGCAGATGAGGTAATCGGTATAGCCTTCATCGAGGAAAGAAAATGCGGAGCAAATGTTTTGAAGTTATCAGGACATCAAACAACGTAAGAAAAAGATACCCTGATACCCGATAGGGTAAATATCATGGCATGTGGAAATGAGGTCTCATTGGGATAGCCTACACCAAATTAAGTGACTAAAAGAGTGACAAGGTAAAGTCATCGGGATGACATCGACCCTTTGAAGGAAGATATTTTCCACTATGCCGATACCCGATGAGGAATCTAAAGCAGTTATCGGGAAGGAAACCTCATCAAGGGAGCATAAGTCGATGGACTTGAAAACAAACAAGCTGGAGCCCGATGTCATCGAGTCATCGGAGAAACACAGGAAGGGTTGTCCCAACACCCGATAAGCTTTGCAACACTATGACAAAGAGGGAGGTTTCATCGAGAAATCATATGTCGATAGACTGGAGAAGTAAAAAGGAAGCACAAGCATGAAGTAAATGTCATCGGGGAAACATAAAATAAGTTGTCCCGATACCCGATAAAGTGACGCGATGTAACAAAAGAGATACGGAATACTAAGGAGGATTCATCAAAATAACTTTTCACTATCAGAGGAACATATTTGGAGCTATGTGGAAACTTGACAGGCAGAATGCCATAGAGAAATAAAGGAGGGTACATTGGAATGACCTACACCGATGTGATATAAAGGTGAAAGTAGAACCTAGCCAGGAGGCGAAGTGATCGGTGAGATCTATGCCGACTGAAGGATGGGTGGCTACCAGGAAAATATAAAGCCTTGTATGAGAAACTTTTGAGAAGTAGGGGCCAACCTGTACCCTAGATAGTAGATGAATCCAAGCCAAGGAAGAAGTGTGAAGAGTTGCACAGGGAAAATAAAAAGTTGAATGAAATAATGCAGAGCATAAGGACATACACAACATGTGTTTTATTGACTAAACGATTTGAAAATCTGCAAAATATACGGGAAGAATTCTAGATTATTTACTAGAAAACCATGGATAACACATTATCACACCAGAGAATCCTCGATAGGTTAAACATGCTATTGTAGGATCAGACACTGAGTGACAAAAGGATTAATAAGGTCAAAAAACTAATTGACACTCATCAAGGATTCACGACAAAATTGAATACTGCATATGAGGAATGTAAAGGAATTGTTAATCATGGATTTCCAAGCGTGGTAGATGATACTGGGGTTATGAAGGATAAACATCAGTGGATTACTGAATGTAGATCTCTACTCAGTTCAACCCTTAGCATTTCCCGTGCGGACGCATTGGACATGAATGAAACAGGGGAATAGGTTGAACATTTTGTTACAACAGAGATAGCGGTCAGAGATATTATCTTCATTGCTACTTCATACAAATAGGAAAAATATCTTCGACATATCTAGAAATGTGGTCAGCGATTGGATGGAAGGAGTTAGTCTATGTTATTGTTGTGTGTTCTAGTTATAGCAGTTAAGAGGGATAGTTAGGAATTTTGTTAGTCTTTGTTTCTACTAGTGAAAGGGTGTGTCCTTCATTCATATCGTTTGAATCATGTATATATAGAGAGTTATTTTGTATTTTACAGGGGGTAGACAATTGAAAAAACTCCTATCTTTTAGATTGTTTGTTGGGACTAGTAGTGTTATGTAAAGCAAGTCTGTAGAATAAAAAGTCATTTTGTGCAAGCAATAATATCATGAAGTACATGTGAGTCTATAGCTTTTGTATACCTTTTTATTCCAAAATTAATATATAGGATTTGTTGTCTTTATCTTCAAATCATTTTATGTTACATGGTGTTGATGAATCAAGTTCTTTGGATAAATCTAATTAAGGTTTGTTGCAGTGTGCCATCACATGTTGTTGTGTAGAAAATAGAATTATTTTTGTTATTCTTGCAACACATAATGAAACCATTGCATTGATAGTCTTACATTTTTAAGTTTTTCAAACTATCTCCAAAGTTGATTGCAAATATTCCTCCACTAAGTAACATATAAATTGTCAGATAAGGCACGAGTCTATTGTTATTTTCTGTGAGTAAATTTGGTGTGCATAAGGTCCTCATCATGGAAACATACTACTTATTTCTATCAGTATTATTTTTTCATAATTACTTAAGGTTCCAACAACATTCTTTGATAAGCATTCATTCAATATTAATTACATTCAAGTTTTCAAATCAAAGCAAATTAAAAGAACATAATAAAGCATAGTTGTAGGAAACATTTTGCCATTCTTGCAAACAACTAAATTGATAAGTTTAAATTCACTATAAAGAAGTCTCTTTGTGCTTTGGAGATTAAGGTATACCCACCTAGGTCTAGTGGAGCCTAAAGTGCAGAGGAATTTGGTCTTCGACCATTCCTGTTTGTTGGCCAAGGCTGATTAGATCAGTTAGGGATTTGGAAAGCTCTTTTGATTCCCAATCTATGGTTTTGGGAACCAATAGGAAGAGTGCAAAGATGAGGATAGAGATGACCGATTGAGTGTAGAGCCGAAGGTTAGAGGACCGACAAAGTGTAGAGCCGAAGGTATAAGCAGAAAACTGGTGTTGTGCAGAGTAGACACAACTAGTGTGGATAGAGCGTGATTCTAATTGTGATATAATCAAGCTATCAGTAGCTAATTCAACAAATCATTCTTTTGTTGCTTTCTAACCAATGCAACTTAAATCCCTTAACCAGCTGGACTTTAATAGGTCACTTTGTAAAATCCCTTAACCGGGTGACATCTTAATTGATGTTCTTAAGTCCTTTAATCAGGCTACCTTTAATAGGGTAAAGACACTAATAGGACTTAAACAAAATCCCTTAACCAAGTGGCACCTAACAGTGTCTTTGTAATCTCCTAATAGGGATGGCTCCTCACCGGGCATACTCCAGAAGAGTACAAATTTTGTGAGTTCCTACTCACACCGTGGTTTTCTCCCATTTGGGTTTCCATGAGATAAATATTGGTGTCACTGTATATCTTTTCATGCACGCATGCTCTTCTACAATAATTATGTATATTGATGAATATCAAATAAGTGCAGATTAGAGTTAAAAGTTTTAATTGTGAAAAAATGATAAAGTGTTGATTCACCCCTCCCCCCTCAACACCGGTTGGGACTAGCATAGTAGGGCCTTGCGGTCTCAATCACACTTGTGTTTCTACTTCTTGTTTTGGTGCCTTATTGGGCTATAGGCCTCAATCGCGCTTACGCGACTGCAAGGGGTAATTTCAAATGAAAACCCTTACTTTGAAACCCTAAGATAGAGACTATCTGAATCACCTCCAAAAGGGGGATAATATTTGTGCAAGAGAGATAGTAACTCTCCCAAGACACTTGACATATTGTGCCCACATTACCATTTGGAGTTGGATAATACGGAATTGAAAATCCATTGTGTGAGACTCAACAATCGTATTCTGATTAACTATTGGGTGTGTAACTAAGTTTGCAAGCAAAGGTTTTCTCTCTCAAACAACTTCCTTAGGATTTAGCATGTTGTGCTTGAGATCATTTATCATATCACATGTTTTTTTTGTCTTCATCCCTGAAACAAAAAATAAGACATCTAAAAAATTGGAAAACAGAAGCAAAACATCAAACTTCATTGATCAAAAATATGTCCAAACAAAATTTATGTCTTTGTTCCGTCCTTAGTCATACAAGCTTTCTAGTTTGTCGTACAGGAAATCTAGTTTATCATCTGGTTCGGTGAGAATTGTCGTACGAGTTAGTTTAGCAGAAGCAATTTTGTTATCTTTTGTAGTCTGGTTTTGTGGTAAGTGGCGTACGAGTTTATGCCTTTGTCGTGCGAGATTTCTAGTTTATCGTATGGACCTGTCTAAATTGTTGTATGGGATTTCCTAAACTGTCATATGAATTTATGTCTCTATTAGATAGTGTCAAGGAGCCTTGCTCATAAGAAAAAAAAATCATATATGAGAAAAAGTGCAATAAAAATAGATAGTGAAAACCTGGCAAACAAGCACTATCTGTCAGCTAGCTCTTCCATCCATTAGTTCATGCATCCTTCCGCTTGCATTCATTTTCCATCAGAGATGTTCATATCCATAATAAGCCTTTGTGCATACACAAGCATTGCAGCTAATTTCTCACCATGGTTTGGATCATTGGGTATATCGTAATGACATTGTTTCTAGGCTTGGGGCAAAATCCTGCACCTAGCTGGGGGCAAAAATTTTCATCATTTTGAGCTTAATCAAATAGGAAGAACAATAGTTAGGTAGATTTTGTCAAGCAAAATTGAGACACTTCAAATGTTGAACACGAGATCAAATTGCCAATCATCAAAACTATCACATGTCAATCTAAACACAACACACATATATCACTGAATGGTATCTTTTGACTAATGAGTTTTTTTAAACTTTAATCAATGATTGTTCAACTTTTCTATCTTGATTTTCTCTATCATGATTTCTGAGTGACTCCAAGATGTCTTTGACTAGAGGAACAGGGAAGGAACATGATATTTTTCTTGTCTGTTGTCTATAAATTAATCGTGAATATGTGCAAAGCTATCTAAGGACATGATCATCATAGTATCATAGAAGACATTCCAGACTTGCATATAGAAATGGTTAATACTGGTTGTTTTATGCAAGCAACATTGAGGTCATCTTGGTTCAATTATACCTTCATGCTTGTGCTAACTTACAATATCAAAATCCAGGAAAGTAGTGCTCAGGTCATCATGGTTTAATTATACTGTCGATGTTTGCACTCACTTCCCACATTTTAAAAAGCTCAATGATGACAAAACACAATAACCCAGTGACTGGTCCTATCGTAGATTTTCATTTCATTTGCATTTATCTTGCATTTAATTCTTGCATGGGATCACAAAAAATCATCTTACCCAAGGCCACATCTATCACAGGAATTATCAATGTTTCATCATAAGTGTATACACAATCAGAATGCTTACTCATCTCTCTCTAGATATTGTTGACCCAACAAAAGAACCCACATAAGTGCATCTAAATCTTCCTACATCTTGATATCAACAAAATGTTAGTTCTTTATCCAATCAGCCTTATCAATTCTATCAATCGATTGCATCTAATCTATTCTATTATTTCTTATACAGGATGTATCTTTCCTAGAACTAGACGTTCTGATCAAGTCTTATACAGGATATATCGTTCCTAAAACCAGATGCTTTGATCATGTTTGTCTTATACAGGAGGTGTCATTCTTGAAACCAGAGAATCTCGATCTTATCAATCTAATCAATCTTGTTGAATTCAATCAACCTTTATCAATCACCACATCAAGAATTTCATAATCATGATCAAAGAACTCACACTTTCATCAATCAAATCAAATCAATTTTAATCGGGAAATCAATTTCGCAATGATCCAAATACTCCAAAGGTCAATTATCTCAATTGATCTCCCGAGGGGGCATCACCGTACCTCAATTTATCAATCAATGTTTGGGGCATCCTATCGAACTAATATCATCATCAAAACAAGATTATTCTTTGAATCAATGCATCATCACACCTTGCTTCAAAGAGGGGAAAAATGTATACACCTAAAAATGGTCTAAAGATAATTAATTAAATAAGAATTATTTAGTTCTGATTAATAAGAAAAACAAGTTTTCAAGACCCGAAACCTTTAACATAGGAGATCAAGAAAAATCATCATAGAGTATCCAGACCATAAAAAACTACTTACAGAATGACTAGAAATAAAGCCAGTAAACAGACAGGAAAGCAAAAGATAGAAACAACAAAACAACAGAAACCAAGATAACACTGTACAGTTAAAGATTCTTTAGGAGGTCCTCTGCCTTAATCACCAACTGGTCATAGGTGGCCGCAATAGCTTTGAGTTCATCTAGGTCCTTATTAGGCTTCTTCTCCTTCTTTTTACCTCTGGTTCTTGTTCTGGGTCCTTGAACATCTCCTATACCTTCAATGCCAGGGTCAATATCCAGGGTGTCCTTCTCCTCATCCAATTTATAGATGAGAGTTTTGGTATTGCCAATAGAGACCTTCAAAATGTTTAAGCTTTGCTCTGTAATACTTTTGAGACATTCCTCAATTTTACTAACTTTACTGATAGTTCCCGACATAGTTTGATCCATAGCATCAACATTCGCTTTCCTCTCTAGCATGTCTTTCTTGATTTGCTTGAATCTAGGGTTGAAGGAGTCTCTTATATTTTCAGCTTTAGCAACAGTATTTATCAAATCCTCCATATAATCTTCCATAGTCTTCCCTTCACTAGTGTTGATAGTTTCCAGAATCTAGATTCTGTAGCTAAGCTTCTTGTTGTCATCCACAACTTTCTTGTAACTGGTGATTAACCATTCCATGGTGTCCATAAAACCTTTCAAACCCTTAGGATGAGGGTTTGAGGGGGGATCAATATTGCTGGAGTTGTCTTGTTCCTTATTTGGGGTGTCACCAATAGTAGCTTTATCTTCAGCCCTATGAACTTCTCCAGTGGTCAACTCCTCCAAGTTCTGGTCAACTTCCAAAATCTTTTTTTTCTTTTGTTCCTCTAGCTCCTTCACATTCTCATCCTTTCTCTTTTTTTTGTTGCTCGTCTGAGTATGGACTTTAGTTTTCTTTTTTAGAGAACCCTAGGGTTTCTCCTTCTCTAAATATTCAGAGACCCTCTCCTCCTCCGAGGAGCTTATCTGGAGAATTTTCCCTTTAGATTTCTTGCCCTTTGAGGAGGAAGGCCTGGTTTTCAAATTTTTCCTCTTCTTACCTACTTGAACTTCTGAGTCATCTGTACTCTCCTCAAACTCACTCATTGGATCACTGTCAGAACCCTCATCCAAAGAAAAAATAGAGTCTGATCCATCCCCTTCAGACTCAGAAATAGAGGGCTGCGGGCGGGCTATTTGGTTAGCCTTGAGGTGGTCATAAATAAGAACCATTAAGCCTTGATGCATGGAAGTGTCACCCATAGGGTTCTCTTTATAGGCCTTAATGGTGGCATTCATAGAACATAACAGAAAATATGGAATGTTAACCTTCTCATCATGCCTAAAATGATTCATCAAAACAAAATGGTATCCATATACTTTAGTGAATCTACCATCCAAAGTAATATAGCACATTATAACAAAAAGGACCTCCCTCCATGGTTTAACAAAAGCCCTAGGGGGATAGCAAGTTTTACTTAGCTTCACCAGGCATTTTTTCTTCTTTTCAGTTTCAGGATATCTTTCAATGGCCTCCTTGCTCACTTTTCTGTCTCTGTAGTAGTTGCTTCCTTCCCTTCGGAGACCTGTGGTCTGGGCAATAAGGTCTTCATCTATGACAACAGACTGGTCTCCCATCTTCAAAGTGCCCTTTCTCGAGTTTTTACAAAAGAAATTAGTGACTGTGGCATCTCGTACATGGAGCCTCTCCATAAATTTTGAAAACCCACCCTTCTACAGAATATTCCAGACCGCCTCTTTTTGCTTCCACTCCTTACAACTGCTAGGTTCATAGCGGTGCCTATTTCCTCCCATATTTTCTCTATTCATAGCTGAATGTCAAAACTTGCAGAGAGCTTTAGACGGAGAGTTTCTCGGAGCTACCAAACTTACCCAGAAAGCATGGGAAGTGATTGATTGAGTGTTATAATAAATGGTGTTGACAATATTATAATTGCTCAAAGCACTCCTTTCAACCCGTTTCATTATTGTTTTGTACATTAATGATCTTTGGGGTGCTATTCTATTGGTCCTTAAAAATTATTAATCTGACATCCTCTAGGAGGCCTTGTTCTCCCTTCCAAGTAATCATTTCATCTTGATTGACCACCGCATTCGTTGCCTAGTCAGTAGAACCATTCGCTTCATGGTAAATATGAGATATGTAACTTTTCTTAAAAGTGTTAATGAGGTCTCTAGTGGCCTTTATAATTTTATTGATAGACCATGAGGGCTTAGAGGTCCCCTTGAGGCATTTGATGATGTTTTTAGAGTCCCCTTCAATCTATATGTAGGGGAAATTCCATCTTTTTGTGAGCAGAATACCTTGGAGTGCTGCCATTGCTTCTGCCTTGTGATTTGTTTGGATTCCTATTGGAACAACAATCATTTCCTTGCATATACCTTTGTCATCTCTAAGAATAGCTCCACATATCGCAAGGCCCGAATTACCTTTTGCAACACCATCAAAATTGACTTTGAACCAACCATGAGGGGGATTTTGCCATCTTGCTTCTAATCTTTTGTTTTGCTTGGGGTCAGAACTGCCAGCATTATTCAAATTCCAGGAACTTAAAATGTGAGATTCCAATGGGTTGGTCAAAAAGCAGGGACCCCCAATGATCCCAATTCTCTCCACAATCACCCAATGTATTTTCTAGAACATAATATCCCGAGTATGAGAAGTGTCCCTAAAAATATGATTGTTTCTTTCTTTCCATAATCCCCACAGAATGTGAGGGAGAGATAGCTGCCATAGAGATCTCAAAAAAGAGTTAGACCAATGGTAATTCTAGGAGTAGAACAACTCACTGATAGTATTAGGAAACACCCAATCAATGCAAAAACTCTTAAGAAATATTTCCCAGATCGAAGCAGAATAGGAACAATGGATAGCTAGATGGTCCACTGACTCTTCCTCCTTAAGACACAGAGCACATCTATTAGGAAAGGCAAATCCTCTACCCTTGAGGTTATCTAAGGTCAAGATTTTATTTTGAAGAATAGTCCAATAGAAAAAGTTGATTTTGGGGGTCAAAATCTTTAACCAAGCTTTACACCAAAAAGGATTTTCAGAAGGGGCAGGGGAGAGAACACCATACATTGAAGAGATAGTGATATTACCTTTGGGTTCATATTTCCAAATGAGGAAGTCTTCCTCTTTATTCAACTAGGTCGAAGACTGATTTTTGAGCTTGATAAGGCTTGGGTGAATGCTTTCTATGTTCTACCATTTATTACCAGTCCAATAACCTTCAACTAAAGGACCAAAAGATCTAATACAACAAGAGGCATAAGGGGCCCATTCTGGGAAATCAGTCAAAGGTTTATCAAAAAGCCAGGGGTCTTCCCAAAATTTAACTTTCCTACCATTGCCTACTTTCCAAGAAACCTCCTATACTTTTCGGTCTGCATACCTGATCCCAAGCCACAAGAGACATTCTTTTCTTATCCTCAACCCTTGACCATAGAAATTTTCTTTGAATTTTCTCAATTGCATTAGCATACTTGACTGGAATTATGAAAAGGCTTAGGGCATAGATAGGTATTCTTTGAAGGGAATCTTTAAGAAGTTGAAGCTTTCCAGCCTGACTTAAAAGGGCTCCTTTCCAACCAGCTAGCTTTTTATGAAATTTTTCCACTAGAGAGCTCCAAAAAGAATCAGGGGGTGCAATGCCCAAGGGGAGGCCAAGATAAGTGGCAAGAAGATCAACAATTTGACATTCTAGGATTCTACTGATTCTATGTTGTCTTCTCTCTGGTGTATTGATGAAAAAAAAATTCTTTTGACCCAAGTAATGAGCTAACCAGATGCAAAGGCAAACTTACAAATAGTGTCCTTCAGGGTTCTAGCTTTTGAGATACTGGATTCCCCCATGATAATGGCATCATCCACAAACTATTGGTGAGAGCAGATAAGATCAGCTGAAGAAGGTTGGAGTCCCTTAAAAGACCCTCACATAACCATGTTTTCCATAGACCTACCAAAACATTCAGCTATAATAATGAAGAGGATAGGGGAAATGGGATCCCCTTGCCTCAGTCCTCTAGACACTTGGAAGAAGGGGAATGGGGAACCATTGACAAGAATAGCAAATGAGGCCGAGGTAATAACCTGAATAAAGAGGTCAACACATTTGGTGGAAAAACCATAAACCACAAGAACCTTCACAAGAAAAGACCAATCAACCCAGTCATAGGCCTTAGAGAGATCAAGCTTGAGGATGAGACCCTATTTCTTAGCCTAACAAGAGAATGAATATTCTTGTGGATAGTAATAATGGAGTCAAGAATTTGTCTTCCTAGGACAAAACCATTTTTCTGATGATTAATCAAAGAAGGAAGGACAATTAGGCTTCTGGTGGTAAGAACCTTGGAGATAATCTTATAAAAAGAATTGCATAAGCTGATTGGTCTGAACTTGTCCATGGAGTCAGCACCTTGGGTTTTGGGACTAAGTGCAATGAAAGTGCCATTAATTTCTTTCAAAAGTATTCTAGCCCCAAAAAATTCCTTGACCCCGTTCAAAACATCTTTCCCTACAATGTCCCAGAAATCTTGGAAAAAGACCACAAGGAAGCCATCAGAATAGGGGCTTTGTTACCATCAAAAGAAAAAATAGCATTTTTGACTTCCAAGATTGAAGGAATTGAAGAAAGGGAGGAATTCATATGCTCATCAATGAGACAAGGAATATTTTGAAGAAAAGAAGATTGAACATCATCGTCCAACTTATGATCCCTCCTTAGAAGTTCTGAAAAGTATGTTTTGGCCTCATTCCTTATCTCTTCCTCCTTGACCAGCTCCCCATTGTCCACTGCCAATTTTGTAATCCTATTTGCCACTTTATGGTTGATCGTTGACATATGAAAAATCTTGTATTCCTATTTCCTTCCTTTAGCCAAATGCATCTTGATCTCTACTTCTAAAAAGTTTCCTCCTTAGCAATGATTTCATGGTATTTTTTAAGGGTCTCATTTTCTTCAGCAATAGACACAGTACTAAAACCATCCTTCTAAATTTGGACCTGTATTTTCTTAAGGTCATCCTGGACTTTACCTTTGGCCTCAAAAATGTTCCCAAAGCTGGATTTATTCCAAAGTCTTATAGGTCCTTAACACTTTTGAGTTTCTTTACAACTCTGTATATAGGAGTTCCTCAACTTGGATACTCCACCATTTCTGAATATTACGAGTGATATCAAGGTGACAAGTCCACATTTTTTCAAATATGAAAGGAAAATGCCTTCTATTAATTGGGTCAGCAATGAAGGTGATGGGAAAATGATCTGACCCAACTCGGATATGGGTAGACAGGGAGCATAATTAATGTCTATACCAGTCATTAGAATTAGGAGCCCTATCAAGGGGAAATTGGATAAGATCATTACCAGTTCTCCTATTAGTCCATGTGTAATTGCATCCCTATATCTCCACATCATTGAGAGCCTGTGTATTTATAAAGTCCATAAGGGCTAACCTACTTTCCAATTGAGATGGGCTTCCACCAAATTTTTCCTCCTCTCTCAAAGGAGTATTAAAGTCTCCCATGACCAACCAACTAAGATTCTTGAAGCTGTCCCTAGTTTCTATAAGTTTTTTCTAGAAGGAGTTTCTAGCTTTCAATGTGTTGGGTGCATAAATGTTGGTGAGGACCCATGATGTTTCATCTTTTAAATGCTCAAATCTAATGCAAGAGAAAAAAATTTCTTGAATAAGAACATGGCCTTTGACACTATTAAGATTCCAAATGGTAGTTATGCCTCCCGAAGCACCTTCCGAGCTACCACCACTGATACTCCCATTTTTAAAAAACTTCAAAGATTCAACATTTTCTCTACTCATTTTGGTCTCTTGAATTAGAAAAACATCAGGTTTACTATCTCTTATCATATTTCTAATAATATCATGTTTATGAGGATTATTAAGTCCCCTAATATTCCAAGAGATAATCTTCATAGTTACTTACCGATTCCTAACTCCTTAAGAGTCTTCTGACTACCATTTGCAATATTCTTAATGGCCTCCTTGCCTCTGACTTTATGGTTAGAAGGTCAACCTAGGGAAGGGGAGATATACCCAACATCTACTTGAGCTATTCTGCTGGATTTCCTTAGTTGAGAAGCTGAGGGAGTGGATCCTTTCTTGTTCCTGTATTTTGGTATTTTCTAGTTAGCTTCTTTCTTGAGAACCGCTTCTGGATTACTGAGGATTCTGGATATTTCATCTTCATTTCCCCAATTAGGGAATCTAGAATCATGTGAAGCACTGTTTACTATTTTTGAGTTTTGATCTGAATCCGAAAGGTTCATACCCAATATTGCACATTTTTGGGCTTCTTGCATTTCAAAGCTTATCATGAGCAGGGAAGAGTTAGTATTTTCTTCTTGGGAGCTAGAGATCTCCCCTTCCTCAGGTTGTTCATCTTTCTTTTGCATTGCCTTACCAGCATAAGTATTAGCGATTACCACTTTAGCTATGTCTTTTGAAGATTCGGTCTATTCTTTCAATTTTCCTATTCGGATCTGCTCTGTCATAGGTTTGTTTACTTTGGTTGACTCATTTCTCAATACTTCATGGGTTGGGGGATTGGAGACAAAAGTTGAGGATACTACTTCCTTATTTTCCCCCAAGGGTTCAAAACAATTATTGTCAATAAAGTCAGCTTCCTTATTTTCTGAGTTTTTAACTTGCCATACCTTTTTCTCTGAAACCTTTTTACTTTCAACCGAGGGTTTAGTCTACTTGAGCTCTCCTTTAGGCTTGATAGGATAGGATTTTGCCCAGTGACCTACTTTCTTGCAATGGAAGAAGGTAAAGGGGATAGATTCATATTCTATTTGTTATTTCCATGTCCCCAACTTTGACACTATATCTATATGTTTCCGGCATGTCTGCATCATGGGCTATCCCTACACAAAACCTAGCATGAGTGAGTCTCCTTTTTGAAGCTGTGATTGGGTCTATAGAGAGGAATTCACCAAAGGAGCTTGATATTCTTGAGAAGATGCTTTCTGCCCAATATTCAAGAGGCAGACCTGGTAACTTTACCCAAACTGGAACTTGTGCCAAAAGAGAGTCATTCATGTTCAGATTTGGATGTCATTTCCGAAGAACCAAGGTTGTCTTTCCTACCTTCTAGGGACTACCACAAAGTATACTTAATTTATCTTCTTCATACAAGAAACTAAAAGACAGGAGGCCTTTAGGCAAAGCCAAGATTTCAATGTTACCCTTCAGAGCCCATTTCTGTTTGACATAAGCCCTTACAACTTCAATGTTTGGACGTGAACCAATAAATTTTCCTACCAGGGAGTTTGACATACTATTTATATTATTATCTAGAACCAGATCAGGGATAGAGATAGCAAAATTTCCATCGGTTGGATCAGAAATATTCTTGACAAGAGGTAAAGAGGATTTACTAGATGGTTTTGTTCCAAAAAGGGATGACCATTTTCTAGATTCTTTTCCATTCTCCAAGGTCTCTTCACATGAGCTAGAGCCCTCCCCCGAAAACCCAGAACCCACTTTCTTCTCTGGCAAAGTACCATCAGTCTGTGGAATGTCAATAGCCTTTAGAATGTCTGGAGGCTTGTCCTTCTCTCCCATATGACCAACTCCTTCATTCTGGCCGCTCCCACCATTGGAACTAGAGTTCCTGCCTTTCAGAGAATTTGAATTTTGAATTCTCCCATTGCCACTTCCTACTCCTCCCAGCTGCATCTTCGTTCACACCATCTAAATAATAAGCAATTATTTAGTTAATCCCCCTTCCTAATTTAATTGAATTCATTAGCAATTTGATTAAACCCCTTTCATCTACTTATTAATAAATCTAAGGATTTATTTAATAGGTTCATTTCAATAGTCCCCTTTGATTAATTAATCCTCCCCCCATTTAATTCATTTCTTCTAATACCCTAAATAATTAAAACAAATCAATTTATGAGTTGTTCAAAATTAATTAGTCTTTTCCTATTATTTGAATTTTTAAATTCAAATTACCCACATGCCTCCTACCTTCTAACCGCCTAACCTAACCATCATCCTAACCTAATCCATTTCACCTAACCTTGGGTTTAACTAACCCTATCTTATCTTGCACATCCTATCCTCCTTATCCTAACCTCCTATGGTGTGGATTTTCTCCCCTTGAGACACATGGCACTTAGGCTACATGTCTCCTCCTTGGGACACTTGCCCTCTCATTAGCACGTCTCCTTGATACTTGTCACCACATAAATGACAAGTGTCCCTCCCTCCAACCTCTTCTCCAACCTCGTCCAATTTCACCCTTGATATCTTTAGACTCAGTCTTGACCGTTGATTCCGGCCACATCACCCCTAGCCTTGGAAATCTTATAAATATCCCTAATTTTGGAGCACAAAGGATCCCATATCATATCAATTTAGGATTGTTACTATAGGTATATCCATTATAGAATATCATTTGAGCATTGTTATTATAGGTAATTACATCTTAGATCTAGTTTAATTTGATCATTTTCTAGCATAATTGTTGAATCATGTAGCTTAATCAATCTCTTTTCTAGCTTAATTGCATCATCATCATAGCTTAATCATGCATATCATTAGATTAGTTAGACTCTTGGATCAATCTAGCATAATCAATCTCATCTAGCTTGCATATCATATCATTTCAAATCCTCCATCTAGGTGTAGTCAAGTCACTGGGATTGCTTGTCTAGATCTGAGAGAAAATCCATACTTGCATCTCTTAGGAGGCGATAGGTCACTTTTTCATGGTTTATCTTTCAATTTATTTTAATTTTCTAACCATTCTTGTAATTATCTATTGAGTGTTTGTGTTGCAGCTGTAGTACCCCACTTCACACACATGACAAATACTATATCTGTAGTTAGTGTGAATGACAAAGAGAATAAATCCATAGCTCTTCCTAATCAAAACCTCCATAATTTCACTAAATTGTTACCTTCCCATTCTTCCAATGTTGTTGAATCCAAGCCTCTTGCTTTCTCTCATAATGACCTTGGTATAGAATCTAACAATTTTGTGAACCTTGTTGACAAACCTACACCTCCAAAAGGCACATGCATTACTTTTGATCCTAATGAGACTATTGTTGCACCCGATGGCCAATTATATATCACTGTGAAGATCAAAAACAAAATCTCACGAGGGGTGCTCATTGATCTATTGTGTATGGTGAATGTGATTATTGAAGAACATATTTATACTCAACCAATTGCATTAAGTAACATATGATAAATTTGATGTTATGGTTAAGGTGTATGATAGTTTTTCTTTTCCTACAATTGGTTCTTTACTCTTCCTAGTGAGGTTTGTACTAAGTACTTAGATGTCACCTTTGTTATTATTCCTACATCAGATCAATTTCGTGTGAAGCTGGGACATCCTTGGATCTCTTCCATGAAATCTATCCCTTCTACAATTCATAAATATTTGAAATGCCCTCATAATTGCACTATCATAACAATTAATTATAGCCTTTACCAACCCACAACTAAGCATGGAAATTTCACTCTTGATTACTTTTTGCCTAAACAAACTGAGCCTTTAAAGCCTCAAAACAACATCCTTAAATTATCTTATCAAAAATGGAAAAATGAGATGAACATGGCCTTGAGTAAACCTAGAGACCACCCATGGATATTCCTCCTCCTCATAATGGACCTAGTATTCTTCCTAAACCTTCTATTCCTACTATATATGCCTCAGTCCCACCACCTACTTCTTATAAATGAAAATGCTTGGCATCAAGTATCTCTCAACCTACTGGAGCTTCTTTCATGCCTCCCCATTTAAGGGACAAAGAATCCTATGGAAATTGATCCTAAACCTTCGTAAGCCTTGACTAAAACTAAAAGGAATCATTGTGTGAGAGAACATCGATGAAGATGTTGTGTCAATTCTTGCAAGCTTTCTTCCCAAACCATATCCTCCCCAAAGACACCAAATGTTGACTTTGTCTCATTTGTCTATCCTTCACCTAACCCTAGGGAGGAAGTTCAAATCAAATCACCCAAATAAAAAATGTTTAAGAAAAATGATGGTTCAAATTCTTTTTCATGTTTTTGATTGAAAAAGAAATGGAAGCCAGAGCATTGACCCTTTACATAGTAATAACTATCAAAAACACTATAACAACACTACAAACAAATCATAAACAACACTAAAAGTAGTCTTTCAAAAATAAAAAACCATCGAAGAGTTTAACAATAAAACACGGGGAACAACCTCAACCATAGAAAAAGACTAGAAAAAAGACCTATGGGGAAAACCTATGGACCCTAGTCATATCAATGAATTTGTTCCACTCATCATACAAGAATTTTTAAAGCACCCTAGTTGCATCCTTATTAGCTTCATCCACTACAGTATGCTCCCACAAGAGAGAGAGATTCAAGACTGGGCCATGCAATACCTGGAGGTAGAACTTGTTTATGCTAGTTGTCTACTTTTCATGAACATCCAACCTATGCTTGATCTCTGTGATCTCCTCTTTGATAGCCTTGGCCTCCAGGATATGGTCCAGGTTATCAATTTGGTTCAAAAGCTTGTGGACTTCATTTCTCATGCCCTATATCTATTCCATGGTAGGGTTGCCCTTAGGAATACCTCCCTCATCCCTGTGAATATCCCTTTTCTCCACCTAATTGTGCAAACTCACATTCCCACACTTCTCTTTAGTACCCTTGTCAGTCATCGCATCCTTAGCCACATCATCCTTGGAAATAATCATAGTATGAGCTCCAGAAGTGTTCAGATCAACCATTTTCATTATTTCATCAAGATCCACCAGGTTGATTTGGCCAATAGGTTCCTCATCAAACTTCAAATTATCCACATCATTAAGGGGCCTAGAAATACCCTCATCCACCCCATGCATAGAGACCTTAATAGCCTCTTCACTAGACATGTCATACATAATACCACCTTACCTACCCTCAGCGTGTTCATCTTCATAGTCAGAGACACTTTGGGTTTTACCCTTCTTCTCAGACAAGCCTTCGGAGGCTCTTCTTTTTCATGTTAAAGATCTTATTTTTATTAATTTAGATGATTATATGGATGATGCTAATTTTGTTCATGCTAACAATGTTGATTCTAATGATTTTGATGATATGTATGAGCTTGTTGAAATTAATCATGAGTTATCTTCACATATTTCAAAAGTATTAATCCTAGCTCCTAGTTACAAACAAAGTCATTCATCCTTAGAGCATAGTCCTTGTTTGGAACTCGCAATAGATTCATCTATTGTGCTTAAGATGGTTCCTCTTGCATCTTGTCCACCATCCCTAGATGATGTAAAGAAAGATTGGGAGGTAGATGATTTTCTTGACTAGATACTAGCTTCATTCATATCATGGATTCTCTTTTATATTTTTTCTTGTTCGTAATTTTCTTCCTTTGTTGGTACAAGCTAATAAAGAGGTTGAATCCATTGTGGCATTCCTCTTTTTGTATCTCAATTCTTCTATATGTCATATCTATGCAATGTGCTATTGTTCATTAATGTTCACTTGTGCTATCTACTTAGGGATGATGCAAAGTGTTGAGATCTATTTTAGGTCTCTTCCATGTTGACTCAAAAATACATTTATTTGTGTAGTGTCCTAAATTGTGCCCGATGCATTTATGACAAATCCATGATCAAAATTATGTTATTTTGGCATCTTGGATTCAAAAGACAAAGTTCTTCGAAATGCCTTAAAAGCCCCTTTGGGCCTACTTTTGGTTGGATAGCAACACGACATGGGGATGTCTGCGTGTTGCACTAACATCTTGAAAAGCTGGTGGAATCTCGAATCTAGCAGTGAGATGGATATTGTCCAATGCATGTCCCTTGGCTTTCTTTTCGCTGTAATGACTCTTTGCACCTCTTTTTGGGTGTAAGAACCCTTCCTAGCTCATTTTGAAGGGTTCCCACTTGGGTTCTTGGCTCTTGGAATTTGGTTTCACTCTCACACTATCATTTCTCCCTTTCTCTCTTCATGGTCTTGGATACACACTCTACTAACATCAAGTTGTAACTATCTTGTTGTGACTCTTACCAATGAATATTATTGCAGGCTTCATCATGCTTGCATCTTTAACAAAGAGAGGTTTGTCTTTACACCTCATCTTCTCTTTTATCCATTTTCATTATAATAAATGAGTCCTTTGCATTATTGATTATATCTATTATCTAGGTGCATTCATTACTTCCAATATTTCCTACATTTCAAATATTTAATGCATGCAATAGGGATTCACTTTCATTAGGTCAAGCATAGTTTCTATTAGTTGTTAGACACAATGTACCACTAAGAGGGGAAGGGGGTGAATTAGTGGTTCTCAAATCTTTTCTTATCGGATTTCTTCTGTGGATGACATCGGTAGGTAAATCAAGCATAGGAAAGACTTACCGGTTAGTACAGAAAACCAACTCAAGCACACACACACAAGGAAACATCACATAACACCAGTATATATGAGGAAAACCCAATGTGGGAAAAACCTCAGTGAGCAATGTTGCTGGAGTCTACTGCTCCAATCCAACCTCATAGTAAAACATGGTTACACAGTTTAGGGCACCAACCCAAGGAGCTACAACCCCTGACTTTAGGGCACCAACCCAAGGAGCTGCAACCACTGACAGATTTATAGGCTACATCCCAAAGGAGCACCAACCCCTGCACCGAGCTACAACTCAGTGTTCATAGTTCAAACTTCAAATACATAAGTTATTATCATGTTACAAGTGAATCTTGCAACCTTAACATATATCTTACTCTATCGGTGAAATACTTCTCTTCTACCAACTCACTCTTCTCCCTGCTCTGCACCTGTTGCTTCTCTGTTGGACTTGCACCTCACTCTCTGCACATCATCAATTTCACACTCTGCTGGTGTGGTCACTACCAGTTCTTCTCTCCAACTGGTTGAAAGCTTCAACCAGGTTCACTATCCCTCTCTTGCTCATTGAGCACTTGATTGATCTTGTCTCTACTTGCAGAAGTCTGCTACTTCACAATAACTCAATATTTCCTTTATTCAGCAACAGTAAAACAATCTCTTAGGCCATTTACTTATAGCCCAGATTTGCCACTACGCACATTCAAAACTCAGGTAGCTAGGGTTTCTTCACCTTCTTTGAGACAAACTAAATCAAATCAAATTTTCAAGATCTGATCCTTTTGACATCTGTATGCATATCTCTGCCATAGTCGTGTTTCCTTGATGATGCCCTTTAATCCTAGTGATTTGATTTTTACTTCTTTAGCAAATCCTTTAGTTCATCACAAAAGATCTTTCAAGTTGTTTCCTTCATCGCCTCAATCTTCTCAATCTCTTAGTTGGCTCATAGTTTTCATCCATACCTCGAGCCTCAACCCTCTACTGTCCTTCTGCAACACGTCCTGCGATTTGAGTGACTGTTCATTAAAGTTGACCAACACCTGCAACAACCCCTTCATTGTACATTCTATCCTTATCCAACCATGGGTTTTCCATGTTGACTCCAAGTCAATGAACTACCAGCTTGTCACTACTAGTCAATCAAGGGACAGTCACCGACCAACCCACTTTACTAGTTCCTTACTTCGGCCGGTTTGCCAACCTTTCCAGTCTCAAGAATTCTACCAGTTGCTTTGTTGTGTTTGTTTCCATTTGATGTATCTATGGAACTCTCAAACCAGACTCCTGATTGATAAGTCCTTAGTATGCTTATTTCCACAATGGGGAGGCCTTCTACAACTGCACCTTGCTTATATAACTAGTAAACTTACATATCGATTACCATTTATAGATGTCCTCTGCTTACATCTATGCATCCTTTCTTCCTGATCAAGGATGTTCCTTCTTCTACCAGTTTGTCAGAGTGACAACCACTTCAGACTTCCTCTGACTATTCCTCCAAGATGATTGTAACTTCTTTCAGTGGGGTCTTGTTGCTCTGCAACCTCACAGCATACCAGTTTCTTTGTTCACTTCCAGTGTTGAAGTGATTTAGATAACACTCTGTCTCTTCATCACAACCAACCACTCACAACACTTCTCCATCTCATCACACAAGTCAGGCACTAGCTTGTGTACAGATGACCTCTGATGTCACCTTCCTTTCCTTTATCGGTGTTCAGTAACACAAGGTGATAACTAGGATATCACGTTTTGTATTCCTTCATCACAGTGTTGCATATACATCTCTTCTATCGATAATCATCTCATCCCGGTTGACATCAATGACAACACAATGCCAACAATCTTCCCCTTTGAAACTATCAGGATATTATTTCTCTTTGTATCCACCGGACACTGACATAATACTTTCTCCCCCTTTATCTTCATTGGATGTAACCCTTCCTTTGATGCCTCTTGTTATCCTATCACCAATTGTTACATCTTCTCAAGTCATGACACTTGAGGTGGGGAACATAACCTTCAACTAACACCAATTGTTGATGTGTCAGTGAATATTGTTCTTCTGCCGATCAAACTGCAACACCTCACAAATTCCATCTCCTTTAGTTTGAGCAGTCAATAGTTTTACTAGTTCAAGCAAACCAGCTCTTCATCATGAGACTTTTCATGATGAGCACTTGAACTCCCCCTGAGTTGTGCACCTTAGGTAATCATTTCTAGTTAGGTGTAGTACCAGAACTTCATTCTTCACCATAAGCCGGTTTAGCTTTCATGAGTGATCATCTGATGATCCTTCAACTCCATTATAACCAACACAGCTTAAGACATGATCCTGGATCTATGCAATGCTAAATAATTTTATCATCATGCCAGAAAACAAAAATTGGTTAGCCCAAAGGCATGCATGCCTATATGAACAATCATGGGGCCAACACATGTCATTCAGGTCTTTGCCAATACCACCTAAGATATAAACTCAACATTCTCTCCTATCGGGGTTACTGCAATGATTTCCAGCATCATTGTCTTACATAACCTACAAATACCTATTATCAGTCATACCGGTAACATCCTATACATACCGGTTAACATCTGATTCCAATTGTTAACCTTTACTCATTGAATCCCGCTGAGGTAATACAGCACTAATCAGTAGATGTGTAGTCAAAAGACACCTACACACTCTTGTCATCTTCTTCCTTTATACCAGCAACAACATGATCTTCCTGTTGTTTTGATTGGTGAGGGGGTGAATGATAAATTCAATGTGCATTACTCCCCCTAGGATCTTGTTTCTCCTTTAGTCTTTAGGAGATATTACCGATGCCTTGAGTGCACAGTGCCAATCCATGGTCTTCTTTCTCCATACCTGCTTGATCTCACTTTTCTTCCCCTTTTCAAACTGGGAAGCAGGATTTACCTTCTTCTACAGATGGGACCTTTCTCTTCTTGATCCTTCACAATGACCAAAAGTGGTGCTATAGTAGCACACAACATCCATCCCAACTTCATGTTTGGGGAATCTTCTAACATACCGGTTTGACCATCTCCTCCTGTTACTATTTCTTTGACTAGCAGCAGGGACCTATGGACCTCTTACTCTTCTCGGAATGTATCTCCTCTAGTTCCATGCAGATCTTTGCCTTCCATATGCTCTATTTTCATTTTTCTGTAGAGCATAGTTGTTATACCGACCTCCCCATGACTGCAGGTTCCTCTTCCTGCATTCAAACTCTCTATGGCCAGGACCATTGCAGTTTTGACAAACAACATTTGCATAACTGAGAGAGGGGGCGTGCATGTATCTACTCCTAGATACATTCTTCCTATCAACATGTCTTATATGAGATCCTACATTATCCTTTCTAGATCTCATTCTACACTCCCTTACCTTATGACCATAAGCTTTACAGGTAAAGCAGTAATCGGTAAATGATTGCATATGACTTACTTGTTTACATTTCAATGCATGAGGAGATCTTGCCAGTTTTGCATCCCCATCTTTTCTTTTTCGAGAAGAGGCCCATGTGTTAGGATTCCCAAAGATACTGAGAGGGGGGGTGAATCAGTATCTAACCAATTTGTGAATTTACTTAATTTAAAACATGTAAAGCATATCAATACTGTGTACTGATAAACCAAAAAGAATGCAGTAAACAAGAATAACAACAACCACATGAAAAGCACACCATAACATAGTAGTTTAATGAGGAAACCCGATGTGGGAAAAACCTCAGTGGGATTTGTGACCCACAATATTCACTTACTGGCCAATTAGGGAATATTATTGTTTT
The DNA here is from genome assembly GCF_030272615.1 of Cryptomeria japonica. Taxonomy (NCBI): domain Eukaryota; kingdom Viridiplantae; phylum Streptophyta; class Pinopsida; order Cupressales; family Cupressaceae; genus Cryptomeria; species Cryptomeria japonica. Next base: position 359,636,077 of record NC_081409.1, read on the forward strand.
ACAAGAGGGGCCTGAAAATGCAAGAAGGCCAAGTGCCTAGAGCTCACTGCTCAATTACAAAGGAAGTCATACTGACTTACAAAAATGGATTATACAAATCCAATGTCTTGTACTGCTTCAAATCAGCATCTGTTATGCTAGATCTAGTATCGATTTTAGCTCCGCTTCATACATAAACCCTTAACCTATATTTCACATATTAGGTTTGCATAATTTCGCCTATCACATTCTTTCTAAATGTTCTACAATGAACTCATACATATATGAGTCATATTACAACTTGCCATGTTGGCTTACAATGATTTTACAATTAATTACAAAATATATTATCAACAAAATTCCTGTCAGCCAGAGTGTCGGTATCCATCCTTTCACTGTCGGTGTTTTGTGTGCCGGTGTAGAGTTTGTCATTGCTGGTGCCGGTATATTTGTCTTGCTAGTATCATATGATTGCAAGGTTGCCATCAATGACAAAACCTTCAATCACCTACAATTTCTCATTAGAGTGTACATTTTCCAACAATCTCCCCCTTTGGCATTGATGGCAACACTCATGAGAAAAATTAAAAAGTGTTCAAAAAATGATATCCAAAAATAGTCTGCCAAAAATGTCTTACCAAAACTATATGCTCAAAATTGTGTGCTCCCCCTAAGCAGATGAACCATTTCTCTCATTCCTCTACTCCCCCTTTAACATCAATGACAAAGGTTATCATTCGCTGTTAGTGGATTCTTGCCTGGATTCTTGTAACCGATGGGTTACAATCTGAAAAATGTTTGTCAAAACTAGATTTATTCCATTGTTGAATGTTTTGCAGTCTTTTATGGCTTCTTGAGTCCTCTGCACTGTACTGGTGAGTATGTGCATTTTCTCTTATGGTGTCTTTAGTCTGGGAACCAGAGCCTCAGATATTTCTTTTCTCAAAGAAATAAGATATTCTAGTCTTGGACCAAGTCTGCATTTTAAGTCCTTTGATTTTTCCTTTATTCTTTGTTTTTCATTTTCCAGTTTCTTGATTTTCTCTTCCTGCCCTGCAATTTTCTTCTCTAATTCCAAAAATGAGTCTGATGATCCAATCAGATTATCAGTAATATTATTAATATTATCCTATGCTTTTCTGATTTCTTTGTCAAGATCCTCTATTAATACATCCATTTTGCAAGTGTCCTTGTACAATTTCTTGAAGTCAAAAATGATTTCACCGAGTTCCGGTAAAAGAGTATCCATTTCCTCTTTGTTCTTATTCACAATTTCCATAAAGAATTTTTCTTTCTCTTTTATCATTCTTTCCTTAAATGTATCCTCATTTATTTTGTCAAGTGTTATTAGGTTGTCAGTAATATACTTAGACAATGTGTCTAATTGGCTCAAAGAATCTTTATTCTCAACATTGCACTTTGGTGCTATCATCTTAAAAATTGGTAAAGTGTCATCTATGGCCTTATAGGCTTGTACATTGCACTCTATTATTTTCTATCATGGCTGTACCGAATGTTTGTCCAACTGTTTTTACAGTTTGTAATCCACTGGTTGTAGTTATAGCTTTGCTTTCCTCTTGCTCTAAAGGATCTATTTGAGTTTGTATTTCTACAAACAAAATTTTAGGCTTTTCATTTTGGGTTGGTGGCACTGTCTCTGTCTGTACCTATGAAGGAGCCTATTACTCTACCTATTTCTCTATGTTATCCACTGCCAATTTTTCCTCTGTGCTGCCTGTTGTCGGTGACTCAGTTGGTTTTTTAGTTTCAGTAGTTGCCGGTGGCTTAGTGGATGCATCATTATGCATATCTGTGGTTTTTGTGTTTCTAGTGTTTGGGGGTTCACTTGATCCTTTAGTTTGTTTTAGTTCCCCAATTTCAATGTTTTCTGGTGCAATATTTCCTACCAGTGGCTCTGTTGCCACATTTGATTTCTCAATTGATTCCTTATCCACCACAATATTGACTTCTTGAGTGTCAATGTTCATTGTATATAACACCTCAGAATCAGGATTTGTATCCTCATGTGGTGTGTCCATACTCTCAGTTGTCGATTGATTGTCATTAGTGTCTACCGGTGGAGTATCTAGAGGCGATGGGGGTAAGTTGTCTGTTATCTTTATACTAGGAGGTCCACCTACCTTACCTTTTCCTTTGTCCCTGTCTTTTTGATATACCTTGAAGGTTTTAGGTTTTTGATACTCTTCCTGTTTCTCTTTTTTTGCCAGGAATATGTCCCATGCATATGTTGTTTCCTCTGTTACCTGATTCACTCTTCCTGCCATCGGTGCTACATGTCGGTGAGTAGTTGAGAATACTGACTGATTAGCCTCAAAGATTAATTGATCTATCTCATCAGGTGAGTTAACAGGGTGCACTACAAGTAGTTTTTCAATCTTTATTTTCTTATCTAGCTCAACAATAGCTACTCTTCTAGCTTCTAGTCTATTATATAGATCTGTTGGTATTTTGGTATGGTTTTGTCATTGATGTCAACACCTACTAAATACACCTACTTTGGAGATCCAGCAACATTCACCAGCAAACAGTAAACTATGCAATAGTTACCGGTATATGATTAACCGGGAGGATATAATGTTCACCGGTACCTGAAATGACATGGAAGACACTTGGTAATGTTGAAGACATCATATGGACACTTTATTTTGAAGTAATAATCATTGGTATATTCTTATTTTCATATTTGCTTTTACTGGCAAATAGGTCCAGGTTATCTAGGGTTACATCGGCAAGTTTATCTTTTCCAGATCAGCATGGCACGCTATGGAGATGATTTATTATTGTTGTAAATGCATTAAGCCAACATGTTCAATCTGTTATTGCATTAGATATTGTATTGCTTGTAAAATGTTTTTATTGTAATATCTTGTAGAGCTGACCTACTAAAATTGGTCTTAGGGTGTGGTATAAATGTAAGATCTTATTTGTAAGATCAAGTGTGGAATGTGAAAAAGGTTCAAGTGAAAGCATATGCGAGATAAAGCAGAGGCATACACGAAGACATCATTTGAAGGTGAAGTTAGGTTTTTGTGGAAGCATATCAGCATTACACCGGTACTGAAATCAACATATGAAGATGCAATTTTGTGCAGTACATTCTTATTGGATTTAACCATCCAACTGTAGTCAATGTGACTCCCATTTGTGATTGAGCAGTGAGCTCTAGGCTGTTGGCCTTTCTGCATGTGTAGACCCCTCTTGTACACTTACTATCTGCAGTAGTATCATCTGATTGTGGGTAAGGTTTCCCACCATGGTTTTACCCTTAGAGGGTTTCCATGTACAAATATTAGTGTCATGTGTTGTGGATGACTTTGTGCTTATGTTTCATGCATTAATTCTTACCAGTATAGCAATTTACTGTTAACACTGTCTACCGGCATACTTAACTGATTTACCGGTATTAAGCATTAAGTTGGTTAATAAGTCTTTGGTTAGAATTTATTAGACAACTGATTCACCCCCCCTCTCAGTTGTCTCTGGGACCTACAATTGGTATCAAAGCCTAGTCCTCTTTTTGCAGAAGTTTAACAACTTGAGGAGATCTAATGTCTACTAATTATTTCAGAAAGGATAGTCCTAAACTTGATGGAACCAACTATGGGATATGGAAAATCAAAATGGAGACACATCTGAATTGCATTGGTAAAGACATCTGGGAAGTTACTAAGAATGGTTATACTGCTGTTGTAGCTGGTCAAACTACTCCCACTACTTTAGCTAAAGATGAAGAAAATGATTGCAAAGCAAGAGAAGCACTCTTGAGCGCATTATTAGATCAACAAATCATGGGATTATCAGATAGGTCGACTGCAAAAGCTATTTGGGATCATTTGGAAACACTAAATGAAGGGGATTCCACAATCAAAATTGCAAAACTTGAAAGCTTCCGAGTCAGGTATGAACATCTGAAAATGGAAGATGAAAGGATTTCTGCTTTTATGGAAAGAGTAAATGAAATTGTTTTGGGTATCAAATGTTGTGTAGGAACCTTGAGTGAGATTGTTTCAAAAATCTTAAGAGGTTTGCCACCGGCATATAAAATGAAGGTTACTACTATAAATGAGTTGAGAACAATGCCTAATACATCAGTAACTAGGGATACATTGATTGGAAAACTTTCAGCTTTTGAAATTGAGGAATTTGGTCCTGTTACTACTATAAAAACTGATTTGGCCTTCAAAGCATCAACATCATCTTCTCCATCCTTTCACAAATCAGACTGGAGAGCCTTTTATGCAAGAGAACTTGAAGAAACCAGGAAGGAGAATGAAGAGCTTGAAGAACTTGAAGCACTATTTGCAAGAAAAATGCCAAAAGGCCCAATTGGAAGTAAGTATGAAGGTAAAGTACCCTTTAAATGTTTTAACTACAATAAGATTGGTCATATGGCTTCAAGATGCCCTGATAGACATGCTAGACTAAGAGAAGAAGCTAGAAGAACATACAAACCTAATCCTGAATATCAGAGATATAGATTTAAGAAAAACAAACATAAATCTTGTTACATTGTTGATGAAGGTGTGACTGATGATTCTGATGAGGATCTAGCAAACAATGGATGGGTCTTTGTTGCTATAATAGAAGATCAACCAGTACCTATTGCTCAACTGGTAGAACAAGCCCTAGCAGCTAAAGTTGAATCAAAGGATGAATGGATTATTGACTTAGGATGCTCACATCACATGACTAGAGACAAAGGCAAATTATTGAACTTTCAAGAATACAATGGTGGTTTAGTAAGATTCGGAGATGACAAAGCCTGTTCAATCAAAGGTAAGGGTTCAATATCTCTTGATGGTAAACATAACACTAAAAATGTCTACTATGTTGAAGGATTAAAACATAATCTTTTAAGTGTTGAAAAAGGTTTTCAGTTACAATTTAAAAATGGAAAATGCAAAATCATGAATAGAACTAGTTTGGAAATTGCAACCGGTAATCAGACTAGAGGTAATATCTTTCATTTGAATAACAGTGAAAAGGCATTCTTAATTGCACATATAGATGAAAGTTGGCTATGGCATAAGAGACTATGTCATGTAAATTTTGATTGCATGGTAAAAATCAGTACTTCTAAGGCAGTTAGAGATCTACCTAAAATTGTGAAACCTCATAATACAATTTGCAAGGAATGTCAACTTGGAAAACAAGTTAGAGCTAGTTTCAAAAGTATTCTAGAAAAATCCAATAATGCCCTTGATTTAATTCACTCTGATTTATGTGGTCTAGCTAGAACTAAAAGCTTACAAGGTGATAGATATTTCATGCTAATTATTGATGATTATTCTAGAATGTGTTGGGTTACTTTTCTTAGAGAAAAATCATAAGCACTTGGGAAGTTCAAACTATTCAAAGCAATGGTTGAAAATGAAACCGGTAAGAAAATTAAATGTTTAAGATCAGATCAAGGAGGAGAATTCACATCTAAAGATTTTAATACATTCTGTGAAGTAAATGGAATCAAAAGACAGTTATGAGCACCTCGGACACCACAACAGAATGGAGTTGTTGAAAGAAAAAACATAACTATTTTGGATGCAGCAAGAAGTGTGTTATCAGAAGCAAATCTACCACATGTGTACTGGAGAGAGGTAGTAAGCACTGCTATCTATACATTCAACAAAGTTCACATCAAAGGTGAAACCGGTAAGACCCCTCATGAACTATGGTTTGGTAATACTCCTACTCTTAAGTATTTTAGAATTTTTGGAAGTAAATATTATATTAGAAGAGATGAGTATATTGGCAAGTTTGATCCTAGAAGTGATGAAGGAATATTTCTTGGTTATTCATCTAAGAGTAAAGCATATAGATGTTTTAATAAAAGATTACAGAAAATTGTTGAGAGTACAAATGTAAAGATTGATGAATAATTTAGAGGAACTTCAAGGTATATAGACTCTGAACCAGAAATTATGACAAATGGACCTACAATAAATCCATTGGTACAAAATGATGATCCAGTTACTCCAGTATCATCAAAGGATTCCACAGTAATTGAAGAACAACAACAGACTAAGACACCCTGGTATGTAAGACTAAATCATTCTGAAGATCAGATAATTGGAAGCAAATTTAAAGGAGTCATGACAAGAGGAAGATTGGCAAATGAAGAGGTATGTCTTATTTCTCAAATTGAACCATTATCTATCAATGAGGCATGTGAAGATAAATTTTGGATTAAAGCTATAGAAGAAGAATTAGGACAAATTGAGAAAAATAATACTTGGACATTAGTTCCCCGGCCTAAAATTAAAAATGTAATTGGAACCAAATGGGTATTTAGAAACAAACTCAATGAAGATGGTAAGGTTGTCAGAAATAAAGCAAGACTAGTGTGTAAGGGATATTCTCAGAAAGAAGGAGTTGATTACAATGAAACCTTTGCACCGATAGCCAGAATTGAGGCAGTTAGATTATTCTTGGCTTTTGCAGCTCACAAGGATTACAAAGTTTATCAAATGGATATTAAATGTGCATTTTTGAATGGAGATCTTGAAGAGGAAGTCTATATTGAACAACCTGATGGATTTTCCTTGACAGATGACAATGATATGGTTTGCAGATTAAGAAAAGCTCTGTATGGATTAAAACAAGCTCCAAGAGCTTGGTATGCAAGATTGGATAAGTATCTTTTAAAGATTGGTTTTACTAAAGGAAATGCAGATAGCAATTTATATTACAAAGTAACTAACGATGACATCTTGATTATTGAAGTATTTGTTGATGATATAATCTTTGGAGGAGAAGATGAATTATGCAAAGAATTTTCTCTTGAAATGTAGCAAGAATTTGAAATGTCTATGATCGGAGAAATAAAATTCTTTTTAGGATTGCAGATTTTATAGACTGATAAAGGCATATTTTTGAGTCAATCTAAGTACTTGAAAGAACTACTTAAGAAATTTGGGATGGAGAACTCTAAACCGGTAAGCACACCTATGACTACAAATGACAAATTATCTCAAAGGGATGAATCTACACCTGTTAATCCAACTAGATACAAATCTATGATAGGAGGTTTACTATATTTGACACAAACAAGACCTGATATTATGAATGTAGTATGTATAGTTTCTAGATTTCAGAGTAATCCTAGGGAAAATCATGAATCAGTAGTAAAAAGGATTTTTTGGTACTTACAAGGCACAACAAATTTTGGATTATGGTATCCTAAAGATGAAAATTTTGATCTATATGCATACACAGATGCAAATTGGGTAGGAGATGTGGATGATAGAAAAAGCACCACTGGAGGAGCATTCTTTCTTGGAAAGAGATTAGTTTCTTGGTTAAGTAAGAAATAGAGTTGTACATCTTTATCAACAACAGAATCAGAATATGTTGCAGCAGCAACAAACTGTACACAGGTACTTTGGCTTAAGCAAATGTTGAAAGACATAAAGATAAAATGCAAGGAACCTATTACTATATATTGTGATAACACTGCAGCAATTGATATATCTAAGAATCCAGTATTACATTCTAAAACAAAACATGTTTCTATCAAACTGAATTTTCTAAGGGAAAAAGTTGAAGAAAAGGAGATAAAACTGGTTTATGTGAATACTAAAGAACAGCTTGCAGATATTTTCACAAAACCTTTGCCTAAGGAAACTTTTGAGTATCTCAGAGATCAGCTCAAAGTCATACCTCCACTGGTAGAGATTTAGACAGTTGATGATTGTCATCAACTGGCAGAATTAATTAGACAAATCTTTTATTCCGGTATTTGATGAGGAAGCTACTTCTCAGGGGGAGTAGTTGGTATTTTTGTATGGACTTAAATTTTGTAGCTTTGGCATTTGATGTCAAAGGGGGAGAGATATATGGAAAAACACATTATCAATTGAGGAGAGATATCTATGGTGAAAATTGGTACAGGATAACATAAAATAACTCATGTTGCTTCCAGGGGGAGAGATTGTCACTTTGAGGAGATTGTTGGTTTTACACTTGGCATTTCTGTTTTGGCACTTTGATGGTTTTTCCATCTTGTGTTGCCATCAATGTTAAAGGGGGAGATTGTTGATATTTTGGTATGGTTTTGTCATTGATGTCAACACCTACTAAATACACCTACTTTGGAGATCTAGCAACATTCATCGACAAATAGTAAACTTTGCAACAGTTACCGGTATATGATTAACCGGCAGGATATAATGTTTACTGGTACCTGAAATGACATGGAAGACACTTGGTAATGTTGAAGACATCATATGGACACTTTATTTTGAAGTAATAATCATTGGTATATTCTTATTTGCATATTCGCTTTTACCAGCAAATAGGTCTAGGTTATCTAGGGTTACACTGGCAGGTTTATCTTTTCCAGATCAGCATGGCACGCTATGGAGATGATTTATTATTGTTGTAAATGCATTAAGTTGACATGTTCAATCAGTTATTGCATCAGATATTGTATTGCTTGTAAAAATTTTTTATTGTAATATCTTGTAGAGCCGACCTACTAAAATTAGTCTTAGGGTATGGTATAAATGTAAGATCTTATTTGTAAGATCAAGTGTGGAATGCGAAAAAAGGTTCAAGTGAAAGCATATGTGAGATAAAGCAGAGGTATACACGAAGACATCATTTGAAGGTGAAGTTAGGTTTTTGTGGAAGCATATCAACATTACACCAGTACTGAAATCAACATATGAAGATGCAATTTTGTGTAGTACATTCTTATTGGATTTAACCATCCAACTGTAGTAAGTGTGACTCCCATTTGTGATTTAGCAGTGAGCTCTAGGCTGTTGGCCTTTCTGCATGTGTAGACCCCTCTTGTACACTTACTATCTACAGTAGTATCATCTGATTATGGGTAAGGTTTCCCACCATGGTTTTTCCCTTACAGGGTTTCCACGTACAAATATTGGTGTCATGTGTTGTGGATGACTTTGTGCTTATGTTTCATGCATTAATTCTTACCAGTATAGCAATTTACTGTTAACACTATCTACCAGCATACTTAACTGATTTACCGGTATTAAGCATTAAGTTGGTTAATAAGTTTTTGGTTTGAATTTATTAGACAACTGATTCACCCCCCCCCCTCTCATTTGTCTTCAGGACCTACAATATCTATGGGTATTTCATCAACAACTTGCATCAAAAATTTCTTGAAAATATCTAAGTGTAAGATTGCACTATTCTCTACTTTCTCTTTGTCATCAACAGATAGTGTGTCATATAATTTGTTGATGTTCTTCAACTTTCCATCCTCTGTAATTTCACTGAGAAGTTTATCAATGGGAGAAATAGTTTTTTATGTCTTCTTCTTAGGAGTCATCTTCTTTTTCTTTGGAGTTAATTTCTATGTTGGGGGCCTCACTGCCTGTTGCTTCTATCTTGTCCTCTTTGGTGTAGGAGAAGGTGCTGGTGAAGGTTTTCTTTTCCTTTCAACTCTCCTAAATACAACAGGTATGTCACTTTCTGAAGAAGTTCCAACCGGTGAAAGGTGAGTTTCCAGTTGAAGTGCTTCCAACTCACTTTCAGTTATACTAGTTTGTTTTAGCACATCTTCTTTAATAGCTTTTGCCTATCGGGTTCCTTTTCTAATAGTTGCCTCAGCCTTCTTAACTCTTTTTCTTGATTGAATTTGGCTTTCTATAGTTTCAGCACTACCAAATACTTTTTCTTCTGGTTCCTTAGGAGCTTCCAGGAGGACTTTTGCATAAGTTTCTATTATTTTGTCATCAGTCTCATACCCCATTTCAGTAACCCAGATGGTTCTAGGAATAACTACCTCCATCCAAATTTCATCTTTCTTTATCACAAAATAGATTTCCTTTTGGCACTTATCCACAATAGCTTGTGATAGCCTTACTCTTGTTTTCATTCGAGCCTTTAGTGCTTGAAAGTTCTCATTTATGGTTTTCTCCCTGTTCTCTCCCATATTGTTCAGCAATTCTGATAGTTGTTTTCCTACCAGTATATCAAATCCAAAATCTTTGGCACCAATACCAAGTACTTGTTTGGTTATGTATAGCATTAGACAAACAAGTAGGTTTCCAAATCTGAATGTTCCTTTCTTTTCCCTTTTGATCTTTCCTAGATTGTCTATTAGCTCATATTTAAGCCATTCACATATGTCTATCCTTGCATTATCATTTACCATATCATAGGCACTCTTAATACATAGGCTAGAAACTGAGTTTAACCTATTTGCATGTGTAGCCTTGTAACCTAATATCATGCTGATAAATCTTATATTTGTATCCTTTACATCATTTACCCTTAGTGATCTTTTATCAAATGTTGCACCGGTTAGGTTTGTCACTAAGTCATTTGAGACCTTCTTAGTTTTGTCAGGTCTATTGCTAGTGGAGGGTAACCCTGTTACTGCCCTTACCACTTCTTTTGTGATCTTGTGAATAAAGTCTAACCAAAAAAATTCACCATGTAATCTGCTTAACACAATCCTTATGATATCCTTGGGGAAATCTAGGATACTAAGTATTTCAATGAAACCTAGGGTTTCTACTATCTTGTGTTCAGGTTTGACATTTCTGGATTTATCATAGATTACAGTCTCATACATATTTTTAATTTCATCATCACCTAGTTCATCAATATGACAATGTATATACATTCTAGGGTCTTCAGCATATACTACTCTTTTAGGGATTTGGGAGAATGCACCTATGCTGTCATCTTTCTTAGCAATTTCGGGAACTAGCTGAAAAATAGGTCTAGGTCGCTTAACAACTTCAACAATAGTAGGGTTTGCAATAAATTCAGGAGTGGATGAAGATGTCGTAGCTATAAATACCTAAATCTGCCTTAAGGATGAATGCTTTGATGGATTCCTTCACTTCTTTGCTTGGATTACCTTCACTCGGGAATTTTCACGCTCTCTAAGATTTGAATGCTTGGTGAAAGAAAAAGAGCCAAAACACTTGCTTTATAATGTTATTTTTTCCAACTACCACATTTAATTCTTGCCGGTTAAGTCACAACTTAAGTCATCTGCCGGTATAGAAGTAATTTCAACTTCTCACCATCAACCGAGGGAATAATAGCATGTTTTTCATTTTGTTGCTAAACCCCCAAAAGAATTTTCTTTAGTTAGATGAGGAGTCTCTTGCTAGTGGAGTGTTACTCTGTTCTGCCGGTGGAGGTGTAATCATATAAACATTCTGATTTGACTTTCTGATCCATTGTTTTGAGAATTCTTGCTTTACCTCTTCAACTTTTTCGTTACCTTTCAAACTAGGACCTTTGTTATTTTCCAGTAATGCCTTCTGCAAAATTTAGCAATATGTCTGATCTTGTTACAGGCATAACAAGTCACATTGTTCTTTTGAATAGCTTTCCCATATCCTATGCTGGTATGTGTTCTGCATTGATTAGATAAGTGCCCAAATCTTCCACAAACATAACATCTCACATTCATTCTACAATTTTCTAAATTATGACCAACTTTGTTGCATTTAGAACATTGACCGGTGGGTGTATTAGTGTTATGATAATTTCTAGATCTACACTGATTTTCTCTATGACCATACTTGTTACAGTTAAAGCATTTGCCATTAAACTTGTAAGCAGTAGGTTGTCTTACCGGTTTTCTATGATCATGATTGTTTGCAATATCGAAGCTTTCACCAACTTCAAAGCCAAGGCCATTTGTATCACCATTAGATTTCTGATTCTTCAGCATGTCACCAAGTTCTTCTGAACTTTTCTTGAATTTTTCTTTGTGATGATTTGCAGAAGTTAGTTCACTTTCCAAGATTTCTTTTTGTCTTATAAGTTCAGTTCTGTCATTTTGTGTGTGCATTAGATCTATCTTCAACATATCATTTTCATGACTAAGTCTTGTGTTTTCATTTCCAGCATCATTTAGTCTTCTGGCCAAGTCTTCTTCATTCTTCTTCCTATCTTCAATTTCTTTACAAAATCTCATAGTCATATCCTACATCTCAATTTGTGTTGTACTGATCTCTTGTCTTAGCTTGTTTACCAGATCATTAAGAGTTTCCTTTTCATCATTCTCATTCTGCATCTTTTCACAAAGTTCTCTTCTCTTATTTCTTGCAATGGTAAGATTTTCTTGAAGCCTTTGAATGATATCTTGAGTAGCCTTTAGATCATCTTCAACTTTGATATTCTTCACCTTTTTTGCATCATAGTCTGAAAGAGCTATTTTCAATTGTTCTCTCAATTTTTTCATCTCTACTAGTGAGAAGATCTTCCTCAAGCTGTTAGGCTTCTGAAAATAGAGGACCAAGCTTTGATACCAATTGTTAGGATTCCCAAAGATACTGAGAGGGGGGGGGGTGAATCAGTATCTAACTGATTTGTGAATTTACTTGATTTAAAACATGTAAAGCATATCAATACTGTAGTAAATAAGAATAACAACCACATGAAAAGCACACCATAACACAGTAGTTTAACGAGGAAACCCGGTGTGGGAAAAACTTCGGTGGGATTTGTGACCCACAATATTCACTTATTGGCCAATAAGGGAATAATATTGTTTTACAATAGGGGCTTGCACATGCAGGAAGGCCAAGTGCCTAGAGCTCACTGCTCAATTACAAAGGAAGTCACACTAACTTACAAAAATGGATTATACAAATCCAATGTCTTGTACTGCTTCAAATTAGCATTTGCTATGCCAGATCCAATACCGGTTTTAGCTCTGCTTCATACATAAACCCTTAACCTATATTTCGTATATTAGGTCTGCATAATTTTGCCTATCACATTCTTTCTAAATGTTCTACAATGATCTCATACATATATGAGTAATATTACAACTTGCCATGTCGGCTTACAATGATTTTACAATTAATTACAAAATATATTATCAACAAAATTTCCGTCAGCCAGAGTGCCAGTATCCATCCTTTCACTGTCGGTGTTCTATGTGCCGATGTAGAGTTTGTCGTTGCTGGTGCTAGTATATTTGTCTTGCCGATATCATATGATTCCAAGGTTGCCATCAATGACAAAACCTTCAATCACCTACAATTTCTCATTGGAGTGTACATTTGCTAACACCATGGTTGTTCATTCTGAGCAACTCTTCTATATGATCTCTTCTTCTTCTCCCACAAATTCTTCCCCCTATGAGTGGTAGCATTTCTTTGCCCTCTGCCAGTGGGAGGTCTCTTTTTTTGCTTCCTCTTCCTCCTACTTCGGGTGAGATTTTCTTCCACAATATTCTCCTCACCTCTGGGCTTTGTGTGAGGGTATCTTCCTGCAACATTGATCTTCATCTTTGTCTGTAAGTCCACACCGGTTGTGGTCAGGTCAACCTTCTTCCGAGGAGCGCATCTAACTGGTGAGCTCTCCTCTTTGTTTTCTTCAAGCAGCCATTGAAGTTGTTTGTATTTTGTCTCTAATTGCGAGGCTAGATCATCACACCGGCATACCTTGGTGTATTTTTCCTGAGCCTTCAGCTCTGAGATGCATTTCTCTGACTCTTCAAGGCATTTGACCAACCGGTTTTGTTCCACAATAGAAGCATTCATGAATAGCTTGTATTCTCTTTTAACTCTATTGAGTTCTTCAAATGTATTTACAAGCTCTCCTTCAAGGTCAACTTCTTCTTCTCCCTCATCATTAGAAGAGACCAGATGGAAAGATCTTTCTACCATGTCTTCCTCTTCATTATCATCACTGCTCAACATATCTTGTTGAGGAGAGGTGGTTGCCTAGCCACTTTCAGATTCTTGGGCCACCAGAAGTTGAACACAATTTGCTTCATAGCAGCGGCTGCTAGAAGCACCGTCTTCCTCATCCAGGCAGATATGAGATGTGTCTCTCATATCATCTTCAGAAGAAGGGTCTACGGTTGAGGGTTCACTTCCATAGAGCTTCTTCAATCTTTCCCATAAGCTCTTTGTTGTCTTACACCTATCAACTTGGGAAGAGACATCATCGATGGGCGTACTGAAAATAGCCTGCATGGCTTCTTCATTACACAGGTTTTTCTTTCTTCTACACTTCCAGTAGGAACACTGATCTTTCTGGGGAGACCTTCAACTATAGACATCCATACATAGAACCCTAAAGAGGATAGAAAAACTTCCATTCTACAACTCCAAATAAAAAACTTTGAGCCATAAAAAACTGGAGCATATGTAGATGCTAAACAAACCATTGTGTCCATAGGCCAGAATCTACCCAAGTTAGAGAACACTCTTCTAACTGGGGACCTAGGTTCTCATACCAATTGTTAGACATAATGTACCACTGAGAATGGGAGGGGGTGAATCAGTAATTCTCAAATCTTTTCTTATCGACTTTCTTCTGTGGATGACACTGGTAGGTAAATCAAGCATAGGGAAGACTTACCGGTTAGAACAGAAAACCAACTCAAGCACACACACACAAGGAAATATCACATAACACCAGTATATACGAGGAAAACCCGATGTGGGAAAACCTCGGTGAGCAATGTTGCTAGAGTCTATTGCTCCAATCCAACCTCATAGTAAAACATGGTTACACAGTTTAGGGCACCAACCCAAGGAGCTACAACCCCTGACTTTAGGGTACCAACCCAAGGAGCTACAACCCCTGACAAATTTACGGGCTACAACCCAAAGGAGAACCAACCCCTCCACCGAGCTACAACTCAGTGTTCATAGTTTAGACTTCAAATACATAAGTTATTATCATGTTACAAGTGAATCTTGCAACCTTAACATATATCTTACTCTGTCGATGAAATACTCCTCTTCTACTGACTCACTCTTCTCCCTACTCTGCTCCTGATGCTTCTCTGTTGGACTTGCACCTCACTCTCTGCACATCATCGATTTCACACTCTGTTGGTGTGGTTGCTATCAGTTCTTCTCTCCAACTGGTTGAAAGCTTCAACTAGGTTCACTATCCCTCTCTTGCTTGTTGAACACTCAGCTGATCTTGTCTCTACTTGCAGAAGTCTGCTACTTCGCAATAACTCAATATTTCCTTTATTCAGTACTAGCAAAACAATCTCTTAGGCCATTTACTTATAGCCTAGATTTCTCGCAAAACGCACATTCAAAACTCAAGTAGATAGGGTTTGTTCACCTTCTTCAAGACAAATTAAATCCAATTAGATATGCAAGATCTGATCCTTTTGACATCTGTATGCATATCTCTGCCATAGTCATGTTTCCTTGATCACGCCCTTTAATCTTGGTGATTTGCTTTTTACTTCTTCCGCAAATCCTTCAGTTGGTCACAAAAGATCTGTCGGGCTATTTCCTTCATCATCTTGATCTTCTCAATCTCTTAGCAGGCTCATAGTTTTCATCTAGACCTCGAGCCTCAACCCTCTGTTGTCTTTCTGCAACACATCCTATGATTTGAGTGACTTTTCATTAAAGCTGACCAACCCCTACAACAACCCCTTCGTTGTACATTCTATCCTTATGTAACTGCGGGTTTTCCATGTTGACTCTAGGTCAATGAACTGCCAGCTTGTCACTACTAGTCAATCAAGGGACAGTCACTGACCAACCCACTTTACCGGTTCCTTACTTCAGTCAGTTTGCCAACCTTTCTGGTCTCAAGCATTCTACCAGTTGCTTTGTCATGTGTGTTTCCATCTGATCTATTGATGGAACTCTCAAACCAGACTCTTGACTGATAAATCCTTAGTATGCTTATTTCCAAATTGGGGAGGCCTTCTACAACTACACCTTGCTTATCTAACTGGTAAAATTACATATCAGTTACCACTTATAGATGTCCTTTGCTTACATCTATGCATCCTTTCTTCCTGATCAAGGATGTTCCTTCTTCTACCAGTTTGTCAGAGTGACAACCACTTTAGACTTCCTCTGATTTTTCCTCCAAGATGATTGCAACTTCTTTCAGTTGGGTCTTGTTGTTCTGCAACCTCACAGCATACTGGTTTCTTTGTTCTCTTCCCATGTTGAAGTGATTCAGATAACACTTTGCCTCTTCATCACAAGCAACCACTCACAACACTTCTCCATCTCATCACACAAGTCAGGCACTAGCTTGTGCACAGATGACCTCTGATGTCACCTTCCTTTCATTTACCAGTGTTCAGTAACACAAGGTGATATCCAAGATGTATTCCTTCATCACAGTGTTGCATATACATCTCTTCTACCGATAATCATCTCCTACCGGTTGACATCAATGACAACAGAATGCCAACATTAGCATCTATTTCCAATTTACCAAGTTATCAATTTATTTATCTCTTTCCAATTTATCTATCTAGTCATCCATGATGGTGGAAACACCTAAACGACGTTCTAATTGAGGCAGGCCCCTATACAGCCCCAACAATTTTCCCCATCTTAGTGGGTTCAGGTGATGAATAGATTTTGCATGTAGAGCGCTCTGCATAGAACAAGATTTTGATCCCTCTGTCTGTGGGTTGTACAAACAACAATGTGTTGCACTGGTGTCTGTGCCCTGTAATAGCATCCGAAACCTGAGAGCTCCCCAAATAGAAGGTCTAATATTCTTTTGGTATTACAATATTCTATAAACTTAGTTTTTGTACGTTTATTATTCCTGCATTGTAATTCCATTTTTTAGTTAGTTTAGTTGTTATCCCCTAGCTCATCTTAGTGCCAGTTCGAAGAGGTAGTGGCAGACTTATTTGCCTTCTAAGATTCATCATCTTGGAAGGGGGCAAATCTCGTCCCCTACAATTTGTTATTTTTTTCTCTTCTTCCTTTGTGTTTGTAGTTTCACTACATTTGGGGGATGAGGTCAATTCAATCCAAATATTCTTGAAATTGTTGGTATATGATGAACTAGTATGATAATATGATGATAATATATGTTGTCATTGATGTCAATAATTATAGGTTAACCAGTATGAAGATTGGAAGAAATTGTTATTGATGATCAAGTTGGAGAACTGGTATGAAGAGATGTAGTGAAACAGTGTCAAGGTTTCACTAAGTGTGACTACCGGTTGGTAGTCTCAACTCTAGGGTTTCCTATTTGGAAATCTAGCTTGTGCGATGCAATTGGTGATATTCTACAATGAGTTAGCTAAGAAATAAGGATGAGATCAAGATGCCATATCATTTTTGTGCACGTGAAGGATTTCCTTGAGAATCTTGCATGTGAAGATCGATTGCATTAAATATCTACCTCAGGAATGAATATTCTTCTTAGCGATATGAGAAGAAAGCATGATGGGTTACTAATTTGTATGTGCGCTGAAGAATGGACGATGAAAAATGACTTGTGATCTGTTT
This sequence comes from Cryptomeria japonica, assembly GCF_030272615.1. Lineage (NCBI taxonomy): Eukaryota > Viridiplantae > Streptophyta > Pinopsida > Cupressales > Cupressaceae > Cryptomeria > Cryptomeria japonica. The sequence goes on from NC_081409.1 coordinate 359,653,281, forward strand.
GAGATTGTTTTATTCTATGTAATGTGTATGGATGGTCAGGTTTGGACTGCTTGTAATTGTAAACCTAAATTGATTAGGGTTAGGGTTTATGTTGTTGACCTAATTGTTGTCTATAAGGTCGATGATGTTTGTTATTGTAAGTGTTGGCAAAAGTTGTGTGTGTATCCAAGTGATGAGATACTTGCCAGACCAATGAGTGAAAATTGTAGAGTGATTGCAGAGTAGAGGAACTAAAAAGGATCTACCTTAGCATATAGTGTTGTTAGTAGATCAAAGCTTTATCTGTTGTCTTCTAACCATTTCAACAATAGGAAAATCCCTTGATCGGGTAGCTTTAACAGGCTTATTGTAAAACCTCTAACCAGGTGACTCAAGTTAATTGAGTTCTTCAAATCCTCTAGCAAGGTAACCTTTAATAGGGTTTCAACCTTTCACAGGGTATATAGCCATCCCTTAACCAATTGATCTTTAACATGATCGATTCCTAACAGAACCTTATTGTAAAGTCTTTAACCAGACTAGGCTCCTAACAGAGTGAACTTCAAAAGATCTCAAAACAATCTTGTGGGTATTAATCCCCACCGTGGTTTTTCCCATTTGGGTTTCCATGTGAAAAATATGTGTGTCATGAGTTGTGCATTTTTCATGTGATGATTGAGTATTCTTTGTCTAGGTGATTATGCATGCAGAACTAATGGTTATGGTATTGTTGGTACAACACATGCATATGTATATGGGTGAAGTAGTTATCAAGTGTTGAATGATATTTGAAGTATTTGGTTTTACTGGTTTAGGTGTCTAAAGAATTTATGTGTTTAACCAGTATATCCATGGTTAAGTTCAGTGATGAAGACAACCGGTTATCATTGTTTTAACTTGATAAGTTGTTGAGAAGTTTTTGTAATGTACTAATTCACCCCCCCCTCTCAGTACCAGTTAGGGTATTTGTTGTTCATCATTATTCATCAATTGGTATCAGAGCAACTCCAAGTCCTCAGTGATATAAGCTTAACCGCTTGAGGTAAAAGATCTTGCTTTAATGATGAAGAGGGAAGGTCCTAAGTTCAATAGAGATAATTTCAAAATATGGAAGGACAGAATGAAGATTTATATCAAGAGTTTGGGTGCTCAATACTGGAGCTATGTTGATAATTCCTATGTAATCCCCACTGGCACTCTCACCGATGATCAGAAAAGAGAGATTCAAGAAAATGGGTAAGTCATGGAAGCCCTTATTAGCAGTCTGTCCGATATTGAGTTCATTGATTTACAAGATAAGGAAAATCTTAAGCATGTATGGGACACATTGGAAACTATTTATGGTGGTGATGAGCATGTCAAGAAAGCTAAAGAAGAGAGCCTTAGAGGAAAATTTGAAGACATGAGGATGGTTGAAGGAGAGACCATTCAACAATATGGCATATTGATCAAGATTGTGGTTGGATATATCAAGAGCACTGGTGGAACAATTGATGATGCCATCGTTGTCAATAAAGTTTTGAGATCATTGTTAACGGTCTATGCAATCAAAGTTGCTGATATTCAGGAACTAAGGTCTATTGATAAAACCAAGGTATCCTTAAACTCTATCATTCCAAAGTTGACTACATATGAGTTGAATAGATATGATGGCAGTGTTCAGAAGACTAGATCAGCTTTTAGAGCATCTGTTGCACCACCCATAAAAGGAAAAGAAGTAAGTTTCAATTATGAATCCATGCAAAGCAGAGGTATGGATGATGAAGAGATTTTGATGGAGTTCGAAGCTCTTCTTGCCAAGAGACTTCCAAAAGGCACTAGAAAATATAGAGGTAATCTTCCTTTAAAATGTTTTTCTTGCAATAAGATAGGACATATAGTTGTTAACTGTCCTAACAAAGACAATAAGGATAAACCAGAGAGGTTTAGAAAGTATAAAGGAGGAAATAGAAGAAATTGTCTTGTTGCAGTTGATGAAGGTGTTACTGATGAAGAATCTGAGGATGAAGAGAATGAGGACATAATGTTTGTAGTTCTAAAGGAAGAAGTGTCTGACAAGAAAGCACTTTTCTCTCGCATTGACAACTCTAATGAGTGGATTATTGATAGTGGTTGTTCTCACCACATGACGGGTGATCAGAGAAAGTTTCTGTCTCTAGAAGAATATGATGGAGGTGTCCTCAGATTTGGCAATGATGCATCATGCTTGGTAAAAGGTAAAGGATCCATCTCACTGAATGGAAAGAGCAGTGCAGATGATGTCTACTGGGTAGAAGGCCTTAAGCACAACCTTTTGAGTGTTGCTCACCTAAATGATAAAGGACTCATTCTGGAGTTCAAAGGTGGAGTCTATAATATAATTGGAAAGAGTGGTGAACTTGTTGCCACTGGTAAAAAGACTAGAGGTAATGTGTTTCAGTTGAATGCCAAGATTAGTCCGTGTTTGATGGTGAAGTTTGATGATAGTTGGATATGGTATAGGAGACTTTGTGATATGAACTTTGATAATATTGTAAAGGCAAGTAAGATCAAGGTAGTAAGAGGATTCCCTTTGCTAAACAAACTAGAGAATTCTTTGTGTAGAGAATGTCAACTTGGGAAGATGTATTTTTTAGCAGAGAACTTACTTGATCTTGTGCATACCAATCTGTGTGGTCCAATGAAAACTAGAAGTATTCAGGGAGATAGGCATTTCATGATTCTTGTTGATGATTTCTCAAGAATGATGTGGGTCACATTCTTGAAAGACAAGTTTGAGGCATTTGGAAAGTTCAAAGCCTTTAGAGCATTAGTAGAGAAAGAAAGTGATCAAAGGATAAAATGCCTAAGAACTGATCAAGGAGGTGAATTCACTTTTGATGAATTCAACAAGTACTATGAAGATAATGATATCAAGAGGTAGTTGTCTTCCCCAAGGACACCACAGTAGAATGGCATAGTAGAAAGGAATAACAGGACTATAGTTGAAGCGGCCAGAACAATGCTAATCCAAGGAAAGGTTGCTCACACTTTTTGGAGAGAAGCGGCGACCACTGCAATCTATACTATGAACCAGGTACTCACCAAGAAAGGTAAAGATAAACTCCTTATGAGTGTTGGAGTGGTAAGACTCCCACTGTGAGTTATTTTAAAGTATTTGGTAGTAAGTGTTACATCAAGAGAGGTGAGCATCTAAGCAAGTTTGATGCTAAATGTGATGAAGGAATATTTCTAGGATATTCCACTAAGAGAAAAGCTCTCAAGTGCTACAACAATAGGACATAGAAAATTGTTGAGAGTATCAATGTTAGGGTTGATGAATCTCTTGAGGAGCCTGAGGAAACCTGTAGCGAGCAAGTGGAAGATGAACCGGGTATAGCCTTTTGGGAACCGGTTAAGAAAGAAGCAAGCAAAGACCTCAGTGTTCCTATACCGGTAGAAGCTGCAGTAGGCGAAGAAGAATAATAGGAAAAGAAAGCAGAACCAACTAGAGTCATTCCTAGATATGTGAAACTACATCATGATCTGAAGTAGATCATAGGAGATAAAGATGCAGGGATACTCACAAGAAGAAAGGTGAAAGAAAACTCTTGCATGATTTTTGAATTTGAGCCTAAGACTTATAAAGAAGCACTTACAGATGAAGATTGGATTAAGGAAATGGAAGAGGAGCTTGACCAGATAGAAAGAATGCAACATGGTCTTTGGTACCCAGACCAAAACACAAGAATGTCAAAGGTACCAAATGGGTCTTTAGGAATAAGCTAAATGAAGAAGGCATAGTTGTAAGGAATAAGGAAAGACTTGTATGCAAGGGATATGCTCAAGAAGAAGGAGAAGACTATGGAGAAACCTTTTCCTCAGTGGCTAGACTAGAAGGTGTTCGAATGCTACTTGCATTTTCAGCATTTAAGGGATTCAAGGTATACCAGATGGATGTAAAGTTTGCGTTCTTGAATGGAATCCTACAAGAGGAAGTGTATATTGAGTAACCAGATAGGTTTGCCTTATCAGAAGATAGTAACATGGTTTGTAGATAACACAAGGCCCTATATGGATTGAAATAAGCACCAAGGGCATGGTATGAATGCTTACACTCTCATATTGTGAAGATAGGATTTCAGAGAACAAGTGAGGATAGAAACATCTACCTGAAATGTGAAGGTAATCAAATTCTAATCTATGAAGTGTTTGTAGATGACATAATCTTTGGAGGAGATGATGAAATGAGCCATGCATTTGTAGATGAAATGAAGAAAGAGTTTGAAATGTCTTTGATTGGAGAGATAAAGTTCTTCATTGGTCTACAAATTTAGCAGATGAAAGAGGGTATCTTTATTACCTAGTCCAAGTATGCCAAAGAGATATTGAAGGCCTTTGGCATGGAGGAGAGTAAACTGGTTGGTACACCGATGGTGACTGGATGTAAATTGACTAAGGAAGATTATTAAGCATTAGTGAATGAGAAGGAGTATCGGTCAATGATCGGTAAGCTATACTATGTGGTGCATAGTAGACCAGATATTGCTCATGCAATGGGCATAGTAGCTCATTTTTTAGAAAAGTCCAAGAGAATCCCACTTGGTAGCAGTCAAGAGGATTCCTAGATACCTGAAAGGGATAGTCGATTATGGATTGTGGTATCCATAAAATGGTGATTTTAATCTCAAGGTATTAACCGATGTAGATTGGGGAGGTAATTGATGAATACTAAGAGGGGGGGGTGAATTAGGATACCAAAAATTATTGTACTTAAACACTTTAATAGTCTAGCAGTAAACTGGTAAAACAGTTTAGCAAACAAACCGGTTAACACACATGCAAACCAAATAGCAAATAATACATTCACCCAAAGAAGCACAATCACCATAACACAAGAGATTTTGAGGTGGAAACCAAAATGGGAAAAACCACGGTGAGATGAAACTCACAAGTAACTATCTGCAGAATAGTTGATAACTCAATGATGAATGGATAGTACCAAACTGGTACTGAGAGGGGGGGTGAATCAGTACAGACAAAAACACAATCTTAAACCGGTTTGTCAGCAGACACTGTGCTTTCACAAACAAACAGTAACACTGGTCTTAAGCAGAGTACAACCGGAAAAACTCTGAATAACTAAGACAAGCATAAACCGGTTGACACTTATCTTTTCATATAATCTAATACATCATTCCATTTCACCCTAGTGCGTGAACAGGTAATCTATCATCAAAGATATATATATAAATAGCTAGATCAACATGATTTACCTTTAGACACAAATTACTCAGACCATCACATGAATAACACCACACATGACACACAGATTTTTCACGTGGAAACCCAACTGGGAAAAGCCACGGTGGGGATGAATACCCACAAGCTATTTTAGAACTCTTTAGAAGTCTTCTCTATTAGGAGCATTGTCCGGTTAAGGACTGATACAATAGGTTCTGTTAGAAACAGATCCTAGTAGGGATCACCCGGTTAAGGGATGGCTAGAATACCTGGTTAAGGGTTAAACCCTATTAAAGGTTACCTTGTTAGAGGATTTCAAGAACTCAATGGTTTTGAGTCACCCTTTTAAAGGATTTATAGCAAGCCGGTTAAAGCTACCCTGTTAAGGGATTTCCCAACTATTGAGGTGGTTAGAGATCAATAGGTATTATAATGATCTGGTAATAGCACTCAATGCCAATGTAGATCCGCTTTACCTCCTCTTCACCTTCTGCACTTACACTCTGCAAGTATCACTTCTCTCCTCTGGTCTAGCAAGAATCACATATCACTTCTCTTGGATACACACACGCAACTTTTTCCAACAACCTCAAAAAGAAATACAACATCGACCTTATAGGAAACAGATAGGTCGGTAGCATAAACCCTAAACCCTAAATCTGTTAGGTTAAGAAATTCAAATGGTTCAATCCTGACCGTTGAGCATATTGCATTAAATGCAACAATCTTGATCCAATCTCAAGACATTCTCCATCATTCATTTTCCACTGATTTCATGGCGGCTGATAACCCATCATGCATTATCACCATTTACAAGCTTCACACATTCCTGAGGTAGATGGGAACAATCTCCTTCATGCAAGATCCTTCACGTGCACACGGTTGACGTGGCAACACAATCTGTTCTTTGTTACAATGCTAACTCATCACACAAAGTCACCAGTTGAGCCACACAAGCTTGAAGCACTTCAACCGGAAACCCTGAAGTTGAGACTACCAACCAGTAGTCATACAAAGCTTCCATGTGCTGGTTCCCATAGCCACATGCCAATTCACCTTAAACAAACACACAGCTTCACTTTGGCCCAAATGCCGGTTCACAATGTTATACCGGTTCTCTTCTCTTCACCATATTGACATCAATGAAAACATACAATGTCATTATGTCCTCATACAGGTTCACATAATGCCAACAATCTCCCCCTTTGGCATTGATGGCAATATACAAAGATATCTCTCCACTACACATCTTCTCCCTAATTTCTGTAGATATCTTCTCCGCTTCTCTTCACAATGTCATATACAAAGATATCTCTTCTCCCCCTTTGACAACAATGCCAAAGTGGAGGCACAAGCTTCCCTATTCCATTATGTTGCTCCCCCTGAGGAGTAGCATCCTTCAACACATCAATCCTGAAGAAAAATTTGACTATGCAATACTTGATTGATGTGGAACATATACCTTTAGTTTACTTCCCGAAGGGGCAACACCCCTAATTTACCTCTTAAGTACATAAATGCAGCCTTTGGGAGAGGCTTGGTGAATATGTTTGCTAACTACTCCTTATTGGAAATATGTTCCAGTCCAATCTCTTTGTTCTAAACCTTTTCCCTCAAGAAATGATACTTAAGTTCAAAGTGCTTGGTTCTAGAAAGTAAAATTGGATTCTTGGAGACATTAATTGCACTAGTATTGTCACAAAATATACTTACCGGTTCAGATATAGGAACTTTGAAGCCATTCAATACATGCTTCATCCAAATTATTTGAGTGCAGTTCATGAAAGCTACAACATACTCTACTTCTACTATAGACTAAGAGATACAACTCTTCTTCTTACTCATCCATGAGACCAGTCTACCACCGAGAAAGAACGCACCACTGGTTGTGCTCTTCCAGTCATCTACATTACCTACCCAATCAGCATCTGTGAATACTTTCAAGTTGAAATCCTTGCTATATGGATACCATAATCCATAACCAATAGTTCCCTTTAGATACCTAAGAATTCACTTGACTGCAACCAAGTGGGATTCTCTTGGGCTTTTCTGGAACCTTGCAGTAATGCCAAATACATGTGCAATATTTGGTCTGCTATGCACTACATAATGCAACTTACCAATCATTGATCGGTATTCCTTCTCATCAACCAATGCTGAGTCATCCTCTTTGGATAATTTACAACTGGTCACCATTGGTGTACCAACCGGTTTTCTATCTTCCATGCCAAAGGTCTTCAATACCTCTTTGACATACTTGGGCTGAGTGATAAAGATTCCATCTTTCATCTGCTGAATCTGCAGTCCAATGAAGAACTTAATCTCCCCTATGAATGACATCTCAAACTCTTTCTTCATCTCATTTGCAAACTCATGACTCATCTTGTCATCAACAAATACCTCACAGATTAGGATCTGATCTCCTTCAGACTTCAAGTAGATATTACTATCTTCACTTGTTCTCTCAAAGCCAATCTTCACAAGATGGGAATGCAGGCATTCATACCATGCTCTAGGTGCCTTCTTTAGACCATATAAGGCTTTATGTAGCCTACATACCATGTCACTGTCTTTAGATAGGGCAAACCCATCTGGTTGCTCTATATACACCTCCTCTTCAAGTACACCATTTAGGAATGTAGATTTTACATCCATTTGATATACTGTGAATCCTTTAAAAGCTGCATATGCAAGAAGCATACGAACTCCTTCCAATCTGGCTACAGGAGAAAAGGTTTCTCCATGGTCTTCTCCTTCTTCTTGGGCATATCCTTTGCACACCAGTCTGGCTTTGTTTCTAATCATTGTGCCATCCTCATTCAGCTTATTTCTGAAAACCCATTTGGTACCAATGACATTTTTATGCTCCAGTTTGGGTACCAAAGACCGTGTACCATTTTTCTCTATTTGTTCAAGTTCCTCTTCCATTGCCTTGATCCATTATTCATCTTTATGTGCCTCTTTGAATGATTTAGGCTCAAATTCAAAGATCATACATGAGTTTTCTCTGACCTTTCTTCTTGTAATAATTCCTGCATCCTTATCTCCTATGATCTTCTTAGGATCATGATTCAGCTTGACATACCGAGGAATGGTCTTGATAGATTCCTCTTTCTTTTCTTCTTCATCCTCATCTCCATCAGTATCAACATCTACATCTACCAGTGTAGGAATAATGTTACTAGTACTTGGTTGACTAATAGCCGGTTCCCAGAAGGTTACAACTGGTTCATTTACCACTTGTTCATTGTCAGTTTCCTCAGTTTTCTCAGAGGTTTCATCAACTCTTACATTGATGCTTTCCATAATTCTCTAAGTCCTATTATTGAAACACTTGAGAGCTTTTCTCTTGGTGGAATACCCTAGGAATATTCCCTCATCACATTTCGCATCAAATTTGCTTTGGTGTTCGCTCCTCTTGATGTAAAATTTGCTACCAAACACTCTAAAGTAGCTAACCATAGGTGTCTTACCGGTCCAATACTCATAAGGAGTTTTATCCTTACCTTTCTTGATGAGTACCTGGTTCATTGTGTAGACTGCAGTGCTCACTGCTTCTCTCCAAAAGGTGTGAGCAACTTTTCCTTGAATCAAAATAGTTCTAGCTACTTCAACCATAGTCTGGTTATTTCTCTCTGCTAAGCCATTCTATTGTGGAGTCCGGGTGGTAGACAGTTGCCTCTTGATACCATGTTCTTCACAGTACTTGTTGAATTCACCAGAAGTGAATTCCCCTCCTTGATCAGTTCTCAAGCACTTAATCCTTTTACTGCTTTCCTTCTCCACTAATGCTCTGAAAGCTTTGAACTTTACAAAAGCTTCAGACTTATCTTTCAAGAATGTAACCCACATCATTCTTGAGTAGTCATAAGTGAGAATCATGAAGTACCTATCACCCTACACACTCCTAGTTTTCATAGAACCACACAAACCAGTATGCACAAGATCAAACAAATTGTCAGTAGTGAAAGGTTTACCTTTAAAGGTTGAGGAAGACATTTTCCCCAATTGACACTCTCTGCACAAGGTATTATCCAGTTTGCTTAGCACCAGCAACCCTCTAACTGCCTTTATCTTACTAACCTTCACAATGTTATCAAAGTTTAAATGGCAAAGTCTCCTATGCCATATCTAGCTATCATCAAATTTAGCCATGAGACATGTACTTATATTTGCATTCAGCTGAAACAGATTACCTTTGCTCTGAATGCCGATGGCCACCAATTCACCATTCTTTCCTTTGATTCTACACACTCCATTCTTGAATTCTACAGTGAGACCACTGTCATTCAACTAGGCAACACTCAGAAGGTTGTATCTGAGACCATCAACCCAATACACATTGTCAGCACTACTCTTTCCATTCACAGAGATGGACCCTCTGCCTTTGACCATACATGGTGCATCATTGCCAATGCGAACCACACCACCATCATACTCTTCTAAGGATAGAAACTTGTTCCAGTAACCAGTCATATGGTGAGAATAGCCACTATCAATAATCCACTCATTGGAATTATCAAACTGGGAGACAAGAGCCTTCTTGTCTTACACATCTTCCTTGACAGCAAAAAACACAATATCTTCATTTTCTTAATCTTCTGATTCCTCATTTGTGACACCCTCATCAACTGCCACAAAATAGTTTCTCCGGTTTCCTCCTTTGAATTTCTTGAACCTTTCTGGTTTGTCCTTGTTGTCGCCATTAGGACAGTTTACAACAATATGTCCTATCCGGTTACAAGAAAAGCATTTCAAAGGGAGCTTACCTCTATATTTTCCAGTTCCTTTAGGAAGTTTCCTGGCAAGAAGAGCTTCAAATGCCATCAAAATCTCCTCATCATCCATTTCTCTGCTCTGTCTTGGTTCACCACTAGTGCTAGCTTCTTTTCCTTTTCTAGATGGTACAATAGAAGCTTTAAAAGATGATTCAGTCTTTTGAACACTGCTATTAAAACTATTTAGCTCATAGGCTATCAACTTTGCAATGATGGAATCTAGGGATACCTTAGTCTTGTCTATTGATCTCAACTCTTGAATAGCAGCAACTCTTGTTGCATAGACCGATAATAAGGATCTCAGGACTTTGCTTACCATAGTGGAATCTTCCATTTTACCACCTGCACTCTTGATATCTCCAACAACCATTTTGATTCTTATTCCATACTGTTGAATGGTCTCACCTTCAACCATCCGCATGTCTTCAAACTTCCCTCTAAGGCTTTCTTCCTTAGCTTGTTTTACATGCTCATCATTGCCATAGATATTTTCAAGAGTATCCCATACCTCTTTGGGATTTACCTTATCTTGGACATCAATAAACTCAATGTTAGATAATCTACTAATTAGGGCTTCCATGACTTGCCCATTCTCTTGCATCTCTCTCTTTTGGTCATCGGTGAGAGTACTGGTAGGAGCAACATAGGCATTCTCAACATAACTCCAGTGTTGAGCACCCATGCTTCTAATGTATATCTTCATTCTATCTTTCCATATATTGAAATTTTCTCTATTGAACTTTGGACCTTCCCTCTTCATCATTAGACTAGGATCTTTACCTCAAGCGGTTAAGCTTATAACATAGAGGACCTGGAGGACACTCAGATACCAATTGATAACTCAATGATGAACAAATGGTACCAAACCGGTACTGAGAGGGGGGTGAATCAGTACAAACAAAAACACAATCCTTAATCAGTTTGTCAGTAGACATTGTGCTTTCATAGACAAATAGTAACACTGGTCTTAAGCAGAGTACAACTGGCAAAACTCAGAATAACTGAGATGAGCATAAACCAGTTGACACTTATCTTTTCATATAGTCTAATACATCATTCCATTTCACCCTAGTGCATGAACAGGTAATCTATCATCAAAGATATATATATAAACAACTAGATCAACATGATTTACCTTCATTTACAAATTACTCAGACCATCACATGAATAACACCACACATGACACACAGATTTTTCACGTAGAAACCCAACTGGGAAAAACCATGATGGGGATGAATACCCACAAGCTATTTTTGAACTCTTTAGAAGTCCACTCTATTAGGAGCCTTGTCTGGTTAAGGACCGATACAATAGGTTATGTTAGGAACCGATCCTATTAGGGATCACCTGGTTAAGGGATGGCTAGAATACCTGGTTAAGGGTTAAACCTTGTTAAAGGTTACCTTGTTAGAGAATTTCAAGAACTCAATGGTTTTGAGTCACCCTGTTAAAGGATTTACAGCAAGTCGGTTAAAGCTAACCTGTTAAGGGATTTCCCAACTGTTGAGGTGGTTAGAGATCAACAAGTATTACAATGATTAGGTAACAACACTAAATTCCAATGCAGATCTGCTTTAGCTCCTCTTCACCTTCTGCACTTACACTCTGCAGGTATCACTTCTCTCCTCTGGTCTGGCAAGAATCATGTATCACTTCTCTTGGATACACACACACAACTTTTTCCAACAACCTTAGAAAGAAACACAACATTGACCTTATAGGAAACACATAGGTCGGTAGCATAAACCCTAAACCCTAAACCTGTTAGGTTAAGAAATTCAAACGGTTCAATCCTGACCATTGAGCATATTGCATTAAATGCAACAATCTTGATCCAATCTCAAGACATTCTCCATCATTTGTTTTCCATCGATTTCATGGCGGCTGATAACCCATCATGTGTTATCACCATTTACAGCCTTCACACATTCCCGAGGTAGATGGGAATAATCTCCTTCATGCAAGATCCTTCACGTACACAAGGCTGACGTGGCAACACGATCTGTTCTTTGTTACAATGCTAACTCATCACACAAAGTCACCGGTTTAGCCACATAGGCTTGAAGCACTTCAACTAAAAACCCTGAAGTTGAGACTACCAACCAGTAGTCATACAAAGCTTCCATGTGCCGGTTCCCATAACCACATGCCGGTTCACCTTAAACAAACACACTGCTTCACTTTGTCACAAATGTCAGTTCACACTGATATACCGGTTCTCTTCTCTTCACCATATTGACATCAATGACAACATACAATGTCATTATGTCCTCATATCGGTTCACATAATGCCAACAATAGTAACCAGACTGATTAAGGTCATACTGGTTAAGGTCATACACTGTTCTTTACCAGAATATGTCCTGTTAGGAATCTCAATCTCTGTTAGGAGATAAGTCCGATTAAAGACTACCTTGTGAGAGGATTTTAGATCCACAGATGTGAACCACCTTGTTAGAGGATTTACAAAGGCTTTTCTGGGCCTACTCGGTTAAGGTTTTCTAACTTGTCAAAGATGTGAGTAATCAACAAGTGAATAATCTAGCAAATGGCACAACCTGCTTGATTAGATCCATTGTAGCTCATAGCTAATGCATTTCAGCATTACTACAGTCTTCAGTAACTCCTTACTCTGTTAAAACTCACAGACTTGATCTTCTTAGTTAAGATCGCACATTCAAGAGCTCATCAACCACCACAAACCCGATCAGCTACACACATACTAAAATCCTAGACATGATGTCCTTAAAAGGAATCTGATTTCATGTCAGTCCAATACAATTACATTGCAAGTTCCTAGGTTCATTGTATCTAGACACATTTGGTAACATGACACAAAATCAATGTCAAAGTGTCGGTGAATGGTAACTCATCACATAAATATACCAGTTGGTAACTCATCATAGAGTATAACCAATTTGTCCAACTTTCTAGTTATCGGTTGGTAACTCAGAGTAATACCAGTTTAATGAAATACCGGTTTACAAAACTTGAAGACTGGGAAAAACATAATAGTCGCTTCTGGCTCCTTTACTCCACTCTGCTTGAGATCCTTAAACCGCTTGATCTCTTTATGCCACTTGGGTCTTTATACTGCTTGAGATCGGTAAACACTTTCTACATAACAACAGTAGTCTAAAGACTACAACATGATACTAGTTTGGAACAATTACCGATTGAGCACAATTCATGCATTCTCAAAGTGATCTAATAGCAAGTGTGTGTCCATCAATGACAATCACAACATAATCATCAAAATGCCAATAGTAATGTGGATGACCGGAGAAGCACAACTAGTGGAGCATTCTTTCTTGGTGGAAGACTAGTCTCATGGACGAGCAAGAAGTAGAGTTGTACTTCTTAGTCTATAGCTGAAGCAAAGTATGTGGCAACATTTATAAACTACACTCAGGCAATCTAGATGAAACATGTATTGGATGGTTTCAAAGTACCTATATTTGAGCTGATGAGTATATTTTGTGACAACAAAAGTGCAATAAATATTTCCCAAAATCTAGAATTGCATGCTAGAACTAAGCACATTGAGCTCAAGTGTCATTTTTTGAGAGAAAAGGTTCAAAACAGAGAGGTTGTATTACAACATGTTTCCAGTAAGGAGAAGCTAGTAGACATATTCACTAAGTCCTTACTGAAGACTACATTTACCTATTTGAGAGGTGAATTAGGGGTTCTGCCCCTTCATGAAGTAAACTAAAGATGTGTGCTCCACATCAGCCAGGTATTATAGTGACAAATCTTTCAGGATTGATGTGTTGAAGGATGTTACTCCATAGGGGAGCAACATAGTGGAGTATGGGAGCTTGTGCCTCCACTTTGGCATTGTTGTCAAAGGGAAGAAGATATCTAATGATGAAGATAGTTACACTAGTCTATGATTTTTATATGATGAAGATAGTTGCACTCATCTATGATGTTTATAATTGCAATGCTACACTGATTATTGCCATCAATGCCAAAGGGGGAGATTGTTGGCATATGATGAACCGATATGATAATATGATGATAATATATGTTGTCATTGATGTCAATAAGTATAGTGCAACTGGTATGAAGATTGGAAGTTGTTATTGATGATCAAGTTGGAGACTGGTATGAAGAGATGTAGTGAACCGGTGTCAGGGTTTCACTAAGTGTGACTACCGGTTGGTAGTCTCAGCTCTAGGGTTTCCGGTTTGGAAATCTAGCTTGTGCGATGCAACTGGTGATATTCTGTGATGAGTTGGCTAAGAAATAAGGATGAGATCAAGATCCCATGTCAATTTTGTGCACATGAAGGATTTCCTTGAGGATCTTGCATGTGAAGATCGATTGCATTAAATGTCTACCTCGGGAATGAATATTCATCTTAGCGATATGAGAAGAAAGCATGATGGGTTACTAATTTCTATGTATGGTGAAGAATGGACAATGTAGAATGACTTGTGATTTGTTTGAGATTGTTTCATTCTATGTAATATGTTTAGATGGTCAAGATTGGACCGCTTGTAATTATAAACCTAAATTGATTAGGGTTTAGAGTTTATGTTACCGACCTAATTGTTGTCTATAAGGTCAATGATGTTTGTTATTGTAGGTGTTGGCAAAAATTGTGTGTGTATCTGAGTGATGAGATACTTGCCAGACTAGTGAGAGAAAACTACAGAGTGTGATTGCAGAGTAGAGGAACTAAAAAGGATCTACCTTAGCATATAGTGTTGTTATCAAATCAGAGCTTTATCTGTTTTCTTCTAACCATTTCAATAGCAGAAAAATCCCTTGACCGGGTAGCTTTAACAAGATTATTGTAAAACCTCTAACCAGGTGACACAAGTTCATTGAGTTCTTCAAATCCTCTAGCAAGGTAACCTTTAATAGGGTATATAGCCATCCCTTAACTGGGTGATCTTTAACACGATCAGTTCCTAACATAAATTTATTGTAAAGTCTTTAACCAGACTAGGCTCCCAATAGAGCGATCTTAAAAAGAGTTCAAAACAAGCTTGTGGGTATTCATCCCCACCATGGTTTTTCCCATTTGGATTTCCATGTGAAAAATATGTGTGTCATGAGTTGTGCATTTTTCATGTGATGATTGAGTATTCTTTGTTTAGGTGATTATGCATGCAAAGCTAATGGTTATGGTATTACTAATACAACACATGCATATGTATATGGGTGAAGTAGTTATCAAGTGTTCAATGATATTTGAAGTATTCAGTTTTACTAGTGCAGGTGTCTAAAGCATTTCTGTGTTTAACCGGTATATCCATAGTTAAGTTCAGTGATGAAGACAACCAGTTTTCATTGTTTTAACTTGATAAGTTGTTGAGAAGTTTTTGTATGTACTGATTCACCCCCCCTCTCAGTACTAGTTAGGGTATTTGTTGTTCATCATTATTCATCAAAAATACATTATTTATCGTAAATTCATACTAACCATAGAGTTAGTGTATCCCTTATGTGCTCTTTCCTATATGTTTTGAGACCATTATCCTTTGATTTGTCCTTTCTTAGGGGCATCTCATTGCGGTAAAGTTCTTTTCCTTTGGATGCATGCTACCTTAAAGAAATTTCTCCCAATAAGGTATACACAATCACTTTAATGTGGGGGCATACACTCCACTCAATGTTACCCTTTATGCAGACACCTATGATGTGTTTTTGATACCCAAGTTACTAATTTGCAAACTGAGCCTTTTGCTTTGTAATTTGGTATTTTCCTTTTTCATGACTCGTAGTAAGAAAATCTTACTAGACTAGTATAGTCATGCTCTCTCTTTTAATTTGAATTTTTGTCTCTTTTATCTTGATATTAGAGTAGTAAGATCCTAAAGTGCTTGGGATCTTGGTGTTTCTTGTGTCTTTGGTATCTTGGTGAAAGTTTTCAATGCAACTTTGTACTTTACCATGAGTATGGGTTTAGTTTCATACTCCTACTAAAGTGGGGGCTAAATGTAGCATCGTAAATTATATTTGCATACAATTTAGTCCTCACCTAGACCTCACCTTGGTGCTTCATCTTTTGATGCCCAATGATTGTTTTGATTATTCTCACACAACCTCACAAACCCATTTTTTCACCATTTCTTATGTCTTCTCCCCAAAGCTAAGTCCTGATTCTCGGTTCCTTGGTCCTTTCAATCAGGACCCAAATTTTGTCCTCACAATAGTCACATCAAGTGAGTGAGAAATTAGATCATGTGTCAGCCTACTTTGAACTCATATAGTCAAGTATAAAAGGAGGTCTATCCCTCTCATTTGAAAAGGCAGGGAAGCCATATAAAGATCCTATTACACTCTAGTGAATTCAACTCAAGTGAGTAAGCAATCAAACATTCATTAAGCATTGGAGAAGAAGTGAAGTAAAGTTCAAGAATTCAAGATGGTATCCATGATCAACCTTCTATGAAGACATTCTACATGAAACTCTAAAACTCTTGTGTGAGGATTAGAGAAAGCTTCATCAAGGTACACATTTCAATTACAAGCATTCGATTTTAGATCTAGACTTTCCCTCAAGAGGAAAGAATCTTTCTGGAATTTCCATTACGATTATTACTTCAATTTCAAGGTTAATTTCTAAATTGGGGTTTGATTCAAGGAAAATACCTATCCACAACCTTTTATCCTCTCTTTTTTATGTGTAGGGAATTGAATTAGGAGTTGTACTTAGAGATTTCAACAGAGTTGACAATGACGAACATGTTTAGATTTTGAAGAAGCAAAAAGTGGAGGACTAGGGTGACCCCACCTACCCGATACCTAGAAAATCAGCTTGAAATTTTATTGTTTCATCTTAATTATCCATTGCTTCATCGTAAATCATACAATTCAAATCCAATTTCAACTAAAAGAAGGTGGAAAACAAAACCAGTGAATCTAATCATAATTTTAGCCTATTTTCCTAATTGGATTGTGGCTAGATCTTTTGGATTCACCTCTCTTTCAGTGTATTGGCCCCTTAGATAAGATTAGTTGTTTTATTATCTTAATTTTTGAAACCCACTAACTCATTTGGGTGCATTTTCCAATGAAGATTTCCAATGAACTATGAGATTTCTTTTTCTTTGTTGGATTTTACAATGCAGTTTGTGTCAAATTTCCCTTTTTTTTTAAACCTTTCCTGCGTTCGTTGGAATTTTGATGACAATGGTGTTTGTCAAAGGTCACTAGTACATTTGGAGCAATTTTCCAAAGAGCTATGGGATTTCTTTTGCTTTGTCAGATTAATTTTTTTTTTTTTCAAAAATTACCCCATGTTCGTCAAAATTCCAACATGTTTAAATTTCATGGATTTTACCTGTTGATCGACATATGTTGGTCTGATGATTTTCATAGCCTCTTGATTTCTTCTTACTCATTAGGATAACATAATCTGATGACCTCTCTTCCTGGTGATTGGTGCGAGTTATCCCGCTAGTCTCATCGAGCATCGGGATAGCTTAAAATGTGTTCAGGCGATGGGCATAATTTCCTTGATATCTTTTCCCTCGGTGTAGCTCCTCCTGATATGTTATGTCTCCTCAACATAAGCTTTGACCCTTTATCATCGTAACCTTTGCCGATGTGTTTTACTTTTGCCAGTGTCCATCGGGATAAGTCTTACCGATATCATCATCGGCTATTGGCAATACAAGATTTCTCCATTGTCACTAGTGTGCATTCTGTTGATGGAATTCATCGGTGTATTATATCTCGATCACATGCTTCTACTTGTGTGTTACCATCGAGTTGACTTTTGCTGATAGTGCAGATTTTGTATTTCACATTGGAATTCCGATGAACACGTGGTATTTAAAAAAAGGAAGTAATTATGCACCATCATTATACGTAGGTACAATTGTTACAAATAGATGCTCGGAAACAACTGTACAAGAGGTTGGTCATTTCGTTCTTGTCATCAAGATTTTTTTGAAAGTTCCTTTGCTTTCCTTGCATTCTCTTCTTCACTTTGTTTAATGGTATCCGCTTTGGCAAAATATGGATCCTCAACCTCCTTAACCTCTCCATTTTGCGACTGCCAGTTATAAAGACAAGTCACTTCATAGCTTCTAGAGGGGTCAACAATTCTTTGTGACTGTAAACCCTTACAACCCTCAAAATAGCCCTTTGTATGGAATAAAATTTTCTAGGTCCAAGGCCAACTACAAATTGTAGAGGATAAAAGATCCATTCATGTGATGTTGCTAGGTTTATGTCAACACCAACTTGGTTGGTTACTATAACCATGACCTGTTCGACAGCTTCATATTTGTCATATGGACTAAGGAAATGTTCCAATGAATGAAGCTTCAATGATAATATCTCTTTTCTAGGACCACATAATGTTGCAACCATGGTCAATGGATTCAGAAGATACCGACCAAGAGCCACAGCATGCCTCACAATCCTTGTTGTAGATGTTCTTCTCCTAGAAGGATTGATTGATCTATTTTTGATATTTTAAAATTATCATCTATCCATCAAGAGATCCTTACTAAAGTGTTAATAGATTCCCATGTGCCTACTAACATTCATCCTACCCAATTCCAAGCACCAGTATGCCATCTATCATCTTCTTATCAACTAGCCTTAAATCAAAATGATATGCTACCAAGTGATCCAACCCATAAATTTTTCCCTACACATTGAATTCATCATCATAAAACACAAGGTGAAATGAGACCTAATGGATATTGGTTCTATCATGCAGAATCATTTTGAGTGGGAGGCTTGAAATATGAATAATTTATCTCATTTTATTTGTTAGTTACATATTTTGTTATGGGTTAATAGAAATCTGGGTATTGTATATAACTTTAAAAGAAATTAGAATCTAATCAAACACTATATTTCATTTGATGTTATCAAGAATTTTGACTAGTTTTCTTCATAATGTGTATCTTCTATAGTTTATCTTAATATTGTATTTCTTCTATCCTGTAGCAGTTTTGGAAGAATTATCATAACTTTTATTTGAACTGTTGAATCTTTCTATAAATTGAAGGATAAGTCTGTAACAATGATATCAAGAGACTGACCAAGATGATTGGCTTAATTACAAGGTAAGGGCAGCCTTTGTCATGTTTGTCTTCCTCAAAGTATGGTTGGTGTCTATTAAGTTGTATCTTGTAAGGGTGTTTTGAAGATTGAGAATAGACTTTTGATGGGTATCAATCCCATTGTTATCAAGGATGCCTGATTGGAATTGAATGTTTTCAAGATTTATGTGCATTATAGGGCAAATGATTCCTGAAATTATCAGTTCAATTAAATAATTACTGAAAATTTTGAATTGCTTGCTTGTAAATGAATGCTTGTAATTTAAATTTTCTATGAAATACCAATAAGATAGAATGAATCTTGACATCCAATCCTTCAAACTGATAATCAAACTGAAACTTAACACAAACTATAATAACATAGGATGGCACATTGAAACAATTTAAATGAATAGATTTTTCACATGGAACTAATAAATTAATCAAAAAGATAAATACAATCAACGATGAAAAACACTTGATCTTTGTATTGAAATAAACATAAGATAATCAACTGATTACATATAGCACAATGTCTTTTCACTAGTTTGGCATTTCCAGAAAATAAACCCCATGAGTATTGTATATAATTGCATCTTCGAATCTATCTCTCATTTCATCAAAATATCCTCTATATATACAGATGAGGATTCAGTTTCAAAATAAAAGGGCATACCCCTTCATTCAGAATTACACTAAGTAATATCTTAACTAAAAAAAACCAACTAACTGACCCGGACACAACTACCAACATAACAAACATATTACATATGACTTTAAAAAGTTAATAGAGAAATTATTGCTCTGGCATAACAAGTCCCTCAAACTGGTGCAATAAAAGAGAGGTTGCAACAATTGATGTAGAGAGCACAAAAATTGCAAGTAAGCAGTAATGAAATCTTTAATTATAACATAAGTTCAAAAATGGTTTATATTTTATACTCTTTTATGTCAGGAACTAAAATATGTACATGTTGTTTTTATAGGAATATTGTGTCCTCATCAAGTTGGTGGCCATGATCAGGGTACTCCATGTAGTTTAGGTGATGATCATGTTCGATACATTAAAACTACTTTGATGCTCTGATATATCCTTTATGTGTTCACAGGCTCCTTGTTGTTATCAAACATGTGACTTCCCTACACATTTTACAATTGTTGCAGTGCATCCACACTATAACTCATCAACTAGGGAAAACCTTCCACTCAAGGTCATATAACTCACACAACATTTGACTCTATTTTTTAAGCGTCCATACATGGCACAATACATTCATACATCCTTCAAGGTTTCACAACACCCAAGTTGCCAAGTCACAATTCATTGACTCAAACATACCAATTAGGACAGTCATTATCTAAGACTCCATACCCTCACTTTGGAAATCTCAATCACTCCTAATGTAATTCAACATTACTCCTAGGGTTTACTAAGACCCCCACATACCGACACATTACTTGGTTTGCACATTAGAGACAATATTCTCACTATTTTCATAAGTTGGCAGTCTATTTAAAGTTTAGGACAGTCACAAAGGAATTAGGCAATCACTTGTCATAAACACCCAATCTTGACTCAAGACACTCAATCCTCCTTCCAAACATACACCACAAACTTAGGTTTCCATACAGATTATATTCCAAGACTATTTTTCATTCAACCCTCACATGTCAAAAGTTTTTTTATCAGTATTTTCAAGTTTGTTGTCATGAGGCAATACAAGAGGACAGTCATGTCACATCTTTGGTTGAAGGTCTTTTAAGGCTTCAAAAATCCTTTGAAATATCAAAGATGACTCCCCACACACCTTATTCAACCCCCAGAAATATACCAACACTCATTCATATGTACTTTTGCACCAAACCCTCACAAATCTGCCTTTTCACTATCCTTCTTGGACCGAGACACCAAAAAAAGTCCCAAAAGTCTTCAAATCATGTGCCAAACTTAGAGTGAAAACCCTACACACTTGATGAAATGAAATTACACAATATAATACAGATTTATGCCCATTTGTGGGCTTATTTGACAAATAAAATAAAAGATATTACATTTTGAGTGCTTGTTGCCAGCCCTAGGTAGGGTTTGGACAGTTTTCACCAAAATGGCTATAACTTTTCAAATATAGATCTAAAATTAATTAAACTAAAAGGAAATGAAATTATATTCATGCCACTTAAATCTCCAACTAGTTTCCAAAGAAAATAAATGCATTTGATGGTGGAAAACATGTGGATAACAAACTACAATATTCAGAAAACTAAGAAAGAGTGCAGGGAATTCAAAAGTTTTTATTATTCAAAGACTCTAAAATTAATTGTTCTTCTTTAAAAAATTGGTCATAGTTCCTAATTGTTCTCTTGGAGCTCCTACACCACCATTTTATTGCTCATATATTTAATGTATTATTCTTCAGGTGATGTCCATGTTCTTGTGCAAACGCAGCCTCATCAGAGGCCATCATCCCCACCTATATTGCCAACTGCAATGTTGGCAACACACAACATGTAAAAATACACTAGTGCACATCATACTGACTCCAAATTTGGTAGATCCCTCTTTTTCTCTCTCTTTTGTTATGTGTTTATTTATCTTGAAGTGTTCTTTCTTGGGGGCATTTCATAGTGGATTCATTTTTTGCAGCAAGACATGTACATGAGGATGCAGAGGCCACTAGTAGTGATACCATAGTAACAATTCCTGGATCTTCCCATATTGCTAGTATGGGAATGTTTTTGGTCACATTTGTGGTGACCGAATATTTGCTTCCCATAAAGATATAGAAGGTTCCAGGTACTTTAAAATTATTATGCTATATAGAGTAATTCTAATTTACTTATTGATCACTTGTTTTGGACTAATCATCCCATGATTTGTTTGTAGGAAATGATATTTTTAATAAAAATCTTAATGAAATTACATTGGAGATATTTGGGCCCACCATATGTAAACAGTGGAATGAACAAGAAAAAAAGTTAAAAGATGAGCTTATAAACCGTTTGGTTGGGTTGTTCAGAAATGACATATTCGAGAAAAGCAAGGTCCTTGACAAAGCTGGCAAACATCTAAAGTATGTGAGGGACCAGTATAGGACATATTTTGAGAAAAAAAAAAGTACGAGCGTCCCCCCATGATTTCAGAGAGGGAGTGGAAGGACCTAATTTTGGATGCAAAGGAGAGAGTTGAAAGAAAAAAAAGGAAATACACCACTAGAAAGAAGAAGGTATGTGATACTATTAAGAATGTAATTATGTACTAATTACTCTTTATATTTATATAACTTAACATATTTCAAACTTTTCATAGGCTGCTCGACACATCAAAGGCAACTAAGGCAAGACTAGAAAAGCACATGCAACACAAACTCAGCTCTGGTGGTTATATAAAAGTTGCCACACGAATTGTAAGTATCAATAAATGAAATATCGCATCAAAATAATAAATTGCAAACAATTTTTTTAATCATTAAATAATACAAGAAAAATTCATGATATTAAGCAAAAAATGTAGGGCTCTAAATTAAATAGAGTGCCCATAGAAGATGACATGAAAATTTCCTTTCGGGAGGGCTATAGAGTCGTGGCTACACATCTAAAAGGATTGAGTGGGCAAACAAAAGAATCTGGTGCATCCATCAATCATGTAAATAAGTTGAATGAAAATTATTTAAAATTGAATACTTGAGCAATAATATATTCAATGTTAATTTCCAACATAATGTGACTATATTTATTTTAAATAATCAAGCAATCATAACAATGCATGTAATACCCCTGCCCTAATCAATTTCTAATCTTAGTTTGACCTTGGTTAGTTTATCATAATATAATGTTTGTAGCGTCCTAAAATTGTGACACTTGCAATTTCGACTGCATTTCGGTCTTCACAATGGCGACACAACACGCAACCTGAATGGAGACCCCGAAACTTGCTCACGACACCAAAAATTGCATTTTCTTGCACCCTGGCTTGAACCTCCTTTGCACCCTGTTGTCCCGGGAGGTGGGACCAGAGCACCCAGCGCCCTGCTCCTTCAGGACCAGG
Organism: Cryptomeria japonica; assembly: GCF_030272615.1. Taxonomy (NCBI): domain Eukaryota; kingdom Viridiplantae; phylum Streptophyta; class Pinopsida; order Cupressales; family Cupressaceae; genus Cryptomeria; species Cryptomeria japonica. The sequence goes on from NC_081409.1 coordinate 359,676,306, forward strand.
GCGCCCAGCACCCTGGTCCCTGGCCCTATTTTGGGCCCGGTTTCCTATGGGGCTTCGGGTCCTTTTGTTTGCAATTTGGAAAATAAAATTTCTTGGTCGGCCTAAGGTCGGGAAAATCAGTCTATTAACCCTAATTGACAAGTATATAAACTACATTTTTCCTCTCCCATTGGGGTAAGGAAGAAGGACATATGTGTACAAGCACGGAAACTATACTCAAGCATTCAAGCATTCAAGCATTCATTCCAAGTCTCCATTCAAGGCTAAGTGTTGCATTCAAGACAAGGATTCAACCATTGAAGAGGAGATCACTTACTACATGCTACATACAACATACAACATACAACAAACAACAACATCTATACCTTCGCACATAAGGATACAAACATCCTTACAACAAGGTATTAGTACTTGTTTTACATTACATTTACAGCATTTCTCATTTCTTGGTTAATTCCAAAACCGGGGTTTGACCTAAGGGCAAACCCCTAATCCCTAACCCCCCAATCATCTTTGCTTTTCTGTGTGTAGGTTGCAGGTACGTGACTGAAATTGAATATCTGGAATCCTTGTGCAGAGACGAACAGATCCCCCTTCGTTTCGTGGATTTTTCGGAGGACCGTGGCGCTTGGGCGCCATCGTCCCGGCAACTTTTGCTCAAATTTGCAGGACAGAGCCGTATCGACATTTTACTGCTAATTCCAGGTCTGGAGCTTCATTCTATATCCCTATCTCAGTTTATAAGTGAATCTTTGTCACTTTCTATGCATTCCTAGCTTAATTCTTCTATCAACATTCTTTACAAAAGAGGGTAGCCTTGCTATCTCAACCCTTGAAACGCATTTAGCATCCACTCTTGCATTGTGTGGGATTGGATCTTATGGGTTTCAACTCCTCTTTTGAATGTAAAGTCTCTCCCTTAAGTGAAAACCATCAACCCTAGCGACCTCCCTTCTCTCTCCTTGGAGTTGGAAGAGGGGAGAGCAACTAGGGTTCGATTGCGATTTTCCGCTTTACATTTTGGTGAACCCGATGTGAACATCCCCTCTGATTATTCATAATTAGATCTGAAAATTGGATTCCTTGATTAAATTTCCATGTTTGATCTTTGGCAAAATTTTAGAGGTTAATTGCATAAAAACCCTAAATTTTCTTTTGAAAATTGAGCTTGCGAAATGTTTAATTATTAATGCTTGTTTCAGATCTGCTCTTCTATTACAAATTATCAATTCATATTTGTGCTTTAATTTTGAAAATTAAGTGGTTAAGTGTCAAAACCCTAATTTTTGAAACCCTCTTGATTCAACCTTTGTCCGACAATTTCACTGATCAAAACATCTCCAAATCAGCTGTAACTTTGGATTCCGCAATAAAATCATAATATCTTTCATCCCTAAAAATTTGGAAAAAAGTTGCGAGGACCGTGTGCACTCCGAGCGCCATCATCCCCGACATTTTTTTCAAAATTTCGGGAGCTAGATCTTACTATATTTTTCTGCTAAAATCCAGAATTTTGGCTGATTTTATCAATTTTAACACCTTCAAAATTACAGTCAAAGTTGGTCTAGCAATTGCTTGGATTGAGGCTTCTAATCATTCAAAAATTGTTGAAATTGAAATTTGTGTCAAAATTGTGTTTCTTACAGTCCTAAATCTGAAAAGTGTGTTATCATTCATTCGAAATTTCAGTGATTTATTCAAATTTTTGCAATTTGTGACATTTGAAATTAAGTGCTTAATTACAACAACTTTGATTTCCGCTTTCAGAATTGAATTTTGCGTGAAATTGAGTCAACTTTTGAATTTCAAAACTTGCATTGCTTTTGACATTCCCTCTAAAATCATAAAATTCAAAATTTCAGTTTCCCTCTCTTTTTCAAAATTCAAATTTTGCATTTTTCGACAATCTGGGTAGGGTTCAATTTTGAGATTGCAACTTTAATTTGGCCTATCTACAGATCGTAAAATCACTCAATTTTTTCAGGTTAGCTGTAAAATCATCATAACTTTCATCCCTGTAAATTTTGAAAAAAGTTGCGAGGACCGTGTGCACCCCGAGCGCCACGGTCCCGGACATTTTTTCTGAAATTTCGGGAGATTGTCCTGATTGTATTTAACAACTTAAATCTAGAAGATTGGCTGATTTTACTGAAAATTGCTACCTCTAAAAATTCAAAATCTTCTCTCTTTAGTGCATGAGTTTTACAACAATAAGTCCTACTTACACTATTCCCGTTAGACAAAGCCTTAGAATTAAGTCTTTCCAAGGTTTAATTACTGAGGAGATGGAACCTAATTTGAATGGTCTTTTTAATGAGGACATGGGTAATTCCTCTAATCCTCTTAATGATGAAGAAGCTCTCCATGAGGTTTCTGTAGAACAACTTTCAAAATTGGATAACCAATTTGATGATTTTCGACAATGGATGTCTCAAGAATACCCTGATAGTCAAGCTCTTCCTTTAATTGAGGGTCTAAAATGTATGCTTCAAAGTGATAAGAATGGAATTGATATTTTGCATGGTATTGCACACATTGTGGACTCAAATGTGATGCCTATGAAAAGTTGTGCCGAAACCTTAGGTTATACACAACCTCCTACTCAAGACAATCATTCTATTCCTTTGACGACTTCTATTGCTAGTATACCTACTTTTACATCAAACATAATGACTACTTCAACACAAGACATTCCTCCTATGATCACCAGTCATGGGGGCAATCCCTCTTCTTCAATCAACCCTCTTCCTTCATTCAATCCAACTTCTTCATTCATTCCTTCAGTGAATGTTCCTCTTATATCTCCACAAATGAACATGACGCAAGGGGGCAATTCATTTAACCATTCCATTCCTCCTTGTAGTGTTCCTCCTGTCCAATCATCTCCTATGACTAACTATCATAGTGTCCCACCACCTTACTCTCTACCTTCTTTCAATAACATAACACCTCCATCACAATCTAACATGTCTAATATGAACTCTTTGACTGAAGCGACCATTAACAATCTTGCACAAACTGTCTCTTCTTTACAGCAACAAATTGCCTCTATGAATCAATCTAAGTTTAGTGTGCCCACATTTGATGTTGTGAGTCCACTTTCTCTTGACATTGTTCGAGCTATTCCCCCTAAACATATTGAAATTCCGCATTTGGAGCTTTATAATGGTAAGGGTGATCCTCTAACACATGTTAAGACCTTTCAAACAATATGTACTGATTTTGCTTATGACCAAAGGTTGCTTGCAAAACTGTTTACTAGAACATTAAGAGACAAAGCCCTACAATGGTATTGCTCGTTGCCTTCCTATTCTATTACTTCTTTCGAACAACTTGCAAATGCTTTCATTCAACAATTTCAAAACAATATAAGTCCTAAAGTTACTTTGATTGATTTAATGCATTGTAAACAAGGTGTTAAAGAAAAAGTGACTGATTTCATTGGTAGATATAAGCATTTGTATGCTCAAATTTCTTTTCCAGTGCCTGACAATGATATTCAAAGAATCTTTATTTCTAATTTACAAAAAGACATTAGAGAAAAACTCTTGTTTTCTGAGTTTACTTCTTTCCAACAGTTGTGCGCAACTCTTCACAATTATCAACTGACTGTGAGTCAAATGGAACAATCACATCCTATGGCTCCGAGTGATAAGGGTGATAGTAGTCAACAACCATTTGGGAAGTTTAAACCGAACAGAGAGTCCATTAAATTCAATGAAAACATCATCAACAACAATGTGAATGCAGCATCAGGTGTGTCTCCTATTTCTAAGTTTTTCAAGAAAGAAAGAAAGTTTACTCCTTTGAATGAATCATTGCATAGTATTATGAATAAGTTATTGGAACAAAATGTGCTTACTCTTCCTCCTATAAGGCAAATTGATCCTGCAAAGATTAATTCACCTTATTTTGATAACAAATCTTTTTGTCAATTTCATCGTCAACCTGGGCATGATACTGAAAAATGTTTTGCTTTAAAGGGTAAAATTCAAGATTTGATTGATAATAATACTATTTCTGTTTCTGGAGTGAATGATAAAGGCAATACATCTGTAGCTCCTCCTAACCAAAATCTTTAGATTTTCACTGATCCATTGCCTTCTCATACCTCTAATGCGATTGATACTATTGATTCCTCTGTCTCACCTGATGATCTTGTGTCTATGACTCCGAATGTGATTAACTTTGTAGAGCAGCAAAAAATCCCTAAAGAACTTTCCATCACCTTTGATTCTAGTGAAACTATCAGGGCACCTGATGGTCCTTTATATATAGTTGCAAAAGTCAAAAATACACCTTGCCGTGGAGTGCTTATTGATCCTTCTTGCATGGTTAATATCATTACTGAAGAATTTCTTTTTACTTTGCAATTGAATCAAGTGATATATGACAAAACAGATGTGGTTGTGAAACTATTTGATGCATTTTCTTCTCCTGCAATTGGTTCTATTACATTACCTATTGAGGTCCATAACAAATCCCTTGATGTGAACTTTGCTATTATTCCTTCATCCGAACAATTTCGTGTGAAGCTTGGCTATCCTTGGCTATCTTCCATGAAAGCTATTGTTTCTCCTATTCACAAGTGTTTGAAATTTCCCCATAATGGTGAAGTTGTTACTATCAATCATAGTCTCTTTAAACCAGCTAAAAGAACTTCTAGCGTTCCTCTTGATTATTTTTGGCCTAAACAATTCCAATCTCTTCCTCCGCGAAGTGATCATCTTTTCAAATCTTATCAAAAGTGGAAAAGAGATATGATCCTATCTCTAAGTGAACCTAGAACACCCAAACTTGACATTCCTATCATTCTTGAGAAGGAAGTTCTTCCTTTGAAAGATAAAACTAATGTCTTTCCTCAAGAAGATTCCCAACCCATCCCTATGGATGTGACTATGCCTATGCCAAATAAACCTTCTAAAAGTAGACCTATCCCTCCTCGTCATGATGGACTTGGTCTCCTTCCTAAACCAAATATTCCTCCCTTATATGGAGCAGTTCCTCCTCCTTCCTCTTATGGAGAGAAGAGACCTTCCTCTTCTCCTATTGTTCAACCTAAGAGACCACAACCTAAACACCCAAGTGATAAGGATGAGAACATTCCTCCTCCTCAATCTTCTCCACTTCCTACTAAGACTAGACGAAATCGTTCAGCACGTGAATGCCGATGAAAGCGTCATCTTAGAGCTCAGGCAGCTGCTTCTCAAACTTTGCAATCCCCAAAAACACCTTCAACAAGCATTATTCCATTTTCTCCTCAGCCGACGATTGAGCCGAAATCTCCTAAACATAAGATGCATGATGGTCTTGATCCTGTGCGAGTTAAAGACCCTATTTTTATAAATCTTGATGATGATATAGATGAAAGCGTTATTCATGATGAAAATGTTACTTCTCTTGCTTCTGATAGTGAATATGAACTTGTTGATATTGATAACCATTTATCTAATGAATTTTCTAAAGCACTTATCCTAGCTCCTAGACAAGAACACCGTGGCTTGGGATATGAACATAGCCCTTGTTTGGATCTTGTGATAGCTCCATCTGTTGTGTTGGATGTTCCTCCTCTAGCGTGTTCCCTACCTTCCCGAAACATTGATTAGCAAGATCGGGGGGTAGATGACGTGCTAGATTAGTTTCATTAGCATAGCAGATTCTCTCCTCCTCTCTTTTGTTACTTCCTCTATGTGTTATTCTCATTCTTCTATTTGTTGTCCTTAGTGTTGTCTACTTGAGGACGATGCAAAGCATTGAGATCTCTCGATCTCTCTCATGTTGACTCAAAAGACACATGTGTTCCCTTCTTCTAGGTGACCTTCCTTGATTGGGGAATGAAGAACAATTATGCATACATACATATGATATACATGAATTATCATACAGCATACTGACCCCGAGGAAAGCGAAGTCACCTTGTGCTTTGTGTTTTGTGTCTATTATCCTTGGGCTTATCTCACACTTGGGGGCTAAATCCTTGCGATAACGTGCTCCTTTCCTTTCTCATTCTTATATGTATCACTACCTTAAAGCAATCACCCCCGGTGAGGCGTGTGCGATCGCTTTAACGTAGGGGGGCATACATCCCGTTCATATCTTTTCAAGATACTTGAAAATTTCTTGGCAAATTAGCTTTGCCTTGAAAATTTTTGATATCTTTCTTGCATGACTCATAGTGAGGGAACCTTACTACTGACAGTCATGGTTCTCCCTCGTGATCTTCCCTTTTACTTTGTCAATCGAAGTCGTAAGATCCTTAGTCCACTGGGGGCTTGGTGTATCTTGCCTCCTTGATGTGGTGAAAGTTTTTCAATGTTGTTTCCTTGTACTTTACTGGAAGTATTGGCGTACGCTTATACTCCCGCTAAAGTGGGGGCTAAATGTAGCGTCCTAAAATTGCAACACTTGCAATTTCGACTGCATTTCGGTCTTCACAATGGCGATGCAACACGCAACCTGAATGGAGACCCCGAAACTTGCTCACGACACCAAAAACTGCATTTTCTTGCACCCTGGCCTGAACCTCCTTTGCACCCTGTTGTCCCGGGAGGTGGGACCAGGGCGCCCAGCGCCCTGGTCCCTGGCCCTATTTTGGGCCTGGTTTCCTATGGGGCTTCGGGTCCTTTTGTTTGCAATTTGGAAAATAAACTTTCCTGGTCAGCCTAAGGTCGAGAAAATCAGTCTATTAACCCTAATTGACAAGTATATAAACTACATTTTTCCTCTCCCATTGGGGTAAGGAAGAAGGACATATGTGTACAAGCGCGGAAACTATACTCAAGCATTCAAGCATTCAAGCATTCATTCCAAGTCTCCATTCAAGGCTAAGTGTTGCATTCAAGACAAGGATTCAACCATTGAAGAGGAGATCACTTACTACATGCTACATACAACATACAACATACAACAAACAACAACATCTATACCTTCGCACATAAGGATACAAACATCCTTACAACAAGGTATTAGTACTTGTTTTACATTACATTTACAGCATTTCTCATTTCTTGGTTAATTCCAAAACCGGAGTTTGACCTAAGGGCAAACCCCTAATCCCTAACCCCCCAATCGTCTTCGCTTTTCTGTGTGTAGGTTGCAGGTACGTGGCTGAAATTGAATATCTGGAATCCTTGTGCAGAGACGAACAGATCCCCCTTCGTTTCGCGGATTTTTCGGAGGACCGTGGCGCTCGGGCGCCATCGTCCCGGCAAATTTTGCTCAAATTTGCAGGACAGTGCCATATCAACATTTTACTGCTAATTCCAGGTCCGCAGCTTCATTCTATATCCCTATCTCATTTTATAAGTGAATCTTTGTCACTTTCTATGCATTCCTAGCTTAATTCTTCTATCAACATTCTTTACAAAAGAGGGTAGCCTTGTTGTCTCAACCCTTGAAACGCATTTAGCATCCAATCTTGCATTGTGTGGGATTGGATCTTGTGGGTTTCAACCCCTCTTTTGAATGTAAAGTCTCTCCCTTAAGTGAAAACCATCAACCCTAGTGACCTCCCTTCTCTCTCCTTGGAGTTGGAAGAGGGGAGAGCAACTAGGGTTCGATTGCGATTTTCCGCTTTACAATGTTATAGTTAGATGTTTTGATTTTATTGCATATTTGTTATTGTGGTTTTCACACCATTTTGTATGCAAGTTATTAATTCTCCCATTTCGTGTTATTATCTCGGGCTAACGCTTTTATTAGGTTTATATATGTATGCATGTATGACTCTTGGTTGCAGGAGATTTCAGGTACAGTACCGCATGAGTGCGAGGTTTGTCTTTGCCTTGATTCGTAGGTTTGAGTGTACCTCTTTAATCCTTAGAGTTGGATTAGGTGGTTGTGATATCCTCATTTGACCATAGTCATGCTCAAGTGAGTGTCGTCAGTCGTCGTCGGTATTCCCTTTGGCTGGGTATGCGAGTCGTCTGTCTGTTTGGCTTCTTGGGTTGCGTGTTTTGTGTGTATGGTTAAACTGAGTAATTAGTCCATAGTATTTAATTGGATTAAATATGTGTTTGTGCATTAAAGATTAAGGGACTAAATTAAACAGGGTTTCTTTATGCGATTATCATTAATTTGAATTGCTCGATTTAAATAGGGAGCAAGTTCAATTAAATAGTTAATTTTAATGTTAAATTTGTTATGTTTATGTTGTTGAAAAAGAAAGATTTAAATTTAATTGCAATAGAATTAATTCAATCTTTTGGCATTTTTGAAATAGAAAGGTTAATTTTCGTTGTTTGAGAAAATCAATTTTTAATTGAAAAGCAAATTTAATTTATTGATATAGTTGGAAAATAATGATTTTTGAGGAATTATTTTAGCTAAATATTTTAATTCCAAAAATAAATATTTGGTCAAACTTTTCCCATTTAACCTAGACTTTTGGAAAAGATTGGGGATTGAATTTTTTGGAGAAAATATATATTTTTGAAAAATATTTTGGATGAAGAATTTTTGGATTTTGGGAGGAGAAGGATTTCTTGAGCTGCAGGTTGGGGGCTCTCCATCAGATCCTTTCTAGGAATGCTTATTGAGGTAGGAATTTTGTTTCTCGATTTAGTTATTGTTTAAATTCAAAAAAAATGGGCTTGAATGTTCTTCATGCAATTTTTGGTTTCAAATCCTCCATTGATTGCCCAAAGATTAAGAATTGGTGTGGAAAATGGTTAAGATTGGTTGATTGCTTGTTTCTTGTACGAAAAATGAGCTTCCTTATGCCCAAAAGATTATTTATTTGTTTGGTTATTCCAACAAATTCTTCCAATTTTGAAAACCTCTATCATGCTGGAAATTTTTATTTTAAGTCCCATTATGAGACTGTTTTAAGTAAAATGGGTGTTTGTGTTTTTGAAAAAGAAAATCAAAAAATAAAAATATGTATATTCTATTGAATTTGTTTTAACAAAATATCAAAATTTGTATTGAGAAAAAAAAAAAATATTGTTTGGGGTTGGAGGGCGGGGAGCGGAGCTCTACCCGCGCCTCCTCCCCCTGCATGGGCTGCAGCTGGCGGTGGTCTGCGACCACCACGACAGCCGCAGGGAACGGTGACTCCCGCGGTGGCCACAGGGTCCCTGCGTCCACTGTGTGGGCACTGCGGGGCCTACGACCACCGCGGTGGCGCCGCCCTGCGGCTAGGGTTTGGTCGCCCAACCCCCGCGTAAGGGAGGTGGACCCGGCCCTCACGGCCCCCTGTTTTTTGAATCTCTTTTTTTTATTATTTTTTTTAGTTAAAAAAAAAAAACATTTATTAATTTAAAAGTTTTTTTTTTTAAGTTTTTAATTAATTATTAATTAATATTAATATATATTTATTAATGGAAATAAATATATATATGTTAATTAATATTTAATGTGAAAGTTGTACATTATTAAATTATTAATAATATATATTTTATTAATGAAAATTTATATATATATATATTAATTAATATTTAATTGGATTATTATGCATTCTTAATTATTAATTATGTATATTTTATTAACTGTGGGTTAATAAATATATATATGAATTAATATTTAATCCTTTTGGACCTATAATATTAGGGAAGTATCTTTTTGGAAAAAGATAGAATATTATTTAAATTGGAAAAAATTTAGAGATAAAATATACATTATTCAGGAGTATATGTTATTTGAAGATTTGAATGTTATCGGTCATCTAGAAATGTTAGAAATGAATATTTAATCATTGAACATTATGAATTTAAACGACATGCTATTGGTATAATTGGGAATTTGATTAAGTATCATTTGGAAAAATTGTTAAGTTACTCATAATCTCATTTAGTAAATGAATGGTTTAATTATATTTTTCTTATGTTTTGAGAAATAGACAAATGGTACTAATGCAAATTGTGGTATTGTATTCACCTCCCAATGATGACTTCCTATTAGTGTATTTTGAAAAACTTAGATCATTTAGAAAACTTGATCGACATTTAATGTTTAAATCATTTTGGAAAAGATTGTATCTGTTGGTTATTGCCTATGCAAGTTTAATTTCTGTACTCGCTTTTGCTTAAGTAATGGCAAGCCTTGCTTTGTTTGATTGGACCCTATCGTATGGTTGATTTGGGTACCTATTTCTGTCCTCGGTCTCGAGTTGACTGTTGTATTGTGGTGGTCTCGTAGTTGGTCATATCCTTTATGTGGGTGTCGAATGATGATTCATGGTTGACCATAGTTGGTCAGGTCTCTAGTTAGAGTATCGTCAGTAAGTGTACCTCTTTTGAGTCATGTTTGACTAGATGGATGTTCCCTCATTTTTTAACTCTGTTTCTTGACCATGTGTGTTCCTTAGTTTCTGAGGTCGCTTGAGTATAGTCTAGTGTCGTATGGGAAAGTGGCTTTCGATTGGGGGCCACGCCCAAAGTGGCTACTGGGTAACCCATCGAAAGTGAGTATAATAAGTGATAACCTAATTGTAGATTAGAATATTAATCTCTAAGTAAGATAATTGTGCCTCACACATGGGACGAGTGCTAACATAGACTCGACATGCTTTGAGAAGGCCTGAAATGGCAAACCATCATCCTTGTCTTCACGAGAGGATGTGTGGGTCCACATGAGGCTTGGATGGGCCAGAGGTTTGGACTAGGTGGCTAGTGTAACCCAGTGTATGGGGCCAGAACCTATGAAGACCTGCCTTGGTAACCATACCAATTTGTGTGATGACACTTGTCCCTACGTATTCTAGTGTGTTGTTGTATTGTCCTGATAGGAGCACGTTTGTGGGTCGTCCTATTGTCTATGCCCTTGTGAGTACCAGTTTTATGTTAGACCTTGGGTTGTGATGACTCAGTTTTGTGGATGTCCAAATGGACCTTTGTATTAGCTTAGATTATGTTCAGCTGGATCCTTTCCTTTTCAGGGATCGTTTATGTATTTATTGATCGATGCGGCCGTTTGTATATTGATTATGTTTCGCCTTGATGGTAGGATTGTAAATTATGAGAACCTCATGTATTCGTAACTTTATTATTTATCAGAGGGGTCTTACAGTTGAGCAGACTCGAAGATGTAGCCCTTTAGGGGTAGACTCCAAGATCATCTTGGTGTTATGTGATGTTGTTATTCTTATGTTTCATGTTTAGTGTTAGCATGTATGAATTGACATTTTGATAGAATGTATAAGTGGATAAGATGGAATTAATTTTAAATGCATGTATGCAGTCCTCTCTTGGATGCACTAAATTGGATCATGAATGAATGTAGCTTAGTATAATGGATTCATTTAGTTATTGTTAAGGAAATTAAGTATGCATGGGAAGAACTCATTAGATTATGATGAAATTAAAGTGTGTTATTAAATTAGTTGTATGACTTAAATTCTCATGAAAAGTATGAATGAAGAATATAGATAAATCTTAATGGTTGAACCTTATCTTGTGAATTATATTTTCATCTATCTATAAGAAATTTCCTTCTTTAAGAATTATCTCGTTATCAACTAATCACCTTATTGGATTTATTAGTGTGAGTTAAGTGAGTTGTGGAATTAAGTAATCACGTTGGGAAACTCTTTAGGTGTTAGTTGATGTCTTCCACTATGTAATCTGAATCTTTTCTATCTTGTTGTATCTCAATGTTGTGTTTATCTAAAAAAAAAATTATTGCACTCTATTCTTGTGTTATGGCTTAATCCCTTTGAGGTTTCCTGGCAGGGCATTACATTTGGTATCAGAGCCCATGTTGCAAACACAGGGATCTCTGGTTTCGTTGTGCCCTTAGTTGTTGTGAGGTGTATCTACCTTACGTGCATGCTTGTCCTCCCTTGTGTATGCAAGTAATTGAGCAGACATTAACTTGTGTGTAATGTGTGTGTTCACACCTTGGTCTCACCTTCTTGATGTTGGTGTTTTGAGTGATTGATCATGCTTTATGTGCTTATTGATGTCTTGGTCTACAATTACTCATATTCTGAAAGAGAGTCGTATGAACCTTCCTTATTGAGTGTTGTACTCTTTGGACTAATCCATTTGGTTTTGTCAGTGCTTGTCTAGAATCTGAAAGTACGAAGTGTGCTTGTTTAAGATTATGATCTAGCTTAGTGTTGTTCACCTGAAGGACTAGTATGGTAAATATTTAATTCTTATTTTGTAGCAGACTGAATGATTATGACCATTCCTCTCTCTCTCTAGAAATTAAAATGGTTGGGATATGTGTAATTATCTCTTATATGAGGTTTCTTTTTGCAAGAGAAAGGTTGTGACTTCTTGAACCCTTGTGTGAATCCTATGACGCTTCTATGTTTTTTAGATTATAAAAGGGCTATGGGTTTAAATGTTCATTTTGGTTGTGGGGAGAAAACCGTATGTTTACATTAAAGAATTCTCCATGTGTATTGTAGGAGTATCATAATCAAACTCCACCTTATGTAATGTGCATTAATATGCGAATAGTTGTTATGTGAAACTACTTTGCTTGTAAAAGAAGTATAAAAAGGGGAATATGTTATAGTAGCTTCGAGAGTGTATTAATGGGTTCCACGAAAGATTGTTTTATGTGTTTCATTAAACCAGTTTGATTGAGGATTTATTTTAGCAATGCTCCATTGAACTTGCTTTTGGGTATATGTAATTACCTTATTATGTTTAGAAAGTGCAAATGAAAATCCTATCTGATGTGTAGGCATTGATATGTATTATGTTGTTGATAGCTCCTTGCTTACTTTTTTTATCGTAATTTGATTTTAAATGATAGGTTGCAAATTATGACGTGTCTGTATTGTATTAAGAATAAGTGAGTGTTCTCAAGAGGTCTAGTATTATCAAAAAGATTGCCTATTTTGATCTCTGTTGTTTGGAAAACTAGAACATTCTGTTGCAACCATAATTATTGGAAATGTCTTGTAGGCTGATTGACATCCTTCTAAATGGTAGTGAAATGAAAACTGTGCAATTGAAATGATAGGCTTATAGTGAGAAATTTTATATTGTAGTGACTTTGTTGATCTTGTGCCTTTGTAGGAAATAGTTTGATTATCAAACTCTCTTTTCCTTCTCTTCGCCTAGATTATAATATTTTTAGAAATGCTACAAAGAATGCATTGATTTAAATAGAATGTTTATTAAGCATGTGAATACGGATGCTTAGTGAAATTCGAGAAAGATATAGGAATGATGTATTTCCTTATGTAATTTTGAACTGTTAATAATTTTAGTACCTAAATCTAGAGTAAACTTTATTCAGTTATTCATGTGGAAAGCATAATTGCAATCTTCCTTGTGTAGATGATAGCGTACTAGAAAGTACTTCCCGTAAATGTGACTAAACCAGTACTGGTGTATTCGTGTGTATTGTAAGAAACCAGTACTTATTATATGTGCCCATGGATTGGTGAAGTAATCAACCATGGAGGATATGTTGCTTATGAGTATGGGAAACCATACTATTTATGTGATGTTGCTTATTTGTTTCCCTATTGAGTACCAAACCTTGGGTTGTGGGTAATTCAGTATATTTAGGGGTAGTATTAGAAGTCACCATTCCTTGAATAGTATGGATTGGCCTACAAGTAATGTCAGTGCGAAGTGACTTTAGCTTCTCTATTTCAAGGAATGATATAGTTATACTATAAAACTGTATCAAAGGTGTACTCAATACTTTCCCTTTTGATGAGTCTATTTATAGGTTTATGTGTGATAGCCTATTCCTCTTCTGTATTTGAGCATTTTGATGGCATTTCTTGAGCATAGTTATGGTGCATTTTGGAGGATCCTTTGCTTTGTCTTCATGAAAGGTGGGTTTATCCACATGGCTTCCAATTAGTATGTGTTGGTGGGCATGTGGGTAGACTTTAGTCATGTATACCTCTGGCTTACGGCGAGTATCCTTATACATATGTCGCTATGCGGGATGTGACCTGCGCGTGCTTGTTTCCATGAGATACACTACCATGCGGGATACGTCCATTGTGTGTCTTCTCCGCTTGGGTTATTTCCATTCCGCGTGACGACGTGATGCGGGGTGATGTCGAGGTACACACCGCCATGCCATGTGGGTAGTGTGACTATGTCGCACCACATGAAGAGCTACCACAATAGCTAGACAATTGTTCCTTCCTTCCTCGTTGGTGGCTAGATGCTAGTCACATAGTGATGTTATGTGTAGTTGTGATATTCTTATTATTTCTTTGGGGACCAGCAATTTATTTTACTTCGACTTTGAAGGTTTAGCCACGATCTTGTGATCTTTTGCATTCTTGATTTGGTGTTGCAAATTCTGGTTTATTTTCTTGCCTTACTATTGGAATTAATGATTTATTATCTTTATTCATCTGTACTTTGGTGGCTAAACTGGTTTATCCTTATTGTTTTCATATGCTAGTCTTGTGTTGAAATGTGAAATTCCTCTCCAAGGACGTATGAGATGGTCTTGGTAGAGTGTGTACGAGGAAGTAGACGTAAGGAACCTTCAAGATGGGGGTATGTAAGGCTGTGATGCAGCTAGGATCCACTACTTACCTATGTGTGGTGACTATCTCTTGGAGGCTAACCACCTTACTCAACAAGGGATGTTCACGAAGGTCTTGTATGGAAGGTAGCACCGCTATGGTGTGCCTAGCACCATCGAGCCTTAAGTGAGATATTGGATATTTATGATCATATTATTGTTTTGAGATCAGGCATAGAGATGCTGATCGTGCATGTTATCTTTGACCGAGCATTAGACATGCTCACTTGTGGCCTTTTGAGTTATGCATTCTAGTTATGTGGATGGTTATTATTGGTATCATGGACTAAATTGTGTTAACTTGTCACTATGTTATGGGACATAGTCTTTGGAAAGGTTTTCTTATGTCTGGCAAGTGTAAACAATTGAGTTATTTATGTTTCTCTTATTTCTTGAAAGTTAACTTGGTTGTAGAATTTGAATTTTGAAGCTAGTTCTATGCGATAAAATTTTGTGAAAGAGATGTATTGGTAAGGGAAATTGATCTTGATGGCATGTTTTATTGTCATGTTTGATAGATAAGTATGGTAATTGTTGTGTACCTCTTTTAATGCTTTAATTTGGTGTAATGAAAGGGAGAAAATTCTTGTTTCTCTGCTATGATTGTGGATAATTCCTAGAATGTTATAAGAAATGTATGGATTTAGATGTATCTTGCCAATGGGTAATGGCATTCATAAAGGATTCAGCAATAACATTTCATTTATTTATGGAAAGATTCATGTGCAATTTGATATTTGTTGAATGAGTTTCAGGGCTTATGCATGCGACATGTTCTCCATCTAGCCTTATGACTTCCAGGAGTAAGTCGGAACCTAGGGGGGAAGAATGTAGTACCCTTGCCCTAATCAATTTCTAATCTCGGTTTGACCTTGGTTAGTTTATCATAATATAATGTTATAGTTAGATGTTTTGATTTTAGTGCATATCTGTTATTGTGGTTTTCGCACCAGTTTGTATGCGAGTTATTAATTCTCCTATTTCGTGTTATTATCTTGGGCTAACGCTTTCTTTAGGTTTATATATGTATGCATGTATGACTCTTGGTTGCAAGAGATTTCAGGTACAGTACTGCATGAGTGCGAGGTTCATCTTCGCCTTGATTCGCATGTTTGAGTGTACCTCTTTAATCCTTAGAGTTGGATTAGGTGGTCATGATATCCTCGTTTGACCATAGTCGTGCTCAAGTGAGCGTCGTCACTCGTCGTCAGTATTCCCTTTGGTTGGGTATGCGAGTCGTCTGTCTGTTTGGCTTCTTGGGTTGCGTGTTTTGTGTGTATGGTTAAATTGAGTAATTAGTCCATAGTATTTAATTGGATTAAATATGTGTTTGTGCATTAAAGATTAAGGAACTAAATTAAACAGGGTTTCTTTATGCGATTATCGTTAATTTGAATTGCTCTATTTAAATAGGGAGCAAGTTCAATTAAATAGTTAATTTTAAAGTTAAATTTGTTATGTTTATGCTGTTGAAAAAGAAAGATTTAAATTTAATTGCAATAGAATTAATTCAATCTTTTGGCATTTTTGAAATAGAAAGGTTAATTTCTGTTGTTTGAGAAAATCAATTTTTAATTGAAAAGCAAATTTAATTTATTGATATAGTTGGAAAATAATGATTTTTGAGGAATTATTTTAAATAAATATTTTAATTCGAAAAATAAATTTTTGGTCAAACTTTTCCCATTTAACCTAGACTTTTGGAAAAGATTGGGGATTGTATTTTTTGGAGAAAAATATATTTTTGGAAAATATTTTGGATGAAGAATTTTTGGATTTTGGGAGGAGAAGGATTTCTTGAGTTGCAGGTTGGGGGCTCTCCATCAGGTCCTTTCCAGGAATGCTTATTGAGGTAGGAATTTTGTTTATCAATTTAGTTATTGTTTAAATTCAAACAAAATGGGCTTGAATGTTCTTCATGCAATTTTTGGTTTCAAATCCTCCATTGATTGCCCAAAGATTAAGAATTAGTGTGCAAATTGGTTAAGATTGGCTGATTGCTTGTTTCTTGTATGAAAAATGAGCTTCCTTATGCCCAAAAGATTATTTATTTGGTTGGTTATTCCAACAAATTCTTCCAATTTTGAAAACCTCTATCATGCTGGAAATTTTTATTTTAAGTCTCATTATAAGACTGTTTTAAGCAAAATGGGTGTTTGTGTTTTTGAAAAAGAAAATCAAGAAATAAAAATATGTATATTCTATCGAATTTGTTTTAACAAAATATCAAAATTTGTATTGAGAAAAAATAAAATATATTGTTTGGGGTTGGAGGGCGGGGAGTGGAGCTCTACCCATGTCTCCTCCCCCTACGCAAGTCACAGCCGACAGTGGTCTGCGACCACCGGCGGTGGTGCCGCCCCGTGGCTAGGGTTTGGTCGCCCAACCCCCGCATAAGGGAGGTGTGCCCAGCCCTCGCCGCCCCCTTTTTTTGAATCTCTTTTTTTTTAATTATTTGTTTTAGTTAAAAATAAATAAATAAATAAATTTATTAATTTAAAAGTATTTTTTTATAAAGTTTTTAATTAATTATTAATTAATATTAATATATATTTATTAATGGAAATAAATATATATATATATATATATATGTTAATTAATATTTAATGTGAAAGTTGTATATTATTAAATTATTAATAATATATATTTTATTAATGAAAATTAATATATATATTAATTAATATTTAATTGGATTATTATGCATTATTAATTATTAATTATGTATATTTTATTAATCATGGGTTAATAAATATATATGACTTAATATTTAATCCTTTTGGACTTGTAATATTACGAAAGCATCTTTTTTGGGAAAAGATAGAATATTATTTAAATTGGAAAAATTTTAGAGATAAAATATACATTATTCAAGAGTATATATTATTTGAAGATTTGAATGTTATCGGTCATCTGGAAATGTTAGAAATGAATATTTAATCATTGGACATTATGAATTTAAATGACATGTTATTGGTATAATTGGGAATTTGATTAAGTATCATTTGGAAAAATTGTTAAGTTGCTGATAATCTCATTTAGTAAATGAATGGTTTAATTATATTTTTCTTCTATTTTGAGAAATAGACAAATGGTACTAATGCAAATTGTGGTATTGTATTCACCTCGCAATGACGACTTCCTATTAGTGTATTTTGAAAAACTTAGATCATTTAGAAAACTTGATCGACATTTAATGTTTAAATCATTTCGAAAAAGATTGTATCTGCTGGTTATTGCCTATGCGAGTTTAATTTCTGTATTCGCTTTTGCTTAAGTAATGGCAAGCCTTGCTTTGTTTGATTGGACCCTGTCATATGGTTGATTTGGGTACCTGTTTCGGTCCTCGGTCTCGAGTTGACTATTGTATTGTGGTGGTGTTGTAGTTGGTCATATCCTTTATGTGGGTGTCGAATGATGACTCGTGGTTGACCATAGTTGGTCAGGTCTCTAGTTAGAGTATCATCAGTAAGTGTACCTCTTTTGAGTCGTGTTTGACCAGATGGATGTTCCCTCCTTTTTGAACTCCGTTTGCTTGACCATGTGTGTTCCTTGGTTTCTGATGTCGCTTGGGTATAGTCTAGTGCCGTATGGGAAAGTGGCTTTCGATTGGGGGTCGCGCCTAAAGTGGCTACTGGGTAACCCATCGAAAGTGAGTCTAATAAGTGATAACCTAACTGTAGATTAGAATATTAATCTCTAAGTAAGATAATTGTGCCTCATACATGGGAGGAGTGCTAACACAGACTTGACATGCTATGAGAAGGCCTGAAATGGCAAACAATCATCCTTGTCTTCATGAGAGGATGTGTGGGTCCACATGAGGCTTGGATGGGCCGGAGGTTTGGACTAGGTGGCCAGTGTAACCCAGTGTATGGGGCCGGAACCTATGAAGACCTGCCTTGGTAACCATACCAGTTTGTGTGATGACACTTGTCCCTACATACGCTAGTGTGTTGTTGTATTGTCCTGATAGGAGCATGTTTGTGGGTCATCCTATTGTCTATGCCCTTGTGAGTACCGGTTTTATGTTAGACCTTGGGTTGCAATGACTCAGTTTTGTGGATGTCCAAATGGACCTTTGTATTAGCTTCGATTATGTTCAGTTGGATCCTTTCCTTTTCAGGGATCGTTTATGTATTTATTGACCGATGCGGTCATTTGTATATTGATTATGTTTCACCTTGATGGTAGGATTGGAAATTATGAGAACCTCATGTATTCGTAACTTTATTATTTATCAGAGGGGTCTTGCAGTTGAGAAGACCCGGAGATGTAGCCCTTTAGGGGTGAACTCTGAGATCATCTTGGTGTTATGTGATGATGTTATTCTTATGTTTCATGTTTAGTGTTAGCATGTATGAATTAACATTTTGATAGAATGTATAAGTGGATAAGATGGAATTAATTTTAAATACATGTATGCAGTCCTCTCTTGGATGCAGTAAATTAGATCATGAATGAATGGAGCTTAGTATAATGGATTCATTCAGTTATTGTTAAGGAAATTAAGTATGCATGGGAAGAACTCATTATATTATGATGAAATTAAAGTGTGTTATTAAATTAGTTGTATGACTTAAATTCTCATGAAAAGTATGAATGAAGAATATAGATAAATCTTAATGGATGAACCTTATCTTGTGAATTATATTTTCATCTATCTGTAAGAAATTTCCTTGTTCAAGAATTATCTCATTATCAGCTAATCGGCTTATTGGATTTATTAGTGTGAGTTAAGTGAGTTGTGGAATTAAGTAATCATGTTGGGAAACTCTTTAGGTGTTAGTTGATGTTTTCCGCTATATAATCTGAATCTTTTATATCTCGTTGTATCTCAATGTTGTGTTTATCTAAAAAAATATTATTGCACTCTATTCTTGTGTTATGGCTTAATCCCTTCGAGGTTTCCTAGCGGGGCATTACAATGCAAATGACATTGGAATGTAGTCTGCATAGGGTGAAACACAACTTGCACATGATGAACATCATAGTGTGCATCCCAATACTCGAGGTATTCATGTGCTAAACAATTTTCTTTTATTTAATGATTATTACAATTAAACATATTTAATTGAAATTAGTGTAGTAATTAATGTAACCTTTTCTATTTTTATTTTAGAGAATGTAGATTGTGGTGAGAAAGTTGAGCATGATCCAAGTAGACAACATCAGGAACTGTTGGCAATATTGCATTATAACAGACAATGAAAGATTGTTGTCATTTCATAAGGATATTGAGAAGGTTGTTGATGATTATGGATATAACTGATCGAAGATGTTTTACTGTCTTGATATTATTATTTTGTCATTGATGTCAAGAAATTGTTTTTCTAATTCAGTATGATGTTGCCATATCTTGAGAAGTATGATATGAAGATTATAAAGATGTCGGTAAAAGACATAGGAAAGAATATGATGAATAAGGGGATGAATAAGGTATTCAATGGGCAACTACTACCGAGTCAGACAATGATGAGATCATGATGTTTTAGATTGTTTTAACATCATACATATGTTGTAAATTGTAAAGGTTACTACTACACTATGTTATCAAGAAAAGAACCTAGTCGGTAAACCCTAATGAACCTAGTCAGTAAACCCTAAGGTTATCGCTATCAGTTAACGAAGGCGGAATGTCTACCGAGTGAAGTTTAGTATTCACCAAGTTGTTACCGAGTTGTAACTGAGCTATAACAGAATGCATTAAATACTTACATGCGGTATTTAATGAAGGAAGCTGATGAGTTAGAGCGGATTAAATGATTGGTGAGCCATGGAAGAAGTTTGTTAATGAATCTAAGGCAATGAAAAGTTGGCATGAAGATCTATAGCGCAGATTGAACTGCAATACCCTGGTACAAGTTCCAAGACTATTATGCAAGTTCCAAGGTGGGGTAAAATGTTTTCAGATTGAAATATGCATTGAACCTGGACAAGATTGAAGATCTGATGGCTATGATTGATCATGGGAAATGTGATCAAGGAGATTAAGTGGTTATCTAATTGTTTATAAATAGGAAACTATTGATAAACAATGTATGCGGGCAAGTGTATGCACAGGGATCCTACATAGTGATTATCGAGCACAGAAGCTTAAAGACCTATTTGAATAACACAGTATAGAAGCCCAGTAGATAGACAAGATTAGTTCTATGTCTAGATTGTATTGAACAAATAGGAATCTACTTTAGCATTTTAGATGTGAAGTTGCAGATAGATTTTTATTACTGTTATTTTGTGAAAGTGACAAAAAATCTCTTAATCGAGTGGACTTAACAGTCTTATATGTAAACCCTCTAGCAAGGTGACATTCTGATTGAGTGTTTGAAATCCTTTAACAAGGTCACTTCTAACAAAGTGAAGATCCTAACAGATCTGAGGGAAATCCCTTAACCGGGTCACATCTAGCAATGTGTTTGTAATCTTTAACAGGATTTTCTTTTAACCGAGCATACTCTAGAAAAGTATATTTCTTAGTGGGTCTGAAATCTCATAGTGGTTTTTCCCTATTTGGGTTTCCACGTTAAATTTGGTGTTATGAGGTTTATATTGTTCATATGCTTTTGAGTTTGCATGTTTAACAGTTTTGGTTATATTTTTGATATATATGTTGCCGAGGTTGAATCTGATGTTTTTATGGATGATTAAGTTTGTATGATTCACCCCCCCCTCTCATCTTGTTGGCTATTGGATCATTACTTATATTAAGTATCAGAACTATCAATTGGTATCAGAGCTTTGGACTCTAGAAGGAAAGTTTAATGGCACTTGAGTTAAAGATCCAAAGATGTATAAGAGGGATGCACCGAAGCTAAACAAGTTAAGTTTCTCTACATGGCAGAAAAGGATGAAGCTACATCTATCAATAGTTGGAGAATGATTTTTTTGCACCGAGCACCTATCCATTGACTATGGAAGAGATAAAGGTGAAATAAGAACATATTCAAGCAATGATTGAAATAACATCTGCATTGACCGATTCTGAGTTTAATGATCTAGAAGGCTGCAATGATGCAAAGGCAATGTGGACTAAGCTCATATCTGTATATGGAGGAGATGACCATGTTCAAAGAGAAAAAGTTGATAGTCTAAGACAACAACTTGAATCTATGAGGATGAATGAAGGTGTGAACATGACCCAGTATAGTACAAGACTAAAGGAGATTGTAAATCAAATCAAAGGAGTAGGAGGAACTATTGAAGAAAAGGATGTGATAAGTAAATTATTAAGAACCCTTCTACTTGCCTATGCAATCTAAGTCTCTGCAATCAATGAATTAAGGTTTGTACCTAATATGCTAGTTTCTTTGGATGCTACTATTGGTAAGCTACATGCATTTGAGTTAAGTAATTTTGATAACAGTGGATCTTCGGTAAATAAAGTTGAATCTGTATTTAGTTCTTTTCATCTTGATGAATCTAATGATTACAATGAAAGAAAGTATAAGTACTCTGAAGGAGATCACAGTGGAGCAAGTGAAAGATTTCGGAAGAACATGGAAGAAGTACACAAATTGTATGAAGAAATCAGAAAGCAAGAAGAGTTTGAAGCACTATTAGCCAAAAGGTTACTGAGAGGCAAAGGTAAGTATAAAGGAAAACTACCTTTGAAATGTTTCAATTGTGATAAGATAGGACATATGGCTTCTAACTGTCCTGACAAAGATTTTACCAAAAGAAGAGATTACCGAGATGATAGACAGAAAGATAATCATTACAGAGGACATTGAGACTTCAGAAGAGGAGATAGAAAGACATGCCTAATAGCTGATGAGGAATCTAATGATGATAAATTAGATGAGACTGATACAGAGGAAGTAGTTTATGTGGCTATCAAGGATGGCTCAGATGAAGAAAGGTATGAAGAAAAAGCCCTAATATCTCACATAAACACTAATGATTCTTGGATTATAGATAGTGGATGCTCACATCATATGACAGGAGATAAACACAAGTTTGTTATATTAGAAGATTATGATGGAGGCTATGTTAGATTTGGTAATGATGCACCATGTCTGGTAAGAGGTAAAGGATCTATAACACTTCTTGATAATGCAAGATGCAATGATGTTTATTGGGTTGAAGGTTTGAAATACAATTTGTTGAGTGTAGCACAACTAAACAACATAGGTTACTGAATAGAGTTTCAGAAGGGAATTGTCAAAGTTCATGACAAAAATGGAAAGTTAGCTGCTACCGGGACACAAAAAAAAGGTAACATATTTCACCTTGACTCAACTCAGAATAAGTGTTTGCATGCAAAGACTGATGATACCTGGTTATGGCATAAAAGGTTTTGTCATGTCAATTTTGATAATCTGATCAAAATAAGTAAGAAGCACAGAGTAAGAGGTCCATCGAGTCTTGAAAAACCTGAGAATGCTATGTGCCAAGGATGCCAGATGGGTAAGATGACAAGATCAAGCTTTACAAGTAAGTCTTACACTTCTAAGGGAATTTTAGATCTAGTGCACACTGATCTTTGTGGTCCTATGAAAGTTCAAAGTTATTATGGTGATAAGTATTTCATATTATTTGTGGATGACTATTCAAGGATGATGTCAGTAATGTTTTTAAAAGAAAAATCAAAAGTTTTTCAAATGTTTAAATGGTACAAGGCAAGAGTTGAAAATGAAACAGGAAGACAACTAAAATGTCTTAGATCAGATAGAGGAGGAGAGTTCACATCTGATGAGTTCAACTTATTTTGCAATGATCATGGTATTAAAAGACAAGTCTCTGCACTGAGAACTCCACAGCAAAATGGAATAGCTGAAAGAAGAAACAGATCTATTATGGATTGTGCTAGAACACTAATGATTGAAAAGAAGGTGCCACAAACATTTTGGAGAGAAGCAATAAGCACAACAGTTTACACCTTGAACAGAGTTCAATTGAAGAAAGGTACTTTGAAGACACCATATGAAATCTGGTATGATAAGAAACCTAATGTTAGTTATTTTAAAATCTTTGGAAGTAGATGCTATGTTCATAAAGGTGATAGAAATGGCAAATTTGATCAGAAAAGTGAGGAAGGAATGTTTCTAGGTTATTCTTCTAGAAGCAAAGCATTTAAATGTCTGATCAAATCATCTAACAAAATAGTAGAAAGTGCAAATGTGAAAATTGATGAATTTGCAGAAAGAAATGATGAAGGAAATTCCAAGGAACTAGAAGACTATGATGAATTTGTCTATGTTCAATTGAGAAGTCCTACCGAGAAGACTCTTGAAGAAAATGAAGAGATTATCTAGTTACCGAGTGATGAAGAAGATCATACAGAGCCTACCGAGCCTGTATTAGCCAAGTATGTCAGAAGACATCATGCACCAAGTCAGATTATGGGAGATAAGGATGATCCAGTGATGACAAGG
This sequence comes from Cryptomeria japonica, assembly GCF_030272615.1. NCBI lineage: Eukaryota > Viridiplantae > Streptophyta > Pinopsida > Cupressales > Cupressaceae > Cryptomeria > Cryptomeria japonica. The sequence continues at coordinate 359,700,140 of NC_081409.1, forward strand.
AACAAACTGAGACAGAACACATGCTTGATATCTGAATTTGAACCGAGAATAGTAAAAGAGGCATTTAACAGTGAAGATTGGGTAAATGCTATGACAGAAGAGATTGATCAAATCAAGAAGAATGACACATGGACACTAATCCCAAGACCGAAGGACAAAAATGTAATTGGTACAAAGTGGATTTTCAAAAACAAGCTAAATGAAAAAGGTGAAGTCATTCAAAACAAAGCAAGACTAGTTTGCAAAGGTTATGCTCAAGAAGAAGGAATTGATTATGGTGAAACTTTTGCACCTGTTGCTAGACTTGAAGGAGTAAGAACATTGTTGGCCTATGATGCTTTCAAGAATTTCAAGGTATATCAAATGGATGTCAAATCTACATTTCTGAATGGAATATTAGAAGAAGAAGTTTTCATTGAACAACCTGAAGGATTTGTTGAAGACAATAATAAAGATCAGGTATGTAAATTGAACAAAGCTTTATATGGTTTGAAACAAGCACCAAGAGCATGGTATGAAAGATTGCACTCTTATTTGATTAAGATTGGTTTTATAAGGACAAGTGAGAACAACAACATGTACATGAAGAATGATGAAAATGGAATACTGATCTCAACCATATTTGTTGATGATATTATATTTTGTGGAAATGACTCTTTATGCAAGAACTTTGGAAATGAAATGAGCAAAGAATTTGAGATGTCATTATTCAGTGAGATAAAGAATTTTATAGGTTTGCAGATACTACAAATGAAAAATGAGATTTTCATTACTCAATCTAAGTACATAAAGGAAATCTTGAAGAAATTTGGAATGGATGATTCAAAACCAGTAAGTACTCCTATGACTACCAATTGTAAATTATCAAAGAATGATGAATCTACATCTATTGATGAGACACTTTACAGATCCATGATTGGAAAACTACAATATGTTGTTCACAGCAGACTAGACATAGCACATGCAGTAGGTATAGTTGCAAGATTCTCTGCAGATCCTAAGGAAACACACATGACAGCAATCAAAAGAATTTTTAGATACTTGAAAGGCACTGAGGATTATGGCTTATCATATCAGAAAGGAAATGATTTTGATTTAAAAGTTTATACTAATGCTGATTGGGCAGGCAACATTGATGACAGAAAAAGCACAAGTGGAGGAGCTTTCTTTTTAAGAGAAAGACTAGTGAGTTGGCTTAGCAAGAAACAAGGATGTGTTTCACAGTCAACAGCAGAAGCTGAATACGTTGCTGCAGCATTGAATTGTACAAACATTGCATGGATGAAACAACTATTGGAAGGTATAAATGAGAAAGTTACCGAGCCTGTAACTATATTCTGTGACAATACTAGTGCCATTAATATTTCAAAGAATCTTGTTATGCACTCTAAGACAAAGCACATATCTATAAAATATCATTATCTTAGAGAAGAATCTCAAGAGAAGAAAGTGGTGTTGGAATATGTTAGCACAAAGGAACAAATAGCAGATATCTTCACCAAACCACTACCAAAGGACACTTTTGAATATCTCAGAAGTAAGTTAGGGGTCCTACCCCTATCTTCTACTCACTGACCAAGTTCGGTGAAAGCATCAATTTGATGACTCTAATGAATATCTTTTGGGAGTTGATGCTGAGTTATACACTTTAGGATGTTTTTTAAAAGTGTACAAGAATTAATACAGGAAATATTACAGGGAACAGGAATTGAAGACAAATGCTCTAACCGAGACTCAGTTGATTCACAACAATAAGAAATCACTTCTTATAGAAAGAAATTATGCTTTAGTTCTTTACTTTTTGTCATTGTTGTCAAAGGGGGAGAAGACTAAGATGAAGGAGAGATGACTGAGAGATGACCTATCAGGGGAGAAGACTAAGAGCAAACTAAGCAGACTACAGATTGGAAAGAAGACTGAAAATAGGAGAAGTCTAAATGTATGGGGGAGAGCATTTCAACATCACAACAATCTGAATCTTTTAAGGTCAAATCAATTGGTTTTTCCATCAATGCCAAAGGGGGAGATTGTTGGCAATATTGCATTATAACAGAAATGAAAGATTGTTGGCATTTCATAAGGATATTGAGAAGGTTGTTGATGATTATGTATATAACTGATCAAAGATGTTTTACCTCCTTGATATTATTATTTTGTCAATGATGTCAAGAAATTGATTTTCTAATTCAGTATGATGTTGCCATATCTTGAGAAGTATGATATGAAGATTATAAAGATGTCGGTAAAAGACACAAGAAAAAATATGATGAATAAGGGGATGAATAAGGTATATAATGGGAAACTAGTACCGAGTCAGACAATGATGAGATCATGATGTTTTAGATTGTTTTAACATCATACATATGTTGTAAATTGTAAAGGTTAATACTATACTATGTTATCAAGCAAAGAACCTAGTCAGTAAACCCTAAGGAACCTAGTCGGTAAACCCTAAGGTTATCGCTATTGGTTAATGAAGGCGGAATGTCTACCAAGTGAAGTTTAGTATTCACCGAGTTGTTACCAAGTTGTAACCGAGCTATAACAGAATACATTAAATTTTTACATGCGGTATTTAATGAAGGAAGCTGATGAGCTGGAGCAAATTAAATGATTGGTGAGCCATGGAAGAAGTTTGTTAACGAATCTAAGGCAATGAAAAGTCGGCATGAAGATGTACAGCTCAGATTGAACCGCAATACCCTGGCACAAGTTCCAAGACTATTATGCAAGTTCCAAGGTGGGGTAAAACATTTTTAGATCAAAAGATGCATTGAACCTGGATAAGATTGAAGATCTGATGGCTATGATTGATCATGGGAAATGTGATGAAGGAGATTAAGCAGTTATCTAATTGTTTATAAATAGGAAACTGTTGATAAACAATGTATGCGGGCAAGTGTATGCACAAGGATGCTACATAGTGATTACTGAGCACAGAAGCTTGAAGACCTATTTGAATAACACAGTATAGAAGCCCAGTAGATAGACAAGATTAGTTCTATGTCCAGATTGTATTGAACAAATAGGAATCTACTTTAGCATTTTAGATGTGAAGTTGCAGATAGATTTTTATTACTGTTATTTTGTGAAAGTGACAGAAAATCTCTTAACCGAGTGGACTTAATAGTCTTATATGTAAACCCTCTAGCAAGGTGACATTCTGATTGAGTGTTTGAAATCCTTTAACAAGGTCACTTCTAACAAAGTGAAGATCCTAACAGATATGAGGGAAATCCCTTAATCGGGTCACATCTAGCAATGTGTTTGTAATCTTTAACGGGATTTGCTTTTAACCGAGCATACTCTAGAAGAGTATATTTCTTAGTGGGTCCGAAATCCCACAGTGGTTTTTCCCTATTTGGGTTTCCATGTTAAATATAGTGTTATGAGGTTTATATTGTTCATATGCTTTTGAGTTTGCATGTTTAACAGTTTTGGTTATATTGATGTATATATGTTACCGAGGTTGAATCTGATGTTTTTATGGATGATTAAGTTTGTATGATTCACCCCCCCCTCTCATCTTGCTGGAAATTTGATCTATACTTATATTAAGTATCAGAACTATCAGGAACGTGATGGGGCCCCACCAGGTAAAGAGGACCATTGTTATTCTTTTAAACAGATTTAATTGTAATTGGTGTATTGATTAATGTGACCTTTCATGTTTCAACTCCAGATGATTTAGAGGGTGTTCACAATGTTGAGGATGAGGCTAGAAAAAATGATCAGGAAGACGATGTGGCCCCATAAGGTAAATAGCACCCTTGTAATTTTCTTTTAATTAATGGAATACTTGTAACAATAATAATAAAACTCATGAATTTAACCCATTTCTTTGTTATTGCAGTGGACCCCCCTTTGCATACGCGTCCTCATCATGAGTACAGGACTAAGCATACATTAGCTAGATCACAAGAAAAGTGCAGAAGAACTGAAGAGGGGACAAATGATGAGGACAATGATGGTCCACTTAGCCTTTACATCCAAGCTTCAAAAAGAAAGAAAAAAAATGATTGTAATCTTATTATATGTTAACAACTGGATTTTATGTGTTAATGAATTTAATTATATGTTAATGAATATTAATGAATGATATGTTTTAATGAATGTTACTTGTTAATGAATGTTAATGAATGTTGATGAATGTTACGTGTTAATGAATGTTATGTGTTAATGAATGTTATGTGATAATGAATGAATCTTATGTTTCATTAGGATGAAAGAATGTTAGACGTTAATGGGGAATTTAGAGTGACATTAGGGGGGGGCAGGAGCCAAATGAGCTTCCACCTTCACGTGGTTGGCCCTGTTAAGTAGAGAATATTAAACTATTCTTGAAACAAGGAGAAGCTCAATAAGGTAACACACTTTTCAATATTTCATCATGCTCCACTGTTAATCTTGTTTATGCTAAGAATCTTGTTTGTAGGTTACATATTCAGTGTTGCAAGTTGTGAACATGCTTCTACAAGACACTTCCCCATTACAAGTGAATGCATGCCTCATTAGTTTTGTGAGTTTATTTTATTCTAGAATAGACATACTTTCTCCATTCATTCATTAACATTTGTTCATTTTGTTTTAGAATAGACACACTGCCTCATTTTGTTCATTCATTGTTCATTTTGAGTTTATTTTGGGTCAAATTTGAAGAAAGAGCAAGCATAAAAAGAGGTGGAACTACTAGAAACTGACTGTTATACTAAGTTATTGATTCTTCACTAAAACCCCTAGATCCTAATTCTGATTCTACCTGGGTCCTAGTTCGAGCCTGATTCCCCTTGGATTCCTCCAAGGTCCTTCTTAGGTGGTTGGGTCCTCAGTGATTATTCATCATCTATTGTGCCTAATTTTGGGGCAAATTAATAAAGTATTGTTGGTTGTAAAGTTTACAATTTAAATTTCTATCTCATATACGTTGCAACCTTTTGTAAGGGGTGTGATCTGACCCAAACTACTATTCAAATTGCAATTGTCATAAATACAAAGCATGTCATCATTGGTGCAATCTGATCTTTATTTTTATTTTTGTTGATTTCTTCATACTGTCATAAGGATGTGAAACTGCTATTGGTGATTTCTTATTGGTCAATTGGTTATCGTATTGATTAGTAATCAGCTCTAAGATCTTCCAATAGTTATAGTGGCATTATTTATCATAGATTTTTCTGTCCTACTATCTTGATGACTAGATCTTGTATTGTCAATATTTTTTTGAGGGTTTGAAGACCTAATTGAGCATCATTAATCAAATCAGTTTCTACATCTATGCAATTCCCTATATGAGTGTTTACTTTGATTTCATTTTAGTGTCATAAACTAAATTAATTCAAGATTACATTTTCTCTCAGTTGTTTTTATATCATTGGAGTAGATTTTATGTCATATATGTGTGTGTGTGTATGGACATACTCATACCCATACCCAAGGTTTTATTTTTGCCGATTTTGTGAATCCGTACCCAATTTTGTATCTGTATACATACCCAAATCGGTGACTTAGTTGTTAAATTATCTAAAATTCATCTTGTCTCCTATATGACCTATGAGGGGATTCTAATTGATGTAGAACTGATGAAATTGTCCTCAAAACTCCACCTTTTTAGGCCTCAAACTGATGATGAACTTAGAAATACACATTTTCTCTAAAAACTAATGCCTGAACTGATGAATGATACTAAGAACTTGCATTCTAACTTGAAGTTCACTTAACTGAAACTCCCACCCTTTAGTCATTTCCATGTGCATGTTTATGGTAGTCTAATCTACTAAAAAATACTATCATGACTGCACTTTCATTTCTCATAGAAGGTGATCATATCTCCATGTTGCATTGTCTAATCTCAAACTTACCGTCACGTGCCTTTGTATTTAGAACCTGATTTCTATCACAATACTTATTCTCACTCCTCATTACTGGTCTGCAATACTGTATCACTGTTGTACTAAGCCTATATGCATTCCTTATGACTATTACATCTTTGAATTCCTTTGACTTTTTGTTTTCTTTGATAGACTTGATCTTATTATCTCTCTATGACTATACTTTGTCTCTGATGTGCTTTGCAGAAAGGCTTTTATGGACTACAATTGGCATTGATAGAATCTCCTTGTATTTCCCTTAAGTTTGGAGCCTTGAAATGGACTGTACGCCTTATGATGGCACTGTCTACTTTGTGTTCTACAATATTCTCATGTCTCCAACTCAGATGATTATCTTTTGTGACTAGATATATCTTTGTAAGTGCTTTCTTTGTTAATCATTATCTCCTTGAGTTGTGTATGCCTAAGATTAAAATATTGTTCTTGATAGTCTTGGTGCTCACTATTTTGTAGAGTTTTCCTTAGGCACGTGCACTATCACATGTTTCCCTTTAAACAAGGTCAAGGACTATACCTAACCCTACACTATTATCCATGGCTGCATACTGAGTTCTAGGGCTCTATTTTTATAATATCCTCCTTTGATAGTATTTTTAAACAATAATATGACTATCTATATGACTATTTATGAATGCTTTATGTACTGGCTGCAAGACATTTTTGGCATTTACTATTATGATTCCTTATGATAAGTCTTTTCATGCATTCTTGTAGCTATTTCATCTTTATCTTCCTGATAATGAAGTACCTACTATGCTTAATCCTTTGTAAGCTCACTGATATTAATCCTTTGTAATTGGCAAAAGTCAACCCAATGGTAACACCAATAAGTAGAAGCATGTGATCAGGATAGCATACACCGTTTAAGTCCATCGATAGAACACACACTAGCAGTAGTGGAGAAATCTTGTCTTGCCAATAGCCGATGAGGCTATCAGTAAGACTTATCCTGATGGACACTAGCAAAAAGTAAAATGCATTGGCAAAGGTTACGACGATAAAGGGTCATTGGTGTAGACAAAAGCAGTCAGAATTTTTTTTTTTTTAAATGTTGGGGAAGGTCGCGACTCCGATGAACACCACAAGACAATCGACGATGTTACCATACCTGCGACGACAAAAATGTCGCAAGATGCAACCTCATCCATTATCGTAATCATCAAAATTCTGACATCTCCTTGAAGATGTTCCATCGACAGAACACACACTAGCGGCAATGGAGAAATAATGTCTTGTCGATAGCCAATGAGGCTATCGGTAAGACTTATCCCGATGGACACTGCCAAAAGTAAAATGCAGCAGCAAAGGTTGCAATGATAAAGGATGCAACGAGGTCAGAATTTTGATGTAAATCTCATCGTCAAAGTCTTTGACGAAAAAATAGTGACGAGGATTTTCTCCCCGAATACGTCTGAATTCCGACATTTAGTTGTCTGAGTTCTAATGAATAGTCATCAGAAAACCACTCCAAATGTACTAGTGACCCTAATTTTACAACCAAAATAATGTTTATTATTTTAAAAGTTTGAGACATAATCTTTTGAGTGTTACTTAGATGTGTAACAAAATCTACAAGATCGTAATTCATGGATCTAGATGTGATATTAGAAAAGGAGGTTCCAAAATATTAGTTGTAGAAGGAATATAAATAAATGGGAATGTCTACTATGTGAAGAAAAATAAAGGAAGTAGTTGTTTGATGGCACAAATTAGTGAATGTTAGTTATGGCACAAAAGATTTGGACATGTTAAATTTGACATGGTGAGATCAGTTAAACTCATGTTGTGACATATTTAACAAAGATTATCAAACCTACTAATACAATGTGCAAGTAATTTTAGATGGGAAATAAAACAAGGAACACATTTAAAAATAAGGAATATTCTTTTACAAGACCTTTGGAGTTGATTCATACAGATCTATGCAGTTCCACAAGGACAAGAGTACTCAATAGTGGAAGGTATTTTATGTTGCTTATTCATGATTATTTTAGAATGACATGGGTTACTTTTTTAAAAGAGAAGTATGAAGCTTTTGAAAGATTTAAGGTATTCAAATATATGGTTGAGAATCAAATATATGCTAAAAAAGTGTTTGACTTCTAATAGAGGAGGAGAGTTTACATCAAATAAATTTTATATATTTTGTGAAGAACATGGTATTAAAAGGAAATTATTTTCATCCAGGACTTCTCAAGAAAATGGAGTGGTTGAAACAAAGAATAGGATTGTTATAGATATATCTAGAAATATCTTAAAAAATGTTTACTTGTCTAATGTGTATAAACATTCCATATTGTTGTATATATTCTTAATAGGATTCAAATAAGAGAGAATCACATAAAGACACCTTATGAGCTATAGCATGGAAGATCACCTATTGTTGATTACTTTAGGATACTTGGAAGTAAGTGCTACATAAGAAGAGATGGAGAAGACATGGGAAAGTTTGATGCAAGATCAGATGAAGGAATATTCTTGGTATACTCTACAAAGTGAAACACATACCAGTGTTACAACAAAATGATGAAGAAGATTGTTGAAAGTATGAATGTTGGGATCCAAGAATACTAAGAGGGGGGGATGAATCAGTGTTATGTCGGTAAGATAATATTTTATCCATTTATACCATACACATATAAACCGATAAACAAATAAAAATATAACTTGAAGTAAATAAACCATCCACATAAATGAACACCATAATACACAAAATGTATACGTGTAAAACCTCAAAGAGGAAAAACTACGGTGGGATTTGTGACCCACAATATCAGTTCACTAGCCATATGAAAGATATTACATACAATGGGGGCCTACATATGCAAGAAGGAACACTGCTCATCACTAAAGAGTCTCACTGACTACAAGCTTTTGCTGAAGTAAAACAATGAAAACGAACTCACAAAATGCATCTTCTATGCCAAATAGAGTTCCGGTCATAGCTCTGCTATGTACCGGTTCATAAACCCTAAACACTACTACCAGTATTACCTTCCCTCCAAGAATGTCTTACAAAACATCTACGGATCATTGCATGATACAACATTCACATACAAATGATCTTCGCATTCCACAATCCTTATCCAGAGGTTCTTTCCTTGCATAGATTCTTGATATCATAATGGCCTAACAAACTGACATATATACCCATTACAAACAATATACCTTATGTCGGCTTCCCTGGAGTACTTGATGCTAGTGCTGGTGTCGGTGCCTGTGTAACCCTGGATACTCCAATGCTAGCATCTGTCGGTAAATGCCTCCTAATGCCAGTATATGACTTCCATTTGATCTTGTTGTCATCATTGACAACAAAATGAATCCAATGAGTGTCAATTGCCAATAGAAGATTGTGGAAAGTATGAATTTCAAAGTGAGTGAAGAATGGTGTACTTGAACCTGAGGTTGAGATAGAGGATGCTTGTTGGCATAATTGGCATAACTGATGCAGATCAAGAATGGTGACTGAACTGGTAAAGGATTGTTTGTGATGACATTGTGATGAAGAGATTGAGATTGTATGATCAGATAACTTTGATCAATTATTTGTGTTGTCATTGATGGTAACTGATGTTTACTATGTTGTATTTTGTCATCTAAGTCTTTTTTGTCTACCGAAAATGCCTTACCGATATTATAGACAGTGAAATGAGAATTAGGACCTTAACCGGTAAACGAGGAATGTTTTAATTTGATCTGGCGATTGGTGATGATTGAAGTGTTGTGGTTTGGAATGTGTGCTTGTATCATTGTAATATGTATCTGATTGGAACCGCATCATATTTTGGTGATCGGAAATCATGTTTATGATTTATGTTGTATTTTTGCTAGGGTTTAAGAAGGGTTTAAGGACCGGTAAAGAATTATCTTAACCGGTAATGATTTTTGGTTTGGTGTTGATCTATATCAAGTTCAAATGTTGGCGATGATGTGGCACAAACCATGTGAAGTGTTTGAAAGATGTTTTGGTGCGTTTGGAAATTGAATTTCTTGGGAATATGCAAAGTGCTTAGCAAAGTGTTCTAAGGGTTTGACTTTGTATCAGATCGAGATGTGATGATCATTCAATGGTTGTAATTGATTTGTAATTGATTTTAATGATCCATGATGATCAATGATGATCTCTAATGAGTTGTAAGAGATCTGTGATGATCTATGTTGTAAGTCTTAGGGTTTTGTAACTGACTAAGTTGAAAGAGTTATTTATTTCGTAAAGTTGATGTTTGGTGTGTCGGTGGTTTTGAGAAAGGTGTGAAGCCTAACCAGAGTATGAGATCTGCTAGAGTGTAGCAGATTTGGAGCTTAATTACATTTGATCAAGCAAGCAGTTAAGTGTTGTACCCAGATCATTCACTATTTTTCTCTAACAACTGCAGTAGTCAGAATACCTTAACTCAGTAGGTCCTAATAGGCCTTACATTGTAAATCCCTTAACCGGGTAGCTCTATATCAGAGTGTTAAATCCTCTTGTGAGGTTGATCCTAATAGGTCAAAGCTCCTAACAAGGCTCATCATCTATATCCCTTAATCGGGTGACTCCTAACAGGGTCTGCTCCTAATAGGGAATCATTGTAAGCTTCTAACTAGGCTAGGCTCCTAACAAGGCGCATTCCAAAAGAGTACAAAATTTTTGTGGGTATGAATTCCCACCGTGGTTTTTCCCTATTTGGGTTTCCACATGAAAAAAATGGCATTCATATGATGAATGTTTTTATGTATTGTTATGTTTTACTTCCAGATTATGCATATTGATGAAACGGTTGGTTATCAGTGATTATCGGTAATGGTAAAGAGTTTACTACTGGTTTATGTTTGATTTGAAGAATTTTTATAAGTTCAAGTTTTAAGATTGAAATTATTGTTAATACTGATTCACCCCCCCCTCTCAGTATTAACTAGATCCTCTAAGATTATCAATGCTCTCATTGTTGCAGAAGAGAAGGAAGTTTCAAGAGAAAAATATAAGAAAAATGCAAAAGAAAAGGAACCTAAACAAGCACCTAAGACACCTGCAAAGTATGTGTAGAAGAAAAATTCAGAAGATCAGATCATTGGTGAGAAAGACAAAGGAGTTCATACAAGAAGAAGAATTGTTGAGACTGTTGAACAAGAAAATTTGTTTTTCTTATCTCAAGTAGAGCCAATTTTTTTGTAGAAGCTAGCAAGGATGAAGGTTGGATGAAAGAAATGGAAGAGGAGTTGAATCAGATAGAAAAGAATTAGACATTGGAGCTAGTATGTAGACTGGTGGACAAGAATGTGATAGGAACAAAGTGGGTGTTGTAAAATAAGCTAAATTAAGATGGATAAGTCACAAGGAACAAGGCAATATTGGTTTGTAAAGGCTATTCACAAGTTGAAGATATATATTTTGAGGAGACTTTTGCTCTGGTTGCTAGGATGGAAGCTATAAGGATGTTTCTTGTATTTTTGCATATAGGAACTTTAAGGTATATCAGATGGATGTTACGTCAACATTCTTGAATAAATAGATTGAAGAGGTGTATATTGAACAACTGAATGGGTTTCAATTGTCAAAAGATTTGTATATGGTTAGTAGACTTAAGAAAGCTCCCAAAGCTTGGTATGCAAGGTTGGACAAATATTTGTTGCAATAGAACTTCAAGAAAGGTACAAAAGATAGTAATATTTATTTCAAAGTTAAAGGTAATAAACTATTAGTAGTTGGTGTGTATGTTGATGATATCATTTTTGGAGGAGATGATAGTGTTTGTAAGAGATTTGCAGAAGAAATGTAGAAAAAATTTGAGATGTCAATGATTAGTGAGTAATCATTTTTCATTGGTATTCAAGTGACACAAACATAAGATGGTATAATCATTTATTAGACCTATATCAAGGAGATGTTGAAGAAGTTTGGTATGGGGGATTGTAAACTAGTTGGAACTCCTATGACTACTAATTGCAAGTTAAGTAAGGATGATGGATCTTCAAAAGTTGATCAAAAATAGTATAGGTCTATGGTTAGAGGGTTATTGTATTTAACTGCTTCAAGATGAATTATATTCATGTTGTATGTTTGGTTACCAGATATCAAGATAATATAAATAAATCTCATGATCAAGTAGTGAAAAGGATATTAAGATATTTGAGAGGGACTCCGAATTTTGGTTTGTGGTACAAGAAGAATGATAATTTCACTTTCAAGGCATACACAGATGTTGATTGGGCCAAATGTGCTGATGACATAAGAAGAACAAGTGGTGGTGCATTTTTATTGGGAGACATATTGGTCTCTTAGTTGAGAAAAAAGGAGGATTAAATGTCATTATCTACTATAGAGGCAGAATATATTGCAACAACATCTTGTTGCACTCAAGTCATGTGGATGAAGAAAACTCTCAGAAATATCAAAGTGATGTATGATGAGGCATTTCCTATTATGTGTGACAATATAAGTGCAATTGAAATTTGAAAGAATTTGGTAATGTATTCAAGGACAACATATTTCTATTTGATATATTTTCTTAAGAGAGAAGGTTGTAGAGAAGGAAGTCAGATTTAAATATATGCCTACAAAGGATTAGATTGTAAACATATTTACCAAGGCATTGGTGAAGGACACCTTTGAGTATCTTCAATAGAACTTAGGGGTTATCACCCATCCTTCTTTAAAATAGATGCATAGAAGTGGTGCATGTTTTGAGGAGGACAATCAAATTTTATCTTTTGTCTCATGGATTGATGTGGTGGCTGCTCTTAGGGGAGCAATGAAGGTTGTGGTTTCTTGGTTATAGGAAAATGATTGCAGGTATCCCTATTAGAGGGAGCGTTGTAGCTATCAAAGTCTTACCATTGGGGAGAGAGTTATTATTTGTAATATTGTGTCCTTTATCCTTGATGTTAAAGGGGGAGATTGTTGGAAAATTGAGTTATATTTTCATTGATGTCAACCTATCTGGTGTTGTTGTTAATGTGATAGGTTGTGTAAGTGAAGAAGAAGTTACAATTGTTTAGTTGTATAGTTGTTGTACATGGTCCAAAAATGAGTGTTCAGATGTTGTTATGTTATTTGGTGGTGATGCTAAGTATGAGGTGTTTCTGAAAGGCTATAGTAGTGGAAACTACAATATGTAGGTAAGAGTATTTAATGTCCTTATAGAATAATTTTTCGCATTCCTATGATTCTTGATGATGATAGATTATGGTTCTAAATATAATGTCTACATTTTCTGGATGTTGCACTAGCATGTTTTTAGGTCCCCAGTTGCTTAGATGATGAAATTGGGTATGGTAGTTTGCTAAAAGTGATTTTTTGTCAAGACTGGTTCACAAAATGTTCCACATTTATTTTCTATTGTGATTCAAGTGTTGTAGCTTGGTGAACATGTTCATATGGTTTGTACAATGTTCCTATGAAGAGTTTTAGTGTAAGTTTGATTGGCAAGTGAAGTTATGTTGTTCTATTTTCAATGTTGTTAGTTGTATTGGTCCTTGGCTGACTCAATTAATTTATATTATTTAGATCATGCTCTTTTGGTCGAGAATTTATTGGTGGTTGATTTAGAATGTTGATATGGGTCCCATTGTGTGTATATATCCATATTGAGTCATTTGTATTGGGTGATGTTTTTGGGTTGACTAGCTAATGTGCTTCATTTTTTTTCTACTTGTTGTGTTTGATGCCAACTTTGGAGGAAGTGTTAGTCGGTGAGGTTCATTGGAAGTGACTTAGGAAGATGTTTTGTGATGTATTTGGGTCTTCTTTATCTCTTGGAGTGGACTACATTGTGTGATTTTGGTCTAGGTGGCCGACTTTATGTAATTCATGTATATTTTGTCTATGATGAAACCTAGCTGAGGGTCTCGATATATAACCTTATATAAATGGTAGTTTGAGTATGTGAATTGTGTAGTGGATTATTTTGAATTGAATGTGAACGGTATGCAAGTATAAGTGAAGAAGAAAAAGTGCAAATTTTTAGTCTATGTTGAGATTTCACGATCATATCTTTATTGTGACAATATTTTGAGACAACAAATGAAGTGAGATGTGTTTTGCAAGATATTGTTCACTTGAGGTAGTGGTTCAAGGATAGTTTCATGATTAAGAGATCTTGTTCATTTTAATTTATTATTTCTCTGTACCTAGTGTGTGGGGGAAAAAGCGAGACTAGGTTAATCATGCCCTAATCCTACCTTTTGACACACATTACGGAATACGAAAGAGCCTAGAGATATCGCACAATTGGCTACTTCTTTTTGTGAAAGAGAGAGCCATGGGATATCTATTAGGATTTCTATTGCCTTGTTGAAATTGTAAGATCAAGTAATGCAAGTTCAAACCCTAATCCCAAAATGCAAGTATGAACTAATAACAAGATTGCAGAATTGAGATTAAACAATGAACAACTGTAAATACAAGGATGAAATAAGAATGCAGATGTGTACCCAGAGTCAAAATCGGACTGAAAATGTGCGGGACGGGGGCGCGGGTGCCACTGTCCTGAAAACTGCACCGGAAACTGTTGTTCTACACTTTGGAACACTGTCGGAAAGCTGTCTGAAAGCTGTCTGTCCGGAGGAACAGGGCGCCCAGCACCTCTGTCCCAGGGACCAGGGCGCCCAGCGCCCCTGTCCTGGTAGGACCAGGGCACCCAGCGCCCTTGTCCCAGTCTTCTGCTCTACAATTTGATACAGAGTGCTGTCTCGACCTTCTCTCTCCGGATCTGTATCCCGCGGCGTCGTCCGAATCCTGAAACCTGCAATGATATCTGAAAAAGGGGGTATGGGCGGCTATATAGGGTTTTGCCTTAGTCAAACCCCCGCTTCAGTGATTTCCACCTCCACGAATAGCCAAGTTGTTTTGTAAAATGTATTGTGTGTGCAGACCTAGTGTGTGTGCAAGGTCCTAAAATGCAAGAAAGCAAACTAGAGCAACCTAGAAAGTAAACCCTAATTGCTTGTAAATGATAATGTAAATGCTCTAAATCAAGATGCAAAGTGATCTAAAGCATGAATGAAGGATATATTGAAGCTTTATGCAAAGACATGAAAACAACATGAAATCATACCCAACCCTCAAGGGAGAGGTACAAGCCAATCTTCAGTCGGTAATCTCCTATTGTTCTTCAATGTCTTCCAAGCCCTAAATGGATGAATGAAATTGATGAATGTTTGATAGAGGGATGTTGTAAGATGTTGAAGTCTTCAAAGATCTACTCTTTTGCTGCATATGAAGTTCCTGGAAACAAAAATCCGATCCCTTCAAATGAAGAAAGAGAGCTCTTATGTATGAAACCCTAGGTCGCAATTTCATCTTTTGGCCGACCTAGAGATTGAATATCCCGCCAATTTCTTGGGGTTAAGCTTTATTTTATGATTGGATCGCGCTCCTAAAATTTCGGGAAAAATGTCCGGGACCGTGTGCACTCCGGGCGCCACGGTCCCGACAACTTTTCACCAAATTTTCAGGGCCGTCAGATATGATGATTTTAGAGAGAATCCCGAAGTTACAGGTGATTTCGAGATGTTTTGACCCCCGAAATCAAGCCCCCAAGCTCAGAATAGGGCCTAATTAGGGTTTTTGATTAAGTGATGTATTGGAGGAATAAAATGAAAGGGGCACGCTTTAACGAAAGGGCCCGACTTTGTGATGTGGAAAATGGTGAAATAGAACCTTGAGACCTAATTAATTCGATTAATTAAGTGCTAAAGGGGAAATGCAATGCAGAGTGCAACTGCGCCAAGGTGGGTGCTAAACTAGGTGTTAAATTGTACTGCTTTAGCAAGTGCGTACAATTTATGACGTTACATTTAGCCCCCACTTTAGCGGTCATATGAGTACTACGTGCATATGCAAGCTAAAGTACAGAAAGTAAACATTATTTGAAAAAGGATATATCCATAAGTTGTCGGACGAAGCCCCCAGTGGCATCTGTAGTACACAGTTAGGAACCGCACCCTACAAAACACACGTTAGATCACAAAAATCACCTAATGCTTACTAAGGAAAGTGATGAAATTTGTGAGTAGCTGTATGCCCCCCCCTGTTTCGACTTGCTTATTAGGGAGGTGAAACAGGGTAGCATGTTTGCTTATGACAAATTGTGTAAGAGAGTATTGATGAGGGATGTTCCCTGAAAAGGCTTCATCAGAGCACTTTTTGGAACATCCCGAGAGTAGGGGAATGAAAATACGATTCCTGTGCAACAAACGGTTCGGAAATCACATCTCCCAAACTCAAGTTATGATGAAATGAGTGAAAGAGGAAAATTAGGGTTTTGAAAATAAAGGTACAGGAATGAACGTATATACCTTGAAAGAGACACTTGCATTTGTCACTTTGTTGATTCTGAGTACTGTTCATTGCAGCGGAGCCCACATAGCTATCATCATGCCTTCACGACGACTGGAGCATCCCACGAGGCTTGAGATCCTGCGTCAGGCCGTGATTGACGACGAGCCACTGGACGAGGTGAGTTGACTGAACTTTGACTTTTGATTTTCTGCATTTTGACTTTTCTGTGATCGTATGCGGGCCCTGAAGGCTGACCCGGGGCCCACCCAGGGTGCCATGGTCCCTATGGGGCACCCTGGTCCCCCCAGGGCGCCATGGTCCCTGACAAGGGTGCCATGGTCCCTTCAGGGCGCCATGGTCCCTGACAGGGCGCCATGGTCTCCTCAGGGCGCCATGGTCCCTGACAGGGCGCCATGGTCCCTGATAGGACACTATGGTCCCTGATTAGGGCTTGGTGAGGGGTTTCAGGACTAGCACATGATGTTCGACAGTTTGCATTAGCGATTTTGATGATCGACTATTGATTACGGTTATGTTTTTGTGTTGCAGGGCCTTCCGTACATGAGAGAGCATACTGCGGGACATATTCTTCGCAGTTTGCGAGATCAGATTCCACGGCTTACTCAGTCAGAGAGAGACACACTGTCGATAGTAGGATTATGGTATGTGATCCTCATGCCAGCCATTCGGTTCCATCCTGCGATGCTGATGGCATTGATGGAGCGATGGGATCCTGACACATGCACTTTTCATCTTCCAGTAGGGGAGCTGACGGTCACACTCGAGGATGTGTACCGTATACTTCGTCTTCCTATCAGAGGAGCGATTGTTACATACACGACTGATCGGTCAGCGGAGGATCATCAGAGAGAGCAGGTGTATTGCATAGGGAGAGTCATGCCGAGCGAGACGAGAGGTCGCATCATGGTCAGCTGGCTCTTACATCCTACAGGGGAGGTACCCCTTCTGAGACGCCTTATGATAGCCATCATAGCACTAGCCGTCTGCCTAATGGGCGAGGGATGCACATGCATGGGGGTCTCACATGGTGTATCAGAGTGATGGAGAGACATAGGAGAGTGTATTCTTGGGGTCGGAGTATGCTTGCACATCTCTATCATGACCTTGAGGAGTATGTATTTGGACAGGGGTTCAGTTTGATGACATGCACACTTCTGCAGGTGTGGATTTTAGCACACTTCACATGCACCAGGCCCGTCGGCTTTCCGCTGAGTACAGCGAGCGAGCGACCTAGGATGTTCGCTTATCCACTTACCAGCGAGTGGAGATTTGGAGATTTGTTATATTGGAGAGTGATTTTTGATAGACTGACAGCCGAGGTGATAGTGTGGAGACCTTACCTACGGATGCATAGATGGGATGGTATGGAGAGACAGTTAGCATGCCTACAGAGGAACCGCCTACTGCGAGGACGATATTCACACATCATAGTCCCTTTCTACTTTGTCCGAGTACGGAGGCAATTCGGGCTAGAGCAGTGTGTTCCAGCCGATGTGCCCATCTATACTCGACACTCACGGGTCCTTCCCAGACCTAGAGCAGTAGCGAGACCGACGATAGATGACATCGAGACTAAGGATATAGAGGGATCTGATCAGGATGTAGTCACTGATTATTCTGCAGAGCCTGGAGCACAGCACAGGTATGACTCATGGTTTATGAGATCATATCCAGGTCCTATCTTTCCACCAGATCACCCGACAGGCCATCCAGGCCCATGGAGACATGGAGACTGAGATGAGGACCAGGGATCCAGGTCAGAGGAGCCAGAGGAGGGAGAGGGTCATGAGGAGGCGGGAGATCCTGATCCACCTATAGGCGATCAGCCCAGCACCGAGGAGGAGAGAACTGATGATGAGGAGGAGTCAGATGCAGATGAGGATAGAGATGATGAGGAGGAGTCGGATGCAGCTCCTCACCATTCAGGGGATGATACCATAGCTCTGGATCCTCCTCATATTCCCCAACAGGGGGAACATGAGGCGATACAGAGACCTGTTCCTAGTACCGCCCAGCCTACACCCATCGTGCACAGATTAGTCGAGCAAGGGGAGCCTAGTAGATCCCAATCACAGATGCTACCGTATCATGATCCCTACTGGTGCGAGGGAGACCCAGGTATAGTAGGTTTAAATTGATTATTAATGTTTTGATGATATAGAATGGTACTAATACAAAAAATCTATTCTACTACCACAGCTAATGTGCAGGAGTGGCGTTCCTTGATTCAGCAGGCAGTGACAGACATTTCCACGATAGCACAGATCCCCAATTCCTCACAGATTGCCTATAGGCCTCAGGGGAACGCAGGTCGGCATGAGGACTTGTTTTCCCCATTCCGAGTTCAGGTAGACATATGGAGGGAGAGAGAGAGAGAGTCCTATCAGAGGACCTTTAGCAGGCACGGTGAGATCTAGCAGTAGCTCAGGCCGAGGCTACCACCTATTGCGCGATCCTTATGGATAGGGATCGTAGGAGTTCCTCTCGGAGTCACTCACGGTCTGTATCGTGCTACACACCCATGGGTCCACCTTCACGGCCAGATCAGGAGGGAGCATCCAGTCGACACTCTCCAGCCACTAGTCCTAGGGATAGGAGATGATTTTATGATGTAAAAGAGAGGTCACATTTTGGATATACAGTGACCTATATTTGTATACGATCCACACATATATATATGTATATATACATGCTTCTCTTTTGTCTCAAATGTGTTATCTTTAATGCTTAAATGTATATTTTGTTTTGATTAAATCTAATACATTTGGTAAATGTACATGTATGTTCAGAATTTAATTTCCATGTGATTGATTTCTCAATGCTCCATGATTAAATTGATACATGTGTGACTTAATTAAATATTTAATCAAGTACTACATTGATGATAAGGAAGACATATGCATTAAGTCTAAGAATCATATAACTAATGTGATTTAATTCTGAACTTAAACACAACATGATACGATTCTACTTAACACATAAAGACACTGTATAATATGCTAGCATAATGGAATGTAAATCTTTCACAATTTACATAAATGAATTCAAGACAAAACCATAAAGTAAGAAGACACACTTGTCAGGAACGAAGCAATATAGATTAAACAACATAACATTTAATTCTATTTTGCTTTAATTAAGAGACACTAACATATTATCCAATGTTTGAAGAATTGAAAAGAAGATAGATGAAGAACGAAGAATTAAGCATAATATCTACGCAAGTGCATAGCATTGATAGGTTCTTTAGGAGGCGTACCATCTACATCCGCTATTTTGTAAGCACCTGATCCATAATCCTCAATAACGATATATGGTCCAAGCCAATTAGGACTAAATTTTCCCTTTTCTGCAGGTAAGGCATTCACATTGCGTTGATTCTCATAGAGGACTAAGTCACCTACTGAGAAGGAACGTTGAATAACCTTATCATTATAGCTTCGTTGTAGAGTTTTGTGATATGCTTGAATATGCTCAAGAGCATTTATACGCTATTCATCAAGCATCTCAAGCTGTTGAAGTCATTGTTCTCTATAAGAGTCATCATCTACTATACCTTTGAGAGAAACCCTAAGTGATGGAATCTCTAGCTCTAAAGGCATAATAGCGTCAGCACCATAAACAAGATTATAAGGAGTAGTTCCTGTGGCAATTCGTACACTCGTTCGGTAAGCCCAAAGAGCATAGATTAGCTGGTTACTCCAATCCTTACCATGCTTATTCACGGTTTTGCGAAGAATTTGTTCAATTATCTTATTGGATGATTCGGCTTGACCATTTGACTGAGGATAGTATGGTGTAGAAAATCGATGTTTGATATGATACTTCTCGAGGAATTTCTTCACGTCCTTGTTCTTAAATGATGTCCCATTATCTGAGATTATAGTAGAAGGTATCCCGAATCGAGAAATGATGTTTTCTAGAAGAAATTGACAAATCACTTCAGCAGTAGTAGAGCGAAGGGGAATAGCCTCTACCCACTTCGTAAAGTAATCTGTTGCGGTTATAATGAAGGTGTGTCCTTGAGATGAAGGAGGAGAGATTTTTCTGATGAGATCCAAACCCCATGCGGAGAAAGGCCAAGAAGCTACTTGAGAACGAAGTTCTTGGGTAGGAGCATGAATCAGGTTATTATGTTGTTGACATTGATGACATTTTTTAACAAATGAAAAGGAATCCTTCTGCATAGTTTGCCAATAGTATCCCATATGAAGCAATCTATGAACCAAGGATTTTCCGCCAAAATGCCCCCCACAGGCACCTGAATGTGCCTCTTCAAGAGCAACAGGGATTTCCGACTTGTTAAGACAACGAAGGAGAAGACCATCATAACCCCTTCGATAAAGGACATTAGAAAGAATGATATACCTAGTAGACAGCTTGCGGATTCTAGCCCTAGTGTTCCTATTAGCGGAATTAGGAAAGGTACGATCGGTCAAATATCTTACGATATGCGAGTACCATTCATCTGAGTCTATAAAATCACAACATGTTACCAAGCTAGAATCGTCTACAATAGATGGAGAAATAAGGTTGTGAATAATGAATTTAAGATCGACCATAGGGTCCTCTAAAGATACCAGAGAAGCCACACATGCCATTGCATCCACATGTCGATTATCTTTTTGAGGAACGGGTTCCATAGTATAAGAATCGAAATTTTGTAATAAAGAGATAGCAAGGTCTTTATATTGTGATAATTTGTCTTGTTTTGCTTGATATATTCCTGTTACTTGTCTTATAATCAATTGCGAATCTCCATAGATATGTATGTGTTTCATGTTCAGAGCTAAGGCTGCTTTTATTCCTGCTATAAGAGCCTCATACTCAGCAATGTTATTGGTACACAGGAAATTTAGACGATAGGATAAGGGAATGGGTTTCTTTGTAGGAGAAATCAGAACAACACCTGCCCCCGATCCTGTACGACACTTAGAGCCATCAAAGTATAACTCCCAAGTTTCATCTTTCTCTATAGAAAGAATGAAGTCGTCAGGAAAGGACTCAGGGTTAGGGAAGGAGAAAGGTGAAGGGGCCTCAGCTAGGTGATCGATCAACGCTTGCCCTTTAATTGCTCCTTGTGAAACAAATTTAAGGCCAAATTCAGTTAACATCATAACCCACTTAGCTAGGCGTCCTGATAAATCAGTTTTAGAGAAAAGATGCTTCAACAAATCAAACTTTACCATGACGTGGACTTCTGAGTTTAAGAGATAATGTCTCAATTTCTGAGTCGCAAACACCAAGGCCAAGCATTGTTTTTCTATCGCAGAATATCGGGTCTCATAATCGAGTAAGGTACGACTTATATAATAAACCGGACACTCCTTACCATCTTTATCATGTTGTGCCAATAATGCTGCGAGAGCATGAGAGGAAGCAGATGTATACAGAAGGAAGGGTTTAGAAGGTTCGGCAGGTTGAAGAATAGGAGGACTAGCCAAATACACTTTTAAATCTTCAAATGCTTGCTAACAATCCTCATTCCATTGAAAAGTGATATCCTTTTTAAGAAGTTGAGTAAAAGGAAAGGTACGATCCGCAAGCTGAGACACGAACCTACGAATAGCTTGAATCTTTCCTTGTAAGCTTTTAAGTTGAGACACATTTCTAGGAGGTGGCATGTTGACAATAGCATCTATTTTCTTAGTGTCCACCTCAATCCCATGATGCGAAACTATGAATCCTAATAGTTTTCCACTATCCACACCAAAAACACATTTTCGGGGATTCAAGCGCATGTGATATTTATGAATCCTTTCAAAGATTTGACGAAGGATTTTAATATGATCCATGCGAAGAAAGGATTTGGCTAAAATGTCATCAACATAATCCTCTAAAATCTTATGCATATAATCATGAAAGATAAGGGTCATCGCTCGTTGATAAGTTGCACCGGCATTTTTAAGTCCAAAAGGCATCATTATCCAACAAAACGTACCCCAAGGAGTAGTGAAAGTGGTTTTGAATTGATCTTGAGGGTTAATAAAGATTTGATTGTATCCTGAAAAACCATCCATGAAGGATAACAAGGCATGTCCTGCCGTAGAATCAACTATCATGTCAATGTTTGGAAGAGGAAAATCATCTTTTAAAGAAGCCTTATTTAGATCCCGAAAGTCGGTACACATTCTTATTTTGTTATCTTGTTTAGCCACATCGACAATATTTGAAATCCATGGGGAATAGTCAATAGGGCGGATAAATCCAGCCTCCAATAACTTTTCAATCTCAGCCTTAACAAGCAAAGCTACCTTAGGATTCATTTTTTGAATCTTTTGTTTCACGGGCTTAGCATCAGGAACTAAGACAATGTTATGAGTAACAATCTTAGGATCTATACCAGGCATGTCAGAGTATTTCCAAGCAAAGATCTCAGGGAATTCATGCAATAAATCTTCATATTGTTTTTGTTCCTCTTCATCCAAACATTTTCCAATTTTAATAACTTTCTCTTTATTGCAAAGGTCTATCTTAACATCAGTGGTATCACTTATGAGAAGATTACTTTGTTGAGGAGTATCCTTTAACTGAGGGAATTCTTTCACAATCTCATCGTTATCAATCTCTTTTCCAAAATAGGCTTCAGTGTTCAAACAATAAGGGAGTCCCCTATTGTGATGATAACGAGGAAGAGTGTCATATGCTCCTAAAAATTCAGCTAAAGCGTCATCGGTAGGGAAAATGTCAAAAGCACAAGCACACGAAGGATCCCCATCAATGTACTCAGGGTGTTGTATTGATAGAGATGTAGAGATAGCATTAACACTAATGCATGGTCTTTTAGAAGCTTTAGTACGTCTGCAGGGATTATAGCCAAGTCCAAAGGCATAATTGTGAAAATTAGTCTCTAGAGGAACTCTTATCCCTTGTTCATGAGAACCACAACCTTTTCCATGATACCCATGCTTAGCAAAAATGCGAAAACCACGACCATAACGATCAGCCATTTCAGGAAGAGAAGGTGGTTTTTCATAAGACAAAGAATCAAACTCTTCATAATTAGAGATGTGAGGAGAAGAAGTTTGAGAGGCGGCCACAAAATTATTACTCATAGATTCAGGTAAGGTTGATTGATTTTTAGTTTCTTCTTTCTTTTCAACTTTATGATTTTCAGCTTCTTCCTTCTTTTCAACTTTAATTTCTCTAGAAGGAACCTTATATTCACCCACAAAGGTAGGATTAAAATCAAGGGATCCCCAATCATCGTCTTCGAGGATCTTCCCAGGATCAAAATCCTTCTTATGTGTAGTTTCAAGTCGAGAAGAATCTTCTCCAAGCACTCCAGACTCATCCAAAGAATTTTGATCATCAGCGAGTGGGGATTCATTGATAGGTATCTTGTTTAAAGAGTCATCACTAGACGAGGAAGGCTTAGAAGAACCCCCTTTGGAAGTAGATGTTTGCAAACAAGCTTGAAAATTGGTATCACCTATCAAGGTATATGTCTTATTGTTGTAGATAAACTTAACTTGTCTGTGCAATGTAGAGGGGACAGCTTGCATACTATGAATCCAAGGTCTCCCTAATAGCAAGTTGTATGTTAGATTTCCCGACATAACATGGATAGGTGTAGGCAAAGTAACAGGCCCCACTGTGATGGCTAAGGTGATAGTACCTAATGAAGTTTTAGCCACATTATCAAAGCCTTGAATAGGATGAGAATCCGGTTCAATTAAGGATGTATCCACATTCATCTTATGCAAAAGATTAATGCTACACACATTAAGACCGGAGCCATTATCTACTAGTGTTCGCCTTATAGCAGTGTCTTTCATGATAACCACAATCATCAAGGGATCATATTGTTGTTGAATTTCACTAGTAGGCAACTCATCTTGGGTAAACACAATTTGAGCTTTAGGATTCATCATAGAGTTAACCAAAGATGCTATATTACTAGATGTATTCGGTGGAGGAACATTCAAATCTCTCAAGGCATCTTGTAACATTCCATGATGAGCGGAAGAAGTTTGAATCAAATCCCAAAGGGATATCTTAGCAGGGGTAGCTTTAAGTTGTTCTATGAGATCATATTCCTTACTAAGAACTTGCGAAATATGGGGAGCTTGTGGAAGAATCGGTTGAGGATTCGGAAGGGAAACTGGGATAACAGGAGGAGGACTAGGTTGCCTATTATTTTTGGTATGATAAGTATGGGCAACCACATGATAACTCTCTCTAGTTATTTGCTTGGCATAATTATAAGGACTTATAGGTTTTCTTCCTTGCACCGTGATGATTGGTTTATTCAGAGTACGAAAGGAATCATGATCATACCCTCCTTGGATAGTAAGGAGAGGTGTCTTAGGACCTTGAAAGGTGGGAGAAGGATAAGCTCCTTGGACTTCAAAGAGAGGCTTTTTATGCTCATTCAAGTTTATCATGTTAACTAATTTAGAAGTTTTGTTTTTGTTTCGAGATTTCGATAAAGCCACAAAGTCATCAAGAGCATCATCCAACAAAGCATGATCATATCTATTAAAAGGTTTATCTTTTGATTCAAAAGGAGACATCTCCTCATAGAGGGGATTGTTGAAAACAACCATGTTACTAGATTTAGTGGAAGAGTTGATAGGAATGTACCCTTGAGAGGACTCATTCAACTTATCTTTCTCATCACAACGAAATGGCATAGTAACAAGGTTTATGAGTTTTTGGTAAAATGAAGGTTTGGCATCTTTAGGGTTCAAAAACTCATCTAAAGCTTCATCTAATTCATCTTGGCTATACTCATAATAATCATCGAAAGCATGAACATTTTGCAAATAAAAATTTGACATTTTGAAATAAAAAGTGCATGAAATTTAAACACACAATGCAAAGAAACACACTCCTTTTTTTTCTTTTTTTCTTTTTCTATTTAATGAAAATGAAATGAAAACACACTAGATCTAGATCTAGATCTAACAAATGCAATGCAAGAGGAAGCAATGATAGATTCACGTCGGGTTCACCAAAATGTGTGGGGGAAAAAGCGAGACTAGGTTAATCATGCCCTAATCCTACCTTTTGACACACATTACGGAATACGAAAGAGCCTAGAGATATCGCACAATTGGCTACTTCTTTTTGTGAAAGAGAGAGCCATGGGATATCTATTAGGATTTCTATTCCCTTGTTGAAATTGTAAGATCAAGTAATGCAAGTTCAAACCCTAATCCCAAAATGCAAGTATGAACTAATAACAAGATTGCAGAATTGAGATTAAACAATGAACAGCTGTAAATACAAGGATGAAATAAGAATGCAGATGTGTACTCAGAGTCAAAATCGGACTGAAAATGTGTGGGACGGGGGCGCGGGCACCACTGTCCTGAAAACTGCACCGAAAACTGCTGTTCTGCACTCTGGAACACTGTCGGAAAGCTGTCTGAAAGCTGTCTGAAAGCTGTCTATCTGGAGGACCAGGGCGCCCAGCGCCTCTATCCTAGGGACCAGGGCGCCCAGCGCCCCTATCCTGGCAGGACCAGGGTGCCCAGTGCCCCTGTCCCAGTCTTCTGCTCTGCAATTTGATACAGAGTGCTGTCTCGACCTTCTCTCTCCGGATCTGTATCCTGCGGCGTCGTCCGAATCCTGAAACTTGCAATGATATCTGAAAAAGGGGGTATGGGCGGCTATATAGGGTTTTGCCTTAGTCAAACCCCTGCTTCGGTGATTTCCACCTCCACGAATAGCCAAGTTGTTTTGTAAAATGTATTGTGTGTGCAGACCTAGTGTGTGTGCAAGGTCCTAAAATGCAAGAAAGCAAACTAGAGCAACCTAGAAAGTAAACCCTAATTGCTTGTAAATGATAATGTAAATGCTCTAAATCAAGATGCAAAGTGATCTAAAGCATGAATGAAGGATATATTGAAGCTTTATGCAAAGACATGAAAACAACATGAAATCATACCCAACCCTCAAGGGAGAGGTACAAGCCAATCTTCAGTCGGTAATCTCCTATTGTTCTTCAATGTCTTCCAAGCCCTAAATGGATGAATGAAATTGATGAATGTTTGATAGAGGGATGTTGTAAGATGTTGAAGTCTTCAAAGATCTGCTCTTTCGCTGCATATGAAGTTCCTGGAAACAAAAATCCGATCCCTTCAAATGAAGAAAGAGAGCTCTTATGTATGAAACCCTAGGTCGCAATTTCGTCTTTTGGCCGACCTAAAGATTGAATATCCCGCCAATTTCTTGGGGTTAAGCTTTATTTTATGATTGGATCGCGCTCCTAAAATTTTGGGAAAAATGTCCGGGACCGTGTGCACTCCGGGCGCCACAGTCCCGACAACTTTTCACCAAATTTTCAGGGCCGTCAGATATGATGATTTTAGAGAGAATCCCGAAGTTACAGGTGATTTCGAGATGTTTTGACCCCCGAAATCAAGCCCCCAAGCTCAGAATAGGGCCTAATTAGGGTTTTTGATTAAGTGATGTATTGGAGGAATAAAATGAAAGGGGAACGCTTTAACGAAAGGGCCCGACTTTGTGATGTGGAAAATGGTGAAATAGAACCTTTAGACCTAATTAATTCAATTAATTAAGTGCTAAAGGGGAAATGCAATGCAAAGTGCAACTACGCCAAGGCGGGTGCTAAACTAGGTGTTAAATTGTACTGCTTTAGCAAGTGCGTACAATTTATGACGTTACACCTAGAAAAAGACAATGAGTTCTTTGATATCTTGTGCTATTATTTTGTACCTTGCCCTAGGATTGTGCATCTCAATAATGCAAGTCCCTTGTATGTGCACCTTAGTTTACTAAGTCCAATCAAGTGTAGTGAGCTCCTTGGCCTTAAGCCTAAAACATTGTAATCAATTATTCATATTGTGAGTGTAATTATCATTGTGGTTTTATTGTTCTTGGGTTTTTCACATATTTTGGTGTTCTTGTGTGTGTTGTGCTTTATAGTTTCATGTTTCATAATTTTAGAGAAGTTAATTGATATTTGAGGTATGAAATATTATAACTAAGTTGTTTTAAGGTCTCGATCGATTCACCCCCCATCTCAATCATGTGGTGTGTTGAACAGATTGTTCTTTAGGTGTATCCTATTTTTTAGTCATCTTTTCATATGTTGTAAGGATTTTGTGTAGCTCGTCCATGGATAATTTTCTGAAGTCCTTCATTTCTTCTATTGCAAGGACTTTAGAATTAAATCTATTAGGGAGTGATCTTAATATTTTTTGAACTATTGTGGATTCCTCTACTTCTTCACCAAGACCTTATATGGTATTAACTATTTTATCAACTCAAAGTAGATATGTTGTAATGTTCTCTTCATCTAAAATCTTTAAGATTTTGAATTCCTTTCTATGAGTCTATATTTTGGCTTTCTTTACTTTGACGTCTCCTTCATAGAAGTTTCTTAATTTGGTGTGTCACATCTACAAGCTCTAATTCCATTAATCAACATACAATTATACTTTCATTGTCGCATTACATTCATATGTCTTCTTTCTTGTTGCATCTATTGTAGAAGTTGATGGAGCCTTATATCCATTCACCTCTTATTTCCAAATTTCAAAACCTAGGGAATTTATATGTTTTCATTCTCAGGCTCCAAAAGGCATAGTTTGTTTCATCAAACAATATAGATTTGTTTAAGGAGAATCCTTCTTGTACACCCATGTGTGCTCCTTTAGATCTTCCTTCTAGTTGGTTAGACCAATTCAAAGTAGTTGGCTTTGATACCAATTGATAAGAACACAATTATACTAAGAGGGGGAAGGGGGGGAGGGTGAATGAGTATAATAATATATTTTATCAATTTAAACTTATCAATCAAAATAACAATGATCACACACATGCAAATAAAACAATAACATCATATTTGCATAGAAACCATTACGAGAGAAGTCAATGATAAAATGCTTTCTTTATAATAATTTATTTAAAAATTTAGAGGCACCAAACCCTCATTCAATTCGTGAAAACTTGTCCACTAGAAACACCAATGCCTCATTCAAATCTCCTTTCTACAAGGATGATGGACGAACTTATTATTCACAACCTTTGAAATTAATCTTCAATTTTGTTCTAACTGTACCACAAATTTTTCTCCACTGTTTTACTATAATAAAGTTCTTTATTCCACCTTCAAATTTGATATAAATCAGACCATATTTCTGCGATAATATTGTCACAAATCTCTTCATAATTTTTTTGCTTTGACTTGCTATAATATATTCTTATGTCCTCCTTTTCGATTTGCAATAACTTCTCATGATTGACTGCATGTGGTTTAGTTGCTTCATGAGCTTGAAACTCAACACACTTTCCATCCCTCAATATATTTTCTTCTACTTTTCTTTATGTCTTTTTATGAAAGGATGTACTCCTTATAATATGTCTCTTGATTATAATTAACTTCTAAACCACACCCCTTGAGAAAACCTTTCTTTAACATTTTTTTTTTTTGGTATTGTACCATTTGGAGACCACGTTGTTTTACTAGTTAAATCATTGTTTATTTTATGTGTTCTTTATGAATAGGAACGTCTCCTTCACAAGTTCACTGCCTTTTATGTTAACAAGACTTTTGTCTTTTTTATAGTCAAAATAATCTCTAGCTTAAGTATATTAATTGTTTCTCATAATCAATCATTAATGTCTTCCTTTTAACAATTCTTTGACTTGTCTTATTTTGTCTTATATAACTTTTCCTTTGTTTTTGTTTACAAATTGCTACTCTTAAATTAATCGCTACAACTATAGAAAATACATGGCTTTCTTTAGTTTATTTTTATTTCTTTCATATCGGCTGACATTTCTTTTTTCTCTTTCTGTTTCTTTTTTGTCATTGTCTAGTTTTTGTCTTATTTATCTTAATTGTCTTATATGTTTTATTTGTCTTACTAAGAATATTATTGCTTAGTAGGATCACTATCTCTACATTTTAAGTAAATCATCAGAATATAATTTTTTTTCTAACATCAATGACAAATTTACATCAATATGCATTTACTTTAAGGTGGGTGCATAGATTCTTCTATGTGTCCCACTTTGTGCACACACCACAAGATTGGTTGTACATGTTGATCAACACCATAATCTTGTTTGTGCTATTGTAACACTATTTTAAAGTATCCTATCAAGATTACCCAACAAATACAAAGTTTTTCTTGGCCTTGTAATCTTTGTTAGTGTGAATCTTAGCTAGCATAACACAACTTGCTAGCCCTTGTGATAAATTAACTTGTTTATGATCCACCTAGAATAACACAACTTGATAGCCTTGTGACTCCTTGTGGACAATGCTCCTAGTAAGTATTTAGTGATCTCACTAGTGCTAGAGGCCATACTTTGTGCATTTATAACCTGAATTCTAGTAAGTATCTGAGGATACTTACTAGTCATAGATGTCATACCTTTTCTTTTTGATATGTCTCCTAGTAAGTTTCTATAGATCGTGATAGTCCTAGATGTCATACCTTATGTTTTTTTTCATTATCCATGTGTGTTACAATGTTGATCATGTTGCTCACTTTATATTTACCTTTTATCTTGATATTGTAGATTGATAAAATCCCAAGTCTTGGGGGATATCATGTTTCCAAATTTATAGTTATCTTGATGAAATAATATTTAGCTTCTACATACTTTATGTTGGAATCCAATAACACTAAGAGGGGGAGGAGAGGGGGGGAGTGAATCAGTGTTATACCAGAATAATCAATTTTAGCCTTATTAAAACATGCATACACCAACTGGTATACCGGTACATACAAAACTGAAAGAAGTAAAGCAACAAATAAGCCAATCACAAAAATGAGAACCATAACACACAAAATTATATGTGGAAAACCTCAAAGAGGAAAAACCATGGTGGGATTTGTGACCCACAATATCAATCCACTGGCCATATGAAGAGATATTACAAAATATAAGGATATAAGGGGCCTGCACTTGCAAGAAGGCTTACAACCTAGAGCGCACTGCTCAATCACAAAAGGAGCCTCACTAACTACATATAAATCTAGACTACAATTCGGAGAAGTGTGTGAACTACTAAGATAGCATCTTCTATGCCAGAATATAGTTTTGGTTAAGCTCTGTCTGTTTTGGTCTGAAACCCTAAACCCTTTACTAGAATAACCCTTACATAAATATCCTCACATATATAATCTCTCAAATTTATTTCGCATTATATCACATCCACATATTCCATAATCTCACATCTCACAAAATTATCTAATCCAATTGACCTATATACCCTATACAATTTGTCATGCCTTATGTCATCTTACAAGGATAATTACAATATAAATATACATGTCGACTAGATAACATAAATACATCAATATAAAATACAATTGTCGATGCTGGATCCAAGAGATGTTGGCCTCCAATATCGATAACCTTATTCTAAACCTTGTCGGCCCGCATTGCAGGTAACCAAAGAAATCCATCTATCCTGTCGGTGCTAGTGTTGGTGTCGGTATCGGTGTAGTGTCTATGAAGTGTCTGTCAGTACACAAGTGAACCAAAACATGAAGCTGGAACAAGATACCATGTTGCCATCAATGATAATATAGTGAAACAAACCAATTGAGTATCAATTTCCAACAATCTCCCCCTTTGGCATTGATGGCAACACTCATGTGAAAAATGGTCATGGTTTCATCTGTCGGTTTCATCTTGCCTACTCCCCTTGAGATGAAATATTCATCAATACAAAATAATCCATATCTCCACAGCTCCCCCTAATGTATACAACTCCCTCTTTTATTTTTCACATCTATATCACTCCCCCTTTGACATCAATGCCATCAAAAATTCCAAAAAGAATGCCAAAGATCCAAAACTGTAAAATGAGTATCACAAAAAATATCTTACCGGAGCTTAACAATTTTGAAATTTTTTGGATATGCCTTCTCCAATAGCTCAAGATAAGTATCCCAACCAGATTTGAAAGTACCAGAAATAGATACAAGTCCATTTAGCATATGGGCAAAAGACTCTTCCTCTTTTAGTTTTGTCGATGTGGGCTTTCCAACCATATCCATACACCCCTTCTTATGTACACTGAGTGAATCCAACCGGGGACTCACCAAACCTTTCAGATTTCTATCTCTTCTTATCATTTTGTCTTTTTCTTTCTCAAGAACAAAAATTTGGGCTTCCAAAACCAAAATTTGGCCATCAATGGATGTAGTCAATGAAGTCAATCCATCAAAAGAATGAGCTATACTTGCAATTTTCTCCTGAAATTCCTTAATCTTCGTATCCACATTAGCTGTAAGTACATCTATGTTACAACATACCCTGTAAATATTTGTACACTTCTTTAAATAATTATCTATCAGTTTTAGCTTTTCATCAATCTTCTCTTCTCAAATTCAATCACCTGATCAAATGTAGCTCTTTTAGCCTGTGTGAACCTCTCCAGTGCTTTCCTATTTGAAATATGTTGCAAGGATTGTAAATCCTTTGAAATGTGCTCTGTAATTGTCTTAAGCTTACTGAATGGGCTCGCTTCCTTGTCAATTTTGCAATCCTGGACTAGTCTGTGCAGAACAGTGATTGACTAATCAATAATGCCTTTATCCATAGATCTCTCCTTCATTAATTTCTATGCAACCATCATCATTAGTTTAGTAGGACTAATCTCAGTTATATTTTTCTTTACAACCTATGAGGTGTCAATTGACAACAATGATGGACCTACTACCGGTTCCCTTTCGGATTCCCCTTTCTTCTCCTCTAATGATTTATCCTTTATAGCTTCCTCACTTACATTGGTGGCTTTGCCACTAGGTGCAATCTCTGTAACTACCAGTTCCTCTGTAGGAACTGTAATCTCAACCTGTACATCTATATCCGGAGGACTGTTATCCTCAACATAAGTATCATGTACATTATCAACTTTTTTACTCTCTGTATTTGTTGGTATCTCAACATTTGCCTATACATTTGTGTATCAACTTTTTTACTCTTTGTATCATGATAATTTGTTTGGAGACATTATTTCCCTTGATATTCATGGTTATGTGGATTTAGACTGGGCATGTGATATTGGTAGAAGAAGATCCACTAGTGCTTGTGTTTACTTTATTTGGTGGTGCAATTAGTTGGATGAGTAAATGATAGGCTATGGTTTCTTTGCCCACTACAAAAGTAGAGTATATTGTAGCTACTCATGCTTGTAAAGAAGCCATTTGGCTTAAGAGATTGTACTCGGATATTGAAAAAAAAAGGTGCAATTACAGTTTATTGTGATAGTCGGAGTGCGATCTGCCTAGCTAAGAATGTTGGAGTTGAAAAAATACAACACCACAGGAGCCCAAATGATCTCTACAAGCTAAAAAACCCATTACAAGGAGAAGCAAGGAAGCAAATCACAGAAGAAAGAAATACACAGAAAATATGCTCAAAAAGAGAGAGCTCAATATTCATAAAAATGTAATGTAATAATCCTCCTTCTTGTTACAAAGAAAAGAAAGAACTTAACCTATAATAGGTCAAGAAACCCTAAAAGGGAAAACCTAGGTTTGCACATAATAATTAATAAAAGAATTAATTATTATGCACCTAAAGTTAGCTTAAGTGTAAAAGAGATAAAAGGAACTTAAATAATTAAACAAATATTATTTAATTAATCAAGTAAATACCCGAATACTCTAACACCCCCCCTTAAGCTAGACTCGGGGAGAAGCTAAAACCTAGAACAACTACTAAAAGCAATAAAGATGGGTCTCGGCAACAAGGCCTGATCAGGTACCCAAATACAATGAAATCTCTATAAACTGGAGAAATAGAGAAAACCACGTGGGAAAAAAACTCTACTCCAAAAAGAGATGGAAAACAACATCACTGAAGCATGAAGAACCTACAAACTCTGTCGAAGAATAACTACTAATCTGAAGAACCTCCACTGAAAGAGAACATGACCAAGTAGAGAAGACTGTAATCTATATGAGTGCCCTCAAATGACACTACTCGAATCAGAAGGCAAACAAGGCAAACAACTGAAATCGAAAGATACAGATGGCATGAAAACACCAAAGCTTGAAGAGCTGATCAATCAAACCATAGAAGTATTAGAACCAATAGGAAAAACCTCCCCATAATGTTGAAGAGGGAGAGGGACAGGAACACTGAAAAGGATAGCCAAGAAGAACTGCATGACGAAGAACCAGGAACATCAAAGGTGCTGAGACAAGTACATAGTGTTGTGGAAGGAACACTCACTTGAAACACATCATGAGGTGAATGTCATGGAAGGAACACTTATTGGACAAAGGAAGATGGCAAACAATAGGCAAACATCAACCCCCTCATGGCACTTTATCAATAGTGCATGTACAATAAGGCACAAGATATGCAAGATCCCAAGTAAACAATGCATGATGGCACTTTATCTCAGTGCATTTGCATAAATACAATGCTACAATGATAAGAATACTGGAAACAAAAAGAACAACAAAAACCGAGACATCCTACTCAAAGAAGAGATCCCAGGATCTGAAACAATGAAGATATCCACCAGAGTGTTGAAAAGAAAAAAACTAAATAAAATATGAATGGAGTAGAATCTAGAAATGAAACTCATATTTCTAGAAAGTACACAACACACGCTTTCTAAAAATATAATTTTTTTGAAAAACAAAGGTCGGATGCTCATTCTATGGCTCCTAGAGTGCAAAAATAAGATCTCACTTTGACTGGAAAAAAACATAGTCAAATAGAAAAATTGGAAAAAATTACCAACATGACGAGGTCCGGCTCAGAACCATCTTTCTAATGCCTATTTGTTTTCAAAAAAATGACTCCGTATGCCCAAGATATGACCAAAAAACCAAACCCCCCTCCAAAACAAGAGGAAGGGGTAGTCTGGTGGCTGTTCGGGCGGAGGTGGCCAAGGAGCGACGCTCCAGTGGCGGGCTGGTGGCTAGGCAATGGTGTCCGGGCAGCGGCCGAGCTGAGCGGTGGTTTCTGGTGGTGGCGAGCAATGGTGGTCGGGCAGCGGCACGGGAGCTGGGTCGGGCGACGGCTGAGGTGGCTGGAGTGGCAGTTTCCTGCGGCGGGCCAAGGTGTCGGTGGGGAGCAGCAGGGATGGTCAAAGTAGCAGCGGGGGTCGAGGACTAGCAGGTGGCGGGGAGTCGGGGAGATGTGGCGGCCAGCGGTGCAGCAGCGGTGGCGGGGGCCGCAGGGAGGCCGGCAGGGGGCTAGAGGTCGATGTCAGTGGGGGTTGGACTGTCAGACTGGCGGTGGTACGAAACCTGCGCCTGCTCCAAAACCCCAAAAAAAACTTTTTGCAAAATTTTTTGATTTTTCTTTGAAAAAAAAACAACTATCGCCTTTTTCACCAATTTTTTTTATTTTTTATTTTTTATTTTTTATTTTTTTTTCAAAAAATCAAAATTCGGCCGGCATGCCGTAAAAAGGCAAAAATAAAAATAAATTTCTCGATTTACATGCCAGGACCATACGACTTGGATCTGAGAAAAAATACTCCCAAAGACTCAAGAACCAAAATAGGTCAAATTTTATATGACTATAGGGGTTTTTGGGCCTTCTGAGCACAATGGTGAGGTCCATTTAGGTCCAAAGTGCTCAGAAAAAAAAGGCCTAACCCTAAGCACACAAAACAATTGCCTGAAACCCTAGATCTGCTTCCAATGCAGAAAATCTCAAAACAAGAACAGATAGTTGCAGATCTGAAGCTCTGATACCATGTTGGAGTTGAGAAAATACAACACCACAGGAGCCCAAATGATCTCTGCAAGCTGAAAAACCCATTACAAGGAGAAGCAAGGAAGCAAATCATAGAAGAAAGAAATACACAGAAAATATGCTCAAAAAGAGAGAGCTCAATATTCACAAAAAAGTAATGTAATAATCCTCCTTGTTACAAAGAAAAGAAAGAACCTAACCTTTAATAGGTCAAGAAACCCTAAAAGGGAAAACCTAGGTTTGCACATAATAATTAATAAAAGAATTAATTATTTTGCGCCTAAAGTTAGCTTAAGTGTAAAAGAGATAAAGGGAACTTAAATAATTGAACAAATATTGTTTAATTAATCAAGTAAATACCCAAATACTCTAACAAAGAACTCAACATTTCATGCTCAGGCCAAACACATTGATGATTAGTATCATTTTGTCAGAGATATGGTTGAAGATGGAAAGGTGAAGCTGGTTAAGGTGGAGACTTTGATGAATATTGTAGATTATTTAACTAAGGTTGTGAGCATAAAGAAGTTCAGATTGTGTTTGGAGTCTATGGGCCTCATGTCCCCTAGCAATTAATTTATTGTGTCGATACTCCCTTTGCTCTTGCAAGGTGTTCGACAAGTGGGAAAATGGTGTCTCAACCTTGCATTTACATGAGGTTACTATTTATAGTAAGTTTTCATTTGAGCACAAAATGTTGCATAATGCTCCCCAAAGCTTTGGATTGGCTAGATAAGCATGCTGATAAAGTTTCATCACAAGATCACAACTAGTTTTGAAGATATTAAAGTTTTCATTTAATTTTGAGGACTTTAGATCTTTCAAAATACCTTGAAATTTAGGTTTAACTAGCATAGATGGTTATGAGGTGATAGAGCACTTCACGAGATTTTTTGGTGCATCAAACAATTCATCAATCAGACACCCGATTCACAAGTTATGTCCTCCAGAAGTTTGACATGTCATAGGGCATCTAGAGTAGAGATAAGGTCAGCTCTACTTTATTGGGTGGTTTTAGCGCATGGTTTTGTAATATCATTTGATAGTTTTTGGTATTGTATCTCTATATATGAGGTGTGTGCGATAAAGGTTGTGTGTAAGAGTCTTATGGCTATTGAGTTACCTCTTAATCTCTAATTAGTGGTACTCCTGTGAAGATATTTCTCTACAAGTATATTGTAATATGTTATTGCTTACTGAATAATATATTGAGTTGCTTTTGGAGTGTGGGGTTTTTCTCCCGAAAGGGTTTTCTGTCATGCCCAAACTTTTGGGCACAAATGGAATATATATTTTTTTTAAATAACGTCCTAATAAAACTAAATTTGCTAAATGAACCGCAATAACAAGTTTTGTCTTAACTATGTTTTTGAGTTAATCTACAACTTAATCAAGTAAGCAAAAATAATCTAAATTAATTGCGGATATTAACTCTCCAAAATAATTATTATTGTCTCATCAATTCTAATAAATAAATTCATTTAAACAAAAATCTCTAAATTAATTAACAAGAGATATTATTATTCTCCAATAACCTTTTAATTGCTTTAGGAACTAAATTAATTAGTCCTAGCACTTAGATTATTAAAACCTATTATTTCATTTTAATAAAAATTATAATGTGCTTAAACAAATTCGACCTAAGGGCCAATTAAATCCATAATGTAAAATGCCCTATAAAATTTAGTCTGGAATAGCCTAAATTTAGGTGGACTAAAGCAATCCCCTATAGCCAAATAACTTACAAAAATCGTTATAAAATTCCTAAAAGATTTAACCCCAATAGAATTAAAATCCAACCTTTATAAATATTTATATATTTTATAGAATCATTTTTAAAGAATTGAAATATATCTACACTCAACTTTTAGGATAGAAATATCTCAATATCCAAAAAAAATTAAAAATAAAATTAAAAGGTCATAAACATTTAAACAAAAGATGCCATTAACACTAAATAGAAAAGTGGTTGCCTTATTCAAATTTTGAATAAGTTTCCCCCCATTTCTAAAATCATCAGATAAAATAAAACATAAATTAAATAAAATAATGCCCATGACCTAAAGGTTATAAAACTACCTCTATTTTTCTTCCTTATGAGTTTTTATGCAAACCCTAACCCGAAATTGGGTTAGGGTTGCATATGTTTTTTTTAAAGAAACCACAAAAAAAACCCTAAGCTATTTGTGTGTGTGTGTGTGTGTTGTTGCAGGGGCAAGGGAGGGAGGTGGCGGCCAAGGTTTCAGTGGCGGAACTTCACATAGCAGCCGCAAGGGGTTTTTATGTGTAGGGGGTGGCGGTGGAGGACTCATTGGGGGGGCTCCCCACAGGGACGACCGAAGCTATGCCTGCGAGTCATGGCCCACAGTGGCGGCCTTCGCCGCCGCTGTGGGTCGCAACTCGCAGCACGGCTGTCGCCGCCACTATGGGGCACCGCCCACAGGGAATGGCCGAAGTCGTCCCTACTGTGGGTTGTAGCCCACAGTGCGGCTGCAGCCGCCGCTAGGGGTTGCTACCCAAAGCGCGGGCCGACCGAGCCGGGCCCATGGTTATGATAGCATTTTTTTTGTTTTCTTTTTATTTTATTTTATTTTTTCCTTTTAATATATTTAAAATGCAAAGAAAATATATATGTATGTATTTATATACAAATATATCCCTACAGTTATATATTTCCAAAAAGAATACCAGGATGATAATATAATGGAATAAAATATGTAGTCTCATAAAGATATATATATATATATATACACACTTAAGCAATCTATTTTTTAAAAAAAATTTAAATCATGCAGAAATTAATAAAATATTGACAGCATGATAATAGATGCAGTGTTCATTTTCTTAGGTAATATTTATATTAATATGTATGCCATAAATCCTGTCCTTATTTTCATTTTTAATACAAATCATAAGACTAACTATTTTCTTTGCACATTAACCCTAACATAGTGGAGAATACTTTATTTTTCATTGTTTAAGACAATCTGAATATTTTTTTTTTTAAAACACATAACAACAAGCTTTCTAAACTAACAGATTTAAATAATGTATTTCTTTTCTTTTGACAAATCTAGTTGCTAACTTTAGAGATAGACTATTAATTCTAGATTTATTTTCTGCAATAAATAAAAGGAAAAATGACATAATTTAATAAATTTTAACAGCAACTACATTAGGCTAGAATTCTTTTAAATTAACCTTAGAGATAGACATGTTAAATCTACTTAACCATAATTTGTATTTGGGAGTAAATAAATAGGAATAAATAAATAGAACTAAGTGCTTAGTTTTCTCTTACTAACATGCTAGCTTACTATTTCACTCATTTCCATTATTTCAATATGCATAAGGAGATAAAATGAACTTTTATTTTCAAAATAACATGTATACAACAAATATTACCTCAAGAACAATACAAAACTTAAACCCAACATAAATATTTCATTTTGCAATGATAACTTAACAAAATAATGCTTTCCTTTTAAAGAATATTTAGAATACAATATAGTCAACATTACATATGGGTGAGATACCCAACTAGTCCCTCATCCCTATTAAGTGGGGACTTTAAAATGAATACATTTCTTTTTCAAAATAAATACAACATGCAACTTTTCATTTACATTTCTGCAAATCAAGTAAAACCAGCAACTCCTAGCTTGTCTTTTATTTTCTTTTCCAAGCAACATGCATGCAAATCATAAGGTTATGACCATGGAGAGCTCACCTCCCAGCCTAGGCTTACTAGAAGCCACCTCCGAGCTTGGAGATCCAAGCCCTAGACAAGTTACAGTCAAACAAACACAACAAGCAAGGGATAACACTCAACAAACACTTTCCCAACCAAGGCTAAACTTCACCACAAAATGTGGTACTTTCACAAGGGTGGAAGTGGACCAAATACCTTGAGGAGACTACAAGAATGATAGATCACAAGCCATCTCATGGAAAACAAAAATATAACATAAGTTCATTAACCCCCACATCCTTATGCCCCCCCAAGGCATTCATGCCATACTTTCTCTCCTTATGACCCCCAAATGCATAAACAAGGCTATGCAGCAAGGGTCACATAAACAACCCTTGAGATCACTCTCATAATGAGAGCCTCTCACTCTAAGGTTGTCAAACTCCTTCCACCCCAAGACCATTCTAGTCACCCCAAAAAGTGGGAAAACCACTTTTTGGGGTGACTAAACAGTCACATGGGAGTAGTCACATGTTTAAGCTATTTGTGTGTGTGTGTGTGTTGTTGCAGGGGCAAGGGAGGGAGGTGACGACCAAGGTTTTGGTGGTGGAACTTCACACAGTGGCCGTGGGGGGTTTTATGTGCAGGGGGTGGCAGTGGAGGACTCTACGGGGGGATCCCCACAGGGACGGCAGCAGCCGTGCCTGCGGGTCACGACCCACAGTGGCAGCCTTGGCCGCCGTTGTGGGTCACATCTCGCAGCACGGCTGCCACCGCCACTGTGGGGCACCGCCCATAGGGGATGGCCAAAGTCGTCCCTGTTGTGGGTTGCGGCCCATAGTGCGGCTGCGGCCGCCACTGGGGGTCGCTGCCCACAGCGCGGATCGGCCGAGTCGGGCCCATGGTTATCATAGCATTTTTTTTGTTTTCTTTTTATTTTATTTTCTTTTTTTCTTTTAATATATTTAAAATGCAAAGAATATATATGTATATATATATAAATAAATATATCCCTGCAGTTATATATTTCCAAAAAGAATACCAGGGAGATAATATAATGGAATAAAATATGTAGTCTCATAAATATATATATATATACACACACACTTAAGCAATCTATATTTTTTTTACTTTTTAAATTATGCAGAAATTAATAAAATATTGACAGCATCATAAAAGATGCAGTGTTCATTTTCTTAGGTAATATTTATATTAATATGTATGCTTTAAATCATGTCCTTATTTTCATTTTTAATACAAATCACAAGACTAACTATTTTCTTTGCACATTAACCCTAACATAGTGGAGAATACTTTATTTTTCATTGTTTAAGACAATCTGAATATATATATTTTTTAAAAGACATAACAACAAGCTTTCTAAACTAACAGATTTAAATAATGTATTTCTTTTCTTTGGACAAATCTAGTTGCTAACTTTAGAGATAGACTATTAATTCTAGATTTATTTTCTGCAATAAATAAAAGGGAAAATGACATAATTTAATAAATTTTAACAACAACAACATTAGGCTAGAATTCTTTTAAATTAACCTTAGAGATAGACATGTTAAATCTACTTAACCATAATTTGTATTTGGGAGTAAATAAATAGGAATAAATAAATAGAACTAAATGCTTACTTTTCTCTTACTAACATGCTAGCTTACTACTTCACTCATTTCCATTATTTCAATATGCATAAGGAGATAAAATAAACTTTTATTTTCAAAATAACATTTATACAACAAATATTATCTCAAGAACAATACAAAACTTAAACCCAACATAAATATTTCATTTTGCAATGATAACTTAATAAAATAATGCTTTCCTTTTAAAGAATACTTAGAATACAATATAGTCAACATTGCATATGGGTGAGATATCCAACTAGTCCCTCATCCCTATTAAGTGGGGACTTTAAAATGAATACATTTCTTTTTCAAAATAAATACAACATGCAACTTTTCATTTACATTTCTGCAAATCAAGTAAAACCAGCAACTCCGAGCTTGTCTTTTATTTTCTTTTCCAAGCAACCTGCATGCAAATCATAAGGTTATGACCATGGAGAGCTCGCCTCCCAACCTAAGCTTACTAGAAGCCACCCCCGAGCTTGGAGAACCAAGCCCTAAACAAGTTATAGTCAAACAAACACAACAAGCAAGGGAAAACACTCAACAAACACTTTCCCAACCAAGTCTAAACTTCACCACAAAATGTGGTGCTTTCACAAGGGTGGAAGTGGACTAAATGCCTTGAGGAGACTGCAAGAATGATAGATCACAAGCCATCTCATGGCAAAAAAAAATATAACATAAGTTCATTAACCCCCACATCCTTATGCCCCCCAAAGGCAGTCATGCCTTACTTTCTCTCCTTATGACCCCCAAATGCATAAACAAGGCTATACAGCAAGGGTCACATAAACAACCCTTGAGATCACTCTCATAATGAGAGCTTCTCACTCTAAGGTTGTCAAACTCCTTCCACCCCAAGACTATTCTACTCTCCAAAGAGTAGAAGGTCTTGGATACTCCCAAATCACAAGAAAAATGCATAAAGGAAATAAAACGAAGATCACATAATCTTTTCACAAAAAGGAATTCAAGAAAACAACATTCACATACAAGCAATCTTTTAAGCATAAATATGCAACATGAAGGGAAGAACATGAACCAACCTTCAATCTGTCCAAAGGTTTGCTAGAACTAGTTTGAGGAAGAGCAGCCCAATTCCACAATACTTTCCTCCAACACTTAGCCAAAAATCAATCCTAAAACTATTCTTTTTTCCAAAATTCAAGAGCTCCAAAGATGGAGAGTGGGTGATTACTCACTAGGTCCCTAATCCTTTCCTAAGAAGGCCTCTCTCACTCTTCCCAACCTCTTGGATAGAGTGAGAGTTCCCTATTGGTTGGTCTTCCCTACCTCTTACAGGTTACTAAAACTGGAAAGAGAAAAGGTAAGAGGATGTGGGGAAGAGAGACTGACATTAAAAAGGAAGGTTATCCAACCTAGGTGGAACCTTCTAAGTTGAATTTTCGCTCATCTTGGGAAAACCACTTTTTGGGGTGACTAAACAGTCACATGGGAGTAGTCACATGTTTAAAAATACCTCTAACCCATAGGTATACCCTATGGATCTTATGAAAAACCCTTAAACTACCCCTAGGAGTC
Organism: Cryptomeria japonica; assembly: GCF_030272615.1. Lineage (NCBI taxonomy): Eukaryota > Viridiplantae > Streptophyta > Pinopsida > Cupressales > Cupressaceae > Cryptomeria > Cryptomeria japonica. The sequence goes on from NC_081409.1 coordinate 359,741,849, forward strand.
CATTTGACCCCTTAGAAACCCATCTGAAGTTAACCTACGGGTCAAACCTGAGTTGTCCACTCCAAAGAATCTCTACCCAAGGCAAATTTGGGACCACACTCAAATATTTTAAAAGGGCTTTGGTTAAAACAACTCCCTCCAAGAGACAGGTCAAAATCAATGACACTAATCAGCACATGTGTCAAGTGACACAATAAAAAAAATATTACAAAACTACACATGGAAATTGTCTCTTGTTGGATTTAAACAAATCAATAAATTACACTTTAACACACATACAACATTTACTTTCATGAATAAAATATGATACATACGGGTTGTTGTCTCTCCAAATAGACAACCCCTGGTTTTACGAACATACATAGGTCTAGGTTTGGTTCTCCATAATATTTCCATTGTCACATGGATAATTTTCCTGTGCATCTCAATTGCACATTAGTAATTCCAAATAACCTCATATAATATTAAACACATGAATAAGAATACACATCAAACACTCTGCATACAATTGACATTAACAAATCAATATCTCATATATCCCAATTAATCCACATAAGCAATTATCATAATCCTCAAAATTTGATCCATTCATAAGATATGCATCCTATTTCTATCATCATAATAAAGTCCTGCAAATCCAATAATGACATACATCATCTCCAAGTTATCCTATTCTAGAATCATATAAAGTTCTATATCCATAATGCATAGAAATGAAGCATCAATATACATCAATGTTATCCAAATCATGGAATCATATAAGTTCTAAATCCATAATGCATAAAAATAAAGCATCCATAATAGTCTCAACATGAAAATCACTGAAATGATAGGATGAGTCGGGGTAGGGCCTCACACCCTCCCCCTCTAGGCATGAACTTCCTCTTGGAGTTCATAAAAAATATGGGGTTAGTGAGATCTCATACGTGCTGCATCCTCCCATGAAGCTGTAACCTCATCATAGCAATCCCACTGGACCCTAACCTAGTCCATCTCTCGACCTTGAAGGGCCAGTGTCCGGCAAGCCAAAATACGAATGGGCTCCAAAGCTAGCTGTCCGTCCGACTCCACCTCCAAAGCATCCCAATCTAAAATATGAGACTCATCATAGATATACTTCCTCAAAACTGATACATGAGACACATCGTGGATGCGTGACAGGCTAGGTGGGAATGCTAAATGATAGGCAACTAGTCCTATCCTCTCAATGATCTTAAATGGTTCTACAAAGTGAGGTGCGAGCTTAGAACCCTTTCCATAACAGATTGGACTCTTATGCGGTCACACTCTCAAGAAGACTCTGTCTCCAACAAAGTAGCTACGATCTATCCTCTTCGCATCTGCATACTTCCTCTGTCTATCCTGTGCCTCTCTAAGACATTGCCTAATTAAATCCACCTGCTTCTCCATATCCTGAACTATCTCAAGACCAATAGCAACTCTGTCCTCTATGCGGTCCCAACTCAACGATGTCCTACAAGGCTTGTCATATAATGCTTGATAGGGTGGCATCCCCAAAGAAGTGTGATGCCCATTGTTATAGGCAAACTCCACTAAGGGAAGGTACTCTTCCCATCTAGTCTGGTGATCCATGACGTACATGCAAAGCATATCCTCTAACATCTGGTTAACCCTCTTTGTCTGACCATCCATTTTCGGATGATAGGCTGTACTGAAATTGAACTTGGTGCATATAGCTGTCTGCAATGCCTTCCAAAAGGAAGAAGTGGAGAAGGAATCCCTATTAGAAATAATCTTGCATGGAACACCATGAAGTCTGACAATGTCTTGCAAGAACAATTGTGCTACTGTTGGTGCTGTGAAGGTAGTCCGAACTGGTAAAAAGTGGGCCACTTTGGTCAACTTGTCAACTGTCACCAAGATGGCATCATGGTGACGAGATGACATGGGGAGACCAATGATGAAATCCATGGATATAGTATCCCACTTCCACTCTGGTATAGCATAAGATTGGAGCAACCCACCTGGATGGCGATGCTCCGCTTTGACTCTCTGACACTCAAGGCATCGGTCTACTAATTCAGCAATAAGTTGCCACATTCCTAGCCAATGATATAACTGTCTCAAGTCAGCATGTATCTTCTTAACTCCAGGATGCACTGCATAAGGTGCTCTATGAGCCTTAATGACAATGAACTCTCGCAATTCCCCATAAGAAGGTACATAGATGTGCCCTCTATGGCATAGTAGTCCATCAGACTCTAAGGAATAATCAACATATTTTCCCTCTAGGGTCTCCTGTGATCGAATCATCTGACAAACCTCTAAGTACCATCCATCCTCTGGCTAATGCTCCAAGATACGATCTCTCAAATATGTGCCCATAGATATGGTGTAAACCTCATGACATCTCCTACTCAAGGCATCTGCAACTACATTTTCTTTCCCTTGATGTAGTGAATGTCAAAATCATACTCGCATAAGAATTCCATCCATCTTCTCTGACGTGCATTAAGATTCAGTTGTGTGAATATGTACTGAAGGCTCTGATGGTCTTAATGAAGCTCAAAATGATTACCCAAAAGGAAGTGTCTCCACCTCACAAGTGCATGCACTACTGCTGCAAGCTCAAGGTCATGAGTAGGGTAGTTAAGCTCATGAGTCTTAAGTTTCCTAGACTCAAAAGCTATAGCCCTACCATCCTACATGAGGACTGCTCCCAAGCTCTCTAGAGAAGCATCTGTGCAAACCATGAAGCCAGTTGAGGGATCTGGCACTACAAGGATAGGTGCGCTATTAAGTGCCTTTTTGAGTTCCTGAAAGGCCCTCTTGCACTTCTCTATCCACTCAAATTTCTTTCCTTTACGCTGAAGAGAAGTAATAGGATGTGCAACTCTAGAGAATCCTTCAACAAAGCATCGGTAATAACCTGCTAAGCCCATGAAGCTCCTGACCTCTATCACACTAGTTGGCACTGGCCAATCCATAATAGCTCTGATCTTTGATGGGTCAACTGAGATCCCATCACCGGATATAACATGCCCAAGGTACTTGACCTCTGATATAAAGAAAGCACACTTCGACAAACTGCCATACAACTGATTGTCCCTCAAACACTGCAAAACTTGTCTCAGGTGCTTCTCATGCTCCTTCTCATTCTAAGAATATATCAATATGTCATCGAGGAACACAATCACAAAATGGTCAAGGAATGTGTGGAATACCCCATTCATGAGGTTCATTAACACAGCTGGAGCATTCGTAAGACCAAATGGAACCACAGTGAACTCATAGTGGCCATATCTAGTGTGAAATGTGGTCTTGTGGATATCGCTGTCCACTATTCTCAACTAATGGTACCCTGACTTCAGATCAATCTTGGAAAATACTTTGGCACCTTGAAGTTGGTCGAATAAATCATCAATCCTAGGCAAAGGATATCCGTTCTTGATGGTTACCTTGTTCAACTGATGGTAATCCATGCATAACCGAAGAGATCCATCCTTCTTCTTCACGAAGATGACCGGTGCACCCCAAGGGGATATGCTAGGATGAATGTGGCCCTTCTCTAGGAGTTCATCAAGATGCATCGTGAGCTCATTAAGCTCATTTGTGGTCATCCTATAAGGTGCTCTTGAAACTGGCTCAGCTCCTGATACAAGGTCTATATGAAAGTCAATCTCTCTACAGGGTGGCATTCCAGGTAGCTCTGAAGGAAACACGTCTGAATATCCCTTAAGGATAGGATGGTCATCAATCGATGGTTCCTTTTAATCCTCCTCTCCTCTATCACTAATGGTGATGGCAAATAACTGACATCCCTTCCACATGCTTCGCATAAGCTGCATTTCAGAAATCATACGAAGAGACATGAATCTCTGAATCCCATTGATTATTATGGGAGAACCATGATCATCCTCACACTCGATCTCTTTTAGATGACAATCCATCTTGGCTCTATGGGCATAAAGCCAATCCATGCCAAGTACGATGCCATATGATCCGAATGGTGTAACTCTAAGGTCTACTAAGGTGGTGGTATTACCAATCTGAAGCTGACATCCCCTAACCTCAGATTCCACTGACACTCTAGCCCCTGAAGCTAACTCCACTTCCCAACTGACACCTTGTCTAATTGCCACTAGCCTGCAACGCTCCACAACCAATGGAGATATAAAGGAGTCAGTAGCTCCTAAATCAAATAATATAGATACACTGCTACCACTGATCATACCTGCAGCCTCAATAACTGTGGCATGATGCTTTGCCTAGCGGTTGTTAACCGCTGCGAAGACTCTATGGGACTTGCCCATATCTCCAACTGTAGCTCTAATGCTGCCATCCTCTGACTACCTGCCATCTGACCTTGAGGACACTCTCTCGCCATGTGCTCCATGGCCCCACAATTGAAACAAGCACCACGTGCCTGAAACTGCATGCATTGAGACCTAGAGAAAGACTATCCCCCTGTCCTACTAGAACCACTGTACCCACCCCTGGAGGAATGTTGAGTCCTCGCCGGAGGTGTGTAAGGAACCTAGGATCATTGATCTCACCTCTGACCCTGAGACTACCACTGCTTGGGCTTTGCGCCCTGCTGACTCTATGGAGGCCTCTGTCTCTGGTTCTGCTGTGACTGCTGCAGAGGAGGGGGTTTGGAGAACCCTGATTTGTGTCTGCTATTACCCTTCCAATGGGGTTTTTGAAACCCATATGTCTCAGGTATAGGGTTTCAGTTCTCGAACTGATCCCTCGTGTCTTGTGGCCTGACCTGAATCTCCTCTGCTATCAAGGCCTTCTCCACGGCAACCCGAAGACTCCCTGGAGTGGCCATCCTCACCAGTCCTGCTATTCTGGCATTCATACCTCTGATAAAATGGTTGACGAGAAGCTTCTCATCTTTCAGGTAGTCCACTTATGGTAAGAGCTCGAAGAACTTCCTCTCGTACTGGGTCACTAAGAGACCCTTCTGCTGGAGGTCATGGAACTCATCTACCCTATGCTGTCTATAATGCTCTGACAAGTACCTCTCCCTGAACCTCTCTATAAAAATTTCCCATGTGAGGGTGTTTGCAATTAGGCCACACTTGTATTCCTCCTATCTCCACCATGTGGAGGCCATTCCTCTCAATAGGTGGACTGCTACTCGTGCCTTCAGATTACTCTCGTAGGAGCGCAATGCAAAGCACCTGTCTAGGCTCATAAGCCAAGCCTCAACTTCTACCCCGTCGGTAGATCCCCCAAAAGATGGTGGCTAGAGGCACATAACCTCTCTAATCAGATCCCCTTGATCCTGAAATGATATTTCATAATACACTAGTTCTGCCAGTAGAGGTGGTCCTGGTAGATGGACGGACTTAGGCTCATGCCTAGCCTGACTCTCTATGGGGTTAGGAGGTGGACTCCTACTCCATTCCCTATCCGCTGATCTACGGCTCCCTGAGCTCTGGTTTTCGGCATGATGGTCCACTGCTGGAAGCCTATCCTAGACTATCCCAATTAGGTTCTGGAGTGCTAATAAGATGTCTCGATTTGGGTCAACTGGTTGTTCGGGAGGGGCCTCTGGGTTCCTTTCTGGAACCGATTCCTCCCTATCGACCTCTTCGCATGCCATGCGTACACACCTAGGACCTCTACCATGTTTGCGAGCTTGTCGCGTAGTTGGAGGCATCCTTATGAGAAAATAAAATAAATAAATAATTAAATAGTTTTTTGGAGAAAAATTTAATTAACTAAAAATAAATATCATAAAAAATCAATATAATATAATTAATTAAATATTTAAAGCGAAACGTAATGGAGAAAGGTTCCAAGTGTTGGAAACTTGGCTCTAATACCAAAATGTCATGCCCAAACTTTTGGGCACAAACGGAATAATTTTTTTTTAAAATAACGTCCTAATAAAATTAAATTTGCTAAATGAACCGCAATAACAAGTTTTGTCTTAACTATGTTTTTGAGTTAATCTACAACTAAATCAAGTAAGCAAAAATAATCTAAATTAATTGCGAAATATTAACTCTCCAAAAGAATTATTATTGTCTCATCAATTCTAATAAATAAATTCATTTAAACAAAAATCTCTAAATTAATTAACAAGAGATATTATTATCCTCCAATAACCTTTTAATTGCTTTAGGAAATAAACTAATTAGTCCTAGCACTTAGATTATTAAAACCTATTATTCCATTTTAATAAAAATTATAATGTGCTTAAACAAATTAAACCTAAGGGCCAATTAAATCCATAATGTAAAATGCCCTATAAAATTTAGTCTGGAATAGCCTAAATTTAGGTGGACTAAAACAATCCCCTATAGCCAAATAACTTACAAAAATCGTTATAAAATTCCTAAAAGATTTAGCCCCCATAGAATTAAAATCCAACCTTTATAAATATTTATATATTTTATAGAATCATTTTTAAAGAATTGAAATATATCTACACTCAACTTTTAGGATAGAAATATCTCAATATCCAAAAATAAAAAATAAAAAAAATTAAAAGGTCATAAACATTTAAACAAAAGATACCATTAACACTAAATAGAAAAGTGGTTGCCTTATTCAAATTTTGAATAAGTTTCCCCCCATTTCTAAAACCGTCAGATAAAATAAAACATAAATAAATAAAAATAATGCCCATGACCTAAAGGTTATAAAACTACCTCTATTTTTCTTCCTTATGAGTTTTTTATGCAAACCCTAACCCGAAATTGGGTTAGGGTTGCATATGTTTTTTTTTAAAGAAACCACAAAAAAAAACCTTAAGCTATTTGTGTGTGTGTGTGTTGTTGCAGGGGCAAGGGAGGGAGGTGACGACCAAGGTTTTGGTGGTGGAACTTCACATAGTGGCTGTGGGGGGTTTTATGTGCAGGGGGTGGCAGTGGAGGACTCTACGGGGGGATCCCCACAGGGACGGCAGCAGCTGTGCCTACGGGTCACGACCCACAGTGGCAGCCTTGGCCGCCGTTGTGGGTCACATCTCGCAGCACGGTTGCCACCGCCACTATGGGGCACCGCCCAGAGGGGATGGCCAAAGTCGTCCCTGTTGTGGGTTGCAGCCCATAGTGCGGCTGCGGCCGCCACTGGGGGTCGCTGCCCACAGCGCGGATTGGCCGAGTCGGGCCCATGGTTATCATAGCATTTTTTTTGTTTTCTTTTTATTTTATTTTGTTTTTTTCTTTTAATATATTTAAAATGCAAAGAATATATATATACATATATAAATATATCCCTCCAGTTATATATTTCCAAAAAGAATACCAGGGAGATAATATAATGGAATAAAATATGTAGTCTCATAAATATATATATATATACACACACACTTAAGCAATCTATATTTTTTTTACTTTTTAAATTATGCAGAAATTAATAAAATATTGATAGCATCATAAAAGATGCAGTGTTCATTTTCTTAGGTAATATTTATATTAATATGTATGCTTTAAATCATGTCCTTATTTTCATTTTTAATACAAATCATAAGACTAACTATTTTCTTTGCACATTAACCCTAACATAGTGGAGAATACTTTATTTTTCATTGTTTAAGACAATCTAAATATATATATTTTTTAAAACACATAACAACAAGCTTTCTAAACTAACAGATTTAAATAATGTATTTCTTTTCTTTGGACAAATCTAGTTGCTAACTTTAGAGATAGACTATTAATTCTAGATTTATTTTCTGCAATAAATAAAAGGGAAAATGACATAATTTAATAAATTTTAACAACAACAACATTAGGCTAGAATTCTTTTAAATTAACCTTAGAGATAGACATGTTAAATCTACTTAACCATAATTTGTATTTGGGAGTAAATAAATAGGAATAAATAAATAGAACTAAATGCTTACTTTTCTCTTACTAACATGCTAGCTTACTACTTCACTCATTTCCATTATTTCAATATGCATAAGGAGATAAAATAAACTTTTATTTTCAAAATAACATTTATACAACAAATATTATCTCAAGAACAATACAAAACTTAAACCCAACATAAATATTTCATTTTGCAATGATAACTTAATAAAATAATGCTTTCCTTTTAAAGAATACTTAGAATACAATATAGTCAACATTACATATGGGTGAGATACCCAACTAGTCCCTCATCCCTATTAAGTGGGGACTTTAAAATGAATACATTTCTTTTTCAAAATAAATACAACATGCAACTTTTCATTTATATTTCTGCAAATCAAGTAAAACCAGCAACTCCGAGCTTGTCTTTTATTTTCTTTTCCAAGCAACCTACATGCAAATCATAAGGTTATGACCATGGAGAGCTCGCCTCCCAACCTAGGCTTACTAGAAGCCACCCCCGAGCTTGGAGAACCAAGTCCTAAACAAGTTATAGTCAAACAAACACAACAAGCAAGGGAAAACACTCAACAAACACTTTCCCAACCAAGTCTAAACTTCACCACAAAATGTGGTGCTTTCACAAGGGTGGAAGTGGACTAAATACCTTGAGGAGACTGCAAGAATGATAGATCACAAGCCATCTCATGGCAAACAAAAATATAACATAAGTTCATTAACCCCCACATCCTTATGCCCCCCAAAGGCAGTCATGCCATACTTTCTCTCCTTATGACCCCCAAATGCATAAACAAGGCTATACAACAAGGGTCACATAAACAACCCTTGAGATCACTCTCATAATGAGAGCTTCTCACTCTAAGGTTGTCAAACTCCTTCCACCCCAAGACTATTATACTCTCCAAAGAGTAGAAGGTCTTGGATTCTCCCAAATCACAAGAAAAATGCATAAAGGAAATAAAACGAAGATCACATAATCTTTTCACAAAAAGGAATTCAAGAAAACAACATTCACATACAAGCAATCTTTTAAGCATAAATATGCAACATGAAGGGAAGAACATGAACCAACCTTCAATCTGTCCAAAGGTTTGCTAGAACTAGTTTGAGGAAGAGCAGCCCAATTCCACAATACTTTCCTCCAACACTTAGCCAAAAATCAATCCTAAAACTATTCTTTTTTCCAAAATTCAAGAGCTCCAAAGATGGAGAGTGGGTGATTACTCACTAGGTCCCTAATCCTTGCCTAAGAAGGCCTCTCTCACTCTTCCCAACCTCTTGGATAGAGTGAGAGTTCCCTATTGGTTGGTCTTCCCTACCTCTTACAGGTTACTAAAACTGGAAAGAGAAAAGGTAAGAGGATGTGGGGAAGAGAGACTGACATCAAAAAGGAAGGTTATCCAACCTAGGTGGAACCTTATAAGTTGAATTTTCGCTCATCTTGGGAAAACCACTTTTTGGGGTGACTAAACAGTCACATGGGAGTAGTCACATGTTTAAAAATATCTCTAACCCATAGGTATACCCTATGGATCTTATGAAAAACCCTTAAACTACCCCTAGGAGTCCATTTGACCCCTTAGAAACCCATCTGAAGTTAACCTACGGGTCAAACCTGAGTTGTCCACTCCAAAGAATCTCTACCCAAGGCAAATTTGGGACCACACTCAAATATTTTAAAAGGGCTTTGGTTAAAACAACTCCCTCCAAGAGACAGGTCAAAATCAATGACACTAATCAGCACATGTGTCAAGTGACACAATAAAAAAAATATTACAAAACTACACATGGAAATTGTCTCTTGTTGGATTTAAACAAATCAATAAATTACACTTTAACACACATACAACATTTACTTTCATGAATAAAATATGATACATACGGGTTGTTGTCTCTCCAAATAGACAACCCCTGGTTTTACGAACATACATAGGTCTAGGTTTGGTTCTCCATAATATTTCCATTGTCACATGGATAATTTTCCTGTGCATCTCAATTGCACATTAGTAATTCCAAATAACATCATATAATATTAAACACATGAATAAGAATACACATCAAACACTCTGCATACAATTGACATTAACAAATCAATATCTCATATATCCCAATTAATCCACATAAGCAATTATCATAATCCTCAAAATTTGATCCATTCATAAGATATGCATCCTATTTCTATCATCATAATAAAGTCCTGCAAGTCCAATAATGACATACATCATCTCCAAGTTATCCTATTCTAGAATCATATAAAGTTCTATATCCATAATGCATAGAAATGAAGCATCAATATACATCAATGTTATCCAAATCATGGAATCATATAAGTTCTAAATCCATAATGCATAAAAATAAAGCATCCATAATAGTCTCAACATGAAAATCACTGAAATGATAGGATGAGTCGGGGTAGGGCCTCACACCCTCCCCCTCTAGGCATGAACTTCCTCTTGGAGTTCATAAAAAATATGGGGTTAGTGAGATCTCATATGTGCTGCATCCTCCCATGAAGTTGTAACCTCATCATAGCAATCCCACTGGACCCTAACCTAGTCCATCTCTCGACCTTGAAGGGCCAGTGTCCGGCAAGCCAAAATACGAATGGGCTCCAAAGCTAGCTGTCCGTTCGACTCCACCTCCAAGGCATCCCAATCTAAAATATGAGACTCATCATAGATATACTTCCTCAAAACTGATACATGAGACACATCGTGGATGCGTGACAGGCTAGGTGGGAATGCTAAATGATAGGCAACTAGTCCTATCCTCTCAATGATCTTAAATGGTTCTACAAAGTGAGGTGCAAGCTTAGAACACTTTCCATAATAGATTGGACTCTTATGCGGTCACACTCTCAAGAAGACTCTGTCTCCAACAAAGTAGCTACGATCTATCCTCTTCACATCTGCATACTTCCTCTGTCTATCCTGTGCCTCTCTAAGACATTGCCTAATTAAATCCACCTGCTTCTCCATATCCTGAACTATCTCAAGACCAATAGCAACTCTGTCCTCTATGCGGTCCCAACTCAACGATGTCCTACAAGGCTTGTCATATAATGCTTGATAGGGTGGCATCCCCAAAGAAGTGTGATGCCCATTGTTATAGGCAAACTCCACTAAGGGAAGGTACTCTTCCCATCTAGTCTGGTGATCCACGACGTACATGCAAAGCATATCCTCTAACATCTGGTTAACCCTCTTTGTCTGACCATCCATTTTCGGATGATAGGCTGTACTGAAATTGAACTTGGTGCATATAGCTGTCTGCAATGCCTTCCAAAAGGAAGAAGTGGAGAAGGAATCCCTATTAGAAATAATCTTGCATGGAACACCATGAAGTCTGACAATGTCTTGCAAGAACAATTGTGCTACTGTTGGTGCTGTGAAGGTAGTCCGAACTGGTAAAAAGTGGGCCACTTTGGTCAACTTGTCAACTGTCACCAAGATGGCATCATGGTGACGAGATGACATGGGGAGACCAATGATGAAATCCATGGATATAGTATCCCACTTCCACTCTGGTATAGCATAAGATTGGAGCAACCCACCTGGATGGCGATGCTCCGCTTTGACTCTCTGACACTCAAGGCATCGGTCTACTAATTCAGCAATAAGTTGCCACATTCCTAGCCAATGATATAACTGTCTCAAGTCAGCATGTATCTTCTTAACTCCAGGATGCACTGCATAAGGAGCTCTATGAGCCTCCATGACAATGAACTCTTGCAATTCCCCATAAGAAGGTACATAGATGTGCCCTCTATGGCATAGTAGTCCATCAGACTCTAAGGAATAATCAACATATTTTCCCTCTAGGGTCTCCTGTGATCGAATCATCTGACAAACCTCTAAGTACCATCCATCCTCTGGCTAATGCTCCAATATACGATCTCTCAATTATGTGCCCATAGATATGGTGTAAACCTCATGACATCTCCTACTCAAGGCATCTGCAACTACGTTTTCTTTCCCTTGATGTAGTGAATGTCAAAATCATACTCGCATAAGAATTCCATCCTTCTTCTCTGACGTGCATTAAGATTCAGTTGTGTGAATATGTACTAAAGGCTTTGATGCTCTTAATGAAGCTCAAAATGATGACCCAAAAGGAAGTGTCTCCACCTCACAAGTGCATGCACTACTGCTGCAAGCTCAAGGTCATGAGTAGGGTAGTTAATCTCGTGAGTCTTAAGTTTCCTAGACTCAAAAGCTATAGCCCTACCATCCTACATGAGGACTGCTCCCAAGCTCTCTAGAGAAGCATCTGTGTAAACCATGAAGCCAGTTGAGGGATCTGGCACTACAAGGATAGGTGCTCTATTAAGTGCCTTTTTGAGTTCCTGAAAGGCCCTCTTGCACTTCTCTATCCACTCAAATTTCTTTCCTTTACGCTGAAGAGAAGTAATAGGATGTGCGACTCTAGAGAATCCTTCAACAAAGCATCGGTAATAACCTGCTAAGCCCATGAAGCTCCTGACCTCTGTCACACTAGTTGGCACTGGCCAATCCATAATAGCTCTGATCTTTGATGGGTCAACTGAGATCCCATCACCGGATATAACATGCCCAAGGTACTTGACCTCTGATATAAAGAAAGCACACTTCGACAAACTGCCATACAACTGATTGTCCCTCAAAAACTGCAAAACTTGTCTCAAGTGCTTCTCATGCTCCTTCTCATTCTGAGAATATATCAATATGTCATCGAGGAACACAATCACAAAATGGTCAAGGAATGTGTGGAATACCCCATTCATGAGGTTCATTAACACAGCTGGAGCATTCGTAAGACCAAATGGAACCACAGTGAACTCATAGTGGCCATATCTAGTGTGAAATGTGGTCTTGTGGATATCGCTGTCCACTATTCTCAACTAATGGTACCCTGACTTCAGATCAATCTCGGAAAATACTTTGGCACCTTGAAGTTGGTCGAATAAATCATCAATCCTAGGCAAAGGATATCGGTTCTTGATGGTTACCTTGTTCAACTGATGGTAATCAATGCATAACCGAAGAGATCCATCCTTCTTCTTCATGAAGATGACCAGTGCACCCCAAGGGAATATGCTAGGATGAATGTGGCCCTTCTCTAGGAGTTCATCAAGCTACATCTTGAGCTCATTAAGCTCATTTGTGGTCATCCTATAAGGTGCTCTTGAAACTGGCTCAGCTCCTGATACAAGGTCTATATGAAAGTCAATCTCTCTACAGGGTGGCATTCCAGGTAGCTCTGAAGGAAACACGTCTGAATATCCCTTAAGGATAGGATGGTCATCAATCGATGGTTCCTTCTAATCCTCCTCTTCTCTATCACTAATGGTGATGGCAAATAACTGACATCCCTTCCACATGCTTCGCTTAAGCTGCATTTCAGAAATCATACGAAGAGACATGAATCTCTGAATCCCAGTGATTATTATGGGAGAACCATGATCATCCTCACACTCGATCTCTTTTAGGTGACAATCCATCTTGGCTCTATGGGCATAAAGCCAATCCATGCCAAGTACGATGCCATATGATCCGAATGGTGTAACTCTAAGGTCTACTAAGGTGGTGGTATTACCAATCTGAAGCTGACATCCCCTAACCTCAAATTCCACTGACACTCTAGCCCCTGAAGCTAACTCCACTTCCCAACTGACACCTTGTCTAATTGCCACTAGCCTGCAACGCTCCACAACCAATGGAGATATAAAGGAGTCAGTAGCTCCTAAATCAAATAATATAGATACACTGCTACCACTGATCATACCTGCAGCCTCAATAACTGTGGCATGATGCTTTGCCTAGCGGTTGTTAACCGCTGCGAAGACTCTATGGGACTTGCCCATATCTCCAACTGTAGCTCTAATGCTGCCATCCTCTGACTACCTGCCATCTGACCTTGAGGACACTCTCTCGCCATGTGCTCCATGGCCCCACAATTGAAACAAGCACCACGTGCCTGAAACTGCATGCATTGAGACCTAGAGAAAGACTATCCCCCTGTCCTACTAGAACCACTGTACCCACCCCTGGAGGAATGTTGAGTCCTCGCCGGAGGTGTGTAAGGAACCTAGGATCATTGATCTCACCTCTGACCCTGAGACTACCACTGCTTGGGCTTTGCGCCCTGCTGACTCTATGGAGGCCTCTGTCTCTGGTTCTGCTGTGACTGCTGCAGAGGAGGGGGTTTGGAGAACCCCGATGTGTGTCTGCTATTACCCTTCCAATGGGGTTTTTGAAACCCATATGTCTCAGGTATAGGGTTTCGGTTCTCGAACTGATCCCTCGTGTCTTGTGGCCTGACCTGAATCTCCTCTGCTATCAAGGCCTTCTCCACGGCAACCCGAAGACTCCCTGGAGTGGCCATCCTCACCAGTCCTGCTATGCTGGCATTCATACCTCTGATAAAATGGTTGACGAGAAGCTTCTCATCTTTCAGGTAGTCCACGTATGGTAAGAGCTCGAAGAACTTCCTCTCGTACTGGGTCACTAAGAGACCCTTCTGCTGGAGGTCATGGAACTCATCTACCCTATGCTGTCTATAATGCTCTGACAAGTACCTCTCCCTGAACCTCTCTATAAAAATTTCCCATGTGAGGGTGTTTGCAATTAGGCCACACTTGTATTCCTCCTATCTCCACCATGTGGAGGCCATTACTCTCAATATGTGGACTGCTACTCGTGCCTTCAGATTACTCTCGTAGGAGAGCAATGCAAAGCACCTGTCTAGGCTCATAAGCCAAGCCTCAACTTCTACCCCGTCGGTAGATCCCCCAAAAGATGGTGGCTAGAGGCACATAACCTCTCTAATCAGATCCCCTGGATCCTGACATGATATTTCATAATACACTAGTTCTGCCAGTAGAGGTGGTCCTGGTAGATGGACGGACTTAGGCTCATGCCTAGCCTGACTCTCTATGGGGTTAGGAGGTGGACTCCTACTCCATTCCCTATCCGCTGATCTACAGCTCCCTGAGCTCTGGTTTTCGGCATGATGGTCCACTGCTGGAAGCCTATCCTAGACTATCCCAATTAGGTTCTAGAGTGCTAATAAGATGTCTCAATTTGGGTCAACTGGTCGTTTGGGAGGGGCCTCTGGGTTCCTCTCTGGAACCGATTCCTCCCTATCGACCTCTTCGCGTGCCATGCGTACACACCTAGGACCTCTACCATGTTTGCGAGCTTGTCGCGTAGTTGGAGGCATCCTTATGAGAAAATAAAATAAATAAATAATTAAATAATTTTTTGTAGAAAAATTTAATTAACTAAAAATAAATATCATAAAAAATCAATATAATATAATTAATTAAATATTTAAAGCGAAACGTAATGGAGAAAGGTTCCAAGTGTTGGAAACTTGGCTCTGATACCAAAATGTCATGCCCAAACTTTTGGGCACAAACGGAATAATTTTTTTTAAAAATAACGTCCTAATAAAATTAAATTTGCTAAATGAACCGCAATAACAAGTTTTGTCTTAACTATGTTTGTGAGTTAATCTACAACTAAATCAAGTAAGCAAAAATAATCTAAATTAATTGCGAAATATTAACTCTCCAAAAGAATTATTATTGTCTCATCAATTCTAATAAATAAATTCATTTAAACAAAAATCTCTAAATTAATTAACAAGAGATATTATTATCCTCCAATAACCTTTTAATTGCTTTAGGAAATAAACTAATTAGTCCTACCACTTAGATTATTAAAACCTATTATTCCATTTTAATAAAAATTATAATGTGCTTAAACAAATTAAACCTAAGGGCCCATTAAATCCATAATGTAAAATGCCCTATAAAATTTAGTCTGGAATAGCCTAAATTTAGGTGGACTAAAACCATCCCCTATAGCCAAATAACTTACAAAAATCGTTATAAAATTCCTAAAAGATTTAGCCCCCATAGAATTAAAATCCAACCTTTATAAATATTTATATATTTTATAGAATCATTTTTAAAGAATTGAAATATATCTACACTCAACTTTTAGGATAGAAATATCTCAATATCCAAAACTAAAAAATAAAAAAAATTAAAAGGTCATAAACATTTAAACAAAAGATACCATTAACACTAAATAGAAAAGTGGTTGCCTTATTCAAATTTTGAATAAGTTTCCCCCCATTTCTAAAACCGTCAGATAAAATAAAACATAAATAAATAAAAATAATGCCCATGACCTAAAGGTTATAAAACTACCTCTATTTTTCTTCCTTATGAGTTTTTTATGCAAACCCTAACCCGAAATTGGGTTAGGGTTGCATATGTTTTTTTTTAAAGAAACCACAGAAAAAAACCTTAAGCTATTTGTGTGTGTGTGTGTTGTTGCAGGGGCAAGGGAGGGAGGTGACGACCAAGGTTTTGGTGGTGGAACTTCACACAGTGGCTGTGGGGGGTTTTATGTGCAGGGGGTGGTAGTGGAGGACTCTACGGGGGGATCCCCACAGGGACGGCAGCAGCCGTGCCTATGGGTCACGACCCACAGTGGCAGCCTTGGCCGCCGTTGTGGGTCACATCTCGCAGCACGGCTGCCACCGCCACTATGGGGCACCGCCCATAGGGGATGGCCAAAGTCGTCCCTGTTGTGGGTTGCAGCCCATAGTGCGGCTGCGGCCGCCACTGGGGGTCGCTGCCCACAGCGTGGATTGGCCGAGTCGGGCCCATGGTTATCATAGCATTTTTTTTGTTTTCTTTTTATTTTATTTTGTTTTTTTCTTTTAATATATTTAAAATGCAAAGAATATATATATATATATATATATATATATATATATATATATATATATATATATATATATATCCCTGCAGTTATATATTTCCAAAAAGAATACCAGGGAGATAATATAATGGAATAAAATATGTAGTCTCATAAATATATATATATATACACACACACTTAAGCAATCTATATTTTTTTTACTTTTTAAATTATGCAGAAATTAATAAAATATTGATAGCATCATAAAAGATGCAGTGTTCATTTTCTTAGGTAATATTTATATTAATATGTATGCTTTAAATCATGTCCTTATTTTCATTTTTAATACAAATCATAAGACTAACTATTTTCTTTGCACATTAACCCTAACATAGTGGAGAATACTTTATTTTTCATTGTTTAAGACAATCTAAATATATATATTTTTTAAAACACATAACAAAAAGCTTTCTAAACTAACAGATTTAAATAATGTATTTCTTTTCTTTGGACAAATCTAGTTGCTAACTTTAGAGATAGACTATTAATTCTAGATTTATTTTCTGCAATAAATAAAAGGGAAAATGACATAATTTAATAAATTTTAACAACAACAACATTAGGCTAGAATTCTTTTAAATTAACCTTAGAGATAGACATGTTAAATCTACTTAACCATAATTTGTATTTGGGAGTAAATAAATAGGAATAAATAAATAGAACTAAATGCTTACTTTTCTCTTACTAACATGCTGGCTTACTACTTCACTCATTTCCATTATTTCAATATGCATAAGGAGATAAAATAAACTTTTATTTTCAAAATAACATTTATACAACAAATATTATCTCAAGAACAATACAAAACTTAAACCCAACATAAATATTTCATTTTGCAATGATAACTTAATAAAATAATGCTTTCCTTTTAAAGAATACTTAGAATACAATATAGTCAACATTACATATGGGTGAGATACCCAACTAGTCCCTCATCCCTATTAAGTGGGGACTTTAAAATGAATACATTTCTTTTTCAAAATAAATACAACATGCAACTTTTCATTTACATTTCTGCAAATCAAGTAAAACCAGCAACTCCGAGCTTGTCTTTTATTTTCTTTTCCAAGCAACCTGCATGCAAATCATAAGGTTATGACCATGGAGAGCTCGCCTCCCAACCTAGGCTTACTAGAAGCCACCCCTGAGCTTGGAGAACCAAGCCCTAAACAAGTTATAGTCAAACAAACACAACAAGCAAGGGAAAACACTCAACAAACACTTTCCCAACCAAGTCTAAACTTCACCACAAAATGTGGTGCTTTCACAAGGGTGTAAGTGGACTAAATACCTTGAGGAGACTGCAAGAATGATAGATCACAAGCCATCTCATAGCAAACAAAAATATAACATAAGTTCATTAACCCCCACATCCTTATGCCCCCCAAAGGCAGTCATGCCATACTTTCTCTCCTTATGACCCCCAAATGCATAAACAAGGCTATACAGCAAGGGTCACATAAACAACCCTTGAGATCACTCTCATAATGAGAGCTTCTCACTCTAAGGTTGTCAAACTCCTTCCACCCCAAGACTATTCTACTCTCCGAAGAGTAGAAGGTCTTGGATACTCCCAAATCACAAGAAAAATGCATAAAGGAAATAAAACGAAGATCACATAATCTTTTCACAAAAAGGAATTCAAGAAAACAACATTCACATACAAGCAATCTTTTAAGCATAAATATGCAACATGAAGGGAAGAACATGAACCAACCTTCAATCTGTCCAAAGGTTTGCTAGAACTAGTTTGAGGAAGAGCAGCCCAATTCCACAATACTTTCCTCCAACACTTAGCCAAAAATCAATCCTAAAACTATTCTTTTTTCCAAAATTCAAGAGCTCCAAAGATGGAGAGTGGGTGATTACTCACTAGGTCCCTAATCCTTGCCTAAGAAGGCCTCTCTCACTCTTCCCAACCTCTTGGATAGAGTGAGAGTTCCCTATTGGTTGGTCTTCCCTACCTCTTACAGGTTACTAAAACTGGAAAGAGAAAAGGTAAGAGGATGTGGGGAAGAGAGACTGACATCAAAAAGGAAGGTTATCCAACCTAGGTGGAACCTTCTAAGTTGAATTTTCGCTCATCTTGGGAAAACCACTTTTTGGGGTGACTAAACAGTCACATGGGAGTAGTCACATGTTTAAAAATACCTCTAACCCATAGGTATACCCTATGGACCTTAGGAAAAACCCTTAAACTACCCCTAGGAGTCCATTTGACCCCTTAGAAACCCATCTGAAGTTAACCTACGGGTCAAACCTGAGTTGTCCACTCCAAAGACTCTCTACCCAAGGCAAATTTGGGACCACACTCAAATATTTTAAAAGGGCTTTGGTTAAAACAACTCCCTCCAAGAGACAGGTCAAAATCAATGACACTAATCAGCACATGTGTCAAGTGACACAATAAAAAAAATATTACAAAACTACACATGGAAATTGTCTCTTCTTGGATTTAAACAAATCAATAAATTACACTTTAACACACATACAACATTTACTTTCATGAATAAAATATGATACATACGAGTTGTTGTCTCTCCAAATAGACAACCCCTGGTTTTACGAACATACATAGGTCTAGGTTTGGTTCTCCATAATATTTCCATTGTCACATGGATAATTTTCCTGTGCATCTCAATTACACATTAGTAATTCCAAATAACCTCATATAATATTAAACACATGAATAAGAATACACATCAAACACTCTGCATACAATTGACATTAACAAATCAATATCTCATATATCCCAATTAATCCACATAAGCAATTATCATAATCCTCAAAATTTGATCCATTCATAAGATATGCATCCTATTTCTATCATCATAATAAAGTCCAGCAAATCCAATAATGACATACATCATCTCCAAGTTATCCTATTCTAGAATCATATAAAGTTCTATATCCATAATGCATAGAAATAAAGCATCAATCTACATCAATGTTATCCAAATCATGGAATCATATAAGTTCTAAATACATAATGCATAAAAATAAAGCATCCATAATAGTTTCAACATGAAAATCACTGAAATGATAGGATGAGTCGGGGTAGGGCATCATATTTTCCTCGTGTAAATCACTATGTTGTGTTATACATGATATTATGTTTATTTATGTTAAGTTTCTATTATTGTTATAATGATCTGTAAAAGTTTTTGCATTATCCTCCTCTCAAGGTTACTATAGGAAGTTGTTTCACTACTTAACTTCCTTACATTTTCTACTGTAGTAGGTGGAAAATTAGGGTTTCAACCATTAGAGGGATAAAATAGCTATTTTTTTCTTATGGTGATCATTACTTTTAAAAGAGGGGGAATCCAATAGATTTAGTCACAAATCAACAAAGATATAGACTAAATATTGATTGGATTGATTGATTTGGGGTCCGCTTTTATGAATTGAATTGCAGATTTAAGATAAAGTGCTAGAAATGAAGGTATAAACATGAAAAAAGTGAGCTACAATTGCAGGAGTGAGATTTGTACCTAGATCTAAGAAATGTTTGCAGACTCGGATCTAATCCTAGAAAGAGCACCTAAAATGTCAAGACTATGGTTCCTGTCACCATGGTCCTCTGAATTTTTCACACATCAAAGGGAGATCATTGTAAATAATGATTATCCTAAAGATTGCAACTCTGTATCTATTTCATGCACACAGAAAGAAAGGGAAATAGGTTGGGAATAGGGGCTTGCCTAAGTCAAACCTTAGTTTTTGAATTAACCATGAAATTGAGATAAAGATAACTGAAATTGATATAATGGAAGATTCTCCTTTTGAGGGAGATACTGAATAATGACTAAAAAATAAATGATATACCTCCTTGTAAAGTTTTGTTTGTCTCCACACAAAGTTAGGGTTTTATTAAGTCTTCAACAAAATAGGATGAAAATGTCTACTTCAATGCTTGAATCTTGACTTTATCGCTTCTCCAAGGCTTGAAGGAAGACTGATTGCCGCTCATTTTTTCTTGAATGATTTATTGCTTGAATGTATGTGAATATATTATGCTTGTATCTCAAAATGAGAGGGGAAAGCCTCCTTTTATACTTGCCCATCGGGAAAACTAATTATTTTTTTTACATGAGCCCACATGGATATGGGAATCCCGCTCAAATTTGAAATGCTAAACTGGGTTTTTAAGGGGCCCAAAATGAAGAGGACCAAGGTAGGGTGCCATGGTCCTAGTGGGGACCAAGGCACCATGCTCTTGTCCTACCCTATTTTGGGGCTAAGACAAGGTGCCAAAAGCATGGAAAAAGTAAAAAATGGTGCAATACATGAGGGGCATGAGCATAATCAGGTCCCAATCAGGCCAAGGGCCACAAACACTAAGGTAGGGACCCAATACGGTCAAAATTGCAAAGGGGTGCAATTTTAGGACACTACACTTAGCTCCTACTTTAGTGTGAGAATGAAGCCAATCATACTCTCGGTAAAGTACAAGGGTTCACATTGAAAAAAAAAATCACCAAGTCACCAAGAAGGAAAGATACACCAAGCCCCCACTAGACTTTAGGATATCACAACTTTGATAACAAGATAAAAGGGGCATCATGAAGGAAAGAGATAGAGAACCACGAATAAAAACTATTAAGGTTCTGTTAGTCTCAAATTCTGATTTCCCTCTTATCCCCTGTAAGAAAATGAATAACTCTATCTTCATATGAAGAGATCAAGGAAAAAAGAACCATAGAGTAACATATAACAAGGTTTTGAGAACCTTCTACACTTTGAACTTATCCAAAGTTCAGGTGGGTATACCTTCTGTGAATACTTTCACACTTTTAAATGAGATCCACAGTAAACCAATGTCAAAAACCAGTGGATTTCATCACCTCCACATAAACTGAAATATTTGAATAAAAATTTATATACTTCTTCAGTATTGATCTTCAAGAAAATTAGAAAGAATCCCACAACAAGTACCAGTGCCTTATCCAGGCTAAAAAGTCATCTAAATTAAGCAATAATTTTCAATAACTAAACATTCTAATATGCCTCATCATCTCAGCTTTCATGAACCTCATACATGCCTAACATATAAATAGATCCTTTCCCATTTAACTAAAATAACTCATTAGATTCATGGCAACAGATAATAGATTTGTTGAAAGAAATATTCCTTGCACATTTAATCCCTCTTCTAAAGAGAAAAGCCAGAAATAATGTCTATAAGATCGCCTTACAATCCATGCTCATTCGAATAACCCTAGATTAACCTAATGAAACTCGCAAACTATAGAATGCACACCAGAAGACAAAGAGATTTTAGGCCTAAAACTTTGATTTATATTTTCATATTCGTTCTTGAAAATATTACATCATCCAGAGTCATCTCCATGAAACCAGAAAAAGAAATCTAAATATATTTTGCCAGAGTTTCCTTACAAAATTCTTGTGATCCTCTTTTACACTAGTCATGGTATCCATTTATAACATTATGGATGCATACAAGCTTTGGACATTCCTAAAAAAGTTTGTTACAAACCGCAATACTCTCCAAGAAACAGTTACAAGTATTTTTCAATATCAACAACCTCTTTCATTTGTTGTTCTACTGCAACCTTTCCTTTCTGCTCTGGAGTATCTTCTTTTTGTCCAATATATTTGTCCTTCCACTCCTGAAACACATCATCACTTGGCCAAGCAAAGCTAATAATCTTCTATTTCATCCCTTCTAGCCTTTTCCAAATGACCCTTAACTACCCAATTTATGTTTCTATGAAACCATAATGTGATTTCACTTTTTCAATCTCTTCAATTGTCTGGACAAATAAGGATGTGTCATCAGTGTTAATGATTTCATTAACACTTTGGGACAATTTATGGTCCAGCTCTTCCAGCCATGCCTTCTCCTCTTTCAACTGAATTGGACCAACAAACCCCATGGAAACAATTCATATTTGTGATCTGAATATTCTTTTCTATATAGTTGGGTTTTTCTTTTTACACCTACCCTTTCCTCTAAGAATATATTCATTTCTTTTATAAACTCACTAGTGGACCTAAGATTGTCATTTGCCTCTGCATCTGCATGGGATGACCACATGAGCTCTAACTCCTTACCTCTAGGCATCCACTTATTAAGAATTAGTTCTAAGGTGGTTTCATCCTCTCTTAATTCAATCAGATTCTTCAAGATCTTTTTCATAGAAATGTGTATAGCAGAGGCTTTGACCGAATCAGCTAATTTCAAAATTGTGGCTTTTACCTTTTCCTCATATTTGCTTGCAAACAATGTTTGAGCTTGTTTCAACTTTTCCAACTCATGTTGGATAGTTTCAGTTGATTGGAAACTAGAAGGCATATGAGAAGGGGGATATTCTATAATGGGACTAGTAGGTGGAGGTCTTGCTGGAGAGGAGGCTATCATGAGAGTAGAGGATTCACCTGGATGGTGTTAACCTACCAATTGACTTTGAAGTCTAGCAATAATACTGTCTTTGTTGGCTAATTCTTCTTTGGCCTCATTGTAAGCCTTTAAGATGATTTCCAATTTTAATTGGAGATTATCCTTTTCTTTTGCCTCCTTTT
Organism: Cryptomeria japonica; assembly: GCF_030272615.1. NCBI lineage: Eukaryota > Viridiplantae > Streptophyta > Pinopsida > Cupressales > Cupressaceae > Cryptomeria > Cryptomeria japonica. The sequence continues at coordinate 359,764,950 of NC_081409.1, forward strand.
CTGCTACTACCACACTGAACTTTGCAGTTTCCAAGACTGTGCTTGCAGCTTCCACCACCCCTGTATCTTGGACTCTTCTTACAATCATTCCTCCTAGGAGACTAGAATCTGATACACCTTTCCTCTTTTTATTCTCATCCTTCTTCAGTGACTACATGACTAGAGCAACGTTATCATTGCTGAAGGTCACTCCTTCCATGGATTTTGTTTCCTTCCTTACTATTTCAAGGACTAGAGCATCAGCTATATCCCATTCAGGGAGGATTAAAAAACCAGCCTTAGACACCATCTGTCTTCCCTTCTCAGGAATAATAGTTTTAAACTCTTCAATCATTTCTTGCTTCACCTCTTCTTCCACCTGAGTTACCTCCCTATGAGGTTGTTCACTCTTCCTTTTCTCACATCTGGCTTTGAATTGTTCCATATTTTGCTTCCACACAAATTGAGTGAAAGCCCCTATCATAACAAAATTACTACCAGCCAGGAACTCCTCACTGGCTTGCTTAACAATAAGGTCTAACTCTTTACCCTTGAGCTCACCATCTGTCAAGTTCATTTCAACACTAGGTGGCTCTTCTGGCATCCCCTCTTGTGTCTTCTCATATATGTAGGCAATCTCCCTGAGACTCCCTAACTATAACAACTGTTCGGCCACCACCTGCTCATCTCCTATGTGGATAGGGGACTGAGATGGAGAATACAAAGGCTCATTGGTTTGCACTTCCTTTCCTACCCTTTTCCTTTTAGGGGAATCTTGGATGTCAATGACATCCTCAATTTCTCTTTTCCCTCTTGAAGTGCAAGGCTCACCTGTCACTGGCATTATTACACTATACTTTGATTTCCTATGCATCACATAATCACTAGGTGGGATAGCCTTAGCAAAGGCAGGATTAGCTAAAACCAGTTTAACCTTGGCAGGATCATTTTGCATTATAGCCTCCCTTTTTTCTTTCAAGGTTTGCGTGAGGCCTTCAAAATAGAAAACCAAGAATTTGATTTTCTCCTCAAAGGGATTGAAACTAGAGAGAGGGTCATAACTGCTATCAAATTGATGCTATCAAATTGATGAATGAAATCAAGAGCCCTCTTATATGCAACCCACTTCTCTTTCCTTAGTTCTTACTCATCCAAACTGAATTCATTTCTAATTAAATCTTCAGGGAACTGAAATTGGTGAGGCCTACCTTTACACACTGCCCTCTTTCTAAACATGTCGTTGAAAAAGTCCTTAGGGTCTGCACATCTTGAAATTGCAGTTGACAACCTATATGGCTTAAAGAATTCTTCAAAATATTTCAAGCCACCTTTAGTGATCACAAAATGATGGGGCACGGTAATGGTTGGGAAAATGGTCCCTTTGCCCCTATTTGAGAGCTCTGCCTCTTGTACACCTCCAATTTGCCTCAAGACTTCTGCAATCCCTATCTTCAATGGGACTTGATAGGGCAATAGATAGGGAGTACCTCTGAAACCATACAATCTGAAAGTGGTAGAAACAAGGTACAAATACATATCTCCCCAATTGTGAACAATCTTAATACCCTCAGCAAACTCTTTAGGCCCGAGGAATTCCAAGAGTGCCTTAGGAATCCTAGGGTTTTCTGTGCACAAAAGAAATCTAATCTTAGATGCAAAGCATCTATCAAACTTTAAAAAGATAGAATCCTTTCTATCCTAGGATAAAACAATGCTCCACCCTTGAACAAAAACATGTGCATTAAAAGGGAATACCATCCAAACGGCCTGTCCACCTTACAATTTTTATCCATACTAGCCCTGCATGAATTGTATCAGTAAGGTATGGTGCATAATCAAATGTTATTACCAGAGAGGGGTTTAGAATTTGTGCAATCATCAGCATGTAATGGGCTGGCATGTTTTTCTCAGCATCTTCTCCAAAAATCTGACACAATGCCCAATACATACCCTTAGCTCTTAGAGTAAATAGATTCAGGGAGAAAGGTTCCATTGTACTGGGGCCTACAATTGTTAACGCTCCTATCTAAACACAGAACTCTTTCAATGGGCCACTCCTAAGGTGATCCCTTTGTGCATCATAAACCTGAGCCAGTGATTCAAAATCAATAGACTCTAACAAATTTGAAGCCTCACTGATCTTGAACACACTTCTGAATTCATCATCTTTAATTTCAATCAGGGTTGATCCTTTCACATTCCTGATACATCTAGCTATAGGGTCATAATTTTGGGCAATCAAATTCAATAAATCTACATCCATGAACACACCAGGAACTATAAGCTTCCCCACATCCAATTCTCATATGCTATTTAAAAGGGCAAGGGAATGTCTCTAACCAAAACCTACTTTGAACAATCCTAAACCTAACAACGCTATTTGTGGATTCCTTAACCAATTACCTTTATCAAATAAGTCATCCCCAATTTTTAGACAGGGGTTCTTTGGTACTAATTCTTTAGCTTTAGCCCCAACATTGGTTGACATAGTTAACTATTTCAAAAAATCATCACAAATGTTCCTATCCTTGTAATTCACTTTTCCTATCAACTCCCTTCTTGGTGCCATCTTGATAATGCAACTATATCAATTGAGACTTGCATAGGCCTCTAATGAAACAATTCATACAGCAAGCATCGACTTCATACCAGAATTAGCAAGAAAAAGTAGAAAAATCCTATTATTCGCTTGAAGAAAACTGCTCTGCACCAATTGCTCTGCAACAGACTCGTTGAAATGATGCCAACATTCAAGTTGATGTGGACTCTAATACGGCAAGTTGGCATTGAATTTTAGAAATTAATCCCGCATGCTTTGGCCATCACCTCAGAATTGAATTCACAAATCGAATTCAAAAACAGGCTTCAAAGGATCATAAATTCTTTGAGTATTTCCTTTGTTTCGTTATTTCACTATTTCGCAAATCCTAAAACCTCTGCACCTTTTCTTTCGCAAAACAATGACAACCGCTGGATCATGGGAACTTGCACTACTTTTATTCCGTCCGGTCTTTTTGTGTTAGTGATGGGCCCCACCTACTTTTCGCTATTTTGCAATCCTTAAACCTTGTTCAATTTTCTTTCATGAAGCAATGCTAGCCATTAGATCATAATCTACCTGCCTGGTCTTTATCTCATACAATGACTATCAGTCTTTTTAACTAACCGCACACCACCTTGACAGCTAACGGTTTTCGCCACTTCATGAAGGTTAGACCACAAGCATCTTCGGGCTATGAAACAACATGAGCCATTAGGTCAATCTCGAGATGTATACTATTTAACACTCTCAAACCTTTAAGTGTGGGCCCTTTATCTCAGAGACCACTTGCTTTATCTCATCACCGATTAACAAATGCCACGTGGTAGTAAGTCATTTGCTCATGAAGTTCCATCAGGTTCCATTCTGAAACTGCCACATGCTTTGCTTTACTATTCCCCACATAACTGCCAGTTGAACCAAGGCGGGCCCTCAACTACCCTTCAAAAGCCATGTGCACTTGACAGGTCACCATTACACTCCACGAAACATACCATATGTCCTGCCATGTCATGCCTTTGTGTGATTGCCACATCATTTCGCTATTTTGCGAACACTAATCTCCATTTGACTTGGGGCCACGAATCCATGACAACCGTCTGATTAAAACATATTTAATCATCCTTTAACTTTATGACCTACCTATCCTTTGGGCCCACCGGCCCCTTTCGCCATTTCGCAGAACTTAAAAATCAAGTTACTTATCTTCGCAAAGCAGCGATATCTGTTGGATCTCAGCAACTTGCTTGTCAATTACCCTTGCTATGACCACCTCACCTAGGCCCACCACCTTTTTTCTACTTCACAAAAGGTAGAACACGTGCATCTTCTAGCCGCGAATCAATGCGAGTTATTGATATTTTTCTAAAACGATCATCCTTTAACCAAAGAAGTCGCTCGCCTTTGGGACCCTCCAAGTCTTTCACTATTTCGCAGAACTTATATCACTTGCATCTCGGGCTAGCGAATCAATGCAATTTGTTGGATTTAAAGCAAGATGCAGCCCTTTTATCTGATGGTCAATCCATCTGGTCGGGTACGCCTAGCCTTTTCGCTATTTCACGATCATTAACTTGCTAGCATCTTTGCCTAGCAAAACAACGACAACTACAAGATTAACAATGAGTTACACAATAATTAAGGGGCCCAACAAACATTAAAACAAGATAAAGGTAAAGGCGCATAGATTTAAAAAATTAAAGGACCACCTAGGGAAAAAAAACTAATGGGGGGACACTTTTCATGATAGACCGACCCTTCTCTAAGTGGCAAAAGTAACTCAAAAATAGAACATAAGGGTTTTTTGCAAACATAGGAAGGGTTAAAACTCAAAAACCTTAAACCCTCTTCTTACCCAAGAAAATCAGAGGTAACAAGGCCATCTTAGACACATTTTTTGTAGACTTCTAGCCAATCCATGAACAAGAATATCCAATTTTAAACAGTGATAACAATGGCTCTGACTGGGGACAGTTGATTGCAAGATCAACACAAGAATTCAGAAACTCTCTAGAGAACAGACCAAACACAAGCCCCCCCCCCACAAAAAAAAAACCAAACCTAAATATTTACATACTAAGACCTACTGTGCATGGACATTAAGAGAAGTAATGTTTCAGGAATTGTCCATGCACTGGAAATTCCTGTACCTCATCATTCATATTCTACAAAAAATATGAATCCTTTCCATTAAGATCACAAACCATAGAGGGGCCTATCCATAGTGACTCAAATTTTTTGTGTTTTCCCTTATCTTGTCCTTTCGCATTCCATTGAAGAACCACATCACCAATTTGAAACTTTCTCAATGAGGTCCTTTTGTCAAATAGATATTTTGACTGCAATTGGATCTTCAAATTCCTCTTGTGAGCCAAAGTTCTAATTTCTTCTATCTCCACCATCTGAATCATCCGGTCTTCCATAGGTTCAGATAACTCCATGTCTTAAGCTTGCAGGAACTTATACACTAGGAGAAGATTATTGACTAACACCCTATATTGCATACCATAGACTAGCTCTAAAGGTGAGACACCAATTGCTCTCTTAATAGTAACCATATCTGCCCAAAGGGCTAATTTCAACTTCTAGTCCCAAGACCTTTTATTTTCCTCCAAGATTATCTTAATAATGTTCAAGAGGCTCTTATTACTTTGATTCAGCTTTCCCATTACCCTGAGGATGATAAGGCGAAGAGTAGGACATAACTATTCCATGGCTGGTGCAAAATTCAACAAACTCTTCTGACCTGAAGCTCATGGCATTGTCCATCTCTAGTTTTATAGGGACTCTGAATTTGGTTATGACATTATCCATCAGGAAGTCAATAACAACCTTACTTGTGGCTCTCCTGGTGGATATAGCTTCAATCCATTTGGTAAAATAATTAGTAGCTACTATAATCCACCTATGACCTCTTCCTGATTTCTAAATGGTTTCTCCAATAAAATCAATGCCCCATTGGACAAAAGGGGCTTCCACTATGACTAGGTTGAGGGGTAAAGCTCCCTCATACTTCAATTTTGATGAAAACTTCTGGCATGGGTCACATCTCCATACATGCTCATGGGCATATTTAAACAAAGTAGGCCAATAATATCCAGCCCGAACTATCTTACCAACAGTTGTCTTGGTAGAGTAATGACCTCCACACACTCCATCATGCATTTTAGTTAACACTCTCTTAGCTTGGGATTTATCCAAACACATTAGCAATGCCCCATCTCTATTCCGCCAAAACTGATCACCCTAAATGAGGACATATTTTTGTGACTTCAACTTCAGAGTTCTTCTTTGTTTATGGGTCATTCCTTCTGAAAATGTTGCATCTCTTAAAAAATGTACTATTTCTGAGTACCAGGGCTGTGCCTCAATACTGGTGACTAGGATGTTCTCAACTTCAACATTATTCACTTCAACATCAAGAAGGTTTGATTCAGCCATAAGCTTAGCAAGGCCTAGACCTCTCACCAATTTAGTGATCTTAATTTCTAAATCAAATTCCTGGATTCTGGTTATCCATTTGCATCTTTTACCTGTGACCTCAGTCTGGGATAGAATATCTTTGACAGCCACATGTGGGGCATAAGCAATTACTCATGCATTTACAAGATATGGCCTAAAATCTTTAACAGCCTTGACCAAAGCATATGCTTGCTTCTCCATAATTTCATACTTTAACTCTGCAGCCTGTAAAGATTTGCTATAAAAAGCTATAGGATGTTCATATCCTTCATTATCTTTTTGTAAAAGAACTGCAGCCACTGTGTGATATGAAGCAAAAGAAAACAAAGAGAAAGGCTTACTGTAGTTAGGGGACTTCAACACTGGTGCCTCCTGAATAGCCCTTTTGATTTCATCAAAAGCCTTTGAAGCTTCTTGATCTCAGTAGAATTTTGTATCCTTTTTAAGCAGTTTAACAATGGGCTTGACTATCTCTGCAAAATTTGCAATAAATCTTCTAAAAAAATTTACTTTGCCCAAGAAATATTGGATACCTTTAACATTCTTCGGCTCAGGCACATTGTTTATAGCCTGAATTCTTTTAGGGTCTATTCTTGCCCCTTCTTTGGAGACAATATGCCCTAGCAGCTTCCCTTCAGTAACAACAAAATGACACTTTTTAGGATTTAAGGATACTCCAAATTCCAGAGCTTTATTGAAAACCTATTCTAAGTGTCCACAGTGGTCATCCGCCCTTTTGGAGAAGCATGTCAAATCATCTTGATATACTACCATGATAATATTGATGAATTCCTTGAAAGCTACATCCATTTCCCTCTTAAAAGTAGCTCCAACATTCTTCAAACCAAAAGGCATTCTGACATACACGTATGTTCCCCAAGGGATGGTGAAAGCAATTTTGAATTGTTCATATTCTTTTACTAACACCTGGTTATACCCTAAGAACCCATCCATCATAGACAATAGGTCACAACCAGTTACTCTTTGCAACATTGCTTCCATATTAGGAGAAGAGTAATTATCTTTCAAGGAAGCAACATTTAGGTTCCTAAAATCAGCATAGAGTCTAATGTCCCCATTCTTCTTTCTAACCAGGACCAAATTTGAGACCCATGATGAATGCCTTATAGGCTTAATAATTCCCCCTTCCCTTAACTTGGTCAATTCTTGCTACATTTTAGATTCCAACAGGGGGTTGATAGGTCTTTATTTTTATCTAAAAGGCTTAGCATCTGGAAGCAAAGGGACTTCATGCTGAAACAGATCCTGTCTATACGCCTTCAGATCTTCATAAGACCAAGCAAAGACATTCTTATATTTCTTTAATAAATTAATAAGGTTTATTCTGACATGAGGAGGCAATTTTTTTCCAATATACACCAACTTAGGGGATGATTCTATCCCCATGTTTACTTCCTCTAGTTCATCTAACTTAGTGGCTGATTGCTCGTGCAGATGACTGTCACTATAACTAAACATACCTTCCAGTTCTACCAACCCTTTAGGTATTTCATTAGTTTCTAACTGAACTAGGTCATTTCCAAACACAGTTTCTCTATTTTCAACCACTTCCACCAAGGCATTGCAATCAATTTTTTGTCCATCATAGTCATCAATGCATTGTATAAGCCTGAGAATATCTTCATCATCAGCAAACACTTGCCAATTATATATGTTGTCAGGAATGGCAGGCCTAGCTTTTACCTCAACTGTGGATATACTGGTTAGTGTTGTATCATCATTCTTTAATGCAACATTTGCTAAGAAATTTGCCATGATATTCTTAGATCTTTCTATCTAATTTATAGAGAATGCACTAAAATGCTCAATCACATCCCATACTGCATGCTTGTATCTTTTCAATCTATCATTCTTAGATGCATACTTAGCTCTAACTTAAGAAACAGCCAATTCTGAGTCTCCTAACACTTTTAACAATTGAATATCATGCCTTTTTGCAACTTCAAGTCCCAATAACAAGGCTTCATATTTAGCAGTGTTATTTGTACATTGAAAGGCTAACAAAAAGGAGTATTTGAAATTTATACCTGAAGGGGACACAAAAAGAACTCTTGCTCCAGATCCTTCTTTAGAGAAAGCTCCATCAAAATACATGTACCACAAAATATGCTGTTGAGATTCCAATTCAGTCACAATAGAGTTAGTATTCTTCAATTGAGGTAAAATTGGCTATAATCTAAAATTGTCAAGATCCACATCAATCATACAGTTGAGCATACTAGGATCTACTTTCTCAATTACCCTAGGAGCACGTGGTTCTCTATACAATTTGACTTGGTTTACATTAATTGGGATAGTAGCATATGACAGATCCAACTGAACATTTCCACCTACTATTGCAGCCCACTATCTAGACAACAACATGCCATAGTGAGGTTTGGTGTCAGTTACAATGACATCCATCTTGTATGTTGCTTCAAGGAAGGCTGCTATTTTTACTTCAACATCTTTCATTGTACCTATCACTGGCACTTCTCTATTATCCATAGCATAACATTTCCCATACACCGTACTCACTGGCAATCCTAATTCTTTCATGACACCATAAGGCATTACATTTGCAGCTGCACCAGAATCTATCATACAATTTTTAATTAACCGGTTATTTACTAACAAAGTAACATCAAAAGGATCAACCTGTGAGGGTTCTTGTGTAATAGTTGTTCCAACATATACCTCTAGGGTTTGCAGCTCCTGATCCTTTTCATCCTTAGTTGAATCGGAAGGTAAAGCTGTGTTACAGTCAAATATTTTAGAAAATAAAGATAAAGCAACTTCTCTATGTTCCTTTATTTTCAATAATTCTATCAATGGGACAGTGACCTTCATCTGGGTAAGAGCCCGAGTCATATCAAATGTGAAATTATTAATCAACTCAGTATTAGTCTTAACTTTCTTTGTCTTAGGCTGACTTGCCTTCTTCATTGTGGCAGTTCCTTGTATATCACTAGTAACTTTATCATCCATAGTTTTAGCTGTATCCTTTAATTTGTCATTCCCCTTTTGACTATCTTGGGGCAAGGTAGCTTTACTTGCTACTTTCTTCTGAGATATCTCTTTTATAAACATTGAACCAAGTTCACCTTGATCCCCATCCTTCTTAGTACTTCTCAAATTGTAGTTGTGCTTGGCTTTGCCTATGTCAGCCTTAGTGAGATTTCTTACTTCTTCATGACTAAGTCTTCTAAGATGAACTTCTTCATCTTCAATTGTTACCACATTCAAAGTGGGATGCCAATCAAGTCACAACTGTCCTTGGTAAGACCTTTTACTACTCAGCACATCACATTCAATAAGTTCACTTTGTAATGACTCGTCATCACTTTCTATGATAGTTTCAAACATATTTATGTCAGGCTCAGCCTCTTGTCTCATGGATTCTTCAAGGGCTTGAGCCACAACACATTGATGAGGAGAATGTGGTCCATCACAAGCCATGCACCAAGGAGTATTTTCCATATTATGAACATTTCCTCCTTTTAAAGGATCTAGGGTATCCTGGTTCTGAGTATTCTTTGGCTTCTCATTTTGGGCTTGCCATCCTTCCAAGTAGTGTTGTAAGGCACGTCATGCAACCTAGGAGGCCTATCTTGCCAATTGTAATGAGGCTTATCATTTTTACTCACCTTGATAGTAAGATCCTTCATAGCAGTCACTAATTTCTCTATTTTGTCTTCTTCTTTAGCAACTTTATTAGGTTGTTGTTTTGATTCTTGCCACAGCCTACCATCAGTTCTTCTCCCTATGTTCCCATATGCTTTCCTATTACTCTCCACATTAATGGCAATTCTAAATGCATCTCTCAGACTACGCAGATTTTTATCCTTCAGAATATAGGCTATTTTAGAATCAAAGGCATTGTAATAAGTATTCAGGCACATATTGTCATCTAACCTCATTACCTGATATAGCCTATGCATTGCTTTCTGAAATCTGGCATTAAAATCTATGACAATTTCATTATCAGACTTTCTGATATTGTTGAACTCATTGAACATGAAGCTCACATTTGTCTTGTCAGCATACTGTTCTTGAAAGCAATTTTTAAAATCTTCCCAAGACCCAATGCTATTCACAAGGAGACCTCTATACCAGTCCCTTGCATCATCTACTAAAGACTGTACAAACAATTTCATGATGACATCTTCATCTACAATTTCATAGTCATTTATTAAGTCACCAAAAGATTTCAAGTGTTCTTCCGCACTGATTGCATTATTCCCAGCAAATTTGTGAAGTCTATCCCTCAATTCCATAGGAACATGGTTAGGGTACCCTGGGATTCCATCAAAAAAGAGTTGCCTATAAAGTTCTAGATTAATAGGTCTTCTCAGGAATTGGTTAGCAGCAAAGCTATTTCCCATGTTCATTCTTACATTGGGGCTTTGAGTCAGAGAGATCTGGTTACCTTGGTTAGTAACAGGGGCTTGATTGGCTGTGGTAGTGCTAATAAGCAAGGTTGGCTTAATTTTAACTGGAGGGAGTGAAGCTTGGTGAGGAATAGGTTTATTTAGGTCTACTGAGGGAAACATGATAGGAGGAGCCTTTAGATAACTAGTCTTTCTTTTAACTTCTTGATTGGTTGCTTCTAATTCAGCTTTCTCTAACTCCATTTGCAAATCTTCTTTCTCTTTCCTCATCCTTTCCATCTCTCTTTCATGTGTAGATAACATGTGAGAGATCTTCATTGTAGTCTTAGATCCAGACCCACCTTCCATGCATTTCTGATTTCCTTTGTCAACATTATTTCTAACAGGTTGTGGGTCACTAAGGACTTCCTTATTTGGTTGTACTACTGACTTATATGCAGATTTAATCTTGGGAACTAAGATTTCTCTGATCACTAGACCTTCGTCCTCACTCTTGGCCTTTTCTTGGGTAAATGGCTCAAGGTCAGCAATTTGTCTTAGAAGCCTGTCTCTCTCCATCAATTTTGCTTTTACCTCTCTCTCTTTATCTGCTTCCTTTTGTGTTCTTAAGGAAATTAAATGATGGACTCTTCTATTCAGGACTTCAATTTCTTGGCATACCTTATCTTCATCAGGGAATATTTCTTCAGAGTCTGACATATTGACTTGGTCAATATCAATTAAACTGATGTTTCCATCAATTGTCCTAAGTACAGAATCTCTCTTAATGTTTGAACTACTTCTGTCTTTCCCAAAAAAACTAGCATGGGAGATCCCCTGATTTGAAACTTGGACATCTTCAATATTCCCAAACAAACCAGAATGGAAACCTAAAATATCATGCTCAGATTCGCGGGAAGAAGAATTTGAATTTGCAATGTCTCATGAGGATGTTTCTTCATGAAAGACTCGGTGTTCCTTCCTCTTTGCATTATGCTTATTTTCTTAAAAGAATTTCACTTATTTAAAAGGACTAGTTATACTTGTCAGAGTCACCACCCACAAAGACTGCGGGAAATAAGAAAACAAGCTTTAAACAAAAAACATGCCAATTTTTTAAAACAAAAATAGCGAAGATTTTCAAAGAGACAGATAACACAAATCAGAGATCAGGCAATTTTCCACAACATAGATATCCAAACAACTTCTGAACTAATTCGGGCATAAATCTGCAACATAGATACACACTATGACTCTCCCTAGTAGAGTGGCCACTTTTGTTAGTCTCAAATTCCGATTTCCCTCTGATCCCCTGTAAGAAAATGAATAACTCTATCTTCATATGAAGAGATCAAGGAAAAAGAACCATAGAGTAACATATAACAAGGTTTTGAGAACCTTCTACACTTTGAACTTATCCAAAGTTCAGGTGTGTATACCGTCTGTGAATACTTTCACACTTTTAAATGAGATCAATAGTAAACCAGTGTAAAAAACCAGTGGATTTCATCACCTCAACATAAACTGAAATATTTGAATAAAAACTTATATACTTCTTCAGTATTGATCTTCAAGAAAATTAGAAAGAATCCCACAACAAGTACCAGTGCCTTATCCAGTCTACAAAGTCATCTAAATTAAGCAATAATTTTCAACAATTGAACATTCTAATATGCCTCATCGTCTCAGCTTTCATGAACCTCATACATGCCTAACATATACATAGATCCCTTCCCATTTAACTAAAATAACTCTTCAAATTCATGGCAACAAACAATAGATTTGCTAACAGAAATATTCCTTGCACATTTAATTCCTCTTCTAAAGAGAAAAGCCAGAAATAATGTCTATAAGATCGCCTTACAATCCATGCTCATTTGAATAACCCTAGATTAACCTAATGAAACTAGCAAATTACAGAATGCACACCAGAAGACAAAGAGATTTTAGGCCTGAAACTTTGATTTATATATTCATATTCGTTCTTGAAAATATTACATCATCCAGAGTCATCTCCATGAAACCAGAAAAAGAAATCTAAATATATTTTGCCAGAGTTTCCTTACAAAATTCTTGTGATCCTCTTTTACACTAGTCATGGTATCCATTTATAACATTATGGATGCATACAAGCTTTGGACATTCCTAAAAAAGTTTGTTACAAACCACGATACTCTCCAAGAAACAGTTACAAGTATTTTTCAATATCAACAGTCTCTTTCGTTTGTTGTTCTGCTGCAACCTTTTCTTTCTGCTCTAGAGTATCTTCTTTTTGTCCAATATATTTGTCCTTCCACTCCTGAAGCACGTCATCACTTGGCCAAGCAAAGCTAATAATCTTATGTTTCATCCCTTCTAGGATTTTCCAAATGACCCTTAACTACCCAATTTATGTTTCTATGAAACCATAATGTGATTTCACTTTTTCAATCTCTTCAATTGTCTGGACAAATAAGGATGTGTCATCAGTGTTAATGATTTCATTAACCCTTTGGGACAATTTATGGTCCAGCTCTTCCAGCCATGCCTTCTCCTCTTTCAACTGAATTGGACCAACAAACCCCATGGAAACAATTCATATTTGTGATCTGAATATTCTTTTCTATATAGTTGGGTTTTTCTTTTTACGCCTACCCTTTCCTCTGAGAATATATTCATTTCTTTTATAAACTCACTAGTGGACCTAAGATTGTCATTTGCCTCTGCATCTACATGGGATGACCACATGAGCTCTAACTCCTTACCTCTAGGCATCCACTTATTAAGAATTAGTTCTAAGGTGGTTTCATCCTCTCTTAACTCAATCAGATTCTTCAAGATCTTTTTCATAGAAATGTGTATAGCAGAGGCTTTGACCGAATCAGCTAATTTCAAAATTGTGGCTTTTACCTTTTCCTCATATTTGCTTGCAAACAATGTTTGAGCTTGTTTCAACTTTTCCAACTCATGTTGGATAGTTTCAGTTGACTGGAAACCAGAAGGCATAGGAGAAAGGGGATATTCTATAATGGGACTAGTAGGTGGAGGTCTTGCTAGAGAGGAGGCTATCATGAGAGTAGAGGATTCACCTGGATGGTGCTGACCTTCCAACTGACTCTGAAGTCTAACAATAATACTGTCTCTGTTGGCTAATCCTTCTTTGGCCTCATTGTAAGCCTTTAAAATGGTTTCCAATTTTAATTGGAGATTAGCCTTTCTTTTGCCTCCTTTTCTGCTACTGCCACATTGAACTTTGCAGTTTCCAAGACTGTGCTTGCAGCTTCCACCACCCCTATATCTTGGACTCTTCTTACAATCATGCCTCCTAGGAGACTAGAATATGATACACATTTCCTCCTTTTATTCTCATCCTTCTTCAATGACCACATGACTAGAGCAGCATTATCCTTGCTATCACTCCTTCCATGGGTTTTGTTTCCTTCCTTACTGCTTCAAGGACCAGAGCATCAGCTATATCCCATTTAGGGAGGATTAAAACACCAGCCTTAGACACCATCTATCTTCCCTTCTCAGGAGTAATAGTTTTAAACTCTTCAATCATTTCTTGCTTCACCTCTTCTTCCACCTAAGTTACCTCCCTATGAGGTTGTTCACTCTTCATTTGCTCACATCTAGCTTTGAATTGTTCCATATTTTGCTTCCACACAAATTGCATGAAAGCCCTTGTTGTAACAAAGTTACTATTAGCTAGGAACTCCTCACTAGCTTGCTTAACAATAAGGTCTAACTCTTTACCCTTGAGCTCACCATCTGTCAAGTTTATTTCAGCACTGGGTGGCTCTTCTGGCATCCCCTCTTGTGTCTCCTCATATGTGTAGGCAATCTCCCCGAGACTCCCTAACTATAACAACTGCTTGGCCACTGCCTCCTCATCTCCTATGTGGATACGGGACTGATATGGAGAATACAAAGGCTCATTGGTATGCACTTCCTTTCCTACCCTTTGCCTTTTAAGGGAATCTTGGATGTCAATGACATCCTCAATTGCTCTTTTCCCTCTTGAAGTGGAAGGCTCACCTATCACTGGCATCATTACACTATACTTTGATTTCCTATGCATCACATAATCACCAAGTGGGATAGCCTTAGCAAAGGCAGGATTACCTAAAACCAATTTAACCTTGTCAAGATCATTTTGCATTATAGCCTCACTTTTTTCTTTCAAGGTTTGCATGAGGTCTTCAAAATAAAGAACCAAGAATTTGATTTTCTCCTCAAAGGGATTGAAACTAGAGAGAGGGTCATAACTGCTATCAAATTGATGAATGAAATCAAGAGCCCTCTTATATGCAACCCACTTCTCTTTCCTGAGTTCTTGCTCATCCAAACTAAATTCATTTCTAATTAAATCTTTAGGGAACTGAAATTGGTGAGGCCTACCTTTACACACTGCCCTCTTTCTAAAGATGTTGTTGAAAAAGTCCTCAGGGTCTGCACATCTTGAAACTGCAGTTGACAACCTATATGGCTTAAAGAATTCTTCAAAATATTTCCAGCCACCTTTAGTGATCACAAAATGATGGGCCACAGTAATGGTTGGGAAAATGGTCCCTTTACCCATATTTGTCAGCTCTACCTCTTGTACACCTCCAATTTTCCTCAAGACTTCTACAATCCCTATCTTCAATGGGACCTAATAGGGCAATAGATAGGGAGTACCTCTGAAACCATACACTCTTAAAATGGTAGAAATAGGGTACAAATACATATCTCACCAATTGTGAACAATCTTAATACCCTCATCAAACTCTTTAGGCCTAAGGAATTCCAAGAGAGCCTTAGGAATCCTAGGGTTTTCTGTGCACAAAAGAAATCTAATCTTAGATGCAAAGCATCTATCAAACTTTAAATTACTAGCATCCTCTCTATCCCAGGATAAAATAGTGCTCCAAAGTTGAACAGGCATCTCTTCCTTTGCAAAATAGTCAACACCCTTGAACAAAAACATGTGCATTAAAAGGGAATGTCATCGAAACGGCCTGTCCACCTTACCATTTTTTGTCCCTACTAGCCCTGCATGAATTGCATCAGTAAGGTATGGAGCATAATCAAATGTTATTGCCAAAGAAGGGTTTAGAATTTGTGCAATCATCAGCATGTAATGGGTTGGCATGTTTTTCTCAGCATCTTGTCCAAAAACCTGACACAGTGCCCAATACATACCCTTAGCTCTTAGAGTAAACATATTCAGGGAGAAAGGTTCCATTGTACTAGGGCCTACAAATCTTAACCCTCCTATCTTAACAAAGATCTCTTTCAATGGGCCACTCCTAAGGTGATCCCTTTGTGCATCATAAACCTAAGCCAGTGATTCAAAATCAATAGGCTCTAACAAATTTCAAGCCTCACTGATCTTGAACACACTTTTGAATTCATCATCTTTAATTTCAATCAGGGCTGATCCTTTCACATTCCTAATACATCTAGCTATAGGGTCATAATTTTGGGCAATCAAAGTCAACAAATCTACATCCATGAACACACCAGGAACTATAAGCTTCCCCACATCCAATTCCCATATGCTATTTAAAGGGGCAAGGGAATGTCTCTGACCAAAACCTACTTTGAACAATCCTAAACCTGATAGCCCTATTTGTGGATCCCTTAACCAGTTACCTTTATCAAATAAGCCATCCCCAATTTTTAGATGAGTGTTCTTTGGTACTAATTCTTTAGCTTTAGCCCCAGCATTGGTTGACATAGTTAACTGTTCCAAAAAATCATCACAAATGTTCCTATCTTGGTAATTCACTTTTCCTGTCAACTCCCTTCTTGGTGCCATCTTGATAATGCAACTATATCAATTGAGTCTTGCACAGACCTATAATGAAACAATTCACATAGCAATCATCAACTTCAAACTAGAATTAGGAAGAAAAAGCACAAAAAACCTATTATTCTCTTGAAGAAAACTGCTCTGCACCAATTGCTCTACAACAGACTTTTTGAAATGATGCCAACATTCAAGTTGATGTGGACTCTAATACGGAAAGTTGTAATTGAATTTTAGAAATTAATCCTGCATGCTTCGACCATCACCTCAGAATTGAATTCACAAATCGAATTCAAAAACGGGCTCCAACGGATCATAAATTCTTTGAGTATTTCCTTTGTTTCGTTGTTTCACTATTTCGCAAAGCTTAAAACCTCCGCACCTTTTCTTTCATGAAACAATGACAACCGCTGGATCACAGGAACTTGCACTACTTTTATTCCATCTGGTCTTTCTATGTTAGTGACGGGCCCCACCTACTTTTCGCTATTTTGTGGGCCTTAAACCTTATGCAATTTTCTTTCACGAAGCAACACTAGCCATTAGATCATAATCTACCTACCCAATCTTTATCTCATACAACGACTGTCAGTCTTATTAACTAACCGTGCACCACCTTGATAGCTAACAGTTTTTGCCACTTCGTGAAGGTTAGACCGTAGGCATCTTCGGACTGCGAAACAACGTGAGCCATTAGATCAATCTCGAGATGTATACTTTTTTAACACTCTCAAACCTTTAAGTGTGGGCCCTTTAACTCAGAGACCACTTTCTTTATCTCGTCACCGGTTAACAAACACCATGTGGCAGTTGGTCATTTGCTGACGAAGTTCCATTGGGTTCCATTCTGAAACCGCCACGTTCTTTACTTTACTATTGCCCACATAGCTGTCGGTTGAACCAAGGCAGCCCTCAACTACCCTTCAAAAGCCACGTGCACTTGATAGGTCATCATTACACTCCACGGAACAAACCATCTGTCCTGCCATGTCATTCCTTCATGTGATTGCCACATCATTTTGCTATTTCACGAACACTAATCTCCATTTGACTTGCAGCCACGAATCGACGACAACCATCTAATTAAAACATATTCAATCAACCTTTAACTTTATGACCTGCCTGTCCTTTGGGCCCACCGGCCCCTTTCGCCATTTCGCAGAACTTAAAACTCAAGTTACTTATCTTCATGAAGTAGTGATATCCGTTGGATCTCAACAAGTTGCTTGTCAATTACCCTTGCTATGACCACCTCATTCGGGCCCACCACCTTTTCACTACTTCGTGAAAGGTACAACACATGCATCTTCTGGCCACGAATCAACGTGAGCCATTGATCTTTTTCTAAAATGATCATCCTTTAACCAAAGAAGTCGCTCACCTCTAGGACCCTCCAAGTCTTTCGTTGTTTCGTAGAACTTATATCACGTACAACTCGGGCTAGAAAATCAACACGAGTCATTGGATTTAAAGAAAGATGTAGTCCTTTTATCTGACGGTCAATCCATCTGGTCTGGCCCACCTAGCCTTTTCGCTATTTTTCTATCATTAACTTGCTAGCATCTTTGCCTAGCGAAACAACTACAACTGCAAGATTAACAGTGAGTTGCACAATAATAAAGGGGCCCCACAAACATTAAAACAAGATAACGGTAAAGGTGCACAGATTTAAAAAATTAAAGGACCACCTAGGGAAAAAAAACTAATGGGGGGACACTTTTCATGATAGACCGACCCTTCTCTAAGTGGCAAAAGTAACTCAGAAATAAAACATAAGGGTTTTTTGCAAACATAGGAAGGGTTAAAACTCAAAAACCTTAAACCCTCTTCTGACCCAAGAAAATCAAAGGCAACAAGGCCATCTGAGACACATTTTTTGTAGACTTCTAGCCAATCCATGAACAAGAATATCCAATTTTAAACAGTGATAACAGGTTCTCCTATTATGAGTCATGAAAAGAGAAATACCAAAATTACAAAGCAAACGATTGAGTTCGCTCAGTAACTTAAGTATCAAGATATGCAAGGGAGAAAATTATTGAGCGGAATGTATGCCCCCACATTAAAGCGATTGTGTATGCCTCATTAGGAGAAATTTATTTAAGGTAGGATACACACAAAAAGAAAAACATTTTAGCACAATAATATGCCCCCAAGAGAGGACAAATCAAAGGATAATGATCACAAGATACAAAGCATGGGGTGGTTTCGATTAACTCTAGGATCAATATGATTTTTATGATAAATAATGTATATCATTTATATATATGCATAGAATTGTCCTCATCTCCCAAAGAAACAAAAACCACCATGGAAGAAGGGCACATGTGTCTTTTGAGTCAACATGGGAGAGACCAAAAGAGATATCAATGCTTTGCATCATCCTCAAGTAGACAACACTAGGGACAAGAAATAGAGGAATTGAGAGACAAATAGAGGAATATCACAAATAAGCAAGAGAGGATAGAGAGATAATCTACATTGCGTATAGAGCTAATCAAGCAAGTCATCCGCATCCCAATCTTTCTTATCATTGTTTTGGGAAGGTAGACAATATACAAGAGGAGCCACATCAAGCATAGCAGATGGAGCTATCACAAGTTCCTGTTGGTGTAAATAAATATTCATTATGGATATTATTACACTTTACTTAAGTTAACTTAGGATAATGCATCTCTTCGTAGTTTGGATTTGAGACACTTAGGGAAGTGTGCACATAGAGATAGAGCTTGTAGGAGAAATTCCACCTTTTGTGGTCTTGTTTTGTTGTTACACTCCACATTCGGTGGGTCATCCACCTCTTGTGGAATATTATATTATTTGTCCTACCTACCCCTAGTATTTCTTACCTACCCTTGTTTCTCATTGAGCCACATGTCATGATTGTGTGTTCGTACATCCATATGGCCTTTCCTATATAAGAAGGCTTATATTCATTGTATTGGTAAGAATCCAATTGATCATTTTCATATTGATGAGAATACAGTTTGTTCTTGTCATTCTTTTGTCTCTATTTTAATACTTTTCATTGTGCCCTTGATCTTGGCAAAATCTCACATGGTATCAGAGCCATTGGGGCTTCATTGATTGGTTTTTGGAGACATCGTGGAAGGCTTCTATTTTCAGATCTGAGGGACTGCATTTTTGGAGGCATCTTAGAGAGTTTTCGACCTCACCATTGCGTCTGGGAGGCCGTTTCCATAAAAATCAAGTATAAATTCGACCTATTTTGGTGAAAATCAATTTTTGGGTGTGGAGGAAATTTTCTACCCAATTCGAGCGGTACGTTACGGAATTTTCGGATTTTTTTCAAAAAAAAAAAAAAAATTTGAAAATTATTTTTGGGATCCGTACCTTCTGCCCAGTCAGCATTTTCTTTGGAAAGTTTTAGACCCCTCTCTGTTGAGTAGTTTGGATTTTTGGGTCAACTTTGGAGGCCCATAACTTGTTCAATTTTGCTCCTTTTTGGGTGCAATTTTTTTTTATTTGGGCTAATTTTTCATGCTCTTCGCAGTGGTGTGGTTATTTTCTAGTTTTGGTGCACAAGTGTTTTAGAATTTTCAGATTCTCTCAATTGTATCTATCTAATCCTCAATTCTGCAACTTCAAAGGCCTCGTTTGAGCTCATACGACCTCCTTTTCAGGTGTTGTTTTTTTTGAAAGTGCATGTTTTTTCATCTAATTTCATAATCTATGATCAGATTTCAGAGATTTTAAGTAGAAATTGTACTTTCAGATATTGGTCTTATTTGGCCTATTTGGTACTTGTAAATTGCTTGGATCTTAGTTTAGATCTCTTGCATTATTAGTTTGAGTCTCTTTTGGCCTTATTGAGGTAATTGTAAAATTGAAATCAAAAGTCCACTTTGCCATTTTTTGCAAGTGGCCCATTGTACATGCACTAAGTATAAAGTGCCAAATCATCACTTTTGGGGGGTTCTTTGATTGAGTGAATTTGGGGGGGTGTCTTGTGTGATTGTGCCTCTCTTTCCTTGTGCTCTTTCATTTTTGTTGCGATGAGTCCTTATAAATTTCCACATTTAACTCCACATAATTATGCATCATGGAAAATTAAAGTATGGAGCAAATTAATGGAAAAGGGTCTCACACATTACATAGATGGAACAATAGCAACACCACCTGATCCTAAGGTTGATCCTAATGCTCAATTAGAATGGCTCACTAAGAATTGCATGGCTCTTAGAACTTTGTGCAAGTATGTATCAGATGACCTCATCTTTCATATTGAAAAGTGTACTACAATCAAAGATGCTTGAGATATGTTTCAGAAATTGTATGGTCAAGTTGATGAAATCAGAGGTTATAAGATTGACAATGAGCTCACCAACTTGGATCCCAAGAGTTTTGATACAATCCAAGATTATGTCACCAAAGCAAATGAGCTAAGAGCAAAGCTTAAGGATTGTGGAATTGACAAAAAGGATGCTCAGTTGATATTCAACTTGTTGGACAAGCTTGCACCAGAATATGCAGCATTTGTGTCTAGCTTCCAAACTCATCATTTGATAGTGGGGAGTTCCTATGTTATGCCTTCATTTGATGCTTTCACAGAAATGTTGATATTGGAACAATCTAAGTTGTTGAACATGGGGTTTCTCAAGTCTTCAAAGTCCAAGGCTTTGGTGGCTAATCAAGGGAATCAAGGAAGTCAAGGCAAAGATTCCAACAAGAAGAAGAAGCAATCTAAGTCACAGCCACAGCAGGAAAAAGGACAATCATTCTCTCCATCACAAGGTGATTTTTCATCCTCTTCCAAGAAGGGGACACCACCTAAGAAGGATAAGCCAACTTGTTCATATTGCAAGAAGTATGGTAATGATGAGCATCGATGCCACACAAAGCAAGTTGATGAGTTAACAAATCTTCTTAAGAAAAACAACATCAACTTGCCATCCACCTACACAAAGAAGGATTCAACTCCTTCCTCTTCCTCACAGTCTAAGGGAAAAGGGCAAGCATTTGTGGCTACTACAGGTTCTTCATAGCAATGGATACTTGACTTAGGTGCCTCATATCACATGGGTTCTACAAAGGAGCAGTTTTCTTCATTGGAGCCATCTAAGGTACCTCACATTTACATAGGTGATGATACACAAGTAGAGGTTGAAGGGAAAGGTTCAGTTGACATGGATGATGGAACATTTGAGAATGTTCTTTATGTTCCTAACTTGTCTACCAACCTTCTCTCTATCTACCAAATCACTCACTATGGGAATGGGAAAAAGGTTGAGTTTACACCAGATTCAGTTGTGGTAAAGGAACTTGATGATGATGCCTTGGTAGCAGTGGGACAAGTCAATGACAACTCAAGGCTTTATTTATTCTCCCATTTTGTGCCAATTTCACCTTCTAGGGCCTTGCTTACTCATTCAAATTCAAAAAGTAAGCTATGGCATGAGCGGTTTGGTCACCTCAACTACCGCTATCTTCAGCAGCTCAGCACTAAAGACATGGTCATAGGTCTACCTCGAATCAGTTTTTCAGAGGGTGTATGTTCAGATTGTTCCATGGGCAAGCATCTCGAGGAGAAGTTTGATAAGGGGAAAGCTTGGAGAGCTTTGGAAGTTCTTCAACTTGTTCATAGCGATGTAGCAGGTCCATTTCTAGCACCTTCATTTAGTAAGGCCCACTATGTCCTCACCTTCATTGATGACTACTCCCGCTTCACTTGGGTCTACTTTCTTATTCATAAGAGTGAAGTATTTGATAGATTTCAGGACTTCAAGACTCGTGTGGAGAAGCAATCCAGGAAAGTGGTGAATATTCTTCGCACAGATAATGGAAGGAAATATGTGAACAAAAGACTTGAGGATTTTTGTACATTTGAGGGGATTGATCTTCAGCATTCTATTGCATACACTCCACAACATAACGGAGTTGCAGAGTGCAAGAATAGAACTCTCAAAGAAATGGCTAGCTGTATGATTCATGCACGTTCTCTCGATCCCGCCTTTAGGGCCGAGGCTATCAGTTGTGCCACACACATCCAGAATCGGGTTCCTCACAAAGCTTTGCAAGGTATTACTCCTTTTGAAGCTTGGGCTGGTAGGAAACTGATTGTGAGACATTTCAGAGTCTTTGGGTGTCTAGCATGGGCTCGCATACCTCTGCAGAAACGCAAGGCATTGGAACCACAGAGTCGACCTTAAATATTTGTTGGATATCCTGAGGGTGTTAAGGCATATAGATTGATGGATCCTAAGACACATGACGTGTTCATTGAGAGGAGTGTTCACTTTGAGGAAATCTATCCTAGCTTAGCCTCTCTACCTCCTCCACCTTCCTCCATTGTGGATAGTGATGCTAGTGATTCAGATGATGAGACTCCTTCAACTCCGACTCGCAGGGTTACACCTCTGCAAGGTCCACTTGTAGTTGAGGAGCCTCATTCTCCACCTCCACCTAGACCTCGTTGGGCTCGACAGACACTTGAGTCCGCGTGTTCTCTTGTTGGGGATCCTGTAGATACACGGAGAACTTGATCACAACATCAGGATCTACCACATGCATTCATTGCTACCACTTCCGATCCACAGACATTTAGGGAAGCATCAGGGGTTCCTGAGTGGGACCAAGCTATGGAGGAAGAGTATAGTTCCTTGATGAGGAACAACACATGGGATTTAGTCCATCTCCATAAGGGGAGAAAGATGGTTTGATGTAAGTGGATCTATCAAACCAAGTTTGCAGTGGATGGTAGTGTGGATAAGTATAAGGCTTGGCTTGTTGCGAAAGGTTTCTCTCAAGTTGTAGGTGTTGACTATACTGAGACCTTTGCGCTCGTAGCCAAGATGAACTCCATTTACTTGACACTTGCTATTGCTACAGCTCATGGTTGGGTTGTACATCAAATGGATGTGAAGAGTGCTTTTCTTCATGGTGATCATGATGAGGAGATTTATATGGAGCAGCCACAGGGTTTCATCTAGGATACTTCCTTGGTTTGCAAACTAAGGAAATCTCTCTATGGCCTTAAGCAAGCCCCCAGGGCTTGGTATGCCAAGATGGATTCCTTTCTTCTCTCTGCAGGGTTCACCAGGTGTCATTCTGATCCGAATGTCTACATTTTGTGCCAGGATGACTCTCACTTGATACTTGTGCTCTATGTTGATGACTTGATCATTACAGGGAGTACCGCATCCATCATTAGCAGGGTCAAATCTGCTTTGCATGACAGATTTGCTATGACTGACTTGGGTCTTTTGCACTACTTTCTTAGGATAGAGATTTCACAGTCACCTTCTAGGATTACACTATCGCAGCCCAAGTATGCTTTTGATCTACTTGCATGCTTTCATATGGCTGATTGTAAGCCTGCCCCGATTCCCTTTCTTTCAGGAGTCAAGCTTGAGGCTCAGTTTTCTTCTCCACCAATTGATGCCACTTTGTATTGTCAGCTTGTGGGTAGTCTCATCTACTTGACCCATACACGCCCTGATATTTCATTTGTAGTTGGCATGGTTTCCTGCTTCATGCAGGAACCACATGAGATTCATTGGAAAGCTACCAAACACATCCTTCATTACATCCAGGGTACACATCACTATGGGATTCACTATGCAGCAGGCACAGGACTTCACTTGGTTGGTTACACAGACTCTGATTGGGCTGGCGATCTTGATGATCGTAAGTCTACTTCTGGTTACAGTTTTCACCTTGGTTCAGGCCCCATTTGTTGGCAAAGCAAGAAGCAACATGCTATTGCTCTCTCTTCGACTGAGGCTGAGTATCGAGGCACTATTAACATAGTGACTGAGACCATTTGGCTCTAGCAGATTCTCACAGAGTTTGGATTCACCACTCCACGGCCGATAGTTCTACATTGTGACAATCAGAGTGCTATTGCAATCTCGAAGAACCTGGTCTAGCACCAGCAAACCAAACACATCAAGATTCATATGCACTATATCCGAGAGCTCATTCTGGAGCAGATCATTGATTTGCAGTATTTGTCCTACAGCGGAGTAGGTTGATGACATATTCACCAAACCTTTCATTGAGAGTAAGTTCCAGCAGTTGTGAGCTCTCTTGGGGGTGTTGGATGTGTCATTAGGGGGGGTCAGCTGACTTCTCCTTCCTCTCTTGTGGGGGGACTTTTTCCTCTTTGAGGTTTTATCCATCTTCTTTGAGAGTCTTTTGTACTTTCATCTCTCTTTTGGGGGGGATTTTTTTCCCACTGGGTTTTCTCCCTTTCTCCATTTGTGAGAGATTGCATTGCATAGTTTTTCTTGCATTTGCATATTGTACATGGGTACCTATCATGGCCTAGTAGCCGAGACCCATCTTGCATTGTTGACTTAAATGCATTACCCTAAGTTGCACTTAAGGGGGGGTGTTGGTGTAAATAAATATTCATTATGGATATTATTACATTTTACTTAAGTTAACTTAGGATAATGCATCTCTTCGTAGTTTGGATTTGAGACACTTAGGGAAGTGTGCACATAGGGATAGACCTTGTAGGAGAAATTCCACCTTTTGTGGTCTTGTTTTGTTGTTACACTCCACATTCTGTGGGTCATCCACTTCTTGTGGAATATTATATTATTTGTCCTACCTACCCCTAGTATTTCTTACCTACCCTTGTTTCTCATTGAGCCACATGTCATGATTGTGTGCTCGTACATCCATATGGCCTTTCCTATATAAGAAGGCTTATATTCATTGTATTGGTAAGAATCGAGTTGATCATTTTCATATTGATGAGAATATAGTTTGTTCTTGTCATTCTTTTGTCTCTATTTTAATACTTTTCATTGTGCCCTTGATCTTGGCAAAATCTCACAATTCCAAACAAGGGCCACTCTCTAATGATGAGTCACTTTGTTTATTACTAGGAGCTAGGATTAATGTTTTTGAAAATTGTTTAGATAAATCATTGTCAACATCAACATATTCATATTCATCATCTGAAATATTAGTATCAAAATTTTCATCATTAACAACATTCTCACCTATTTCTTCATCAAGATTAATAAAAAGAGGAGCTCTAATAGGGATATAACTTGAACCATCATTTATCTTAATCATTTTGCGTCTTGGAGATTTAGGTTGAGCTTCTTCCATATGGTTAGGAAAAGGTTGAGAAAATAGAATTATATCAAGATTCGGTTTCTTCAGGGAACAAGTATTTTGAGAGGAAAGTTCATGAGGTCTCGCACAATGATTTCATTTAGTTTTAGCTAAAGGTTGTGAAATTTTAGGATCAGTAGGCATATGATTGTTCTCTTCTCTTAAGGAAGGATGGATAGGAGAAGGTTTCTTAGGTTGAACAATAGGAGGTGTCAAACTCTTCTCTTTGTAAGATGTAGGAGGTGGAACCACACAATATAAAGGAGGAATAGAAGGTGTGGGAAGGAGATCAGGTCCATCATGAGGAGGAAGAATAGGTCTATCCTTAGGAGGAATTATATGCTTATCCTTAGAAGGAGGAATAGATTGACCTTAGGAGGAAGAGTTTTTCTATCCATGGGAGGAACAATAGTTTCATCTTTAAGTGAAGGAATAGATTCTTCCTTAGGAAAAAGAATATCTCTATCCTTAAGGAGAGGCATATGATCATTAGTTGGAAGAAGATTAAGTGTTGTATTTCTAAGTTTACTCAAGGATAAAACCATTTCATTTTTCCATTTTTGATAGGATTTGAAAAGAACATCACTTCTAGGTTGGAGAGGTTGGAATTGTTTAGACCAAAAATAATCAAGACAAACATCTCCATGTCTCATTGTAGGTTGATACATGCTATGATTAACAATTATGATTTTACGATTATGAGGAAATTTCAAACACTTATGAAAAGTAGAAGTGATCGCTTTCATGGAAGAGAGCCAAGGATGCCCCAAATTCACACGAAATTGATCAGATGTAGGAATGGTAGAAAACACAACATTTAAGTATTTAGGCATAACCTCAATAGGAAGTGCAATAGAACCAATAGAATGACAAGAGAAACCATCAAAGACTTTAACTATCACATCATATTTATTATATGTTACTTGATGCAATTGTAAAGTATAAAGATATTATTTAGTTATAACATTAACCATCCATGCAGGATCAATAAGAACTCCTCATGAGAGAATGTTTTTTATTCTCACAATGATATATAATGGACCATTGGATGCTTCAATAGTTTCACTAGGACCAAATGTAATGCATAAGTCTTTGGGCAATTCATTTTTATCAATAAGATTCACCATATTATTAAAATCAAGGATAAGGTCATTAGGAGAGAAGGAAAGATGATCAGTCTCAATCACATTAGTGGAATGGGAAGGTAAAGGATCAGTGAAAATTTGAAGATTTTGATGAGGAGCTACTGATTTATTTTATTTATCATTCACACTAGCTACAAATATGGTATTGTTATCAATCAAGCCTTGAATTTCACTTCTCAAGGAATAACACTTTTCAGTGTTATGACTAGATTGACGATGATATTGGCAAAAGGCTTTGGAATCAAAGGCAGGTGACAAAGGCTTAGTCGTATCAATTGGTTTAATAAGAGGAAGCTTCAACACAGTCCTTTGTAACAATTGCAACATAATACTATGCAAAGATTCATTAAGAGTGAATTCTTTGTTAAATTATTTGGACAAAGGAGGCACACTTGTTGTTGCAGTTGCTACTTGAGTGTTGTTTTCATTGAATTTGATGAATCCCTTATCTGGTTTGAACTTCACAAAAGGTTGTTGAGCACTTTCACTTTTATCATTTGGAGCCATTGAAGAGGATTGTTCCAATTGACTCATAGTAAGATGATAATTGTGAAGTATTGTGCACAACTACATAAAGGAAGTAAACTTAGGAAAGAAAAGTTTGTCTCTAATTTATTTTTGCACATTAGAAATAAAAATTCTTTGAATATCTTGATCAGGCACAAGAAAAGCAATTTGAGAATACAAATTTTTATGTCTACCAATAAAATTAATCATTTTTTCTTTAACACGTTGCTTATAATGCATCAAATCAGTCAAAGTAATCTTAGGGCCAATGTTATAGTAAAATTGTTGAATGAAAGCATTAGCCAATTGTTGAAAAGAACTAATAGAATAAGGAAGAAAATAACAATTACATTGTAAGGCTTTATCTCTAAGTGTTCTAGTAAACAATTTAGCCAAAAGCCTTTGATCATGAGCAAAATCACTACACAAAGTTTGAAATGTTTTTGCATGAGTCAAGGGATCACATTTTCTATAATAAAGCTCCAATTGAGGGACTTCCACATGTTTAGGAGGGATAGCTTGAACAATGTCATTGGATAATGGGATCACTACATCAAATGTAGGCACATTATAATTAGATTGATTCATAGAAGCGATTTTTTGTTGTAAAGAAGATATTGTTTGAGCTAGACTATTGATTGTAGCTTTGATGAATGGATTGATATTGGACATGTTGGATTGAGGATTAATATTTTTGAAGGAAGGAGGAGCTTGAGAATAAGGAGGGATATTTTTATATGAAGGCAAGGGTTGAGAATAAGGAGGTGGGATACTATGATAGCAAGGTATTGGAGAAGATTGGGTAAGAAATAGAAGACTCATGGCAGGAGGGACGAAGTAATTATGATTAGAGTAGTTTCCCCCTTGAATAACATTTGTAGGTATGATATTTTGCATAGAGGTAGCCATGATATTGGATGTAAAAGTGGGAAAACTAGCCATAGGTATAGTCATAGGAATGAATTGATTGTCTTGACTAGGAGGTTGTGTATAACCAAGGACTTTGGCTAATATTAGTTTCAACAATATGAGCAATACCATGCAAGATATCAGCACCAAGTTCATCACTTTGAACCATTGTTTTTAATCCGTCAATCAATGGTAGAGCTTCACTTTTCGGGTATTATTGACTCATCCATTGTTGAATATTTTCAAATCGATTGTCAATCTTCACCAATTGGTCAACAGAAACCCTAGTTAGTGATTCATCCACATCATGAGTATTAAGGAAAGAATGAGGATGAACAGGGTCATTTGTAGGATTGGAAGAACCACCAACATCCTCATGGAATATGTTATCCAAATTAGGCTCCATCTCCTTGGTAATTAAACCTCGAGAAGCCTTAATCCTACAACTTCTTCTCATGGGGATATTATAGGTTAGACTAATAGTAGTAAAACTCATGCACCAAAGGAGGAAAATTGAAAATTTGAAATTTGAGATTTAAGTTTGAAATTTGAACTTCAAAATTTAAATTTGAAATTTAAAATTTGCAAAATAATTGAATAATGCAAAATATTACAAAATGGATCACTCAATCAAATAAGCAAATTGATTATTGATTTTTAAAAGATAAAGAATAATTGTGAAAAATCATGCAACCCACTAGAAAATTTAAAATTAAAAAAATTAGGACTTTGTGAAAATAACCTCTTAATTTTAAAATTTAAATTTAAACTACCCAGTAGGAAATTTATATTTAAAAAATGTAGGGGCTTGTGAAAAGAACCTCTTAATTTTAAAATTTAAATTTAAAATTAGATCTAAAGGTGAAATTGAAATCCAAAATTGGGCAACCCACAAGGCTAATTTAAATTAAAAAATTAGGGTTCTTGAAATTAACCACTTAATTTTAAAATTTAAATTTGAAATTTGATCTAAAAGTGCAATTTTGAATTTGAACTAGCAATCAAATTTAGAATGAAAAATTCAAAATTTAAACAACCCACAAGCTCAATTTTAAATTTTAAAAATAGGATTTGCAAAATTAACCACTTAATTTTAAAATTAAAATTTGAAATTTGACTTGTAGGTAAAAATTTGAATTTTGAAATTGAAAAACACACAGATTTGAAATAATTAATCCAAATTAAGCAATTCACAAGCTCAATTTTAAATTTAGAAATTAGGGTTTTGGTGAAGTTAACCTCTAAATTTTTAGAATTTGCAAGGAAATCAAACTTGTAAATGAAAACTTGAACTTTAAATTGCATAAACACTCAGATCTGAGAACATCAATCAGAAATAAAGGTGTATGGAGTTGGGTTCACCAGAAATATAGTGGTGAAAACTTAGGGTTTCCACAATTAGAGGGAGAAAACCACTCTTTTTCTTATGATGACCATTACATTTAAAATAAGGGGAATCCAATAGATTCAATCACAAATCAGTAAAGATTCAGACTGAATATTGATTAGATTGATTGATTTGGGGCCATTTTTTATAAATTCAATTGCTGATTTAAGATAAAGTACTGGAAATGAAGGTAAAAACATGAAAATAGTAACCTATAGATGCGTGATTGAGTTGTGCACCTAGATCTGAGAAATATTTACAAACTCAGATCTTATCTCAGAAAGAGCACCTAAAATGTCAAGACCGTAGTTCTCATAGTCATGGTCCTCCAAAATGTTTGCACACTGAAGGGGGATTGATTCATCACTATAAATAATGCTTATCCTAAAGATCATAGCTTTGTATTTGTTTCTTGCACACAGAAAGAAAGGGAAATAAGTTGGTAATAGGGGATTGCCTAAGTCAAACCCCAGTTTTGGAATTAACCATGAAATTGAGATAAAGATAATTGAAATTGTTGTAATAGACGATTCTCCTTTTGAGGGAGATTTTGAATAATGAATGAAAATTAATTGATATACCTCCTTGTGAAGTTTTGTTTTTCTCCACACAGAGTTAGGGTTTCATGAAGTCTTCAATAAAATAGGATGAAAATGTCTACTTCAATGCTTGAATCTTGACTTTATTGTTGCTCCAAGGCTTGAAGGAAGACTGGTTGCTTGTCAATTGCTCTTGAATTCTTGATTTCTTGAATGTTTGTAAATATCTTATGCTTGTATCTCAAAAGCAGAGGGTAAAGCCTCCTTTTATACTTGCCCGTCGGGAAAACTAATTAATTTTCTGACATGAGCCAACACAAAGATAGGAATCCTGCCCAAATTTGAAATGCTAAACCATTTTTTTGAGGGGCCCAAAATGAGAAGGACCATGGCATGACACCATGGTACTAGTGAGGACCAAGGTGCCATGCCCTTGTCCTACCCTATTTTGGGGCTAGCATAAGGTGCCAAATGCATGGAAAAGGTAAAAAATGATGCAATACATGAGGGGCATGAGCATAATTAGGTCCCAATCTGGCCAAGGTGCACAAATGCTAAGATAGAGATCCAATGCGGTCAAAATTCCAAATGGGTGCAATTTAAGGACACTACATCTGTAAATGTTTCCCATGAGATTTTCACTCACGTATGTAGCATTGTAGATTGTACACCCTTAATTAGGTAGTCCAATTCCATGCTTTGTTAGCACTCACCTTAGTGTGTCCCATTGCATCATGCATTGTAGGAATTATTTAGGTATTTAATTAAATTGAGGTCCTTTCATATCAATTCACATATCATAAAATTGGGCCCTTGATCCTAGGTGTTCCCCTTTTTATTTAATCCTGATTCAATCCTAATCTTACCCTAATTTTAATCTTCAAAGCACATCCCACATATCTACACATTATTATTGCGACCACTAAGATGGATTTAGCATTAGAACCTCATTATCTCACATCCCTCTAAATTTGGAAAAAAGTTGATAGGACCAAGGCGAATCTCTACTACTTGATCCCACACTTTTTTCCCCAAATTTTTGGAGGCTAATTTGGCGGTCTTTTCTTATTCAAATCCTACTTCATTTCAAATTATATCAATTCTAGGTCATCTTTTCATCGAATTCAAACCTAGGTTTTCATATATAACACAATTCCTTTCCTCATTTGGGGATCCTATCTAGCAACCTAAGAGGAGATCCTTGTGAAGTGGAATTTTTACTTTAGGTTAAGTCTCATATTAGTAAATTCATCCATTATCATGTCTTCATAAACCATGAAATATTCAAGAGACATTTGAGAATAATAAGGTAATCATCGACTATTGATTGGCTTGTACCTCTTCATAAGGATTTGGTATGATTTCATTTTGTTCTTATGCCTCTACATAGAGCTTCCGATCTACATCACATTAGTTTTTAGAATTACATTGTTTCTTTAGATTTGCATACTAATTATGGTTTAAAGAATTTTCATTACAATCATTTAGGGTTTTCTCTAACACATTTGGTTAGAACTGTAGTTTACATTTAGCTCATAGAAATCTTACATAGACTTAAGATTCAAGAGAACACACACTTTTTTAGTTACAATACCAATTATTTGTGGAGGTCGAAATCACCAAAACAAGTGGGTTGACCAAACTAAACCCTATATAGCTAGAACCCTACCATTTCTATTTATAGGTAAAACTACATGTATATGATAAAGCCGAAAGACTTCAAGGAAACTCAAGAAGCATGAGCATTAAACTAGACATACATGTTCTTTACCGTATGTGTTAATTTTAATCAAAGCAATATAACACATTGTTTTTCATTTCAAGGGACAAATTTAAGAAATGATCATCATATATATAAACATAGTTTTTGATACAATAGACATAATATCACCACTCATACAAAATGTAGTGTATTTATCAGCAACTCTATGGATGGTGGCTACCTAAGCCCTTTGGTCCCTAACACAATGGCCCCATGGGTGTGTGTCGATGAGTTGATATGGAACATGAGTGACTCCTAGAGAGGATCCTCCTATCTCTTTCTAACATGATTCCTCTATACATCGCTAACTTTTCTCGGTCCTCCATGAGCTCACATTGTCATCACTTAGTCTCCTCTTGTGCAATCTATAACTCTACTCTAATGACATCAAATATGTCTTCATACTACCCAACACTCTACTAAGATCTTCATGTGATCTATGAGGACCCTATAATGTGTGATGATATGATAATATCACCAAGTATGTGATGCAGAAAATAATACCATCTCTATGCATTATCTATAGAGAGATACATAATTTCATATTATCTATATATAAATCTCATAAATAACCAAACAAATTTAAATCTAATCGCATCATCTTACCTATATCCCCTTCTTGTCAAGTAGGACAGGAAGAGGTGGGAGACTGAGATATTGTAGCTAGGGGCATGGCCCTATTTCTCTCTCCTTTCTCATACTGCCTCGAAACCTCGGAGTGTGGCATAGGTGGTGATGATCAACATATCCTAAAGGTAGGCCTCTGTAAGGATACATCATCCTCCTCTACCTCTCTACCCTACCCTCTATCCTCTAGTAGTGGATGGTCAACATATACAATCTCCTCCCTCGTAGGATCAGAAGCATCACCCTCATCCTACCCCTATTATTGTCCCTCATCCTTCTCCTCACCATCTATCTTGCTAGGGTCCTCAAATGCCTCATCTCCTCCCTCTTGACTATGAGAATCTATTGGTCTCACCCATGGATTAGGATCTCCTCTCAGGTAGTCTAGAGGAAATAGGACTCCAAGAAATGTAGCCTCCCAGTATCTAGTGTAGATATGTCATACACTTGCATCATCCTCAAGTGGGGGGGTATATCTGTCATGCCTCTCCTCATCATCATCATAAGCAATCTCTACATCTTGTGTTGTAGGTCTAATAAAGGATCCTAGTATCATGACACTATGATAATTTCATATGTAGATCGATATATATGTGGGGTAGCCTTGCTCTAAACTGGACTGTTTCATCACCCTGTCAAAGTAAAATGGGATGATGATGTAACTATGGCAACCCTTGAGTAAATAATCCTGATGCATGTACATGTTGTTCCTCCCAATCATAATTCTATCTATAGGGCATCTGTGTGATATTAATAGGCCATATACATTCCATAACAACTATCCAACATAACAAGTCTCCTCTCCACCATGGTCTAGTGCATGGATATGCATGAGCTCGAGGCTCCTCAAAGGCAATCTCTACAACAAAACCATGTAGGCCTCATACATCTGATGCACTCAAACATATATACCTAAAGGAGAGTGCATGGCATCAATCTCTTACCCTCATAATAAACATAGTCTCCTAGATCATGTTAGAGATGTGCTAATAAGTTATGTGGTGCAGGGGCACCTAGTTGAGTTCATGCCTCCATCAACCCATTTTGTCAAATTTTCTTTAGTATTATGTTTTGATAATGTAATAAGGTCTTTTAGACCATTTTGAACTTTTTTGTGTCGATTTTGAGTCTTAGGAGGTCTTTTTTGGGCCATATGGCAAATATTATAAAAAGTTGTCATGTTTGTCAAAATATTGTCATGCAACTTTGCATTATTGGTTGCATATGGAAGTTGAATGGTAAATTCATTCAAAATTTAGTTGTAATTGATGATTATTGGTTGGAAAAGGCTTAAATATTCCTTGTAAGGTTTGTGGAAAAGGTGGTTGATGTTTTGGTGATGAAATAATATCAAACATACTCTGTTTTCTGCATTTTTCCTTGTGTTTTTGTTGTTGCAACAACTTGTATGACCTTTTATAGAATGGTAAGATCTTGAAAATTATATGAGTAGAAGTATAATTTAATTCCAGATATTTTTCATTCTTACTAGTCCTAAAGGAAAGGTCATTTGATTGGTCTAATAAGCCAATCTTGATAACAACCCTGTTCAGAAACTAAGGTTTCTAATTTTTGGAAAAAATCCATAAATTTTGTTTCCACCATTAGAAAATTATAAAATATGGTGGAATATAGGTATTTTGGGTTTAATTTAAGATCTTGGAGGTTCTACAAGCAGAGCATGGAGTTTGGGGCAAGTTTGAGGTAGCCCTAGCCTAATATTCTCATACATTAGGCTTAGTAAGACTAGGTAGAGATAGGGTTTTGCAAATTGGTGAATCGGTGTTGTTTCCAAATGGTGAAATTGGCGATTTCAGACCCCATGTGACATGCACAAGGCTCAGGAGTGGAGTTTAGAAGTTTGGGAGGAGGTAATCACATAGTTGCTTTGTAAAACAAACTTAATTCACCTTAGTTGTAGAAATAACAGTCAATGTTTTATCCCTTTACTCCAAATTAACCCCTATCTATTTCAAGATATGTTGTAAAATGGACAAATGGGTATCCAAAAATACTTATTTTTGTCCTATGAGTTTCATGCTGAAATTTATTCCCTGTTAGACCTATTTGGAGAGCTACTAGGAAAGAGGTCTAGTTGTGAACAATCTACCTTTGAACAATGCCAAAGAATTGGTGTGAGTGCTTGATTGAGTTAGTAGAGATATTATAAGCCTTTCTCTACATAAAATTGGTATCAAATCTATAAGACCCTGAGAGGGAGTTGTGAGAGAGATTTTGTTGTATCATCCAATAGTGATGAATTTGTGTAGGTGTGTAGATTTCTTCCACTGAGAGGAAATGGGTAGAAGAGGTCTTCAAGAGTACATCTTCCAGAATCCTATTTGGTAGAGGATAGTTGTGTGTGTGAATAATGGATGTGTGAAAGAGATACTTGCAGAGTGAGGGTTTACAAAATAAGAAACAAGAGAGAAAAAGAGAGGAAAAAAAGGTAAAGAAGAAAGATGAGAAGGTAGAACTAGTAAGTATTTAGTAGAAGATAATAGAGTTGAGCCAAGCCTTGGAAAAAATGGAAAAAATAATGGAATTTGAGATGTAGCAATTGCATGAGAAAATAAATGGTTGGTACTTACCAATAAGAAAGAAGGTAAAGTGGCTTATCAAACAAATCATTCAAAAGAAAAGGATGCAAGAGAGGACAACACAACTAGACATTGAAGAATCTTCATTAATTATGGATGAGAAAAACCATTTGAGAAAGAGGAAAAATGTGAAGAAAATGGGTCCATTGAGACTCAAGATTTTATCTCTAGCAATACTTGTGAGTATGTGTTTACAAGTGTAGCTGATGAAGATAAAGATGAAAAGGGTATAAAGAAAAAGTAGAAGTGATGTATGTAGACATGATGATGAAGATGAAGACATGGACAGTGGAAATAATATGTATGAACAAGAGATTTAATTTTGGTACCTTGAAGGGGAGAAGATGCTCAGTAAGAGATGGTACAAGAAGAAGAAGAAGGATCCAAGGAAATTTGTAGAGATAAAGGACAAGTTGCAAAATAATTGGAATACTAGGAAGAGAAAGAAGACCTGCACTCAAGTGGACTTGAGTTCATTTTTGTTTAGGGAGTATGGTGCATGAGCACGTAGTTGAGTTCATGCCTCCATGAGGCCATTTTGTCAAATTTTGTTTAGTATTATATTTTGATAATGTAATAAGGTATTTTAGACCATTTTGAACTATTTTGTTTCGAGTTTGAGTCTTAGGAGGTTTTTTTTGGGCCATATGACAAATATTGTAAAAAGTTGTCATGTTTGTCAAAATATTGTCATGCAACTTTGCATTTTTGGTTGCATATGGAAGTTGAATGGTCAAGTCATTCAAAATTTAGTTGTAACTAATTATTATTCTTTGGAAAAGGCTTAAATATTCCTTGTAAGGTTCATGGACAAGTTGGTTGATGTTTTGGTGATTAAATAATATCAAACTTACTCTATTTTATATATTTTTCCTTGTGTTTTTGTTGTTGCAGCAACTTGTATGATCTTGTATGGACTGGTACGGGCCTAAAAGTTATATGAGTAAAAAGATAATTTAATTTTCAGATATTTTTCATTCTTACCAATCCTAAATGAAAGGTCATTTGATTGGTCTAATAAGCCAATCTTCATAACAACCCTGTATAGAAACTTGAGTTTCCAATTTTTGAAAAAAATCCATAACTTTTGTTTCCACTATTGGAAAATTCTAAAAACTAGTGTAATGGAGGTATTTTGGGTGCAATTTAAGATCTTGGAGGTTGCAGGAGTGGACCATGGAGTTTGGGGCAAGTTTGAGGCAACCCTAGCTTAATATCTTCATGCATTAGGATTAGTAAGACTAGGTAGACATAGGGTTTTGCAAATTGGTGAATTGGTGTTGGTTCCAAATGGTGAAATTTGTGATTTTATACCCCATGTGACATGAAAAAGGATCAGGAGTATAGTTTAGAATTTTGGGAGGAGGTAATCACATAGCTTCTTTGTAAAACAAACCTAATTCATCCTAGTTGCTGAAATAGCAATCAATTTGTGATCCCTTTATTCCAAAGTAACCCCTATATATTTTAAGATATGCTGTAAAATGGCCAAATGGGTATCCAAAAACACTTTTATTTTTGTCCTATGAGTCCCATTATGAAAGTTATGCCATGTCAGACCTATTTGGAGAGCTACTAGGAAAGAGGCCTAGTTGTGAACAATCTACCTTTGAACCATGCCAAAGACTTGTTATGAGTGATTGATTGAGTTAGTAGAGATATTATAAGCCCTTCTCTGCATCACTATGTCTCCATGTGAATACAATGTGGTTCTCCTGCATCTCATGTATGGCATAGGTCACTGATGGTATGATGAAAGAATAAGTATCCGGTAGAATACTGAGAGGGGGGGAGGTGAATCAGTATATTGAAAAACTGATACAAAGTTCCCAAACTCAAATTCAACCACACAAAATAAACTAATCACAGTTAAGATAAATATGTTAGGATTCCCAAAGATACTGAGAGGGGGGGGGTGAATTAGTATCTTGTCAGTTAACAGATTTCCTAATCATATTAAACAAATTGCATTCCAAAACAATGTACCGGTAAACCAGAAATAATGCAGTAAATAAGATCAATAACCAAAACATAGAAAGCACATGATAACACAATATTTTTAATGAGGAAACCTGATGTGGGAAAAACCTCGGTGGGATTTGTGACGCACAATATTCACTCACTAGCCAATAAATGAATATTACTTAAAATAGGGGCCTGCACATGCAGGAAGGCCAATTGTTTAAATCTCATTGCTTAATTACAAAAGGGAAGTCTCACTGACTTATAAAAATGGATTATGCAAATCCAATATCATGTACTACTTTGGTTCAGCATCTGCTATGCGAGGTTCAGTATTGGTTTAAGCTCATACAACTTCCATAAACCTTATTCCAAAATCTGCCTTATTATTCTCATGTTTGCATCTGCCTATTACATTCCATACATACCATACATTCTTAAATGATCTATGATATCTCATACTTATATATGAGTCCTATTACAATTTGCCTTGTCGGCTTACAAAAAGATTTTACAATTAAATACAAAATAAAATCTTGTCGGTTGGGGTGTCGGTAATCATCTTTGGCATTGCCGCTACCATAGGATTGGAAGGTTGCCATCAATGACAATACCTTCAATCACCTACAATTTCACATTGGAGTGTGCATTTTCCAACAATCTCCCCCTTTGGCATTAATGGCAACACTCATGAGAAAAAGTCAAAATTGTATCCAAAATTGTGTGCTCCAAAAATGTGTCTTACCAAAACTGTGTGCTCCGAAAATTGTGTGCTCCCTCGGAGCAGATGATCTCTTCTGCCAATAATTTTTCTCATTTCTACTACTCCCCCTTTGGCATCAATGACAAAGGTTGTCAATTAATCTCAATTGAGTGTAGTTCTTGTCGGGATCCCTGTAACCAATGGGTTACAATCTAATATAGATCCGCTAATGCAAAATTCAAGTTGTTAGTGAACCTCTCACTATCCTTCAATGTTGCTTCTGTCCTTTGGATGGTATAGGTGAGTATGTGCATTTTCTCTTCCATTGTCTTAAGTCTTGGAACAAGAGCCTTTGAAATATCTTTTCTCAAGGAGATGAGGATATCTATTTTTGGACCAAGTCTACATTTGAGTTCCTTAGCCTTGTATTTTATTCTTTCCTTCTCCTTTTCCAGTTTCTCAAGTTTTTCCTCAAAACTTGCTATCTCTTTCTCTATAACTAATATGGGTTCTGATGAACCAATGAGATTATTAGCTATATCATTTATTTCCTTTTGTGCTATGTTGATTTCCTTGTCAGTATCCACTGTCAGAAGATCAATCTTGTAGGTGTCTTTGTACAGTTCCTTAAATTTTGTTAAAGTTTTGTTTAGTGCTGGTAGAAGGGTGTCAATGTGTTCCGTGCACTTCTTTAATGTCTCTTCAAATAATTTTTATTTTTCCTTGTTCATTTTCTCACTGAATGTCTCCTCATTAATCTGATCAACTGTCAAAAGATTGTCAGTGATGTACTTAGACAATGTGTCTAGTTGACTTAAAGAATCTTTATTTTCCACATTGCACTTAGGTGCAATCAATTTCAAAATTGGTATGGTGTCATCAATAGCCTTATATGCCTGTGCATTACACTCTTTGATTTTCTTGATGGAATCCAATAATACCTCTGTTACATTTATCGGTCTGAATTTTGTTAAGGAGGAACCAAAAGATTGCCCAACTACCTTAACAATCTGCAATCTATCAGTGTGAGTAATCTCTTTTCTTATGTTGACCTCTGGTAGGTCAGTTTGAGTCTACATTTCTACTAGCAAAGGTTTGGGTTTCTCAGTTGTTGTCGATGGCACTATCTTGGTCTAAACCTTTTCCTCTTCATGTTTCTCAGAATGTACCTCTG
This sequence comes from Cryptomeria japonica, assembly GCF_030272615.1. Taxonomy (NCBI): domain Eukaryota; kingdom Viridiplantae; phylum Streptophyta; class Pinopsida; order Cupressales; family Cupressaceae; genus Cryptomeria; species Cryptomeria japonica. The sequence goes on from NC_081409.1 coordinate 359,803,481, forward strand.
TCGATTTCTCTATGCTTTCCATTGTTGGTTTCTCAGATTGTGTGTCAGTGTTTTCTACCGGTTTTTCTATAGGTATCTCTAAACTATCTACTACTGGTATCTCAACAAATTTATCAGTAGCTGGTTGCTTAGTAGGTTTTTCAGTGTGTACATCAATGGTATTTGTCTTTCCAATATCCAGGGGATCAGTTGATTGTTTAGTATGTGTTTCAATCCCATTCTCAACATTTCCAATTGTATCCTCAACATTTGTCTCAACTGTAATGTTTTCTGCCAGTGGCTCAGTTGCCATGTCTCTCTTCTTAGTTGTTTCCTTATCAACCACAATGTTGACTTCTTGTGTGTCAATATTCATGGTATACAACACCTCTAAATCAGGATTAGTATCTTCATGTGTTGTCTCCATACTCTCAACATTATCTATTATCGGTGGTGTATCAACAGTTTGTACCGGTGGAGTATCAGAAGGAGGTGGGGGCAAGTTATTTGTTACTTTTATGCTTGGAGGACCACCTACCTTTCCTTTACCTTTATCCTTTTCCTTTTCCTTTTGATAGACTTTGAAAGTCTTTGGTTGTTTAAGTTCTTCTTGCTTTTCCTTCTCAACAAAGAAGATATCCTATTTGTCCATTGTCTCTTCAGTGATCTCATTTACTCTGCCATCCATTAATGCTACATGTCGATGACCGTTGGAAAATATAGTCCTATTTGCTTCACTTATTAGTTCATCAATCTCTTCTGTTGATCTTACTGGATGAACTGCAAGTAATTTCTCTATCTTTATCTTCTTGTCCAATTCAACAATTGCTAACCCTTTTGCATCTAACATTCTATACAAGTCACTTGGCAAGTCATCTATAACTTCTATCAAGAATTTCTTATAAATGTCTAAGTGTAGGATAACACTATTTTCTATGCTTTCCTTTTCTTCATTAATGAGCGTGTTATACAACTTGCTAACATTTGACAAGTTACCATCTTTAGTTATTTCATTCAAAAGGTTGTCTAAGGGAGGGACAACTTGTTTTACCTTTTTCTTCCTGGGTGTTATTTTCTTTGTCAGAGGCCTTACTGCCTGTTGTTTCTATCTTGTTCTCTTAGGTGTAGGAGCGAGTACCAGTGAAGGTTTTCTTTTTCTTACTACCCTTTTGAATTCAGCAAGAATTTCACTGTTAGAGGAGGTACCAACCGGTGAAAGATGTGTTTCCATTTGTAGTCCTTCCAAGTCACTCTCCTTAATACCAGTCATATTCAATATATCTTCCTTGATTTCTTTTGCCTGTCTAGTTGCCTTTCTAATTGTTTGTTCTATTTTCTTTATTCATTTCTATGATTGAACTTTGCTTTCAATGGTTTTTGCATTTCCAAATACTTCTTCTGTTGGTCCTTTAGGGGCTTCTAGAATAGATTTTGCATAAGTTTCTATTATGTTCTCATCAACCTCATAACCCATCTTTGTAACCCAAACTGTCCTTGGAACCACTGCCTCCATCCAGATTTCATCCTTCTTTATAACAAATCATATCTCATTTTGATATTTATCAACTATGGATTGAGATAGTCTTTCCCTAATTTTCATTCTAGCCTTCAGTGCCTAAAAGTGTTCAATTATGTTCTTCTCCCTATCATCTCCCATGTTATTAAGAATATCCAAAAGTTGTTTTCCTACTAAAATGTCAAATCCAAAATCCTTTCTACCAATACCGGGAACTTCCTTGGTGATATACATCAATAGACATACAAGTCATAATCACTCTTGATACATAAACTAGAAACAAAGTTTAATCTGTTGGCATGTGTAGCTTTGTATCCAAGAATCATGCTAATGAATCTTACATTGATATCCTTTACATCATTGACTCTTAGGGATCTCTTGTCAAATTTTGCACTGGTTAGAGTCATTACAGTGTTGTTTGGAACATTTTTCATCTTGTCAGGCCTACTACTAGTGGAAGGTAAGCCTTTCATTGCCCTAACTGCTTCTTTTGTTATCTTATGAATGGAATCTAGCCAAAACAACTCCCCATGAACTCTGCTCAATACAATCCTTATAACCTCTTTGGGAAAATCAGGAATGCTAAGTATCTCCACAAAACCGAGGGTTTCAACTATCTTGTGTTCCGGTTTTACATTACCATCTTCATCACATATTATTGTCCTACACATATTCATAATCTCATTAGCACCTAGTTCTTCAATATGACAATGTATATAAATTCTAGGATCCTCAGCATATGCAACTCTTTGGGTATTTTAGAAAATGCTCCTAGGGTATCATCCTTCTTAGCTACTTCGGGAATGATTTTAAATACGGGCCTAGGGCATTTAATCACTTCAATTACAGTAGGGTTTGCAATGAATTTAGGTGCAGTGGAGGAAGCCATTGTATAAATACCTTAATCTGCCTTTAGGTTTGGATGCTTGAATGATTTGCTTCACTTCTCGTTGTGGATGCCTTCGCTTGAGTTTTTCGCACTCTAAGGAATTTTGAATGCTCGGCGAATGAAAAAGAGTGAAGAATACTTGCTTTATAATGTCATTTTCTTCGACTACCACATTAAATGCCTATTGGTTAAGTGAAACTTAACACATCTACCGGTAAAGAAGTAATTCAACTTCTCACCATCAACCGAGGGTAAACTAGCATGTTTTCCAATTTGTTTCCATACCCCCAAGGGATCTCTTTTCTGTTAGATGAAGAATCTCTTGCCAATGGAGTGATACTTTGTTCTACCGGTGAAGGAATAGCTTCATTAACATTTTGATCTGACTTTCTAATCCATTGTTTTAAAAATTATTACTTTACTTCTTCAACCTTCTCTTTACCTTTCAAACTGGGTCCTTTGTTATTTGCCAGTGGTTCCTTACTTCTACAAAATTTTGCAATATGTCCAATCTTGTTACAAGCATAACAAGTCACATTATCTTTCTGAATAGCTTTTCCATATCCTATGCTAGTATGTGTTCTGCATTGATTAGATAAGTGTCCAAATCTTCCACAAACATAACATCTTACATTCATTCTGCAGTTTTCTGAATTATGACTAATTTTGTTACATTTAGAACATTGATCGGTGGGTGCATTGGTGTTCTGATAGTTTGTAGATCTACACTGATTTTCTCTATGACCATACTTGTTACAGTTAAAGCATTTCTCATTAAATTTGTAGGCATTAGGTTGTCTTACCAGTTTATTGTGATCATGTTTGTTTGCAGTACCAGAGCTTTCACCAACTTCAAAGCCAAGACCATTAGTATCTCTATTAGGTTTCTGATTTTTCAGCATATCATCAAATTCTTATGAGCTTTTCTTGAATTTCTCCTTGTGTTGATTTGCAGTAGCCAACTCATTTTCTAAGAAATCTTTCTGTCTCATGAGTTCAGTTTTATCATGCTCCAAGTGAATCATATTTGTCTTCAACATATCATTTTCATGATTGAGTCTTAGATTTTCATTTTTAGCATCATTGATTCTCCTAGTCAAGTCATCTTCATTCTTCTTTCAGTCTTCAATGTCTTTACAAAACCTCATAGTCATATCTTGCATCTCATTCCTCAAGGTCATGTTTTCTTACTTCATCTTGCTTATAAGATCATTAAGAGTTTCTTTTTCATCATCATCACTTTGTATCTTCTCATGAAGTTCTCTTCTTTTTCTCCTAGCAATAGTGATATTTTCTTGAAGTCCTTGAATGATTTCCTGTGCAGCCTTCAGATCATCTTCAAGTTTCATATTTTTCAACTTTTTTGCATCATAATCTGCAAGAGCTATTTCCAATTGCTTTCTCAGGTTCTCCATCTGTACCGGTGTCAGAATCTTCCTCAAGATGTTAGGCTTTTGAAAATAGAGGACCAGGATCTGATACCAAATGTTAGGATTCCCAAAGATACTAAGAGGGGGGGTGAATCAGTATCTTTCCGATTAACAGATTTTCTAATCTTACTAAACAAATTGCATTCCAAAATAGTGTACCGGTAAACCAGAAATAATGAAGTAAATAAGATCAATAACCACAACATAGAAAGCACACCATAACACAATATTTTTAATGAGGAAACCCGGTGTGGGAAAAAACTTGGTGGGATTTGTGACCCACAATATTCACTCACTGGCCAATAAATGAATATTACTTAAAATAGGGGCCTGCACATGCAGGAAGGCCAACTGCCTAAAGCTCACTGCTTAATTACAAAAGGGAAGTCTCACTAACTTACAAAAATGGATTATGCAAATCCAATATCATGTACTGCTTTGGTTTAGCATCTGCTATGCTAGGTTTAGTACCAATTTAAGCTCATACAACTTCCATAAACCTTATTCCAAAATCTGCCTTAATATTCGCATGTTCGTATCTACCTATAACATTCCATACATACCATATATTCTTAAATGATCTACAAGATCTCATACTTATATATGAGTCCTGTTACAATTCGCCTTGTTGGCTTACAAAAAGAATTTACAATTAAATACAAAATAAAATCATGTCAGCTGGGGTGTCGGTAATCATCTTTGCCATTGTCAGTGCCGGTGCTGGTGCCTGTCGGTGCCATAGGATTGTAAGGTTGCCATCAATTAAAATACCTTCAATCACCTACAATTTCTCATTGGAGTGTGTATTTGCCAACACAATATTCATAAGAATACTTGACATCAACCGGTTTGACTGTTATGACAACTTTAATAGTAAACAACTTCAATATTTTAAACATCAACAATGCCAAATCATATCTCAACATATTCATCTCTTAATACTTCTAGTTAACATGCCTTATCAGAAGTTTATCAAATCAACAAATAAGATCATAACCACAAAAGCATTCACCACTTGACACAAATGTTTATATGTGGAAAACCCAAATAGGTAAAAACCATGGTGAGATGAGACTGACAAGGATAGCTATTTGAACTCTTCTAAAGTTTGCCCTGTTAGGAGCCAAGCCTATTAAAGATTTATAATAAGTTATGTTAGGAGCTAATTCTAGTTAGGAATCACCTGGTTAAGGGATTTACAAATATGCCTTGATGAAAAGCACAATACCCTATTAGGAGTAACCTCGCTAGAGGATTTAGGAATCCAAGCTAGTGGACCACCTTGTTAGAGGATTTAATGAGTAACCAAGCTTGTTAGAGCTCACCTGGTTAAGGGATTTCACTTCTGTTGTAATAGTTAGAAAACAATGAGTTTTCTTGAACTGTCTAAGTAGCACTACATTTGCTTGATCAGATCCTTTTAAGCTTCAATTTGCCTTCACTCAAAGTGCAGATCCATTCACTGGTTAGGCAACTACACACTCAATAGGTTTTTGCCAATCTTGCCAACTCTTACAAACAACTTCATCGACCTTAAATACAAATCAATTAGATCGGTAACACAACAAAAATCTAATTCTCATCATTGAGATTACAAACAAGTTGGTACAATCTTGACCATTAGAAATCATGACAATCTCTTCACATTCTTCAAGAAAATTCCAATTGCTCCATGATCACCACTTCATCGAACTTTGTAACTCATCACGCACTGTGCATTAGATGCAGTCCACTTTTCTCCTTCCCTAGATAATAACCAAATGTGCCAAAACAATTTGAACTTATACTCATACAATGATCACACCTGTCTCCATCACTACCGTTTATAAGATAATAAACCAACAAACTTGATCGGTTAGGGTTTAACAATTGATAGGTTTTACCGGTTACAATGTATAGAAAGGTTTAACCCTTTACATGGGTTTACCATTTCAAGTCACAAACTTTACATACTGGTTTACAACATCTTCCACAAAGCTCTTCTTACCGGTTACTAGACAATATCAAAAACAACAATATCAACAATAACATGAATACCATTACTGGTTCAATTGACATCAATGACAACATATCATTAATGCAATCTCTATGCAAAATGCCAACAATCTCCCCCTTTGGCATTGATGGCATTATAAATATCAATGCCTCTTATTGTTGTTGAGATTGGTGAATAGGAATCATGGTTTACATTACCAAGTATTCACCTTGCTCTGTCTGTCTTCAGCCTTCCACTGGTTCACCTAATCAAACACATATTTTTTATCCTCAATCATATAATTCTTCTCCCCCTTTGACAACAATGCCAAAGTGAAAGTAAAAACATGTAATTTTTCGCTTATAGCCTATTAAAAAAATGGGGTAATTATTTTCATAGGACTTAAGTCTTCATCAAACGAGTTTCGTACTCATTCGTCGAACCTTTAATAAAGTTCACAATTCGAGTTCAAGTGAAATGCGATCCATAAAGTTTTATGTTGAGTCTTTAGCATAGTCGTTGAACTTGAACTTTGAACCTTTTCGGTTCAAGGTTCAAGGTTCAATCGGTCTTTTGTTTTGTGTTTTGCAGCTGTCTCTTTAGTACTAATCTTGTGGTCGCTTTGAACTTGAACCATTGAACTTTTGTTTTGAAATGGTTCAAGGTTCAAGGTTCATTCCCATGTTATTGAACATTCCTTTTGTCTCTTTCTGCTTGTTCACAAACGTGACTTGTTGTCATTGAACTTTGAACCAATGAACTTCTTTTAAAATAAGTTCAAGGTTCAAAGCAGTGTTTTCAAATCAGCCCGATGGTGTCTTGGAAGAAAAGGCGGCGCAATCAAAACAAAATTTTCCTTGGTTTTCATGTTTTCAAATTGCAATTATGGAAACAATCATGAGAAGGCATGTCGACTATGTGGAGTTGATTTCTAATTAATAAGCATGTCATAATTATATCAAATCACAAATGATTTTACATGGATGAATGAGCTGGGCCGAACCGTGTGTTGGTTCATTTCAGTCTTTTCCGTCTTTAAATATGGGGCATCTCAGGTAAGATAATTATTGTTGTCATTGGCGAAGAGTGGAGATGCAGAAGGTAATTTAGCTTAGTTCTTTGGAGGGTTTCACAGTTTGATGTTGAAGACAGGTGAGTTCAATTGCTTATTTTCCCCTGCTTTGTTTTAGTTCTGAAAATTGGAAAGTCTAATTCTTTGCTTCAGAGTTGAATGCTATCTGATTGATGCAATTTAAAGCAAAAATGAGACCGACTCTGCCTAAATTGGGTTGAACATCATGCTTGGATAGTACCCTTCTAGAATTAGATGATACAACCTTCATTCAGGATGAGTTAGATAATTTTCTAGAGAGGGCCAAGAACCCAATAGCCAATTCCATGATGGAAAAGATAGTTCACAGTGGTCTTGTTGAGGCTGCTGCATTCCCAATTGCTGCTTCTTGCCTAGAATTAGTATATGCATGCATGAACAAATATGATGCTAGTAATAGGTGTATTAGAGCCAATAATGGAGACATGCTAGTGCGGATTGACAGAGAAACACTAATGGCTACAATTGGAATTCCTCACAAAGAGTTGTATGAAGATTGGTCCATAGGAACCTCATACGCATTTTTCTCTAAGAAGAGAAGTGTTTATCAGAGTGTCATTGCTAGAAACTGGCTCCTTAAAATACAGAAGGGAGGTTCTAGGTTGCCCAAACCCTTAACAAGAGAGCATTTCATCACAGAAGTTAGAGACATCGTGATCCTTTTGAACAGGCTTAAGGGGAATTCACATGCCTTCTATTAGGAGGACTGGATGTATTTTTACATTTAGGTACTATTAGCTGGTGAAAAATACCTAGACTGGGCGCAAGTAATTGCTGAGAGATTGCATGAAGGGTTGAGTAATTTTGTTGGAACAGCTAATTTTCACATGACTTCATACTTGTTCTATATTTTAGCCTATATCAGAGAATGGCCAGGATTACATCAAGAACCTTAGGTTAATGGAATGAAGGTCTACGAGTGCTAAGCACATTTGCAAATACAAAGGTACACAAAAAATTTCTTGAGATGGAATGATGTCTTTGTGGGAAGATTAACTTTTGAACTGCAAGAAAATTTCAATAATAGAATGTCACCTAAGGCATTAAAGTTGGTCACCACATATGAGAGTTGTTTTATTCAATTTCCTAGATTTAATTATATTAGAATTGGAGGCTTTGAAGATGAACCTTTCAGATTACCCAGATATGCTATCGATAGTTATGTACTTTTAGAAGTAAGCAGACAGTTAGCTCATGTGGATAAGAGATTAGGGATGAAAAGTGAATCTGAAGCAATTTTCCTAGTTGAACTCGAACATTATAGTTTCCAAACTATTTATGATGCATTGAACTTAGAATTGGAACTCAAGAAGATGAATTTTCTACCATATGTTGCTTGGCAGGGGTTCGACAGCAAAGAATATGCAGTGAAGCACCTGAATGTTGATGTGAACTTTTCTCATATAACCCAATTAGAAGACTATTGGGAGGATTGCTGTGATAAATTTGAAGTCCAAAGAATATTATGGTCGAGGTTCACTTTACGGCAAATCATTACTTTGAAATTGCCAATGAACATTGCAGAAATATAGGAAGCGGAAGGTGAAGATGTATTGGACCCGGAGTTCAATGAAAGAGTTCATGACCAACCTATTCCTGAAATTGATTGGGATAGGAGAGAAGAAGAAAATATTCAGTCTAGGACCTTTAATTTAATAAGGAGAATAGAGAAATGGCTAAGAGATCATAGGCCTGGAATAAGACTGACCGCTGCCTCAGTCGAGAAATCAGCTAAGCAATCTCATGCTGCTGTACCAATTTCTTCTTCTAACATTATTGTTGATATTGCAGGTGTCACTAGTACTCAAGGTGAGAAGGTTCAAACCAGAAGACTTAAAGAACCACTGTTTGGCCCCTCAATGGTTCGAGTCACCCATTCCAGAAGTAAAATGAAAGGTGCAGACATTACATGAATAGAAACTATCATAGTTCTTGATACTGAGGAGGCCCAAGTGATTATGGGTGAACTAGAAGCAAACATCCTTGCAGTTCAAGATGCAGGTAAAGAAAAGGAGCAGCTCGGGGAAAGCCCCAATCAAGTAACTACTTTGGCTACCATGGATTCATCTAAATATCAAACGTCGCTAGCAAAGATATCCTCAAACGTTTCAAGGTGGTTTGGAGCATCAATAAGTAAGAAACGCAATGTAGTCCCTATCAGTGTACCCATGGAGGATATGGTGAGTAAATGCCTTGGGAAAACACCTAAGTCTAAAAAGATAAAAGCAGAGGCTATGCTGGAGGTGGATGAGAATACAGGGCACTGGGTAGCTGAAGTGGCTAGGCCGATTTCAAACAAAGATCCAGAGAATGCAACTGAACATGATTTTGTTGTTGAAAAGCTTGATTTAGGAACTACTTCAAGGGTTGTTGATGCAAAACACCTATAGTCCTCTGCTAAACAAATGTTGTCCAGAACATGGAAGGATGAGAAAGACAAATGGGAGTTGAAACAGAACGTGAAGCAGATGGCGGAGTACATTAATGCCATTCATCATCCCAGCCCACAACCCCTGTCACAGGTTCCTCAGAATTTTGATCCTAAATCTCCCATGAACCAGAATTTGTTGGATAAGGTTCAGAGAAATCATGTGCTGGTAGAAACCTTCAAGGAGTGGCTTGAGTTCATAATTCAGCAAGGAACAAAGTATATTACTAATCTGGTCAAGGTGTACGAGGATGTTGTGACTGTAACTCAAGAGCTTGAAACAGAGGTGTCGGCGTGGTAAAAGGAAAGGAAAAACTGGGCTGCAATACTGGTTCAAATGAAAGATGTACAAAAGTATGGTCTCATGAACTTCCTTACAGAAAAGGTAGTAAATGATTTGGATGACAAGGTACTGCATGTGGCCAAGGAAAACATTGAATGGAGAAATTCACTCATAAAACAAGGTCAAGAAGAGTCCATTAAGTTGTTAAAAGAATTGAAAGAACTCATTGTCGTGATGCAGAAAGACTTGAAGTGCATCGATGTACAACTTCTGAAGGAAGATGGATAGACTATTGAGCAGGTAGTAGATATGGTGCAGAGTTTCAAAGGGAAAATAAATTCTGTTAAAGAATCAAAATCTTTCACTCGAGATGACTTCACTAGAGTAGCTCGCATTGAATCCATGTTGGTTGTCTGTTCAGATCACTTAGAAGTGCACAAAACTAAAGTCACGCAAGTGGGTATGGATAAAGAAGTTTGGAAGCAACGCATCCTGCACATTGAGCTCCCACATTACCAAGTTGTTCATAACTTCTCCACGGCTCATATGGAGTGGCGAAATATACGTGGCACCACGCACACCCCAGAGACAATTTAGGTCATTTTTTGTTCTTTTCGTTATGGCTCTATTTATGGTTTGTAGCCATTTAGTTAATTTCAATTATAGGCGGTTGTCTCTTGAATTTCATAATTTCATTTTGTTAAAAAAAAGACAATTAAGCCTGGCAGCTATATATATTAGTAAGGATGTTTTTGTGCGATATTGAATTTTTGTGTAAAAATTGGGAGGAACAAACTGATCTCACTTGTAATTTCAGTGGAATACCCATCTTTGAGTGGAATGAAATATATGATACAGCTTGAGAAACCTGTGTTTTTTGAATGCATAAAATTTTTGTTGGAACGATTATGTGTTCATGTATCAGTTTTTTTTTTCTCTGATTTTTCATTTGAAGTCTGCGAATCAATTTGTTAAATGAAACTAGCTGAAAGCATTTGAATTTTCTGATTCCCCTTGTCCTGTGAGACATGAGCGAGTATCAATTAGAGTTCAAATATTCTTTTTATCATCCTATGAGTTAATTTCCATTTGAGATCAAATGTCTTGTTATGAATTTCATTATTCATCATTAAGCATTCATATTGTGTTGACTAGTGAATGTTGAAGCCTTTTGTTTACTTTCTAGTTAAAAGTGAATCACATAAAAAAATATATTATTCAAAATTCATTTAATATCATATAGGGAGTTGTACCTTAATGTAGAGGGTAAAAACAATAATTATTTACCCAACTGCTGGTTCTCGTTGGTTTTCTATTTGGGCAACAGGAGTATTTATTTATAAATTTTGAGAAATCCAATCCGTTAACCAAAAAACATTATACTGCAACTTGATGCTCCCCCTATGGAATACATCCACTTCTTCATCAATCCATGTAAGATTCTACAAGTAATTCAGGGACTGATGCAATCAACATCATGCTCAACTAACTTCATGAAGAGGGGCAACCCCCAATTGACTTCTAAGATACTCGAAAGTGGTCTTAGGTAGAGGTTTGGTAAATATATTTACAAGATACTCCTTGGTAGAAACATGCTCCAAGATAACATCTTTACTTTGAACTTTTCCCTCAAGAAGTGATACTTCAATTCAATGTGCTTAGCCCTTGCGTGCAAAACAAGATTTTTTGAAATGTTTAATGCACTTGTATTATCACACAAAATCTTTATTGGTTCTGAGATTTCCATCTTTAAACCTTACAAAATGTGCCTCATCCACTTAGCTTGTGTACAATTCATATAAGATGCTACATACTCAGCTTCAGTAGTAGATTGCGAAGTACAACTCTACTTTTTACTACTCCATGAGACTAGCCTTCCTCCTAGAAAGAATTCTCCATCGGTAGTACTCTTTTGGTCGTTAATATTACCTGCCCAATCGACATCTGTGTATGCTTTCAAATAAATAATTCCACCATATGGATACCATACCCATAGTCAACAATACCTTTCAGATATCTAAAAATTCTCTTGGTTTCCATTAGATGTGCCTCTTTTGGATTCTTCTGAAATCTAGCAACAATACCAACTGCATGGGCAATATCTGGTCGACTGTGAACAACATAGTGTAATTTGCCAATCATTGACCTGTATTCCTATTCATCTATAGACTTAGATGCATCTTCCTTGGACAATTGACAACCTGTAAACATTGGGGTTCCAACTGGTTTATAGTCACTCATACCGAAAGTCTTCAAAACCTCTTTCACATACTTGGATTGAGTAATGAAAATACAATTCTTCATCTGCTGTATCTGTAAGGCTATGAATTTTTTTATTTCCCCTACTAATGACATCTCAAATTCATTCTTCATTTCATCTGCAAAGCAATTACTCATATCATCGTTACCTCCAAATATAATGTCATCAAAAAATACTTCACTGACCAATATTTCATCTCCTTCAGACTTGAGATAAATTTTGTTGTCTTCACTGGTTCTAGCAAAGCCTATCTTCATCAGATGAGTATGAAGTCGTTCATGCCATGCTCTGGGTGCCTGCTTTAATCCATACAAATATTTATGCAATTTCCATACCATGTCTTCTTTATATGTCAATTCATAACCATCAGGCTACTCTATATAAACCTCTTCTTCCAGTATCCCATTCAAGAACGCAGACTTAACATCCATTTGGTATACCTCAAACTTCTTATGAGCTGCAAATGCAAGCAATATTATGACACCTTCCAGTCTTGCTACTGGTGAAAATTTTTCTCCATAATCTTCTCCTTCTTGCGCATAACCTTTGCATACTAATCTTACCTTGTTGTGAACTACAACACCATCTTCATTTAACTTGTTTTTGAACACCCATTTTGTACCTATAACATTTTTGTTTACCGGTCGGGGTACCAGGGTCCAAGTGTTGTTCTTCTCAATTTGATCCAACTCCTCCTCCATAGTTTTCACCCAATGATCATCACCAAATTCGTCCTTAGCACTTCTAGGTTCAAAGGTGGACATCATGCAAGAGTTCTCTCTTATTCTCCTTCTAGTTAGTACACCTGCATCTGTATCCCCAATTATCTGTTAAGGACTGTGATTCAGTCTCACATACCTAGGAATAACATGATCATTCTCTTCAGGTTTATCTTCTTCATTGTCATCTTCTTCTAAATTTATTTGTTCTGATTGAACAAGTACATCAAGATTTGCTTTACCAGTTTCTGATTTAACAGTTTCAAGTTCCAAAACAAAATGCAAGGATATTCATCCTTCTTCTCAGCACTGGTTCCTTCTGAAACTTTAGGACATTCATCTACATGAACATCAGCACTCTCAACAATTTTATGTGTCCATTTGTTGAAGCATTTATAGGCCTTACTCTTGGTGGAATAGCCAAGAAATATGCCTTCATCACTCTTAGCTTCAAACTTGCTTATATAATCACATCTTTTAATAAAACATTTGCTTCCAAATATCTTAAAGTATCTAACATCAGGTGACCTCCCATACCAGTATTCATATGGAGTCTTGTCCTTACCTCTTTTCACCAGAACTCGGTTCATTGTGTAGACAACTATACTTACAACTTCTTTCCAAAATGTTTTTGCTACACCTCCTTGTATCAACATAGTCCTAGCAGCTTCAACCACTGACCGGTTGTTTCTCTCTACTATACCATTTTGATGTGGTTTCCTTGGTGCAGAAAGTTTCCGCTTGATACCATTATCATCACAATACTTAGTGAACTCCACAGAAGTGAATTCACCAAAAGCTTCATTCTTATCCTTCAAGAATGTGACCCACATCATCCCTGAACAATCATTAGTGAAGATCATGAAATATCTGTCACCTTGAATCCTTATTGTTCTTATTGGTCCATATAGATATGTATGAACCAAATCTAATAAGTGCTCTACTGAGAAGGACTTGCTCTTGAAAGTTAAAGAAGTCATCCTTCCCAACTGACATTCTTTAGAAAGAGAATTAATTGGTTTGTCTAGCTGAGGTAGACCTCTTACTGTCCTAGACTTGCTTACTTTAACAATATTGTCAAAATTTAGATGAGAAAATCTCATAACATTTTCTAACTTTAGGATTAAGATGAAATAGATTACCTCTGGTCTATTTCCCGGTTGCAATCAATTCACCTTTGTTGTCAAAGATTTTTCACATACCATTTCTAAACTCTAGTGGGTATCCTCTATCATTAAGTTGTGCCACACTCAAAAGATTATGCTTTAAGCCTTGAATTTACCAAAAGCTTCATTCTTATCCTTAAGAATGTGACCCACATCATCCTTAAACAATCATTAGTGAAGATCATGAAATATTTGTCACCTTGAATGCTTCTTGTTCTTATTGGTCCACATAAATCTGTATGAAGAAAATCTAACAAGTGCTCTGCTGAGAAGGACTTTCTCTTGAAAGTTGAAGTCATCCTTCCCAACTGACATTCTTTACAAAGAGCATTAACCGGGTTGTCTAGCTGAGGTAGACCTCTTACTGTCTTAGACTTGTTTACTTTAACAATATTGTCAAAATTTATATGACAAAATCTCTTATGCCAAAGAAGCTATTATCTATTTTTGCAATCAAACAATTTCTAACTTTAGAATTAAGATGAAATAGATTACCTCTGGTCTGTTTCCTGCTTGCAATCAATTCACCTTTGTTGTCAAAGATTTTTCACATACCATTTCTAAACTCCAGTGGGTATCCTCTATCATTAAGTTGTGCCACACTCAAAATATTATGCTTTAGGCCTTCAACCCAATATACATCATCAGCGCTTCTCTTCACATTAAGAGAAATAACTCCCTTACCTTTAACCATATAGGGTGAGTCATTGCCAAATCTGACAACACCGCCATCAAATTCTTTCAGGGAAAGAAATTTTCTCCGATCATCGGTCATGTGATGTGAACAACCACTATCAATGATCCAATCATCAGAGTTATCCATTCTGGATACTAGTGCCTTCTGATCTGATATTTCTTCCTTAATAGCTACAAATACAATATCTTCACTAGCATCATCATCATATTCATCATCATTAATACCACTATCAATAGCTACAAGACAATCTATCTTGCCTTTACCCTTATACTTCTTAAACTTGTCTCTCTTGTATTCATTTTTACCATTAGGGCAATTAGCTACTATATGACCAATCTTGTTGCATGCAAAAAATTTTAAAGGTAGCTTACCTCTATATTTACCAGTGCCTTTAGGTAGGCATTTTGCCAACAATGCTTCAAGTTCCACTAGGTTGTCTTCATCATTAACATCTTTGTTGGATCTAGATTCATAGCTATGGCCGATATCTCTACTTCTCATAGATGGGTTAGAGACAAAAGCTCTGAATGCAAATTTTGATTTTTGTACACTACCATCATAGCCATTTAGATCAAAAGCAGTAATTTTGCCAAAAATAGAGTCAAGAGTTACCTTTGTCTTGTCAATGGATTTTAGCTCTTGAATATCTGCAACTCGGATAGCATACACTGGTAGAAGGGTTCTCAGTAACTTACTGATTACTATGGCATCTTCCACTTTCCCTCCTACACTCTTTATCTCCCCAACTATCTCTTTAATCCTTTGACCATACTACTGGATATTCTCACCTTCAGACATTCTCATATTGTCAAACTTTCCTCTTAAACTCTCCTCTTTGGAAATCTAATATGTTCATCACGGTTATAAATATCTTCAAGTTTTTTCCATACTTCATATGCAGTTTAAAGACCATGAAAATCTACATATTTAGCATCACACAGGGAACTGATAATAGCCTCTAATGCTTGGTGATTTTCTTGTTGTTCTTTCTTCTGATCATCAGTTAGGATTCCAGTCAGTATAATATACTTGGTTTCTTGATCCCAATACTGACTACCAAGACTCTTAATGTAAATCTTCATTTTGTCACTCCATATTATATAGTTATCTTTGTTTAACTTTGGACCTTCTTTCTTCATCATGATCTACAAGATATTTTCCTCAAGTTGTTAGGATTTTAGATTAAGAGGACTTGACATGCTCTAATACCAATTGATGGTATGATGAAAGAATAAGTATCCAGTAGAATACTGAGAGGGGGGGGGATGAATCAGTATATTGAAAAACTGATACAAAGTTTCCAAACTCAAATTCAACCACACAAAGTGAACTAATCATAGTTAAGATCAATATTCATAAGAATACATGACATCAACCGGTTTGGCTGTTATGACAACTTTAACAGTAAACAACTTCAATATTTTAAACATCAACAATTATTAATCATATCTCAACATATAGTTAACATGCCTTATCAGAAGTTAATCAAATCAACAAATAAGATCATCACCACAAAAGCATTCACCACTTGACACAAATGTTTATACATGGAAAACCCAAATAGATAAAAACCACAGTGAGATGATACTCACAAGGATAGCTATCTGAACTCTTTTGAAGTTTGCCTTATTAGGAGCCAAGCCTGTTAAAGCTTTACAATAAGTCTTGTTAGGAACTAATTTCGGTTAGGAATCACCTAGTTAAGGGATTTACAAATATGCCTTGATGAAAAGAACAATACCCTATTAGGAGTAACCTCATTGGAGGATTTAATAATCCAAGCTAATGGACCACCTTGTTAGAGCTCACCCGGTTAAGGGATTTCACTTCTGCTGTAATTGTTAGAAAATAAAAGGTTTTCTTGATTTGTCTAAGTAGCACCACATTTGCTTGATCAGATCCTTTTAAGCTTCAATCTGCCTTCACTCAAAGTGTAGATCCATTCACTGGTTAGGCAACTACACACTCAACAGGTTTCTGCCAATCTTGCCAACAACTCTTACAAACAACTTCATCGACCTTAAATATAAATCAATTAGGTCGGTAACACAACAAAAACCTAATTCTCATCATCGAGATTACAAACAAGTCAATACAATCTTGACCATTAGAAATCATGAAAATCTCTTCACATTATTAAATAAAATTCCAACCGCTCCATGATCACTACTTCATCAGACTTTGTAACTCATCACGCATTGTGTATTAGATTCAATCCACTTTGCTCCTTCCCTAGACAATAACCAAATGCACCAAAACAATTTGAACTTATCCTCATACAATGATCACACATGTCTCAATCATTATGCTTATCAAATAATAAACGAACAAACTTGATTGGTTAGGGTTTAACAACTGATAGGGTTTACCGGTTACAATGCATAGAAAGGTTTAACCCTTTACACCGGTTTACCAGTTCAACTCACAAACTTTACATACCGGTTTACAACATCTTCCACAAAGCTCATCTTACCGGTTACTAGGCAATATCAAAAACAACAATATCAACAATAACATGAATACCATTACCGGTTCAATTGACATCAATGACAACATATCATTAATGCAATCTCTATGCAAAATACCAACAGTCGCTCTCCCATGCATGTTACTGCCTTGAATATCTAGACATATGGCTAGTGTCATTGTGGCAATCACAAGCCTCCTAACTAATGGAATGTTTCCTATCAGATGTAGTATCCATCGAATGAATATCCAACCCCTTGACTCTCTAGGAGTTTCTCTTACAATACATTATGCCTAATTTCTCCCTACCTCCACTCATGAGCAATGCGACTGATATCTCACTATCCTCGTTCGCACTAGTAGCTATAGGATATGATATACATCCTCCAGTGTGACCATCATCTCTCCAATAGGAAGGTGGAAAGTAGATGTATTTGGGTCCCATCTCTCCATCAAGGCCATCAACATTGGCCCATGATATTTGATCGCCGAAATGCGCAATATCAAATATAATCCATCTACCCGAAGAAGCCTATGATTGTTCTGAGAAAGGTGAGGAATTTGACCTTGAAGGTGGTTGTATATGTGACTTGAGGTATGCTCCCACATGTAGGGTAATTCTTGCAAACATCAAACTCACACATCAACATCATCATCTCAAACTTGTCCTAGCCCCATGTGTGCCACTTGGTGCCTTTTCTGAGACCATGGCACCCCTGTGGGACCACGACACCAAGAGGGGTCCATGGAACCTTAGTGGGACCATGGTGCACATTCTAGATGGACCACATGAGACCTAGAGTTAGGGATGACAAATCAACCAATTAAATGAAAACACATCAGCAAATTACAATTGGCAAGCGAGGACCTCCAAGATTGATTTCCTTAGGTTCTCCATCTAACTAGAAATTATTCAATGCATGTGATCCCCTTCTACACTCCAAGACAAAATGTGAGCAAGACAAATGAATATTTTCTTTGTCACTATTTAAAAGCCAATTCTTTTTCAAAACCCTAATTCTGAATTTTGCACTTAATCTCTCACATCTCAAGTTAGAGAGCTCTTATTCCCACACCATTGATTGTGTTGAATTCATAATTAAGATCTCCATCTTACCAAATGATCCTTGATTAGTTTTGATCTTGTATTGAACCTCATTGTGCACATTTGTCATCAATTATCTTTAACAATTCAAAGTGGTAAACATGATACCCTATTTCTACCTCCTAATAAGAAAGTTGAAACATGGGGGGGGAGGGACATATAGCTACCCTTGAATTTCATCACTCTTAGTAAGAATTTTAGGAGATTTTATGATTTCAACTAACAATGTGTTTTTGTAGAATGCATTTCCCAACATTGTACTATGAATACTGATGGGGGCTTCATTTGGCATTTATGGACATATCCTTTTTGTCATGAATGTTTACTTTTATATACTTTAGCTTGCATATGTATGTAGTGTCATATGACCACTAGAGTGGGGGATAAATGTAGCATCGTAAATTGTACACCCTTAATTAGGTGGTCCAATTCCACACTTAGTTAGCACTCATGTTAGTGTCTCCCATTGCATCATGCATTATAGGACTTCTTTAGGAATTTAATTAATATTTACTTAAATATAGGTCCTTTCATATCAATTCACATATCATAAAATTTGGCCCTTGATCCTAGGTGTGCCCCTTTTTATTTAATATTGGTATTACCCTAATTTCAATATTCAAAGCACATCCCGCATATCTACACATTATTGTTTAAGCCACCAAGATAGATTCATCATTAGAACCCCATTATCTCACATCCATAGAAATTTAGAAAAAAGTTGATAGGGCCAGGGCGAATCTCTAATCCTCAGTCATGCACTTTTTTCCCTAAATTTTGGGAGGGTAATTTGGTAGTATTTTCTAATTCAAATCCTCCTTTGTGTCAAATTATATCAATTTTAGGTTGTCTTTTCAAAAAATTCAAAACTAGGGTTTCATATATAAGGCAAATCCTTTCCTCATTTGGGGACCCTATCTAGCAATCCAAGAGGAAATCCTTGTGAAGTGAAATTTATGCTTTAGGTGAAGTCTCACATTAGTAAATTCATCCATAATCAAGTCTTTCTCAACCATAGAATCTTCAAGAGATATTGGAAGATAATAAGAAAACCACCAACTATTGATTGGCTTGTACCCCTTCTTAAGGATTGGGTATGAATTCATGTTGTTCTTATGCCTCTACATTGAGATTTATATCTACATCACATTATTTTTCATACTTATATTATTTATTTATATTTGCATACTAATTGTGGTTTAAAGCATTTTCATTACAATCATTTAGGGTTTTCTCTAACAAATTTGGGTAAAACTCTAGTTTGCATTTAGCTCATAGAAATCTTACACACACATAATATTCAAGATAACATGCACTTTTTTAGTTACAATACCATCTATTTGTGAAGGTGGAAATCACCAAAATAAGGGGGTTGACCAATGAAAACCCCTATATAGCCACAAACCTATCATTTTTTATTTGTCGATGCAACTACAAGTATCTAACAAAGCCGGAAGACTTTGGGAAAACTCAAGAAGTAGATATAGATCTTCTGTTAGAATTTGAACCTATTTCTTAGGGACCAGGGCACCCAATGCCCCTATCCTAAGACCAAGGAACCCAATGCCTTGGTCCTGCTAGTTCAACTCCAAAATTCAGGGTTCTCACTCAGACTGCATTAGAATTAAGATCTTCATATTACAACTCAGAAGATAAAGGCGTCCAATAATGATATCTCATATAACATGGTAGTGGTTTCAATAACCTTGATGCAAATTGGAATTAAATTATCACCAATTTTTTTTTGTCAAGATTGAGTAAGGTTGCAAAGAACATGTTTTAGTAGAAGCAAGGGGATGCAGAATTATTGAGGAGAATGTTGAAGAAGGGAAATTAGAGAGAAAAATTTAGTGTAATGTAAAATAAACTCTCAAAATGAGATAGATGAAGAAATTTTCAATTGAATTTTTTGTTTGGTGCCTACTAGGTAGCTAATGAGAATATTTCTTAAGAAAACATGACACTATGTCATGCCTAAAGAGTCATTTTAGTTATGTTAGAATTTCATCCTACTACTTGTAGATACCCACTCTTTGTTCACCCTTTAAGGTCAAGATATTCTTCATTTAAACAAGATATTACATTATTAAGGGATTTGATCTCTTATTGGCCATTAATGCCTATTCAAATCAAGTAAATACACATTGCTCAAGAATTTATCAGAGAAACTATTTATATCATTGCATCATTGGTTGATATTTCTAGCTTATAAAAATTATGAATCCTTCTCTTCTTCAAAGAATATACAATTGTGACATATTGCATAATCATTGATTTGTGAAGTGATACACATGGTAAGATTTTACATTTTGTGAGATTTATTAATCCTACCATTTATAAAAATACACTATTGATAACACATGTAGATTTACATTCACAGTGGACCCATTTAGCCTTTAAATAGGTTTAGCAAAGAAAGTTAATAAAATTACAATGACTACTTAACATCACTCAATAAAGTTTTAAGGAGGATAAAATGGTAACCATTTATAATTGTTTCATTCACCTATTTCAACATATCAATAGTGTTAGGACAATCTTTTGGTGGGATCCTCTTTTCAATTTAAAAATATACAATACTATGGTAGGTGTAGGATTCATTTCTTCAGTTATTGAATACCTATAGGGGATCATCCTAATGAATTAGATTCTTCAATGACATTAAATTAACATAAGAAAATAATGGTGCCCATTTCTCCTTCAATGCGATTGCAAGTTCTAGTTGTTAGAAGTCACTTTCATACTACCCCTAGTTCTTAGGCAACAATTTTTATGGGATTGCTTCATGCCCCAGTCACTATCCTTTTAGAGAAATTTTATAGAATGAAATAGGCCTAATTTATACCATTGGGTGAAGGATGAATGAGAGAAATAAAATTATCTAGGGAAATGGTCTTTATAAATAGTGATTCTTGGTAGAAAGGAGGTTGGATAATTGTAGCATCAACAAAATAAAAATAGTTGTATCTCTAGGCCTTCAAAGTATTAGATTTTATTCTTCTTCTTTGGTGAATCAAGATCTCTATTACTATGCCTATGACACCTATATAGTTGTAGTAAGAGGAAATTAATACATATTTTAATATCTCTCTTCGCTATGTGCATTTTCATGTGTTATTTTCTATTATTTGTTAGTTGTACAATCAATTTAATATTTTTTTTCCTTATATTGTTTCTTAAACATTGTAGTCTTCAATAATGGATATGTGCACGATGATTCCTTTTCCTCATGAAACTATTCCCTTTAAAATAAAATCTATTCAAACTATAGTACCTCTCTCTCTCTCTCTCTCTCTCTCTCTCTCTCTCTCTCTCTCTCTCTCTCTCTCTCTCTCTCTCTCTCTCTCTCTCTCTCTCTCTCTCTCTCTCTCTCTCTTAGTGATTCATCTAATAGTTTAGTTTTATTTTTAATAATTCTCTTCTTCTTTTTCCTCTATAGATCTATATTATATTAAAAACTAATATGAAGATACAACTTATTTAAACCTAGAGGTTATTATTGCAAGACAGTCCCATATTTATAAGTTTTTCTATGTTGGTACACAAGAGTACACAAAAGTGCAAACTTGAATACCAAAAGAACTTTTCATCGATACATAATTTTTTAGTGGATGAATCTATAAATAGAAAGAGACATGTACAATTGTGGTATCATTTAAAATGATAAAACAATAATAAATGTGATCAAAATAGAGAATGTGAGATGAGAGGCCAAAGAAAATATAGATTTTGATAAATATGAAAGATCGCACATTTAGTGTTTCAATTTTTTTAAGAGGATAAGGAAAATGGCTAAGTTAGACTTAGAAAATACTATAGGAGTGGACATTAAAGTGAGACAGACTTATAAAGTAGAAATTGGAGAGGGTACATGTAATTTATTAATCTATACATATATGGTGTTGATCCTACTTGAAGAGGGGTTTACTATTACAAAATGGAGGGCCTTCAACCTGTTAGGTCCAACAATTAAAGCTAATGTACTGAGAGGGGAGGGGTGAATCAGTACTTCAAAACTTTTCTTTAAAAACAATCTTACTGATAAACATAAACTGTAAACTGCTAATCTCATAATATAAATCTAACACATAATTATAGAAATAACATTCATACACATTTCACTCCATAACACAAATATTTTGGTTACATAGAAACTCTTTGTTAGAGAGAAAAACTGTGTGGGGATGGCACCCACAACTTCACTATTGCAGTAATAAAGGTTGCTCGATTAGAGCTACATGTTTAGCTATTTCTGATAGCTTACCCTGTTAGGAGTATCAAGATCTTTAGATCTACCTTGCTAAAGGGTTTTTACAACACTTATACAAAATGTTGCACCTGGTTAAAGGCTTTACAATTTATAGACTTTGTTAGAGTCTTTTAACCTATTAAAGGTTTCTATTACAACTCAAATGATTCAATAAAATCTTTACAAATATTTGCAACTTTACATCTGAAATGTTATACAAGATTCTATGTACTCAATATGAAATTACCTTGCTCATAGCATACCTCTGTAATTGATAAATCAACTCAGTAAACCCTTCTGTTTACTCTATCCCTTAAACTGTTCTCTGAAGACTTTCTCGATGACCTCTAAATATCTCTGTCAGTCGTAATAGTCACAACTCAATTTGTCCTCTTATGATTTTCTGTTTAACTCTTCTATCACACATGTCTCTCTTTTTTATTCTCAAATCACTCTATATAAATAGATCTCTGGGATGGTGATCTATTCATGCTTTGATCTTACAAACAAGATTCATTGAATGAATAAACATAGAAATTATTTCATTGGATAAACTTCCTCAAAATCATACAAAATATTGAAGTGCAATTTCCTATGTGATAACGGTTCCCTGTTCCTCAATTCTTGTAACACGTTTCCACATATGTGTCCAGGTTCATTCAATCTGGTAACGCGTTTCTACTTGGTTCAGACGGTATACCTTCTTTGTTGCTCGGTAGACAACTCGGTGTATACTTAACTCTATGACTCCTTTCTTCTGTAACCAACTGCTTTAGTGCTTACCGACTGAATATTTCAGTAATATTAACCGACTAGAGTATATAGGATGACTCTGGACATAAAACTAATGACAACTTAGTAAATAATAACAATCTCCCCTTTTGACATTAGTTTGGTATGTTTGGCAAAACTACTTTCAAAGTCATAACTCAAAATCTATATACTTATAAAATTTGACTAAAATGACAGTATATACAATTGTCAATGAATAGTAACATACTCAAATATATGCTCCCCTTATCAATATATTGTACATAACTTAATTTGCATGCTCCTGTGATCAATGCTTGGTGTTCACTGCTTTGTGTTCTATGCTCCCCCTATCAAATTCAACTTTACATTCGGATACTCTGTTCTGCTCGGTACACTCCCTCTTATACTCGGTCTACTCCCCCTTTTTTACAAACATCAAAACTAGTTACCATTAGGTGGAGGCAAATGGCCAAAAATAGATTTATACTTTGTACTGGCATCGGTGAGAGAAGTGGAGAGTGCATCCTTGACACTATCCATTAGGGAATTCTGAGCTGTAATATCAGCTAACAGTGAAATCAAACCATCTAAAGTGCTTCCCTCTAGTTGAGTAGATAAGTGGGTAGCTTGGTTGATCTGCTCTTGGACTGATGATAAGTGGGGAATAAATAAGGTCTGAAGAGTCATGATATCCATCCTTATTTTGTGATCTTCATTCCAAAGTTCTAACTATTGAGCCATAAGAGTTTGTAGCTTGGTATAGAAATAATGAACAAAATTTGGCTCAGTGGTCAATTTATTAGAGAGATCGGTAATCTCTTGTTCAATAACTTTGGTCTTATGCTTGATATCCTTAATAAATAATGAAAATGTACAGAGCTTCTAAAATAAATAAAGAATATGTTTGAGTTGAGGGGACAACTCAGCAATGAGTCTAACAAGCTTGACTTTACCTATGGCAATTGCTTTTTGCACTTCTTCAATCATTTTGGCAGTTAGCTCTTTGTCCTTCAACTTGCTAAGGTATTCTGATGTGTCTACTCCTGATGCTTCTAATTTAGTGAGTAGTTCATCTAGTTGCATATGGATGGCAGCATCTTTATTCATGGTAGCTTCAGGTAGCATGTCTATCAATAATGCTTTAATATTCTGAAGTACTCGGTTCTTCTTCTGAATAGCCATTTGTCTTTCTTGTTCTGCTTTGTCTTTACATAGTTCTCCGAATTCAATAAGTGCTTGCCCTTTCAGTTTTGAAATGTCAACATTTGGCAACACAATAGGCTTTGACAGATCTACCTTGAAACTATGCTTCTTCACTTTCTTTTCTTTGGATGATGAGGCTTTCACCGGTTGAATGAGTATAATGGCTTTGGAGGCTTGTTCACCCTCAGTAGGTTGCTCGGTAGAGGAAACACTTTTGTCGGTTCTGTTAGCCTCTGATGTGTCCTTCGGTGATTCCTTGCTTGGGGTCTTAGTGGCAACAATTTCAGTGCATGTAGGTGCTTGAGAAGTCTGTTCCCCGGTGGCCTGAGAAGTAGATTCTCCTTTTGTAGACTGTTGACCCTCTTTGCCTTGATCAGTGTCCTGAGGTTTCTCAGTTGAAACTTGCTGAGTTACCGAAGGATAGGACTTGACTTGTTCCAAAACTAATTCACTTGATACCAGTTTGGCATAGGCATTTCCTTCTATCATCTCTTGTTCCGGTGCCTCAGTGTCCATGACATCCTCATCTTGTTGAATAGTTGAAGCAGGATCTTGCTCGGTAATGTTAACTATTTCTACTTCACCTTGAGTTTCTTCAGTCTGAATTCTGAAGATTTCTTGCCATTTTTCTTTGGTTTCCTTTTCAACTTCAAGATAAAGTCCATTCATCATTTTCAAGGCTCTATGCTTCACTTGAAAATTTGTCTGGTAGTTTTTCAAATGGTTTCTAATATCATCTACCGACATGTCTAGAAAGAGATGTACTAAAACTCTTTCTCTTATCTGCTTCTCCGAGTCCATAGCATATTTCCATTTATTGTCAATGTGAGAGTATAATGCATTTGGAAGAAAATTACTTACTTCCAATGGAACTACTCAGAATTTGAGAAGTGTGCATATAGTTGATTCTTCTATTTGCCTCTTCTCATCTTCTATTCTAGAGTCATATTTTACATACCTGAATGACCCGAATCCTCCATATTGTTTCAATTTGGCACAAAAGTTGTCAACACTGTGTACATCTTCCTTTGTGCTTTTAACAATCTGAAATTTGTTTTTGACTTCAGATTCTGTGTCACTTGACTCTTTATTCAAAATGAGTCTCTTGGTCGACTTTCTATAAGTCTTTGTAACTTTAGGCAATTCAACCTTTTTCTGCCTCTTACCGGGTGACAGTGTAGATGATCTAGTGTTAGGTCATTTCACTGGTGGAGTCGGTGATACCTTAGGTGTATCTTGTTTCTTCCTTTTCAATATTTTTCCCTTTGGCAACTCGGTGCTCAAAGTAATTGCTGCTTCTTGAGCCTCAGATTCTTCCTCAATTGTAAGTTGATCACTCTTGATAGGAGTGGAGGTAGAACCTTCTCCAAATTTCTCAGTTAGCACTTTGATCATTTTAGTGGCTTTTCTTGTAGCCTTCGGTACTACTATGCTCATTTTTACTTTTTCTTTGACCTCTTCATAGGTACCATACCTGATCTCAGTAGCATGCCTAGGAAGTGTCAAAAAGGCATCTATCTGTTGTTGAGAAATATCAAGATTCATCTCATAACCCATGGACAGTAGAGATTGAGTTATGGGATCTACTGCATTGACATAACAGTAGTCGGTGTCCACTTCAAAACATGTATCATCCTTATATTTTTCCACTAACCGAGGTGGGATTCTATACCTGTTATGCATCTTTTCTTGAAATTTGCTGAAGTAGTCATCCATTATCTCATTGAAATTATCACCTAACTGATTGATAAAGTCATTTATTTGATGGGTGATTGGTCGGTGTTACTCCCAAACTATGTTACCGACTAATGGGAAGAATTTCTGAAAATAGAAAAACATGCACACTAAGAGTGATCCAAACTTTAGTGTGTTTGCCGAGTTATTCTTCTTAGGTTTCCTTATAGTGTTGAGATTTTCAAATAGGTTTTTTAACAACACTTCACATAGATCAATCTTCATACCCTTTTTCACAATCTTGTAGGCCAAATCTACAGCTACACAAGGTACACTGTTTTCTCTTTCCGATTGAAAGAAACAATAACCGATGACTCTAATTGCAAAATTTAGCTCTGTGTCTATAACATTATTCAATTTAAGACCTCTGCAATCAGACTCAACTCTGGTTAACGTTATCAATTCCTTCTGTGAAATCATTTTCTGTGCTCGGGCATGGTTGTATATAGGGTATTCGGTTATTATGAGAATGACCTCCTTGGTGATTTTGAACGGTTGCTCCTCTAACCACATAAAGTCATCATGAACTCTGCTCAAAACAAATTTAACCCATTGGGGTTTGAAAACTCAAGGGTAGGTTAGGGCTTTGGTCAATCCCTTGACTTTAATATGCTCATATTTTCTATCTAGGATTCCATCGGTGCATAACTCATCATACATGTCCTTGATCTTGGTATGACCTAGCTCTTCAGCATGGCACTTAGTGTAGAATCTAACATCTTCAACCAATAGAACCCTATCCAGAATAAGAGAAAATGCAGTTTTCTCATCGGGTTCAGATGCAACTTTGGGAGGTAAGGAATACTTCAGTGAGGGCTTCTCAATAGTCTCAACTACAATAGGTTTCTGCAACTTAGGAGCCATTTCAAACTTGGATTTCTACTAACGAAAGAGCTTAGGGTCTTAACTAACCAGAAATCACTTTTGACTTAGTAAATATAATGTAGATGTTCACAACTGATATTGACTAGTTAACTGGCTTAAAAATGCGTTTGAGATTGCTATATAAATACCTTGAAATTCGCTCGGGAGTTGTTTGATCACCTTTGAATTGCTTAGCTCTACTCTTGATAACTAGTAAGTGTAAAATGACCGCGTGAAGAACTTTAAGTACACATTTTACCTTATCGGGCTTTGTGTAGTTAGGTAAGAAAATATTAAATGCACTCGGTTCCACTAAACCGATTAACTTCCTTTTACGCTTTTACCGACTAGACAAGTTTCCTATACTTACCAACTTCTCTGGTACTCCAAAAGACTAGATAGTATTTCAAACTTGCTAATGCATCTTAGCTATGCAGATTTTGAAATTAAATACATGATAAAATAGGAACTGTTAAGATCTAACCTTGAGAGATTGCAATCCCTTCATACCTTTACTGATTAATTTGAAGTAGATGCACCTAACTCGGTAGGTAAGGTGATTTGTTCATTTTTTGACTCAATTTCCTTCTTTTTCTAGATTTTATGTAATTTGATTTTTATCTCTTCAGTATCTCCTCTAGGTTGATCTTTGCAATCTTTAGCCAAGTGTCCAACTTTATGACAATGAAAGCATGCCATTCCAGGATTTCTCCATGATCTTCGGTGGTTCATTCCAAACCTTATCATGCAGTTGGCACTTATATGTCCATATCTTCCACAACATTCACACCATATCCTTGTATTGTAATCCCATTGTACTGCAATATGCTATCGGTTAAGATCTGTGTGAGTTTGGTAGCTTCTATTATTTGCTCGGTGTGAAGACCTCATATAGTTTTTCTTCTTAAACCAACACTTCTCAGTACTATGTCCATATCTATTGCAGTTATTGCAAAACCCCTTGAATTTTGCCTTCTAAAAATTGCTAGCAGACTTTGACCTACATTGTTTAGGTGTGTGACCATACTTATTGCAATTGTAACAATAACCATCAGACCTAGTGACATTCGGTTGCTTACCTTTTCTAATTTGGCACATGTTGGCAGTATGTCCTTGTTTTCCACAGTAGTTGCAAATAGGCTTCTTTCCTTTGATGTTCTCCTTGTTTCCAGCTTGCTTTGATGATTCCCCTCTCTTAGTGGTGTTGATCCCTTTCTCGGTAGAGTTTTTTCTTTTGTAACCGAGTCCTGCATCTTTGTTAGGTCTTCTTATATTTAGTTGCTCATCCAACATCCTTGATGCTTCATAAATTTTCTTCAGTGTTTCTTTTGATTTCTTCTCTGCTTCAAGTTCATTGGTCAATCTTGATAATTCAAGTTTCAATGCTTGATTCTCATTTTCTTTTAGATTTGCTTTATGATGTGCATAACCCAATTGATCAGAAGGATTATGTTGAATTCTAGTCATTCTTGTGATTTCATTATTCTTTTCAGACACCAATGCTTCTAGTTGTTGTTTTTCCCTTTCCATTTCTCTTATGTTATCCTTGGCTATTCTTAATGCATCAAGATTTACTAGTCATCTATGTGCTGAAATGCTCATGTTCTCTTTTCATTGCTTTCAGCTGTTCAATTAGTGCTTTGTTCTTTTCTTTCAGTTCTCCAATCATTTCTTCAGTTTCTTCTAATATACTATTCTCAGATGATGTTTCAATTTGTTCCACCAACTCTTGTGAGTCCTGTAAATTATCAGACAACCTTCTTCTAACTTTCAGTGATCTTTGCATTTGTCTCTGCATATCTGCAATCACTTGATTAGCATGATCCAATTCTTCTTTAAGATTCACAATTCTCTGAGATTGTTTGTAGCCTTCCATTGATAAGATCTTTCTCTTTAGGTTGTTAAACCCTTTTCCAAGATTGAAGCTCTGATACCAATTGTTAGTTCCAACAATTAAAGCTAATGTACTGAGAGGGGAGGAGTGAATCAGTACTTCAAAACTTTTCTTTAAAAACAATCTTACTGATAAACATAAACTGTAAACTATTGATCTCATAATATAAGGCTAACACATAATTATAGAAATAATATTCATACACATTCCACTCCATAACATAAATATTTTGGTTACGTAGAAACTCTTTGTTAGAGAGAAAAACTACGGTGGGGATGGCACCCACAACTTCACTACTACAATAATAAAGGTTGCTCAGTTAGAGCTACATGTTTAGCTATTTCTGATAGCTTACCCTGTTAGGAGTATCAAGATCTTTAGATCTACCTTGCTAAAGGATTTTTACAACACTTATACAAAATGTTGCACTTGGTTAAAGGCTTTACAATTTATAGACTTTGTTAGAGTCTTTTACCCTGTTAAAGATTTCTATTACAACTCAAATGATTCAATAAAATCTTTACAAATATCTGCAACTTTACATCTGAAAAGTTATAGCAGATTCTATGTGCTCAATATGAAATTATCTTGCTCATAGCATACCTCGGTAATTGATAAATCAACTCAGTAATTGATAGCATACCTCGGTAATTGAAACAACGCTTAGAATCGCATTGTCTCAAAGAGGGGCAAAATGTAGACGTCTAAAAATGGTCAACGCTTGCGGAGTCATACTTTAACATTTGCGCATTGCCTTATTTTAGGGTTTTTGCATTACATTAACATTTCTTCTATGTTGCGCACTTGGTCTTTATCATTTGCGAGCATTGAGTCCTTCTTCTGCATTCCTCATTTTTATCGCTTTCGAATTAGGTCTTGTCGATAGCAATCTTCAATCATGATTTTGGTCGATCTTATCCTGTCGCATCATGGTGCGTGCTCATTTATCATCATTTTGGACATCGTCAATCCTAATCGATGATAGAATTAAGGTTTTGTCCTCTTGTCAATCTTTCAATCATCTTTAGCTTGTTAGTAATCATTTGCGATTATCAACTTGTCAATCCCATCATTTTGTGATCGATCCTTGTCCTTGTCAATCCCATCATTTTGTGATCAATTTGTCATCGATCCTTGTCCTTGTCAATCTCATCATTTTGTGATCGATTCATCATCGATCCTTGTCCTTGTCAATATTGTCATTTTGCAATCGATTTGTCATCGATCATTGTCCTTTTCAATCATGTCAGTTTGGATCAATTAGTCATTGTTCCTCGTCAATTGGCGCCTATAAATTTGATCTCTTTGTCAATCTTGGTCAGTTTGTCAGCCAATTTTAATCATTTATCAGCATTGGTCCTTTGTCAATTAAAATCATGATTGAATCGACATTAATTTCTTGTTGTCTTGACCTAATTCCTTGTCCTCTTATTTTTAGGGTTTTATGATTTGTTCATTTAATCCTTTTATTCTTCTTGGTGGGTTAAATAAATCTATTTATTTAGTCCTAGGTCTTTTCATGAATTAATTAATGGATGAAAACCTATTAATTAATTCACCTAATCTTTTTCCTCAATTTTCCAATTTACTAATTTCTCCTAATTCCTAATTCTATTTCTCCTATTTTCTTTAATTTTTCTAATATTTCCCCTAATTTCATGGGAATGGCATTTCAATCTTGTCATAATTTGTCATAATTTTTGTCAATCAATCTTGCATGTCAATCTTGTCATAATTTTGTCATAATTTTGTCAATCAATCTTGCATGTCAATCTTGTCATAATTTGTCATAATTTGCCATTCATGATTTGAATTTCCATTCAAATCTCTTCATGCTAAATCTTGTCCTCTCTCCAATTTGTCTATAAAATTGGATGAGTTTCTTCAATCAAAGGATCAATTAATCACATTTTCGAATCGAATCAATCGACCACACTTCTAGTATCCTTATGTTGCCATTTTTCTAGTCATCTTGCTTTCATATTACGCTTTTGCACTTTTAGGTGAGATCCACAAACACAATAATTTGAAGGAGAAAGAAGGACAATGGAGGAACAATGAAGGAGATACATGCTTTGGTTTGCATTTTATTTCATCTTCATGCCTTTATTGAATGTATTAGGATTTCTTATCATTGCAATCTAGTTTTTGCGGTTGAGCTAGTTTAATATTGCTTTGATGCATTCCATTTTCCTATCTACATTTTCTGGTGAACCTGACATGAACTCACCCCAGAACCATGTTTTTGAGTGCTTTTGAGCTGATTTGTAGGTGAAAAACTCAAGAAATAGGGCGACTCAAAGCTTTCTGGACACTTTTGCGCTTGTGTCAAAGCATTTTGTGCCTGTGTTAGGGCATCTTGCACCTATGTCAAAGAGATCTGCGCCTGTGTCAAAGAGATTTGCGCCTGTGTCAAGGCATTCTACACCTATGTCAAGGCATTTTGCGCCTGTGTCAAGGCATTTTGCACCTGTGTTGAGACATTATGTGCCTTTGTAAGGCCAGAAACAGAGGTGAAACCAATGTTTTTACTTGCAAATTACTTTGTTTTCATTCTATTTTTATATTCTGGTTTTTCTTTGGTATTGATTCTCTATGCAGCACCTTGGCATTACGTGTGACGAAGACTAAAAATGAAACTACTAACAAATCTTATGCAGGACATGGTCAAAGACTTTTATTAAAACATCTTGCATGTGATTTTTAAAGTAGTTGCATATTTAATTTCTTAAAGGTTAATGAACACCATGCATGCTTTGTTTGCTTTTAGTTTGATTGCATGTTTTAACCCTTAGAAATGGTCCTGCCTCCCGATTTGCCTGGCACTTCGTATAGGCATTGGTGAGAGGGAATGACCCAAAGTGGTGACGAGCTAAAGCCAAGCTCTTCCAAACCACTCTAAATAACTGTGGATGCAATGAAAGTTGTAGACAACAGGTGCTGGAATGGTATTGCGACAATTTATTCACCGGATCAATACCCACCCGAATGGATTACCTTACTAGAATCTCTTATTTTTAGAGGCCAAAATCCTTCTATCTGTTGGCTCAGGCATTGTGATACACGCATGCCGAAGACACCTCTCATGTACTCCTCAATTAGAGATAGCAAGTTCTTGGGAAGTGATGCCCCTTGAACTCGAAGTTTGGTATGCCCGAGAAGTGAGTGCACTGTAAGGGGGAGCCAGTGCTACCAAGCATCTAGCTATCTGGCTAAGTGTTGTATTTTGACTAGAGGATTCAACAGATATTATCCTTGCTAGCCATAGGATTTGTTGTGAATGTGCTTGATTGTATTGAGTCAAAGTCAAACAAACATTTTGTCTTCCGTAATTGTCAAAGGTTAAATTAAAAACAAACTTTCAAAAGTGCTCATAATCAACTTGGGTTTTCAAAATCAACAACCTTAAATTCAAAACAAAATCCAAACAAAAGTCCAAATTTGTCCAAGTATTCATCCAACATTTGAACATGGCTTGTCAAAACAATGAATATCCTTGTTTCAAAATTCATGTCACTTTAGGCTAGGTTTTGCATAGTCCAACTTAGGTCCTAAGGCATATTGTCATCTCCCTTCATTTTAGTCCTTTTCATTGCAAGCATCCTCATTTTGCACTTAGGTTCAAAATCATTTCCCTAATTTTGCATTTCATTGTCATATCCAAGCTAGATTTCCATTTAGGTGACATTCATGCATTATCCTTGTCATGCTAAAATTAAGTCTTGCCTAGGTTGCATTTTGCATATTCCAAGTCATTGGTCTTCGCATATCCTTATCATTGTATTGTCATCTTGTCTTGGCTTCATCTTGTCATATCATATCCTTAGATCATTTTTATGTCATATCCTAAGTCATTTTCATAATCATTGCCTTCTTGCATTTAGTCTCAAAAATTTGGTTTGTCAAGCTTAAAAAATCAAAACTTTGGATGATACCCTAAGTTGTTGTTAGGGAGTCTTGACCTTGTCTAAAATTTGTGCTTTCATTAATATCATTTTTGTCAAACCTAGCTTAGTATCCAAGCATATAGGTGAGACATTGTCAATTTGTCCTATTGTCATTTGGTCCTTTGTCCTTTAAGGTCTTGACTTCATTTCAACTTCCCAAGGTTGAGTCTTTAGGTTTGCATTCCAAAAAGTTTGTCCAAATCTTGAAAAACAACAAAAATATAGGTTGCATTCTTGTCATAGATTGCATTTTCATTTATTTAGGCTTCATTTAGTTGCATTGTCATCCTTTTAGGTTGCATTTTTCAATCCCATTAGTTGCATCGCATAGTGACATGTTTGTTGAAATGAAGTCTCAACCTTCTTACGAAGCCATGTCATCACAATTGAGAAATCAATCATGTCAATCCAGTCTCTACATGTCTCAGAACTTGGATCAAACTTATCATGATGATGTAAATGTCCAAATACAAAAACTAGAGGAGAAACTAGCTCAAGAAAAGGAGATTTTGGAACAAAAAGTGAAAAACAATGAGAAGAATAGATCCCAAATGTCCAAAACATTTAAAAAATTTCAAGGTCCAAACCCAAACTTTGAGCCAATTGATGTAAAAGCTCTTATCAAATGATCAGACATACTAGCTCTCATCTCTCAAATAGAGATGATGAAACAATTTCAAAAAACAAGCACAAATTTCAATAAAGTCCCAAATCAAAATTCATTTGGTCAAATTTCATTCAATCAAATCTTTAATCAACAACATATCCAACAGACACAACCAATGGTCCAACATATACAACCAACACAACCAATGGTCCAATTTCAACAATATGTCCAACCAACTATACAATCTCCACAAATAGTTCAACCAATGGTGGAATATCAACAAGTTCAATCAACATATCAATGTCAACAACTACAATCAGAAATTCAAAAACAAAACTTACAACATGCACCAAGCCAAATTTTGAACATGTCAAACCAATTTGATCAACATCTAGTTCAAAATCAAAACATGACATCAGACCAGAACCAACTCCTTTCCAAACAAGTTCAAATTCCAGATACAACTATGTCAAAACCTCGAAAGAAAGGTGATTTTATTGCAAGGATCTTAAGAAAATTACCAAGTGAGTTCTTTGAGGAAGATCAAGATAATACACTTATGTCTAGCAATGCCTCATCTCCCCACAAACAAATGGACTCTCTAGTGGCATCTATCCCTACACCTTTAGAAGCTTCCCAAGAACCTTCCATATTGTCCTCATCAAACAATATACCCAAGGATGAAATTATCCAAGGGCTATCCATAATTGATTGCCAAGATAATCCTATTCATGATGCACATCCTTGTCATGTTTCAGAAATACAAGACCCAATGCCACCATGCACTTTATTGCCATTACCTGTTTTAGAGGACCCCATTCAAAGTCCCTCTTCCTCATGTTCAAGCATTGATTCCTTGCCAGAATCCATCACAAATGTTCAAAGTGCATTTCCTTCATGCCAAAACATTGATCCCTTGTCAGAATCCCCCATGCATATCCAAAGTCCAACCCCATGTCAAGAGGATAATTTAGAGCACGAAGAAACGTGTCTTGAAATAGATCAAGATCAAGATCTTGAAACCTTATCATCCCATCCAATTGTTGCCCGGGACCCCATGTCCCCAGACACTCGCAATGATTCCATTATTCCTGTCCATTCTATCTAAGAACACAATATCCTTTCAAATCCCATTGGCATTCCACTTCCTAAGAAAGATCAAGATATCCCTTCCATCCTTTCTGATGATCCCATTAAAAGTCCAGAGCAAAGCAACTTCAAAGAGGATTCCAATGATCTTCCTCCTTGTCAAGATCAAATTATTCCTTTAAATCCTCCACAAGATCCTTTTGTTCCTCCATCTCCTTGTCTTAATGCTCCATATACACTCCAAGATCACATTTCTTTTGATGATCCCATTATTTCTCCCATTCCATCTCTTGAATATCCTGTCATTGATTCATGTCCACTACACAATCCTAGTCCCCCTCATGATCCTAATCCCCCTCATGATTCTAACGTGTCAGTGCAAGATGTTCATGAACCCTCGACATGCATAATGGGTTCTTCCACTTTGGTGCAATCTGATCCACTTCAAGATCTCATTATTTCTCTCATATCATATCCACCTCATAATGGACTCACATATTCTTCCCAAAGAAAAGAGTATCCTACAAGTCAAGATATTCATAAAGGTAAAGGAGTAGATCTCCATAAGCAAGAATCCCTTCATGTTAAAGAAAATATTAAGGGTCATGGCCTCAGTGAAATTCCTCAAGATGTGGGTACCCCTACTAAATCCAACATCCCTTCAAAATCCAAACATATCCCTTCCCCATCATCCCTTCCATCCATCTTAGGTCCTTATATCCCTTTGTCCTCTATGCAAGGTCAGCAAAGGCACACATCTTTGAGAACCTTCCAATCATCCAAAAGAAGTCCATTTCATTCATATCCATCCATGCATTCCTTTCCCCCTCCAAGCAATTTGGATGCCAAGTATAAAAGTCATAAGTCTAGCAATCCACATGTATTCAAGGATCAACATGTCCAATATAATTGACATGTCAAAACAAAGAACAATATGATCTATAAAGAAAAAGAAATATCCAAAAGGCCACAAAGGCCCACTGAGAAAAATAAAGCAAAGTCAAAATATATATGGGTTCCTAAATCCCTTATGCAAGCAATGCACACCAAAGAACAACAAAAGCATGAAAAATCCAAAACAATGTGGGTTCCTAAGCAGCTTCTTGAAGCACAAAAACAAAAATCCAACTTGGCATGCAAAATTGATATTCCTCCATCCAAACCTCTCAAATTTTTTCCTCCATCACCTCCTTCTTCCATTTTGGGTCCTTATGTCCACAAATCCCTAGCTATTCCTTCATCAAAATCTCCATATACAAAACCCACTCTTCCTCCATCAGTCCATCACCCCTCAAGGTGTGTGCCAATGTTGATCTTGCCTTCATTTCCATCCAGTGAAGCCCCCAATTCTTCCAATACCCTATCCATTATCCAATGCATATTTTTCATCCTTCGATCCCTTTGATCCAATCCTTTACATAAATCCTTGCCTTAATTTCATCTCTGTTTCCATGTCCTTATCCTACCAACGTCTTTGAGCATACTTTTAAAGGTCATGGTCCATTTTTTTCAAGGCTACTATCCAAACAAAAATATGCTTGATTCCTTCTTCCATCCCCTATCATGTGTCCATCTTCTATTGAAAAAGTCAAAATACAAAAAAAAAAAGTGAGAGAAAAAAAAAGACAAAAGAAAAAAGTGAAGCAAAAATAATTTGTCCACTGGTAAAAACTTGGCAAACAGGCGCCTTGGGCAAGTACCGTGATGAAAACCTGGCAAACAGGCATCATGCGTAATCTATGAACTTCTTACATACCGTACTTGGGGGAAGGTTTCCTCCTTCATATCCTATTGCCCTTCATTATCCTATCGAACCCCTGTCATTACCCTTCATATCCTATTGTCCCTCATGTCTAGTTTCCCTTTCCACCTTTGATCTTGATAAGGCTGATGATCTTCATGAGCATCATGCATCTTGTTTGCAACTTTTAGTCCATCATAGCTTTTGGTCTTTATCTATTTTCTTATTATAACCTTTCATTCATATTCCCTGTCTTATTGCACCTTTCTGCCACTATCCCTTAGCCAATCCCGACCTTCAGTCCATGTCCCTTATCCATTCTTGGTCTTGCTTATCCTATCCATATCTTATCACTATCCATACACTCTTTTTGTCCCTTGATCTTGATCTAACATAAGGACGTGAAATGCAAAACATGTTCAAAACCTCTTGGCATGTCCCTCATGCCATGTTCCTGCTTTACATTGTCATATCCAGTCTCTTGTCCCATCACGCAATAGCCCTTGAAAATTGCATCCGTATTTTCTCCATGATAAAAGGCCTTTGTCTTCCCTCTATCCACCAACATTTCAACAAGCCTACTTATTCACCTGTCATATTCCTTGCCTTGCTAGACACTGGGGGCAAAATCATAAAAATCCAAAAAAATCAAATAAAGTCCTAAGAAAAAAATAAATACTAAAAAAAAAAACATTGAAAATTGTCCCGAAATAATTTTAAAAAAAAACATTCATAAAGTCCTGAAATAATCCAAAAAAAATCAAATAACGTCCTAAAATAATAAAAAAAAATTGAATAATGTCCTGAACAAATCCCTAAAAATCAAATAATATCCTTAAAAAAATCCCTAAAAAGTCCAATAAAGTCCTGAAAAAACGAAAAAAAATAAAAATTCAAAACATCAAAATCCAAAAACAATTTCTTTGGCATTTTGCATTTTGCCAATAAATGGTCCCCTTTGTGCATAGACAGATCGCTAAGCATACATCCAACGACAATCAATCAAACATTGTGCTTTAATGAAATCATGCATTAATAGATGAACTGTTCGACCAAGCAAGCATTCAATCTGATCACAGTTGTCACATCAATCAAAATAGCATCAACATTACCATTGGTCCTTGTCAACATTATCATGGGTCTTATACAGGGTGTGGTATACTCAAAACCAGACTGTGTACTGTCTTCGATGGGGTACTGCATTCCCTGAAACCAGACAGCATGATCATTCTTGTTTTCCACTTTTGACAATGACAATCAGACTGTTTGTTCGACTTGGTTGAATTTGTGCGTCTTATCTTTTTACTGATTTATCTTTGGCTTCGATCATGTTCCTATGTTGCTCGAGGATGTCACTGAGTGATTTAGAGTGACCAAGATGGTTCATGGTCCCTTTTGTTTTTTTGTTATGTTTGTTGTTTGTGGAATGTTTGTCACAAACTGGGGCAACTATATCATTGGGTGTCTGTGATAAGTAAGTTCGCTTTGTGAATGCCGCACATACCTTGACCCTTGATGTATACACCCTAGGATGCTTCACTCATTCTTGGTGTGCGATGTGTCTGTCTTTTGCAAAAGGGGTTGTGTTCCAGCTCAGGCCTTCAATGCCATGATGCTCTACACCCGCTTTGCTACATTAAATAAAGGTTCTCACCTACTTATGTGCATTTGTAAAAGCAAGTTTTCCTTCATCTCTAATTGTCCTCTGTCTAATTTCTTCTTACTAACATTTCTTCCATCAGTCTTGGCAGTCTGTTCGAACCTATCGTCTTCTGTCATTCTTATCGATCAATTGGCCTCTTTTCTAGATTTTTCCGGCCAATTCCTCGAGGGGGCATGCATATGTCATTGTTATTGTCTGGGGCATTTTCATTATTGTTCTTTGAAACAACGCTTAGAATCGCATTGTCTCAAAGAGGGGCAAAATGTAGATGTCTAAAAATGGTCAACACTTGCAAAGTCATACTTTAACATTTGCGCATTGCCTTATTTTAGGGTTTTTGCATTGCATTAACATTTCTTCTATGTTGTGCACTTGGTCTTTATCATTTGTGAGCATCGAGTCCTTCTTCTGCATTCCTCATTTTTATCGCTTTCAAATTAGGTCTTGTCGATAGAAATCTTCAGTCATGATTTTGGTCGATCTTATCCTGTCGCATCATGGTGCATGCTCATTTATCATCATTTTGGACATCGTCAATCCTAATTGATGATAGAATTAGGATTTTGTCTTCTTGTCAATCTTTCAATCATCTTTAGCTTGTTAGTAATCATTTGCGATTATCAACTTGTCAATCTCGTCATTTTGTGATCAATTCGTCATCGATCCTTGTCCTTGTCAATCCCGTCATTTTGCGATTGATTCGTCATCGATCCTTGTCCTTGTCAATCTCGTCATTTTGTGATCGATTCGTCATCGATCCTTGTCCTTGTCAATCTTGTCATTTTGCGATCGATTTGTCATCGATCATTGTCCTTTTCAATCATGTCAATTTGGATCAATTAGTCATTGTTCCTCGTCAATTGGTGCCTATCAATTTGATCTCTTTGCCAATCTTGGTCAATTTGTCAGCCAATTTTAATTAATAATCAGCATTGGTCCTTTGTCAATTAAAATCATGATCGAATCGACATTAATTTCTTGTTGTCTTGACCTAATTCCTTGTCCTATTATTTTTAGGGTTTTATGATTTGTTCATTTAATCCTTTTCTTCTTCTTGGTGGGTTAAATAAATCTATTTATTTAGTCCTAGGTCTTTTCATGAGTTAATTAATGGATGAAAACCTATTAATTAATTCACCTAATCTTCTTCCTCAATTTTCCAATTTACTAATTTCTCCTAATTCCTAATTTCTATTTCTCCTATTTTCTTTAATTTTTCTAATATTTCCCCTAATTTCATGGGAATGGCATTTCAATCTTGTCATAATTTTGTCATAATTTTTGTCAATCAATCTTGCATGTCAATCTTGTCATAATTTTGTCATAATTTTGTCAATCAATCTTGCATGTCAATCTTGTCATAATTTGTCATAATTTGCCATTCATGATTTGAATTTCCATTCAAATCTCTTCATGCTAAATCTTGTCCTCTCTCCAATTTGTCTATAAAATTGGATGAGTTTCTTCAATCAAAGGATCAATTAATCACATTTTTGAATCGAATCAATCGACCATGCTTCTAGTATCCTTATGTTGCCATTTTTCTAGTCATCTTGCTTTCATACTACGCTTTTGCACTTGTAGGTGAGATCCACAAACACAATAATTTGAAGGAGAAAGAAGGACAATGGAGGAACAACGAAGGAGATACATGCTTTGGTTTGCATTTTATTTCATCTTCATGCCTTTATTGAATGTATTAGGATTTCTTATCATTGCAATCTAGTTTTTGTGGTTGAGCTAGTTTAATATTGCTTTGATGCATTCCATTTTCCTATCTACAATTAAAAGTGTATGTGTGCAATTTCACATGCACAACATAACCGGTAGCAGAATAGGGCAAAACAGAGCATCAGGCAACCAGTATACAAAGAAGGATATAAGAGAATTCACCGAAACTTATCCAGCATGGTCAGATGCAATTTATAAGTTCATTTTCATTTGTAAACACTTTGTAATATTCTGTAAGTTAGTGAGATTTCTTATTTTGTGTTTGAGTAGTGAGCTCTAGGAAGTTGGCCTTTCTGGATGTGCAT
Source organism: Cryptomeria japonica (assembly GCF_030272615.1). Taxonomy (NCBI): domain Eukaryota; kingdom Viridiplantae; phylum Streptophyta; class Pinopsida; order Cupressales; family Cupressaceae; genus Cryptomeria; species Cryptomeria japonica. The sequence goes on from NC_081409.1 coordinate 359,843,285, forward strand.
ACCCCTCATGTAATATTTGTATACCTTGATCAAGTATATAAATATGGTGGGTATCAGCCCCATCGTGGTTTTTCCCTTTACTGGGTTTTCCATGCATAAATATTGGTGTTATGGTGTTTCATTTCTATGTGTTATTTGGTGTATGCACTTTAATTTTATTTATTGTTAATCGGTTAATAATCAATAAGTTCAAAATTGTCATTACCAGTAGAACACCGATTCACCCCCCCTCCCCTCTCAGTGTTCTTGGATTCCAACAATTGGTATCAGAGCTTGTTTCCTTGAAAGATGTTTAAACACTTGAGGAATATCTAGAATTTGGAATTAATGGAAACCGGTTTGTAGCAACAACTTCAAATTGCTCTTGAGGATCTTGATAATGAGAAGATGGAGAACAACAAACTGAAAAATGAACTAAAGCAAGCCAGAGAACACATCATTTAATTGCAAGGAAATCTTTCAGTTGTTAAGGCTAAGAGAAGGGAACTCTGTGATCAATTGCAAAATCAGAACAATGATGATGAAAATGCTATGAAGGATCAATGTCAGAAACTCACTCAGAAGAACACTATCTTGAAGAATGAGATGCAAGCCCTAACCATGAGAATGTGCAAGGAGATGAAGACAGAAATAAAAATGAAGGAAACCTAGCTCAAGCATTGAAGGATAGATCTGGTGAATGCAATAGACTGACACATGAGAATGATATGATGAAACTTGAGTTGACCCAGTCCCAAAACAATGATCAGGAACTTGAGAGACAAATTATAATCATGAGAGATGACCTAGTTATTGCAAATGAGTACAAGGATAAGTTTAAGGATAGCTCTACTAAACTTCATGAGCTACTGAAGAATCAGAGAGATGCTAATGACAGGAGAGGTCTTGGTTATGAATAAGGAGACGTTCTGGCACTGCACAACAGAATCAGAATCATACCAACAACTGGAACCATAAATCACTGGTAAGACAACCTAATGCTCACAAATTCAATGGTACATGCTTTGTTTGCAATAAATATGATCATATGGCTAGTCAGTGCAGAATAGGAATAATCAGAACAATACATCATTCACCAATCTTGGAAATGTAAGATGTCACGCATGTAGAAAATTTGGACACATGGCTAACCAATGCATATCAAATAGAAATCAAGGAAATCCAGGGTTTAACAAAGCAATTCACAAGAACAATATTGTTTGTTATGCATGTAACAAGGTTGGACATATTGCTAAATATTGCAGAAGTAAGAAGCCACCAACAACTAATGGAAATGCAAATGAGAAGGGAAAAGCAAAAGTGGAAGACATCAGGAAGCAACATGAGATGAGATGGGTAAGAAGATCTGATACACCACAGATAGAATAACCAATAGAGTCATCAGGTCCTACACCGATAGCAGACACAACCAATAACTAAGGCACTTTTCCTTAGGGGAAGGCAAATCATTGAAGATCATGCGAATACCCTGGATTGGATCTGTAGTCAGAGAATTCTAATTGTAGATAGGTACTCAAGAAATTTTAGGAGTTTACCGGAACCAAAAAGAACAACTAGTAAGAAGAAGATGAACGCTCAAGATTTGATTGATCAGATAATAAATGATGGTAATTTAGATAATGTTTGTTCATTCTTTGATAATTTTAATGAGGTGGACAAGAAGAAGATTGAAGATGTTATTCTTTTGTATCTTGATTCTTTTAGTAAGACATTGATTGAATTGAAGAAATTTTTTCCTAAGGAGTTATATGATAAGTTAGAGGCTAGGAAAATACACGCTCAGCCTTTGGACAGGAAAATTAAGGAGACCTAATTGGTCAATCTTTTTCCCACAATAACTCCTCTGAAGATGGCTACCTTGATCAATAAAACAAGATCATTAGAATTCAATCCAAAGCATAGAATAAACAATCTTATGTTGGACAGATTAGAAGAGATTAGGAAGGAAATAATTGATATTTGGGTAAGAATTCTTTTGGGTTTAGGCTATGAGTTGAGTTCCAATTTTTTGAAATCCCTAAATATACTGTTGTCTAAGGATAAGAAACCAACATATCAACAAAGTATAGATACTGAGAAACTAGCTAGCAGTCCACCGGATACCACTGTACCGGTTAATGAGTCAAATTTTGTAATAGAGGATATATCGACAGAAAGTGTATAGATTGGAGAGGATATATAGGGTGATGTAAATAAGGATTCAGAGAATAAGGATATAGAGGATGTACAGGTTTTGGATAAGGCACCAAGTGGCAAAGCCACTGGTGCACAAGAGCAGAAAGATTCTAAAGTTATCTCACTAGCTGATAAGGGTAAGGAGATTGTGGTGGATCTCTCCTCCGACTTGGCAATTGACACTTTTGCCATAGCTAAAGGAAATTTACCATAACTTTCCATCAGTTTTGACAAACCCTACCACAAAATGTTATTGACAAAGAAAATTTTGGCAGCAGCAACTCTTCAAGCATATGCGACTCAAGAATTGGCTCGGGAAGAGTCAAAGGACAAAAAATGGACTGAACACAGTTTTGAGGTTTTGAACTAGTTAGTCCCTGCATTTCAAGCTTAGGAAGGTGGGTATGTGCAGGATCATGGTGTGCCAAAACAAGCCCTTAAGTGGCAATGAAATTTCAGAAAATCGGAGTTATGCAACTTGACATGAAAATTTGAATAAGTTGTGAACATTATTTCTAAAATATGTAAGAAGAGAATATATAGAAAATTGAATGTAGTTTCTAAGCTACTAGTTGTTTTTTGGAAAAAAAAATCCTTTTTGATGAAAATTTCAAATTTCAATGTAGTGGTACTAAAATTTCAGGAAAAAAAAAAGAAGTAGATGTATGTCTGACCACCCTAATCACAATCAAATCTTAATATTTTTTTATAAAATTTATAATATAAGTATTAGATTCATGTCTGGATGTGACACATATTTTTTTTAAATTTTTTATAAATTAAATAATTAATTATGATTTTTTTACTACAGCTTTTCAGAAATTCAGAAACTCCTACATCTGACCATCTTAACTTGGTCAAAACCTTATGAAATTTAATTTTTTTTAATTTTTCCCTATAGTAGACGAAGCATAGGATGTGACGCATGTTTTGGTTTCAAAAAATGTTATACCATGTGAAAGTTATGAGTGTTTTTCAATCAGTATATCAATCTAGACTATTGTCAGAATTCAATTAGAAAATAAATAATAATTATTTATTAAAGTGGAAATAAGACAAGCCTTATATTGTTGGAAAGCTGGGAATGTCCTTAAAAAACCCTTTTCATTTTATCAATTTTGGTTACAAAAAAAATCGTCAGCCACCATTGTAAATTCTGGAAAATCAAGGAATACTGAAAAACACGTTTTTTCAGTTGACTTTCTAGGCTTGTCACTTCCAAGCCAAATACCAAAGCATTCCTCAGCCAAAATTTGAAATTTGAAAATTTGACTACAAAAATCGGATATCGAATTTTATCCGATATCCGATTTTAGTACAAAAATTTGTGGTGCCCAAAAAATTTCCCATTGCCGAGAGAGATAGATAGACAGACAGATAGATAGACAGAGACAGACAGAGAGAAAGAGAGAGAGGTGGAGAGAGAGAGAGAGGTGGAGAGAGATAGGTGGAGAGAGAGGAGAGAGAGAGAGAGAGGAGAGAGAGAGAGAGAAGGAGAGAGAGAAACAAAGAGAGACAAAGACAGAGAGAGAGGGAGAGAGAGAGATGGAGAGAGACAAACACACACAATATGACCCCTAACGACACAATTTGGTGTCTTAAGGGGTCCTATAGTGTTGTTAGGGGTCATATGGTGTCTTGGGAAACCATTGGACCCCTTAAGACACCAAATCATCTCGTTAGGGGTCATATGGTGTCTCAAGGGGTCATAGGGTGTCCCATGAACCCTTATGACCTCTTAGGACACAATATGACCCCTACTTACATCATATTGGGTCGCTTTGGGTCATATTATGTCCTAAGGGGTCATATAGTGTTCTAAGGGGTCCTCTATTGTCCCAAGACACCATATGACCCCTAACGACACCATAGGACCCCTAAAGACACCAAATCATGTCATTAGGGGTCATATTGTGTCTTACAGGGTTGTAGGACACAATATGGACCCTAACGACATGATTTAGTGTCTTAAGGAGTCCTATGGTGTCATTAGGGGTCATATAGTGTCCATAGGGGTCATATGGTGTCCCATCAACCCTTATGACCTCTTAGGACACCATATGACCCCTAATGACACCATATTGTGTCTTTTTGGGTCATATTGTGTCCTAAGGAGTCCTGTGGTGTCCCAAGACACCATATGACCCCTATGGACCCCATATGACCCCTAACGACACCATAGGACCCCTTAAGACACTAAATCATGTCGTTAGGGGTCATATTGTGTCTTATAGGGTCGTAGGACACAATATGACCCCTAACAACATGATTTAGTGTCTTAAGGGGTCCTATGTTGTTGTTAGGAGTCATGTGGTGTCCATAGGGGTCATATGGTGTCCCATGAACCCTTATGACCTCTTAGGACACCATATGACCCCTAATGACACCATTTTGGGTCACTTTGGGTCATATTGTGTCCTAAGGGGTCATATTGTGTCCTAAGGGGTCCTATGGTGTCCAAAGACACCATATGACCCCTATGCACACCGTATGACACCTAACGACACCATAAGACCCCTTAAGACACCAAATCATGTCATTAGGGGTCATATTCTATCTTACGAGGTCGTAGGACACAATATGACCCCTAACGACATGATTTGGTTTCTTAAGGGGTCCTATGGTGTCATTAGGGGTCATATGGTGTCCATAGGGGTCATATGGTGTCCCATGAACCCGTATGACCTCTTAGGACAACATATGACCCCTAATGACACCATATTGGGTCACTTTGGGTCATATTGTATGGAAAAGGGGTCATATTGTGTCCTAAGGGGTCCTATGGTGTCCTAAGACACAATATGACCCCTAGGGACACCGTATGACCCCTACCAACACCATAAGACCCCTTAAGACTCCTAATAATGTTGTTAGGGGTCATATTGTGTCTTATGGGGCCGTAGGACACAATATGACCCATAACGACATGATTTGGTGTCTTAAGCGGTCCTATGGTGTCATTAGGGGTCATAGGGTGCCCATAGGGGTCATATGGTGTCCCATGAACCCTTATGACCTCTTAGGACACTATATGACCCCTAATGACACCATATTCAGTTGCTTTGGGTCATATTGTGTCCTAAGGGGTCGTATGTTGTCCTAAGAAACCATATGACCCCTATGGACACCCTATGACCCCTAACGACACCATAAGACCCTTAAGAAACCAAATCATGTTGTTAGGGGTCATATTGTGTCTTACGGGGTCGCAGGACACAATATGACCCCTAACGACATGATTTAGTGTCTTAAGGGGTCCTATGGTGTTGTTAGGGGTCATATGGTGTCCATAGGGGTCATATGGTGTCCAATGAACCCTTATGACCTCTTAGGACACCATATGACCCCTAATGACACCATATTGTGAAGCTTTGGGTCATATTGTGTCCTAAGGTGTCATATAGTGTCCTAAGGGGTCCTTTGGTGTCCCAACACACCATATGACCACTATGGACACCGTATAACCCCTAACGACACCATAATACCCCTTAAGACACCAAATCATGTCGTTAGGGGTCATATTGTCTCTTACAGGGTGGTAGGACATAATATGACCCCTAACGACATGATTTGGTGTCTTAAGGGGTTCTATGGTGTCGTTAGGGGTCATAGGGTGTACATAGGGGTCATATGGTGTCCCATGAACCCTTATGACCTCTTAGGACACCATATGACCCCTAATGACACCATATTCGGTCACTTTGGTTCATATTGTAGGGAAAAAGGGTCATATTGTGTCGTAAGGGGTCCTATGGTGTCCCAAGAGACCATATGACCCCTATGGATACCGTATGACCCCTACCAACACCATAAGACCCCTTAAGACACCAAATCATGTTGTTAGGGGTCATATTGTGTCTTATAGGGTCGTAGGACACAAAATGACCCCTAGTAACATGATTTAGTGTCTTAATTGGTCCTATGGTGATGTTAGGGGTCATAGGGTGTCCATAGGGGTCATATGGTGTCCCATGAACCCTTATGACCTTTTAGGACACCATATGACCCCTAATGACACCATATTAGGTCTCTTTGGGTCATATTATAGGGAAAAGGGCTCATATTGTGTCCTAAGGGGTCCTATGGTGTCCCAAGACACCATATGACCCCTATGGATACCGTATGACCCCTACCAACACCATAAGACCCCTTAAGACACCAAATCATGTCGTTAGGGGTCATATTGTGTCTTACAGGGTCGTAGGACATAATATGACCCCTAACGACATGGTTTGGTGTGTTAAGGGGTCCTATGCTATCATTAGGGGTCATAATGCGCCCATAGGGGTCATATGGTGTCCCATGAAACCTTATGACCTCTTAGGACACCATATGACCCCTAATGACCCCATATTGGGTCGCTTTGGGTCATATTGTGTCCTAAGGGGTCCTATGTTGTCCGAAGACACCATATGACCCCTATCGACACCCTATCAACCCTAACGACACAATAAAACCCCTTAAGACACCAAATCATGTCGTTATGGGTCATATTGTGTCTTACGGGGTCGCAGGACACAATATGACCCCTAACGACATGATTTGGTGTCTTAAGGTGTCCTATGGTGTTGTTAGGGGTCATATGGTGTCCCATTAATCCTTATAACATCTTAGGACACCATATAACCCTTAATGACACCATATTGGGTCTCTTTGGGTCATATTGTGTCATCAGGGGTCATATTGTGTCCTTAGGGGTCCTATGGTGTCCCAAGACACCATATGACCCCTATGGACACCGTATAACCCCTAATGACACCATAAGACCCCTTAAGACACCAAATCATGTCGTTAGGGGTCATATTGTGTCTTGCGAGGTCGTAGGACACAATATGACCCCTAATGATGTGATTTGGGGTCTTAAGGGGTCCTATGGTGTCATTAGGGCTCATAGGGTGTCCATAGGGTTCATATGGTGTCCCATGAACCCTTATGACATCTTAGGACACCATATGACCCCTAATGACACCATATTGGGTCAATTTGGGTCATATTGGGTCAATTTGGGTCATATTGTAGGGAAAAGAGCTTATATTGTGTCCTAAGGGGTCCTATGGTGTCCCAAGACCCCATATGACCCCTATGGACACTGTATGAACCCTAACGAAACCATAGGACCCATTAAGACACCAAATCATGTTGTTAGGGGTCATATTGTGCCCTACGGGGTCGTAGGACACAATATGACCCCGAACGACATGATTTGGTGTCTTAAGGGGTCCTCTTGTGTCGTTAGGGGTCATACGGTGTCCATAGGGGTCATATGGTGTCCCATTAACCCTTATGACCTCTTAGGACACCATATGACCCCTAATTACATCATATTGGGTTGCTTTAGGTCATATTGTGTCCTAAGGTGTCATATAGTGTCCTAAGGGGTCCTATGTTGTCCCAAGACACCATTGTAGCGTCCTAAAATTGTGACACTTGCAATTTTGATCGCATTTGGGTCTTCACGATGGCGGCGCAACACTGAATCTGAATGGAGACCCCGAAACTTGTTCATGACATCAAAAACTACATTTCTCAACACCCTGGCCTGATCCTCGTTGCACCCTGCTATCCCGGGAGGTGGGACCATGGCGCCCAGCGCCCTGGTCCTTCAGGACTAGGGCACCCAGCGCCCTGGTCCCCCACGACCATGGCACCCAGTGCCCTGGTCCCTGGCCCTATTTTGGGCCCGATCTCTTTTGGGCATCGGGTCTTTAAGTTTGCAAATTGGAAAATAATGTTTCCTGGTCGGCCTAAGGTCTGAAAAATCAGTCTATCAGCCCTAATTGACAAGTATATAAACTACATTTCCTCTCCCATTTGAGGAGGTCGAAAGGAGGAAATAAGCAAGAACAAAAAGGCGAAAGCATCATTCAAACATTCAAGCATTCAAGCATTCCTTCAAGCAATTGAGCATTCTAAGTCTCCATTCAAGGCTAAGTGTTGCATTCAAGACAAGGATTCAACCATTGAAGAGGAGATCACTTACAACACATTACATACAACATACATTACACCTTCGCATGTAAGAATACAAACATTCTTACAACAAGGTATCAGTACTTGTTTACATTACAAACATTTACATTTACAGCATTCTCATTTCTTGGTTAATTCCAAAACTGGGGTTTGACCTAAAGGCAAACCCCTCATCCCTAACCCCCAAATCGTCATCTCTTTTCTGTGTGTAGGTTGTAGGTACGCGGCTGTAGTCAAAGATCTGGAATCCTTGTGCAGAGACGAACAAATCCACCTTCGTTTCGCGGATTTTTCGGAGGACCGTGTGCACGCCGGGTGCCATCGTCCCGTCAACTTTCGCTCAAATTTGCAGAACAACACCGTCTCGACATTTTACTACTAATTCCAGGTCCGCAGCTTCATCCCATATCCCTATCTCTGTCTATAAGCGAATCTTTCCTACTTTACATGCATTCCTAGTTCAATCATTCTATCTACATTTCTTTACAAAAGAGGGTATCCTTGATGTCTTAACCCTTGAAACTCATGTAGAATCCAATCTTGCATTGCATGGGATTGGATCTTGTGGGTTTCAACCCCTCTTTTGAATGTAAATTTCTCCTAAGTGAAAACCATCAACCCTAGTGACTCTCCCTTCTCTCTCTTTGGAGTTGGGGAGGGGAGAATGACTAGGGTTCAATTTTTGCGCTTTACATTTTGGTGAACCGGGGTTTGACCTAAAGGCAAACCCCTCATCCCTAACCCCCCAATCGTCCTCTCTTTTCTGTGTGTAGGTTGCAGGTACGCGGCTGTAATGGAAGATTTGGAATCCTTGTGCAGAGACGAACAGATCCACCTTCGTTTCACGGATTTTTCGGAGGACCGTGTGCATGCCGGGCGCCATCATCCCGTCAACTTTCGCTCATATTTGTAGAACAGCACCGTCTCGACATTTTACTGCTAATTCCAGGTCCGCAGCTTCATCCCATATCCCTATCTCTGTCTATAAGTGAATCTTTCCTACTTTACATGCATTCCTAGTTCAATCATTCTATCTACATTTCTTTACAAAAGAGGGTATCCTTGATGTCTTAACCCTTAAAACTCATGTAGAATCCAATCTTGCATTGCGTGGGATTGGATCTTGTGGGTTTCAACCCCTCTTTTGAATGTAAAGTCTCCCCTAAGTGAAAACCATCAACCCTAGTGACTCTCCCTTCTCTCTCTTTGGAGTTGGGGAGGGGAGAACGACTAGGGTTCGATTTTTCCGCTTTACATTTTGGTGAACCCGACGTGAACATCCTCATTCTGATTATCCATGGTTAGATCTGAAAATTTTGTTTCCTTAATTACATTTCCATGTTTGATCTTTTGCAAATTTTAGAGGCTAATTGCATAAAAACCCTAAAATTTTCTTTTTAGTAATTAAGCTTGTGAAATGTTTAATTGTTAATGCTTGTTTCAGATCTACCCTTCTATTGCAAATTGTCAATTCATATTTGTGCTTTAATTTTGAAAATTAAGTGGTTAAATGTCAAAACCCTAATTTTTTAAACCTTCTTGATTCAACCTTTGACTGATAATTTCACTGATCAAAACACCTCCAAATCGGCTGTAACTTTGGATTCCACAACAAAATCACAATATCTTTCATCCCTGAAAATTTGGAAAAAAGTTGCGAGGACCGTGTGCACCCCGAGCGCCATCGTCCCCGACATTTTTTCTGAAATTTCGGGAGCTAGATCTTACTGTGTTTTTCTGCTAAAATCCAGAATTTTGGCTGATTTTATCAATTCTAACACTTTCAAAATTAAAGTCAAAGTTGGTCTAGTGATTGCTTGGATAAAGGCTTATAATCATTCAAAAATTGTTGAAATTAAAATTCATATCAAAATTGTGTTCTTTATTGTCCTAAATCTGAAAAGTGTGTTGGCATTCATTCGAAATTTCAGTGCTTTATTCAAATTTTTACAATTTGTGACTTTTGAAATTAAGTGTTTAATTGCGGCAACTTTGATTTCCACTTTCAAATTTGAATTTTGCATGAAATTGAGTCAACTTTCAAATTTCAAAGCCTGCATTGCTTTCAGTATTCCCTCTAAAATCATAAAATTCAAAATTTCAGTTTCCCTCTCTTTTTCAAAATTCAAATTTTGCATTTTTCAACAATCTTGGTAGGGTTCAATTTTGAGATTGGAACTTTAATTTGGCCTAGCTACAGATCGTAAAATCACTCAATTTTTTCAGATTAGCTTTAAAATCATCATAACTTTCATCCCTGAAAATTTCGAAAAAAGTTGCGAGGACCGTGTGCACTCTGTTCGCCACGGTCTCGGACATTTTTTTCGAAATTTCAGGAGATTGTCCTGATTGCATTTAACAGCTTAAATCTAGGAGATTGGCTGATTTTATTGAAATTTGCTACCTCTAAAATTCAAAATCTTCTCTCTCTCTCTTTAGTGCATGAGTTTTACAACAATAAGCCCTACTTACACTATTCCCATTAGACGAAGCCTTAGAATTAAGTCTTTCCAAAGTTTAATTACTGAGGAGATGGAACCTAATTTGAATGGCCTTTCTAACGAGGACATGGGTAATTCCTCTAATCCTCTTAATGATGAAGAAGCTCTCCATGAGGTTTCTGTAGAACAACTTTCGAAATTGGATAACCAATTTGATGATTTTCGACAATGGATGTCTCAAGAATACCCTAATAGTGAATCTCTTTCATTAATTGAGGGTCTAAAACGTATGGTTCAAAGTGATAAGAATGGAATCGATATTTTGCGTGGTATTGCACACATTGTGGATTCAAATGTGATGCCTATGAAAAGTTGTGCCGAAACCTTAGGTTATACACAACCTCTTACTCAAGTTAATCATTCTATTCCTTTGACAACTCCTATTGCTAGTATACCTACTTTTACATCAAACATAATGACTACTTCAATACAAGACATTCCTCCTATGATCACCAGTCATGGGGGCAAACCCTCTTCTTCAATCAACCCTCTTCCTTTATTCAATCCGACTTCTTCATTCATTCCTTCAATGAGTGTCCCTATTTCATCTCCACAAATGAACATGACGCAAGGGGGGAATTCATTTAACCCTTCCATTCCTCCTTGTAGTGTTCCTCCTTTCCAATCATCTCCTATGACTAACTATCATAGTGTCCCACCACCTTACTCTCTACCTTCTTTCAATAACTTAACACCTCCATCGCAATCTAACCCATCTAATATGAACTCTTCGACTGAAGCGACCATTAACAATCTTGCACAAACTGTCTCTTCTTTATAGCAACAAATTGCCTCTATGAATCAATCTAAGTTTAGTGTGCCCACATTTGATGTTGCGAGCCCACTTTCTCTTGACATTGTTTGAGCTATCCCCCCTAAACATGTTGAAATTCTGCATTTGGAGCTTTATAATGGTAAGGGTGACCCTCCAACACATGTTAAGACCTTTCAAACAATATGTACCGATTTTGCTTATGACCAAAGGTTGCTTGCAAAACTGTTTACTAGAACATTAAGAGATAAAGCCCTACAATGGTATTGCTCGTTGCCTTCCTATTCTATTACTTCTTTTGAACAACTTGCCAATGCTTTTATTCAACAATTTCAAAACAATATAAGTCCTAAAGTTACTTTGATTGATTTAATGCATTGTAAACAAGGTGTTAAAGAAAAAGTGACTGATTTCATTGGTAGATATAAGCATTTGTATGCTCAGATTTCTTTTCCAGTACCTGACAATGATATTCAAAGAATCTTTATTTCTAATTTGCAAAAAGATATTAGAGAAAAACTCTTGTTTTCTGAGTTTACTTCTTTCCAACAGTTGTGCGCAACTCTTCACAATTATCAACTGACTGTGAGTCAAATGGAACAAGCAAATCCTATGGCTCCGAGTGATAAGGGTGATAGTAGTCAAAAACCATTTGGGAAGTTTAAACCGAACAGAGAGTCCATTAAATTCAATGAAAACATCATCAACAACAATGTGAATGCAGCATCAGGTGTGCTTCCTATTTCTAAGTTTTTCAAGAAAGAAAGAAAGTTTACTCCTTTGAATGAATCATTGCATAGTATTATGAATAAGTTATTGGAACAAAATGTGCTTACTCTCCCTCCTATAAGGCAAATAGATCCCGCAAAGATTAATTCACCCTATTTTGATAACAAATCTTTTTGTCAATTTCATCGTCATCCTGGGCATGATACTAAAAAATGTTTTGCTTTGAAGGGTAAAATTCAAGATTTGATTGATAATAATACTATCTCTGTTTCTGGTGTGAATGATAAAGGCAACAAATTTGTAGCTCCCCCAAACCAAAATCTTCATATTTTTACTGATCCATTGCCTTCTCATACCTCTAATGCAATTGATACTAATGATTCCTCTGTCTCACCTGATGATCTTGTGTCTATGACTCCGAATGTGATTAACTTTGTAGAGCAGCAGAAAATCCCTAAAGAACCTTCCATCACATTTGATTCCAGTGAAACTATCAGGGCACCTGATGGTCCTTTATATATAGTTGCAAAAGTCAAGAATACACCTTGCCGTGGAGTGCTTATTGATCCTTCTTGTATGGTTAATGTCATTACTGAAGAATTTCTTTATACTTTGCAATTGAATCAAGTGATCTATGACGAAACAAATGTGGTTGTGAAACTATTTGATGCATTTTCTTCTCTTGCAATTGGTTCTATTACATTACCTATTGAAGTTCATAACAAATCCCTTGATGTGGACTTTGCTATTATTCCAACGTCTGAACAATTTCATGTGAAGCTAGGCTATCCTTGGCTATCTTCCATGAAAGCTATTGCTTCTCCTATTCATAAGTGTTTGAAATTTCCCCATAATGGTGAAATTGTTACTGTCAATCATAGTCTCTTCAAACCAGCTGAAAGAACTTCTAGCATTTCTATTGATTACTTTTGGCCTAAACAATTCCAATCTCTTCCACCGCGAAGTGATCATCCTTTCAAATCTTATCAAAAGTGGAAAAAAGATATGATCCTATCTCTAAGTGAACCTAGAACACCCAAACTTGACATTCCTATCATTCTTGAGAAGGAAGTTCTTCCTTTGAAAGATAAAACTAATGTCTTTCCTCAAGAAGATTCCCAACCCATTCCTATGAATGTGACTATGTCTATATCTAATAAACTTCCTAAAAGTAGACCTATACCTCCTCGTCATGATGGGCTTGGTCTCCTTCCTAAACCAAATATTCCTCCCTTATATGGAGCAGTTCCTCCTCCTTCCTCTTATGGAGAGAAGAGACCTTCCTCTTCTCCTATTGTTCAACCTAAGAGACCTCAACCTAAACACCCAAGTGATAAGGATGAGAACATTCCTCCTCCTCAATCTTCTCAACTTCCTACTAAGACTAGATGGAATCGTTCTGCATGTGAACGCCGACGAAAGCGTCATCTTAGAGCTCAGGCAACTGCTTCTCAAACTTTGCAATCCCCAAAAACACCTTCAGCCAGTATTATTCCATTTTCTCCTCAGCCGACGATTGAGCCGAAATCTCCTAAACATAAGATGCATGATGGTCTTGATCCTGTGCGAGTTAAAGATCCTATTTTTATAAATCTTGATGATGATATAGATGAAAATGTTATTTATGATGAAAATGTTACTCCTATTCATTCTGATAGTAAGTATGAATATGTTGATGTTGATAACCATTTTTCTAACGAATTTTCTAAAGCACTTATCCTAGCTCCTAGACAAGAACAACGTGGCTCGGAACATGAACATAGCCCTTGTTTGGATCTTGTGATAGCTCCATCTACTTTGTTGGATGTTCCTCCTCTAGTGTGTTTCCTACCTTCCCGAAATATTGATCAGCAAGATCGGGGGGTAGATGACGTGCTAGACTAGTTTCATTAGCATAGCAGATTCTCTCCCTTGATCTCTTTTGTTACTTCTTCTATGTGTTATTCTCATTCTTCTATTTGTTGTCCTTAGTGTTGTCTACTTGAGGATGATGCAAAGCATTGAGATCTCTTTTGGTCTCTCTCATGTTGGCTCAAAAGACACATGTGTTCCCTTCTTCTAGGTGACCTTCCTTGATTGGGGAATGAAGAACAATTATGCATACATACATATGATATACATGAATTATCATACAGCATACTGACCCCGAGGAAAGCGAAGTCACCTTGTGCTTTGTGTTTTGTGTTTATTATCCTTGGGCTTATCTCACACTTGGGGGCTAAATCCTTGTGATAACGTGCTCCTTTCCCTTCTCATTCTTATATGTATCACTACTTTAAAGCAATCACCCCCGATGAGGCGTGTGCGATCGCTTTAACGTAGGGGGGCATACATCCCGTTCATATCTCTTCAAGATACTTGAAAATTTCTTGACAAATTTAGTTTTGCCTTGAAAATTTTTGATATCTTTCTTGCATGACTCATAGTGAGGGAACCTTACTACTGACAGTCATGGTTCTCCCTCGTGATCTTCCCTTTTACTTTGTCAATTGAAGTCGTAAGATCCTTAGTCCACTGGGGGCTTGGTATATCTTGCCTTCTTGACGTGGTGAAAGTTTTTCAATGTTGTTTCCTTGTACTTTACCGGAAGTATTGGCGTACGCTTATACTCCCGCTAAAGTGGGGGCTCAATGTAGCATCCTAAAATTGTGACACTTGCAATTTTGACCGCATTTGGGTCTTCACGATGGCGGCGCAACACTGAATCTGAATGGAGACCCCGAAACTTGTTCATGACATCAAAAACTGCATTTCTCAGCACCCTGGCCTGATCCTCCTTGCACCCTGCTATCCTGGGAGGTGGGACCATGGCGCTCAGTGCCCTGGTTCTTCAGGACTAGGGCACCGAGCGCCCTGGTCCCCCAAGACCATGGCGCCCAGCGCCCTGGTCCCTGGCCCTATTTTGGGCCCGATCTCTTTTGGGCATCAGGTCTTTAAGTTTGCAAATTGGAAAATAATGTTTCCTGGTCGGCCTAAGGTCTGGAAAATCAGTCTATCAGCCCTAATTGACAAGTATATAAACTACATTTCCTCTCCCATTTAAGGAGGTCGAAAGGAGGAAATAAGCAAGAACAAAAAGGCGAAAGCGTCATTCAAACATTCAAGCATTCAAGCATTCCTTCAAGCAATTGAGCATTCTAAGTCTCCATTCAAGGCTAAGTGTTGCATTCAAGACAAGGATTCAACCATTGAAGAGGAGATCACTTACAACACATTACATACAACATACATTACACCTTCGCATGTAAGAATACAAACATTCTTACAACAAGGTATCAGTACTTGTTTACATTACAAACATTTACATTTACATCATTCTCATTTCTTGGTTAATTCCAAAACTGGGGTTTGACCTAAAGGCAAACCCCTCATCCCTAACCCCCCAATCGTCCTCTCTTTTCTATGTGTAGGTTGCAGGTACGCGGCTGTAATCGAAGATCTGGAATCCTTGTGCAGAGACGAATAGATCCACCTTCGTTTCGCAGATTTTTCGGAGGACCGTGTGCACGCCGGGCGCCATCGTCCCGTCAACTTTCACTCAAATTTGCAGAACAGCACCGTCTCGACATTTTACTGCTAATTCCAGGTCCGCAACTTCATCCCATATCCCTATCTCTGTCTATAAGTGAATCTTTCCTACTTTACATGCATTCCTAGTTCAATCATTCTATCTACATTTCTTTACAAAAGAGGGTATCCTTGATGTCTTAACCCTTGAAACTCATGTAGAATCCAATCTTGCATTGCATGGGATTGGATCTTGTGGGTTTCAACCCCTCTTTTGAATGTAAAGTCTCCCCTAAGTGAAAACCATCAACCCTAGTGACTCTCCCTTCTCTCTCTTTGGAGTTGGGGAGGGGAGAACGACTAGGGTTCGATTTTTCTGCTTTACAACCATATGACCCCTATGGACACCATAGGACTCCTTAAGACACCAAATCATGTTTTTAGGGGTCATATTGTGTCTAATAGGGTTGTAGGACACAATATAACCCCTAACGACATGATTTAGTGTCTTAATGTGTCCTATGGTGTCGTTAGGGCTCATATGGTGTCCATAGGTGTCATATGGTGTCCCATGAACCCGTATGACCACTTAGGACACCATATGACCCCTAATGACACCATATTGGGTCACTTTGTGTCATATTGTAGGGGAAATGGGTCATATTATGTCCAAAGAGGTCCTATGGTGTCCCAAGACACCATATCACCCCTACGGACACCGTATGACCCCTAACAACACCATAAGACCCCTTAAGACACCAAATCATGTTGTTAGGGGTCATATTGCATCTTACAGGGTCGTAGGACACAATATGACCCCTAACGACAGATTTGGTGTCCCCTAATGACATGATCTGGTGTCTTAAGGGGTCCTACGGTGTCATTAGGGGTCATAGGGTTCCCATAGGGGTCATATGGTGTCCCATGAACCCATATGACCTCTTAGGACACCATATGACCCCTAATGACACCATATTGGGTTGCTTTGGGTCATATTGTGTCCTAAGGGGTCATATTGTGCCCTAAGGGTTCCTATGGTGTCCCAAGACACATGTGACACCTATGGACACCCTATGACCCCTAACGACACCATAAAACTCCTTACGACACCAAATCATATTGTTAGGGGTCATATTGTGTCTTACGGGGTCAAAGGACACAATATGACCCCTAACGACATGATTTGGTGTCTGAAGGGGTCCTATGGTGTCGTTAGGGGTCATATAGTGTCCATAGGGGTCATATGGTGTCCGATGAACCCTTATGACCTCTTAGGACACCATACGATCCCTAATGACACTATATTGGGTCACTTTGGGTCATATTATGTCCTAAGGGGTCATATTGTGTCCTAAGGTGTCCTATGGTGTCCCAAGACACCATATGACCCCTATGGACACTGTATATCCCCTAACAATAGCATAACACCCCTTAAGAAACTAAATCATGTCGGTAGGGGTCATATTATGTCTTACGGGGTCATAGGACACAATATGACCCCTAATGACATGATTTGGTTTCTTAAGGGGTCCTATGGTGTCGTTAGGGGTCATAGGGTGTCCATAGGGGTCATATGGTGTCCCATGAAACCTTATGACCTCTTAGGACACCGTATGACCCCTAATGACACCATATGGGGTCTCTTTGGGTCATATTTTAAGGACAAGGGGTCATATTGTGTCCTAAGAGGTCTTATGGTGTCCCAAGACACCATATGACCCCTATGGACACCATATGACCCCTAACAACACCATAAGACCCCTTAAGACACCAAATCATGTCGTTAGGGGTCATATTGTGTCTTACAAGGTTGTAGGACACAATATGACCCCTAATGACATGATTATTGTCTGAAGGGGTCATATGGTGTCGTTAGGGGTCATATGGTGTCCATAGGGGTCATATAGTGTCCCATAAACCCGTATGACCTCTTAGGACACCATATGACCCCTAATTACATCATATTGGGTCGCTTTGGGTCATATTGTGTCCTAAGCACTCATATAGTTTCCTAAGGGGTCCTCTGTTGTCCCAAGACACCATATGACCCCTAACGACACAATAGGACCCCTTAAGAGACCAAATCATGTGGGTAGGGGTCATATTGTCTCTTACAGGGTCGTAGGACACAATATGACCCCTAACAACATGATTTAGTATCTTAAGGGGTCCTATGGTGTTGTTAGGGGTCATATGATTTCCATAGGGGTCATATGGTTTCCCATGAACGCTTATGACCTCTTAAGACACCATATGATTTGGGTCATATTGTAGGGAAAAGGGGTCATATTGTGTCCTAAGGAGTACTGTGGTGTCTCATATTGCGTCGCCTTGGGTCATATTGTAGGGAAAAGGGGTCATATTATGTCTTACGGGGTCGTAGGAAACAATCTGACCCCTAACGACATGATTTAAGTGTCTTAAGGGGTCCTATGGTGTCATTAGGGGTCATACGGTGTCCATAGGGGTCATATGGTGTCCCATGAACCCTTATGACCTGTTAGGACACCATATGACCCCTAATGACACCATATTGGGTCGCTTTCGGTCATATTGTGTCCTAAGGGGTTATATTGTGTCATAAGGGGTCCTATGGTGTCCCAAGACACCATATGACCCTTATGGACACCGTATGACCCTTAACGACACCATAAGGCCCCTTAAGACACCAAATCATGTCATTAGGGGTCATATTGTGTCTTACAGGGTCGTAGGACACAATATGACCCCTAACAACATGATTTGCTATCTTAAGGGGTCCTATGGTGTCATTAGGGGTCATAGGGTGTCCATAGGGGTCATATGGTGTCCCACGAACCCTTATGACATCTTAGGACATCATATGACACCTAATGACACCATATTGGGTCGCTTTGGGTCATATTATGTCCTAAGGGGTCATATTGTGTCCTAAGGGGTGTTAATGTGTCCCAAGACACCATATGACCCCTATGGACACCCTATGACCCCTAACGACACCATAAGACTCCTTAAGACACCAAATCATGTCGTTAGTGGTCATATTGTGTCTTACGGGGTTGTAGGACACAATATGACCCCTAATGACAGGATTTGGTGTCTTAAGGGGTCCTATGGTATCGTTCGGGGCCATATGGTGTCCATAGGGGTCATATGGTGTCCCATGAACCCTTATGACCTCTTTGAACACCATATGACCCCTAATGACACCATATTGGGTCGCTTTGGGTCATATTGTGTCCTAAGGGGTAATATATTGTCCTAAGGGGTCCTATGGTGTCGCAAGACACCATATGACCCCTATGGACACCATATAACCCTTAACAACATGATTTGGTGTCTTAAGGGGTCTTATGGTGTCATTAGGGTTCATATAGTGTCTATAGGGTTCATATGGTTTCCCATGAACCCTTATGACCTCTTAGGACTGTGGGTCCCGGGGAAAACTGAGAGGGGAGTGTGAATCAGTTGTCCAATAAATTCAAACCAAAATCTTATTAACCAACTTATAGCTTAATACCGGTAAGACAGTTAATTGTGTCGGTAAACAATGTTAACAGGAAATGTTGTACTGGTAAGAATTAATACATGAAACATAAGCACAAAGTCAACCACAACACATGACACAAATATTTGTACGTGGAAACCCTATAAGGGGAAAAACCATGGTGGGAAACCTTACCCACAATCAGATGATACTACTGCAGATAGTAAGTGTACAAGAGGGGTCTGCACATGCAGAAAGGCCAATAGCCTAGAGCTCACTGGTCAAACACAAATGGGAGTCACACTGACTACAGTTGTATGGTTAAATCCAATGAGAATGTAATGCACAAAATAACATCTTCATATGCTAGATTCAGTACCGGTGTAATGCTGATATGCTTCTATGAAAACCTAGCTTCACCTTCAAATGATGTCTTCGTGTATACCTCTGCTTAATCTCGCATATACCTCCTTACAATTCTTTTTCGCATTCCACGTCTGATCTTACAATAAGATCTTACATTTATACCATACCCTAAGACCAATTTTAGTAGGTCGGCTCTACAAGATATTACAATAAAACATTTTACAAATAATACAATATCCGATGCAATAACCGATTGAACATGTCGGCTTAATGCATTTACAACAATAATAAATCATTTCCATAGCGTGCCATGCTGATCTGGAAAAGATAAACCTGTCGGTGTAACCCTAGATAACCTGGACCTATTTGCCGGTAAAAGAAAATATGCAAATAAGAATATACCAATGATATTACTTCAAGGAAAAGTGTCCACATGATGTCTTCGACATTACCAAGTGTCTTCCATGTCATTGCATGTACCGATGAACATTATATCCTATCGATTAACTATATACTGGTGATTGTTTGAGTATTTTACTGATTGCCGGTGAATGTTGCTGGATCTCCAAAGTAGGTGTGTTAGCAGGTGTTGACATCAATGACAAAACCATACCAAAATACCAACAATCTCCCCCTTTGGCATTGATGGCAACACAAGATGGAAAAACCATCAAAGTGCCAAAATAGAAATGCCAAGTACAAAAACCAATTCTCCCCCTGGGAGTAATATGTGTTTAAACAAAGATTTATTTACAATACCAATCTCTCCTCAAAAAGATAATGCATTTTTCCATATATTTTTCCTTAATGTTTTTCCATATATCTCTCCCCCTTTGACATCAAATGCCAAAGTCACAAAAAGGTCAAGTTCATACAAAATACCAACCAATTCAATATACCAACTACTCCCCCTGAGAAGTAGCTTCCTCATCAAATACCAGAATAAAAGATTTGTCCATTTAATTCTGTCGGTTGATGACAATCATCAACTGTCTAAGTCTCTACCGGTGGAGGTAAGACTCTGAGCTGATCTCTGAGATACTCAGAAGTTTCCTTAGGCAAAGGTTTTGTAAAAATATCTGCAAGTTGTTCTTTAGTATTCACATAAACCAGTTTTATTTCCTTTTCTTCAACTTTTTCCCTTAGAAAATTCAGTTTGATAGAAACATGTTTTGTTTTAGAATGTAATACTAGATTCTTAGATATATCAATTGCTGTAGTGTTATCACAATATATAGTAATAGGTTCCTTGCATTTTACCTTTATGTCTTTCAACATTTGCTTAAGCCAAAGTACCTGGGTATAGTTTGTTGTTGCTGCAACATATTCTGATTCTGTTGTTGAGAAAGATGTACAACTCTGTTTCTTACTTAACCAAGAAACTAATCTCTTTCCAAGAAAGAATGCTTCTCCAGTGGTGCTCTTTCTATCATCCACATCTCCTGCCCAATTTGCATCTATGTATGCATATAGATCAAAATTTTCATCTTTAGGATACCATAATCCAAGATTTGTTGTGCCTTGTAAGTACTGAAAAATCCTTTTTACTGCTGATTCATGATTTTCCTTGGGATTACTCTAAAATCTAGAAACTATACATATTGCATTCATAATATCAGGTCTGGTTTGTGTCAAATACAGTAAACCTCCTATCATAGATTTGTATCTAGTTGGATTAACGGGTGTAGATTCGTCCCTTTGAGATAATTTGTCATTTGTAGTCATAGGTGTGCTTACCGGTTTAGAGTTCTCCATCCCAAATTTCTTGAGTAGTTCTTTCAAGTACTTAGATTGGCTCAAAAATATGCCTTTATCAGTCTGTAAAATTTGCAATCCTAAAAAGAATTTTATTTCTCCAATCATAGACATTTCAAATTCATGCTGCATTTTAAGAGAAAATTCTTTGCATAATCCATCTTCTCCTCCAAAGATTATATCATCAACAAATACTTCCATAATCAAAATGTCATCATTAGTTACTTTGTAATATAAATTGCTATCTACATTTCCTTTAGTAAAACCAATTTTGAAGAGATACTTATCCAATCTTGCATACCAGGCTCTTGGAGCTTGTTTTAGTCCATACAAAGCTTTTCTTAATCTGCAAACCATATCATTGTTATCTGTCAAAGAAAATCCATTAGGTTGTTCAATATAAACTTCTTCTTCAAGATCTCCATTCAAAAATGCACATTTAATATCCATTTGATAAACTTTGTAATCCTCGTGAGCTGCAAAGGCCAAGAATAATCTAACTACCTCAATTCTGGCTACCAGTGCAAAGGTTTCATTGTAATAAACTCCTTCTTTCTGAGAATATCCCTTACACACTAGTCTTGCTTTATTCCTGACAACCTTACCATCTTCATTGAGTTTGTTTCTAAATACCCATTTGGTTCCAATTACATTTTTATTTTCAGGCCGGGGAACTAATGTCCAAGTATTATTTTTCTCAATTTGTCCTAATTCTTCTTCCATAGCTTTAATCCAAAATTTATCTTCACATGCCTCATTGATAGATAATGGTTCAATTTGAGAAATAAGACATACCTCTTCATTTGCCAATCTTCTTCTTGTCATGACTCCTTTAAATTTGCTTCCAATTATCTGATCTTCAGAATGATTCAGTCTTACATACCGGGGTGTCTTATTCTGTTGTTGTTCTTCAATTACTGTGGTATCCTCTGATGATACCGAAGTAACCGGGTCATCATTCTATACTGGTGGTTCATTTGTCATAATTTCTGTTACTGGTTTAGAGTCTATATACCTTGAAGTTCCTCTGAATTGTTCATCAATCTTTACATTTGTACTCTCAACAATTTTCTGTAATCTTTTATTAAAACATCTATAAGCTTTACTCTTAGATGAATAACTAAGAAATATTCCTTCATCACTTCTAGGATCAAACTTGCCAATATACTCATCTCTTCTAATATAACATTTACTTCCAAAAATTCTGAAATACTTAAGAGTAGGAGTACTACCAAACCATAGTTCATGAGGGGTCTTACCGGTTTCACCTTTGATGTGAACTTTGTTGAATGTATAGACAACAGTGCTTACTACCTCTCTCCAATACACATGTGGTAGATTTGCTTCTGATAACATACTTCTTCCTGCATCCAAAATAGTTATGTTTTTCCTTTCAACAACTCCATTCTGTTGTGGTGTCTGAGGTGCTGATAACTATCTTTTGATTCCATTCACTTCACAGAATGTATTAAAATCTCTAGATGTGAATTCTCCTCCTTGATCTGATCTTAAACATTTAATTTTCTTACTGGTTTCATTTTCAACCATTGCTTTGAATAGTTTAAACTTCCCAAGTGCTTCTGACTTTTCTCTGAGAAAAGTAACCCAACACATTCTAGAATAATCATCAATAATTAGCATGAAATATCTATCACCTTGTAAGCTTATAGTTCTAGCCGGACCACATAAATCAGTGTGAATTAAATCAAGAGCATTATTGGATTTTTCTGGAATACTTTTGAAACTAGCTCTAACCTGTTTTCCAAATTGACATTCCTTGCAAATTGTATTCTGAGGTTTCACAATTTTAGGTAGATCTCTAACTGCCTTAGAAGTACTGATTTTTACCATGCAATCAAAATTTACATGAAATAGTCTTTTATGCCATAGCCAACTTTCATCTATATGAGCAATTAAGCATGCCTTTTCACTGTTATTCAAATGAAAGATATTACCTCTAGTTTGATTACCGGTTGCAATTTCCAAACCAGTTCTATTCATGATTTTGCATTTTCCATTTTTAAATTGTAACTAAAAACCTTTCTCAACTAATTGACCAACACTTAAAAGATTATGTTTATATCCTTCAACATAGTAAACATTGTTAGTGTTATGTTTACCATCAAGAGATATTGAACCCTTACCTTTGATTGAATAGGCTTTGTCATCTCCGAATCTTACTAAACCTCCATTGTATTCTTGAAAGTTCAAGAATTTGCCTTTGTCTCCAGTCATGTGATGTGAGCATCCTGAGTCAATAATCCATTCATCCTTTGATTCAACTTTAGCTGCTAGGGATTGTTCTGTTGGTTGAGCAATAGGTACCAGTTGATCTTCTGTTATAGCAACAAAGACCCATCCGTTGTCTACTGGATCCTCATCAGAATCATCAGTCACACCTTCATCAGCAATGTAACAGGATTTATCTTTATTTTTCTTAAATCTGTATCTCTGATATTTAGGATTAGGTTTGTATGTCCTTCTAGCTTCTTCTCTTAGTCTAGCATGTCTATCAGGGCATCTTGAAGCCATATGACCAATCTTATTGCAACTGAAACATTTAAAGGGTGCTTTACCTTCATACTTACTTCCAATTGGACCTTTTGGCATTTTTCTTGCAAATAGTGCTTCAAGTTCTTCAAGCTCTTCATTCTCCTTCCTGGTTTCTTCAAGTTCTCTTGCATAAAAGGCTCTCTAGTCTTATTTGTCAAAAGATGGAGCAGATGATGTTGATGCTTTGAAGGCCAAATCAGTTTTTATAGCAACGAGACCAAAAACCTCTATTTCAAAAGTTGAAAGTTTTCCAATCAATGTATCCCTAGTTACTGATGTATTAGGCATTGTTCTCAGTTCATTAATAGTAGTAACCTTCATTTTATATGTCGGTGGCAAACCTCTTAAGATTTTTGAAACAATCTCATCTTCACTCAAGGTTCCTCCACAGCATTTGATACCTAAAACAATTTCATTTACTCTTTCCAGAAAGGCAGAAATTCTTTCATCTTCTTCCATTTTTAGATGTTCATACCTGACTCGGAAGCTTTCAAGTTTTGCAATTTTGACTGTGGAATCCCCTTCATTCAATGTTTCCAAATGATCCCAAATAGATTTAGCAATAGATCTATCTGATAATCCCATGATTTGTTGATCTGATAATGTGCTCAAAAGTGCTTCTCTTGCTTTGCAATCATTTTCTTCATCCTTACCTAAAGTAATAGGAGCAGGCTGACCAGCTACAGTAGTAGTATAACGATTCTTAGTAACTTCCCAGATGTCTTTACCAATGCAATTTAGATGTGTCTCCATTCTAATTTTCCATATTCCATAGTTGGTTCCATCAAGTTTAGGACTATCCTTCCTGAAATAATTAGTAGACATTGGATCTCCTCAAGTTGTTAAACTTTTGCAAAAAGAGGACTAAGCTCTGATACCAATTGTAGGTCCCAGGGACAACTGAGAGGGGGGAGTGAATCAGTTGTCTAATAAATTCAAACCAAAATCTTATTAACCAACTTATAGCTTAATACCGGTAACATAGTTAATTGTGCCGGTAAACAATGTTAACAGGAAATGTTGTACCGGTAAGAATTAATGCATGAAACATAAGCACAAAGTCAACCACAACACATGACACAAATATTTGTACGTGGAAACCCTGTAAGGGGAAAAACCATGGTGGGAAACCTTACCCACAATTAGATGATACTACTGCAGATAGTAAGTGTACAAGAGGGGTCTGCACATGCAGAAAGGCCAACAACCTAGAGCTCACTGCTCAAACACAAATGGGAGTCACACTAACTACAGTTGGATCGTCAAATCCAATGAGAATGTACTGCACAAAATAGCATCTTCATATGCTGGATTCAGTACCAGTGTAATGCTGATATGCTTCTACAAAAAACTAGCTTCACCTTCAAATGATGTCTTCGTGTATACCTCTACTTAATCTCGCATATACCTCCTTACAAGTCTTTTTTGCATTCCACATCTGATCTTACAAATAAGATCTTACATTTATACCATACCCTAAGACCAATTTTAGTAGGTCGGCTCTACAAGATATTACAATAAAACATTTTACAAATAATACAATATCCGATGCAATAACCGATTGAACATGTCAGCTTAATGCATTTACAACAGTAATAAATCATTTCCATAGCGTGCCATGTTGATCTAGAAAAGATAAACCTACCGATGTAACCCTAGATAACCTGGACCTATTTGCCAGTAAAAGCAAATATGCAAATAAGAATATACCAATGATATTACTTCAAGGAAAAGTGTCCACATGATGTCTTCGACATTACCAAGTGTCTTCCATGTCATTGCATGTACTAGTGAACATTATATCCTGTCGGTTAACTATATACTGGTGATTGTTTGAGTATTTTACTAATTGTCGGTGAATGTTGCTGGATCTCCAAAGTAGGTGTGTTAGCAGGTGTTGACATCAATGACAAAACCATAACAAAATACCCACAAGGACACCATAGGACCCCTAATGACACCATATTGCATTGGTTCGGGTCAAATTGTAGGGAAAAGGGGTCATATTGTGTCCTAAGGAGTCCTGTGATGTCCCATATTGTGTCACTTTGGGTCATATTGTAGGGAAAAGGGGTCATATTGTGTCTTACAGGGTCGTAGGAAATAATATGACCCCTAACAACATGATTTAGTGTCTTAAGGAGTCCTATGATATCGTTAGGGGTCATACGGTGTCCATAGGGGTCATATGGTGTCCCATGAACCTGTATGACCTCTAAGGACACCATATGACCCCTAATGACACCATATTGGGTCTCTTTGGGTCATATTGTGCCCTAAGGGGTTATATTGTGTCCTAAGGGGTCGTAAGGTGTCCCAAGACACCATATGAAACCTATGCACACCGTATGACCCCTAACGACACCATAAGACCCCTTAAGACACCAAATGATGTCGTTAGGGATCATATTGTGTCTTACGGGGTCGTAGGACACAATATGACCCCTAACGACATGATTTGGTGTCTTAAGGAGTCCTATGGTGTCATTAGGGGTCATAGAGTGCCCATAGGGGTCATATGGTGTCCCATGAACCCTTATGACCTCTTAGGACACCATATGACCCCTAATGACACCATATTGGGTCGGTTTGGGTCATATTGTGTCCTACGGGGTCATATAGTGTCCTAAGGGGTCCTGTGTTGTCCCAAGACACCATATGACCCCTATGGACACCGTATCACCCCTAACGACACCATAGGACCCCTTAAGACACCAAATAATGTCGTTAGGGGTCATATTGTGTCTTACAGGGTCGTAGGACACAATGTGACCCCTCACGACATGATTTAGTGTCTTAATGGGTCCTATGGTCTTGTTAGGGGTCATATGATGTCCATAGGGGTCATACGGTGTCCCATGAACCCTTATGCCCTCTTAGGACACCATATGACCCCTAATGACACCAAATTGCGTTACTTTCAGTCATATTGTAGCAAAAAGGGGTCATATTGTGTCCTAAGGAGTCCTGTGGTGTCCGAAGACACCATATGACCCCTATGGACACCATATGATCCCTAACGACACCATAAAACCCCTTAAGACACCAAATCATGTCGTTAGGGGTCATATTGTGTCTTACGGGGCCACAGGACACAATATGACCCGTAACGACATGATTTGGCATTTTAAGGAGTCCTATGGTGTCGTTAGGGGTCATATGGTGTCCATAAGGGTCATATTGTGTCCTATGAACCCTTATGACCTCTTAGGACACAATATGACACCTAATGACACTATATTGGGTTGGTTTGGGTCATATTGTGTCCTAAGGGTCCTATGGTGTCCCAAGACACCATATGACCCCTATGAAGACCGTATAACCCCTAACAACACCATAAGACCCCTTAAGACACCAAATCATGTCGTTAGGGGCCATATTGTGTCTTACGAGGTCGTAGGACACAATATGGCCCCTAACAACATGATTTGTTGTCTTGAGGGGTCCTATGGTGTCGTTAGGGGTCATAGGGTGTCCGTAGGGGTCATATGGTGTCCCATGAACCCTTATGACCTCTTAGGACACCATATGACGACTAAAGACACCATATTGGGTCTCTTTGGGTCATATTGTAGGGAAAAGGGCTCATATTATGTCCTAAGAGGTCCTATGGTGTCCCAAGACACCATATGACCCCTATGGACACAGTATGACCCCTAACGACACCATAAGACCCCTTAAGACACCAAATCATTCTATTAGGAGTCATATTGTGTCTTATGGGGTCGTAGGACACAATATGACCCCTAACGAGATGATTTGGTGTCATAAGTGGTCATATGGTGTTGTTAGGGGTCATATGGTGTCCATAGGGGTCATATGGTGTCCATAGGGGTCATATGGTGTCCGATGAACCCTTATGACCTCTTAGGACACCATATGACCCCTAATGACACCATATTGGGTCGCTTTGGATAATATTGTGTCCTAAGCTGTCATATAGTGTCCTAAGGGGTCCTATGGTGTCCCAAGACACCATATGACCACTATGGACATCGTATAACCCCTAACGACACCATAGTACCCCTTAAGACACCAAATCATGTCGTTAGGGGTCATATTGTGTCTTACAAGGTTGTAGGAGATAATATGAACCCTAACAAAATGATTTGGTGTCTTAAGGGGTTCTATGGTGTCGTTAGGGGTCATAGGGTGTACATAGGGGTCATATGGTGTCCCATGAACCTTTATGACCTCTTAGGACACCATATGACCCCTAATGACACCATATTGGGTCGCTTTGGTTCATATTGTATGGAAAAGGGGTCATATTGTGTCATAAGGGGTCCTATGGTGTCCCAAGACACCATATGACCCCTATGGATATTGTATGACCCGTACCAACACCATAAGACCCCTTAAGACACCAAATCATGTCGTTAGGGGTCATATTGTGTCTTACGGGGCCGTAGGACATAATATGACCCCTAACGACATGGTTTGGTGTGTTAAGGGGTCCTATGCTGTCATTAGGGGTCGTAGTGTGCCCATAGGGGTCATATGGTGTCCCATGAACTCTTATGACCTCTTAGGACACCATATGACCCCTAATGACCCCATATTGGGTCGCTTTAGGTCATATTGTGTCCTACGGGGTCCTATGGTGTTCGAAGACACCATATGACCCCTATGGACACCCTATCACCCCTAACGACACCATAAAACCCCTTAAGACACCAAATCATGTCGTTAGGGGTCATATTGTGTCTTACGGGGTTGTAGGACACAATATGACCCCTAACGACATGATTTGATATCTTAAGGGGTCCTATGGTGTCTTTACGGGTCATATGGTGTCCCATTAATCCTTATAACATCTTAGGACACCATATGACCCTTAATGACACCATATTGGGTCTCTTTGGGTCATATTGTGTCGTCAGGGGTCATATTGTGTCCTTAGGGGTCCTATGGTGTCCCAAGACACCATATGACCCCTATGGACACCGTATAACCCCTAACGACACCATAAGACCCCTTAGGACACCAAATCATGTTGTTAGGGGTCATATTGTCTTGTGGGGTCGTAGGATACAATATGACCCCTAATGATATGATTTGGGGTCTTAGGGGGTCCTATAGTGTCGTTAGGGGTCATAGGGTGTCGATAGGGTTCATATGGTGTCCCATGAACCTTTATGACCTCTTAGGACACCATATGACCCCTAATGACACCATATTGGGTCTATTTGGGTCATATTGTAGGGAAAAGAGCTCATATTGTGTCCTAAGGGGTCCTATGGTGTCCCAAGACACCATATGACCCCTATGGACACCGTATGACCCCTAACGAAACCATAGGACCCCTTAAGACACCAAATCATGTCGTTAGGGGTCATATTGTGCCCTATGGGGTCGTAGGACACAATATGACCCCTAATGACATGATTTGGTGTCTTAAGGGGTCCTCTTGTGTCGTTAGGGGTCATACGGTGTCCATAGGGGTCATATGGTGTCCCATTAACCCTTATGACCTCTTAGGACACCATATGACCCCTAATTACATCATATTGGGTCGCTTTGGGTCATATTGTGTCCTAAGGGGTCATACAGTGTCCTAAGGGGTCTTGTGTTGTCCCAAGGCACCATCTGACCCCTATGGACACCATATGACCCCTAACGACACCATAGGACTCCTTAAGACACCAAATGATGTTGTTAGGTGTCATATTGTGTCTTACAGGGTCGTAGGACACAATGTGACCCCTAACGACATGATTTAGTGTCTTAATGTGTCCTATGGTGTCATTAGGGGTCATGTGGTGTCCATAGGGGTCATATGGTGTCCCATGAACCCGTATGACCTCTTAGGACACCATATGACCCCTAATGGCACCATATGGGTCACTTT
Organism: Cryptomeria japonica; assembly: GCF_030272615.1. Lineage (NCBI taxonomy): Eukaryota > Viridiplantae > Streptophyta > Pinopsida > Cupressales > Cupressaceae > Cryptomeria > Cryptomeria japonica. Next base: position 359,872,930 of record NC_081409.1, read on the forward strand.
GGGTCATATTGTAGGGGAAATGGGTGATATTATGTCCTAAGGGGTCCTATGGTGTCCCAAGACACCATATCACCCCTATGGACACCGTATGACCCCTAACGACACCATAGGACCCCTTAAGACACCAAATCATGTCGTTAGGGGTCATATTGTGTCTTACAGGGTTGTAGGACACAATATGACCCCTAACGATAGATTTGGTGTCCCCTAACGACATGATCTAGTGTCTTAAGGGGTCCTATGGTGTCATTAGGGGTCATAGGGTGCCCATAGGGGTCATATGGTGTCCCATGAACCCGTATGACCTCTTAGGACACCATACGACCCCTAATGACACCATATTGGGTTGCTTTGGGTCATATTGTGTCCTAAGGGGTCATATTGTGCCCTAAGGGGTCCTATGGTGTCCCAAGACACCGTGTGACACCTATGGACACCCTATGACCCCTAACGACACCATAATACTCCATAAGACACCAAATCATATTGTTAGGGGTCATATTGTGTCTTACAAGGTCGCAGGACACAATATGACCCCTAACGACATGATTTGGTGTCTTAAGGGGTCCTATGGTGTCGTTAGGGGTCATATTGTGTTCATAGGGGTCATATGGTGTCGGATGAACCCTTATGACCTCTTAGGACACCATACGATCCCTAATGACAGTATATTTAGTTGCTTTGGGTCATATTATGTCCTAAGGGGTCATATTGTGTCCTAAGGTGTCCTATGGTGTCCCAAGACACCATATGACCCCTATGGACACCGTATAACCCCTAACAACACCATAACACCCCTTAAGACACTAAATCATGTCGTTAGAGGTCATATTGTGTCTTACAGGGTCATAGGACACAATATGACCCCTAACGACGTGATTTGGTTTCTTAACGGGTCCTATGGTGTCGCTAGGTGTCATAGGGTGCCCATAGGTGTCATATGGTGTCCCAAGAACCCTTATGACCTCTTAGGACACCATATTAACCCTAATGAAACCATACTGGGTCACTTTGGGTTATATTGTGTCCTAAGGGGTCATATTGTGTAATAAGGGGTCCTATGGTGTCCCAAAACACCATACTACTCTTATGCACGTCGTATGACCCCTAACGACACCATGAGACCCCTTAAGACATGAAATCATGTCGTTAGGGGTCATATTGTGTCTTACGGGGTCGTAGGACACAATATGACCCCTAACGACATGCTTTGGTGTCTTAAGGGGTCCTATGGTGTCCCTAGGGGTCATAGGGTACCCATAGGGGTCATATGGTGTCCCATTAACCCTTAGGACCTCTTAGGACACCATATGACCCCTAATGACACCATATTGGGTCGCTTTTGGTCATATTTGTCCTAAGGGGTCATATTGTGTCCTAAGGGGTCCTATGGTGTTCCAAGACACCATATGACCTCTATGGACACTGTATGATCCCTAACGACACCATAAGACCCCTTAAGACACCAAATCATGTCGTTAGGCTCATATTGTGTCTTACAGGGTCGTAGGACACAACATGACCCCTAACGACATGATTTGGTGTCTTAAGGGGTCCTATGGTGTCGTTAGGAGTCATATGGTGTCCATAGGAGTCATATGGTGTCCCATTAACCCTTATGACCTCTTAGGACACCATATGACCCCTAATTACATCATATTGGTTCACTTTGGGTCATATTGTGTCATAAGGGGTCATATAGTGTCCTAAGAGGTCCCGTTTTGTCCCAAGACACCATATGACCCCTATGGACACCATATGACCCCTAACGACACCATAGGACCCCTTAAGACACCAAATCATGTCATTAGGGGTCATATTGTGTCTTACAAGGTCGTAGGACACAATGTGGCCCCTAACGACATGATTTAGTGTCTTAAGGGGTCCTATAGTTTCATTAGGGGTCATATAGTGTCCATAGGGGTCATATGGTTTCCCATGAACCCTTATGACCTCTTAGGAAAGCTTATGACCCCTAATGATAGCATATTGCATCGGTTTGGGTCATATTGTAGGGAAAAGTGGTCATATTGTGTCCTAAGGAGTCCTGTGGTGTCTCATATTGCATCGCCTTGGGTCATATTGTAGGGAAAAGGGGTCATATTGTGTCTTACAGGGTTGTAGGAAACAATATGACCCCTAACGACATGATTTAAGTGTCTTAAGGGGTCCTATGGTGTCGTTAGGGGTCATACAATGTCCATAGGGGTCATATGGTGTCCCATGAACCCTTATGACCTCTTAGGACACCATATGACCCCTAATGACACCATATTGGGTCGCTTTGGGTCATATTGTGTCCTAAGGGGTTATATTGTGTCCTAAGGGGTCCTATGGTGTCCCAAGACACCATATGACCCTTATGGACACCGTATGACCCTTAACGACATCATAAGGCCCCTTAAGACACCAAATCATGTCGTTAGGGGTCATATTGTGTCTTACCGGATCATAGGACACAATATGACCCCTAACAACATGATTTGGTATCTTAAGAGGTCCTATGGTGTCATTAGGGGTCATAGGGTGCCCATAGGGGTCATATGGTGTCCCACGAACCCTTATGACATCTTAGGACACCATATGACCCCTAATGACACCATATTGGGTCGCTTTGGGTCATATTGTGTCCTAAGGGGTCATATTGCATCCTAAGGGGTCTTAATGTGTCCCAAGACAACATATGACCCCTATGGACACCCTATGACCCCTAACGACACCATAAGACCCCCTAAGACACCAAATCATGTCGTTAGTGGTCATATTGTGTCTTACGGGGTCGTAAGACACAACATGACCCCTAACGACATGATTTGGTGTCTTAAGGGGTCCTATGGTGTGAGGCCCTACCCCGACATAGTTTGAGATTTTCAGTTATTTGCATATTGAGACTATTATGGATGCTTTATTTTATGCTTTATGGACTTAGAACTTATATGATTCCATGATTTGGATCACATTGACGTATGTTGATGCTTTATTTGATGCATGATGATTATGAAAATTTATATGTTGCTAGATTAGAATTACATTGAAATGGTGAATGTCATTATTGGAATTGCAGGACTTCATTTTGATGATAGAAAAATGATGCTTATTTTATGAATGGTTCAATTTTGAGAATTACGTTAATTGCTTATGTGAGATCGAAATTTATTTGAATGAGATATTGAATTTTTGTTGACAATGTATGAGTGTTTGATGTGCAATGAAATCTATGTATTTGACTATGTATAATTGTGATTATTTCAAATTACTAATGTGTTAATTGAGATGCGCAGGAAAATTATCCATGTGACCATGGAATTTATATGGAGAACCAAACCTAGACCAATGTACGTTTGTTAAGCCGGGAGTTGTCTATTTGGAGAGACAACACCCCATTTGTAATGTATTTTATTTGTGAAGTGTATGATGCTTGAGTGTTAAAATTAATTTTTATGTATATGTGTAATCCTACAAGAGACAAATTCCATGTGTTATTTTTATATTGTATTTTTATTGTGTCACTTGACACGTGCTGATTAGTGTCATTGATTTTGACTTGTCTCTTGGAGGGAGTTTTGTTTCTACCAAAGCCATTCAAAAACTTGAGTGTGGTCCCAAATATTGCCTTGGGTAGGGAGTCTTGGGAGTGGTCAACTCAAGTTTGACCCGTAGGTAAACTTCAGTTGAGTTTCCAAAGGGTTAAATGGACTCCTAGGGTCAGTTTTAAGGCTTTTCCAAAGGTCCAAAGGGTATACCTATGGGTTAGGGGTATTTTGAAACATGTGACTTCTCCCATGTGACTGTTTAGTCACCTCAAAAAGTGGTGTTTTCAAGGTGAACGAAAATTCAGCTTAGAAAGTTCCTCCTAGGATAGACAACCTTCCCTTTTGATGTCAAACTCTCTTCCCCATCTTCTCTCACCTTTTCCCTTTCCGGATTTAGTAATGTGTAAGAGTTTGGGAAGAGCAACCAATGGGAAACTCTCACCTCACCCAAGGGGTTGGGAAGTGTGTGAGAGGCCTTCTTAGGCAAGAATTGGAGACTTAGTGAGTAATCACCCACTCTCCATTTTTGGAGATTATGCTTTTGTTTTGAAAATTAGTAGGAAAATAGAACTTTTGGTAGAGGTTGGAAAAAAAGTTTGTGTGGAATTGGGCAGCTCATCCCCAACTAATTTTAGCATACCTATTGGCAGAATAAGGTTGGTTTTTTTTTTTATCTCCTCTTGTTATGTTGTTTATGTTAGTTTATGTTGTTTTGTTGAAGGAAAGAGATGCTTGTAAAGAAAGTGTTTTATGAAGTTTTTTGTTGAAGTAAAGAATGTGTAGTTTCATTTCCATGTGTTTTGTTTTGTGTTCTTGTTGTTTTTGGGAGTGTCCAAGATCTCCTACTCTTGGGAGGGTAGGAAGATCTTGGGGTGGAAGGAGTATGACAGCCTTGGGTGAGAGGCTCTCCTTATGGAGAGTGATCTCAAGGGTGTCCTTTGTGACCCTTGTTGCATAGCCTTGTGTATGAATTTGGGGCTCATAAGGGGAGTAAATATGGCCTTGAGCCTTTTGGGGGGCATAAGGATTGTGGAAGTATTTTGTTACATTTGTATTGCCATGAGGTGGCTTGTGTTGTATTTGGCTTGCAATCTCCCCATTGGTACTTGGTCCACTTCCACCCATGGAAGAATCATCACGAATGTGGTGAAAGTGTAGCTTGGGATGGGAAATTTGTATGTTGAGTGTCTTCCTATGTTTGTTGTGGAGTTTTCTTGTTTGTAACCCGTCTATGCTTGGTTCTCCAAGCTCGGGGGTGGCTTCTAGTAAGCCTAGGATGGGAGGTGAGCTCTCCATGGTCAAAGATGTGTTTTATTGCAGGTTGCATGGGATGGGAAAAGAAGGATTAAAGAACTATGTTGCTGTTTTGTGTTGCAGAAAAGTGTTTTTATAAAAAAAGAGAAAGGGGATAGATTCAATGTTGTAGTTTGTATAAAAGAAGAAATGTGAGCATTTGTTGTATTTACTTTCAAGAAAAGAAAGTGTTGTATTACATTCAAGTTACTATGAAGAGAAAGACATTGTTGGGTTTTCAAACCCATTTGTATTCATGTTTATTTTGTATCTACATCTGCTAATGAAATGCACATTGTATTTCCTACTTTGGTAGTTTTGCAAAAGAAGAAAGAAATGTGTTAGTTGCATTTAAAATCTGCATGTTGTACATTAAAAAAAAAGGGGAAAAATATATGCACTTTTATGTAAACTGAAATTTCAAGTTAGATGTTACTCCATATTTCTTTAAGTTAAATATACTGCTGTAAATTTAAGTAAAAACAGTCATTTATTTTCCCATTTATTTCAGAAAATGAAAATTGTTGTTATAGTCTATTCTTTCCAAAAGAAGACATTTAGCTTTTAGTTTTAGTATTTTTGTTGCGAGAATTAAAAAAAATAATACATATCAGGAAATCCCTTAAATGCATTTTGTTGTTATACTAAATATTAATAAACTCACAAGAAGCCTATATGGGTTATAGGTTTTTTAAAAAAAAAAGGGGAACAGATAGCAAAATACATGTATATGTATATATATATATATATACATATACATATATACATATATATAAGTAAATACTTATTTAAAAAAAAAAATTTATTCCTCTAACTATTATTCTGATAATCTGTTATTTAAAATAAAATAAAAAAACAGTGATGTAAATTATAGAGTTAATAGCACAAAATATAAAAAAAAGGAGAAAACTGATATGAAGATAGATATATATATATATATATATATATATTCATTCTTTTATGAGAAATCTGTCCAGTTTCAAAAATAAATCTATATGTAATTTTTACCAAAATATATATACATATAAATATATATATATATATATATATATAAATGTGAATAGAAGAAAAAAAAAAAACCATAATATAAATTTTCGCATGATATAACTTGGTTTTAAAACAAAATGAAAACGTTTTTTTAAAATAAAATATGCATTAGAAGCGGTGGGGGTGCGGCCTTGGGTGGCGGCGCCCGCAGCCTGCGGTGCCGCAGACTGTGGGTGGCGCCGTCCACAGACTGCGGAACCCACAGCCTGCGGGCGGCGACGTCCGCAGCCTGCGGGAGCCGCAGCCTGCGGGCGACGCCGTCCGCAGCCCGCGGTGCCCCGCAATGCTCCCTCCCCACGCCGCGGCAACAACAAAAAAAATGGCCCTCGGTTTTTGGTTTAGTCCGCTCGGCTCCTCCTCTCTCCGCCCTCCTCTCTTCGGCCCGGCCAAGGGTCGAATTCGAGCCGCTGCGTCCGAACCTGCACACGCACACACACACCTCTCACAAACAAAAAAAAACATACACACACAGCTCGCACACTCGAAAGAAATAAAGAAATATGAGAATCATGTTTTCTCACCCAAGCCCTAACCCTATTTTCGGGTTAGGGCAAACATGTTTAGTTTCTTTAAAAAAAAGAGAGTAGATAAGTGGTGGGAATATTTTTAAGGATAACTTAATATAACAAATTTAAAAGCTCCACCCCTTCTTTAGAATACAATTATAAACTATTGTATAAAATTCATAAGTAAGTAAATATATATATATATATATATATATATATATATATATATATATATATATATATATATAAAATAATTTTAATATTTATTTGGAATTAAAATTGTTAGTTAAAAAAATTAAGTTTTGCATTTTTTTTTTAAATATTGGGCAAATGTAGAAGAAATTTTATAAGAAGATTTTTATACTTGGTGGATTAGACTCAAAAAAAATAATAATAAATAAACACAATATTAGTTGTAGGGCCAAGAGGGCCATTTAAGTCTAAGATTATAAAGTATTTTTAATTCATGAGGATTTTATTTTAATAAGGTGTTTTAATAACTAGGATAATTAAATTTAGACCCTAGGTGGCTAAGAACGATAAGATAAATTTGGAATCATTTAAATTTGAGATTATTTGTTAGGCTTGAGATTTTAATTATTTATTAATGGAGACTAGTGATAACCTTTTTGGGAGAAATATTAGCTTGTTGATGGCTTAGTTAACTTTATCGCTAAATTGAATTTAATTTCCTGTTTTACACAAATGTAGTTAAGACCAAACTAAGTGCATTATTTTAATTAAGTAAGTCGTTATTAAGTTAAGTATTTAAAAAAAAAAATTATTCCGTTCGCGCCCAAAAGTTTGGGCATGACATTTTGGTATCAGAGCAAGATTGCCAACACTAGGAACCTTACTCCATTACGTTTCGCTATAATTATTTAATTAATTAAATTGTATTTATTTTTATTATATTTATTTTTTTAAATTAGCTAAAATATTTTCTCCTAAAATAGTTATTTAATTCATTTTATTTTATTTTCTTAAAGAGGATGCCTCCAACTACGCGACAAACTCGCAAACGTGGTAGAGGCCCTAGGCGTGAACGCATGGCACGCGAAGAGGTCATTAGGGAGGAATCGGTTCAGGAAGTGAACCCAGCAGCTCCTCCCGAGCGATCAGTTGACCCAAACCGAGACATCTTGGTAGCTCTTCAGAACCTGATTGGCATAGTCCAGGATAGGCTTCTGGCAGTAGACCACAATGTTGAGAACCAGAACTCAGGAAGTCATAGAACAGTAGAACGGGAACGGAGTAGGAGTCCACCTCCCAATCCCGTAGAGAGTCAGGCTGGGCATGAGCCCGAACCCATTCACCTACCAGCACCACCTCCAGCCGTAGCACCAGTGTATATTGAGAGGGCACGTCGGGATCCAGGGGATCTAATCAGAGAGGTTATGCATCTTCAACCACCATCGTTTGGGGGATCTACCGACGGGGTAGAGGTAGAGGCATGGCTTTTAAGCCTAGATAGGTGCTTTGCATTGCGCTCTTATGAGAGCAATCTAAAAGCACGTGCAGTGGTTCACCTATTGCGAGGAACAGCCTCCACATGGTGGAGACAGGAAGAATATAAGTGTGGCTTAGAGATAGAGACCCTCACTTGGGAGATTTTCACAGAGAGATTCAGGGAGAGGTGCTTATCAGAACATTTCAGACAGCGTAGGGTGGATGAGTTTCATGACCTCCAGCAGAAGGGTCTGTCAGTGACTCAGTACGAGAACAAGTTCTTTGAACTCTTACCTTATGTAGACTACCTGAAAGATGAAAAGCTTCTCGTCAATCGATTTATCAGAGGATTGAATTCCGGCATAGTAGGACCAGTGAGAATGGCCGCTCTAGGGAGCCTCTGGGTTGCCGTGGAGAAGGCTTTGATAGCCAAGGAGATTTAGGTCAGGCCACAGGACTCGAAGGATCGGTTCCAGAATCGTAACCCTACACCACAGACTTATGGGTTTCAGAAACCCCATTGGAAAGGTAACAACAGGCACTCATCAGGGTTCTCCAAACCCCCTCCTCCGCAACAGTCATAGCAAAACCAGAGGCAAAGGCCTCCGCAGAGTCAACAGGGCACAAAGCCCAAGCAGTGGCAGTCATAGGGTCAGAGGCGAGATCAAAGATCTCAGGCTCCTTACACACCTCCGGCAAGGACTCAGCAATCCTCTAGAGGTGGGTACAATGGTTCTAGTAGGACAGGGGGACAATCTTTCTCCAGACCACAGGGAGTGCAGTTTCAGGCATGTGGTGCTTGCTTCACATGTGGAGCCATGGGACACATGGCGAGAGAGTGTCCTCAGGGTCAGATGGTAGGGAATCAGAGGATGGCAGCATCAGAGCCGACAGTTGGGGACATGGGCAAGTCCCATAGGGTCTTCGCAGCGGTTGACAACCGCCAGGTAGAGCATCAGGCCACGGTTATTGAGGTAGCAGGTATGATCAAAGGTAGCAGTGTATCTATATTATTTGATTCAGGAGCTACTGATTCCTTTATATCTCCATTGGTAGTGGAGCGTTGCGGGCTAGTGGCAACTAGGCAAGAGGTCAGTTGGGAAGTGGAATTAGCTTCAGGGGCTAGAGTGTCAGTGGAATCAGAGGTTAAGGGTTGTCAGCTTCAGATTGGTAACACCACCACCTTAGTAGACCTTAGAGTTACACCACTCGGATCATATGGCGTCGTACTTGGCATGGATTGGCTTTATTCCCATAGAGCCAAGATGGATTGTCGCCTGAAAAGGATCGAGTGTGAGGATGATCATGGCTCTCTTATAGTGATCACCGGAATTCAGAGACCCGCGTCTCTTCGTATGATCTCCGCCATGCAGCTTAAGTGGAGCATGCGAAAGGGATGTCAGTTATTTGCCATCACCATTAGTGATAGAGAAGAAGAAGAGGAAAATGAACCATCTATTGAAGACCATCCTATCCTTAGGGAATTTTCAGATGTATTTCCTTCAGAGTTACCTGGTATGCCGCCCCGTAGAGAGATTGATTTTCATATAGACCTTGTTCCAGGAGCCGAACCAATTTCAAGAGCACCATATAGAATGACCACAAATGAGCTTAATGAGCTCAAGTTATAGCTTGAGGAACTCCTAGAGAAGGGCCACATTCACCCTAGTGTATCCCCTTGGGGTGCACCAGTCATCTTTGTGAAGAAGAAGGATGGATCTCTCTGATTATGCATGGATTACCGTCAGTTGAACAAAGTAACTATCAAGAATCGATATCCATTGCCCAGGATCGACGATTTATTTGACCAACTTCAAGGTGCCAAAGTATTTTCCAAGATTGATCTAAAGTCAGGGTACTATCAGTTGAGGATAGTGGATAGTGATATCCACAAGACCGCATTTCGCACTAGATATGGCCACTATGAGTTCACCGTGGTCCCATTCGGTCTTACGAATGCCCCAACAGTTTTTATGAGTCTCATGAATGGAGTATTCCGTACATTCCTCGACCGTTTTGTGATTGTGTTTCTCGACGACATTCTGATATATTCACGGAATGAGGAGGAACATGAGGAGCACTTGAGACAGGTTTTGCAGTGTTTAAGGGAGAATCAGTTGTATGGCAGTTTGTCGAAGTGTGCTTTCTTTAGAACAGAGGTCAAGTACCTTGGTCATGTTATATCCGGTGATGGGATCTCGGTAGACCCATCAAAGATCAGAGCCATTATGGATTGGCCAGCACCTACTAGTGTGACAGAGGTCAGGAGCTTCATGGGCTTAGCAGGTTATTACCGACGTTTTGTGGAGGGATTCTCTAGAGTTGCTCATCCTATCACTTCTCTTCAGCACAAAGGGAAGAAGTTTGAGTGGACGGAGAAGTGCGAGAAGGCCTTTCAGGAACTTTAAAAGGCACTTACTACCGCACCTATCCTTGTAGTACCAGATCCTTCAGCTGATTTCATGGTTTGCATAGATGCTTCCCTAGAGGGTTTAAGAGCAGTACTTATGCAGAGTGGCAGAGCTATAGCTTTTGAGTCTAGGAAACTCAAGACTCACGAGCTTAATTACCCTACTCATGACCTTGAGCTTGCAGCAGTAGTGCATGCACTTGTGAGATGGAGACATTTCCTTTTGGGTCATCATTTTGAGTTGCACTCAGACCATCAGAGCCTTCAATACATATTTACTCAGCCGAATCTTAATGCACGTCAGAGGAGATGGATGGAATTCTTGTGTGAGTATGATTTTGACGTTCACTACATCAAAGGGAAAGAAAATGTAGTTGCAGATGCCTTGAGTAGGAGACATCGCGAGGTATACACCATGTCTATGAGCACGGATTTGAGAGATCGGATCATGCAATGATTGCCAGAGGACAGGTGGTATTTAGAGGTTTGCCAGGCTATTCGATCTCAGAAAACTTTAGAAGGGAAATATGTAGATTATTCCTTAGAGCCCGATGGTTTATTACGCCATAGAGGGCACATCTATGTACCTTCTTCCGGGGGATTGCGGGAGTTCATTATCACAGAGGCTCATAGAGCTCCTTATGCAGCACATCCCGGGGTCAAGAAGTTGCATGCAGACTTGAGAGAACTATACCATTGGCCAGGAATGTGACAGCTTATTGTCGAGATGGTAGCCCGATGCCTTGAGTGTCAGAGAGTCAAGGCAGAGCACCGCCATCCAGGTGGGTTGCTCCAATCTCATGCTATACCAGAGTGGAAGTGGGATACTATATCCATGGATTTCATCATTGGTCTCCCTATGTCATCTCGCCGCCATGATGCCATCTTGGTGACGGTTGACAAGTTGACCAAAGTGGCTCACTTTTCACCAGTTCGTACCACCTTCACAGCACCAGCAGTAGCACAGGTGTTTTTGCGAGACATTGTTAGACTTCATGGTGTTCCACGTAAGATCATTTCCGACAGGGATTCCCTCTTCACTTCTTCTTTTTGGAAGGCATTACAGGCAGCTATGGGTACCAAGCTCAATTTCAGTACAGCCTATCATCCGGAGACGGATGGCCAGATAGAGAGAGTTAATCAGGTGTTAGAGGATATGCTTCGCATGTATGTCATGGATCACCAGACCAGATGGGAAGAGTATCTTCCCTTAGTGGAGTTTGCCTATAACAATGGGCATCACACGTCCTTGGGGATGCCACCCTATCAGGCATTATATGGTAGACCTTGTAGGACACCATTGAGTTGGGACCGTATAGAGGATAGAGTTGCTATTGGTCCAAAGATAGTTCGGGATATGGAGCAGCAGGTGGATTTGATTAGGCAGCGTCTTAGAGAGGCTCAGGATAGACAGAAGAAATATGCAGATGCAAAAAGGATAGATTGTAGCTACTTGGTTGGAGACAGAGTCTTCTTGAGAGTGCGACCGCATAAGAGTCCAATCCGATATGGAAAGGGTTCTAAGCTCGCACCTCGGTTTGTAGGACCATTTGAGATCCTTGAGAGGATAGGACCAGTTGCCTACTATCTAACATTGCCACCTAGCCTGTCACGCATCCACGATGTGTTTCATGTTTCAGTTTTGAGGAAGTATATCTATGATGAGTCTCATATTCTAGATTGGGATGCCTTGCAGGTGGAGTCGGACGGGCAGCTAGCTTTGGAGCCCATTCGCATTTTGACACGTCGGACGCTGGGCCTTCGAGGTCGAGAGCTGGACCAGGTTAGGGTCCAGTGGGATTGCTATGATGAGGTCACAGCCTCATGGGAGGATACAGCACGTATGAGATCACAATACCCCCACCTTTTTGATGAACTCCAGGAGGAAGTTCATGCCTAGAGGGGGAGGGTGTGAGGCCCTACCCCGACATAGTTTGACATTTTCAGTTATTTGCATATTGAGACTATTATGGATGCTTTATTTTATGCTTTATGGACTTAGAACTTATATGATTCCATGATTTGGATCACATTGACATATGTTGATGCTTTATTTGATGCATGATGATTATGAAACTTTATATGTTGCTAGATTAGAATTACATTGAAATGGTGAATGTCATTATTGGAATTGCAGGACTTCATTTTGATGATAGAAAAATGATGCTTATTTTATGAATGGTTCAATTTTGAGAATTACGTTAATTGCTTATGTGAGATCGAAATTTATTTGAATGAGATATTGAATTTTTGTTGACAATGTATGAGTGTTTGATGTGCAATGAAATCTATGTATTTGACTATGTATAATTGTGATTATTTCGAATTACTAATGTGTTAATTGAGATGCACAGGAAAATTATCCATGTGACCATGAAATTTATATGGAGAACCAAACCTAGACCAATGTACGTTTGTTAAGCTGGGAGTTGTCTATTTGGAGAGACAACACCCCATTTGTAATGTATTTTATTTGTGAAGTGTATGATGCTTGAGTGTTAAAATTAATATTTATGTATATGTGTAATCCTACAAGAGACAAATTCCATGTGTGATTTTTATATTGTATTTTTATTGTGTCACTTGACACATGTGCTGATTAGTGTCATTGATTTTGACTTGTCTCTTGGAGGGAGTTTTGTTTCTACCAAAGCCATTCAAAAACTTGAGTGTGGTCCCAAATATTGCCTTGGGTAGGGAGTCTTGGGAGTGGTCAACTCAAGTTTGACCCGTAGGTAAACTTCAGTTGGGTTTCCAAAGGGTTAAATGGACTCCTAGGGTCAGTTTTAAGGCTTTTCCAAAGGTCCAAAGGGTATACCTATGGGTTAGGGGTATTTTGAAACATGTGACTTCTCCCATGTGACTGTTTAGTCACCTCAAAAAGTGGTGTTTCTAAGGTGAACGAAAATTCAACTTAGAAAGTTCCTCCTAGGATAGACAACCTTCCCTTTTGATGTCAAATTCTCTTCCCCATCTTCTCTCACCTTTTCCCTTTCCGGATTTAGTAATGTGTAAGAGTTTGGGAAGAGCAACCAATGGGAAACTCTCACCTCACCTAAGGGGTTGGGAAGTGTGTGAGAGGCCTTCTTAGGCAAGAATTGGAGACTTAGTGAGTAATCACCCACTCTCCATTTTTGGAGATTATGCTTTTGTTTTGAAAATTAGTAGGAAAATAGAAATTTTGGTAGAGGTTGGAGAAAAAGTTTGTGTGGAATTGGGCAGCTCATCCCCAACTAATTTTAGCATACCTATTGGTAGAATAAGGTTGGTTTTTTTTTTTATCTCCTCTTGTTATGTTGTTTATGTTAGTTTATGTTGTTTTGTTGAAGGAAAGAGATGCTTGTAAAGAAAGTGTTTTATGAAGTTTTTTGTTGAAGTAAAGAATGTGTAGTTTCATTTCCATGTGTTTTGTTTTGTGTTCTTGTTGTTTTTGGGAGTGTCCAAGATCTCCTACTCTTGGGAGGGTAGGAAGATCTTGGGGTGGAAGGAGTATGACAGCCTTGGGTGAGAGGCTCTCCTAATGGAGAGTGATCTCAAGGGTGTCCTTTGTGACCCTTGTTGCATAGCCTTGTGTATGCATTTGGGGCTCATAAGGGGAGTAAATATGGCCTTGAGCCTTTTGGGGGGCATAAGGATTGTGGAAGTATTTTGTTGCATTTGTATTGCCATGAGGTGGCTTGTGTTGTATTTGGCTTGCAATCTCCCCATTGGTACTTGGTCCAGTTCCACCCATGGAAGAATCATCACGAATGTGGTGAAAGTGTAGCTTGGGATGGGAAATTTGTATGTTGAGTGTCTTCCTATGTTTGTTGTGGAGTTTTCTTGTTTGTAACCCGTCTAGTGCTTGGTTCTCCAAGCTCGGGGGTGGCTTCTAGTAAGTCTAGGCTGGGAGGTGAGCTCTCCATGGTCAAAGATGTGTTTTATTGCAGGTTGCATGGGATGGGAAAAGAAGGATTAAAGAACTATGTTGCTGTTTTGTGTTGCAGAAAAGTGTTTTTAAAAAAAAAGAGAAAGGGGATAGATTCAATGTTGTAGTTTGTATAAAAGAAGAAATGTGAGCATTTGTTGTATTTACTTTCAAGAAAAGAAAGTGTTGCATTACATTCAAGTTACTATGAAGAGAAAAATATTGTTGGGTTTTCAAACCCATTTGTATTCATGTTTATTTTGTATCTACATCTACTAATGAAATGCACATTGTATTTCCTACTTTGGTAGTTTTGCAAAAGAAGAAAGAAATGTGTTAGTTGCATTTAAAATCTGCATGTTGTACATTAAAAAAAAAGGAGAAAAATATATGCACTTTTATGTAAACTGAAATTTCAAGTTAGATGTTACTCCATATTTCCTTAAGTTAAATATACTGCTGTAAATTTAAGTAAAAACAGTCATTTATTTTCCCATTTATTTCAGAAAATGAAAATTGTTGTTATAGTCTATTTTTTCCAAAAGAAGACATTTAGCTTTTAGTTTTAGTATTTTTGTTGCGAGAATAAAAAAAAATAATACATATTAGGAAATCCCTTAAATGCATTTTGTTGTTATACTAAATATTAATAAACTCACAAGAAGCCTATATGGGATATAGGTTTTAAAAAAAAAGAAGGGGGAACAGATAGCAAAATACATGTATATGTATATATATATATACATATATATATACATATACATATATACATATATATAAGTAAATACTTATTTAAAAAAAATATTTTATTCCTCTAACTATTATTCTGATAATCTGTTATTTAAAATAAAATAAAAAAACAGTGATGTAAATTATAGAGTTAATAGCACAAAATATAAAAAAAAAAGGAGAAAACTGATATGAAGCTAAATATATATATATATATATATATATATATATATATATATTCTTTTATAAGAAATCTGCCCAGTTTCAGAAATAAATCTATATGTAATTTTTACCAAAATATATATACATATAAAATATATATATATATATAAATGTGAATAGAAGAAAAAAAAAAAACCATAATATAAATTTTTGCATGATATAACTTGGTTTTAAAACAAAATGAAAACGTTTTTTTTAAATAAAATATGCATTAGAAGCGGTGGGGGCGCGGCCTTGGGCGGCGCCGCCCGCAGCCTGCGGTGCCGCAGACTGTGGGCGGCGCCGTCCACAGCATGCGGAACCCGCAGCCTGCGGGCGGCGACGTCCGCAGCCTGCGGGAGCAGTAGCCTTCGGGCGGCGCCGTCCGCAGCCCACGGTGCCCCACAATGCTCCCTCCCCACGCCGCGGCAACAACAAAAAAAATGGCGCTCAGTTTTTGGTTTACTTCGCTCGGCTCCTCCTCTCTCCGCCCTCCTCTCTTCGGCCCGGCCAATGGTCAAGTTCGGGCCGCTGCGTCCGAACCTACACACGCACACACACACCTCTCACAAACAAAAAAAAACATACACACACAGCTCGCACACTCGAAAGAAATAAAGAAATATGAGAATCATGTTTTCTCACCCAAGCCCTAACCCTATTTTCGGGTTAGGGCAAACATGTTTAGTTTCTTTAAAAAAAAGAGAGTAGATAAGTGGTGGGAATATTTTTAAGGATAACTTAATATAACAAATTTAAAAGCTCCACCCCTTCTTTAGAATACAATTATAAACTATTGTATAAAATTCATAAGTAAGTAAATATATATATATATATATATATATATATATATATATATATATATATATATATATATATATATATACATATATATATATAAATAAATTAATTTTAATATTTATTTGGAATTAAAATTGTTAGTTAAAAAAATTAAGTTTTGCATTTTTTTTTTAAATATTGGGCAAATGTAGAAGAAATTTTATAAGAAGATTTTTATACTTGGTGGATTAGACTCAAAAAAAATAATAATAAATAAACACAATATTAGTTGTAGGGCCAAGAGGGCCATTTAAGTCTAAGATTATAAAGTATTTTTAATTCATGGGGATTTTATTTTAATAAGGTGTTTTAATAACTAGGACAATTAAATTTAGACCCTAGGTGGCTAAGAACGATAAGATAAATTTGGAATCATTTAAATTTGAGATTATTCGTTAGGCTTGAGATTTTAATTATTTATTAATGGAGACTAGTGATAACCTTTTTGGGAGAAATATTAGCTTGTTGATGGCTTAGTTAACTTTATCGCTAAATTGAATTTAATTTCCTGTTTTACACAAATGTAGTTAAGACCAAACTAAGTGCATTATTTTAATTAAGTAAGTCGTTATTAAGTTAAGTATTTAAAAAAAAAAATTATTCCGTTCGCGCCCAAAAGTTTGGGCATGACATATGGTGTCATTAGGGGCCATATGGTGTCCATAGGGGTCATATGGTGTCCCATGAACCCTTATGACCTCTTAGAACACCATATGACCCCTAATGAAACCATATTGGGTCTCTTTGGGTCATATTGTGTCCTAAGGGGTAATATATTGTCCTAAGGGGTCCTATGGTGTTGCAAGACACCATATGACCCCTATGGACACCGTATAACCCCTAATGACATGATTTGGTGTCTTAAGGGGTCCTATGGTGTCATTAGGGGTCATATGGTGTCCCATTAACCCTTATGACCTCTTAGGACACCATATGACCCCTAACGACATGATTTGGTGTCTTAAGGGGTCTTATGGTGTCATTGTTATCACTGTTTAAAATTGGGTTCTTCTTTTCTCATAATTGGCTATGGTTCATTAAAAAAAAATTCGAATAGGGTGTAATCCCAAGTGCTTTAGCTTTGTTCTAAACCTTAGGGGTTTAAGGGTTTTTGATTTTTTATCCTTTTGTGTTAAACCCTCTGGTTTCTAATTTTCTGTTACTTTATTCACTTAAGATATGGGTCGTGGGGTCGTGGAAGTGTCCCCCCTTATTATTTGCCTAGGCAGTTACGTTGATTATTTGAAAATTTTATGCCTTGTATGCTTTTCTTCTAAAGTTGTCGGGCCCAGTAATTAGTGATCAGTTTGAGAGATGATCCAACGGCCCGCGCTATTTCGCAAGGGTAAAATGCTCACCCTTTAGGCCCACGAAATAGCGAGAATTAACGAGGGCCGTCCATGTGTCATGACGGAGGAAGTAAAGGGTGTAGCTATCAAAGGTGGTTGGAGCCCCATGGCTTTCTTCTGGCGTATTAAAAGGTAGCACGTGGCACAAGTCACCACAATCGGCGGGTTAGGATTTAAGGTTCGAAGTGGGCCCCAGAAATGACCTGGCAGGTACAGTTGTTAACAATCTATTGAGACCCTGTGGCTTCCTTCTGGCAAATGACAGAATGACAAATCAGTGCCGCAGGTGACTGGATGCCGGGTGTTAATGACGAGTCCACGGGCCCACCTCTCCTGAAAGCCTTCTCAAAGGAGTAAATGTCGATTAATTTGAGAGATGATCCAACGGCCCGCGCTATTTCGTAAGGGTAAAATGCTCACCCTTTAAGCCCGTGAAATAGCGAGAATTAACGAGGACCGTCCATGTGTCATGATGCTATGCGGTCTAAAAGGAAAATGTGGGTCCCTATGGTTCCCTTCTGGCAAATGAGAAAATGACAAATCAGCTCCACAGGTGACTGGATGTCAGGTGTTCGTGACAAGTCAACGGGCCCACCATTCCTGAGAACCTTTTCAAAAGATTAATTAGTGATCAACTTGAGGGATGATCCAACGGCTCGCGCTATTTCGCAAGGGTAAAATGCTCACCCTTTAAGCCCGCGAAATAGCGAGAATGAACAAGAACCGTCCACGTGTCATGATGACACATGGTCAAAGAAGAAAGTGTGGGCCCGCCAAGGTGGAAACGTCGTTGTAAAAAAGACATGCAACCAGTATCAAATAGAATGCGAAGGGAATTTTAAGGCCAATAATTCGATGCCACGTGGTATTATGTAGCGAATAGAAAAGTGGGACCCAGACTAAAGACAAAGCCATTAGTAACGAAAAGGTAACAGTGAAACACTTGCAGGAATGTTATGACCCATTGGAGTGAAAATATGAATTCTCGTATGAATTCGATTTTGAAGGGACAACCGAAGCATGCGGAATTAGTGTCATAGTTAAGGCCCTGAGTACAAGTATTTGATTTCCTAACAACCAAGTGAAGATATCTTTCAAAAGATTTTGCAGAAGAGCAGACGCAGAGTTATCTTTTTCAGATACAGAGCAGGCAGTTCAGTTGTAGAGCAAATTCCTTCAAGCAAGCATCAGGTTCTCTCATATTTTGTACCAATTTTTGTGTGGTGTTTTCAGTAAAATCATTCTCGTGTTGCAGGATTGTTTAAGAGTGATATTCATTTTCTTGCGTTTTCAAATGGCTCCTAAAAGGGAATTTTCCGGTAAGGTTAATTATTTAGAAATAAAATAGGAGATGATGGAAGAATTCAAAACCATCACTCCTGAACAGGGAAGAGATCTAGTAGCACAAGCTGGAGTGCTCATCTTACCAGAGTGGGATATTGCTGATGCTCTGGTGCTAGATGTAGTAAGAAAAGAAACTAAACCCATGGAAGGGGTTACATTCAGTAAGGATAATGTTGCACTAGTTATGTGGTCCCTCAAGAGAAATGAGGGCAAGAAAAGTAAAGACACCCCAGGGTCAAGTCACCTTGGTGGATTGATGGTAAAAAGAGTGCAGAGTACAGGGGTAGTAGAGGCTACTAGCACTGTGCTAGAAACTGCAAAATTCAGTGTTGCAGTGGCTGAAAAGGAAGCCAAAGAAAAGGAGGCCCTCCAAATTATGTTGGAAACAGTTTTGAAGGCTTACAATAATGCCAAGGAGGAGGTGAGAGGTAAAGATAGCATCATTGCTAGATTACAAAGTCAGTTGATGGGACAACACCAACAAGGTGAGCCTTCAACATTGATGATTTCCTCCTCTCCTGCAAGACCTCCACCTACAAGCCCTATCATCAAATTTCCACTATCCCCAGCACCTTCCAGCTCCCAAATGATTGAGATTACTCCTCAAGAACTAGAAAACCTGAAGCAGGCTCAGGCCTTGTATGCAGGGAAATATGAGGAGAAAGTAAGGGCCACAATCTCCAGTTTTGCAGAGACAATAAATGCCTCATTACTTTACAACAATGTGGGGAAGATTATGGAGATACGGAATGAGCTGAGAAGAGATAAGGCAATTTTGACACCCATTTTTGACAGATGGAGACCTAGGGAGCAAGATCTAGAGTTCATGTGTGTATCTTGTGATGAAGCAAGAGCTAATCCCATTATCAAATCCACTTCTGATGTTGCTAAGGTCTTAATACAATTGGCAACAGAGGTGGATAATGTGGATAGAAGGGTTAAATTTCTTAAGAAGGAATACACTGATCAAGTTTGTGAGTTGCTCTCAGGAATTTTTGATAATTTGGATCAGTTGAAAGATAAGAAAATATGGCTTAAAGAGATAGAAGTCAAATTGTCAGCAAGGGTTAAGGGAATCATTGATCTTGATGATACCTCTTTCTTTGTTATAACAATACAGGAAATAGAAAAAATTAAATCACATTATAGTTTTCTTAATTCAGAAGTCAACAAACTGAGGAATTCTTGGAAAAGGTTGACTAAAAATAAAGATGATGTGATTAATTTTTCATGGCTGACAGAAGAGACATATAATGAGTGGGAAGTTAAATATTCCACCCATGATCCGGAGCTGTTGGAGAGCGCCCCTGAAAAGATAGAAGAGGTTGCAACCGAACAGTCCGTTGAACAAACTGCAGAGGCTAAAAAGAGCGCATAACTGCTTTTACGCAAAAATTGTAATCTCTTCAATTTTTGAAATAATTGTAACAAACTCTCCTCGAGAAGTCCGAAGCTTTGTGCATCCATGTTGTTATAAATGGATACCAGGACTATAGGAAAAGGGGATCACAAAATTTTGTAAGAAAATGCTGTAGAAATTTATCTGAGCTTTTCTAAGTCTAATGAAGAATCAGAACTCCTTGTAATATTTCTTGAAATGAATATCAATATACAGGCCATCGGTTTTGAGTAAAGCTATGTGTTGTCTTCAAGTTTGTTCACAAATTTATTTACTTTCTTTATTCTGAATAATCCAGGGTTGTTTAGTTTGAATGGAATTGCAAAGCAATCTCAGTATAAGTGTTTGTTAGCTTTTCTCTTTAGGAGGGAAATTAAATACGCGGGATCACTCATACCAGTAAATTCTTTGGAAGGAACTTTGAATTTTGAGGACCATAGCTTAGTCTAGAATGATTGAATTCTTGTATGTGTTAGGCATATATCAGGATTAGTGGAAACCAAGCCGACGGGAAGCATAAAGATATATTGTTTCAGGAGTTTTATTTGAGTTTAGGTGACTCTGTAACCTTGGATAAGGCACTGGTATTAATCAAGGTTGTTTATTGCATACTTTGTTGATCAAAAAATGCTGAAGTTAAGTACAGTTTCTATTCTTTGTCTTCAGTTGATTTCAAGGTGAATAAATCCACTGGTTTTCTGGACTGGTTTGCTGTGGGTTTATTGTTTAAAAGTGTGAAATTAATTCACAAAGGTATACCCACCTGGGCTCTAAGGAAGCCCGAAGTGTAGAAGGTCTAATCAAACCTTGTCATATGTTGTCTCTGGAATTTCCTTATCTTTGATGTTTTCTCTGCACCCAGTTTAGATCATATTATCCTAAGGACATTGAAGGGAATCAAATTTTGAGGACAACAAAAGTGGCGACTCTGCTAGGGAGAGTTATAATAAATATATAAACACAGATCTGTGCCGAAACTTGTGGAGAATATTGTTGTGTGTTTGTGGGTAAGATTGCTTGTTTTCATTTTTCCCATAGTTTTGTGGGTGGCGACTCTGTTACTATTGAACCAGTCCTTGTGAGATACGAATTTTCTAAAAGAAAAACAAGCGAGATGCAAAGAAACAAGAATACGAGATCATTCATGAAGAAACATCCTCGTGAAATCTTGCAAGAAGGTCTGCCAAAACAGTCATGAAGAGGCCAGAAGAGATCTGTGATGCATGAGCCATCAAATGCTGTGTGGGTGCAGAAAAACAATAGTACTGGTAAGATGCTTGATCGACCTATTTATGCAAAGTCAAATTCATCTTCTAGAGATTCAGAGCATGATATTTTAGGTTTCCATTCAGGATTGTTTGAAAATATTGATGATGCCCCTATTTTAAATCGAGATTTATCTCATGTTAGTGTTTTTGCAAACGATAGAACCAGTTCAAATGCAATTAGGCACTCTGTTCCTAGGACAATAGATGGGAACATTAGCCTAATTGACATAGATCAAATTAATGCATCAGACTCTGAAGAAAACTACCCTAATGAGGATAAGATGTCTCAGGAGATTGAAGATTTAAACAAAAGAGTCCATCATTTAATCTCCCTAAGAGCTCAAAAGGAGGAAAATAAGGAAAAGGAAGTTAAAGCCAAATTGATGGAGAGGGATAGGCTCCTTAGACAAATAGCTGATCTTGAAGTGCTTGCTAAGGAAAAGGAAAAAAGTGATGAGGAAGGCCCAGTGATTAGGGAGATCCTAATTCCTAAGATTAGACCAGCTTCTAAGTCCGTGGCCCAGCCAATTAAGGAAGTATCTAATGACTCCCAGCCTCCTAGAGTCAATTTAGACAAAGGAAAATAGATATGGGTAGATGATGAAGTAGAATCTAAAACTGCAGAAGGGATTTCTCATAGGATCCTAGCACATGAGAGAGAGATGGAAAGGATGAGGAAGGAAAAGGAAGACCTCCAAATGGAATTGGAAAAGGCTGAGTTAGAAGCAGCGAATCAGGAAGTTAAAAGAAAGATTAACAAATTAAAAGCTCCCCCTATTACATTCCCATCGGAAGATCTTAGCAAGCCTAATCCCCAACACGTCTCTTTTCCTCAGGTCAATACTCAAACTGCAGTACATGCTAATATTGCCTTAGTAAGCCAAGTACCCTCAAATAAACAGTACACCCAAACATCTCAATCTCCAATCCCAAAAGATAAATGATTATGGGAAATAATAGTGCTATTTCCCCTTTTCAAAGAAGGCCAATCAATCTAGAACAATATAGGCAATTGTTTTTTGATGGGATCCCAGGATATCCAAATCATGTTCCTACTGAGCTAAGAGAAAAACTCCATAAGTTTGCTGGGAACAATGCAGTCAGTGCTGAGGAACATCTGAAATCTTTTGGGGATTTGATAAATGATTACGAGATAGCAGATGAAGATGTTATTATGAAACTGTTTGTTCAATCCCTGGTGGATGATGCAAGAGATTGGTACAGAGGTCTTCCAGTAGCAGGCATAGGTTCATGGGAAGATTTTAAAAATTTCTTTCAAGAACAGTATGGTGATAAGACTGTAAAGCGGAAAATCGCGATCGAACCCTAGTTGCTCTCCCCTCTTCCAACTCCAAGGAGAGAGAAGGGAGATTCACTAAGGTTGATGGTTTTCACTTAGGGGAGAGACTTTACATTCAAAAGAGGGGTTGAAACTCACAAGATCCAATCCCACCCAAGGCAAGATTAGATACTAAATGTGTTTCAAGGGGTTAAGACAACAAGGCTACCCTCTTTTGTAAAGAATGTGCATAGAAGAATTGAGCTAGGAATGCATAGAAAGTGACAAAGATTCGCTTATAAACTGAGATAGGGATATAGGATGAAGCTGCGGACCTGGAATTAGCAGTAAAATGTCGATACGGTGCTGTCCTGCAAATTTGAGCAAAAGTTGTCGGGACGATGGCGCCCGGCGCCACGGTCCTCCGAAAAATCCACGAAACGAAGGGGGATCTGTTCGTCTCTGCACAAGGATTCCAGATCTTCAATTTCAGCCGCGTACCTGCAACCTACACACATAAAAGCGAAGACGATTGGGGGGTTAGGGATTAGAGGTTTGCCATTAGTTCAAACCCCGGTTTTGGAATTAACCAAGAAATGAGCAAGTGCTATAAATGTAAATGACTGTAAAACAAGTACTAATACCTTGTTCTAAGGATGTTTGTATCCTTATGTGCGAAGGTATAGATGTTGTATGTTGTTGTAGTATGTTGTATGTAGTATGTAGTAAGTGATCTCCTCTTCAATGGTTGAATCCTTGTCTTGAATGCAACACTTAGCCTTGAATGGAGACTTGGAATGAATGCTTGAATGCTTGAGTATAGTTTCCACGCTTTGTACACATATCCTCTTCATGCCAAATGAGAGAGAAAAATGTAGTTTATATACTTGTCAATTAGGGTTAAAAGACTGATTTTCCCGACCTTAGGCCGACCAGGAAAGTTTATTTTCCAAATTGCAAACAAAAAGACCCGAAGTCCAAAGGAGACCGGGCCCAAAATAGGACCCAGGGACCAGGGCACTGGGCACCTTGGTCCTGAAGGACCAGGGCGCTGGGCGCTCTGGTCCCACCTCCCGGGACAGCAGGGTGTAAGGAGGTTCAGGCCAGGGTGCTTGAAACATGCAGTTTTCAGTGTCGTAATCAGGTTTCGGGGTCTCCATTCAAGTTGTGTGTTGCGTCGCCATCGTGAAGACCGAAATGCAGTCGAAATTGCAAGTGTCACAATTTTAGGACGCTACATTTAGCCCCCACTTTAGCAGGAGTATGTATGCTCATACTTCCGGTAAAGTACAAGGAACAATCATTGAAAGACTTTCACCACGTCAAGGAGGCAAGACACACCAAGCCCCCAGTGGACTAAGGATCTTACGACTTTGATTGACAAAGTAAAAGGGAAGATCACGAGGGAGAACCATGACTGTCAGTAGTAAGGTTCCCTCACTATGAGTCATGCAAGAAAGATATCAAAAATTTTCAAGGCAAAGCTAAATTTGTCAAGAAATTTTCAAGTATCTTGAAAAGATATGAACGGGATGTATGCCCCCCTACGTTAAAGCGATCGCACATGCCTCACCGGGGGTGATTGCTTTAAGGTAGTGATACATATAAGAATGAGAAAGGAAAGGAGCACGTTATCGCAAGGATTTAGCCCCCAAGTGTGAGATAAGCCCAAGGATAATAGACACAAAACACAAAGCACAAGGTGACTTCGCTGTCCTCGGGGTCAGTATGTTGTATGATAAGTCATGTATATATATCATATGTATGTATGCATAATTGTTCTTCATTCCCCAATCAAGGAAGGTCACCTAGAAGAAGGGAACACATGTGTCTTTTGAGTCAACATGAGAGAGACCAAAAGAGATCTCAATGCTTTGCATCGTCCTCAAGTAGACAACACTAAGTGTTAGAGTAAAGTAATTAATTAACTTTGCTCTCCTCTTAAGATTTCCCTTTATGCACATATTAGTCATTTAATAATTAATATTTAATTATTAAATGCTCACACCTTAGGGTTAGGTTTTCCTTTTGGTGTTGATCTCCTTTATAAGGATTGATCTCTTGTATTATTCATATTCTTGATTCATTTTTTCTCTGATAATACATCTTTTCTCTTTGTCAGAGCCAAAACCCTTATATTCGTTCTCTCTCTTTCTCTGTGATAGGTTTCTTGCATGCAGGTTTCTTTTGGGTTCTGTGGATTTGTATTTCTCAAATCCTACATGGTATCAGAGCTGGATCTGCTACAGCTTGTTCAGACTTTTGAAAGATTTTGAGATCCAGGTTTTGGTTGCATCAGATCTGTGTTTGTCTTCTGTTTTTTATTTTGGAATAGGGGGGTATTTTTTTTTCGGTGCACTTTGAGCCCAAACGGACCTCACTGTTGAGCTCGTAGCGCCCAAAAACCCCTATTTCCATATAAAATTTGTCTGATTTGGACACAGTTGCTCCAGGAGGCAAAAAAATTTTGGCCCCAAGGCCGTACGGCCCTAGGGCACAAAAACCGAGGCGAAAAAATAAAAAAAATAAAAAAAACGCAGTTTTTTAAAATTTTTTGGGCGCAGCCAGTGTTAAAAAAAACGCAGCCACCGCCCAGCCAGGCGGCCACCCGGTGGCCACCGCCGCTGGCGGTAACCCGCCCACGCGCAGCCCCACGCTCAGCCGCCGCCCGCCGCGCCGCCCGCCGAGACCTCGCCGCCCGGGCGCCACCTGCGCGCCGCCCGCCGCCAACAGCGCTGCCCCCGCGCCGCCGGCCCCTGCGCCCGCCCCTGGTCGCCCAGAGGACCAGGGGCTTATTTTTTTTAAGCCCTTGAGGGCTTAAAGGCCCATCTGGGTCCCTTTAGGAGCAGTTTTACAAAATCGGGCATAACTTGGGCATCCGATCTCCATTTTTCGAAAACGAATAGGCGTTGGAAAGCTGGTTCCGAGTCCGATCTCCATTTTTTGTAGTGTTTTTTGCCAGTCAAAGTTAGAACAAGTTTTTTGCACTCCAGGAGCCATATCTTTTGCATACGGACTCCGTTTTTCGAAAGCGAATAGGCGTCGGAAAGGTGGTTTTGTACTCTTTCCAGATCTATAGTCTATTTCATCAAAAAAATCTTCAGGTGCTCCAAATTTTGTCTCAACCCGTTATTTCTTTCTATCATTTTCTGGCTTTCAGTTTGTACTGGGGATTAGTTTTTTGCATTGTGGGGGGGTGTTTTCTCTTGCTTTCTGTTATTTACATCAAAAAACCAGAATTTACAAACACCAATACAAAAAAAATCAAACCCCCTTCTGCATCTTCTGTCTAGTTCTGAAAGACCACTTAATAATAATTAAAAATTCAGAGCAGTTGAGGCACAGTTCACAGGATGGCAGACAGACCTATTGAATCTCTCACACCGCATAATTACCACACTTGGAAGGGTCGCATGATGACTCTTCTCTAGTCAAAAGGGTTATGGTCCTGTTTGGATGAGGTTCAGCCTCAGTTGACACGTCCTTTTGAGATTATGCAGCACAGGAACAATATGGATCAGGCTATGGGATTGATGGCTTTACACATTTCCGACAGTCTCCAGTTTCATCTTGAAGGTTGTATCACTCCTCGAGCCATTTGGACCAAGTTTGAGGGACTTTTTGGTACTGTCAACGAGTTCAGAGCTTTGCAGCTTGAGGCAGAGTTAACTTCCTTGGTACCTGATTCATTTCCTTCTATTGAGGACTTTCTGATGAAGTTCAAACAGCAAAGATCTATCTTGCAGGGTTGTGGTAAGACTAAGACTGATACAGAGTGCATTTTCCTGATTCTCTCCAAGCTTCGGGGTCCATTTCAGATCTTCTCTTCGACCTTCTATTCCACCATGGATGCCTTGGGTGCTCGACATGTCATGCCTTCTTTTGAGGTCTTTTGTGATCGTCTGACTCGTGAGCAAGCTAAGCTTAAGCAGTTGGATTCACTTTCAGGTTCACAGAACCAAGCATTGGTAACCCAGTCCTCCAAAGGAAAACAGAAGCAGAAACCGAAGCCTAAGAAAGATTCAGAGGCTAGTGAGAATCCCTCCAAGCCACCACCTAAGTCTGATTCAAAACCACAATTCAATTCTAAACAGGGCAAATCTTCAAAGTCTGGTGAGTCTTCCTCCAAGACTAAGAAGAAATCAGGTGATCCTTGCAGTTTTTGTGGCAAGGAAGGACATCCCGTTTCCAGGTGTTGGAAACGTTTAGAGGCTTTGGAGGAAGCCATGCAGCAGCATAATATCAGTGCACCACAGCCTCCTTCACAACCCACAGGGAAAGGTCATGCTCTTTCTGCACGAGCATTGTCCTCAGCGTCAACTTGGATTCTAGATTCTGGTGCCTCTCACCATATGACACACACACAGGATTTGGTCACCGCTCTTGCTCCTATAGGCACTCGACATATTGCAGTTGGTGACTCAGCACAACTTTCCGTTCAGGGTTCTGGTACTGTTTCATTGGATGGTGGTTGTCTTCAGGATGTGCTTTTGGTTCCTGACATTTCGACAAACCTTCTATCTGTTTATCAGATTTGCCACTCTGGCTCTGGTAAGATAGTTGAGTTCTCTCCACATGATGTGGTTATTCGAGATCTTCATGATCCTGACTTGGTTGTGGCTACTGGGAGTGTGGATTCTGCATCTCACTTATATAGTTTTGATGGCTTTGAGAGTTCAAACACTGTTGGTTCCTCTCTTATAGCACATGCAGATTCAGTGAGCAGGCTTTGGCATGAGCGTTTTAGTCATGTCAATTACAGATATCTACAGCAGATGAGTACACAGGCACTTGTGATTGAGCTTCCACAAATTTCTTGTACAGATGGTGTATGTCGTGGTTGTGTCCTTGGCAAACATCATCAAGATCCTTTTCCTAAGGGTCGAGCCTCTCGTGCTAGGGCAGCCCTAGAGTTGGTACACAGTGATCTTATGTCCTTTCCGACTCCTTCTTTTTCAGGGGCCCGTTATGTACTCACTTTTATTGATGACTTCTCCAGACGTACATGGGTGTACTTTCTTAAGTACAAGTCTGATGTCTTTGACTCTTTCAGGAAGTTTAAGACATTTGTGGAGAAGCAATCTAGACTTTCTATCAGGAGGATACGCACAGATAATGGGGGGGAGTATGTAAATCAGGCTTTCAGAGATTTTTGCACTGAGCATGGTTTACAGCATCAGTTTATAGTTCCTTATACCCCTCAACAGAATGGTGTTGCTGAGAGAAAGAACAGAACCTTACGGGAGATGGCAAATTGTATGATACAGTCTCGAGCTATGAGTTCTTCATTTTGGGCTGAGGCAGTCAATTGTGCCAATTATATTCAGAACCGGATGCCCCATAAGACATTATGACATATAACTCCTGAGGAGGCTTGGACCCATGTCAAGCCTGATGTTTCTACATTTCGAGTTTTTGGTAGTGAGGCTTGGGCATTTATTCCTGATGCTCAGCGGATAGCCATGGAGAGGAAGAGCCGACCACTCATATTTGTTGGCTACTGTGAGGATGTTAAGGCATACAGGTTGTTTGATCCTGATTCTAGAGAGGTCTTGTTTCGGCGGGATGTCCAGTTTGATGAGTGCTATCCTCAGATGGATTCTCCATCACCAACTTCTCCCTCATTGCCTACTCCTTCCTCTTCATCTCTTGAGGATTACTTATCTCTTGAGGATGATGTAGATCATGATCCACCATCTTCACCACCACCAGTTGCTCCGTCTTTGCCGAAGTGGGCCCGTGATACTGTTGATGCAGCTGGTTCTTTGGTAGGTGATCCTTCAGATACTCGTCGCACTCGTGCTCAGACATCTGGTTCTAGTCTTTTGAGTCATACCCTTTCAGATGATCCTCAAAAGTTTTCAGAGGCGACAGGACACCCAGAGTGGGATAGGGCCATGGATGAGGAGTATTCTTCTTTGATGGAGAATCATACTTGGGATCTTTGTCCTCTTCCTAAGGGAAGAAAGTTGGTTCGATGCAAGTGGGTGTATCGTACCAAGTATGCTGCAGATGGTTCTATTGATAAGTATAAGGCCCGTCTTGTTGTGAAGGGGTTTTCTCAGGTAGAGGGTATTGACTACTCTGAGACCTTTGCTCCTGTCGCCAAGATGAATTCTATACGCCTGGTACTTTCACTTGCAGCTTCACAGGGATGGACAGTGTTTCAGATGGATGTGAAGAGTGCCTTCTTGCATGGAGACCTACATGAGGAGATCTATATGGAGCAGCCTCAGGGTTTTG
Source organism: Cryptomeria japonica (assembly GCF_030272615.1). NCBI lineage: Eukaryota > Viridiplantae > Streptophyta > Pinopsida > Cupressales > Cupressaceae > Cryptomeria > Cryptomeria japonica. The sequence goes on from NC_081409.1 coordinate 359,901,727, forward strand.
TGCAGGACACTTCTTTGGTTTGCAGACTTCGACGTTCATTGTATGGTCTCAAACAAGCCCCCAGGGCTTGGTATGAGAAGATGGACTCCTTCTTGCTTTCCTCGCACTTCACACGCTGTCATTCCGATCACACAGTCTATATTCAGTGTCAGGAGGGTGATCTTTTGATTCTAGTGCTATATGTAGATGATCTCATCATTACAGGTAGCTCATCCTCCATGATTCAGAGTGTTCAGAGAGCTTTGATGGAGCAGTTTGAGATGACCGATCTTGGTCTCTTGCACTTCTTTCTGGGTCTACAGGTTATTCAGTCTTCGGATGGGATTTCCATTTTTCAGGAGAAGTATGCTCTTGATATGCTTCAGCGATTTGGCATGCTTGATTGCAAGTCTGCCCCCACTCCATTTCAGTCAGGTGTTGTTTTGTCTTCCACTTGCTCTACTCCTTCAGTAGACCCCACTTTATACAGGCAGTTGGTTGGCAGTCTGTTGTACCTGACACATTCTCGTCCTGATCTTTCCTTTGCGGTTGGCCTTGTCTCTCGGTTCTCCCATGATCCTCATGAGAGCCATTGGCAAGCAGCCAAACGTATTTTGAGATATATTCGGGGCACCACACATTATGGCATTCACTACTCTTCAGGATCCCCTCACATCATTGGCTTCACTGACTCCGATTGGGCTGGTGATGTCAATGATCGGAAGTCTACTTCTGGCTTAAATTTTTGCCTTGGTTCTGGTCCTATCACATGGTCTTGCAAGAAGCAATCTGCTATTGCATTATCATCTACAGAGGCTGAGTACCATGCAGTAGTGTTAGCCAGTCAAGAGGTTTTATGGCTTCGGCAATCGATGACAGAGTTTGGGTTTCCTCCAGATTGTCCCACTATTCTTTGGTGTGACAACCAGAGTGCCATTCACATTTCTCGCAACCCAGTGGAGCATCAGCAGACAAAGCATATTGAAATCCACATGCACTTCATCAGACAATTGATTCAGGATGGTTCTCTTATCTTGGAGTATATTCCTACAGAGGAGCAGGTTGTAGACATCTTCACTAAACCCTTGGCATCTCCGCGCTATCTTCAGTTGCGCTCAATGCTTGGGGTGAAGGAAGTTGTCCTTGGGGGGTCTCAGTGAGGCCTTCCTTCCTTCATGTTTTCTTTTTAGCATGATTCTTTATCTCTTTTTGGAGAGGAGTTTTTTCCCACTGGGTTTTCTCCTTTACTCCACTTTATAGAGATTTTCTTGTATTCGGGTACCTCATCAGGCCTTGTTGCCGGGACCCTCTTTTGCATTGTAGTTCCTTTGCTTTTTTCTACATTGTTTGTAGCTGCATTGTAGCTCATCTTAAGGGGGGGTGTTAGAGTAAAGTAATTAATTAACTTTGCTCTCCTCTTAAGATTTCCCTTTATGCACATATTAGTCATTTAATAATTAATATTTAATTATTAAATGCTCACACCTTAGGGTTAGGTTTTCCTTTTGGTGTTGATCTCCTTTATAAGGATTGATCTCTTGTATTATTCATATTCTTGATTCATTTTTTCTCTGATAATACATCTTTTCTCTTTGTCAGAGCCAAAACCATTGTATTCGTTCTCTCTCTTTCTCTGTGACAGGTTTCTTGCATGCAGGTTTCTTTTGGGTTCTGTGGATTTGTATTTCTCAAATCCTACACTAAGGACAACAAATAGAAGAATGAGAATAACATATAGAAGAAGTAACACAAGAGAGGAGGAGAGAATCTGCTATGCTAATGTAACTAGTCTAGCATGTCATCTACCCCCCGATCTTGCTGATCAATGTTTCGGGAAGGCAGGGAACACGCTAGAGGAGGAACATTCAACACAGCAGATGGAGCTATCACAAGATCCAAACAAGGGCTATGTTCATGTTCTGAGCCACATTGTTCTTGTCTAGGAGCTGGGATAAGTGCTTTAGAAAATTCATTAGATAAATGGTTATCAATATCAACAAGTTCATATTCACTATCAGAAGCAAAAGAAGTAACATTTTCATCATGCATAACATTTTCATCTATATCATCATCAAGATTTATAAAAATAGGATCTTTAACTCGCACAGGATCAAGACCATCATGCATCTTATGTTTAGGAGATTTTGGCTCAATTCTCGGCTGAGGAGAAAATGGAATAATGCTTATTGAAGGTGTTTTTGGAGATTGCAAAGTTTGAGAAGCAGCTGCTTGAGCTCTAAGACGACGCTTTCGTCGGTGTTCACGTGTAGAACGATTTCGTCTAGTCTTAGTAGGAAGTGGAGAAGATTGAGGAGGAGGAATGTTCTCATCCTTATCACTTGGGTGTTTAGGTTGTGGTCTCTTAGGCTGGATAATAGGAGAAGAAGAAGGTCTCTTCTCTCTATAAAAGGAAGGAGGAGGAACTGCTCCATATAAAGGAGGAATATTTGGTTTAGGAAGAAGACCAAGTCCATCATGATGAGGAGGGATAGGTCTACTTTTAGGAAGTTTATTAGATATAGGCATAGTCACATCCATAGGGATGGGTTGGGAATCTTCTTGAGGAAAGACATTAGTTTTATTTTTCAAAGGAAGAACTTCCTTCTCAAGAATGATAGGAATATCAAGTTTAGGTGTTCTAGGTTCACTTAGAGATAGGATCATGTCTTTTTTCCACTTTTGATAAGATTTGAAAAGATGATCACTTCACGGAGGAAGAGATTGGAATTGTTTAGGCCAAAAGTAATCAATAGGAACACTAGAGGTTCTTTCAGCTGGTTTAAAGAGACTATGATTGACAGTAACAACTTCACCATTATGGGGAAATTTCAAACACTTGTGAATAGGAGAAGCAATAGCTTTCATGGAAGATAGCCAAGAATAGCCAAGCTTCACACGAAATTGTTCGGAAGATGGAATAATAGCAAAGTTCACATCAAGGGATTTGTTATGGACCTCAATAGGTAAAGTAATAGAACAAATTGCAGGAGAAGAAAATGCATCAAATAGTTTCACAATCACATCTGTTTTGTCATAAATCACTTGATTCAATTGCAAAGTAAAAAGAAATTCTTTAGTAATGATATTAACCATGCACGAAGGATCAATAAGCACTCCACGGCAAGGTGTATTCTTGACTTTTGCAACTATGTATAAAGGACCATCAGGTGCCCTAATGGTTTCACTGGAATCAAATGTGATGGAAGGTTCTTTAGGATTTTCTTGCTGCTCTACAAAGTTAATCACATTCGGAGTCATAGACACAAGACCATCAGATGAGAGAGAGGAATCATTAGCCTCAATTGCATTAGAAGTATGAGAAGGTAATGGATCAGTGAAAATCTGAAGATTTTGGTTAGGAGGAGCTACAGATGTGTTGCCTTTATCATTCACTCCAGAAATAGAAATAGTATTATTATCAATCAAATCTTGAATTTTACCCTTTAAAGAAAAACATTTTTCAGTATCATGCCCAGGCTGACGATGAAATTGACATTGTTATCAAAATAAGGTGAAGTAATCTTTGCAGGATCAATTTGCCTTATAGGAGGAAGAGTAAGCAAATTTTGTTCCAATAACTTATTCATAATACTATGCAATGATTCATTCAAAGGAGTATACTTTCTTTCTTTCTTGAAAAATTTAGAAATAGGAGGCACACCTGATGCTGCATTCACATTGTTGTTGATGATGTTTTCATTTAATTTGATGGAATCTCTGTTCGGTTTAAACTTCCCAAATGGTTGTTGACTGCTATCACCCTTATCACTCAGAGCCATAGGATGTGATTGTTCCATTTGACTCATAGTCAGTTGATAATTGTGAAGAGTTGCACACAACTGTTGGAAAGAAGTAAACTCAGAAAACAAAAGTTTGTCTCGAATATCTTTTTGTAAATTAGAAATAAAGATTCTTTGAATATCATTGTCAGGCACTGGAAAAGAAATTTGAGCATACAAATGCTTATATCTACCAATGAAATCAGTCACTTTTTCTTTAACACCTTGTTTACAATGCATTAAATCAATCAAAGTAACTTTAGGACTTATATTGTTTTGAAATTGTTGAATGAAAGCATTTGCAAGTTGTTCGAAAGAAGTAATAGAATACTAAGGCAACGAGCAATACCATTGTAGGGCTTTGTCTCTTAATGTTCTAGTAAACAGTTTTGCAAGCAACCTTTGGTCATAAGAAAAGTCATTACATATTGTTTGAAAGGTCTTAACATGTGTTAGAGGATCACCTTTACCATTATAAAGCTCCAAATGTGAGATTTCAACATGTTTAGGAGGGATAGCTCGAACAATGTCAAGAGAAAGTGGACTCGCAACATCAAATGTGGGCACACTAAACTTAGATTGATTCATAGAGGCAATTTGTTGCTGTAAAGAAGAGACAGTTTGTGCAAGATTGTTAATGGTCGCTTCAGTCGAAGAGTTCATATTAGACGTGTTAGATTGTGATGGTGGTGTTATGTTATTGAAAGAAGGTAGAGAGTAAGGTGGTGGGACACTATGATAGTTAGTCATAGGAGATGATTGGACAGGAGGAACACTACAAGGAGGAATGGAATGGTTAAACGAATTGCCCCCTTGCATCATGTTCATTTGTGAAGATGTAATAGGAACACTCATTGAAGGAATGAATGAAGAAGTCAGATTAAATGAAGGAAGAGGGTTAATTGAAGAGGAAGGATTGCCCCCATGACTGGTGATCACAGGAGGAATGTCTTGTGTAGAAGTAGTCATTATGTTTGATGTAAAGGTAGGTATGCTAGCAATAGAAGTCATCAAAGGAATAGAATGATTGACTTGAGTAGGAGGTTGTGTATAACCTAAAGTTTCAGCACAACTCTTCATAGGCATCACATTCGAATTCACAATGTGTGCAATACCACGCAAAATATCAATTCCATTCTTATCACTTTGAAGCATACATTTTAGACCCTCAATTAAAGGAAGAGCTTGACTATCGGGGTATTCTTGAGACATCCATTGTCGAAAATCATCAAATTGGTTATCCAATTTTGAAAGTTGTTCTTCAGAAACCTCATGGAGAGCTTCTTCATCATTAGGAGGATTAGAGGAATTACCCATGTCCTCGTTAAAAAGGCTATTCAAATTAGGTTCCATCTCCTCGGTAATTAAACCTCGGAAAGACTTAATTCTATGGCTTCGTCTAATGGGAATAGTGTATGTAGGGCTTATTGTTGTAAAACTCATGCACTAGAGAGAGAGAGAAGGTTTTGAATTTAGAGGTAGCAATTTTCAGTAAAATCAGCCAATCTTCTGGATTTAAGCTGTTAAATGCAATCACGACAGTCTCCTGAAATTTCGAAAAAAATGTCCAGGACCGTGGCGCTCGGAGTGCAACACGGTCCTTGCAACTTTTTTCGAAATTTGTAGGGATGAAAGGTATGATGATTTTAAAGCCAATCTAAAAAAATTGAGTGATTTTACGATCTGTAGATAGGCCAAATTAAAGTTGCAATCTCAAAATTGAACCCTACCAAGATTGTCGAAAAATGCAAAATTTGAATTTTGAAAAAGAGAGGGAAACTAAAATTTTGAATTTTGTGATTTTAGAGGGAATGTCAAAAGCAATGCAAGTTTTGAAATTTAAGAATTGACTCAATTTCACGCAAAATTCAATTTTGAAAGCGGAAATCAAAGTTGTTGTAATTAAGCACTTAATTTCAAAAGTCACAAATTGTAAGAATTTGAATAAAGCACTGAAATTTCGAATGAATGCAAACACACTTTTCAGATTTAGGACAGTAAGAACACAATTTTGACACAAAATTTCAGTTTCAATGATTTTTGAATGTTTAAAAGCCTTAATCCAAGCAATCACAAGACCAACTTTGACTGTAATTTTGAAGGTGTTAAAATTGATAAAATCAGCCAAAATTCTGGATTTTAGCAGGAAAATACAGTAAGATCTCGCTCCCAAAATTTCGGAAAAAATGTCGAGGATGATGGCGCTCGGAGTGCACACGGTCCTCGCAACCTTTTTCCAAATTTTCAGGGATGAAGGATATTGTGATTTTATTGCGGAATCCAAAGTTACAGCTGATTTGGAGATGTTTTGATCAGTGAAATTGTCGGACAAAGGTTGAATCAAGAGGGTTTCAAAAATTAGGGTTTTGACACTTAACCACTTAATTTTAAAAATCAAAGCACAAATATGAATTGATAATTTGTAATAGAAGGGCAGATCTGAAACAAGCATTAACAATTAAATATTTCACAAGCTTAATTACTAAAAAGAAATTTTAGGGTTTTTATGCAATCACCTCTAAAATTTTGCAAAGGATCAAACATGGAAATGTAATCAATTTTTTCAGATCTAAGCATGAAAAATCAGAAAGGATGTTCACGCCGGGTTCACCAAAATGTAAAGCGGAAAATCGCGATCGAACCCTAGTTGCTCTCCCCTCTTCCAACTCCAAGGAGAGAGAAGGGAGATTCACTAGGGTTGATGGTTTTCACCTAGGGGAGAGACTTTACATTCAAAAGAGGGGTTGAAACTCACAAGATCCAATCCCACCCAAGGCAAGATTGGATACTAAATGTGTTTCAAGGGGTTAAGACAGCAAGGCTACCCTCTTTTGTAAAGAATGTGCATAGAAGAATTGAGCTAGGAATGCATAGAAAGTGACAAAGATTCGCTTATAAACTGAGATAGGGATATAGGATGAAGCTGCGGACCTGGAATTAGCAGTAAAATGTCGATACGGCGCTGTCCTGCAAATTTGAGCAAAAGTTGTCGGGACGATGGCGCCCGGCGCCACGGTCCTCCGAAAAATCCGCGAAACGAAGGGGGATCTGTTCGTCTCTGCACAAGGATTCCAGATCTTCAATTTCAGCCGCGTACCTGCAACCTACACACATAAAAGAGAAGATGATTGGGGGGTTAGGGATTAGGGGTTTGCCATTAGGTCAAACCCCGATTTTGGAATTAACCAAGAAATGAGCAAGTGCTGTAAATGTAAATGACTGTAAAACAAGTACTAATACCTTGTTCTAAGGATGTTTGTATCTTTATGTGCGAAGGTATAGATGTTGTATGTTGTTGTAGTATGTTGTATGTAGTATGTAGTAAGTGATCTCCTCTTCAATGGTTGAATCCTTGTCTTGAATGCAACACTTAGCCTTGAATGGAGACTTGGAATGAATGCTTGAATGCTTGAGTATAGTTTCCATGCTTTGTACACATATCCTCTTCATGCCAAATGAGAGAGAAAAATGTAGTTTATATACTTGTCAATTAGGGTTAAAAGACTGATTTTCCTGACCTTAGGCCGACTAGGAAAGTTTATTTTCCAAATTGCAAACAAAAAGACCCGAAATCCAAAGGAGACCGGGCCCAAAATAGGACCCAGGGACCAGGGCGCTGGGCGCCATTGTCCTAGGGGACCAGGGCACTGGGTGCCTTGGTCCTGAAGGACCAGGGCGCTGGGCGCTCTGGTCCCACCTCCCGGGACAGCAGGGTGCAAGGAGGTTCAGACCAGGGTGCTTGAAAAATGCAGTTTTCAGTGTCGTAATCAGGTTTCGGGGTCTCCATTCAGGTTGTGTGTTGCGTCGCCATCGTGAAGACCGAAATGCAGTCGAAATTGCAAGTGTCGCAATTTTAGGATGCTACAAAGACTAATGTGAGTTTCATGCTGAATGAGTTCAATAATGTTAGAAAATCTGAAAATGAAATAGTCACTGATTTCAATGCTAGATTCCAGAAAGCTATGCACAGACTGTATCAGGTAATGAGGCTAGATGATAATATGTGTCTTAATACATATTATAATGCATTTGATTCCAAAATGGCTTATATCTTGAGAGATAAAAATCCTCATAACCTGAGGGATGCTTTTAGAATTGCCATAAATGTAGAAAGTAATAGAAAAGCGTCTGGAAAATTAGGAAGAAGGACAGATGGTAGACTGTGGCATGAAACCAAACAGCAACCTAACAAAGTTGCTAAAGAGGATGATAAAATAGAAAAACTGGTTACTGCTATGAAAGATTTGACTGCTAAAGTCAACAAAAATGATAAGCCCCATTATAATTGGCAAGATAGACCTCCTAGATTACATGATATGCCATACAATACAAATTGGAAGGATGGTAAACCCCAAATTGAGAAGCATAAAATTGCCCAAAGCCAAGACACACCAGATCCTTTGAAAGGGAAAACTGTTAATAATATAGAAAATACTCCTTGGTGTATTGCTTGTGATGGACCACATTCTCCTCATCAGTGTGTAGTGGCTCAAGCTCTGGAAGAATCTATGAGGCCAGAAGCAGAGCCTGACATTAATATGTTTGAACCCATCATAGAAAGTGATGAGGAATCTATGCAAAGTGAATATAGTGATATGCTGGATAATGAAAGGTTAGTGCAAGGATAGTTAGCCTTAAGTTGGCATCCTACCTTGAATGTGGTAACAATTGAAGATGAAGAAGTTCATCTTAGGAGGCCTAGTGAGGAAGAAGTTAAAAATCTCACTAAGGCTGCAATCGCCAAAGCAAAACACAACTACAATCTGAGAAGCACCAAGAGAGACGTTGACCAAGGTGAGCCGGGTTCTATGTTTGTAAAAGAAGTCACAAAGAAGGGGCATCAAGCAGTGTTACTGCTATTCTTAAAGCCAGTCAAGAAAAAGAGGAACAAGTTAAAGACTTACCTAAAGGCATAGATGACAAAAATGCTGGTGATGTACAAAGGGCAGAGATGGTGAGGAAGGCCAGTCAATTCAAAACAGAAAAGGTTAAGGTTAATACTGAAAAATGTAATAATTCTGCATTTGATATGGCCCAAGCTTTAACTCAAATGAAAGTCACTGTTCCATTAGTAGAATTGCTAAAGATTAAAGAACATAAGGATGCAGCTTTGTCTTTATTCTCTAGTGTATCTGATAGTGACCTAGTATTACCCACTGGTTCAGATAAAGTTGGAAAGGATCAAGAGTTCCAAACCCCAGAGGTATATGTTGGAACCACTATCACTCAGGAGCCTTCTCAGGTAGATCCCTTCTATGTTACTTTGCTAGTAAATAACCGGTTGATTAAAAACTGCATGATAGTGTGTGGGGGAAAAAGCGAGACTAGGTTAACATGCCCTAATCCTACCATTTGACACACATTACGGAATACGAAAGAGCCTAGAGATATCGCACAATTGGCTACTTCTTTTGGTGAAAGAGAGAGCCACAGGATATCTATTAGGATTTCTATTCTCTTGTTGAAATTGTAAGATTAAGTAATGCAAGTTCAAACCCTAATCCCAAAATGCAAGTATGAACCAATAACAAGATTGCAGAATTGAGATTAAACAATGAACAGCTATAAATGTAAGGATAAAATAAGAATGCAGATATGTACCCGGAGTCAAAATCAGACTGAAAATGTTCGGGACGGGGGCGCGGGCGCCACTATCCTGAAAACTGCACCGGAAACCACTGTTCTGCACTTTGAAACACTGTCTGAAAACTGTCTGAAAACTATCTGTCCGGAGGACCAGGGCACCCAGCGCCTCTGTCCCAGGGACCAGAGTGCCTAGCACCCCTGTCCTGGCAGGACCAGGGCGGCCAGCGCCCCTGTCCCAGTCTCCTACTCTGCAATTTCACACAGAGTGCTGTTCCAACTTTCTCTCTCCGGATCTGTATCCCGCGGCGTCGTCCGAATCCTGAAACCTGCAATAATATCTGAAAAAGGGGGAGGGGCGGCTATATAGGGTTTTGCCTTAGTCAAACCCCCGCTTCGGTGATTTCCACCTCCATGAATAGCCAAGTTTTTTTGTAAAATGTATTGTGTGTGCAGACCTAGTGTGTGTGCAAGGTCCAAAATGCAAGAAAGCAAACTAGAGCAACCTAGAAAGTAAACCCTAATTGCTTGCAAATGATAATGTAAATGCTCTAAATCAAGATGCAATGTGATCTAAAGCATGAATAAATGATGTATCAAAGCTTATGCAGAGACATGAAAACAATACGAAATCATACCCAACCCTCAAGGGAGGAGTACAAGCCAATCTTCAGTCGGTAATCTCCTATTGTTCTTCAATGTCTTCCAAGCCCTAAGTGGATGAATGAATTTGATAGATGCTTGATAGAATGATGTTGAATGTTGTTGAAGTCCCCAAAGATCTACTCTTTTGCTGCATATGAAGTTCTTGGAAACAAAAATCCGATCCCTTCAAATGAAGAAGGAGAGCTCTTATGTAGGAAACCCTAGATCAAAAATTCATATTTTGGCCGACCTAGAGATTGAATATCCCGCCAATTTCTTGGGGTTAAGCTTTATTTTATGATTGGATCGTGCTCCCAAAATTTCGGGAAAAATGTCCAGGACCATGTGCACTGGACGCCACGGTCCTGGCAACTTTTCACCAAATTTTCAGGGCCGTCGGATATGATGATTTTAGAGAGAATCCCAAAGTTACAGGTGATTTTGAGATGTTTTGACCCTGAAACAAAGCCCCCAAGTTCAGAATAGGACTTAATTAGGGTTTTTGATTGAGTGATGTATTGAAGGAATAAAATGCGAGGGGCGTGCTTTAGTGAAAGGGCCCAACTTTATGATGTAGAGAATGATGAAATAGGACCTTAGACCTAATTAATTTGATTAATTAAGTGCTTAAGGAGAAATGCAATGCAGAATGCAAAATGCACTAAGGTGGGTGCTAAACTAGGTGTGAAATTGTACCACCCTAGCGAGTGCGTACAATTTACGATGCTACATTTAGCCCCCACTTTAGCGGTCATATGAGTACTACGTGCATATGCAAGCTAAAGTACAAAAAAGTAAACATTATTTTGAAAAAGGATATATCCATAAGTTGTCGGACGAAGCCCCCAGCGGTATCTGCAGTACATAGTTAGGAACCGCACCCTACAAAACACACGTTAGATCACAAAATCACCTAATGCTTACTAGGGAAAGTGATGAAATCTGTGAGTAGCTATATGCCCCCCCTGTTTCGACCTGCTTATTAGGGAGGTGAAACAGGGTAGCATGTTTACTTGCGACAAATTGTGTAAGGTAGTATTGATGAGGGGTGTTCACTAAATAGGCTTCATCAGAGCACTTTTTGGAACATCCCGAGAGTAGGGGAAGGAAAATACAATTCCAACACAACAAACGGTTCAAAAATCGCATCTCCCAAACTCAAGTTATGATAAGATGAATGGTAGAGGAAAATTAGGGTTTCAAAAAGTAAGAATAAACAATCGAGAGTATATACTTCGAAAGTGACACTTGTGTTCGTCACTTTGTTGATTTCAGAATACTATTCAGTGTAGTGGAGCCCACATAGCCATCATCATGCCTTCACGACGACTAGAGCGTCCCACGAGGATCGAGATCCTGCGCCAGGTCGTGATCGATGACGAGCCACTGGACGAGGTGAGTTGACTGAATGTTTGACTATTGATTTTTTGCATGTTTGACTTTTTCGTGATCGTATGCGAGCCTCGAAGGCTGACCGGGGCCCACCCAGGGCGCCATGGTCCCTGAGGGGCGCCCTGGTCCCCTCAGGGCGCCATGGTCCCTGACAGGGGCGCCATGGTCCCTGCAGGGCGCCATGGTCCCTGACAGGGCGCCATGGTCCCCAATCAGGGCCTGGCGAGAGGTTTCGGGGCTAGCATACGATGTGCGACGGTTTGTATTTGCGATTTCGATGATCGAGTACTGATTACGGTCATGTTTTCGTGTTGCAGGGTCTCCCGTATATGAGAGAGCATACAGCGGGACATATTCTTCGCACTTTGCGAGATCAGATTTCGTGGCTGACTCAGTCAGAGAGAGACACACTATCGATTGTAGGATTGTGGTACGTGATTCTCATGCCGGCCATTCGATTTCATCCTGCGATGCTGATGGCCTTGATGGAGCGATGGGATCCTGACACATGCACCTTTCACCTTCCAGTAGGAGAACTGACGGTCACACTCGAGGATGTGTACCGTATACTTCGTCTTCCTATCAGAGGAGCAACAGTTACATACGCGACCAATCGGTCAGCGGAGGATCATCAGAGAGAGCAGGTGTATTGCATAGGGAGAGTCATGCCGAGCGAGACGAGAGGTCGCATCATGGTCAGCTGGCTCTTACATCCTACAGGGGAGGTACCACTTTTGAGACGCCTTATGATAGCCATCATAGCACTAGCCGTCTGCCCTAATGGGCGAGGGACACACATGCATGGGGGCCTCACATGGTGTATCAGAGCGATGGAGAGACACGGGAGAGTTTATGCATGGGGTCGGAGTATGCTTGCACATCTCTATCACGACCTTGAGGAGTATGTATTCGGATAGGGTTGCAGTTTGATGACATGCACACTTCTACAGGTGTGGATTTTAGAGCATTTCACATGCACTAGGCCCATCGGCTTTCCACTGAGTACAGCGAGCGAGCGACCTAGGGTGTTCGCTTATCCACTTACCAGAGAGTGGAGATTTGGTGATTTATTATATTGGAGAGTGATTATTGACAGACTGACAGCCGAGGTGATAGTGTGGAGACCTTACCTACTGATGCACAGATGGGATGGTATGGAGAGACAGTTAGCATGCCTACAGAGGAACCGCCTACTGCGAGGACGATATGCACACATCATAGTCCCTTTCTACTTTGACCAAGTACGGAGGCAGTTCGAACGAGAGCAGTGTGTTCCAGCCGATGTGCCCATCTATACTCGACACTCACGGGTCCTTCCCAGACCTGGAGCAGTAGCGAGACCGATGGTAGATGATATTGAGACGACAGACTTAGAGGGATCTGATCAGGATGTAGTCACTGACTATTCTGCAGAGCTTGGAGCACAGCGTAGATATGTTTCATGGTTCATGAGGTCATATCCAGGTCCTATCTTTCCACCAGATCATCCGACAGGCTATCCAGGCCCATGGAGACATGGAGACCGAGACGAGGACGAGGGATCCAGGTCAGAGGAGCTAGAGGAGGGAGAGGGTCATGAGGAGGTGGGAGATCCTGATCCACCTACAGGCGATCAGCCCAGTGACGAGGAGGACGAGGATGAGGATGACAAGGAGGAGGAGGATAGAGATGATGAGGAGGAGTTGGATGCAGCTCCCCACCATTCAGGAGATGATACCATAGCTCTGGATCCACCTCTTATTCCCCAACAGGGGGAACAAGAGGTGATATGGAGACCTGTCACCAGTACCGTCCAGCCTACACCCATCATGGATAGAGTATGCGAGCGAGGGGAGCCTAGCAGTGCCCAGGCATAGATACTACCATATCATGATCCCTACTGGCGCGAGGGAGATCCAGGTATAGTAGGTTTATATTGATTGATTAATGTTTTGATGATATAGGATGGTACTAACAAAAATCTGTTCTACTACCACAGCTAATGTGCAGGAATGGCGTTCCTTGATTTAGCAGGCAATGACAGACATTTCCATGATAGCACAGATCCCCAGTTCCTCATAGATTGCCTATAGGCCTCAGGGGAACGCGGGTCGGCATGAGGATTTGTTTTTCCCATTCCGATTACAGGTAGATATATGGAGGGAGAGAGAGAGAGTCCTATCAGAGGACCTCCAGCAGGCGCGGCAGAGAGAGAGAGTCCTATCAGAGGACCTCCAGCAGGCGCGGCGAGATCTAGCAGCGGCTCAAACCGAGGCTACCACCTATCGCGCGATCCTTATGGATAGGGATCGTAGGAGTTCCTCTCAGAGTCACTCACGATCTGTATCGCACTACACACCCATGGGTCCACCTTCACGGCCAGACCAGGAGGGAGCATCCAGTCGACACTCTCCAGCCACTAGCCCTAGGGATAGGAGATGATTTTATGATGTACAGTGACCTAGATTTGTATACGATCCATATATATATATACATGCTTCTCTTTTTGTCTCAAATGTGTTATCTTTAATGCTTAAAACAATGTATATTTTGTTTTGATTAAATCTAATACATTTGGTAAATGTACATGTATGTTCAGAATTTAATTTCCATGTGATTGATTTCTCAATGCTCCATGATTAAATTGATACATGTGTGACTTAATTAAAATGTTTAATCAAGTACTACATTGATGATAAGGAAGAAATATGCATTAAGCCTAAGAATCATATAACTAATGTGATTTAATCTTGTACTTAAACACAACATGATATGATTCTACTTAACACATAAAGACATTGTATAATATGCCAGCATAATGAGAATGTAAACCTTTTACAATTTACATAAATGAATTCAAGACAAACTATAAAGTAAGAAGACACGCTTGTCAGGAATGAAGCAATATAGATTAAACATCATAACATTTAATTCTATTTTGCTTTAACTAAGAGATACTAACATATTATCCAATGTTGAAGAATTGAAAAGGAAGATAGATGAAGAATAAAGAATTAAGCATAATATCTACGCAAGTGCATAGCATTAATAGGTTCTTTAAGAGGCGTACCGTCTACATCCGCTATTTTGTAAGCACCTGATCCATAATCCTCAATAATGATATATGGTCCAAGCCAATTAGGACTAAATTTTCCCTTTTCAGCAGGCAAGGCATTCACATTGCGCTGATTCTCATAAAGGACTAAGTCACCTACTGAGAAGGAACGTTGAATAACCTTGTCATTATAGCTTCGTTGTAGAGTTTTGTGATACGCTTGAATATGCTCCAGAGCATTTATACGCTGTTCATCAAGCATCTCAAGCTGTTGAAGTCGTTGTTCTCTATAAGAGTCATCATCTACTATACCTTTGAGAGAAACCCTAAGTGATGGAATCTCTAATTCTAAGGGCATAATAGCATCAGCACCATAAACAAGATTATAAGGAGTAGTTCCTGTAGCAATTCGTACACTCGTTCGGTAAGCCCAAAGAGCATAGATTAGCTGGTTACTCCAATCCTTACCATGCTTATTTACGGTCTTACGAAGAATTTGTTCAATTATCTTATTGGATGATTCAGCTTGGCCATTTGATTGAGGATAGTAAGGTGTAGAAAATCGATGTTTGATATGATACTTCTCGAGGAATTTCTTCACATCCTTGTTTTTAAACGATGTCCCATTATCTGAGATAATAGTGGAAGGTATCCCAAATCGAGAAATGATGTTTTCTAAGAGAAATTGACAAATCACTTCAGCAGTAGTAGAGCGAAGAGGAATAGCTTCTACCCACTTCGTAAAGTAATCTGTTGTAGTTATAATGAAGGTGTGTCCTTGAGATGAAGGAGGAGAAATTTTTCCAATAAGATCCAAACCCCATGCGGAGAAAGGCCAAGAAGCTACTTGAGAACGAAGTTCTTGGGCAGGAGCATGAATCAGATTATTGTGTTGTTGACATTGATGACATTTTTTAACAAATGAAAAGGAATCTTTCTGCATAGTTTGCCAATAGTATCCCATACGAAGCAACCTATGAACTAGGGATTTGCCCCCAAAATGCCCCCCACAGGCACCTGAATGTGCCTCTTCAAGAGCAACGGGGATTTCCGACTTGTTAAGACAACGAAGGAGAAGACCATCATAACCCCTTCGATAAAGGACATTAGAAAGGATGATATATCTAGCAGACAGCTTGCGGATTCTAGCCCTAGTGTTCCTATTAGCGGAATCAGGAAAGGTACCATCGGTCAAATATCTTACGATATGCGAGAACCATTCATCTGAGTCTACAAAGTCACAACATGTTATCAAGCTAGAATCATCTTCAATAGCCAGAGAAATAAGATTGTGAATAACGAAATTAAGATCGACCATAGGGTCCTCTAAAGATACTAGAGAAGCCACACATGCCATTGCATCCACATGTCGATTATCTTTTCGAGGAACGGGTTCCATGGTATAAGAATCGAAATTTTGCAATAAAGAGATAGCAAGATCTTTATATTGTGATAATTTGTCTTGTTTTGCTTGATATATTCCTGTTACTTGTCTTATAATCAATTGTGAATCTCCATAGATATGTATGTGTTTTATGTTCAGAGCCAAGGCTGCCTTTATTCCTGCTATAAGAGCCTCATACTCAGCAATGTTATTGGTACACAGGAAATTTAGACGATATGATAAGGGAATAGGTTTCTTTGTAGGAGAAACTAAAACAACACCTGCCCCCGATCCCGTACGACACTTAGAGCCATCAAAGTATAACTCCCAAGTTTCATCTTTCTCTATAGAAAGAATGAAGTCATCAGGAAAGGACTCAGGGTTAGGGAAGGAGAAAGGCGAAGGGGCCTCAACTAAGTGATCGGTCAATGCTTGTCCTTTAATTGCTCTTTGGGAAACAAACTTAAGGTCAAATTCAGTTAACATCATAACCCACTTAGCTAGACGTCCTGATAAATTAGTTTTAGAGAAAAGATGCTTCAAAGGATCAAACTTTACCATGACATGGACTTCTGAATTCAAAAGATAATGTCTCAATTTCTGAGTCGCAAATACAAAGGCCAAGCATTGTCTTTCTATCGCAGAATATCGGGTCTCATAATCGAGTAAGGTACGACTTATGTAATAAACCGGACATTCCTTACCATCTTTATCATGTTGTGCTAACAATGCTGCGAGAGCATGAGAAGAAGCAGCTGTATACAGCAAGAAGGGTTTAGAAGGTTCGACAGGTTGAAGAACAGGAGGACTAGCCAAATACACTTTTAAATCTTCAAATGCTTGCTGACAGTCTTCATTCCATTGAAAAGTGATATCCTTTTTAAGAAGTTGAGTAAAAGGAAAGGTATGATCCGCAAGCTGAGACACGAACCTACGAATAGTTTGAATCTTTCCTTGTAAGCTTTTAAGTTGAGACACATTTCTAGGAGGTGGCATGTTAACAATAGCATCTATTTTCTTAGTGTCCACCTCAATCCCACGATGCGAAACTATGAATCCTAATAATTTTCCACTATCCACACCAAAAACACATTTTTCGGGGATTCAAGCGCATGTGATATTTACGAATTCTTTCAAAGATTTGTCGGAGGATTTTAACATGATCCATGCGAAGAAAGGATTTGGCCAAAATATCATCAACATAATCCTCTAAAATCTTATGCATATAATCATGAAAGATAAGGGTCATCGCTCGTTGATAAGTTGCACCGGCATTTTTAAGTCCAAAAGGCATCATTATCCAACAAAACGTACCCCAGGGAGTGGTGAAAGCGGTTTTGAATTGATCTTGAGGGTTAATAAAAATTTGATTGTAACCTGAAAAACCATCCATGAAGGATAACAAGGCATGTCCTGCCGTAGAATCAACTATCATGTCAATGTTTGGAAGAGGGAAATCATCTTTCAAGGAAGCTTTATTCAAATCTCGAAAGTCAGTACACATTCTTATTTTGTTATCTAGTTTAGCCATAGCGACAATATTTGAAATCCATGGGGAATAGTCAATAGGGCGGATGAATCCAGCCTCCAATAATTTTTCAATCTCAGCTTTAACAAGCAGAGCCACCTTGGGATTCATTTTTCGAATCTTTTGTTTCACGGGCTTAGCATCAGGAACTAAGACAATATTATGAGTAACAATCTTTGGATCTATACCAGGCATGTCAGAATATGCCCAAGCAAAGATCTCAGGGAATTCATGCAATAGTTCTTCATATTGTTTTTGTTCCTCTTCATCCAAACATTTTCCAATTTTAATAACTTTCTCTTTGTTGCAAGGATCCATCATAACATCAGTGGTGTCACTTATGAGAAGATTACTTTGTTGAGGAGTATCCTTTAACTGAGGGAATTCTTTCACAATCTTATCATTATCAATCTCTTTTCCAAAATAGGCTTCGGTGTTCAAACAATAAGGGAGTCCCCTATTGTGATGATAACGAGGAAGAGTGTCATAGGCTCCCAAGAACTCAGCTAAAGCATCGTCGGTAGGGAAGATATCCAAAGCACAAGCACACGAAGGATCCCCATCAATATACTCAGGATGTTGTATTGATAGAGATGTAGAGATAGCATTAACACTAATGCATGGTCTTCTAGAAGCTTTAGTACGTCTGCAGGGATTAAAGCCAAGTCCAAAGGCATAATTGTGAAAATTAGTCTCTAGAGGAACTCTTATCCCTTGTTCATGAGCACCACAACCTTTTCCATGATACCCATGCTTAGAAAAAATGCGAAAACCATGACCATAAAGATCAACCATTTCAGGAAGAGAAGGTGGTTTTTCATAAGACAAAGAATCAAACTCTTCATAATTATAGATGTGAGGAGAAGAAGTTTGAGAAGCGGCCACAAAATTATTACTCATAGATTCAGGTAAGGTTGATTGATTTTTAGCTTCTTCTTTCTTTTCAACTTTGTGATTTTCAGCTTCTTCCTTCTTTTCAACTTTAATTTCTCTAGAAGGAACCTTATATTCACCTACAAAGGTAGGGTTAAAATCAAGAGATCCCCAATCATCCACTACGAGAACCTTCTCAGGATCAAAATCTTTTTTATGTGTAGTTTCAAGTCGAGAAGGATCCTCTTCAGGAGCTCCAGACTCATCCAAAGAATTCCGATCATCAGAGAGCGAGGATTCATCGATAGGTTTCTTGTTTAAAGAGTCATCACTAGACGAGGATGGCTTAGAAGAACTCCCTTTGGAAGTAGATGTTTGTAGACAAGCTTGAAAATTAGTATCACCCATCAATGTGTATGTCTTATTGTTATAAACGAATTTAACTTGTCTATGCAATGTAGAGGGGACAGCTTGCATGCTGTGAATCCAAGGCCTCCCTAATAACAAGTTATATGTTAAATTTCCCAGCATAACATGGATAGGAGTAGGCAAAGTAACAGGTCCCACTGTGAGAGGTAAGGTGATGATACCTAATGAAGTCTTAGCCACATTGTCAAAGCCACGAATGGGATGAGAATCAGGCTCAATAAGAGATGTATCCACATTCATCTTATGCAATAAATTAATGCTACACACATTAAGGCCAGAGCCATTATCTACTAGTGTTCGTCTTATAGCAGTGTCTTTCATGACAACCACAATCATCAAGGGATCATATTGTTGTTGAATTTCACTAGTAGGCAACTCATCTTGGGTAAACACAATTTGAGCTTTAGGATTCATCACAGAGTTAACAAAAGATGCTATATTACTAGACGTATTCAGTGGAGGAACATTCAAATCTTTCAAGGCATCTTGTAACATTCCATGATGAGCGGAAGAAGTTTGAATCAAATCCCAAAGGGATATCTTAGCAGGGGTAGCTTTAAGTTGTTCTATGAGATCATATTCCTTACCCATAACTTGCGAAATACGGGGAGCTTGAGGAAGAATTGGTTGAGGATTAGGAAGGGAAACTGGAATAACAGGAAGAGGACTAGGTTGCCTATTATTTCTGGTATGATAAGTATGGGCAACCGCATGATAACTCTCTCTAGTTATTTTTTAGCATAATTGTAAGGACTTATAGGTTTTCTTCCTTGTACAATGATGATTGGTTTATTCGGGGTACGAAAGGAATCATGATCATACCTTCCTTGGACAGTAAGGAGAGGTGATTTAAGAACTTGAAAGGTGGGAGAAGGATAAGCACCTTGGACTTCAAAGAGAGGCTTATTATGTTCATTCAAGTTTATCATGTTAACCAATTTAGAGGTCTTGTTTTTGTTTATAGGTTTCGACAAAGCCACAAAGTCATCAAGAGCATCATCCAACAAAGCATGATCATATCGGTTAAAAGGTTTGTCTTTTGATTCAAAAGGAGACATCTCCTCATAGAGGGGATTATTGAAAACAACCATGTTACTAGATTCAGGGGAAGAGTTGATAGGAATGTATCCTTGAGAGGAATCATTCGACTTATCTTTCTCATCACACCTAAATGGCATAGTAACAAGGTTTATGAGTTTTTGGTAAAATGAAGGTTTAGCATCCTTAGGGTTTAAAAACTCATCTAAAGCTTCATCTAATTCATCTTGGCTATACTCATAATAATCATCAAAAGCATGAACATTTTGCAAATAAAAATCTGACATTTTGAAAAGATTGCATAAAATTTAAACACACAATGCAAAGAAACACACTCGTTTTTTTTTCTTTCTTTTTAATGAAAATGAAATGAAAACACACTAAATCTAGATCTAGATCTAATAAATGCAATGGAAGAGGAAGCAATGATAGATTCACGTCGGGTTCACCAAAATGTGTGGGGGAAAAAGCGAGACTAGGTTAACATGCCCTAATCCTACCTTTTGACACACATTACGGAATACGAAAGAGCCTAGAGATATCGCACAATTGGCTACTTCTTTTGGTGAAAGAGAGAGCCACGGGATATCTATTAGGATTTCTATTCCCTTGTTGAAATTGTAAGATTAAGTAATGCAAGTTCAAACCCTAATCCCAAAATGCAAGTATGAACCAATAACAAGATTGCAGAATTGAGATTAAACAATGAACAATTGTAAATGTAAGGATAAAATAAGAATGCAGATATGTACCCGGAGTCAAAATCGGACTGAAAATGTTCGGGATGGGGGCGCGAGCGCCACTGTCCTGAAAACTGCACCGGAAACCACTGTTCTGCACTCTAAAACACTGTCTGAAAACTGTCTGCAAACTATCTGTCCGGAGGACCAGGGCGCCCAGCGCCTCTGTCCCAGGGACCAGGGCGCCCAGCGCCCCTGTCCCAGTCTCCTGCTCTGGAATTTCACACAGAGTGCTGTTCCAACTTTCTCTCTCCGGATCTGTATCCCGCGGCGTCGTCCGAATCCCGAAACCTGCAATAATATCTGAAAAAGGGGGAGGGGCGGCTATATAGGGTTTTGCCTTAGTCAAACCCCCGCTTCGGTGATTTCCACCTCCACGAATAGCCAAGTTGTTTTGTAAAATGTATTGTGTGTGTAGACCTAGTGTGTGTGCAAGGTCCAAAATGCAAGAAAGCAAACTAGAGCAACCTAGAAAGTAAACCCTAATTGCTTGCAAATGATAATGTAAATGCTCTAAATCAAGATGCAATGTGATCTAAAGCATGAATAAATGATGTATCAAAGCTTATGCAAAGACATGAAAACAATACGAAATCATACCCAACCCTCAAGGGAGGAGTACAAGCCAATCTTCAGTCGGTAATCTCCTATTGTTCTTCAATGTCTTCCAAGCCCTAAGTGGATGAATGAATTTGATAGATGCTTGATAGAACGATGTTGAATGTTGTTGAAGTCCCCAAAGATCTACTCTTTTGCTGCATATGAAGTTCCTAGAAACAAAAATCCGATCCCTTCAAATGAAGAAGGAGAGCTCTTATGTAGGAAACCCTAGATCGAAAATTCATATTTTGGCCGACCTAGAGATTGAATATCCTGCCAATTTCTTGGGGTTAAGCTTTATTTTATGATTGGATCGTGCTCCCAAAATTTTGGGAAAAATGTCCGGGACCATGTGCACCGGGCGCCACGGTCCCGGCAACTTTTCACCAAATTTTCAGGGTCGTCGGATATGATGATTTTAGAGAGAATCCCGAAGTTACAGGTGATTTCGAGATGTTTTGACCCCGAAACCAAGCCCCCAAGTTCGGAATAGGACTTTTTTAGGGTTTTTGATTAAGTGATGTATTGAAGGAATAAAATGCGAGGGGTGTGCTTTAGTGAAAGGGCCCAACTTTATGATGTAGAGAATGATGAAATAGGACCTTAGACCTAATTAATTTGATTAATTAAGTGCTTAAGGAGAAATGCAATGCAAAATGCAAAATGCACTAAGGCGGGTGCTAAACTAGGTGTGAAATTGTACCACCCTAGCGAGTGCATACAATTTACAACGCTACAGATAGATTTAGGAGCAGCTGCTAATGTAATGCCCTATGGTGTTATGAAAGAATTAGGGTTGTCAGTAACCACTGTGTATGGGAAATGTTATGCCATGGATAACAGAGAAGTGCCTGTGATAGGTACAATGAAAGATGTAGAAGTAAAAATAGCTGCATTTCCTAAAGCCACTTATAAAATGGATGTTATTGTTACTGATACTAAACCCCACTATGGTATGTTACTTTCTAGGCAGTGGGCGGCAGTAGTAGGGGGAAATGTTCAACTGGACTTGTCTTATGCTACTATTCCTATTGGTGGCAATCAGGTCAAACTATACAGGGAGCCACGGGCTCCTAAGGTAATTGAGAATGTGGACCCTAGTATGTTTAATTGTATGATTGATGTAGATTTAGACAATTTCAGACTTCAACCAATATCACCTCAATTGAAGAACACTGACCCAATTGTAGTCGAGCTACAAGCACAGCAGTATGGGTTGTGGCAAATGTATTTCGATGGAGCTTGCTCCAAAGAAGGATCTGGCGTAGGGGTTCTTTTTGTGTCCCCTTCAGGTATAACTTTCAAATACTCATTCTTATTGGCATTCCGGTGCACAAATAATACTGCAGAGTATGAAGCCCTATTATTAGGACTTGAGGTTGCAAAAAGGCATGGAATCCAACTGTTGAAAGTAATGGAGGATTCAGAATTGGTTGTCTCTCAGATGAGATCTAGATATGCATCCAAGAATGATAGATTGAAGCAATATAAGCATGTTGTTTGGGATGTTATTGAGCATTTTGATGCATTTTCTATTAATTGGATAGAGCGAACAAAAAATATTATGGCAGATTTCCTAGCTAATGTTGCTTTGAAAAATGATGATGCAACGCTAACCGGTATTTCCGTAGTGGAAATAAAATCTAGGCCGGCTATCCCTGATAATGTGTATAATTGGCAAGTTTTTGCTGATGATGATGATATTCTTAGGTTCATCCAATGTGTTGATGATTATGATGGACAAAAGATTGATTGCAATGCATTGGTGGAAGTGGTGGATAATAGAGAGACAATGCTTGGAAATGATATTGTCCAGTTGGAAACCAATGAGATACCTAAAGGGTTGGTGGAGCTAGAGAGTATGTTTAGTTATAATGATAGTCATTTACACCAGCAATCTACCACCAAGTTAGAAGAATTGGAGGAGGTAAACTTGGGGACAGAGTCATTCCCCAAGTTGGTATATATTGGAAAGAAATTACCCCCTCATGTTAGGATTAACCTTATCAATTTATTGAAAAGGTATAAGCATGTCTTTGCTTGGTCTTATGAAGACCTAAAGGCGTATAGACAAGATCCTTTTCAGCATGAAGTTCCCTTACTTCCAGATGCTAAGCCTTTCAGATAGAAATAGAGACCTATCAACCCCTTATTAGAAACAAAAATGCAACAAGAGTTGACTAAATTGAGAGAAGGGGGAATTATCAAACCAATAAGACATTCTTCATGGGTCTCTAATCTGGTCCCAGTAAGAAAGAAGAATGGAGACATCAGATTGTGTGTTGATTTTAGGAATCTTAATGTTGCTTCCTTAAAAGATAATTACTCATCCCCAAATATGGAAGCAATGCTACAAAGAGTGATAGGATGTGATCTTTTATCCATGATGGATGGTTTCTCAGGATACAATCAAGTGCTTGTAAAGGAGTCTGAACAGTTTGAACAACTTTCACTACTCCATGGGGAACCTATGTATATGTGAGAATGCCATTTGGATTAAAAAATGCAGGAGCTACATTTCAGAGAGCTATGGATGTGGCTTTTAAGGAATTCATAAATATCATTATGGTGGTTTACCAAGATGATTTAACCTGTTTCTCAAAGAGAGCTGATGATCATTGTGGACATCTAGAGAAGGTGTTCGATAAAACCTTGGAATTTGGTGTATCACTGAATCCCAAGAAATGTCATTTTGGGGTCACTGAAGGAAAGTTATTGGGACACATAGTTTCCAAGGAAGGGGTAAGAATAGACCCTGAAAGAATTGAAGCAATTAACAGAGTGTCTGAACCTAAAAATGTGAAAGGTATCCAATCTTTTTTAGGCAAAGTGAATTTTGTCAGGAGATTCATTGCAAACTTTGTCGAGATAGTGAAGCCTATTGTCAAGTTGCTCAAGAAGGACACAAAGTTTCATTGGGATCAAGAAGCTTCAAAAGCTTTTGATGAGATTAAGAAGGCAATCCAGGAGGCACCAGTGTTGAAATCTCCAGATTATGGTAAGCCTTTTTCTCTGTTCTCTTTTGCTTCATATCATACAGTGGCTGCAGTATTATTACAAAAGGACAATGAAGGATATGAACATCCCATAGCCTTCTATAGTAAATCTTTGCAGGCGGCAGAACTAAAATATGAAAACATGGAGAAACAAGCTTATGCCTTAGTTAAAGCTGTTAAAGCTTTTAGGCCATATCTGGTGAATGCAAACATCATTGCTTATGTTCCACATGCTGCAGTTAAAGATATTTTGTCTCAGTCTGAAGTTACTGGGAAGAGGTGTAGATGGATCAATAGAATTTAGGAGTTCAATTTGGAAATAAAGATCACTAAATTAGTGAGAGGGTTAGGTTTGGCTAAGCTCATGACTGAGTCAAATCTCATGAATGTAGAAATACACAATGTTGAGGTTAAAGATGTTTTGGTTACTAGTATTGAGAGACAACCTTGGTACACAGAGATAATCCAATTATTGAAAGGTAACATACTCCCAGAAGAAATGACACAGAATCAGAAGAGAACTTTGAAGCTTAAGTCCCAAAAGTATGTGCTCATTCAGGGTGATCTTTTCTGGAGAAAAAGAGATGGAGAGTTACTAATGTGTTTGGATGAATTTCAAGCCAAACAGGTGTTAATTGAAATGCATGATGGAGTATGTGGAGGTCACTATTTTGCTAAGACTACTGCTACTAAGATAATACGGGCTGGGTATTATTGGCCTACCTTATTTAAAGATACCCATGCATATGTTCGAAGATGTGATCCATGTCAAAGATTTTCTTCTAAGCTCAAGTATGAAGGAGCCTTACCCCTAAATCCAGTCTCTGTAGAAGCTCCTTTTGTCTAATGGGGCATTGATTTTATTGGAGAAATTGTTGAGAAGTCAGGAAGAGGTCATGGATGGATTATAGTGGCCACTGATTATTTTACCAAATGGATAGAAGCCATCCCTACAAAAAGAGCTACTAGTAAAATTGTCATTGATTTCTTGATGGATAGTATTGTGACTAGATTTGGAACACCTGCGAAATTGGTAATGGATAATGCTATGTGTTTCAGATCAGAAGAATTTGTAGGTTTTTGTAATAGTCACGGTATGCTCATGTCATACTCATCACCTTATCACCCTCAGGGGAATGGACAGGCAGAATCCAGCAATAAAACCCTGTTGAATATCATCAAGAAAATTTTAGAAGAAAATAAAAGATCTTGGGATCAAAAGTTGAAGTTAGCTCTGTGGGCAGATAGAATCACAGTTAAAAAATCCATTGGAATGTCACCTTTTGAGTTGGTTTATGGTACCCAAGCCAGATTACCAGCAAATAACCTTCTTCCAGTGTATAAGTTTTTGTAGGATGAGGACATGGAGATATCTGAACCGATGGAAAACAGAATGATCCAAATTGTAGAAATGGAGGAGCTTAGGACTTCTGTCCATAAGAAAAATCAAAAGATCCAGTTGCAGTCAAAATATCTTTTTGATAAAAGGACATCATTAAGGAAGTTTCAAATTGATGACATGGTTCTTCAGTGGAATGCAAAAGGACAAGATAAAGGAAAGCATAAAAAATTTGAATCACTATGGATTGGCCCTTTTGTGGTTTGTGACATGAATGGTAAGGATTCATATTTTTTGAAGAATATGAACGATGAAATGCAGGAATTTCCAGTGCATGGACAATTCCTGAAGCATTATTTCTCTTAATGTCCATGCACGGTAGGTCCTTTGTTTGTATATATTTTGTTTTCTTTCCTGTTTTCTTGGTTTTGGTTTGTGTTTTGGTCTGTTTCTCCAGAGTTTCTGAGTTTTCTTGTGTTGATCTCACAATCAACCATCCCCAGTCAGAGCTGTTGTTATCACTGTTTAAAATTGGGTTCTTCTTTTCCCATAATTGGCTATGGTTCATTAAAAAAAAATTCGAATGGGGTGTAATCCCAAGTGCTTCAGCTTTGTTCTAAACCTTAGGGGTTTAAGGGTTTTTCATTTTTTATCCTTTTGTGTTAAACCCTCTGGTTTCTAATTTTCTGTTACTTTATTCACTTAAGATATGGGTCGTGGGGTCGTGGAAGTGTCCCCCCTTATTATTTGCCTAGGCGGTTACGTTGATTATTTGAAAATTTTATGCCTTGTATGCTTTTCTTCTAAAGTTGTCGGGCCCAGTAATTAGTGATCAGTTTGAGAGATGATCCAACGGCCCGCGCTATTTCGCAAGGGTAAAATGTTCACCCTTTAGGCCCGCGAAATAGCGAGAATTAACGAGGGCCATCCATGTGTCATGACGGAGGAAGTAAAGGGTGTAGCTATCAAAGGTGGTTGGAGCCCCGTGGCTTTCTTCTGGCGTATTAAAAGGTAGCACGTGGCACAAGTCGCCACAGTTGGTGGGTTAGGATTTAAGGTTCGAAGTGGGCCCCAGAAATGACCTGGCAGGTACAGTTGTTAACAATCTATTGAGACCCTATGGCTTCCTTCTGGCAAATGACAGAGTGACAAATCAGCGCCGTAGGTGACTGGATGCCGGGTGTTAATGGCAAGTCCGTGGGCCCACCTCTCCTAAAAGCCTTCTCAAAGGAGTAAATGCCGATTAATTTGAGAGATGATCCAATGGCCCGCGCTATTTCGCAAGGGTAAAATGCTCACCCTTTAAGCCCACGAAATAGCGAGAATTAACGAGGACCGTCCACATGTCATGATGCTATGCGGTCTAAAAGGAAAATGTGGGTCCCTATGGTTCCCTTTTGGCAAATGAGAAAATGACAAATTAGCTCCGCAAGTGACTAGATGCCAGGTGTTCGTGACAAGTCAGCGGGCCCACCATTCCTGAGAACCTTTTCAAAAGATTAATTAGTGATCAACTTGAGGGATGATCCAACGGCTCATGCTATTTCGCAAGGGTAAAATGCTCACCCTTTAAGCCCGCGAAATAGCGAGAATGAACAAGAACCGTCCACGTGTCATGATGACACATGGTCAAAGAAGAAAGTGTGGGCCCGCCAAGGTGGAAACGTCGTTGTAAAAAAGACACGCGGCCAGTATCAAATAGAATGCGAAGGGAATTTTAAGGCCAATGATTCGATGCCACGTGGTATTATGTAGCCAATAGAAAAGTGGGACCCAAACTAAAGACAAAGCCGTCAGTAACGAAAAGGTAACAGTGAAACACTTGCAGGAATGTTATGACCCGTTGGAGCGAAAATATGAATTCTCGTATGAATTTGATTTTGAAGGGACGGCCGAAGCATGCAGAATTAGTGTCATAGTTAAGGCCCTGAGTACAAGTATTTGATTTCCTAACAACCAAGTGAAGATATCTATCAAAAGATTTTGCAGAAGAGCAGACGCAGAGTTATCTTTTTCAGATACAGAGCAAGCGGTTCAGTTGCAGAGCAAATTCCTTCAAGCAAGCATCAGGTTCTCTGATATTTTGTACCAATTCTTGTGTGGTGTTTTAAGTAAAATCATTCTCGTGTTGCAAGATTGTTTAAGACTGATATTCATTTTCTTGCATTTTCAAATGGCTCCTAAAAGGGAATTTTCCGGCAAGGTTAATTATTTAGAAATAAGTGTATGTGATGATTTTTTAGAACAGTTGACATTGTCAACTAACCAGGCATCAAAGGCCAAAGAGTTAGTGCCCAGGGCTCCCCGTCTGAAGATAGGAGAAGGATTGTATGACAAGGGTAATTGGCTGAGAGACCCACAGGTGGGACTGTCCGGGTTGGGGTTATTTAAAGTCGGATTTGGAATGAGAAATTCTCCTGCCCCTCAAAACAGTATTTGGGAACTAGATGTTGGGAAGTTAGTAGTCCCAGGGGTATTCATGGATACAGACTTGTTAACCCAAATGGCATTAAATTATGATCCAGTAACAAGATGCATCCGGGATATAAATGGGAAAACCTTTGTGGAAATTAATGCTGAGGAATTTAGGATAGCATTCGGACTCAATGAGTTCACAAACTTCTTGGAACCCATAAATTTCACATCATTAGCCCAAGTATACAGTGCACAGAGGAGTCATCTCAGGAATGGGCCTCTTAAAGAACTTTTTCTGAAAATAGGAGGGTTAGCAGTTGTAGGACCCAATACGCAAGAGCCTTTCTCATTGAGTATGTTTACCTTGAGGGCTAAAGGAATGTATTGGGCACTTTGCCAAGTTCTAGGAGAGGATGCTGAAGCAAATATGCCAAATCACTACTTGCTAATGATTGTTCAGATTTTGAATCCTTCTCTTGCTATCACATTTGATTATGCTTCTTTTATTGTCGATGCTATCCATGGAGGGTTGATAGGAATAAAGAATGGAAAGGTGGATAGACCTTTTGGATGGTATTCGCTCTTAATGCACCTTTTTCTCTTCAAAGGTGGTGATTATTTTGCTAGTGGACTGGACCTAGTTAAAGAGAAGGAAGGAGAGAAAATGCCAGTACAATTATGGAGTACTGTGTTGTCATGGGACAGAGAGGCTGCTAGTTTCCTAAAGTTTGATAAATATTTTGCATCTAAAATAAGGACTCTCCTTTGCTCTGATAACCCAAGAGTCCCCAAAGTTCTTCTGGAATTCATAAGGCCAAAAGAATTCACAGAGAACATCAAAATTGTTCATAACTGGGGCAACATGTATTTATATCCAGTCTCCACAGTTTTCAGAGTTTTTGGTTTTAGGGGTACTCCATTTTTGTTACCTTACCAGGTCCCTCTCAAAGTGGGAATAGCGGAGATCCTTAGGCAAATTGGTGGCCTACAAGAAGCAGAGTTAACAGGCAGAGGCAAACGGACTATTTTCCCTGTAGCTACCATAGCCCACCAATTCGTAATTACAAAGGAAGGCTGGAATTGCTTTGAGGATTTCCTCAAACCTTACCATTTATCCACTGCAGTGTCCAGGTGTGCTGATCCAAAGGACTTCTTCAACGGTGTGTTCAGGAAGAAGGTAGCATACAGAGGTAGGCCTCATCAATTCCAATTTCTTGAAGACCTCATCAGAAATGAATTTGATTTGGATGAGCAGGAATTAAGGAAAGAAAAGTGGGTGGCTTACAAGAAAGCCTTGGATTTTGTGCATCAATTTGATGCTAGCTATGACCCATTGTCTAGCTTCTTCCCATTGGAAGAAAAAATAAAATTTTTGATTGTTTGTTTTGAAGATGTGATGCAAACACTGAAGGAGAAGAGGGAAGCTGTGATTAAGAGTAACCCTGAAAAGGCTAGAATGATCCTGAGCAAATTAGCCTCCACCAAAGCAATTTCTCCTAGTGATTACACATTGCACAAGAAATCAGGTTACAGTATGCTAGTGCCTACAACAGGGGAGCCCTCCACATCCAAAGGAAAGAGGAAGGTACAAGATGTCATTCACATCCAGGATAGCCCAAAGAAGAAAAGGGTGGGGAAGGAAGTGCAATCAGATATACCTTTGTATTCCCCATCCCAATCCCCTATCCATATAGGAGATGAACAAGCAGCAGCCGAATACCTCTTGCAGTTGGGTAGCTTGGGTGAAATCGCATACACCTATGATGAAGTGGAGGAGGGAATGCCAGAAGAGCCCATTGATGCTGAAATGGACATCACTTCTACTGAACTTAAAGGCCAGGAGTGGGATCCTGAGATAAAAAAGGCAAGTAATGCCTTTTTAGCCGATGACAACTTTGTTACATCAGAAGCATTCATGCAGTTCATTTGGAAACAACATATAAATAGATATAATGCTAGATGTGAGACAAGGAAGGCTGAGTAGCCTGATAAAGACCCAGCCTCAGTGGAGGAAGAAATAAAATAGGAGATGATGGAAGAATTCAAAACCATCACTCCTAAACAGGGAAGAGATCTAGTAGCACAAGCTGGAGTGCTCATCTTACCAGAGTGGGATATTGTTGATGCTCTGGTGCTAGATGTAGTAAGAAAAGAAACTAAACCCATGGAAGGGGTTACATTCAGTAAGGATAATGATTGATGGTAAAAAGAGTGCAGAGTATAGGGGTAGTAGAGGCTGCTAGCACTGTGCTAGAAACTGCAAAATTCAGTGTTGCAGTGGCTGAAAAGGAAGCCAAAGAAAAGGAGGCCCTCCAAATTAAGTTGGAAATAGTTTTGAAGGCTTACAATAATGTGAAGGAGGAGGTGAGAGGTAAAGATAGCATCATTGCTAGATTACAAAGCCAGTTGATGGGACAGCACCAACAAGGTGAGCCTTCAACATTGATGATTTCCTCTTCTCCTGCAAGACCTCCACCTACAAGCCCTATCATCGAATTTCCACTATCCCCAGCACCTTCCAGCTCCAGAATGATTGAGATTACTCCTCAAGAACTAGAAAACCTGAAGCAGGCTCAGGCCTTGTATGCAAGGAAATATGAGGAGAAAGTAAGGGCCACAATCTCCAGTTTTGCAGAGACAATAAATGCCTCATTGCTTTACAACAATGTGGGGAAGATTATGGAGATACGGAATGAGCTAAGAAGAGATAAGGCAATTTTGACACCCATTTTTGACAGATGGAGACCTAGGGAGCAAGATCTAGAGTTCATGTGTGTATCTTGTGATGAAGTAAAAGCTAATCCCATTATCAAATCCTCTTCTGATGTCGCTAAGGTCTTAATACAATTGGCAACAGAGGTGGATAATGTGGATAGAAGGGTTAAATTGCTTAAGAAGGAATACACTGATCAAGTTTGTGAGTTGCTCCCTAGAATTTTTCATAATCCGGATCAGTTGAAAGATAAGAAAATATGGCTTAAAGAGATAGAAGTCAAATTGTCAGCAAGGGTTAAGGGAATCATTGATCTTGATGATACCTCTTTCTTTGTTATAACAATACAGGAAATAGAAAAAATTAAATCACATTATAGTTTTCTTAATTCAGAAGTCAACAAACTGAGGAATTCTTGGAAAAGGTTGACTAAAAATAAAGATGATGTGATTAATTTTTCATGGCCGACAGAAGAGACATATAATGAGTGGGAAGTTAAATATTCCACCCATGATCCGGAGCTATTGGAGAGTGCCCCTGAAAAGATAGAAGAGGTTGCAACCGAACAGCCCGTTGAACAAACTGCAGAGGCTGAAAAGAGCGCATAACTGCTTTTACACAAAAATTGTAATCTCTTCAATTTTTGAAATAATTGTAACAAACTCTCCTCGAGAAGTCCGAAGCTTTGTGCATCCATGTTGTTATAAATGGATACCAGGACTATAGGAAAAGGGGATCACAAAATTTTGTAAGAAAACGCTGCAGAAATTTATCTGAGCTTTTCTAAGTCTAATGAAGAATCAGAACTCCTTGTAATATTTCTTGAAATGAATATCAATATACAGGCCATCGGTTTTGAGTAAAGCTATGTGTTGTCTTCAAGTTTGTTCACAAATTTATTTACTGTCTTTATTCTGAATAATCCAGGGTTGTTTAGTTTGAATGGAATTGCAAAGCAATCTCAGTATAAGTGTTTGTTAGCTTTTCTCTTTAGGAGGGAAATTAAATACGCGGGATCATTCATACCAGTAAATTCTTTGGAAGGAACTTTGAATTTTGAGGACCATAGCTTAGTCTAGAATGATTGAATTCTTGTATGTGTCAGGCATATATCAGGATTAGTGGAAACCAAGCCGACGGGAAGCATAAAGATATATTGTTTCAGGAGTTTTATTTGAGTTTAGGTGACTTTGTAACCTTGGATAAGGCACTGGTATTAATCGAGGTTGTTTATTGCATACTTTGTTGATCAAAAAATGTTGAAGTTAAGTACAGTTTCTATTCTTTGTCTTCAGTTGATTTCAAGGTGAATAAATCCACTGGTTTTCTAGACTGGTTTGCTGTGGGTTTATTGTTTAAAAGTGTGAAATTAATTCACAAAGGTATACCCACCTGGGCTCTAAGGAAGCCCAAAGTGTAGAAGGTCTAATCAAACCTTGTCATATGTTGTCTCTGGAATTTCCTTATCTTTGATGTTTTCTTTGCACCCAGTTTAGATCATATTATCCTAAGGACATTGAAGGGAATCAAATTTTGAGGACAACAGTCATTAGGGGTCATATAGTGTCCATAGGGGTCATATGGTTTCCCATGAACCCTTATGACTACTTAGGACACCATATGACCCCTAATGACACCATATTCCATCGGTTTGGGTCAAATTGTAGGGAAAAGTGGTCATATTGTGTCCTAAGGAGTCATGTGGTGTCCCATATTGCGTCGCTTTGGGTCATATTGTAGGGAAAAGGGGTCATATTGTGTCTTACAGGGTCATAGGAAACAATATGAACCCTAACGACATGATTTATTGTCTTAAGGAGTCCTATGATGTCGTTAGGGGTCATACGATGTCCATAGGGGTCATATGGTGTCGCATGAACCCTTGTGACCTCTTAGGACACCAAATGACCCCTAATGACACCATATTGGGTCGCTTTGGGTCATATTGTGTCCTAAGGGGTTATATTGTGTCCTAAGGGGTCCTATGGTGTCCCAAGACACCATATGAAACCTATGCACATCGTATAACCCCTAACGACACCATAAGACCCCTTAAGACACCAAGTGATGTTGTTAGGGGTCATATTGTGTCTTACGGGGTCGTAGGACACAATATGACCCCTAATGACATGATTTGGTGTCTTAAGGGTTCCTATGGTGTCATTAGGGGTCATAGGGTGCCCATAGGGGTCATATGGTGTCCCATGAACCCTTATGACCTCTTAGGACACCATATGACCCCTAATGACACCATATTGGGTTGGTTTGGGTCATATTGTGTCCTATGGGGTCATATAGTGTCCTAAGGGGTCCTGTGTTGTCCCAAGACACCATATGACCCGTATGGACACCAAATCACCCCTAACGACACCATAGGACCCCTTAAGACACCAAATCATGTCGTTAGGGGTCATATTGTCTCTTACAGGGTTGTAGGACACAATATGACCCCTAACGACATGATTTAGTGTCTTAATGGGTCCTATGGTCTTTTTAGGGGTCATATGGTGTCCCA
This sequence comes from Cryptomeria japonica, assembly GCF_030272615.1. Taxonomy (NCBI): domain Eukaryota; kingdom Viridiplantae; phylum Streptophyta; class Pinopsida; order Cupressales; family Cupressaceae; genus Cryptomeria; species Cryptomeria japonica. The sequence continues at coordinate 359,934,709 of NC_081409.1, forward strand.
TGAACCCGTATGACCTCTTACGACACCATATGACCCCTAATAACACCATATTGGGTCGCTTTGGGTCATATTGTAGGGAAAAGGGGTGATATTGTGTCCTAAGGGGTCCTATGGTGTCTCGAGACACCATCTGACCCTTATGCACACCGTATGACCCCTAACGACACCATAAGACCCCTTAAGACACCAAATCATGTCGTTAGGGTTCATATTGTGTCTTACAGGGTCGTAGGACACAATATGACCCCTAACGACATGATTTGGTGTCTCAAGGGGTCCTATGCTGTCGTTAGGGGTCATATGGTTTCCATAGGGGTCATATGGATTCCCATTAACCCTTATGACCTCTTAGGACACCATATGACCCCTAATTACATCATATTGGGTTGCTTTGGGTCATATTGTGTCCTAAGCGGTCATATAGTGTCGTAAGGGGTCCTGTGTTATCCCAAGACACCATATGACCCCTATAGACACCATATGAGCCCTAACGACACTATAGGACCCCTTAAGACACCTAATCATGTCGTTAGGGATCATATTATGTCTTACAGGGTCATAGGACACAATATGACCCCTAACGACATGATTTAGTGTCTTAAGGGGTCCTATGTTGTTGTTAGGGGTCATATGATGTCCATAGGGGTCATACGGCGTCCCATGAACCCTTATGCCCTCTTAGGACACCATATGACCCCTAATGACACCATATTGCATTGCTTTGGGTCATATTGTAGCAAAAAGGGGTCATATTGTGTCCTAAGGAGTCCTGTGGTGTCCCAAGACACCATATGACCCCTACGGACACCATATGATCCCTAACGACACCATAAAACCCCTTAAGACACCAAATCATGTCGTTAGGGGTCATATTATTTCTTACAATGTCACAGGACACAATATGACCCCTAACGACATGATTCGGCATCTTAAGGGGTCCTATGGTGTCGTTAGGGGTCATATGGTGTCCATAAGGGTCATATGGTGTCCTATGAACCCTTATGAACTCTTAGGACACCATATGACACCTAATGACACTATATTGGGTTGGTTTGGGTCATATTGTGTCCTAAGGGGTCCTATGGTGTCCCAAGACACCATACGACCCCTATGAAGACCGTATAACCCCTAACGACACCATAAGACCCCTTAAGACACCAAATCATTTTGTTAGGGGTCATATTGTGTCTTACGAGGTCGTAGGACACAATATGACCCCTAACGACATGATTTGGTGTCTTAAGGGGTCCTATGGTGTCGTTAGGGGTCATATGGTGTCCATAGGTGTCATATGGTGTCCCATTAACCCTTATGACCTCTTAGGACACCATATGACCCCTAATTACATAATATTGGGTCGCTTTGGGTCATATTGTGTCCTAAGCGGTCATATAGTGTCCTAAGGGGTTCTATGTTGTCCCAAGACACCATATGACCCCTATGGACAATATATGACCCCTAAGGACACCATAAGACCCCTTAAGACAATAAATCATATCGTTTAGGGTCCTATTGTGTCTTATAGGGTTGTAGGACATAATATGACCCCTAAAAACATGATTTAGTGTCTATAAGGGGTCCTATGGTGTCGGTAGGGGTCATATGGTGTCCATAGGGGTCATATGGTGTCCCATGAACCGTTATGACCTCTGAGGACACCATATGACCCCTAATGACACCATATTGGGTCGCTTTGGGTCATATTGTAGGGAAAATGGGGCATATTCTGTCCTAAGGGGTCCTATGGTGTCCCAAGACACCATATGACCCCTATGGACACCGTATGACCCCTAACAACACCAGAAGACCCCTTAAGACACCAAATCATGTTGTTAGGGGTCATATTGTGTCTTACGGGGTCATAGGATAGAATATGATTCCTAACTACATGATTTGCTATCTTAAGTGGTCCTATGGTGTCGTTAGGGGTCATATTGTGTCCTAAGGGGTCATATGTTGTCCCATTAACCGTTATGACCTCTTAGGACACCATATGACCCCTAATTACATCATTTTGGGTCGCTTTGGGTCACATTGTGTCTTAAGCGGTCATATAGTGTCCTAAGGGGTCTTGTGTTGTCCCAAGACACCATACGACCCCTAACGACACCATATGACCCCTTAAGACACGAAATCATGTCGTTAGGGGTCATATTGTGTCTTATAGGGTCGTAGGACACAATACGACCCCTAACAACATGATTTAGTGTCTTAAGGGGTCCTATAATGTGTTTAGGGGTCATATGGTGTCCCATGAACCCTTATGACTTCTTAGGATACCATATGACCCCTAATGACATCATATTGCATTGCTTTGGGTCATATTGTAGCGAAAAGGGGTCATATTGTGTCCTAAGGACTCCCGTGGTGTCCCAAGACACCATATGACCCCTAACGACACCATAAAATCACTTAAGACACCAAATCATGTCGTTAAGGGTCATTTTATGTTTTATAGGGTCGCAAGACACAATATGACCCCTAACGACATGATTTGGTGTATTAAGGGGTCCTATGTTGTAGTTAGGGGTCATATGCTATCCATAGGGGTCATATGGTGTCCTATGAACTCTTATGACCTCTTAGGACACGATATGACCCCTAATGACACTATATTGGGTCAGTTTCGGTCATATTGTTTCCTAAGGGGTCATATTGTGTCCTAAGGGGTCCTATGGTGTTCCAAGACACCATACGACCCCTATGGACACCGTATAACCCCTAACAACACCATAAGACAACTTAAGACACCAAATCATGTCGTTAGGGGTCATATTGTCTCTTACGGAGTTGTAGGACACAATATGACACCTAACGATGTGATTTGGTGTCTAAAGGGGTCATAGGGTGTCCATAGGGGTCATATGGTGTCGCATGAACCCTTATGACCTCTTAGGACACCATATGACCCCTAATGACACCATATTGGGTATCTTTAGGTCATATTGTAGGGAAAAGGGCTCATATTGTGTCCTAAGAGGTCCTATGGTGTCCCAAGACACCATATGAGCCCTATGGACACCGTATGACCCCTAACGACACCATAAGACCCCTTAAGACACCAAATCATGTTGTTAGGAGTCATATTGTGTCTTACGGGGTCGTAGGATGCAATATGTCCCCTAATAAGATGATTTGGTTTCTTAAGGGGTACTATGGTGTTGTTAGGGGTCATTTGGTGTCCATAGGGGTCATATGGTGTACATAGGGGTCATATGGTGTCCCATTAACCCTTATGACCTCTTAGGACACCATATGACCCCTTATTACATCATATTGGGTCGCTTTGGGTCATATTGTGTCCTAAGCGGTCATATAGTGTCCTAAGGGGTCCTGTGTTGTCCCAAGACACCATATGACTCCTATGGACACCATATGATCCCTAACAACATCATAGGACCCCTTAAGACACCAAATCATATCGTTAGGGGTCATATTGTGTCTTACAGGGTCGTAGGACACAATATAACCCCTAGCAACATGATTTGGTGTTTTAAGGGGTCCTATGGTGTCGTTAGGGGTCATATGGTGTCCATAGGGGTCATAAGGTGTCCCATGAACCCTTATGACCTCTTAGGACACCATATGACCATTAATGAGACCATATTGCATCGCTTTGGGTCATATTGTAGGGAAAAGGGGTCATATTGTGTCATAAGGAGTTCTGTGGTGTCCCAAGACACCATATGACCCCTATGGACCCCATATGACCCCTAACAACACCATAGGACCCCTTAAGATACCAAATCATGTCGTTAGGGGTCATATTGTGTCTTACGGGATCGTAGGGCACAATATAACCCCTAATGACATGATTTAGTGTCTTAAGGGGTCCTATAGTGTTGTTAGGGGTCAAATGGTGTCCATAGAGGTCATATGGTGTCCAAAGAACCCTTATGACCTCTTAGGACACCATATGAACCATAATGACACCATATTGGGTCGCTTTGTGTCATATTTTGTCCTAAGGGGTCATATTGTGTTATAAGGGGTCCTATGGTGTGCGAAGACACCATACGACCCCTATCCACACCGTATGACCCCTAACGACACCATAAGACCCCGTAAGACACCAAATCATGTCGTTAGGGGTCATATTGTGTGTTATGGAGTTGTAGGAAACAATATGACCCTTAACGACATGATTTGGTGTCTTAAGGGGTCCTATGGTGTCGTTAGGGGTCATAGGGTGCCCATACGGGTCATATGGTGTCCCATGAACCCTTATGACCTCTTAGGACACCATATTTCCCTTAATGACACCATATTGGGTCGCTTTTGTCATATTGTTTCCTAAGGGGTCCTATGGTGTCCCATGACACCATACGACCCCTATGGACACTGTATGACCCCTAACGACACCATAAGACCTGTTAAGACACCAAATCATGTAGTTAGGGGTCATATTATGTCTTACAGGGTCGTAGGACACAATATGACACCTAAAGACATGATTTTGTGTCTTAAGGGGTCCTATGGTGTCATTAGGGGTCATAGGGTGCCTATAGTGGTCATATGGTGTCCCATGAACACTTATGACCTCTTACAACACCATATGACACCTAATAACACCATATTGGGTCGCTTTGGGTCATATTATGTCCTAAGGGGTCATATTGTGTCCTAGGGGTCCTATGGTATCCCAAGACACCATATTGCCACTATGGACACCCTATGACCCCTAACAACACCATAAGACCCCTTAAAGCACCAAATCATATCTTTAGAAGTCATATTGTGTCTTACGTGGTTGTAGGACATAATATGACCCCTAACAACATGATTTGGTGTCTTAAGGGGTCCTATGGTGTCCCAAGACACCATATGACCCCTATGGACACACTATGACCCCTAACAACACCATAGGACCCGTTAAGAAACCAAATCATGTCCTTAGGGGTCATATTGTGTCTTATGGGGTCGTAGGACACAATATGACCCCTAACGACATGATTTGGTGTCTTAAGGGGTCCTATGGTGTCATTAGGGGTCATATGGTGTCCATAGGGGTCATATGGTGTCGCATTAACCCTTATGACCTCTTAGGACACCATATGACCCCTAATGACACCATATTGGGTCACTTTAGGTCATATTGTGTCCTAAGGGGTCATATTGTGTCCTAAGGGATCCTATGGTGTCCCAACACACCATATGACCCCTATGGACTGTATGACCCCTAATGACACCATAGGACCCATTAAGACACCCAATCATGTTGTTAGGGGTCATATTGTGTCTTACAAAGTCGCAAGTCAGAATATGATCCCTAACGACATGATATGGTGTCTTAAGGTGTCCTATAGTGTCGTTAGGGTTCATAGGGTGTCCCTACGGGTCATATGGTGTCCCATGAACCCTTATGACCTCTTAGGACACCATATGACCCCTAATGACACCATATTGGTTCGCTTTGGGTCATATTGTGTCCTAAGGGTTCATATTGTGTCCTAAGATGTCCTATGGTTTCCCAAGACACCATATGACCCCTATGGACACCATATAACCCCTAACGACACCATAAGACCCCTTTAAACACCAAATCATATCGTAAAGGGTCATATTGTGTCTTACGGGGTCGTAGAACACAATATGACCCCTAACGACATGATTTGGTGTCTTAAGGGGTCCTATGGTGTTGTTAGGGGGCATATGGTGTCCATAGGGGTCATATGGTGTCCCATTAACCCTTATAACCCCTTAGGACAACATATGACCCCTAATGACACCATATTGGGTTGCTTTGGGTCATATTATGTCCTAAGGGGTCATATTGTGTCCTAAGGGGTCCTATGGTGTCCCAAGACACCAGATGACCCCTATGCACACCTTATGGCCCCTAACAACACCATATGACCCCTTAAGAAATCAAATCATGTCGTTAGGGATCATATTGTGTCTTATAGGGTCGTAGGACACAAAATGACCCCTAGTAACATGATTTAGTGTCTTAATTGGCCCTATGGTGATGTTAGGGGTCATAGGGTGTCCATAGGGGTCATATGGTGTCCCATGAACCCTTATGACCTTTTAGGACACCATATGACCCCTAATGACACCATATTGGGTCTCTTTGGGTCATATTGTAGGGAAAAGGGCTCATATTGTGTCCTAAGGGGTCCTATGGTGTCCCAAGACACCATATGACCCCTATGGACATAGTATGACCCCTAAAAAAACCATAAGACCTCTTAAGACACCAAATCATATCGTTAGGGGTCATATTGTGTCTTACGGGGTTGTAGAGCACACAATGACCCCTAATGATGTGATTTGGTGTATTAAGGGGTCCTATGGTTTTGTTAGGGGTCATAGGGTGTCCATGGGGGTCATATGGTGTCCCATAAACCCTTATGACCTCTTAGGATGCCATATGACCCCTAATGACACCATATTGGGTCTCTTTGGGTCATATTGTAGGGAAAAGGGCTCATATTGTGTCCTAAGGGGTCCTATGGTGTCCCAAGACACCATATTACCCCTATGGACACCGTATGACCGCTAATGACACCATAAGACCCCTTAAGACACCAAATCATGTCATTAGGGGTCATATTATGTCTTACGGGGTCATAGGACACAATATGACCCCTAACGGCATGATTTGGTGTCTTAAGGGGTCCTAGTGTGTCGTTAGGGGTCATATGGTGTCCCATTAACCCTTATGACCTCTTAGGACACCTTATGACCCCTAATTACATCATATTGGGTTGCTTTGGGTCATATTGTGTCCTAAGCGGTCATATAGTGTCGTAAGGGGTCCTGTGTTATCCCAAGACACCATATGACCCCTATAGACACCATATGAGCCCTAACGACACTATAGGACCCCTTAAGACACCTAATCATGTCGTTAGGGATCATATTATGTCTTACAGGGTCATAGGACACAATATGACCCCTAAAGACATGATTTAGTGTCTTAAGGGGTCCTATGTTGTCGTTAGGGGTCATATGATGTCCATAGGGGTCATACGGCATCCCATGAACCCTTATGCCCTCTTAGGACACCATATGACCCCTAATGACACCATATTGCGTTGCTTTGGGTCATATTGTAGCAAAAAGGGGTCATATTGTGTCCTAAGGAGTCCTGTGGTGTCCCAAGACACCATATGACCCCTACGGACACTGTATGACCCCTAATGACACCATAAGACCCCTTAAGACACCAAATCATGTCGTTAGCGGTCATATTGTATCTTACGGGGTCGTAGGACACAATATGACCCCTAACCACATGATTTGGTGTCTTAAGGGGTCCTATGGTGTCGTTAGGGGTCATATGGTGTCCATAGGGGTCATATGGTGTCCCATTAACCCTTATGACCTATTAGGACACCATATGACCCCTAATTGCATCATATTGGGTCGCTTTGGGTCATATTGTAACCTTAGCGGTCATATAGTGTCCTAAGGGGTCCTGTGTTGTCCCAAGACACCATATGACCCCTATGGACACCATATAACCCCTAACGACAACATAGGACCCCTTAACACACCAACTCATGTCGTTAGGGGTCATATTGTGTCTTACAGGGTCGTAGGACACAAGATGACCCCTAGCGACATGATTTACTATCTTAAGGGGTCCTATGGAATTTTTAGGGGTCATATGGTGTCCATAGGGTTCATATGGTGTCCCATGAACCTTTATGATCTCTTAGGACACCATATGACTCCTAATGACACCATATTGCATCGCTTTGGGTCATATTGTAGTGAAAAGGGGTCATATTGTGTCCTAAGGGGTCGTGTCATGTCCCAAGACAACATATGACTCCTATGGACACCATATGACCCCTAACAACACCATAAAACCCCTTAAGACATCAAATCATGTCGTTAGGGGTCATATTGTGTCTTACAGGGTTGCAGGACACAATATGACCCCTAACGACATGATTTGGTGTCTTAATGTTCCTATAGTATTGTTAGGGGTCATATGGTGTCCATAGGGGTCATATGGTGTCTGATGAACCCTTATGACCTCTTAGGACACCATATGACCCCTAATGACACTATATTGGGTCGCTTTGGGTCATATTGTGTCCTAAGGGGTCATGTTGTGGTCTAAGGGTTCCTATGGTGTCCCAAGACACCATATGCCCCCTATGGACACCGTATAACCCCTAACAACACCATACGACACCTTAAGACACCAAATCATGTCATTAGGGGTCATATTGTGTCTTACGGGGTCGTAGGACATAATATGACCCCTAACGACATGATTTAGTGTCTCAAGGGTTCCTATGGTGTCGTTAGGGGTCATATGGTTTCCATAGGGGTCATATGGTGTCCCATGAACCCTTATGACCTCTTAGGACACCATATGACCCCTAATGACACCATATTGCATCGCTTTAGGTCATATTGTAGGGAAAAGGGGTCATATTGTGTCCTAAGGAGTCCTGTGGTGTCCCAGGACACCATATGACCCCTAACAACACCATAGGACCCCTTAAGGCACTAGATCATGTCGTTAGGGGTCATATTGTGTCTTACAGGATTGTAGGACATAATATAACCCCTAATTACATGATTTTGTGTCTTAAGGGGTCCTATGGTGTCCTTAGGGGTCATTTGGTGTCCATAGGGGTCATATGGTGTCCCAAGAACACTTATGACCTCGTAGGACACCATATGAACCCTAATGACACCATATTGGGTCACTTTGGGTTGTATTATGTCCTAAGGGGTTATATTGTGTCATAAGGGGTCCTATGGTGTCCCAAGAAACCATACGACCCCTATGCACACCGTATGACCCCTAACGACACCATAAGACCCCTTACGACACCCAATCATGTCGTTAGGGGTCATATTGTCTCTTACAGGGTCGTAGGACACAATGTGACCCCTAACGACATGATTTGGTTTCTTAAGGGGTCCTATGGTGTCATTAGGGGTCATAGGGTGCCCATTGGGGTCATATTGTGTCCCATGAACCCTTATGACCTCTTAGGACACCATATGACCCCTAATGAAACCATATTGGGTCACTTTTGGTCATATTGTGTCCTAAGGGGTCATATTGTGTCCTAAGGGGCCCTATGGTTTCGCAAGACACCATATGACCCCTATCTACACCGTATGACCCCTAACGACACCATAAGACCCCTTAGGACACCAAGTCATGTCGTTAGGGGTCATATTGTGTGTTACGGGGTTGTAGGACACAATATGACCCCTAACGACATGATTTGGTGTCTTAAGGGGTCCTATGGTGTCATTAGGGGTCATAGGGTGCCCATAGGGGTCATATGGTGTCCCATGAACCCTTATGACCTCTTAGGACACTATTCAACCCCTAATGACACCATATTGGGTCACTTTGTATCATATTGTGTCCTAAGGGGTCCTATGGTGTCCCAAGACACCATACAACCCTGATGGACACCCTATGACCCCTAACGATACCATAAGACCCCTTAAGACTTTAAATCATGTTGTCAGCGGTCGTATTTTGTCTTACAGGGTCGTAGGACACAATATGACCCCTAACGACATGATTTGGTGTCTTAAGGGGTCCTATGGTGTTGTTAGGGGTCATATTCTGTTCATAGGGGTCATATGGTGTCCCATGAACCCTTATGACCTCTTAGAACACCATATGACCCCTAATGACACCATATTGGGTCGCTTTGGGTCATATTGTGTCCTAAGGGGTCATATATTGTCCTAAGGGGTCCTATGGTGTCCCAAGACACCGTAAGACCACTATGGACACCATATAACTCGTAACAATACCATAAGACCCCTTAATACACCAAATCATGTCATTAGGGGTCATATTGTGTCCTAAGGGGCCCTATGGTGTCCCAAGACACCATATGACCCCTATCTACACCGTATGACATCTAACGACATCATAAGACCCCTTAAGACACCAGATCATGTCGTTAGGGGTCATATTGTGTCTTATGATGTCGTAGGACACAATGTGACCCCTAACAACATGATTTGGTGTCTTAAGGGGTCCTATGGTGTCGTTAGGGGTCATATGGTGTCCATAGGGGTCATATGGTGTCCCATTAACCCTTATGACCTCTTAGGACACCATATGACCCCTAATGACACCATATTGGGTCACTTTGTATCATATTGTGTCCTAAGGGGCCATATTGTGTCCTAAGGGGTCCTATGGTGTCCCAAGACACCATATGACCCCTATGGACACCCTATGACCCCTAACGACACCATAAGACCCCTTAAGACACCAAATCATGTCGTTAGCGGTCATATTCTATCTTACGGGGTCATAGGACACAATATGACCCCTAAGGACATGATTTGGTGTCTTAAGGGGTCCTATGGTGTCGTTAGGGGTCATATGGTGTCCATAGGGGTTGATAGATGGGTTCCTCACTATCTAACTCCTTTATCTCAAACAATATCCTTGTCAAACGATGACATGGAAAGTTCACTTGAGTATGATCATTTATCAGATGCTGTATAGCCAGGACATGTTTTTGCAGTTGTTGCACCACAAGGGAATGAAGAGAGATCAAAATATTGGTTGGCACGATGTGTACAGGGAAAATAAAAGCTAACACAACCAGTGACAGATGATGACGGTTTCACATATCCTACAGGTTCAGTTGTTGTTGTGGGAACTTGGTTGTGAACATACATGATTAGAAAGAATGGCATACCTGCATTTGATGACTATGAGAGACACAAAACCATTATAATGTATTCACACCTTATTATAGCTACAAATCTCAAGTTGTTGAAGCATCAAGCAAAACCGAAGACCAAAGAGTTATGGACAGTGACTACTGCTGATCATGAAGCAATAATGGATACTCTTAAACAAAGAGATGACCCTTCAGGCACACTTGAGTAGTAGGTCTTTAATGGTGCCTTATTTTGTTTATCATGCATTTCATTTCGAACAATGATCATTAAACCTTAATGATCAAGTTTGTTACGTGTATATTAAGGATGTGTTGAAAATGCAGGTCTATTGATGAACGTTTTTTTTGGCAACACAGTTTTTGCATGCACATAGCAGGTACACGATATAATCAGAAGGGACATATTTTTGCAACATGACTTATTATCATGCATTTGATGAGCTTTACAATTTTTGTTATTAGAGAACACTATCTGACAATATTTGATGATATAATTATCGCAAAACCTTTATGCTCATGCAGGTCTTTATTGATGATATACAATAGTACATCACATTATGATTTTTGATGATTGTAGTGTCCTAAAATTGTGACACTTGCAATTTTGACTGCATTTGGGTCTTCACGATGGCGGCGCAACGTTGAATCTGAATGGAGACCCCGAAACCTATTTACGACATCAAAAACTGCATATTTCTGCACTTTCGCCTGATCCTTCCTTGCACCCTGCTGTCCCGGGAGGTGGGACCATGGCGCCCAGCGCCCTGGTCCCTGGCCCTATTTTTGGGCCTGGTCTCTTGTTGGGCATCGAGTCTTTAAGTTTGCAATTCAGAAAATAATACTTCGAGGTTGGCCTAAGGTCAGAAAAATCAGTCTCTCAACCCTAATTGACAAGTATATAAACTACTTTTCCTCTCCTATAAAGGGAGAGAGGGAAAAAAAAGGAAGGAAATAAGCAAGAGCAAGGCGCGAAAGCGATGTTCGAACATTCAAACATTCAAGCATTCAAGCATTCCTTCAAGCAATTGAGCATTTCTAAGTCTCCATTCAAGACTAAGTGTTGCATTCAAGACAAGGATTCAACCATTGAAGAGGAGATCACTTACAACATACAACATACAACATAATTACACCTTCGCATGTAAGAATACAAACATTCTTACAACAAGGTTGCAGGTACGCGGCTGTAATTGAAGATCTGGAATCCTTGTGCAGAGACGAACAGATCCCCCTTCGTTTCACGGATTTTTCGGAGGACCGTGTGCACTCTGGGCACCATCGTCCTGTCAACTTTCACTCAAATTTGCAGAACAACATCGTCTCGACATTTTACTGCTAATTTCAAGTCCACAGCTTCATCCCGTGTCCCTATCTCTGTCTACAAGCGAATCTTTCTTACTTTACATGCATTCCTAGTTCAATCTTTCTATCTACATTCTTTACAAAAGAGGGTATCCTTGATGTCTTGACCCTTGAAACTCATTTAGAATCCAGTTTTGCATTGTGTGGGATTGGATCTTGTGGGTTTCAACCCCTCTTTTGAATGTAAAGTCTCTCCTAAGTGAAAACCATCAACCGTAGTGACCCTCCTTTCTCTCTCCTTGGAGTGGAGTGGGGGGAACAACTAGGGTTTGATTTTTCTGCTTTACATTTTGGTGGACCCGACGTGAACATCCTAATTCTGATTATTCATGGTTAGATCTGAAAAATTGGCTTCCTTAATTACATTTCCATGTTTGATCTTTTGCAAATTTTAGAGGTTAATTGCATAAAAACCTTAAAATTTTCTTTTTAGTAATTGAGCTTGTGAAATGTTTAATTGTTAATGCTTGTTTCAGATCTACCCTTCTATTGCAAATTGTCAATTCATATTTGTGGTTAAGTGTCAAAACCCTAATTTTTAAAACCCTCTTGATTCAACCTTTGACTGATAATTTCACTGATCAAAACATCTCCAAATCGGTTGTAACTTCGGATTCGGCAACAAAATCACAATATCTCTCATCCTTGAAAATTTTGAAAAAAGTTGCGAGGACTGTGTGCACCCCGAGCGCCATCGTCCCCGACATTTTTTCTGAAATTTCAGGAGCTAGATCTTACTGTATTTTTCTGCTAAAATCCAGAATTTTGGCTGATTTTATCAATTCTAACACTTTCAAAATTAAAGTCAAAGTTGGTCTAGTGATTGCTTGGATAAAGGCTTATAATCATTCAAAAATTGTTGAAATTGAAATTTTTGTTAAAATTGTGTTTCTTACAGTCCTAAATCTGAAAAGTGTGTTGGCATTCATTCGAAATTTCAGTGCTTTGTTCAAATTTTTGCAATTTGTGACTTTTGAAATTAAGTGTTTAATTGCGGCAACCTTGATTTCCACTTTCAGAATTGAATTTTGCATGAAATTGAGTCAACTTTTAAATTTCAAAGCTAGCACTGCTTTAGTATTCCCTCTAAAATCATAAAATTCAAATTTTGCATTTTTTCAACAATCTTGGTAGGGTTCAACTTTGAGATTACAACTTTATTTTGGCCTACCTACAGATCATAAAATCACTCAATTTTTTCAGATTAGCTTTAAAATCATCATAACGTTCATCCCTAAAAATTTCAAAAAAAGTTGCGAGGACCGTATGCACTCCGTTCACCACGGTCCCTGACATTTTTTCCGAAACTTCAGGAGATTGTCCCGATTGCATTTAACAGCTTAACTCTAGGAGATTGGCTGATTTTATTGAAATTTGCTACCTCTAAAATTCAGAATCTTCTCTCTCTCTTTAGTGCATGAGTTTTACAACAATAAGCCCTACTTACACTATTCCCATTAGACGAAGCCTTAGAATTAAGTCCTTCCAAGGTTTAATTACCGAGGAGATGGAACCTAATTTGAATGGCCTTTTTAACGAGGACATGGGTAATTCCTCTAATCCTCTTAATGATGAAGAAGCTCTCCATGAGGTTCCTGTAGAACAACTTTCGAAATTGGATAACCAATTTGATGATTTTCAGTGATGGATGTCTCAAGAATATCCCGATAGTCAAGCTCTTTCATTAATTGAGGGTCTAAAACGTATGGTTCAAAGTGATAAGAATGGAATTGATATTTTGCGTGGTATTGCACACATTGTGGATTCGAATGTGATGCCGATGAAAAGTTGTGCCGAAACTTTAGGTTATACACAACCTCCTACTCAAGTCAATCATTCTATTCCTTTGACGACTTCTATTGCTAGTATACCTACTTTTACATCAAACATAATGACTACTTCAATACAAGACATTCCACCTATGATCACCAGTCATGGGGGCAATCCTTCTTCTTCAATCAACCCTCTTCCTTCATTCAATCCAACTTCTTCATTCATTCCTTCAATGAGTGTTCCTATTTCATCTCCACAAATAAACACGACGCAAGGGGGCAATTCATTTAACCATTCCATTCCTCCTTGTAGTGTTCCTCCTTTCCAATCATCTCCTATGACTAACTATCATAGTGTCCCACCACCTTACTCTCAATCAATACCTTCTTTCAACAACATAATACCTCCATCACAATCTAACACGTCTAATATGAACTCTTCGACTGAAGCGACCATTAGCAATCTTGCACAAACTGTCTCTTCTTTACAGCAACAAATTGCCTCTATGAATCAATCTAAGTTTAGTGTGCCCACATTTGATAATGCGAGCCCACTTTCTCTTGACATTGTTCGAGCTATCCCCTCTAAACATGTTGAAATCCCGCAATTGGAGCTTTATAATGGTAAGGGTGATCCTCTGACACATGTTAAGACCTTTCAAACAATATGTACCTATTTTGCTTATGACCAAAGGTTGCTTGCAAAACTGTTTACTAGAACATTAAGAGACAAAGCCCTACAATGGTATTGCTCATTGCCTTCTTATTCTATTGCTTCTTTCGAACAACTTGCAAATGCTTTTATTCAACAATTTCAAAACAATATAAGTCCTAAAGTTACTTTGATTGATTTAATGCATTGTAAACAAGGTGTTAAAGAAAGAGTGACTGATTTCATTTGTAGATATAAGCATTTGTATGCTCAGATTTCTTTTCCAGTACCTGACAATGATATTCAAAGAATCTTTATTTCTAATTTACAAAAAGATATTAGAGAAAAACTTATGTTTTCTGAGTTTACTTCTTTCCAACAGTTGTGTGCAACTCTTCACAATTATCAACTAACTGTGAGTCAAATGGAACAAGCAAATCCTATGGCTCTGAGTGATAAGGGTGATAGTAGTCAACAACCATTTGGGAAGTTTAAACCGAACAGAGAGTCCATTAAGTTCAATGAAAACATCATCAACAACAATGTGAATGCAGCATCAGGTGTGCCTCCTATTTCTAAGTTTTTCAAGAAAGAAAGAAAGTTTACTCCTTTGAATGAATCATTGCATAGTATTATGAATAAGTTATTGGAACAAAATGTGCTTACTCTCCCTCCTAGAAGGCAAATAGATCCTGCAAAGATTAATTCACCCTATTTTGATAACAAATCTTTTTGTCAATTTCATCGTCAACCTGGGCATGATACTGAAAAATGTTTTGCTTTAAAGGGTAAAATTCAAGATTTGATTGATAATAATACTATCTCTGTTTCTGGTGTGAATGATAAAGGCAACACATCTATAGCTCCTCCTAACCAAAATCTTAAGATTTTTACTGATCCATTACCTTCTCATACCTCTAATGTGATTGATACTAATGATTCCTCTGTCTCACCTGATGATCTTGTGTCTATGACTCCGAATGTGATTAACTTTGTAGAGCAGCAGAAAATCCCTAAAGAACCTTCCATCACATTTGATCCCAGTGAAACTATCAGGGCACCTGATGGTCCTTTATATATAGTTGCAAAAGTCAAGAATACACCTTGCCGTGGAGTGCTTATTGATCCTTCTTGCATGGTTAATATCATTACTAAAGAATTTCTTTTTACTTTGCAATTGAATCAAGTAATCTATGATGAAACAAATGTGGTTGTGAAACTATTTGATGCATTTTCTTCTCCTGCAATTGGTTCTATTACATTACCTATTGAGGTCCATAACAAATACCTTGATGTAGACTTTGCTATTATTCCATCATCCGAACAATTTCGTGTGAAGCTAGGCTATCCTTGGCTATCTTCCATGAAAGCTATTGCTTCTCCTATTCACAAGTGTTTGAAATTTCCCCATAATGGTGAAATTGTTACTATCAATCATAGTCTCTTTAAACCAGCTGAAAGAACTTCTAGCGTTCCTATTGATTATTTTTGCCCTAAACAATTCCAATCTCTTCCACCGCGAAGTGATCATCTTTTCAAATCTTATCAAAAATGGAAAACAGATATGATCTTATCTCTAAGTGAACCTAGAACACCCAAGCTTGATATTCCTATCATTCTTGAGAAGGAAGTTCTCCTTTGAAAGATAAAACTAATGTCTTTCCTCAAGAAGATTCCCAACCCATACCTATGAATGTGACTATGTCTATGTCTAATAAACTTTCCAAAGGTAGACCTATACCTCCTCGTCATGATGGATTTGGTCTCCTTCCTAAACCAGGTATTCCTCCTTTATATGGAGCAGTTCCTCCTCCTTCCTCTTATAGAGAGAAGAGACCTTCTTCTTCTCCTATTATTCAACCTAAGAGACCACAACCTAAACACCCAAGTGATAAGGATGAGAACATTCCTCCTCCTCAATCTTCTCAACTTCCTACTAAGACTAGACGGAATCGTTCTGCACGTGAACGCCGATGAAAGTGTCGTCTTAGAGCTCAGGCTGCTGCTTCTCAAACTTTGCAATCCCCAAAAACGCCTTCAGCTAGTATTATTCCATTTTCTCCTCAGCCGAAAATTGAGCTAAAATCTCCTAAACATAAGATGCATGATGGTCTTGATCTTCTGCGAGTTAAAGATCCTATTTTTATAAATCTTGATTTTGATATAGATGAAAATGTTATTCATGATGAAAATGTTACTCCTCTTTCTTCTGATAGTGAATATGAATATGTTGATGTTGATAACCATTTATCTAACGAATTTTCTAAAGCACTTATCCTAGCTCCTAGACAAGAACAACGTGGCGTGGAACATGAACATAGCCCTTGTTTGGATCTTGTGATAGCTCCATCTGCTGTGTTGGATGTTCCTCCTCTAGCGTGTTTCCTGCCTTCCCGAAATATTGATCAGCAAGATCAGGGGGTAGATGACGTGCTAGACTAGTTTCATTAGCATAGCAGACTCTCTCCTCCTCTCTTGATCTCTTTTGTTACTTCTTCTATGTGTTATTCTCATTCTTCTATTTATTGTCCTTAGTGTTGTCTACTTGAGGACGATGCAAAGCATTGAGACCTCTTTTGGTCCCTCTCATGTTGACTCAAAAGACACATGTGTTCCCTTCTTCTAGGTGACCTTCCTTGATTGGGGAATGAAGAACAATTATGCATACATATATATGATATACATGAATTATCATACAGCATACTGACCCCGAGGAAAGCGAAGTCACCTTGTGCTTTGTGTTTTGTGTCTATTATCCTTGGGTTTATCTCACACTTGGGGGCTAAATCTTTGTGATAACGTGCTCCTTTCCCTTCTCATTTCCTATATGTATAACTACCTTAAAGCAATCACCCCCGATGAGGCGTGTGCGATCGCTTTAACGTAGGGGGGCATACACCCCATCCATATCTCTTCAAGATACTTGAAAGTTTCTTGGCAAACTTAGCTTTGCCTTGAAAATTTTTGGTATTTTTCTTGCATGACTCATAGTGAGGGAACCTTACTACTGACAGTCATGGTTCTCCCTCGTGATCTTCCCTTTTACTTTGTCAATCGAAGTCGTAAGATCCTTAGTCCACTGGGGGCTTGGTGTATCTTGCCTCCTTGACGTGGTGAAAGTTTTTCAATGTTGTTTCCTTGTACTTTACTGGAAGTATGGGCGTACGCTTATACTCCCGCTAAAGTGGGGGCTAAATGTAGCGTCCTAAAATTGTGACACTTGCAATTTCGACTGCATTTGGGTCTTCATGATGGCGGCGCAACGTTGAATCTGAATGGAGACCCGAAACCTATTTACGACATCAAAAACTGCATATTTCTGCACCTTGGCCTGATCCTTCCTTGCACCCTGCTGTCCCGGGAGGTGGGACCATGGTGCCCAGCGCCCTAGTCCCTCAGGACCATGGCGCCCAGTGCCCTGGTCCCTGGCCCTATTTTGGGCCCAGTTTCTTGTTGGGCATCGGGTCTTTAAGTTTGCAATTCGGAAAATAATACTTCTAGGTCGGCCTAAGGTCGGAAAAATCAGTCTCTCAACCCTAATTGACAAGTATATAAACTACTTTTCCTCTCCTAGAAAGGGAGAGAGGAAAAAAAAGGAAGGAAATAAGCGAGAACAAGGCGTGAAAGCGACGTTCGAACATTCAAACATTCAAGCATTCAAGCATTTCTTCAAGCAATTGAGCATTCTAAGTCTCCATTCAAGACTAAGTGTTGCATTCAAGACAAGGATTCAACCATTGAAGAGGAGATCACTTACAACATACAACATACAACATAATTACACCTTCGCATGTAAGAATACAAACATTCTTACAACAAGGTTGCAGGTACGCGACTGTAATTGAAGATCTGGAATCCTTGTGTAGAGACGAACAGATCCCCCTTCGTTTCGCGGATTTTTCGAAGGACCATGTGCACTCCGGGCGCCATCGTCTCGTCAACTTTCACTCAAATTTGCAGAATAGCATCGTCTCGACATTTTACTGCTAATTTCAGGTCCGCAGCTTCATCCCGTATCCCTATCTCTATCTACAAGCAAATCTTTCTTACTTTACATGCATTCCTAGTTCAATCTTTCTATCTACATTCTTTACAAAAGAGGGTATCCTTGATGTCTTGACCCTTGAAACTCATTTAGAATCCAATCTTGCATTGTGTGGGATTGGATCTTGTGGGTTTCAACCCCTCTTTTGAATGTAAAGTCTCTCCTAAGTGAAAACCGTCAACCCTAGTGACCCTCCTTTCTCTCTCCTTGGAGTGGAGTGGGGGGAACAACTAGGGTTCAATTTTTCCGCTTTACAATGATATACAGGTTCATGCTAGATCATTCGCCGTTGGCAAGACCCTCTCTTGGTGATGATACATATTCTTTTGTACATTAATGAGATAAAATTTTGTGCATAAACATTAAGTCAAGTGAATGTATTGCTATTTAGAAATGACCATATCTACCATCGTCTTCAACCATGCAGAGAAATACAGTGAGAAGGGCTTTAATCAACATGCGTTTTTCTTCAAAGTTATGCTTGTATACTTTGCAGAGAAACTGGTAAGTTTCGTAATTATAAAATCTTGTGCATCTTAAAAATGTTTGAAATGATCTATTTATAATTTGCCAAACTAATTTGTATTGGTCTTCATTTATATACAAGCATTGTTGTATGCAAGCATTTCTCTTAGGACATGAGGATGTCTGATGCAGATGAAGTGGGACATTGTATTTGTATATGGATGTGAGTTGATGTAACATTGTTATGATGATATACAATGTCCATGAGCAAATTATGTGTATACAATACATGGAAATATTCATGATCATTATGTGTCTACAGTGTAATGCTTGGAAATATTGATGATATACAATGTCCATGAAAACAAAAATCATGTTTGCATATCCCTTCATGGATGTCACATGCAAGTGTAATGGGAATTATGTGTATACAATACATGGAAATATTCATGATCATTATGTATCTACAGTGTAATGCTTGTTTATATATAATTTTAGCGCTCAACGGACGATGTCGGTAGGGTATGACCCCGAGCGTTCGATTGAGTGGGGGGGCAAAATAGGAGCATCTGTAGGGAGATACTGCCTAACTAGACATGTCAGAGCTGATGGTTCATCATCGCGATGAGAAGAACGAGAAATCAGCCACACGACAACATTCCATTGAGTGAGACTGACGATTTTTTTGCCAACAGAAAAATTGCTGCCCTAATAAAACCATAGGGAAAATTGAAAAACTGAGATAGGCTTTTGTAGTGACCCCTCTCATGGCCCCATAGGTTCAAATAGATCATTTGCAAGTGCCACAGATTCCAAGTTAGGGTCCGTCAAAGTTTGACAATTTTGAGCACTTAGGGTGCTCAAGGGACGACGCCGGTAGGGTATGACCCCGAGCGTTCGATCGAGTGGGGGGGAAAAATAGGAGCATGCATAGGGTAATAATGCCTAAGTGGACATGTTGAAGCTGATGGTTCATCATCACGACAAGTAGAATGAGAAATCGGCCACGCGACAACATTCCATTGAGTGAGACTGATGATTTTTTCGCCAACCGAAAAAATGCTGCCCTAATAAAACCATAGGGAAACTTGAAAAACCAAGATAGGATTTTGTAGGGACCTCTCTCATGGCCCTGTAGGTTCAAATCAATCATTCGTAGGTGCCATAGATTTTGAGTTAGGGCTCGTCAAAGTTTGACAATTTTGAGCACTTAGGGCGCTCAAGGGACGACGTCGGTAGGGTATGACCCCAAGCGTTCGATCAAGTGGCGGGGAAAAATAGGAGCATGCGTAGGGTAATAATGCCTAACTAGACATGTCAGAGCCGATGGTTCATCATCGCGATGAGCAGAATGAGAAAACAACCATGCGACAACATTCCATTGAGTGAGACTAATGATTTTTTTGCTAACCTGAAAAATTGCTGCCCTAATAAAACCATAGGGAAAATTGAAAAACCAAGATAGGATTTTGTAGGGACCCCTCTCATGGCCCCGTAGGTTCAAATGGGTCATTCGCAGGTGCCACGGATTGTGAGTTAGGGACCGTCAAAGTTTGACAATTTTGAGCACTTAGGGCGGTCAAGGGACGACGCCGGTAGGGTATGACCCCGAGCGTTCGATCGAGTGGGGTAAAAAATAGGAGCATGCATAGGGTAATAATTCTTAGCTATACATGTTAGAGCCAATGGTTCATCATCGCGATGAGCAGAACGAGAAATCGGCCACGCGACAACATTCCATTGAGTGAGACTGACGATTTTTTCGCCAACCAAAAAATTGCTGCCCTAATAAAACTATAGGGCAACTTGAAAAACTGAGATAGGCTTTTGTAGGGACCCCTCTCATGGCCCTGTAGGTTCAAATGGACTGTTTGCGGGTGCCATGGATTCTGAGTTAGGGCCCGTCAAAGTTTGACAATTTTGAGCACTTATGGCGCTCAAGGGACGACGTCGGTAGGGTATGACCCCAAGCATTTGATCGAGTGGGGAGGAAAAATAGGAGCATGCGTAGGGTAATAATGCCTAACTAGACATGTCGGAGCTGACGATTTGTCATCGCGAGGAGCATAACGAGAAATTGGCCACGCGACAACATTCCATTGAGTGAGATTGACGAATTTTTTGCCAACCAAAAAATTGCTGCTCTAATAAAACCTTAGGGCAACTTGAAAAACTGAGATAGGATTTTGTAGGGACCCCTCTCATGGCCTCATAGGTTCAAACGGATCATTCGCAAGTGCCATGAATTCTGAGTTAGGCCTCATCAAAGCTTGACAATTTTGAGCACTTAGGGCACTCAAGGGACGACGCCAGTTGGGTATGACCCCAAGCGTTCGATCGAGTGGAGGGACAAATAGGAGCATGCGTAGGGTAATAATGCCTAACTGGACATGTCAGAGCTGATGGTTCATCATCATGATGAGAAGAACAAGAAATCGGCCACGCGACAACATTCCATTGAGTGAGACTGACGATTTTTTCACCAACCAAAAAATTGCTGCCCTAATAAAACCGTAGGGCAAATTGAAAAATCGAGATAGGCTTTTGTAGGGACCCCTCTCATGGCCCTGTAGGTTTAAACAGACCATTCGCAGGTGCCATGGATTCCGAGTTAGGGCCCGTCAAAGTTTGACAATTTTGAGCACTTAGGGCGCTCAAGGGACGACGTCGGTAGGGTATGACCCCGAGCGTTCAATTGAGTGGGGGGGAAAAATAGGAGCATGCATAGGGTAATAATGCCTAACTGGACATGTTGGAGCCAATGGTTTGTCATCGTGATGAGTAGAACGAGAAATCGGCCACGCGACAACATTCCATTGAGTGAGACTAACGATTTTTTCGCCAACCGAAAAATTGCTGCCCTAATAAAACTGTAGGGAAAATTGAAAAACCGAGATAGGATTTTGTAGGGACCCCTCTCATGGCTTCGTAGGTTCAAATTGATCATTTGCAGGTGCCACAAATTCTGAGTTAGGGCCTGTCAAAGTTTGACAATTTTGAGCACTTAGGGCGCTCAAGGGACGACGTCGGTAGGGTATGACCTCGAGTGTTCGATCAAGTGGGGGGGCAAAATAGGAGCATGCGTAGGGTAATAATGCCTAACTGGACATGTTGGAGCCAATGGTTCATCATCGCGATGATCAGAATGAGAAATCGGCCATGCGATGACATTCCATTGAGTGAGACTGATGATTTTTTCGCCAACCGAAAAATTGCTGCCCTAATAAAACCATAGGGCAACTTGAAAAACTGAGATCGACTTTTGTAGGGACCCCTCTCATCACTCTATAGGTTCAAATGGATCATTCGCAGGTGCCATGGATTTCGAGTTAGGGCCCGCCAAAGTTTGACAATTTTGAGCACTTAGGGCGCTCAAGGGACGACGCCAGTAGGGTATGACCCCAAGCATTCGATCGAGTGGGGGGGCAAAATAGGAGCATGCGTAGGGTAATAATGCCTAACTAGATATGTTAGAGATGACGGTTTGTCATCGTGATGAGCAGAATGAGAAATTGGCCACGCGACAACATTCCATTGAGTGAATACTATCAAATCGACCATTTGAAACAAAACAAAACTATCAAAGGTCTTCAACCTTCCTCCACCAATGTTTTTTACACTCATCAACAGTTTGTTGATGATACAATCCTCATGGGATATTCTTCTATCAAGGAGGCTGATGCCTTCAAAACTGCTCTTAACTCCTATGCTTTGGCTATTGGTCAGCAAGTCAATTGGGACAAATCGGCTATGTACTTCTTGAATACTCCGATCATAAGACAACAGGAAATTGCAAAAATTATTGGGTGCAAAGTGGAAATGCTCCCCTCCACCTATCTGGGTCTTCCCTTGGGTTTAGCTCCCCCAATTTCCTTCTGGAATATGCTTATTGAAAAACTCAATAAAAGACTTGCTGGATGGAAAGGCTCAATGTTATCTCAGGCTGGGAAACTGCAGCTCCTTCAAGCTACTCTTCAAAATCTCCCTGTTTATGGCCTTAGCCTATTTGGTATCCCAGCTAAATTTGTTGAAGCAATGGAAAGAATCCAGAAGAGATTTTTATGGTCAGGAGTGGAAGAAAAAAAGAGAATACCCTTGGTTGCTTGGGATAAAGTGTGTAGACCAAAGAACAAAGGGGGGTTGGGGATTAAAGCTCTAAAAACCTTTAACAAAGCTCTTCTTGCTAAACAATTATGGAGAGCCTATGATACTAAGAAAGATTGGAATCAAATTTGGTTTGACAAATACATTCAGAACCAACCTATCTAAGGGGTCCTTAACTCTGAAGATATCCTTGTTGGATCCTTCATCTGGAATAGCATTACCAAATCCATAAAAGTGGCAAAAGTTGGGGCTGGATGGGTCCTTGGAAAAGGTGATAGAATAAGGTTTTGGGAAGACCCCTGGATGAAGAATGAAGCTCTTTATGATCAAAACAATAGTCAAATTATTGAGGAGTGTAAAAGGAAGTTTGGGCTTATGGTGTGTGACTACTGGAAGGAGGACAAGTGGGTTAGGCTTGATGACATTCATTCTGGATTTTCCTCTCTCCAGAAGGAGTTGTTGTCCTTTTACCCTAACCAAGGGTATGATGATGTATTCCTCTGGAAAAGTGATCCTAAAGGTGAATTTACGGTTGCCTCAGCGTATAAAAACACCTTTTCTCAAACCAGCAATCTCATTTGGAGTAAATTTTGGAACAATATTTTGATCCCTAAAGTCAACATTTTCTTTTGGCTTGCTTCTCTTAATAGTACCCTTACTATGACAATTTAATCTGAAGAGGTTTCAAATTCCCTAATAGATGTGAGCTATGCCAGAAGGAGAGGGAATTAGTTGATCATCTCTTTTTTCACTGCTCCTTTACCTAGGATATTTGGTGCAAAATTTGGGAAAAATGGAAAGTTAATTGGGTTATGAACAAGAGCATCAAGGATATTATCTGGCAATGGAATTTTCCTACCAAATGACAAATCATCAAGAACCTTTGGTCTTTGACCCTCCCCATGATTTGTTGTGGCATTTGGAAAGAAAGAAATAATAGGATATTTAGGGAAGCTAAGTGTAACACTCAGGTGGTCTTTGAAAAAATCTGGAGGGCTATAAAGGAGAACATCAACATTCCTCACAAGAACAATCAACAATGGTCTATTACTGATATGAATGATATGGAAAGAGACATCCTCACTGAATGGAACCTAATGCATAAGGTCTACAGATCAGAAAATAAGAATAGGAGAGATAACATTGTTTGGTGTTTTCCTGAATATGACTAGATAAAGGTTAATTTTGATGGGGCTGCTAAAGGGAACCCTGGAAAGGCTGGTGGAGGAGGAGTTATTAGAAATGCTCAAGGAATTTGCATTGCTACTTTTGCTTCTCCTTTTGGGGTCCAAAATAACCATTTGGCTGAAGCTCTGACAATGCTAAAGAGCCTCCAGCTAGCTCAGGAATTCAAATTCAAAAAAATATGGTTTGAAGGGGACTCTTTAAACATCATACAAGCCCTCAAAGGTACAAGTTTTGTTTCCTAGAATATTACCAATTTAATTAAAAATGCTAAATATCTTCTAAATAACTATGTTAGCATTAGTATAACCCATACCTTTAGAGAGGACAATAAGGTTGTGGATATCCTAGCCAATGAAGGGGTTAATTTGGAGAAGGATGTCAAATACATTGGAGAAACTCACATCAAAAGGGAAGTTAAAGAGCAATTATACTTTGATCGCATCAATGGGTCAAGTTAATCTCATGATTACTTTTTGGGGAACGATTTCCAAAGATAGATTTTGGGGGCGGATTAACTATTAGATTATGAGTGTTTTTTGGCATCATTTCCAAAATCATATGTGTGCGAAAGATTATAGTAATAATAGCTGGGCTTGTGCGGCCATAAGTAGCAATTTCAAAACAACAAAAGAGTCTTTACAAGGGAATTCCAGAAATAACAAGGTTTCAGAGTTTTATTTGCGGATTGTGAACTACAGCAGTGGGTATCTTTACTTGGAGCTCATAATGGGTGGTACCCTAAATAGGAACGAGCCTCCAGGATGTGAAAATTGGAAGAGTGAACGAAAGGTCTGGAGAAGGCTCCACAGACACGGCTTCACTAACTATATGGAAAAGCTTCACGGAAGCAGAAATTCCATGTCTTATGGTTTTTCTAAATGATAGAGTAACAACAGAGTCACCCTATTTGGGGAGATTTGGCAAATCGATGAAAACATGATTGCAGAGGTCACGGGTCTCCAGACGGAGGGGACTAAATTCTACAGGGATCGAAAGTATGCAACTGAAGCTTTCAAAAAATTCTCGAAGTCGGAGGATGAGAAGGGCAAGATTGTGAAGAAGGACAACATCTCCTACTACACTCCCCAACAGGTAAAGCCTTTCTGGCAAAAAGTTCTAAGGGCTTTAATGGAGTATTTGACTATGGATGGCAGATTTACAAAAAATTATAACTATCATTTCTCTATTCTGAACCATTTTTGTCATGGGGCTAAAATATCCTTGCCCTTCTATTTAGCGTCCTCTCTAAATGAGAGCCTTGTAGACCATGCTAAAAAGCCTAACTCTTACCCTTTAGCCCACCAAGGGCTCATACATCAAAAGGATAAGGCTAGGGCAACCAAGGATGACCCTTTGATCATTAACGCTCATATATTTGAGAGCTGCAAAGACTCTGACTCGAATGGGGATCAGCCCAACACCCCTACCCACAAAAAAAGGAAAGCTGAAACAAAGCATGAGGAAAAGGAGGTGCATTGTAATGAAGAAGAGGAAAAGGATAAGGACATTGATACTGAAATGGAGCAAAATAAGGATGAGAACTATGGTGAAGGGGAGGAAGGGGGTAATTCTGAAAACCCTCACTCTAACCCTAAGGGTTTGGAAAGTGAGAATGCTGCTTTGAATCCTAAGGAGTATGACAACCCTGACTCTGAGGAGACGGAACAGGGAAAGGACTCTGCGAACACCATCTTGGACACTACCCGTAACTACACTCTGGAATTCTTCAATTTCCAGAAATGGGTTGTCGAAAACATCACCAGTATGCAAGGTAAGCAAAGGGAGCTGGAAGATAAGATTAATAAGCTGATTAAGATTTCTAACTCTAGGAAACAGAATGAGGATACGGAAAACAGTGAAGTTGAGGAGGAAATGGAGATGGAGGACTAGTTGGAGAAAGATCTGATCAAAGGGGACCTAAAACATTTGGAGGATGTTATTAGAACTCTGAAAGAGCAGGTGGAGGAAGACAAAGACAACGCCAACACCCAGATCACCTGTAATGAGAAGGCTTTGAAAAGCTTTATGAACCACAGCCTCCAAGTCCTTAAAGTTTCTTCCCAGAATATGAACGCTTTGGTGGATCATTTGGAAAGGAAAAATTAGGATAAGAACCTGGTAATTATAGAAGATGCTCCAACTTCTAGCCCCACCCACTAGAACCCTAGGCGCAGAACTAGGCAGACCACTATTGGGAAGGACACCAAAATGAAAGAGAGCCAGCTGGGATAGAAAAACAATGACCTGAGGGAAGCGGCCAAGGCAATGATGCTCTTGGTATAGAATGTTGAGGAAACTATGAAGAGTTTTTAATTAACTTGTAATGCTGGGCTTAGGGCCAATTTCTTGCTGTCCCTTTCTCTACTGCTTGTTTTTTTGCTAGTCTTTTGCAACTATCTTGTTTTGTTTCCTTCTTGGATATCTTTCAAATGTAATCGGGTTTTGGGTCCCGTAAAACTTGTTTTTACTTAATCAAAAGCATTCCATTGAGTGAGACTAACGATTTTTTTGCCAACCAAAAAATTGTTGCCCTAATAAAACCGTAGGGCAACTTGAAAAACCGAGATAGGCTTTTGTAGGGACCCCTCTCATGGCCCCGTAGGTTCAAATGGATCATTCATAGGTGCCACGGATTCTGAGTTAGGGCCCGTCAAAGTTTGACAATTTTGAGCACTTAGGGTGCTCAAGGGACGACATTGGTAGGGTATGACCCCGAGCGTTTGATCGAGTGGGGGGGCATAATAGGAGCATGTGTAGGGTAATAATGCCTAACTGGACATGTCAGAGCTGACCGTTCATCATTGCGGTGAGCAGAACAAGAAATTGGCCACGCGACAACATTCCATCGAGTGAGACTGATGATTTTTCGCCAACCAAAAAATTGCTGCCCTAATAAAACAATAGGGAAAATTGAAAAACTGAGATAAGCTTTTGTAGAGACCCCTCTCATGCCCCCGTAGGTTCAAATGGATCATTTGCAGGTGCCATGGATTCCGAGTTAGGGCCCGTGAAAGTTTGACAATTTTGAGAACTTAGGGTGCTCAAGGGACGACGCCGGTAAGGTCTGACCCCGAGCGTTCGATCGAGTGGGGGGGAAAAATAGGAGCATGCGTAGGGTAATAATGCCTAACTAGACATGTCGAAGCCAACGGTTCGTCATCGGGATGAGCAGAATGAGAAATCGGCCACGCAACAACATTCCATCAAGTGAGACTGACGATTTTTTTGCCAACCAAAAAATTGCTGCCCTAATAAAACTGTAGGGAAACTTGAAAAACCGGGATAGGCTTTTGTAGGGACTCCTCTCATGGCCATGTAGGTTCAAACGGATTGTTTGCAGGTGCCACAGATTCCAAGTTAGGGCCCATCAAATTTTGACAATTTTCAGCACTTAGGGCCCTCAAGGGACGACGCCGGTACGGTATGACCCTAAGCGTTCAATCGAGTGGGGGGGAAAAATAGGAGCATGCGTAGGGTAATAATGCCTAACTAGACATGTCAGAGTCGACGGTTTGTCATCGCGATGAGCACAACGAGAAATCGGCCATGCGACAACATTCCATTGAGTGAGACTGACGATTTTTTCGCCAATCAAAAAATTGCTGCCCTAATAAAACCGTAGGGTAACTTGAAAAATTGAGATAGGATTTTGAATGACCCCTCTCATGGCCCCGTAGGTTTAAACAAATCATTCGCAAGTGCCACAGATTCTGAGTTAGGGTCCGTCAAAGTTTGACAATTTTGAGCACTTAGGGTGCTCAAGGGACGACGTCAATAGGGTATGACCCCGAGTGTTTGATTGAGTGGGGGGGAAAAATAGGAGCATGCATAGGGTAATAATGCCTAACTGGACATATCGGAGCCGATAGTTAATTATCACGACGAGCAAAATGAGAAATCGGCCATGCGACATCATTCCATTGAGTGAGACTAACGATTTTTTTGCCAACCGAAAAATTGCTTCCCTAATAAAGCCGTAGGGCAATTTGAAAAACTGAGATAGGCTTTTGTAGGGACCCCTCTCATGGCCCTGTAGGTTCAAATGAATCATTCATAGGTGCCATGGATTCTGAGTTAGGGCCCATCAAAGTTTGACAATTTTGAGCACTTAGGGCGCTCAAGGGACAACACCGGTAGGGTATGACACCGAGCGTTCGATCGAGTGGGGGGGAAAAATAGGAGCATGCATAGGGTAATAATACCTAACTAGATATGTCAGAGCTGACAGTTTGTCATCGGGATGAGTAGAACAAGAAATCGGCCACGCGACAACATTCCATTGAGTAAGACTGACATTTTTTTGCCAACCAAAAAATTGCTGCCCTAATGAAACCATAGGGCAACTTGAAAAACTGAGATAGTCTTTTGTAGGGACCACTCTTGTGGCCCCATAGGTTCAAACGGATCATTCGCAGGTGCCACGGATTCCGAGTTAGGGCCCGTCAAAGTTTTACAATTTTAAGCACTTAGGGTGCTCAAGGGACAATGTCGGTAGTGTATGACCTCAAGTGTTCGATCGAGTGGGGGGGGGGGAAATAGGAGCATGCATAGGGTAATAATTCCTAACTGGACATGTCGGAGCCGACGGTTCGTCATCGTGATGAGCAGAACGAGAAATCGGCCACACGACAACATTCCATTGAGTGAGATTGATGATTTTTTCGCCAACCGAAAAATTGCTGCCCTAATAAAACCGTAGGGTAACTTGAAAAACCAAGATAGGCTTTTGTAGGGATCCCTGTCATGGCCCCATAGGTTCAAATAGATCATTCACAGGTGCCACGAATTCCGAGTTAGGGCCTGTCAAAGTTTGATAATTTTGAGCACTTAGGGCACTCAAGGGACGACGCCGATAGGGTATGACCCCGAGTGTTCGATCAAGTGGGGGGGGAAAATAGGAGCATGTGTAGGGTAATAATGCCTAACTGGACATGTCAGATTTGACGGTTCATCACCGCGACGAGTAGAATGAGAAATCGGCCACGCGACAACATTTCATTGAGTGAGACTAATGATTTTTTTACCAACCAAAAAACTAATAAAACCGTAGGGCAACTTGAAAAATTGAGATAGGCTTTTGTAGGGACCCCTCTCATGGCCACGTAGGTTCAAATGGATTGTTCACAGGTGCCACAAATTTTGAGTTAGGGCCCGTCAAATTTTGATAATTTTGAGCACTTGGGGCGCTCAAGGAACGACGCCTGTAGGGTATGACCTCGAGCATTCGATCGAGTGGGGGGGAAAAATAGGAGCATGCATAGGGTAATAATGCCTAACTGGACATGTCAGAGCTGACAGTTCATCATCGCGACGAGCAGAATGAGAAATCGGCCACACGACAACATTCCATTGAGTGAGATTGACAATTTTTACGCCAACCGAAAAATTGCTGCCCTAATAAAACCATAGGGCAACTTGAAAAAATGAGATAGGCTTTTGTAGGGACCCCTCTCATGGCCTTGTTGGTTCAAACGGATCATTCAAAGGTGCCACAGATTCTGAGTTAGGGCCCATCAAAGTTTGATAATTTTGAGTACTTAGGGCGCTCAAGGGACGACGCCGGTAGGGTATGACCCCGAGCATTCGATCGAGTGGAGGGAAAAATAGGAGCATGCGTAAGGTAATAATGCCTAACTGGATATGTCAGAGCTGACGTTTGTCATCACAATGAGTAGAACGAGAAATCGGCCATACGACAACATTCCATTGAGTGAGACTGACGATTTTTTTGCCAACCAAAAAATTGCTGCCCTAATAAAACCATAGGGTAACTTGAAAAACCGAGATAGGATTTTGTAGGGACCCCTCTCATGGACCCATAGGTTCAAACAGATCATTCACAGGTGCCACGGATTCTGAGTTAGGGCCTGTCAAAGTTTGACAATTATGAGCACTTAGGGCGCTCAAGGGACGACGCCGGTAGGGTATGACCCCGAGCGTTCGATCAAGTGGGGGGCAAAAAAAGAGAGCATGCGTAGGGTATTGTTTATTAAATAAATTGTATTGTTCATGAATTGTATTGTTCATTGAATGAATTGCATTGTATTGTTGATTAAATGAATTGTATTATTCATTAAATGAATTGTATTGTATTGTTCATTAAATGAATTATATTGTTCATTATAAAAACAACACTTACGATGAAATGAAATGAATTGTATTGTTCATTAAATAGCCATTATTAACCATTGTTAATTGTTGGAATGAAGATTAAATATTTCCATGATAACACCATGCACAGATGAGCAACAATTTATATGATCGAACATTTCAGACCCCGCCTCTGGTCTGGTCACTATTTCCGTTCCGGACAAAGTGGTCGATATGACTGTAGCTGGCCTATCTATGACATTAGTGGGACAATTCTCTAGCTTTAGGCCTAACATTTACGATGTTAGGAATTTCATAAGGAGAAAATGGATGGTTAAAGGACAAGTGGAAGTGGCAGCGTTGCCTAGAGGGTTTTTTACCTTCACTTTCAACTCTGAAGAAGACATGAACAAAGCTCTCTGTGAAGGCCCCTGGATGTTTGGCAAGTCTTCCCTAGCTCTCCAGAAATAGGCCCCGAATCTCATCCTAGATGAATCCTTCTTCGTTTCTGCACCAGTCTGGACACGCCTCTCGGGTCTTCCACTCGAATACTGGAACGAGGAATTTTTCAAGGGCATTGCGAAATCCTTTGGAGAACTCTTATCGATTGACCCGATGATGGCATCTAAATCAAGGTTAGTCTTTGCTCGCATTTGCGTAAATGTTAACCAAATGACAGATATGCCTCAATCCATAGATATCATATCTAAACTAGGAAAATGGTCCCAAGCTATTGAATATGAATCTCTATCGTTTGCCTATTTCTATTGCAAAAAATCAGGGCATTGAGCAAAATCTTGTTCGCTCAAGAAAGGCAAGGAACTCAAGACTGATAGTAACACTAAGAACAAAAAGATCTGGCAAATGACAAACAATAATAAAAAAAAGGATGCAACAGAACTTATGAATGAAGTCAAGAGGACTGGGAGTAGCAACAATGATAAATAGGATTGTGTTTGTTCCAACGACCCTCTAGAGAGCTCTAAAGAAGCAGAGCTAGGAACTGAGTTGATCAATAAAGAAAACCCAGAAGCTCAGGAGAATGAAACTGTTAGTCAGGAGAAGGAAGAAACCATTCTGGACCAGGAGGATGGATCAGCTAGCCAGGAGAAGAATCCTATCCAGCCTCTTCACTCTCTAAATCTGCTGAGGCAAACTTTAATGAAGCCCAAGACCCTTCTGATTCTGAGCCCTTACTGCTTTTAACTAATGGAAGCCCAAAGCCTCTCCTCTGTAAAACCCCTACCCAAAGTGTGCATATGCTAGATGAGATTCTCCGAATACCCGAGTCGAGAGAAGGAAAGTCGAACAAGGAGGAACTCAATGGAGGAATCTCAACTAGAAGCAAGATTAATAAAAAGGCAGATGTTGGAAGTCAAAATAAAAAGAAGGGAAGGTCATCCCTAAAACATCAAAGGGAACAAGAAAGCTGGAAGAACCATGCTGATGGAACACAATGTTCCATTGAGTCAGCCCTATCCCCAGTTAAAATATGAAGATTATATCCTGGAATATCCGAGGGCTAAACGCCCCCCATAAGCAGGATGTGTTACAAAATGTCATCAGAGATCATAAACAGGATGTGGTCCTTGTTCAGGAAACCAAGATGTATAAAGAAAAAGTTGAAAGGATCAAAATTTTCAAAGAAAACGGAGTCATAGGAACTAACTCGGAGGGTGCTTATGGAGGAACTGCGATTTTTTGGAACAAAAATACTATAATAGGAAAGGAAATCATCTCAGCCTTTAATAGGAACTCAGTTTTGCTTGAGCATATTAAGGACAACTTTGTTTGGGTGTTATCTAATGTCTATGCTCCTAATACTAAATTCGGGAGAGCTAAATTCTCAAAAAGCCTTGCCGCTGATAGACTCTAGTTTGCTGATCAAAGCTGGATTATTATGGGAGACTTCAACACCCCGCTCAAAGATGAAGATAAGATGGGAGGAATCCCTTTACATCTTGATGGAAAACAAGACCTTATGGATTTCATCAATGACCGAGCTCTCATTGATGTTGATCTCCAGGGCATCAATTACACCTGGACCAATAGAAGAATCAGAGCTGATTTGATTCAAGTTAAGCTTGATAGATCTTTAATTTCTCCTGACTGGCTTTCTAGTTATAGCTACTTCCTTGGTTCTGTTATCAAAATCGGCTCAGACCATTTCCCCATCTCCTTTTTTGCCAACTCTTTTTCAGCTAAGAGAAACTTCCCTTTCAGATTTGAAAAAGCTTGGCTCTCCCATCCTTCTTTGGAAGCCTATATTATTGAATGGTGGAACTTTGAAGTGGAGGGTAAGGCTCTTTTTAGAATTGCTAAAAAGTTCAACATCATAAAAGCCAAAATTAAAACTTGGAACAAAGAGATTTTTGGGGACATATTCAAGAACAAAACTCAAGTCAAAGCTAAATTAAAGTATGTTCAGGATAGAATCCAAGAGGTGGGGTTGACCGAAGATCTTAGGATGGCTGAAAATGATCTATTATCTAAATACCACTCCATCATTTCTAATGAAGAGACTTTCTAGAGACAAAGATCTAGAGATTTGTTCCTGAAGGAAGGTGATAAAAACACCTGCTTCTTTCACTTAACCGCCCTTAAGCACAGGGCAGCCACAGAATATCCAGACTAACTTGCAATAAAGGCATCCTAACAGAGGATTGCAACATCAGGAAGGAAGCTCTTGAGCATTTCAGTACCTTGTTGGGTGAAGTGGACAACCTGGATTATAGTAAGAAAAATACCCTTTTACAAGCTATCCCTTCTATCCTATCGGAAGCTGACAATCACCTCTTATCCTGTATTCCTACTATTCCTAAAATTGGAAAGGCAGTGTTTTCCTTTCAGGGTGATAAATCCCCTAGCCTGGATGGCTTACCCATGTTTTTCTTCCAAAAATTCTGGCACATTGTGGAGGATGACATTTGCAATGGTGTTAAGGAATTATTTGGCTCCAGAAGACTTCTTAAGGAACTGAATGCCACTTTCATTGTCCTTATCCCAAAGATCCCCGGAGCTGATTCTCTTAACAAGTTTAGACCCATCAGCTTATGTAACTCTGTCTACAAGATCCTTTCCAAGGTTTTGACTTCCAAGTTGCTAGATGTTCTCCCAAGGATTATCTCTGTCCAACAAAATGACTTTGTCCCCAGAAGACAAATTTTGGACTCTATTATCTCTGTTCATGAAAATATCCACTCCCTGAAAGTGGTGAGTAAATAGGGATTCTTCCTTAAGTTAGACATGGCTAAAGCTTTTGATAGAGTGAACTGGCAGTTTCTCCTCAGGATCATGAAATCGTTTGGTTTTGGCGACAAAGTTATCCAACTCTATTCTCAACTCATGGAAAATTCTTCCTCTACTGTTATTGTTAATGGCTCCCCATCTAGTTTCTTCAAAAGCTCCAGAGGTCTTAGATAGGGAGACCCCATCTCCCCTATCTTGTTTACCATTCTTGCTAAATGCCTGGGTAGATTCATCCTTAAAAATGTGGAAGAAGGCAATCTTAAGGGTCTGAAACCTTCTTCATCCAATGCTGTTTTCTCTCATGAACAATTCATTGATGACTCTATCACCATGGGGGAAGCCACCATCTTGGAAGCCAAAAACATGAAAATCATTCTGAATACCTATGAATCTGCCTCTGGTCAAAAAATCAACTAGGATAAAAGCTCTCTATTTTTCATCAACACCTCGGCCCAAAGGCAAATTATGATTGGTAGGATTCTTGGTTGTAACATATCTGAGTTTCCTTCTACCTATTTGGGCTTTCCTCTTTGTCTCAAGCCTGAGAATTCCTTCTGGAATAAGTTAATTGACAGACTCAACCTGAAACTCGCTGGTTGGAAAGGGGTTGTTCTTAGTCAAGCTGGTAAAGTCACTCTGCTCAAAGCCACTCTCCAAAATCTTCCTGTGTATGCTCTTAGCTTGTTCAAAATCCCCTCAAAGTTTGCAGAAGCTATTGAAAGAATCCAAAAAAAGTTCCTTTGGTCGGGTGTGGAAGTTAAAAATAGAATCCCCCTTATAGCCTGGAATAACATTTGTTCCCCTAAGGCCTCAGGTGGGTTGGGCTTAAGGAATATTAGTTCTATGAATAAAACTTTATTAGCCAAGAAAATTTGGAGATTCAAAGGGGAGGAAAGAGAATGGAACTCTATTTGGAAAAACAAATATCTCTATATGAAACCTTCTGAGGAAGAATTCTTTGACAACTCTTTCTCTGTTGATGGATCAACCATTTGGAATGCAGTGCAATCTACTAAAGGCTGGGCTGCTGCTGGCAGAACCTGGAACCTTGGGGATGAGAGGAAAATAAGATTTTGGGAAGATAGATGGATCCTGGATAAACCTCTAGAGGAAATCCCTATCATCAAAGATTGGAAAGACAGTTTCAAAAGTAGGTACGGTGAAATGGTAAGAGATTATTGGATAAATGAGGACTGGATTGACTTTAGCCAGCAGTGCCCGAATCTCAAGTTCCTTTAGATTGCTCTTTCTGCTAAAATCCATAGAGACAACAAAGATGACATTCTGATATGGGGGAAAACTCTAGATGGGAAATACTCTGTTTCTTCTGATGTGGCTATTCATAATGTCTCGGTGGAAGCTATTCCCATCTGGGCTAAAGTTTGCAATAAGAACTTAGTTCCCAAAGTCAACATCTTCTTTTGGATTTTCATCTAAAATAAGATATTAACCCTGGATAATCTTCATAAAAGAGGCATTATTATTCCTAACATGTGTTCTCTTTGTTGCAGGGAAGAAGAGACAGCATGCCATATTCTCAATCAATGCTCTTTTGGCCAAGACATCTAGAAAATCATCATGTCCAGGTGGAACTTGAGCTGGGTCTTCCCGAACTCTCTTGGTGGCACTTGGCTTCAATGGCATTGTCCTAACTCTAATCCTAAAATTGTGGAGACCTGGAGACTTACTCTACCGATTGTTATCTGGAATCTATGGAAAGAGTGCAACAACAAGATTTTCAGAGATAAAAGGGCTAGTCTTGAAGTGGTTGCAGACAAAATCTTTAGGAGTATTTTTGAATGCCTCTATGGTACTGATCAGGGACTTGCTGCTAAAGATGATTTCAAAGACAGATGGAATCTTTCTACTACCACTACTAGCAAGGAGAATGTTGGTATTTTGGTATGGTTTTGTCATTGATGTCAACACCTGCTAAATACACCTACTTTGGAGATCCAGCAACATTCACCGGCAATCAGTAAACTGTTCAACAATCACTAGTATATAGTTAACTGACAGGATATAATGTTCACTGGTACATGCAATGACATGGAAGACACCTGGTAATATTGAAGACATCATGTGGACACTTTTACTTGAAGTAATATCATTGGTATATTCTTATTTGCATATTTGCTTTTATCGGCAAATAGGTCCAGGTTATCTAAGGTTACACCGGCAGGTTTATCTTTTCCAGATTAGCATGGCACGCTATGGAGATGATTTATTATTGTTGTAAATGCATTAAGCTGACATGTTCAATCGGTTATTGCATCGGATATTGTATTATTTGTAAAATGTTTTATTGTAATATCTTGTAGAGCCGACCTACTAAAATTGGTCTTAGGGTATGGTATAAATGTAAGATCTTATTTGTAAGATCAAGTGTGGAATGCGAAAAAGAATTATAAGAAGGTATATGCGAGATTAAGCAGAGGTATACACAAAGACATCATTTGAAGGTGAAGCTAGGTTTTTGTAAAAGCATATCAGCATTACATCGGTACTGAATCCAACATATGAAGATGCTATTTTGTGCAGTACATTCTCATTGGATTTAACCATCCAACTGTAGTCAGTGTGACTCCCATTTATGTTTGAGCAGTGAGCTCTAGGCTGTTGGCCTTTCTGCATGTGCAGACCCCTCTTGTACACTTACTATCTGCAGTAGTATCATTTGATTGTGGGTAAGGTTTCCCACCGTGGTTTTTCCCCTTATAGGGTTTCCACGTACAAATATTTGTGTCATGTGATGTGGTTGACTTTGTGCTTATGTTTCATGCATTAATTCTTACCGGTACAACATTTCCTATTAACATTGTTTACCGGCACAATTAACTGTCTTACCGATATTAAGCAATAAGTTGGTTAATAAGATTTTGGTTTGAATTTATTAGACAACTGATTCACCCCCCCCTCTCAGTTGTCCCCAAGACCTACAGAGAAAGGCAGAGAAGGTCTTGTCTGGTGTTTCCCCCCATAGGGATGGATTAAGGCTAACTTCGATGGGGCTTCTAAAGGAAATCCGGGTTAAGTTGGCTATGGGGGCATTATCAGGAATTTTGCTGGAAGTTGCCTTAAGGCGGTGGCTGGTCCTTTGGGGAATCAAACTAGCCATTTTGCTGAAGCCTCCGCTGCCTTGCATACTTTAATTATAGCCAAAAATCTCAATTATGATAAAATATGGCTTGAGGGGGATTCACTTAATATTATTAAGTGCTTAAAGGGGGAACCAGAGCCTTCTTGGTCTATTGAGAATATCAGTATGAAAGCTAGAGAGATCATTGCCAGTTTTAAAGAAATTACTATACAACATGCCTTCAGAGAGAAAAACAATGTTGCTGACTGTTTAGCTAATACTGGAGTTAACTCTGACACTCAAATGATTTGGCACGAGGATGATCTCAATTTAAATATTAAAGAGATACTCAGAAAGGACCGTTATACAGGGAGAGAAGGACAATTAAATCATGACAAGTAAAAAATATCATTTACGCTTTGCTGGAAAGGCCATCATTACCTGGCACTGCGACAGATCTCCTACTATCTCCAATAAATCACCGCACGCTTTGTGGGTTACTCAGAACAAAAATTTGAGTTGCATCGGGAAAGGTCTCAATTTGCAGAGAAACAGAGCCGATAGCCTGCATTCGAAAATGGGAGGAGATCTAAGACGCGAAGAACCTGACAACACGTCGACCTAGAAAGCAATGCCTAAAGTCTGGGCAAAGCTGGAGAAGGGCTCTCTCACCAGCTTCATGGAAAAGCTTGAGGACTATGACAAAGGTAGGGTTAACTTAGCTGTTTCCAAGATTTCTGAAAACTAATCTAATGGCTCTTTTAAACTTTACAGAGTTAAATTTAAGTTGGACGTTGGGCTTATTTCAACTGTGACTGGAATGCCCCACACCAGGCTTAACTTCTTTCAAGACCTCAAGGTCTCAAACAATGTGGTTACCCTGTTCCCGTGGAAAGAGAAAGAGCGGGTCAAAATTGGCAAGGCTACCGAGGGCTACTACGATGCTACAAACATCAAGAAGTTGTGGGGCTAGGTCCTGAATGCAATCATGGAGTATATTACAGTTGAAGGTCGTTTCTCTAGGGCCCACACCTACCACTTCGTGCTCTTAAACCATTTTAGACATGACAAAAAAGTGTCTTTGCCCTACTACCTTTTTCGATCCCTCTCCAGGTCTTTGAACAAGCACAGGACTCTAGCTCGATTCTCCACTGCGGGCTCCTACTGCTCATCTATGAGCATTGCAAAACCCTTGCACTACAGGAAAATAAGCGGATTTCTACTTCCCCAGGTAAAAGGAGGATGGAAGAGGGAGATACTAGCAAGGAGAAGGCGTCATCTAGCAAGAAAAGGAAAAGTGCCCCCAGGTTGGAAACTGAGGACATTGTCAAGGAAAGCAGTGGTATGGAGATGAATGACTCTAATGGTGAAGACAACTAGAAAGAAGAGGAGCTGGGCAACGAGGAAGAAAGTGGAGATTTTGAGCTTGGTCAAGATAGCCCTATTCTAAGTGATCACCCTGGTAAGGACAATAGCCATTTGATGGAGGATACGACTCCCAAGGATAATGAGGAAACCAAAGTTAATTCTGAGAAGGAAACAAACAAAGGCTCTGAGAAGAACCTGACTGAGGAAAGGGATAGAAAGGACAAGGAAAGTGCTGGTGAGGGGCTTATCTTGGATAATCTCAAGAAGCTCTCGGAGGCCAGAATGAATTTTGACAGATAGACTTACGAAACCCTGAAAAACCTAGAGAAGAAAGGGATAAATTCGGATAAAAAAAGGGAGGATGAAAACAGAGAGCATATTAATTGGAAGCAGGAAATGGAGAACAAGGTAAAATCGTTGGAAGAGGGAAAAAAAGCGATGAAAAATATGATGGGAATTATCCCAAGTATCCTCTCTATTGTCACCAAAAACCTGGAAGACATTGCCAAGGTCTTTGACCATACTCCTAAACCGGTTGTGGATCTTGACCTGGAGGAGGAGACCATCCAGATTGGAAGTGGTGGTGATGCTACCCCGACGAGCGGAACTGCAAAGAGAACCAGGGCCAGTATCAAGAAAGTTGTGGCTGCTACGGCCAAGGACCCTCCCAACTTCAAAGACAACATCAAAGAGCTACAAGAAATTAGCAGCACCCTGGCTAAAGCCCTGGATAAAATCTGATTCCTGGATGGCCTGCTAGCTTTTCGGGGCTTTTGTGGGTTTTCTTCGGTTTTCCGCTGGTTTTTTCCTATTAGTTCTGTTCCTCTTTGTTTCTCGTGGCTTTGCTGTTTAAGTCTTTCTTGTAAAGGGTTTTGGGGCCCCTTCAAAACCTGCTTTTTCATTAATCAAAAACTTCTGTATATATAAAAATGTCAAATGATTACAAATGTATGTCCATACACAAATATGGCATAAACACCAACTGAAACAAAATGTATGTCTAAATACGTGAATGTATGTCCATATACAAAATATACATGCCAACTAGACATGTAAGCATCCCAAAACTATCTATAACATCCTAAGTTGCTGATGGATCATCAAAATCGATCCTCTTCGCCGTAGTGCTTGGCTCTGAAGGATCCTGCACAAGAAAAACAAACCACGATTAATATTAGTTATATTATATAATTCACATTCGAAAAGTTAACATAAAACTGAACTATAATTGAACTATTCATGTTTACCTCATCTCCATGTTTTCTCTTCAGCTTTGCAGGACTCTTGATGTATGTCTTCGGTAGAGGAGGTATATTTTGAATATTTTCATACACAACCTACATATGTTTAGAAACATGACATTGATACAAGTTAGCATATAATTGTCACTTATAATAACAAATTATATCTACTAATAAAAAAATAAAATAAAAACACATCTACTCGAGGCATCTCTTCTTCTTCTTTAGGTATACTAGGTGTAGTCATCAAGGATGTGAAGCCAAGAATTCTCTGTATATATACACAACAAGTATATGAAACTATCAATCTATGTCTAGACATGTATAATCACAATAAGTTATTTAGACTATTCATTCAATCATATTTGCATTCAATTACCTTTCCCTTGTCTCCAACTACACTACCAGATCCTAAATCACACTGCCCCGCACTCGTGTTGCTTGTTCCCTACAAGAGTAAAATAAGATATACATGCAAGTTACTACATAATCTAATTAATACCAATATAAATGATGAGCATGTATGTACAATAAAATACAAATGACTAGGTGCAATAATATATGTACCGTCAAGCTATCAAGGCCAAATGAAATGGTCGACAAGGTGCCCTCTTGAATCTGTCTCAACTCATCCTCGGTCATCAACTATTAAATAGACCATGTAAATAAAAATTAGTACTTAATATTATCTAATTTATAAATATTTAATTAAAATATAACATGAACTGTGAAAACACAAATCTTACCAATACATCATCAATGTATGATGATGGTGCCTCCTTGCCTCTAGCATGTGAGGACTCCCCGGGGTATCCTCCAGTCTGTGTAATAACATTTGGTGCATCATGCATCTCGTTCACCTCATAATCTGTACTGTCCACATGAGAATCAACGGGTTGTCCAAGTGGACCCAAGCATACGTGCCCACACATGACACAATTATGGGGCACACATATGTGTGGAGCCAAGGATGACGTGTCACCGACACTGGATGCACCACTACCATCAAGAGTAGGCTGAGCTACTGATGCAACCTGAGAAACCAAAAGGCTACTCAAAGAGTGAATAGCCGATATGGTCCATGAAGTCACCTCACAAATGATATCAGGATGCTAAACTGCAGGTGGGGGATCAACAGGAGGAGGGGGGACATATGGGCCCTGGACTACTCTGACTGCCCCAGGTCTATTTTGGGGCATACCTAAACCTACACCTTGGAAAGGTTGGATGTCAAAGTAGTTCACATGTTTGTGTAAAACAAACTCAGCATACAATTTTTTTATGAAATAGAAGGGGATATCAAGATCGTTGTTGGGTGGTTTGTCGAAAACCATCCACCAACGATCCCAAAAGTTTTTCACAATCCCATCATTTGTGCACCATTTGATAGAAAGTTTTGTTTTTTTGGGATCTACGGGCTGACCAGTACAGGGATTAACAAACAATGAGGTGATTTCGGCTTTGGATATCTCAAGATCCTTGATATCCTTATACGACAAGCCATCTGCATATTTTTCCTTCATAGAATCTCGCCACAAAAGGGCGGCATCGTGCTCCTCAGTCATGGTCTCCATACTTTTTATGATTGACGTGAGAGGATCAAACAATGGGTTTAGATGAGGGATCCTACGATATACTTTTGCAATCCCCCTCAATTCATTCAAATTTTGTGCAATCAAATCTTGAATTGAGAGGGGGTTTGGCAAATGAGGGTTTGGTTGTTGCAGTTGTGGTTGGTCAGTGTTTTCATTGTTATCCCCCATTTTTAACCTAATTGAATGTAAACAATTAAATTTAGTTAACAAATTTAAACAATTAGGTATTTGATTTAAAAAAACCTAGTTTTCATGAAAAAAACCATATTTTCAATGAAAAATCAAATAATCATTAACAAAAAATACAAAAAATGATTCAAAACGATAAAATTCTTACCTCTAAATCTATTTTTTAACAATTTTTTGTCAAAACACCGGATATTGGATGGAGCGGATATCGGATTTTGATGAATTCGCGCGACTCGTGAGTTAAAAATAACTCATGGGACTGTCACTGTCGAAATATAAAAGTCTCAGAAAATCGGATATCCGATTTTATCAGATATCCGATTTCTATACTTAAATTATTTTTAAATAACATATATAACATAATAATATATTATATAATATAATAATATATTATATAATATAATAATATATTATATAATACGTATTGTATTATATATAATATAATATAATATAATATAATATAATATAATATTATATATAATATAATATAATATAATATAATATTGTATTATATATTATGTATTATATAATATATTATTATATTATAATATAATATATAATAATATATTATATAATACGTATTATATAATACAATATTATATTATATAATACATATTATATTATATAATACATATTATATTATATAATACATATTATATTATATAATACATATTGTATTATATTATATATATTATAATATATAATATAATACAATATTATATTATATTATAATATAATACAATATTATATTATATTATATATAATATAATAATATATTATATAATACAATAATATATTATATAATACGTATTATATAATATATAATATAATAATATATTATATAATATATTATTACATTATATATATTATATAATATATTATTACATTATATATATTATATAATATAATAATATATTATATATTATATAATATGTAACATATAATATATTTTTTAAATTAAAATTACAAATAACAATCGGATATCCGATTTGCATAGGTAATTACCAGGCCAAGCAAAAAGTCAACACAGATTTTCGCGTTTTTAGGCGAGTGAGGAAGGCTATTTTTTTCACATCGCTACTTTTGGCCCCCCTTGATCCTGCACTAACCCAGGTGCAAGGTCTTCGGGTAAACTAGAGCAAATTATTGATTTTATTCCCAAGCACTATGATTCTTTATTGAAAATTTTCCTAATAGAGGCTAAAGAAAATTTTGTGGCGGCTCGGAAGTTAATATTTTTGCAAATGATTGAGATTTATAAGGAGAAACTCTAGACCTATTTGCAATCCATTGATGCAACTTTGGTTGAAGGAGGCAGTATATATAAGACTTGTCTATATTTTGGTAAACTCACAACATCCATGGACAAGCAACTGCTAGCCTGTAAGAAAAACTTAATTCAGATTTCTAACTCTTATAGCCCGACAGTCAATCTTACAAGTTCTTTAGATGGTCCAATTTTGCCAGTCTTGGATCAAATTTTGAAATTGGAGAAGGATAGGGACAATATAATAAAGAGAGAAATTGAGCTCCGGAATCTGATTGTTTTGCAGCTTGATAATTTGTTGTTTCATAAAATAGAGTATATTTCTAACTTGCAGAAGGAGGATCCCACTACTTCGGATGAAATTGAGTATTATGCCAGTATCTTGAATGGATTCATCTCCATTCTTGAATCTCTTAAGCAGGATTGGGATATCTACTTTTCATTTTTGAAAAATATGTATGCAGATATTTTGAAGTTTGTATAGAACCAACTCATGTTTATAATTGTACATAATTCTTTGTGGGCACCCCGCTTTGTCATTGATGTCAAAGGGGGAGGAATAAATGAAAAATGTATATATTTCTCAGGGGGAGCATCAGATGTGTATAACAGATTCATGTACAGGTCAAGAGGTTATGTAGATTCAGAAGCAGATTCAAGGTTGACACCATTTTTCACATGAGTGTTGCCATCAATGCCAAAGGGGGAGATTGTTGGCAAATGACACTCATCCGGTAAGATTTAATGAGATTTTGGGTTGTCATTGATGGCAAATCATCATCTTAGGGTAAATGGTTTCATTATTTGGTTAACCTACATTCATTTCACTTAATCGATATTCA
Organism: Cryptomeria japonica; assembly: GCF_030272615.1. Lineage (NCBI taxonomy): Eukaryota > Viridiplantae > Streptophyta > Pinopsida > Cupressales > Cupressaceae > Cryptomeria > Cryptomeria japonica. Next base: position 359,977,860 of record NC_081409.1, read on the forward strand.
CATTTCTTTACATTGACACCGATATTCACTTCATAACCGACTAAGTCCTGATCCCGATAACATGTATATGGAACTCGATAATGGATATGACCCATATAGGAAATCTTTTGGTCTCGATTATTTCTTTCATGGATTTTATGGTAACGTGTGATGGTCGACATGGTCATTAGGATTATGTTTGAAACTCATTATAAACCGACAGTCGACATGTTTATATTTCTCATTGAAGCCGAAATGGTAAAGTTGGAAGGATATTTAAGAAGATCATTTCAGCGATAGATTAGATATGTGATGGAATGCGAATTTTTGGTTGCGAATGTTTTAGTGAGTATCGGTTTACATTTTGGTCAGCGATTAGAAGCGTTTGTGTGCAGTTTCGCGTGCACATCATAACCAGTAGCAAAACAAGGCAAAACAGAGCATTAGACAACTAGTATACAGAGAAGGATATTAGAGCATTCACCGAAACTTATCCAACATGGTGAGATGCAATTTATAAGTTCATTTTCATTTGTAAACACTTTGTAATATTTTGTAAGTCAATGAGACTTCTTATTTTGTGTTTGAGTAGTGATATCTAGGCAGTTGGCCTTTCGGCATATGGAGACCCCCTCATGTAATATTTGTATACCTTGATCAAGTATATAGATATTGTGGGTATTAGCCCCACCGCGGTTTTTCCCTTTGCAGGGTTTTCCACATATAAATATTGGTGTTATGGTGTTGCCTTTCTATGTGTTATTTGGTGTATGCACTTTAATTTTATTTACTGTTAACCAGTTAATAATCAATAAGTTCAAAACTATCATTACCGGTAGAACACTAATTCACCCCCCCTCTTAGTGTTCTTGGATTCCAATAGTTTCTATACCTCCAACTCAAAGATGAGATCCTCTCAAAAAAAAGACTGGTCAACATCAAACATGATAGGAGCTATTCAAGATGTAGAAGATAATGATATGTGTACAAGGGTGGTTGCAAAAAAATAGAAAATCCCAAGAACCATTCTCACTAACTAGTTAGGTTGAATTACATCTACCTCCAATAAATGTCCACCTATTTTATTAACCAAAGAGGAAGAGACACTTATCATGGAATGGTGTGAAGAGATGGTCGCATTTGGTTGTGGCCTTGAGATAGTTAATTTGAAAGAAGTAGCCCAAATTTGCCAAACTAGATCCAACCCTTTCAAGAATGAGCTCTTTAGGAAGTCATGGTGGATTGGCTTTAAGAAGAGGCATCCTAAAATTTGCCTACAAATAGTTGAAGGACTTGACAAAGACAATGAAATCGACCTTATACCTATAGTAGTTTCTTTCTTCTACCAGATATTGTCCAAGTCATATATTGCAAATCCATATGATCCTTAGTGAATATAGAACTGTGATGAGATTAGAATTCAAGTATGTAGAAATGGTTCTATGAGAGTGTTGGCCAGAAGAGGAAGGATGAGTGCACCATTCATAATTCCTATGAGTCAGAAATGGATAACCATTCTTTGTTATGTTAATATTGCTTGGAAAAACATACTAGGATTCTGCTTGTTCAAGGGTAAAAGGACTAATTAAATTTCACATTGTCAACTTGGTGCTTGTATGGAAGCCCAATAATACACTTGAATGACCAAATAATTATTTTTAAATTGGTTTTACCACTTTTCCAGCTCAATTATAGGAGGGGTCTCACCCACTAATAAACACTTGTTGATCTTTGATGTTCGTGGTTTCCATAACACATTTACAACCATCTAAGAAGAAAGGATGTTAGGTATTGACTTGTTGATGTTGTTGGTGCACACATTTCATAAATGACAACCTCTAGATGTGAGTGTGTTTTCACCTTTCAAACATACTTCAAATCCAATCAGGCTTCATGCTTAGCCATGTTTCCAAATATTAAAATTAGGATATTTGAATTGGTAGAACTAGGCGACAAGTCACTACAAAAAGTGTTAATAGCTTCTAATATCATACCAGGGTTCAAATGGATTGTTATATGACTGCTGAATGAAGAGGCATTGGTGGATGACATGCATTCCAACAAAACATTTCAAATCAACATAGTTGACGATGCTTATGCAATGTAGAACATACTTAGTCTTTTAGGTGTTGTTATTTTAGCAGATGAAGTGGCAGAGATATTACTATCCACTCTTTTGAGTGGTAATTTGTAGTCTTCAATAGAAAACAATGTTTAGGATTCTGTATCGGATACACCTCAAAGTGCTCATACTGATTCACTTGAACAAGTGGTGGGTGAGGGGAGTCATTATGACATGGTAACCAATCAACAAGAGGATCTAGAAGATGGTCCTAGTCTTCCCTCCAACAAAAGCCAACCATCATGGTTCGTGGAGGGAGTTATGAACCTTTGCATTGATTTAAATTTCCAAGGCAAACAAGGAAATTTTTTGTTCCCATCGCCACCAACCATATTTTATTTGCCTCAATAGGTTGTACATTACTATGTCATTTGTGGGAAAGACAATGTAGATTTTAGTCCTTATATGAAAGAAGTTGCTCAACAAGGGGACAATGTCAATGACTAAGAATTGAATGTGATAGTGAAATTTGAAACAATGGCAACCATTACCAAATTCCTCAAGCCACCTATGCACATTGTCAATGAAAGATCAAATAAATTTTCTCATCATGGAATTAGGTTAAGCTGATAGCCTCAACTCTTACCAACATATGAATACATGAATCTCCTAGTGGAGTAGGAGAAAAGTAATAAATAAATGGAGAAGCTAAAATCCATCAAGAAGCAATATATTGAGGACAAAAAGATAGCACATATTGTGGCATGATAATTGAAGGAACAAGCCAAAATAGACAAGGATATATTGGGCATAGAAAAGGAACAATTGAAAATTGCATAGAAGAAAGAAAGAGAGTAGAAAAAGAAGCAAGAGAAGGTTCAGTGGGAACAAGACAAGAAAGAAAAAGAGATTGAGATGGCACAAAGATATCTACATCAAGAAAAATTCTAATATCTCCAATGTACTCCTTACTAGAAAAACATATATTATTTTGAAAACTAGTGAAAATAAATATTCCAAGATTTTATGCTAGATTGAACTCTTCAACACTCACCCCATCACAAGTGAGATACACTCAATTTCATATCCAACTTCATCTCGAATCCCAACACACACACACACAAAAGGAGAACATGGCTCCCATTGCTACCCCAAACACTCATTGACCAACCCTTTCCTATTTGGATGGATTGACATTAGTGATCACCATTGAAAAAGTATATACATTTTGTTGATAGTTTCAAGTCCTAGCTACTATTAATTACATGTCCTTGGTTGCTTTTTTGTTTTGGATGACTCAATTGAAATTGAAGAAAATGGATCAAATGTAATGAGGTTTCTATTTCAATGTTCAACCTATGTTCAGTCCACATGCTTAATACAATTCCAATTTTGTATAAGATCATTGAGTGTGATTTGATTTCTTTTAAACATGATTATGCATATACTTATCTAGTTATTACTGCAAGTATGTTTAATTGGGGATCCCAAGTTCATTTTGATTTAATTGGACCAGGTAGGAATAGTAATCATGTGAAGAAAAAATCCTTTCATCCACATTGGAGATGATCTATCATGTGTCACACATGTATTTGTCCAAAGTTTCAAAAAAATGGGTTGTTTGTATGGACAACCATTCATAGGTCGAGTCCACTGCAACATGGCAGGCCCACCTTACTAGTTGGCTTGTTTGTGTGGCATCCAAATAGTCTGCCATCCTTTGTAGGCAATGAGGCACATTAAACACACATTTCCCCTTCACCCCCTTCTAGCTAGCCACATTTACTACATGTCCCTTCACATTTACTCAGCTAGTTTAGTTTTCAATATCCAACACAAAGTCCATTGAATGCTTCATTTCATTGCACATCACACCTACTTTCCCTCCCTTCTTTCATGCATATTCATGAGCTCATCACCCATAACATATTTGCCTCAATTTAGTTAACCAACATTTCTCATGACAAAAGATGCTTGGCTTCATGCAAACTTTGTCATTTCTACAAATGCTTGTTCGACATGCTCCTATATTTAGCACTACAATAGGGGCACAAGGTTCTATGAAAGCCTTTTTAGTATTAAATTATGTTACACATCTACAATTTACTCTAAATGGTAGACTGTAACATAATTTAATACCAAAATAATTTCAAGAACCTCATATTCCCATTTGCTAACACATCATATTGGGGTGCTTTCCTATTGCATATATGATTTGGATGCTATTATGTAGGATATGCTTGAATGTTCCGAATGTTTTTCAATTATTCACGTATTCAATATAGCAATGGAGACACATAATTTTCAACATAGTTTAATACCAAAAGCATTTAAAAAATCACATATCTTCATACCCATGGATCTCCAAGGTGGAGGAAAATAATTTTTTTAGGTATGCAACTAGCTTGCCTATGTGGAAAAGTCGCTAGATGTTGATATGGACATACTTTGTAGTCCATGTGGCTACTCAAACATAGAACGAGCCACTACCGTCCCCTCTCCCTTAAAATCTAATAAACAAATAGTCAGATCCAAGTAATTTTATTTTATTCTTTTTTATCCATTTAATCTTCATTTAAGTCACATAAATATTATTGCTTTGTTCTATCCCATATTTGACCAAATTACATTTTGTTTTATTTTTCAAAAGTGTGTGTATAATAAAGTTATCTGTCCTATTTTATTTTCAATCCCTTTTCTTAATTGACTACTCATTTTAGTTATAACAAACTGAAGTCTACATAATTCATAATCTGCCATACAATTTTTGTACATCTTTATCAAATGTAACCATGTACATTATTTTGCAAATTGAAAGTTCTGTTGTTTTGTGAGTGCTTCTATGATGAAATATATGTCTTTACATCTACACACGAATATATATATATAGAGAATGTCTCAGTGATTTTTTTGTGAGTGCTTCTATGATGAAATATATGTCTTTACATCTACACACGAATATATATATATAGAGAGAATGTCTCAGTGATTTTACATTTGAATCAAGTTCTATTTTTTTTTCTGTGAATGTGTCATTAAAATTGGATTAGATGTGTATGCTTTAATTGATGCCCCAATTATTGTTGACCCACGTTTAAGAAATGCTAAATTATACGTTGTGCTAAGGAAAATTGAAAATTCTAATTTCATGCATATCGTTGAAGATTTGCATGACAACGTGAGGAGTATAATGAGCTACACCCATCTACAAGTTTGAAATCTATGTTTAATTTATATGAATGTAAGCACTAATTTCTTTTAAATTGACTTGACTTGGTCAACATGGGATAGAATATTCGTAAGATGGGTAGCTTAACGATTATGTCAAACTTGGAGAGTCGTATTCAACTTATTAAATGTGGTTGCTTGGTAGTTTTAAGAATGTCCCTACAATGATAATTGAGTTTCTACATGATTGTGCTTTCCTATATCAATATAGTTGACTAACAAAGTAAATTACAAGGAGAAACAACATTTCTCTACTACGTATATATTGCTAAATCAATTAATAATAAATTTTAAGTTGATTTACGATTTACACAGTTGGTATAAACAATATTGTATGCATGTAAGTAGGCATGATAAGTTGATTTACAAAGCAAAGTTGGTATAGACAATATTTTATGTATGTAGGTAGGCATGATAAACATCTCTTTTTTTTTTTTTAGAAAAAGGTGGCAGTGCCACTTAATATATTTTATTTATTTATATATTTTTTTTACAAAAGTTGATTCAAAGAGCTCCCGAAGAAAAGAACCAGTAAGAAAAACTCTGATCCTTGCTCTATAATGCATATAAAGGTTGTGAAACTTAAATCCCTAGTATGCCAAAAAATACAATATATCTTATAATGTCCAGAATATCGAGTGCCACAAATCCTCCCCAAGTATCAAATGCTTTTTGGAATATGTTGAACAAGGTGAAGTCCAAACCAAAACATCACAAGAGTTGTACACATTTACATAGCAGTCCACAGTCTGTCTCACTTATGCATTTATTCAACTTGCAATCCAACACGCTTCTTAGATGCTCAAATCGACATCCATTCACATCATACAGATACAACAAAACCACGGGACCCTGCACTTATAATACCTCACATACCAATTTTTATCATTATGAAAAAGACCACTGCATAGCCATGTGTAATATTATCCTGTACCCATGTCCTCCAAAAAAATTTCCTTAAGAATTGGATAAGAATTGTGATCACAATTCGAACCCATCATATTAAGTTCCACCTTGGAACTTCCCATATTTTCCAATGATCTGCAACCTGGTTCCCTTCTCTATACACATGTGAAATGATAAAGTTTACAAATGTCAATAAGTGTACATGCTTGTTCAAGTAAATATCTTATCTGCCAATTGTCAATATTTCTCTTTATGCTACCTGATGGAATAGAAGCAGATTTTAAAGAAAAAACACACCTTGTGTGGCCCCTTATGCATACTCACATCCCTACATCACCCGGGTTCCCTTTAGAGGAGCTATCAACATTCAATTTGAAATGCATTGAATCCGGAGGACACCATTTCACTTTATTTCTATCAATTTTACTAGTTCTCACTCTTGGAAGACAAGGTGATACAGGAATATAAATGCCCTTCCAACAATTAATAACTTGACCATCCCAAAAAGTAAATTCCCTATTTGGATTGAACTGATTTGAAACATGAGCATTAACTAGTTCTGATATTGATTTTTCAATATAATTGAGAACATCAGAAAGAGGAGATGTTTGCTTTCTAAAAATACGCTTATTTCTTTCCTGCCAAAGTGACCATACTATTGTGGATGGGATCACTTTCCAAGTGCATGCAAAAAGAGAGGATGAGTATAAGACTGACCATGACGAACAAATCCCATACATTATTTGGAAGAGGAATGCTAAAGGAAAGCTTATCAAGCACAAATATCCAACAATAATGAGCAAAATCACATTGGAGGAGGAGATGATCTAATGTTTCACTGTGCTCATCACAAAGTACACAAGCAAATGGATGTGAAATATTCAATTTATCAAGTCTCTCACTGGTGAGTATTCTCTTGTGTAGAGCAAGCCAAGCAAACATTCCTGCCTTGGGAAGAACACTATTGTTCCAACAGAAATTATAAGCTCTTTGTGAATAGGATTGAATAGACATCTGATGAATTGCCTTATACCCTTCCTTGAAAGAGTACTTTTTGTTCTTCACAGGGCACCATATCAATTTGTCCAAACCATTGAGATAAAAATAATGCGGTTCTTGAGAATCAAAGAAAATTTTACCTTTTCACCTGGGGAGATTGGGAGTAGAGCTAGCTTCTTCCAAATGACATGATTTGAAGGCTTCTCAAGATCATCTATGTAATCATAAAGGTGAGAACCCCATTGAGCAATAAATATAGGGATCACATCTACTAGAGATTCCTCAAGATTAAGAGGAGGGAGACCACTCCATGAATCATGCCAAAAGTTGACATCTTTGCCATTATGTACTTGCCACGATAAATATCTAGTAATCACATTCCTAGAAGCCATCATGAAGTTCCAAACTACAGACCCTGATGGAGTATCAAGGATAATAAATATACGTGATGGGGTAGGAGTATCTAAATACTTTTCTTGCATAATTTGACACCACAAAGCATGTGGTTTTACATAAATATTCCAAACCAACTTTCTCCCAAAGGCCTTATTCCTTTTTGAAAGATCTTGCAGACCAACCCCGCCTGCAGATTTACTTGGAGTCATTTTGTTGAGAGACACAAACGAGATCTTTTTATCTTCTGAAAGATTACCTTTCCAAATAAAATTATGAATAATTTTCTCGATATGGGAAACAATAGATTTCGGGGCTTGAAGGACTGAAATGTAAGTTTGGAATTGTGGCCAAAACAGTTTTGACAAGAAGGATTATGCCCGACAGAGATAACCATCTAGTTTTCCACACAAAAATTCTTCTTTTTAATTTGTCAATCACAGAATTCCAAAAAGAAGGTTTCCCTGCTCCCATAAAGAAAGGGATACCCAAGTACGATGATGGAAGAGAATCCACTGGAAAGGTCAATGTCTGGATAATGTTGTTAGACACCATTTTAGAAGTATTGAATATGAATAATTTAGATTTCTAAGCACTGATTTTTTGCGTAGATCCGGAAGTATATATGTCCAACATTTTCTTAATATGCCTTGCTTCTTGAATATTGGAACAATCAAATAAAAGTGTATCATTTGCAAATAAAGTGTGAGTGATAGAAATTGAGGTATTAGGGATGCATACCCCCTTCCAAAGACCCATAAACAACTGCTTATTGACCAATCTACTAAAAGCTTCTGCCATGATAATGAAGAGAAAAGGTGATAGTGGGTCACCTTGTTGAACTCCTTGAGTGGCTCAAAAAAAACCAGAAGGATTACCATTAACAATAATTGAAAAATGTGCCCCAGAGAGGCAATTTTTGATCCATTTGCACCAATTATCCAAAAAGCCAAACTTTTTAAGCACTCTCAAAAGAAAAGACAAACATACTTTATCATATGCTTTCAATATGTCTAATTTAGCTATGAAAGCAGGGGACTGTGAAGAGTTAATTGAGTGCAAAACTTCATGGGCCACAAGAGCACCTTCCAATGTTTCCCTACCAGGAACAAAACCTCCTTGTTGAAGAGATATTACTTTAGGTATCAAGGATTTTAACTAGAGGTAGATAGCTTTTGTGAAAATCTTGTACACTATATTACACAAGAAGATATGCCTAAATTCTACAAAAGATTGAGGTTTATTGGATTTGGGGATAAGAGAAAGATGGGTTACATTGAAGTTCTTGAGAATAAAATCTTTTTGTCTTGACTCCTCCAAAGCCATTAAAAGATGAAAGCTTAAAACGTCCCAACACTTTTGAAAGAATAGTATGGTAAAATCGTCAGGGCCCGGAGACTTGTCAGGAGCCATCAAAACTATCGCCTCTTGTTATTCAGCAAGAGAGAAAGGTTGCATCAGATAATCATTATCATGCTGTGAAATCAAACAAGGGATGGAATCTAGAAATATATTGACACTGGACTCCTCAGGAACAAAAGGAAGGGAGGGAGCAAGAAGATTTTTATAGAAGAGTTCACCCTCTTCCCTAATTTCTTGTTCATTAGTTAATTTTACCCTTGAAGAAGAGGCATCTATAGAAAAGATAGTAGATGTAGCTTGCTTAATCTTTACAGATGCCTGGAAGATCTTAGTATTTTTGTCCCCTTCTTTTAGCCATAGCTCCCTTGATTTTTGTCTCCAGTACTCCTCCTCTCTAGAGCACAATTATTCCCAGTAACTTTGTAAATGCTTTTGCTTTGAGAAGGTTTCTGGATTAATCCCAGTAGAAAAGATAAGTTCATTGACGTCCTTTAATTCCTTATCTACATTTTATTTCTCTGCAAAGATATTTTTGAATACTTCCCTATTCCAGACTTTGATATTTGCTTTTACAAACTGCATTTTCATATAAAGTTGAAACATTTTGTTCCCCCTGCAGAAGGGGGCACTTACCCACCATTGACGAAGCAGAGCATGAAAGTGTGGGTGCCAAAACCACATTCTTTCAAACTTAAAAGAAGGTCTATGATGAGAAGCTTCAATTTTATCCAAGCATAATGAGATAGGAAAATGGTCAGATCTAGAGAATGATAGAATTTAAGAGCTGAAAGTATATTTCTGAAGGATCCATTCATATGAAGTGAAAAACCTATCCAATCTACTTGCAATATGAAGGGAAGTTCTCCGGTTTGTCCATATAAATTGACCATTAGAAGGTGAAATGTTAGAAAGGGCGTTATCAGACACAAAAGATCTAAAGTCTCCAATCACCTTAGACGCAGTAGGATTGCCTCCTTATTTCTCATCCCGAGACAAGATGGCATTAAAATCACCTCCTGAGATGATTTTCTAAACTCCTTGTTGTTGGATCTGACAAGATAAAGTATTCCAAAGAGCATGTTTCTCTTGAGGAGCTGTTGGACCATAAATATTAAAGAGAACAAAGAATAAATCAAAATTTTCAATAAGAATAAGATGCCAATTTGTCCCTTGGTTCAAAGTTTTTGCTTTGATTGTCCTGAAATTCCTCAAGGTCAGAATACCACCGGAAGCCCCTACTGCAGGAATATGTATGAAATCCCATAGAGTCCATTTTTTAAAAATCTTTTGAGAGGCTTCATCTAAAAGATTTGTTTCTTGTAATAAAATGATGTTTGCTTGGGAGGAATCCAACTGTTGCTTGATCCATCCCCTCTTGTTAGAGACATTCAAACCTCTAACATTCCAAGATATGATCCTCTTTGCATTTGAGAAGAACAACATGTTCTTCTCGGTCTTGTGTGGGGTGAAAACTTATCTCCAATTGTAGTCTGGATACCTGTTGCATTCTCTTCTTGGATTTTAAGAATCTTTGGCTTCTGACCTCTTTTTTAGGTGTTTTAGATAACAAAGGAGATGAAGAGACTATTTCAGCAAGAGAGAGATGTTGAGAAAAAATGAAGTCAAGCTGTGTGGGAGGTTGAAAGGGCTGATATGAATTATCTTCAGCCACAAGGTGTTCAACATGACTAGATTCTAATAGGGGTGAGAAAATGGGTGGTGAAGTATTGAGAGCAAGAGGCATAGCATCAACAGAAGGGACATCCTGAGTTTTCAGAAATTCCTCAAGAGCAATTTCATCTATCAAGTTCAATGCAACATAGATAAGGATATCATGTGCCATTAATTCAATATTTGGAGTATTCGATGAGGATATAGCAGTGGGAAGACTACAATCAACCACATGGAAAGGTTGGCAATTAAACATCAAGCTATGAATCGGCTTATCCTTTGCATTCTATGATATAGAGATTTCCTGGGATTGAGTATTTAAGGTTCCCACAGAAGTTAAACTCAGAAAAGAAGAAGTGAGCTGCCTAAAGGGAGAGGAAGCAAATATTTTCTTATACAACCAATCAACTAGGATTGAAGGGCAATTGATCTTAAAAGATATTTTCTTGTATCTACCCCCAAATTTTTGCAGAGAACTTGAACCAGAAATAACAACCTGATATTGAGGAGATTTCTTCCAATTGGAGGGATTTGTTCTTTTTTTTGCTGGAAGTAAAATGTTGGTCATAGAACCCAAAAAGAATTGAGAAGAAATCAGAGAAAGAGGAGGAACTGCCTGAAACTGAACACCCTGGAAAGGTCTTGCAATATTATCAACATTATTCAGAGGTACGAAGCTCTCTATTGAGTAAACTACACTTGCTATCCCACTTGGTGTAGAAGGAGGAGATTGAGCAGACTTATAAAAGGAGCATTTATGGAAATCAGTCACAAAATCCTTGCAGACCCTAACAACATCAATACCCGATCCTTGACACTGCGAATTAAAATGACCCAATTTATCTATACGGTCATCAACATCTCTAGTACCCTGTATGCAAATTTCTTGATTCCATTTCCCTATGGAGGAAGTCATTATAATGGACTTGGGAAGTGGCTTTGTGAGGTTTAGCAATAAGCATACCTTGATGGTTAAATGGGCAAGTTCGTATGGGATAAGATCATGCTTGATAAAAATACCCATTTGACTAGCCAAAATTTCCACAATATCTGGATCACAATATTCAAGTGGGAGCCTAGGGAGAGTAATCCAAAAAGGCATGAAAAGAGGGGGAACTGAATCTAGACTAAAATTTGGAACCCACGCCAAAGTGATGATACCAACACCCTTACAGAACCATCCCTTATATCTATGAACACAATTTCTATGTTCTTTAGAATAAAAAATGGCAATAAAAAAGAGAGATTGCTTATCCATCAAAAAAATATCCTTCAAGCCCAGCCAATTTTATTTAGCCCAAAATGAAAGTTGCGTAAAGGAAATAGTAGAATGAACTTTACCAATGAGGGCTGTGGTGTGTAGTAGATCTATTTGAGGCTAAATAAGGTGGTCCGACAAAATGATCTTATACACACCTTCAAATTTGCCTGATTTTCTAGTATTAGCAGCAATCATGATCTTTGGCGAGACTAGAGCTCAGCTACCCTCTTTAACTGTATCATTTAAATGTTGCCCATTACCTTCTATATCTGAGTTTTGTGCTAGTGGACCAAGAAGAAATATGCAAGGGGTTTTCTTTCTCTAGTTCTGTGTAATCTATTTTGGTTTGAAGGGTGCTCCTTGGCACAAGTTGTTTATTGGAAGATTGTTTGGGGTTGAAAGAAATTTGGGGTTTATCAACTAGGTATTGTTTGTCCAAGTCATATATGATGGAAGATTAGCAGGATTAGCCTGTGATTCGGATAGAGAATGATGTGACAACGATGGTGTCCCCTCACAAATCTCAAATGGGGGCTGTGGTGTTTGATCTAGTTGGCATGCAAAATGATGTCGCGAGAATCTTCCTTCTCTCCCCTTATCCTCCAGCCTGCCTGGAAACCGCTGGAATCCATCAAAAGAGTGCCTATTCTCTGATATACCATCGTGTAGCTACCTTGAAGCCCGCCTAACTCCCATGAGTCTAGGTCCTAGCAAACCTAGTTGCATGATTTTCCATAGCACTCCTAGTTACTCAATGCATGTTTTCACAATCAACGGGTGATCTATGTTATTTGTTCTCTCCACCGTTTGGCAGAGGTCACAAGTCTCTCCACCACTGCCCAGTATCACTATTGCCCAACCTGCAACTCCCGCTACCGCCCCCGCGGGTCTTATCATCTCTCAACCTCTCAGTTTGGGTTTAGTATTATTGCAATGGCTACATCGTAAATTCCACTTATTGGAGAATACCCTAATAGGGTCTGCAAGAAGAATACCCGATCTTGAGAATCGCTGCAGACCCTAACACTTGTTATTGTATCTTTGGCAATCGCTCACCCTGCAACTTCCAGTCACCTTGCAATATCTCGCCGCCTCTTGGCCTCCAACAATGGCCGCTCACCCTACAGCTCCCGCCACCGACCCTACAGGTCTCATCGCCTCTAGCTTAGGGTTTCATGATGGTTGCAGAGCTGCTTAGGACCCATAAAGTTACTAGGTTGTACAAAATTGTATTTCCTTGTCAAATGGTGATGATGATAGAATTAAAAGAGTGCAATAGTTTGAGTTGTCACTAGAGAGTTATGATAAACATCTTGTAGTGATATATGTTGTAATTTAATTTGTTAGAAAAAAAAGGATTTTTTAGTCAAATACTTTTAAAGTGATAAATTTTTTATTGTCAATTTTGTACTCTTTTACACAATTAAAATTGATATGTACGAGTGTGGAATCAAAACTAATCATTGTATTAAACTTTGTTAATGTTAATGTTTATGACTTGTTTTCCTCGTTTTGTGTAAGGTGCATTGAAAGAGGGATGTTTACAATATAATATCTAGGATATTGATTAGTTAGAAGTGTTGTCATTTAGCCAAACATTTTTTTTTGAGATAATCATATGAATAATGATTAGAGACAATAGGTGATAATGTAATATGGTTAGAGTGTTGATGCAATGTTGATATCACAAGATGATTCTTTGTTGCTTGTGGATATGTGATGGATGTTCTCTCAATGGTTTATTAGATGACCCAAATGAATTAGGATTTATCTTTCTATATAAAACCCTAGTGTGCAATTTAAAACTTTTTTCACTTTAGTTGGTTCAAGTTGGATAAGGAAGTCATGGGCAAATTTTCAAATTTTCAAATTATTTTAATTCTTGCTAGTAATATTTGGGATCATTTGATGAATGTAGAAATAATCTAAGATAACGAATAAATAAAATGAGACTCAAAATTGATTCATTGGGATATGCAATCATAAATTTAGAGTAATAAGATAATGGTATTTGCCAACCCCTACACACAAATCATTGCATTGAGGATAGATGGGTCAAAGTGAGCCCAAAGTAAAAGAAAATGTGATGGATACATTGAATTTTCACTATTACATTTCTCTTCCACTTTGACTTCATGTAAATTGTTTTAAAGATACATGTCAAATTAAAACAAGCTATAAATATGATTAAATATTTAAACACGCCTAGAAATGATACAAATATGGATGCCAATTATACTTTCCATCCTTATAATGAGAAGTCCATCTTGAAACTTAGAAAATAGAAGAAAAGTTTAAAATGACTAGCTCCTATCAAGCATTTAAATGGAGATATAAATAAAACTACTAGAAATACTCTATAAATGCAAGAAAAAATAGAAGAAAAATAGAAATATAGTCTATTAAGAAATGAATTTATTAAAAATTATAAATAATAATAAGACCCTATCGAAATGTAGGAAAATTAGGACTCAACCTAAATGTAGATATATAACTTCAATAGGGATATGTCCATAAACAAAATTAGTCATCACGATAATGAAATCATTATAATCATTAATCAAATATCACTAAATGATATTATATGACCCTCTAGTTAGCTGCATACACATGAATGTAAGGAATTAGAGGATAGGAAAAAAAAAGTGCATTCATACAAATTCTATAAGTTTGTAAAAAGTATCATGAATGATATTTTATGACAAGTAATGAACTTATTTAAATGTTATCATGTAAGCACACATAATAAGATGTAACCATGTAAGAACATATAACAAATAAAAAAATAATATTTCCCTAGCATAATTGCCTCTAATGGCGACAAGACATAAATAAGAAATATGGATCATAAAAGAACACAATAATTATCTTACAAGATGTAAGCATAGAACCATAAACATAAAATCATAACCAATAATATGTAAACATAGAAGACACAAAAAAATGCAAGTATAATATCATCTAGGAGCAACTTTTTAACAATGAAGGCTCATGGTTGAAAGGTAAGACAAACAAGGATAAAGGGATAAAGAATTTATGAACCATTTGACTATGGCCCTATTAAAATAGATATTATTGTAAGTGTAAAACCTTGAATATCATGTATTTCTATGAAACAAAATAACTATAAAACATGTCATATGCAACTACATGGTTGTAAACAAAAAAAAGATTGTTCCTCATAAGGATATGTAAAATATAAAATCTCAAAATGCATTTAATCATCCAACATATTATAAATGTACAACAAGCTATGATGTTTTTAATGAATGCAATTATGAAGCACCTCCTTTGAAGCTTGGTAGTGCATGCACCATCCAAAAATAACCCATATATTACCACTTGATACATACCTATGTGGTATCTATAAATTAACCATTATAATAAGTATTTATAAAGTAAAAATATTACTAAATTTTTTTATATCACATGTCATTGACAATAGAGTAGATGATCATTGAAATTAATATTTTTTTGTTGCACATAATTAGTTACATATAATATCTTTTGGAGGAATGAACATAGAAGAGTAGAATATATCACCATGTTATTTATGAGGGATAAAAGGGAAAAAGAGATATTTAATTTTCAATTTCACTCTAAATATAGAGAACTCAATTGATTCTTGAAAAGTATTTACTTAATAAACCAATGATAGCATGCGAGTTTGTAGGATATAAATAATCCCCCCTAATTTTAATTGTATTCTTGAAATTTCTATTTTAATACCCCTCTACATGCACTAGTGTAACTAATAGACCTCCCTACTTTCATCATGTATCATATGTAACTATTTTTTCTTGCACTTTTATATCCCATTATCTTTCATACCATATAAATCAAGGGAAATAACTACACCAACATCTTGATAATATGATGAAATAGTAAGGATCTGGTCAACTACTGAGAGGGGGGGGGGGGGGGGGGGGTGAATCAATAGATAGAAAACAAACTAAAATTTCACCAAACTTAATCCCAACTCATAGAACAATCACTGAACTAACCAATTTAGACACTGTATCTAAAACTGTTACTACACTATCAAACTTTACCAGATGATCAAAACAATAATGATACTATGTAACAGATCTGAAATTCACTTACCATTTAACAAAAATATTACACCACTTTACTAACATCAGTAATAGTTCATTTTAGATCACTTTTGGTCATCTAATCATATCTAAGTATCTTTACCAATTAATCATATCAAAACACATAACCACAAAATCATTCACCACTTGACACAATGATTTTTCATGTGGAAACCCAAATGGGAAAAACCATGGCAGGGGTGAATACCCACAAGTATTTTGAACTCTTATGAATTTTCCCCTGTTAGGAGCCAAGCCTTGTTAGAAGCTTATACAATAATGTCCAGTTAAGAACAGATCCAGTCAAGGACCACCCGGTTAAGGGATTAACTACAATAACCTATTAAAGGCAATACCCTGTTAGGAGTAACCTCAATAGAGGATTTGAAATCCAAGCTAATGGATCACCTGGTTAGAGGATTTAGACAACACCAAACCTATTAAAGCTGACCCGATTAGGGGATTTAATTGTTGTAATGGTTAGAGAACAACATGGTCTTTGTTGATCTGGTAATAGAACTATCTTGCTTAGTCAGATTCTTTTATGCTCCTGTCTTCCTTCAAAACATTCTACAGACACTCCTTCTAGTTTGGCAACAATCTCACTACCACACTTAACATAATTGCCAACACAATTACAAAACAACTCATCGACCTTATAAGAAAATACAATAGGTCGATAACACATCATAAAACCTACAAATATCATAGAGATTACAAACATATCAATTCAATCATGACCGTTGGATTACATAGCAATCAACTACACATTGTTCTAGACAACTTGAACCACTCTTGGATCACTGCTCATCGAATCATGTAACTCATCATGTGGTTATCACTTCATGCTATGCATTTGCTCATTCCCAAGATAAACATTTATCTTCACATGCCAAAACCACTTTGAAACTCATCACATGCACCATGCATACATGTCATCTCCATCTCCAATCACCATTCGATCATAGATCAACATAATTGATTCACCAAGCTCCATCGGTTAGGGTTTGACATATCAACTGGTTAGGGTTATCGGTTGATCACTCTATTTCAAATACCAATACCGGCTTCCATCACTTCTCTACTACCAGCTGCATTACTGCATCACTACCGATTGCAATACAACTCCATTATCAGTTACTATTGACATCAATGACAACACTATACTTCATTAATGCAATCTTCATGCAATGCCAACAATCTCCCCCTTTGGCATTGATGACAATACAAATATCAATACCCTTTGATTGTGATGATTGAGAGTAATGCACATACACAGGTATAGGGATCCTAGTTTACATTTTTCCATGTACTCTCCTTCAACTGTATCTCCATGTCTTGAGTTGGTAACTGGCTATCATATAGTTCTTCTCCACATCAATCATACAATTCATCTCTCCCTTTGACAACAATGTCAAAGTGAATACCAATATCAGCTGGTTAACCATTTCATGCTTCACCAATTTGCAAAAATGATCTGCAACTTGTTGCTCCCCTTGCGGAGTAGCTCCACTTTACACCAATCCTACTTCAAGATCTTCAATAAACTCTGGGATTGATGTCTTCCACATCTTCTTAATTGACCTCATGTAGGGGTACGACCCCTAACTTACCTCTAAGATACTCAAAAGTAGCCTTAGGTAAAGGTTTAGTAAAGATATGTGCTAGCTATTCCTTAGTAGATACATGTTCCAGTGGCACATCTTTACTTTGCAATTTCTCTCTCGAGAAATGATACTTTAGCTCAATATGCTTTGTCCTAGCATGCAACACTGGGTTCTTAGAAATGTTTATTGCACTGGTGCTATCACAAAAAATCCTTACCGGTTCTGAAATCTTCAACTTGAAACCTTCCAGAATGTGTTTCATTTAGATTGCCTGGGTACAATTCATATACGCTGCAACATATTCAGCTTCTGTAGTTGACTGTGATATACAACTTTGTTTCTTGCTGCTCCAAGACACTAGCCTTCCTCCAAGAAAGAATTCTCCTCCGGTTGTTCTCTTCCTGTCATCAACATTTCCTCCCCAGTCTGCATCTGTATAGACTTTCAAATCAAAATTACCTGCATATGGATACCATAATGCATAAATAGTTATGCCTTTCAGATATCTAAAAATTCTTTTAGTTGCTACCATGTGTGTCTCCTTCGGGCTTTTATGAAATCTAGCAACTAATCATATTGCATGAGCAATGTCCGGTTTGTTGTGGACAACATAATGTAGTTTACCTATCATTGACCTATACTCCTTTTCACCCACTGATGTAGAATCATCCTCCTTAGAAAGTTTACAGCCTACAACCATTAGTGTTCCAACTGGTTTACAGTCTCCCATTCCAAAATTCTTCAATGCCTCTTTCACATACTTGGACCGTGTGATGAAAATACCTTCCTTCATCTATTGGATTTACAGACCTATGAATAATTTTATTTCACCTACCAGTGACATCTCAAACTCATTCTTCATCTCATCAACAAAATCATGGCGCATATCATCATTTCCTCCAAAAATGATATCATCAACAAATACCTCACTTAACAGTATCTTGTCACCTTCTGACTTGAGATATTTATTGCTATCTTCACTGGCTCTCTGAAAACCTATCTCTCATCTTTGGCAATCTTAATATGCTCATCACCGCAATAGATATCCTCCAGTTTCTTCCACACTTCATAAGCAGTCTCTAATCCATGGACATCAACATACTCTGAATCAGACAAGGAATTGATAATTGCCTCCAATGCTTGATTGTTCTCCTATTGCTACTTCTTTTGATCATCTGAAAAAATCCCACTAGGTAGGTTATATTTAGTAATAAAATGTTCCCAATATTGACTTCCTAAGGTCTTGATATAGATCTTCATCCTATCACTCCAGATTCTATAATTTTCCCTATTGAATTTTAGACCTTCTTTCTTCATCATGATCTCCTAGATCTTTTCCTCAAGCTATTAGGCTTAAACACAAGAGGACCTGAAATCCTCTGATACCAATTGATAATATGATGAAACATTAAGGATCCGTTCAACTATTGAGAGGGGGGTGAATTAGTAGATAGAAAACAAACTAAAATTTCACCAAACTTAATCCCAACTCATAAACCAATCATTGAACTAACCGATTTAGATAGTGTATCTAAAACTGTTACTGCATTGTCAAACTTTACCAATTGATCAAAACAACAATGATACAATGTAACAGATCTGAAACTCACATTCCATTTAACAAAAACATTAAACAACTTTACTAACATCAGTAAAAGTTCATTTTAGATCACTTCCGATCATCTAATCATATCTAAGTGTCTTTACTAGTTAATCATATCAAAATGCATAACCACAAAATCATTCACCACTTGACACAATGATTTTTCATGTGGAACACAAATGGGAAAAACCACGTTGGGGATGAATAACCACAAGTATTCTAAACTCTTATGAAGTTCTCCCTGTTAGGATCCAAGCCTTGTTAGAAGCTTATACAATAATGTCTTGTTCAGAATAGATCCGGTTAGGGACCACCCGGTTAACAATGCATACCGGCACTCAAACTGACATGGAATAAACTTTTGTTTATTGTTTTATAATGTAATTATCTCTTGTAAAAACTGACATGGCATATTGTAAAAGACTCATATATGTATGAGATCTTAAAGGTATTTTTTGTAAGGATGATAGATGATAAGTATAAGGAAATTTTGTATAACGTAATATAGTTGACAGTGAAGGTTTTGGTTATAGACTCAGCCTAAACCGGTATTGAACCTGGCATAGTTGATGTTGATTTGAGAAGTACATTGTATTGGACTTAATCATCCATTTTGTAATTTAGTGAGACTTCTATTTTGTAGTTAAGTAGTGAGCTCTAGGCTGTTGGCCTCCCATCATGTGCAAACCCCTCATTGTAAGTAATATTTATTCATTGGCCAATGAATGAATATTGTGGGTCACAAATCCCACTGAGGTTTTTCCCACACCGGGTTTCCTCATTAAATATCTTGTGTTATGGTGTGTTCTCTATGTTGTCTCTATTATTCTTATTAGCTGCATTAATTCTTATTTACCAGTACACTGTTTTGGGATGCAAAGCTTTTTATAAGTATAAATATTCTGTTAACCGGTTAGACACTGATTCACCCCCCTTCTCACTGTCTTTGGGACTGTCATTTATTCTAATTTCTTAAGGGGTCATACGGTGTACTAAGGGGTTGTAGGAAACAATATGACCCCTATGGACAACATAAGACCCATAACGACACAATATAGTGTCATAAGAGGTCATATGTTGTCCTTATGGGTCATATGGTGTCCTACAACCCATTAGCAAACCATATGACCCCTAATGACACAATTTGGTGTCTTAAGGGGTCATATGGTGTCCTAAGGGGTCATAGGACATAATATGACCCCTATGGACACCATAGGACCCATAACGACCCAATATGGTTTCATAAGAGGTCATATGTTGTCCTTAGGGGTCATATGGTGTCCCATGACCCCTTAGGACACAATATAACCCATAATGACACAATTTAGTGTCTTAAGGGGTCATATGGTGTCCTAAGGGGTCCTAGGACACAATATGACCCCTTAGGACACCAAATGACCCCTAATGACACCATATGGTGTCATATGTTGTCCTTAGGGGTCATATGGTGTCCCATGACCCCTTAAGACACCATATGACCCCTAATGATAGGATATGGTATCATAAGGGGTCATATGTTGTCCTTAAGGGTCATATAGTGTTCCATGACCCCTTAGGACAACATATGACCCCTAACAACACCATATGGTGTCATAAGGGGTCATATATTGTCCTGAGGGGTCATATGGTGTCCCATGACCCCTTAGAACACCATATGACCCCTGACGACACCATATGGTGTCACAAGGGATCATATGTTTTCCTTAGGGGTCATATAGTGTCCCATGACCCCGTAGGACACCATATGACCCATAATAACATAATTTGGTGTCTTAAGGGATCATATGGTATCCTAAGGGGTCATAGGACACAATATGACCTGTTAGGACACCGTAGGACCCATAACGACCCAATATGGTGTCATAAGGGGTCGTATGTTATCCTTAGGGGTTGTATGTTGTTGTTATTGTGTAAACGACTATGCTGACATCCTCTCTCCAGAATGTCTTAGCTACACCTCCTTGTATTAGCATAGTCCTAGCAACTTCAACACCTGACCAGTTGTTCCTTTCTACAATACCATTATGTTGTGGTGTCCTAGGTGCGAGAAAGTTGCCTCTTAATTCCATTGTCTTCATAGTAACTAATGAATTCCTCTAAAGTAAATTCACCACCTTGATTAGTTCTTAAGAACTTTATCTTCTTACCACTTTCATTTTCAACTAAGGCTCTGAATGCCTTAAACTTGCTAAAATTTGTCTTGTCCTTCAAGAATGCGACCCTCATCATCCTTGAGTAGTCATCAGTAAAAATTATGAAATACTGATCACCTTGAATACTCATAGTCCTTATTAGTCCACAAAGGTCAATATGAACCAAATCTAGCAAATATTCTGCTGAAAAAGATTTGCTCTTGAAAGTTATGGATGTCATCTTCCCTAACTGACATTCCTTACACGAAGCATTCACCGGTTTGTCCAACTAAGGAAAACCTCTTATTGATTTGGACTTGCTGACTTTTACAATGTTATCAAAATTTATATGACAGAATCTTCGATGCCAAAGCCAACTATCTTCCACTTTTGCAATTAAACAACTATTGACTTTAGAACTTAAATGAAACAAGTTACCTCTGGTTTGCTTGCCGGTTGCAATCAGTTCACCTTTCCTTCCATAAATCTTGCAGACTCCATTCTTAAATTCCAGTGGGTAACCTTTGTCATTGAGTTGATCTACACTCAAAATATTGTGTTTCATTCCTTCAACCCAATAGACATCATCTGCACTGCTTTTACCATTCAAAGAGATGGATCCCTTTCCTTTCACCATGCAGGGTGAGTCGTTACCAAATCTCACAACACCTCCATTAAAATCTCTCAAAGTAAGAAACTTACTTTGGTCACCGGTCATGTGGTGTGAACAACCACTATCTATAATCCAATCATTAGAACTATCCATGTGAGAGACTAATGCCTCTAATCTGATGTCTCCTCTTTACTAGAAACAAAAACAATGTCCTCATTTGCATCTTCTTTAGATTCATCATCTGTAACTCCTCAATCGACTGTAATGAGACAATCTCTTTTACCTTTGCCTTTTTATTTCTTATACTTCTCTCATTTTTGCCCATTATCTCCATTAGGATAGTTAGCAACAATATGTCCAATCCTATTACATGCAAAACACTTCAAAGGTAATTCACCTCTGTACTTAACGGTACCTCTGGGTAACCTCTTCGCCAAAAATGGCTCAAGCTCAATCAAACTATCTTCATCATCTACCTCTCTGTTGGATCTAGACTCATGACTGTAACTAGCTTCTTTGCTTTTCCTTATCGATATATTTGAAACTGAGGATCTAAATGCAAATTCTGATCTCTGAACACTTGCATCAAAACTATTTAATTCAAATGCAGTTAATTTACCAATGATGGAGTCAAGAGTTACCTTTGTTTTATCAATAGACTTGAGTTCCTGAATGGCTGCAACTCGGATAGCGTAGACCAGTAGAAGGGTTCTCAACACCTTGCTAACCACTGTGGTATCCTCCACTGTACCACCAACACTTTTTATCTAACTGACTATCTCCTTGATCCTTTGACCATATTGTTGAATGTTCTCTCCTTCAGCCATCCGCATATCATGAAATTTACCTCTCATACTCTCGTCTTTGGCAATCTTAATATTCTCATCACCACTGTAGATATCCTCCAGTTTCTTCCACACTTCATAAGTAGTCTCCAAACCATGGACATCAGCATACTCTAAATCAGACAAGGAACTGATAATTGCCTCCAATACTTGATTTTTCTCCTATTTCTCCTTCTTTTGATCATCTGACAAAATCCCACTAGGCAGGTTATATTTAGTAACACCATGTTCCCAATATTGACTTCCTAAGCTCTTGATATAGATCTTCATCCCATCACTCCAGATTCTATAATTTTCCCTATTGAATTTTAGACCTTCTTTCTTCATCATGATCTCCTAGATCTTTTCCTCAAGCTATTAGGCTTAAACACAAGAGGACATGAAATGCTCTGATACCAATTGATAATATGATGAAACATTAAGGATCCAATCAACTATTGAGAGGGGGGTGAATCAGTAGATAGAAAACAAACTAAAATTTCACCAAATTTTATCCCAACTCATAAACCAATCATTCAACTAATCGATTTAGATAGTGTATCTAAAATTGTTACTGCACTTTCAAACTTTACCGGTTGATCAAAACAACAATGATACACTGTAACAGATCTGAAACTTACAGACCATTTAACAAAAAAATTAAACCACTTTACTAACATCAGTATTAGTTCATTTCAAATCACTTCTGATCATCTAATCATATGTAAGTGTCTTTAATAGTTAATCATATCAAAACACATAACCACAAAATCATTCACCACTTGACACAATGATTTTTCACGTGGAACACAAGTGGAAACAACCATAGTGGGAATGAATACCCACAAGTATTCTGAACCCTTATGAAGTTCGCCCTGTTAGGAACCAACCCTTGTTAGAATATTATACAATAATGTCCTGTTATGAACAGATCCAGTTAGGGATGACCCGGTTAACAATGCATACTGGCACTCAAAATGAAATGGAATAAACTTTTGTTTATTGTTTTATAATGTAATTATCTCTTGTAAAATCTGACATGGCATATTTTAAAAGACTCATATATGTATGAGATCTTATAGGTCTTTTTTGTAAGGATGATATATGATAAGTATAAGGCAATTTTGTATAAGGTGATATAGTTGACAGCAAAGGTTTTGGTTATAGACTGAGCTTAAACCAATATTGAACCTGGCATAGTTGATGTTGATTTGAGCAGTACATTGTATTGGATTTAATCATCCATTTTGTAAGTCAGTGAGATTTCTATTTTGTAGTTGAGCAGTGAGCTCTAGGCTGTTGGCCTCCCAACATGTGCAAGCCCCTCATTGTAAGTAATATTTATTCATTGGCTAGTGAGTGAATATTGTGGGTCACAAATCCCACCTAGGTTTTTCCCACACCCATTTTCCTCATTAAATATCTTGTGTTATGGTGTGTTCTCTATGCTGTCTCTATTATTCTTATTAGCTTCTTATATTTTTATTTACCAATACACTGTTTTGGGATGCAAAGCTTTTAATGAGTATAAATATTATGTTAACCGGTTAGACACTGATTCACAACCCCCTCTTAGTGTCTTTGGGACTATCATTGATTCTAACATCTTAAGGGGTCATATGGTGTAGTAAGGGGTCGTAGGACACAATATGACCTCTATGGACACCATAGGACCCATAACAACACAATATAGTGTTATAAGAGGTGATATGTTGTCCTTATGGGTCATATGGTATCCTACAACCCATTAGGACACCATATGACCCCTAACGACACAATTTGGTGTCTTAAGGGGTCATATGGTGTCCGAAGGGGTCGTAGGACACAATATGACCCCTATGGACACCATGGGACCCATAACAACCCAATATAGTGTCATAAGAGGTCGTATGTTGCCCTTAGGGGTCATATGGTGTCCCATGACCCCTTAGGACACAATGTGACCCATAACAACACAATTTGGTGTTTTAAGGGGTCATATGGTGTCCTAAGGGGTCCTAGGACATGATATGACCCCTTAGAAAACCATATGACCCCTAACGACACCATATGGTGTCATAAGGGGTCATATATTGTCCTTAGGGGTCATATGGTGTCCCATGACCCTTTAGGATACCATATGACCCATAACAACACCATATAATGTCATAAGGGGTTGTATGTTGTCCTTAAGGGTCATATGGTGTCGCATGACCCCTTAAGACACCATATGACCCCTAATGACACCATATGGTGTCATAAGGGGTCGTATGTTGTCCTTAGGGGTCATATGGTCTCCCATGACCCCTAACGACGCCATATGGTGTCATAAGGGATTGTATGTTGTCCTTAGGGGTTATATGGTGTCCCATTACCCTTTAGGACACCATATCAACCATAACGACACAATTTGGTGTCTTAAGGGGTCATATGGTATCCTAAGGGGCCGTAGGACACAATATGACCCCTTAGGACACCATAGGACCCATAGCGACCCAATATGGTGTCATAAGGGGTCGTATGTTGTCCTTAGGGGTCATATGTTGTTGTTATTGTGTAAATAATTATGTTGACATCCTCTCTCTAGAACGTCTTAGCTACACCTCCTTGTATTATCATAGTCCTAGCAACTTTAACAACTGACTAGTTATTCCTTTCTGCAATACAATTATGCTGTGGTGTCCTAGGTGTAGAAAGCTGCCTCTTAATTCCATTGTCTTCATAGTAACTAGTGAATTCCTCTAAATTAAATTCAGCAACTTGATAAGTTCTGAAGCACTTTATCTTCTTACCAGTTTCATTTTCAACTAAGGCTCTGAATGCCTTAAACTTGCTAAAATCTTATGTCTTGTCCTTCAAGAATGTGATCCACATCATCCTTGAGTAGTTGTCAGTAAAAATTATGAAATATCGATCACCTTGATTACTCATAGTCCTTCTCGATCCACAAAGGTTGGTATGAACCAAATCTAGCAAATATTCTGCTGAGAAAGATTTTCTCTTGAAAGTTATGGATGTCATCTTTCCTAACTGACATTCCTTACATAGAGCATTCACCAGTTTGTCCAACTGAGGCAAACCTCTTACTGATTTGGACTTACTGACTTTTACAATGTTATCAAAGTTTATATGACAAAATCTTCGATTCCAAAGCCAACTATCTTCTACTTTTGCAACTAAACAACTATTGACTCCTTTGGTCTGCTTACCAGTTGCAATCAGTTCACCTTTGCTTCCATAAATCTTGTAGACTCCATTCTTAAATTCTAGTGGGTAACCTTTGTCATTGAGTTGAGCTACACTCAAAATTTTGTGTTTCAGTCCTTCAACCCAATAGACATCATCATCACTACTTTTACCATTCAAAGAGATGGATACCTTTCCTTCCATGATGGAGGGCGATTCATTACCAAATCTCACAACACCTCCATTAAAATCTCTCAAAGTAAAAAACTTACTCCGGTCACTGGTCATGTGGTGTGAACAACCACTATCTATAATCCAATCATTAGAACTATCCATGCAAGAGACTAATGCCTTTTAATCTGATGTCTCCTCTTTAGTAGGAACAAAGACAATGTCCTCATTTGCATCTTCTTTAGATTCATCATCTGTAATTCCTCCATCCACTACAATGAGACAATCTCTTTTACCTTTGCCTTTGTAATTCTTATACTACTCTCGTTTTTGCTCATTATCTCCATTAGGACAATTAGCAACAATATGTCCAATCCGGTTACATTGAAAACACTTCAAAGTTAATTTACCTCTATACTTACCGGTACCTCTAGGTACCTACTTGGCCAACAATTCTTCAAGCTCAATCAGACTATCTTCATCATCTACCTCTCTGTTAGATCTAGACTCATGACTGTAACTAGCTTCTCTGCTTTTCTTTACTGACGATTTTGAAACTGAGGCTCTAAATGCAAATTCTGATCTCTGAACACTTGCATCAAAACCATTTAATTCAAATGCAGTTAATTTACCAATGATGGAGTCAAGAGTTACCTTTGTTTTATCAATAGACTTAAGTTCTTGAATGGCTGCAACTCAGATAGCATAGACTGGTAGAAGGGTTATCAACAACATGCTAACCACTGTGGTATCCTCCAGTATACCACCAACACTTTTTATCTAACTGACTATCTCCTTGATCCTCTGACCATATTGTTGAATGTTCTATCCTTCAACCATCCACATATCATCAAATTTACCTCTCATACTCTCGTCTTTGGAAATCTTAATATGCTCATCACCGCTATAGATATTGATGGGGTTCATCTAGTTTGCTCAACACTTCACCCAGCTGGTGTTGCTCAATTCCACCAACTCACCAAGCCTAGTTTCTCTGTAGACTTCCAAGTCCTTCTTAGTCTCTTCTAGGGCTTGATTCTTGACCTTTCTAAGGTGTTTTCTTCAAGTGTTTTGGCTAGGAACCCTACCAATTCCCAGTGCTTCCCATGTGCTCAATTATGGCTTCTTGGCTTCAAGATGTCAAATTGACCTCCTACCATTGTGAGATGATGCAGAGGTGTGGAGGTGTCTTATTTCATGTTTTGAATGCATTTAGGGTCCATTTGAGGTTTGTAATCAATATGTTTCTAACCGATTTCAAAATCTTGCCTAGAAAAGGACTACAAGGAATTAGCCCAATTAGGCCTCCTAAAACTGATTTGTTAGGGCTTGAGTAAAAATGGTCCAAAAGACCCCCTAAAAATTTTGGATTTCCTTCAATGATTTACCTAACCTCAAGATATTTTTTTGGTTTTGGCTTCTTGTTCCACCATTCAATGTGCTAACCCCAAAATGAGGGTTTTGAAGGGTTTTCTAGGCCTCTAACCAACAGTGAATGGTCAAGTTGGGGTTTGAGCATCAAATGAACTTTTCAAGGCTCCTCCTTGGATTGGTAACTCTATCCCAACTCTTTTGACCCCTCCAAAATCTTGGATAGTGATTTGGTACTCACCCCTACACTTTACACCATGTTTTCACCTTATTTCCTCTAGCCGGGTTGCTCTTGGACTCGCCTAGAACAAGGTGACAGACATGCTTAAACTCTTTTCCAACACTTTCCCTTGCATATGTACATTGTACAGGTGGTTTAACTCCATATCCCAACAAGTTGTGATGGCAACACGTGTGGAACTCATGGGGCAACCATATTTACAAAAAACTGCTATGTACAAGCCAAAACTGGTTGTTCGCAAACTAAAGAAAGAAAACACAAATGAACAGTATCTACAAAGATTTAAATTGAACCAACAACACCATAACACACTAGAGAAACTGAATCCCTTTCTGTATCAATGGATTCAATCCATCTTCAATTATAAAATGAATAAAATCAAACCAAAATGTTGCCAACTAGTCTAAAAATGAGTAGTTTCAGATTGTTGAACTTACATGACACATTATCCAACCTTGGTAACCATAAAAAAGAAGGTACTTATAGCTTTCTCATGTGTGGATTCATCCTAGGGCATTGGACAATCCCTAACTCCATCGCTTAACCAATTCAGGACAAAAGTTGTCGTGACAACTTTTTGCAGCTTTGCACTTTTGCACTTTTTGATCTTTTCAACCTATAAGACCTATTCTAAGTCATCACACATGACTTTTTAAACTTTCCTAAGACTAATTTAATCCTCCCCAATTCCTATACCAATTTTTTGCACTTTTGACCATCAAGAAGGTCAATTACCTACTCAAATACACTATTTACACAAAAATGTAAAACTAAGAAGAATGAACTTAACCTAGGCCTATATTGACTCAAAAAACTAATTCTTGGACCCTCCTAGAGTCCTTATTCACTACTGAATTGGCTAGGGTCTGTAAAAGCCAAAATTGAAAAACTAGACAGTCTAAGTCCTAGGTGCTCCTGCACCATTCTCCCAAACAATAGAAGATCATGTCACCTCCTTGGGAATCAGATTCTGATCAATTCTAAGCTTCTTAAACTCTGTCTCAAGCACCCATGTAACTTCAGCATCATCCATACCCTACCATTTGATTAGGTTCTCCCAATAGACTTGATTCCTTGTCTTCTTGGTGATCCCTGAACTCAAAACCTTCTCAGCCTTTGGATTTGGTTTGGGTGGTAACTAAAGGTTGTTCACATCATCTAAAACCTCTGAGTGAGTGCAATCTGAACCTTGAACTGGTCCCTTGTATGCAACTAAGTCTGCTATGTTGAAAACCGGTGACAACCCTATGTCACTAGGTAGATCCACCTTGTATGCATTTTCTCCATACTTGGCTAGAATGGCACATGGACCTATCCTCCTCATTTGTAACTTGTTTGGCACTCCTTGCTATAGCGTTGCTTTGTTTAGGTGCACCATGACAAGATCTCCTACTTGGAATTGTAGGTTCTTCCTCCTTTCATCAAATTTTTGTTTGAGTTTGCTTGTGTTCTTCATCAATGCTCGCTTGACTGATTCATGGACCTCCTTCATTGATTGAGAAAAGTCCTATGCATATCCACTTCTTTCTGCTACACTTCCTAAGTCTCTCAACTCCAAAATGCCTCTTGGGTGCACACCATAGAGCACTTCAAAAGGGCTCTTGCCAATAGTCCTATTTATGGTGTCATTATATGCATACTCACCTTGTGAGAGTACTTGATCCCATGTTTGACCATATTCCTTAGTAAGGTACCTTAATAAGTTTCCCAAGCTTCTATTCACCACTTCAGTCTAGCCATTTGTTTGAGGATGGCAGGCTAATCCAAAAGAGAGGTTGGTGCCAAGCTTTTGCCATAGTGTCTTCCAAAAATGACTCATGAACTTTGAATCCCTATTTGAAACAATGCTCATGGGTAAACCATGTATCCTCACTACCTCTTTAAAGAACAATTGAGCAATTTGACATGCATCATGAGTAGTCTTGCAAGGCACAAAGTGAGCCATTTTGCTAAATCTGTCCACAATGACATAAATGTTGTCATATCCCTGCTTTGTCCTTGGTAAACCTACTACAAATTCCATGCTAATGCATTCCCAAGGTCTATTTGGTATGGGAAGAGGTTGGTATAAACCGGCATTTGTAGAAGTACCCTTGGCTTTTTGGCAAACTATGCAAGTCTCCACATATTTCTTCACATCTTGATTCATCCTTGGCTAATAATAGTATCTTTGAACCAAATCTTGAGTCTTATTGACTCCAAAATGTCCACTAAGACTGCCATTATGCTTCTCTTGAATAAGGTTTTCTCTCATTGACCCTCTAGGCACACAAAGCTACCCACCTTTGAACAATAGTCCATTTTGCAAAGTAAAACCAGAATACTCACTATGGAAGTGATATTGATACTCCTTACACACCTTGTAGGCATTTGAGAAGTCTTCATCCTCTGGGTACAAGTCTCTTAAACTGTCCACACCTATGCTTCTCAATTGGATTTCTTGGACTGTCAAAAGCCTCCTACTTAGTGCATCAGCTAACCGGTTTAACTGCCCTTACTTGTGCTTAATGGTGAATGTATAGGCCTGCATATACTCCACCCATTTCATGTGTTTATGACTGAGTTTGTCTTGTGAGTTTAGAAAACTCAATGCTTGGTTGTCCATATAGACCATAAATTCTTTAGGGAGGAGATAGTGTCTCCACTTCCTCAATGTCTGTACTAAAGCATACAACTCAAGGTCATAAGAGGAGTATTTCCTCTTGGCATCACTTAGCTTCTCACTATGGAAAGCTACTGGTATTTCTTCTTGGCTTAGGACAACACCTACTACAACATTGCTTGCATCACATTCTACAATGAAAAGTTTTTCAAAACTAGGCAACACTAGACCAGTTGAGTAGCTATCTTCTCCTTCAATGTTTCAAAACCTTTGTTTGCTACTTCACCCCACTGAAACTTTGCCTTTATTCCATCTCTAATGGTGTCTAGCATTGGTGCACATATATCACTGAATTGCCTAATGAACTTCTTGTAGTACTGAGCTAGTCCATGGAAGGTTCTCACCTCTGTTGCTGACTTAGGAGTAGGCCAATTTACAATGGCTTCAACCTTGCTAGGATCCATCTTGAGGTTTCCTTGAGACAACACAAACCCAAGCTAAACTAACTCCTGCTTAACAAACTCACACTTATCCAAGTTCATGGTTATCTTTTCATCATACAATCTTTGTAATACATCTTGCAAATGATTAATGTGAGTTGCCCTATCTTTACTAAAAATGAGAATATCATCTAGATATACCACCAGAAATTTACCTATGAAGTCCTTCATCACCTCATTCATGAGTCTCATGAAGGTTCTTGGAGCATTGGATAAGCCAAATGGCATTACAAGCCACTCATAAAGACCCTCAGTAGTCTTAAATGTTGTTTTCCATTCATCACCCTCCTTAATCCTAATTTGGTGATATCCACTTTTAAGGTCAATCTTGGTAAAGTACTTGGCTTCCCCTAAACAATCCATTAGGTCTTCTATTATAGGAATAGGGAACCTATATCTGATGGTGATCCTATTTATGGCTCTAGAATCAGTACATAATCTCCAAGTACCACCTTTTTTTGGTGCTAAAATAGTAGGGACAACACAAGGGCTTATGCTTTTCCTAATTAGGCCTTGGTCTAAAATCTCTTGGATTTGCTTGGCAATTTCAACGTTTTGTTGAGGAGTCATTTTATAAGCTTCCTTATTAGGAAAGGATGCTCCGGGAATGAAGTCTATTTGATGGGTTATGGTCCTTTTAGGAGGTAAGGTGGCTGGCTATCCTTCACTTACTATGCCTTTGAATTTCTTCAACAAATCTTGCACCTCTAATGGTAAATTTGGCTGCTCTTTCTTGTCTTCCTCTTTGGGATTCATCACAAGTGCAAACCCTATACCTTCACCTTCCTCAAGTGTCTTTAAGAACTATTTTTCACTCACCAAAAGAACATTAGGACCTGCTGCCCTCTTTTCACCTTCTTCAAAGATAGACTGAATCTTGAATGTGACTCCCTCTTTCTTGAATGAGTATGCATTCTTGGCTCCATCATGGATAACTTGTCTATCAAATTGCCATGGTCTTCCTAATATAAGATGGCATGTATCCATAGGTAGGCCATCACATAACAACTTGTCCTTATACCTCCCAATGGTAAAATCCACCCATGCTTGCTCATTGACTAGGACATGTTGGCCTTTGTTCAACTAGGTGACTCTATAGGGATTGTTGTGAGGCATTCTTTGTAATTTGAGCTTACCCACTACTTCTTTTGACACAATATTGTTTGTAGACCCTGAATCAATGATTACTTTGCACACTTTGTCCATAATCTTGCATTTGATCCTAAATAAGGACCTTCTTTGGCTTGGCTCTTCTCTGACCGATTCTTTGATCAAAGTTCTCCTTATCATCAAGTTGTCACCTACCTTTGACTCTAAGGCAACCTCTGAAGTGTTGTTGCTTGAAGACTCTTCTTGAAGATAGCTCACTCTTCTTTCACTACCATGTGATGATGATCCCTTCTTTGGACACCTATATGCTGGATGACCAAGTTGGTTGCAATGGTAACACTTCATTGTTGCAAAATATAAATAACCTCTACCTTGGCCACTAGATCTTCCTCTGAAACCACTTTTGGATCCCCTTCCTCTATTGAATCATCCTCTATGAGTGCCACTCTCTTGCTGCTCAGTGAGTTTAGACTCTCCTTGTGTTCTTTGTTCAGAACTTCTTCCTCCAAAGCCTCTTCTATGGCCCTTATTGTCTTTTCCTCTACCCCTGCCCCTATTGTTGCTTGAGTCATGTCTTCTTTTTTCAGTTTTTCCTCTACCTTAAGGGGAAGTTGGTAGGTTTGATGGACTGTTTTTGGGCTCATTAAACTGATTTCTTCTTGGATATTCCACCGTAGACCATTTAGGTACCTAGCAACCTTGAGACTCTCTTCTTCCACTGCATGAGATCTAAGGCTAAGTTTGTGAAACTCCTTCATATAGCTGCTGACATCAAGGTCTTTTTGTCTTAAGTTTTGCCTCTTCCTATGAATTTTCACTTCATAGTCATCAGGGAGATAGACTTCTTTGATTTTGACTAACATCCCTTTCCAAGAAGAGATGGGTGCTTTCCCCATTTTCTTCCTTTCATCTTGCACAAATTTCCACCATGTGAGAGAAGCTCCTCTCATCCTTGACTTGGCTACCTTGAATCTCTAGGCTTCAATTATGCCTTCACATTCAAAATGGTTCTCCATGCCTTCTATCCATTCTAGGACTACTTCTGCCTCCATCTTAACAACGAACAATGGCAATCCTTCCAATGATTTACCACTCAAGGCCTTCAATGCCTTTAGGAAAGGTTCTTCCTCTAGGATGGGATCAAGTTCAGGTATCTTGTCTATCTCTGAAACTTCTTTACCCTTCCCTTCTTCTCCTTCCACCTTTACCAACACTTCATCTGCCTTGGTTTCTACCTCTCTAAGCTTACTCTCCAATTCTAGCAACTTCTCCTTCAGGAGTCTATTCTCTTACTCCTCATCATCCACTTTCTTTTCCAACTCTGCATTGGTGACCATGTTGTTATCTCCTATAGATCCTATTGAGGACATCTACTCACCTAGCCCAAATCTTATAGGCTTTGATACCAATGTGATGGGGTTCACCTAGTTTGCTCAACACTTCACCCAGCTAGTGTTGCTCAATTCCACCAACTCACCCGGCCTAGTTTCTCTCTAGACCTCAAATTCCTTCTTAGTCTCTTCTAGGTATTTATTCTTGACCTTTCTAAGGTGTTTGCTTCAAGTGTTCTGGCTAGGAACCCTACCAATTCCCAGTGCTTCCCATGTGCTCAATTATGGCTTCTTGGCTTCAAGTTGTCAAATTGACCTCCTACCATTCTAAGATGATGCAGAGGTGTGGAGGTGTCTTCTTTCATGTTTTGAATGCATTTAGGGTCCATTTTAGGTTTTCAATCAATAGGTTTCTTACCGATTTCAAAATCTTGCCTAGAAAAGGACTACAAGGAATTAGCCCAATTAGGCCTCCTAAAACCGGTTTTTTAGGGCTTGAGTGAAAATGGTCCAAAAGACCCCCTAACAATTTTGTATTTCCTTCAATTATTCACCTAGCCTCAAGATATTTTTGTGGTTTTGGCTTCTTGTTCCACCATTCAATGTGCTAACCCCAAAATGAGGGTTTTGAAGGGTTTTCTAGGCCTCTAACTGGCAGTGAATGGTCAAGTTGGGGTTTCAGCATCAAATGAACTTTTCAAGGCTCCTCCTTAAATTGGTAATTATTTCTTAACTCCTTGGACCTGTCCAAAATCTTAGATAGTGATTTGGTACTCACCCCTGCACTTTACACCATGTTTTCACCTTATTTCCTCTAGCTAGGTTGCTCCTGGACTCGCCTAGAACAAGGTGATAGTCATGCTTAAACTATTCTCCAGAACTTGCCCCTACATATGTACATTATACAGGTGGTTTCTCTCCATGTACCAACAATTTGTGATGGAAGCATGTGTGGAACTCATGGGTCAACCATATATACAAAAAACTGCTATGTACAAGCCAAAACTGGTTGTTTGCAAACTAAAGCAAGAAAATACAAATGAACAGTATCTAAAAATATTTAAATTGAAACAACAACACCATAACACACTAGAGAAACTCAATCCCTTTCTGTACCAATGGATTCAATCCATCTTCAATTACAAAATGAGTAAAATCAAGCCAAAATGTTGCCAACTAGTCTAAAAATGAGTAGTTTCAGATTGTTGAACTTACATGACACATTATCCAACCTTGGTAACCATGAAAAAGAGGATACTTATATATTTCTCATGTGTGGATTCATCCTATGGCGTCGGACAATCCCTAACTCCATCGCTTAACCAATTCAGGACAAAAGCTATCATGACAACTTTTTGCAACTTTGCACTTTTTGATCTTTTCAACCTATAAGACCTATTCTAAGTCATCACACATGACTTTTTAAAATTTCCTAAGACTAATTTAATCCTCCCTAAGTCCTATACCAATTTTTGGCACTTTTGACCATTAAGAAGGTCAATTACCTACTCAAATCAACTATTTACACAAAAATGCAAACCTAAGAAGAATGAACTCAACCTAGGCCTATATTGACTCAAAACACTAACTCTTGGACCCTCTTGGAGTCCTTATTCACTACTAACTTGGCTAGGGTTAGTAAAAGCCAAAATTGAAAAACTAGATAGTATAAGTACTAGGTGCTCCTGTACCAGATATCCTCTAGTTTCTTCCACACTTCATAAGCAGTCTCCAATCCATGGACACCAACATACTCTGAATCAGACAAGGAACTGATAATTGCCTCCAATGCTTGATTTTTCTCCTATTGCTCCTTCTTTTGATCATCTAACAAAATCCCACTAGGCAAGTTATATTTAGTAACAACATGTTCCCAATATTGACTTCCTAAAGTCTTGATATAGATCTTTATCCTATCACTCCAAATTCTGTAATTTTCCCTATTGAATTTAAGACCTTCTTTCTTCATCATGATCTCCTAGATCTTTTCCTCAAGCTATTAGGATTAAAAACAAGAGGACCTGAAATGCTCTGATACCAATTGATGATATGATGAAACATTAAGGATCCGGTCAACTATTGAGAGGGGGGTGAATCAGTAGATAGAAAAAAAACTAAAATTTTGCCAAACTTAGTCCCAACTCTTAAACCAATTACTGAACTAACCAATTTAGATAGTGTATCTAAAACTGTTACTGCACTATCAAACTTTATCAATTGATCAAAACAACAATGATATAATGTAACATATCTGAATCTCACATACCATTTAACAAAAACATTAAACCACTTTACTAACATCAGTAATAGTTCATTTTAGATCACTTCCGATCATTTAATCATATATAAGTGTCTTTACTAGTTAATCATATCAAAACGCATAACCACAAAATCATTCACCACTTGACACAATGATTTTTCACGTGGAAACATAAATGGGAAAAACCACAGTGGGGATGAATACCCACAAGTGTTCTGAACTCTTATGAAGCTAGCCTTGTTAGGAACCAAGCCTTGTTAGAAGCTTATACAATAATTTCCTATTAAGAACAAATCCGGTTACAGACCATCTGGTTGAGGGATTGACAACAATACCCTCTTAAAGGCATTATCCTATTAGGAGTAACCTCCATATAGGATTTCAAATCCAAGCTAATTGATCACCTGGCTAGAGGATTTAGACAACACCAAGCCTGTTAAATCTTACCCTGTTAGGTGATTGAACTGTTGTAATGGTTAGAGAGCAACAAGGTCTTTGTTGATATGGTAATAACACTATCTTGCTTAGTCAGATCCTTTTATGATCCTATCTGCCTTCAAAACATTCTGCAGACACTCCTTCTAGTTCGACAACAATCTCACTACCACACTTAAAAAAATTGACAACATAATTACAAAACAACTCATTGACCTTATAAACAAATACAATAGGTCGGTCACACATCACAAAACCTACAAATCTCATAGAGATTACAAACATATCAGTTCAATCATGACAATTATCTTCTCATTCCAAAACCACTTTGAAACTCATCACGTGCATTATGCATACGTGGCATCTCCATGTCTAATCACCATTCAATCATAGATCAACATAACCAATTCACCTAGCTCCATCGGTTAGGGTTTGGTATATCAACTGGTTAGGGTTACCGGTTGATCGCTCTGCTTCAAATACCAATACCGGTTTCCATCACTGCTCTACTACGAGTTGCATTACTACATCACTACTAGTTGCAATACGACTCCATTACCGGTTACTATTGACATCAATGACAACACTATACTTCATTAATGCAATCTTCATGTAATGCCAACACATCTTACTCTGAACTATTATTGTTTCATTCACTAAAATATCAACAAAAAATTCTATGAAAAATATGTCATCCCATAGAAAATTTTGATCTAAGAACACTTTAACATCACAACTCTTAAACTATTTTTACACCATCTCTAACAAAAAATCCCTTTAGTATCATGTATCTCAAGTATAGCATGTATATTTATCTAACTTATAGTGGAAAGCTTAGAAATACTAGGTGATTCTTTTAGGTAGCATTGGGATATTACCAAAGGGTATCAAATAACTAATTTTATTTTAATAAATTTGGGTAGGATTATACTAAACCTACTTTACCTTAGTGTGACTATTGATTCCTTTTATTAGAGATGATTACTTATTCCTCTAGCATTAAAAGGCTTTGACATGGATTACAAGATTATCTGGTGTAGAGAAAACATAGCTTCACAACCATAACAAGACTAGCATAGTGATGGCATATTCTCTAATTGACTTGTGAAAAGTGATTTGTAGAGGATTTGACATGCCATGTGTATATATCCCACCCCCTTATGCATTGAGTTATATTTTGGTTATTTAATAAAAAACTCCAATGTGCATGCACATAATTATGTGTTTAATTAGAGATTAAAATCGTATGAGGATACAACATGTTACATTACATAAGCCATATTGCATACCAAAATAATAAATTATGAGAATCTAAATCATCATCAAGAATATCTTTGAGTCAGTTTATTCAATATTTTCTTATTTCTTTCCATTTTTTTTAAATGTTTAAAAAATTATGTAAAATGTCAAATTTTATCATGTTGAGAGTTTTTATTTCAATTTTTGTCAATCTAAATAAATGAACCAAATTTTATAGAGGAAATATCTTTTGTGTAGAAATAAGTTAGTTCCCATGTGTAAGTTATTTGTGAAAAAAGAATAGGTCTATGGAATTGATTTGATGAGAAACTAAAAATGTGTAGAACTAATCTAGGGTATAAAAAATGTATTTTTATTATTCTATTTATTTCTTTTTTTATAATTGTGGTGGGTACTGATGTTTTGTTATTATGGATGAATAGTTAGCTCAATATTAGTGAGAAATTGCATAATATCTAGCTATAGAGTATTGTGTATCATATTTGGGTAAGTGCAAATAGGTGGGAGACCAAAACGTGGTCACCCAAATTTTTGATCCCATAAATGACATAGTTTAAGCACATCATTGATAGGCCAACACTAGGGTAAATGATGAGAAAGATTTAATATGTAATAATTGAATTTGTTTTGGTCTAAGTGTCAATCCAGAGACATAAACTTGTGAAAGGCATTGTGACTATATATGCAAGGGCTATAATTAGTGAGGTGAGTGTGGATGTAGTGCAAGCAAAAATAAGAACACACATCGATAGTGCTACAAAAAATATGCAATAAAAACTACTACAACACTCTACTATAATAATAGACCAACAATTGTCATAGTTGCTTGTAAATTAACTCTTACCAAACTTCATGCAAAAACTTAGTAACCTTTACTCAAATTTTACTCAAGAAAAACAATATAAAGATATTCAAAATATTTCCTCAAAATAAAAATATGTAGAAATCCTTCTGTAGAAATCTTATACAAGGTAATTACTATAGGACAAAAAATAGAAAATTTAAGCAGATGCAATATAAACCCGAAATAAATAAAATGTCAGCAACCTTTAAAAGAGTGCACCCTTCCTCTTGGTTATCAAGGTGATTGTAACACTACAAGTGCGTTGTTTAGTGCACACACAAATTAATGTAAAAATGTTTCTTTCTCTATAATCCAAAGGCGACATTACAGATATTTATACAAGGGACACAATGCATCAAGTTCCTACCAATAGTTAGAGAGGAAAGTGGAGATATGTAAATGGCGATGCAGATAGAGAATGAGAGCGAGATATGAAGAGAGAAAGAGGACAAAGGGAAATGCTCTAGGAGAATACACACTAAAGTAGGGGCCCAAATAGAGTTTGAAATTACAAAGGGATAAAATTTACAACACTAAAAAGGGATTGGTAGAACATCATCAATACTATTATGTGTTATATTTAAAAGAGAAGGGACATCACAAAACATGGAATGCACTATCAATATAATAGTCACCATATAACTAAATCAAGAAAAAGAGGTATGTTCAATATGAAGAGAGTCCATTTGACACATGATGGAATCCTTGACACATCTAGTGAGTGAAATAGATGGAATGATAATATCCCTAGAGTATAAATTAATTGTAGGTAGAATATGATGGTCTACAATAGACTCAAAATATACTAAAATACTAGTAGGCATAGAAGAGGATATTAGACGATGACTAGGAGCATTGGAAAATTGATCTAGATCTACATTAAAAATTGTGTAAAGAGTGTTAGAGAGTGAATTTTGTTTTAGAGTGAAGTTGGGTTTAGGAAATATAATAGTGAGAGAGGTGGTCCAAAATGTCATTGTGAGTAGAAATGAGTTGGTGATGTGGAGGAGATAAGATATGAGAGAGAATGAAATAGGATTATAAATGAACCTAAAACTTGTTTTATAGGTGATGACATAGGATTATTTGTTAAGATTTAGAATGTTTACAAAAAATGCATGAAATTTAATCAAAATGACTAGAAAGACATATAAATGAACCTAAAACCCACTAAGAAAATAGAGATTAAAATAAATGAAAAACCTAAAACAATAATTACAATATAATCAATATTTAATCTTTAAAGTACTATATATAAAAACATCTTGTTTTAACATTAAAAGGATGGCTTTTAAAAATTTAAGAACAAACATTTAATATTTTTCTCTCTTTAAAACATTTTATTTATAATTTTTTTATTTGAATTCACATTTCACTTTCAAGTGAAATGGAGAAATTTGTTGACCCTTAAAATCTATATTTATATGAATATATTCTTATAAAAAGTTAAAGTGAGCTCAAATATAAAGAAACAAAACAGTTTCCATAACCACAAAATTTATTATTGTGGAAAGCATATTATGTCATCCTTATCAGTCAGCTGCTATCAGTAATATAGTGAAAATTATGGTCCACAAATTATTGATTTCAAGGCTAGAATATGACAATTTACTACAAAGATGAATGATGGGTCTTAATGGGTAGTGTCATTCATAGAATAGGAAATATTCATCCATAGATGGAATAAGTTGGATGGAATAATTCATTCATTCATTTGGTGCCCGTACAAGATTCATGATAGTGCAATAAATGATGTGATGCGATTCAATAGAAATAAATATACTTGTTCTATTATTATCCATGAAGAGATAAATATTTTTATTTGTACAATGAAATTTGAATTTTTTATCTTTTTTTTCAATATGAGCTAATGGAAATTAAAAAATATGATATTTTTATAGTTATATAAAATATTAAATAAATATGAACTATAGGTTTTTTGTTCAAATTTTTTAATTTTCTAAATGTTGATTGGTTCAACTAATTGAAAAAAATAATTGGATCAATGCAATAGTATTCCTGCTTTTGGTAGGAACTAGTAATATACATTTTGTGAGATAACCATTAAATTATATAGCCCAGAATCACAACTTTATATAAACTATATAGTTATGTGGCCTATGATCCAAAATGTTGAAAGATTATCTTAGCATGTGGTTGAATCAATTTATGATAATAAATTTAGAATACTAACCATTGACATTGATTAACATGGAGATCCATCCTTCGAGCTAGGAGTCCTTTTATCTTCTCCTTTTCTAACCAATTATGGTGAGCTATTTTATCAAGTCTAAATAGATAAATGTTATTAGTAAATAAAATCTAATTGTTTTATCTAAAAAAATTATTGAATATTATATGAATTTTATTATATATATAGTAGAAATAAAAAAATGGTTAAGATGTGATATGGAAATGGGGAACAATGATGGATTATGGTGTGGGAAAATGAATAAGACATGTGACAAAATAGAATGTGAATGACTCTCACCAATTATTATATGATCATGTTACAACACGCTTGTCTCATAGCTCGGTAGTGATTGAGCCTAGGGTTACTCACTACCAAGCCATAATTTGAGTATATTATAATATGTTCACATAATAAGTTTCTTTGAGAATTCTAATAGGCGACTTGGTCACTACCAATTCACAACACAAGTATATTATAATGCACTCAAAATATTATCTACTTTGATAATTTCAATAGGGAGAGAGATTGAAGGGGGAAAGGAGGAGGGAGAGAAATTTTCCCTTCACGGAAATATGAGTGCATTATAATATAATTGAATTATAACACACTCACATCGTAATGTCAGCATGTTATTCATAACTTTGGGGATTACATGTCAATTCATACAGATGTGTTTTATGTGAATTTTAAAATGACACAATTTTGAGTGTTCTCTCCAATATGTTTGCATGTCTTTAAATGTTGAATCAATAAATGATATAATACTATTGGGAACTCTTAGTTTTTTAGCCATGTAATTTTTTCTATATTTTAATTATGTTAAGATTTTGATATTTAATTTATTTTTCTAGTGTCTCCATTAAGAAAGAAAACTGCTTATGGATTTTTTGGTCTCATTATTTATTTGTTTATAAAAATTTGAAACCCATTACATTTTTACAAACTAGACTCTAATATAAATATAGTAAAAAAATAATATTTTCAATTAGTTTCCGAAAAATTTAGGGGGGTGCACACTCAATGTTTTATTTTTCAAATTGTGTCCACTTTGAAAATTAGTTAAAATTCATATATTTGTTAAAAATATAGCAAAATAATCTAGCATATTATAAAAACAAGATCACCTTTTGTGGTCCTCCTATTTGAAGCCCTTAATCTCTACCATTTAAAACAAAAATAGTTTAAAAATTAGATTCAAAGAACTATGCCTCTTGTTCTTGCCATGTTTTCAAATTTTGAGTGTAACTATCTTCAGTTTCTCATCCAAGATTGATTTTTCCTTATTTAAAAATAAAAATGGCCACTTAAGACTTCCTTTTTGTTCCCCATTTTCATGCACTTACCTATCTCATGCATGTAGAAATCTAAATGGTAGATAGAGTTTTATTTCAATAATATATGTGGTACTTGTTATGATTTTGACGTGATGTATAGATATTGATCTTGGAAGGTGATTTATTTACTAATTGTAGTACCCCTGCCCTAATCAATTTCTAATCTTGGTTTAATCTTGGTTAGTTTATCTTAATATAATGTTATAGTCAGATGTTTCATTTAATGCATAGCTGTTGATGTGGTTTCCACACTAGTTGTATACAAGTTGTTCAGTGTTCCTATTTCGTGGTATTAATATCGGGCTAATGCTTTCATTAAGTTTATATATGTATGCATGTATGACTCTTGGTTGCAGGAGATTTCAGGTACAATGCCGCATGAGTGCGAGGTTCGTCTTCACTTGGATTTGCAGGTTTGAGTGTACCTCTTTAATCCTTAGAGTTGGGTTAGGTGGTTGTAAGACCCTAGTTGACCATAGTCATGCTCAAGTGAGCATCGTCAGTTGTCGTCGGTATTCCCTTTTTGTTTGGGTTTGCGAGTCGTCTGTCTGGTTGACTTTCTTGGTTTGCATTAAAGATTAATGGACTAAATTAATCGGGATTTCATTATGCGATTATCGTTGATATTGGATTGCTCGTCTTAAATTGGGAGCAAGTTCAATTAAATGGTTGATTTTGAATATTAAATGCATTTTGTATATGCTGTTGAAAAAGAAAGATTTAATTTTAATTGAAATATAATTAATTTAATCTTTTGGCATTTTTGAAATAGAAAAGTTAAATTTCAGTTGAGTGAGAAAATCAATTTTAATTTGAAAGGCAAGTTTAATTTATTGATATAGTTAGAAAAGAATTATTTTTGTGAATTATTTTAAATAAAAATTTTAATTCCAAAAATGAAATTTTTGGTCAACTCTTCCTTATAACCTAAACTTTTGGAAAATTTTGGGGATTGATATTTTTTTGGAAAAATAATTGTTGGAGAAATATTTTTGGAGAAGAGATTTGGGGGTTTGGAATGGGGAAGGATTCCTGGAGCTGCAGATTGGGGCTCTCCATCAGATCCCTTCCAGGAATGCTTATTGAGGTAGGATTTGCTTATCAATTTAGTTATTATTTAAAAAAAAAAAGAAAAATGGATTTGAATGTTCTTGAAGTTTTGGTTTCAGATGCTCCATTGGCTACTTAAGATTTGAGATTGTAGTAAATTAGTTAGTTTGGCTGATTGCTTGTAATTTTGTATGAAGAATAGTTCCCTTTTGGCCCATTATGAGTTTGGCTGGAAATTTATTTGAGGTTTTTGTTATTCCTCAATTATGTTTTGGGTGATTGAAACCCATTTGTGTTTGCAAGATAGAATACCCATCAAAAAACAAAAAAAAGAAACCAAATCATATTCTTACCAACTGTTTTCTTGGCAAATCGAAATTTTTAAAAAACAACAAAAAAAAAGAAATTTTGGATTGGGGTTTGGAGGGCTGGGAGCGGAGCTCCACCCGCCTCCTCCTCCCCCTTTTCCCTTAATTCCCACGCAGCCCATAGCCAGCAGAGGCCGCAGCTCGCTGCGACCCTCGTGGCAGCCGCAGACTCTGTGTCTCCGCCGCGGTGGCTGCAGGGAGCGACGCATCCCCCGCGGTGGCCGCAGGGCACTGCGTTCCCCACGTGGGAGCTGCAGGTCCTGCGCCCATCATGGTGGCGCCGCTGCGGCTAGGGTATGGGCTCGGTTCCCCATATTGCCTTTGCAATTTAGTTTTTTTAAATGTTTTTTTTTATGTATTTTTTTTTATTCAAAAAAAAATATATATAATATTTTAATATTATTTAATGTTTAATATTTTAATTAAGTTTTTGATTATTAATAAATATTGGCATTTAATTAAAAATTCTACTATGAGTTGTTATTGATTTATTGTATAATGTTTAAAAAAATACAATAGATAATATTCAAAACTCATCTTATTTTAATGCATATTTTGGTAATTAAATACTTAATTTGTCACCTTTGTATTAATTATTAATTTGTTATATTTAATTAATCATGGATTATTAAATATATTCATTAATTAATAGTTAATTTTAGTAATTTTCTTTATATGCTCAAGGAAACAATTTGTTAATCTGGGAATGGATTTTCTTTATTTGGCTTCCCTAAATATGTATATTTCCTTGATCTGTATAGTGTAAATTGGTTCTGGAAAAGACAAATGCGTAGGACTTATTTTGAACTAGTACATCAATGATGATGTTAATTGAAGATTAAATATCTTAATTAATTGGTTAATGGTTGTTTAAATTATATTCTTGTGAAATTGGTTAAAGAACTCGTTATAGCGTATTTTTGTATGTTCGATGCAATGAACCTTAGAGAGTTAGAAAACCAAGAACAACCTATATCTAAATGAAGTAGATAACTGCAATCTATTATAGATCATGTAGAAAGCTTGATCAACTTTTAATGTTTAGATCAATTCGGAAAAGATTGTATCTGCTGAATATTACCTGTGCGAGTTTAATTTTTGTATTCGCTTTTGCTTATGTAATGGCAAGTCGTGCCTTGTTTGATAGGACCCTATCGTATGGATTGATTTGGGGTACCTGTTTCAGTCCTCAGTTCCGAGTTGACTGTGGTTTTGTGGTAGTGTTGTATTTGGTCATA
The DNA here is from genome assembly GCF_030272615.1 of Cryptomeria japonica. Taxonomy (NCBI): domain Eukaryota; kingdom Viridiplantae; phylum Streptophyta; class Pinopsida; order Cupressales; family Cupressaceae; genus Cryptomeria; species Cryptomeria japonica. Next base: position 360,022,068 of record NC_081409.1, read on the forward strand.
GCCTTGGTGTGGGTGTCAAATGATGATTCGTGGTGGACCATAGTTGGTCAGGTCTCTGGTTAGAGTACCGTCAATAGTGTACCTCTTTTGAGTCATGTTTGACCAGATGGTTGTTTCCTCCTTATTGAACTCTGTTCGTCTGACCATGTCTATTCCCTGGTTTTGAGTTCGTCTGAGTATAGTCTAGTGTTGTATGGGAAAGTGGCTTTCGATTGGGGGCCGCGCCCAAAGTGGCTGTTGGGTAACCCATCGAAAGTAAGTCTAATAAGTGATAACCTATCAGTAGATTAGGATGTAATCTCTAAGTAAGATAAATGTGCCTCACACATGGGACGAGTGCTAACATAGATCCGACATGCTGTGAGAAGGCCTGAAATGGCAAACCACCATCCTTGTCTTCACGAGAGGATGTGTGGGTCCACATGAGGCTTGGATGGGCCAGAGGCTCAGATTAGGCTGCCAAGGTAACCCAGTGTATGGGGCCGGAACCTATGAGGATCTGCCACGGCAACCATACTAGGTTGTGTGATGACACTTGTCCCTACGTTCGCTAGTGTGTTGTCGTTTTGTCCTGTTAGGAGCACGTTTGTGGGTCATCCTTTTGTCTATGCCCTTGTAAGTACTTGGTTTCATGTTAGACCTTGGGTGGTGATGACTCAATTTTGTGGATGCTCTCCTAGACCTCTGTATTAGCTTTGCTTATGTTCAGCTAGATCCTTTTCTTTTCAGGGATCGTTTATGTATTAATTGACCGATGCGGTCGCTTGTATATTGTTTATGTTTCGCCTTGATGGCCGGATTGTAATGGTGTAACCTCTTGTATTCTTAACTTTATTAATTATCAGAGGGGCCTTGCAGTTGAGCAGACCCGGAGATGTAGCCCTTTAGGGGTGAACTCCGAGATCATTATGGTGTTATGTGATGTTATTCTCTTATGTTTCCCTTATTCAAATTTATCATGTATGAATAGCTTATGTTAGAATGTATAAGTGGATAAGATGGAATTAACTTTAAATGTTTATATGCAGTTCTTTCTTGAATGCCATTTTGATCAAATGCATAAGTGGTCTAGATGAGATTTATCGTAGATGCATGTATGCAATCGTCTTTTAAATGCAATAAATTGGAATATGAAAGAATGTAACTTAGAGTAATGGAATATATTCAGTTGTTGTTAAGGAAATTAAGTATGCTTGAAAAGATCTCATATGTTTATGATGAAATTCTAGTGTGTTAGAATATTAGATGTATGGCTTGTATTTTAATGAAAAGCTTGAATGAAGATTATGAATAGATCTTAATGGATGAATCCTTGCTTGTGATTTATATTTCCATCTTCTGAAAGAAATTATCCTGATTAAGAATTATCTCGTTATTAAGATAATCAGCTCATTGGATTAATTGTGTGAGTTAAGTGAATTGTGAAATTTAAGTAATCTCATTGGGAAACTCTTTAGGTGTTAGTTGATGTCTTCCGCTATGTAATCTGAATCTTTGATATCTTGTTGTGGTGTAACTTTAAAAATAAATAAATTATTATTGCACTCTATTCTTGTGTTTTGGCTTATCCCTTCAGGGTTTCCTGGCGGGGCATTACACTAATTATATCATGTATTATTTTTAATAATTAAATATTAAATAATACTCCTGATTTTTAATCTATTCAATAGTATCTACTTTTTAATTTTTTTTTCTAAGAATCTATTTACTTGTACCATTCATATGTTAATTTAAATATTCCATTTCAGCTATTATCTAACTCAGTTACAAATGAAAAGTAAAAAATAAATTGGGATACTAGATTATGAATATCAAATACATAAAATACTAATTTTGGTGTTAAAATTAGGGTTTCACCAATTAAGATAATAAAACCACTTTTCTTACCTAGTTAATGAAAACATTAAAAGAGGGGCAAATCTAATAGATCTAGCCTCAATTTAATTAGGAAAAGGGTTGAGATGCTGATTAGATTTGCTTGTTTGTTTGCCACCCACTCTTAGTTAAAATTGGATCTGTATTGTAAGGTCTAGGGAAGAGTGATGAATAATTAAATTGAATATGAAATAATAGAGCATTACAAACATTGGACATAGCCATAGGCAGGAATTTGAGTAGAAGAAGATGATCAGAACCTATTGCTAGAAATTTAGGTTGAATTGTTGGGACTGTAAAAGTAGGTCCCCTTGGTCTTGTAACTTTTTGATGGGATAATGGGATCTTTTTCAGATCAAGGAGACACACTAGATTCACTATCAGAAGATTGAGAAAAATTCTCAAGACCGTGGTGGTAGGTCACTTTGGTCCTTTTTTTGTTGGTTTGAAATCTAAACCTAGTTTTCGTCTTTAGTTTTATTGAATCTTTGATCGTAGCTCCTAAATCAATTTATTGCACACAAAAAGAGAGGAAAAGGGGTTACGAATAGGAGTTTGCCTTTGTTAAAACCCCAATTTAGGAATTAACCTTGAAATTGAAATGAAAATTGTAAAGGAAATGGAAACGAGTTACAACAAGATGCTTTCTTTTTGAGGGAAATGCTAGATCTCAAATTGAATATGTGTAATTGAAGTGTATACCTTGACAAAGGTTGATTGAATCCTCACAAAAGGGTTTTAGGATGCCATGTAGAATGCCTTCATAGAAGTTTGTGTTGGCAATACAAAGGAATTGATTATATGTTACATTGATGTTTTGTCATTGATGTCAACACTAGCTATTATGGTTGTTTACCAGCTTCTGGTAGAAGGATTGGATTGGGAAGATGATTAGTTGATTGTCACTAGTATGATCTGAATGATGGAATAAGTTTGTATGAATGGATCATATGCTTCTAAAGTATGTTACAGTCAGTTGGTATTGACTTGATGATCAGACGCTATCTTATGTTCTTGTAAGCCTTCTTTGTAGGTCCGATAAGGGTTTCACCAATAGAGCTTTATTGAAGATCTTTGATATAATGCATAAGTGGTGTTGGTGCAGCTTCTAGAAGGGATTCAATATGCTGATGGTGATTGTGTTTGTTCCTTGACTGAATGGTATCATTTCTTTGGCATGTGTGGATCTAATTTAGGTCTAGTGCTATCTAGGTTATGGTCTGGTTTCATGAAACATGTTGGTGGATCCTTCTGATGCACTTCCGAAATGTTTTATTGATTGGATGATGTTTGTTTGGCCTTAGGCTGACATGTTTTATGATTTTATTTTAGGATTATGTAATGGATCTATAGAATTATCATTTGGGTGGTCGACCTAATTATTTAGGTCTGGGGTTTGTATAAATATATGTAAGATCTCATTGTAGATCATAGGCAAGGAGCGAATAATGTAATAATCATTTGTGCAAAGGATTTTTTTTATCATAGGTGATCGAGTTGGGTTTATGTAAGAGGTTTTAGACCTCTGGTTTTGAGCTTAACCGAAACTGTAATCTAGCATGTTTGATGTTATCATAGGCAGCTCTTCTTTCCAGATTGTTGTCCAAATATTTTGAGGTGGTTAACCTATTTTGTAGTTAGTGAGACTCCATTGTGATGAGAAATGTGCTATAAGAAGTGTGCCTTCCTGCATGTACAGGCCTCTATTGTAATCATATACTTTCTGTAGAAGTATCATCTGACTGTGGATAGGATTTCCCACCATGGTTTTTCCCTTTAACAGGTTTTCCATGTACAAATCATGGTGTTATGTTTTATGGCTACATGGTATTGATTCTCTGGTTTTAAGTTATGCTTTAATGCTTTATCAGTTATTCCAGTATCTATTTTCTTATATTCTGGTAAAATGTTTCAAGTGCTTTAATTCACATAATCTGTTGACAACTGATTTAGCCCCCCCTCTCAGTTGTCCACCGATTATCCCAACAATTCATATTAGAGCCTAGTCCTCTTTTTATTGAAGCCTAACTGCTTGAGGAAGATCCTATAGCAACTAATAGTTCAACTATTATTTACCAGAAGGACATCCCTAGGCTTGATGGTACAAACTATGGAGTATAGAAAATTAGGATGGAGACTCATTTAAGATACATTGGAAAGGAAATTTGGGGAATAACTCAGAAAGGTTACACTCCTCATGATCCGGTATCTAGCAATCCTGCACTGACAGACTTGCAAAAGAACATTGAAAATGACTACAAAGCTAGAGAAGCCCTCTTAAGCACCTTATAAGATCATCAGATCATGGGATTATCAGATAAATCATTGGCAAAAGCTATATGGGATAAGTTGGAGACTCTAAATGAAGGTGATCCCACTATTAAAATTACAAAACTTGAATGTTATCGGGTAAGATATGAAAACTTGAAGATGGAGGAAGATGAAATAATTTCTGCATTCATGGAAAGGGTAAATTAAATTGTATTAGGAATTCATTATTGTGGTGGATCTCTAAGCGAGGAAGAGATTGTCTCAAAAGTATTAAGGGTTTTTCCAATGACATATAAGATGAAGGTAACAACAATTAATGAGCTAAGAATCATACCTAATTCTTCTACCACTAGAGATACTCTTGTTGGGAAGATATCTTCTTTTGAGCTTGAATAATTTGGTCCTTCGGGAGCTGCAAAGATTGATACTGCATTTAAGGCATCTATGTCATTAACTGGCAAGAAAGATTGGAAAGGTTTGTATGCAAATGAATTAAAATAGATTAGGAAATAAGATAAAGAGCTTGAGAAACTTGAAGCCCTATTTTCTAGAAGGGTACCTAAAGGTCCGATAGGAAGTAAGTATGAAGGAAAATATCCTTTCAAATGTTTTGCATGTAATAAGATAGGTCATTTTACATCTAGATGTCCTAAAAGGAATTAAAAATTGGAAGAAAGAGAAAGAATATCTTTTAAGCCTAACCCCGAATATCAGATCAAGCATAAGTATAGGAGAAACAAAGAAAAATCATGCTACTATGCTGATGATGGAGTAACTGATGACTCAGAGGAAGAACCGACAGGAGACTTAGTTAGTGGATCCGACAATGGAAGAGAATGGGTATTTTATGCTATAAAGGAAGATGATCTAGAACTAGTTATCAAAAATGAGGAAAATGCCCTTGCAACAAAAGTTGAAGACAAAGATGAATGGGTAATAAACAGTGGATGTTCTAATCATATGACAGGAGACAAAAGAAAGTTTCTAACCCTACAAAAATTTGATGGTGGTCAAGTCAGATTTGGTAATAACAAAGCTTGCATGATCAAAGGAAGAGGAATTATTTCATTGGATGGTAAGCATAACACTGAAAATGTCTATTATGTTGAAGTTCTGAAGCATAATCTTTTGAGTGTAGGACAGTTGGTAGACAAAGGATTTCAATTAAAATTCAAGGATGGAAAGTGCAAAATCATTAACAACTCAGGATTGGAGATTGCAACTCATACACAGACAAAAGATATCATCTTTCATTTGAACTCCGGGGCATGTGCAGGATCATGGTGTGCCAAAACAGGCCCTTAAGTGGCAATGAAATTTCAGAAAATCAGAGTTATGCAACTTGACATGAAAATTTGAATAAGTTGTGAACATTATTTTTAAAATATGTAAGAAGAGAATCTATAGAAAATTGAATTTAATTTCTAAGATACTAGTTGTTTTTTGGAAAAAAAAATCCTATTTGATGAAAATTTCAAATTTCAATGCAGTGGTACTAAAATTTCAGGAAAAAGTTAAGAAGTAGACGTATGTCTGACCACCCTAATCACAATCAAATCATAATATTTTTTTATCATGTTTATAATATAAGTATTAGACTCATGTTTGGATGTGACACATATTTTTTTATAAAGTAAATAATTATTTATGATTTTTTTACTACAACTTTTCAGAAATTCAGAAACTCCTGCATTTGACCACCTTAACTTGGTCAAAACCTTATGAAATTTAATTTTTCCCTATAGTAGACAAAGCATAGAATGTGATGCATGTTTCAGATTCAAAAATTGTTATACCGTCTGAAAGTTATGAGTGTTTTTCAATCAGTCTATCAATCAGGACTATTGTCAGAATTCAATTAGAAAATAAATAATAATTATTTATTAAAGTCAAAATAAGACAAACCTTATATTGTTGGAAAGCTGAGAACGTCCTTAAAAAACCCTTTTCATTTTATCAATTTTGGCTACAAAAAATATCGTCATCCACCAGTGTAAAGTCTGGAAAATCAAGGAATACTGAAAAACACATTTTTTTAGTTGACTTTCCAGGATTGTCACTTCCAGGCCAAATCCCAAAGCATTCCCAAGCCAAAATTTGAAATTTGAAAATTGTACAACAAAAATCAGATATCCGATTTTAATAAGTAAATTCACTAACTAAATTTGCACATAATTAATCTATTGTTTATTAATATATTAATATATAATATTTTAATATATTAATTTTTAAATAAATTAGTATATGATATTAGGGAGAGGGAGAGGTAGAGGGGGGAGTGGGGGGAGAGAGAGAGAGAGAGAGAGAGAGAGAGAGAGAGAGAGAGAGAGAGAGAGAGAGAGACTAGGGGAGGGGGAGAGAGAGAGATTAGGGGAGAGGGGGAGAGAGAGATATTAAGACACCAAATTGTGTTGTTATGGGTCATATGGTGTCCTAAGGGGTCGTAGGACACAATATGATCCCTTAGGACACCATAGGACCCAAAGCGACCCAATATGGTGTCATAAGGGGTCATATTGTATCCTGAGGGGTCATATGATGTCTTAAAGGGGTCATATGACACAATTTGGTGTCTTAAGGGGTCATATGGTGTCCTAAGGGGTCGTATTACACAATATCACCCCTTAGGACACCATAAGACCCATAATGATAGAATATGGTGTCTTAAGGGGTCATATGGTATGCTAAGGGGTCGTAGGACACAATATGACCCCTTAGGACACGATAGGACCCATAAAGACCCAATATGGTCATGTAAGGGGTCATATATTGTCCTTAGGGGTCATATGATGTCCCATGACCCCTTAGGACACAATATGACTCATAACAACACAATTTGGTGTCTTAAGGGGTCATATGGTGTTATTAAGACTCCTAATGACACCATATGACCCCTAACGACACTATATGGTGTCATAAGCGGTCCTATGGTGTCCATAGGGGTCATATTGTGTCCTACGACCCCTTAGGACACCATATGACCCCTAATGACACAATTATGTGTTTTAAGGGGTCATATGGTTTCCTAAGGGGTCATAGGACACAATATGTCCTCTTTTTATTGAAGCCTAACTACTTGAGGAAGATCCTATAGCAACTAATAGTTCAACTATTATTTACCAGAAGGACATCCCTAGGCTTGATGGTACAAACTATGGAGTATGGAAAATTAGGATGGAGACTCATTTAAGATACATTGGAAAGGAAATTTGGGGAATAACTCAGAAAGGTTACACTCCTCATGATCCGGTATCTAGCAATCCTGCACTGACAGACTTGCAAAAGAACATTGAAAATGACTACAAAGCTAGAGAAGCCCTCTTAAGCGCCTTATCAGATCATTAGATCATGGGATTATCAGATAAATCATTGGCAAAAGCTATATGGGATAAGTTGGAGACTCTAAATGAAGGTGATCCCACTATTAAAATTACAAAACTTGAATGTTATCGGGTAAGATATGAAAACTTGAAGATGGAGGAAGATGAAATAATTTCTGCATTCATGGAAAGGGTAAATTAAATTGTATTAGGAATTCATTGTTGTGGTGGATCTCTAAGCGAGGAAGAGATTGTCTCAAAAGTATTAAGGGTTTTTCCAATGACATATAAGATGAAGGTAACAACAATTAATGAGCTAAGAACCATACCTAATTCTTCTACCACTAGAGATACTCTTGTTGGGAAGATATCTTCTTTTGAGCTTGAATAATTTGGTCCTTCGGGAGCTGCAAAGATTGATACTGCATTTAAGGCATCTATGTCATTAACTGGCAAGAAAGATTGGAAAGGTTTGTATGCAAATGAATTAAAATAGATTAGGAAATAAGATAAAGAGCTTGAGAAACTTGAAGCCCTATTTTCTAGAAGGGTACCTAAAGGTCCGATAGGAAGTAAGTATGAAGGAAAATATCCTTTCAAATGTTTTGCATGTAATAAGATAGGTCATTTTACATCTAGATGTCCTAAAAGGAATTAAAAATTGGAAGAAAGAGAAAGAATATCTTTTAAGCCTAACCCCGAATATCAGATCAAGCATAAGTATAGGAGAAACAAAGAAAAATCATGCTACTATGCTGATGATGAAGGAGTAACTGATGACTTAGAGGAAGAACCGACAGGAGACTTAGTTAGTGGATCCGACAATGGAAGAGAATGGGTATTTTATGCTATAAAGGAAGATGATCTAGAACTAGTTATCAAAAATGAGGAAAAGGCCCTTGCAACAAAAGTTGAAGACAACATGAATGGGTAATAAATAGTGGATGTTCTAATCATATGACAGGAGACAAAAGAAAGTTTCTAACCCTACAAAAATTTGATGGTGGTCAAGTCAGATTTGGTAATAACAAAGCTTGCATGATCAAAGGAAGAGGAATGATTTCATTGGATGGTAAGCATAACACTGAAAATGTCTATTATGTTGAAGTTCTGAAGCATAATCTTTTGAGTGTAGGACAGTTGGTAGACAAAGGATTTCAATTAAAATTCAAGGATGGAAAGTGCAAAATCATTAACAAATCAGGATTGGAGATTGCAACTCATACATAGACAAAAGATAGCATCTTTCATTTGAACTCCGGGGCATGTGCAGGATCATGGTGTTCCAAAACAGGCCCTTAAGTGGCAATGAAATTTCAGAAAATCAGAGTTATGCAACTTGACATGAAAATTTGAATAAGTTGTGAACATTATTTTTAAAATATGTAAGAAGAGAATCTATAGAAAATTGAATGTAGTTTCTAAGATACTAGTTGTTTTTTGGAAAAAAAAATCCTATTTGATGAAAATTTCAAATTTCAATGCAGTGGTACTAAAATTTCAGGAAAAAGTTAAGAAGTAGACGTATGTCTGACCACCCTAATCACAATCAAATCATAATATTTTTTTATAATGTTTATAATATAAGTATTAGACTCATGTTTGGATGTGACACATATTTTTTTATAAAGTAAATAATTATTTATGATTTTTTTACTACAACTTTTCAGAAATTCAGAAACTCCTACATTTGACCACCTTAACTTGGTCAAAACCTTATGAAATTTAATTTTTCCCTATAGTAGACAAAGCATAGAATGTGATGCATGTTTCGGATTCAAAAATTGTTATACCGTTTGAAAGTTATGAGTGTTTTTCAATCAGTCTATCAATCAGGACTAGTGTCAGAATTCAATTAGAAAATAAATAATAATTATTTATTAAAGTCAAAATAAGACAAACCATATATTGTTGGAAAGCTGAGAACGTCCTTAAAAAACCCTTTTCATTTTATCAATTTTGGCTACAAAAAATATCGTCATCCACCAGTGTAAAGTCTGGAAAATCAAGGAATACTGAAAAACACATTTTTTTAGTTGACTTTCTAGGCTTGTCACTTCCAAGCCAAATCCCAAAGCATTCCCAAGCCAAAATTTGAAATTTGAAAATTGTACAACAAAAATCAGATATCCGATTTTAATAAGTAAATTCACTAACTAAATTTGCACATAATTAATCTATTGTTTATTAATATATTAATATATAATATTTTAATATATTAATTTTTAAATAAATTAGTATATGATATTAGGGGGAGGGAGAGGTAGAGGGGGGAGTGGGGGGAGAGAGAGAGAGAGAGAGACAGAGAGAGAGAGAGAGAGAGAGAGACTAGGGGAGGGGGAGAGAGAGAGATTAGGGGAGAGGGGGAGAGAGAGATATTAAGACACCAAATTGTGTTGTTATGGGTCATATGGTGTCCTAAGGGGTCGTAGGACACAATATAATCCCTTAGGACACCATAGTACCCAAAGCGACCCAATATGGTGTCATAAGGGGTCATATTGTATCCTAAGGGGTCATATGATGTCTTAAAGGGGTCATATGACACAATTTGGTGTCTTAAGGGGTCATATGGTGTCCTAAGGGGTCGTATTACACAATATCACCCCTTAGGACACCATAAGACCCATAATGACAGAATATGGTGTCTTAAGGGGTCATATGGTGTGCTAAGGGGTCGTTGGACACAATATGACCCCTTAGGACATGATAGGACCCATAACGACCCAATATGGTCATGTAAGGGGTCATATATTGTCCTTAGGGGTCATATGATGTCGCATGACCCCTTAGGACATAATATGACTCATAACGACACAATTTGGTGTCTTAAGGGGTCATATGGTGTTATTAAGACTCCTAATGACACCATATGACCCCTAACGACACTATATGGTGTCATAAGCGGTCCTATGGTGTCCATAGGGGTCATATTGTGTCCTACGACCCCTTAGGACACCATATGACCCCTAATGACACAATTATGTGTTTTAAGGGGTCATATGGTGTCCTAAGGGGTCATAGGACACAATATGTCCTCTTTTTATTGAAGCCTAACTGCTTGAGGAAGATCCTATAGCAACTAATAGTTCAACTATTATTTACCAGAAGGACATCCCTAGGCTTGATGGTACAAACTATGGAGTATGGAAAATTAGGATGGAGACTCATTTAAGATACATTGGAAAGGAAATTTGGGGAATAACTTGGAAAGGTTACACTCCTCATGATCCGGTATCTAGCAATCCTGCACTGACAGACTTGCAAAAGAACATTGAAAATGACTACAAAGCTAGAGAAGCCCTCTTAAGCGCCTTATCAGATCATCAGATCATGGGATTATCAGATAAATCATTGGCAAAAGCTATATGGGATAAGTTGGAGACTCTAAATGAAGGTGATCCCACTATTAAAATTACAAAACTTGAATGTTATTGGGTAAGATATGAAAACTTGAAGATGGAGGAAGATGAAATAATTTCTGCATTCATGGAAAGGGTAAATTAAATTGTATTAGGAATTCATTGTTGTGGTGGATCTCTAAGCGAGGAAGAGATTGTCTCAAAAGTATTAAGGGTTTTTCCAATGACATATAAGATGAAGGTAACAACAATTAATGAGCTAAGAACCATACCTAATTCTTCTACCACTAGAGATACTCTTGTTGGGAAGATATCTTCTTTTGAGCTTGAATAATTTGGTCCTTCGGGAGCTGCAAAGATTGATACTGCATTTAAGGCATCTATGTCATTAACTAGCAAGAAATATTGGAAAGGTTTGTATGCAAATGAATTAAAATAGATTAGGAAATAAGATAAAGAGCTTGAGAAACTTGAAGCCCTATTTTCTAGAAGGGTACCTAAAGGTCCGATAGGAAGTAAGTATGAAGGAAAATATCCTTTCAAATGTTTTGCATGTAATAAGATAGGTCATTTTACATCTAGATGTCCTAAAAGGAATTAAAAATTGGAAGAAAGAGAAAGAATATCTTTTAAGCCTAACCCTGAATATCAGATCAATCATAAGTATAGGAGAAACAAAGAAAAATCATGCTACTATGTTGATGATGAAGGAGTAACTGATGACTCAGAGGAAGAAGCGACAGGAGACTTAGTTAGTGGATGCGACAATGGAAGAGAATGGGTATTTTATGCTATAAAGGAAGATGATCTAGAACTAGTTATCAAAAATGAGGAAAAGGCCCTTGCAACAAAAGTTGAAGAGAAAGATGAATGGGTAATAAACAGTGGATGTTCTAATCATATGACAGGAGGCAAAAGAAAGTTTCTAACCCTACAAAAATTTGATGGTGGTCAAGTCAGATTTGGTAATAACAAAGCTTGCATGATCAAAGGAAGAGGAATGATTTCATTGGATGGTAAGCATAACACTGAAAATGTCTATTATGTTGAAGTTCTGAAGCATAATCTTTTGAGTGTAGGACAGTTGGTAGACAAAGGATTTCAATTAAAATTCAAGGATGGAAAGTGCAAAATCATTAACAAATCAGGATTGGAGATTGCAACTCATACACAGACAAAAGATAGCATCTTTCATTTGAACTCCGGGGCATGTGCAGGATCATGGTGTGCCAAAACAGGCCCTTAATTTGCAATGAAATTTCAGAAAATCAGAGTTATGCAACTTGACATGAAAATTTGAATAAGTTGTGAACATTATTTTTAAAATATGTAAGAAGAGAATCTATAGAAAATTGAATGTAGTTTCTAAGATACTAGTTTTTTTTTGGAAAAAAAAATCCTATTTGATGAAAATTTCAAATTTCAATGCAGTGGTACTAAAATTTCAGGAAAAAGTTAAGAAGTAGACGTATGTCTGACCACCCTAATCACAATCAAATCATAATATTTTTTTATAATGTTTATAATATAAGTATTAGACTCATGTTCGGATGTGACACATATTTTTTTATAAAGTAAATAATTATTTATGATTTTTTTACTACAACTTTTCAGAAATTCAGAAACTCCTGCATTTGACCACCTTAACTTGGTCAAAACCTTATGAAATTTAATTTTTCCCTATAGTAGACAAAGCATAGAATGTGATGCATGTTTCGGATTCAAAAATTGTTATACCGTTTGAAAGTTATGAGTGTTTTTCAATCAGTCTATCAATCAGGACTATTGTCAGAATTCAATTAGAAAATAAATAATAATTATTTATTAAAGTCAAAATAAGACAAACCTTATATTGTTGGAAAGCTGAGAACGTCCTTAAAAAACCCTTTTCATTTTATCAATTTTGGCTACAAAAAATATCGTCATCCACCAGTGTAAAGTCTGGAAAATCAAGGAATACTGAAAAACACATTTTTTTAGTTGACTTTCCAGGCTTGTCACTTCCAAGCCAAATCCCAAAGCATTCCCAAGCCAAAATTTGAAATTTGAAAATTGTACAACAAAAATCAGATATCCGATTTTAATAAGTAAATTCACTAACTAAATTTGCACATAATTAATCTATTGTTTATTAATATATTAATATATAATATTTTAATATATTAATTTTTAAATAAATTAGTATATGATATTAGGGAGAGGGAGAGGTAGAGGGGGGAGTGGGGGGAGAGAGAGAGAGAGAGAGAGAGAGAGAGAGAGAGAGAGAGAGAGAGAGAGAGAGAGAGAGAGACTAGGGGAGGGGGAGAGAGAGAGATTAGGGGAGAGGGGGAGAGAGAGATATTAAGACACCAAATTGTGTTGTTATGGGTCATATGGTGTCCTAAGGGGTCGTAGGACACAATATGATCCCTTAGGACACCATAGGACCCAAAGCGACCCAATATGGTGTCATAAGGGGTCATATTGTATCCTAAGGGGTCATATGATGTCTTAAAGGGGTCATATGACACAATTTGGTGTCTTAAGGGGTCATATGGTGTCCTAAGGGGTCGTATTACACAATATCACCCCTTAGGACACCATAAGACCCATAATGATAGAATATGGTGTCTTAAGGGGTCATATGGTGTGCTAAGGGGTCATAGGACACAATATGACCCCTTAGGACACGATAGGACCCATAACGACCCAATATGGTCATGTAAGGGGTCATATATTGTCCTTAGGGGTCATATGATGTCCCATGACCCCTTAGGACACAATATGACTCATAAAGACACAATTTGGTGTCTTAAGGGGTCATATGGTGTTATTAAGACTCCTAATGACACCATATGACCCCTAACGACACTATATGGTGTCATAAGCGGTCCTATGGTGTCCATAGGGGTCATATTGTGTCCTACGACCCCTTAGGACACCATATGACCCCTAATGACACAATTATGTGTTTTAAGGGGTCATATGGTGTCCTAAGGGGTCATAGGACACAATATGTCCTCTTTTTATTGAAGCCTAACTGCTTGAGGAAGATCCTATAGCAACTAATAGTTCAACTATTATTTACCAGAAGGACATCCCTAGGCTTGATGGTACAAACTATGGAGTATGGAAAATTAGGATGGAGACTCATTTAAGATACATTGGAAAGGAAATTTGGGGAATAACTCAGAAAGGTTACACTCCTCATGATCCGGTATCTAGCAATCCTGCACTGACAGACTTGCAAAAGAATATTGAAAATGACTACAAAGCTAGAGAAGCCCTCTTAAGCGCCTTATCAGATCATCAGATCATGGGATTATCAGATAAATCATTGGAAAAAGCTATATGGGATAAGTTGGAGACTCTAAATGAAGGTGATCCCACTATTAAAATTACAAAACTTGAATGTTATCAGGTAAGATATGAAAACTTGAAGATGGAGGAAGATGAAATAATTTCTGCATTCATGGAAAGGGTAAATTAAATTGTATTAGAAATTCATTGTTGTGGTGGATCTCTAAGCGAGGAAGAGATTGTCTCAAAAGTATTAAGGGTTTTTCCAATGACATATAAGATGAAGGTAACAACAATTAACGAGCTAAGAACCATACCTAATTCTTCTACCACTAGAGATACTCTTGTTGTGAAGATATCTTCTTTTGAATTTGAATAATTTGGTCCTTCGGGAGCTGCAAAGATTGATACTGCATTTAAGGCATCTATGTCATTAACTGGCAAGAAATATTGGAAAGGTTTGTATGCAAATGAATTAAAATAGATTAGGAAATAAGATAAAGAGCTTGAGAAACTTGAAGCCCTATTTTCTAGAAGGGTACCTAAAGGTCCGATAGGAAGTAAGTATGAAGGAAAATATCCTTTCAAATGTTTTGCATGTAATAAGATAGGTCATTTTACATCTAGATGTCCTAAAAGGAATTAAAAATTGGAAGAAAGAGAAAGAATATCTTTTAAGCCTAACCCTGAATATCAGATCAAGCATAAGTATAGGAGAAACAAAGAAAAATCATGCTACTATGCTGATGATGAAGGAGTAACTGATGACTTAGAGGAAGAACCGACAGGAGACTTAGTTAGTGGATCCGACAATGGAAGAGAATGGGTATTTTATGCTATAAAGGAAGATGATCTAGAACTAGTTATCAAAAATGAGGAAAAGGCCCTTGCAACAAAAGTTGAAGACAAGATGAATGGGTAATAAACAGTGGATGTTCTAATCATATGACAGGAGACAAAAGAAAGTTTCTAACCCTACAAAAATTTGATGGTGGTCAAGTCAGATTTGGTAATAACAAAGCTTGCATGATCAAAGGAAGAGGAATGATTTCGTTGGATGGTAAGCATAACACTGAAAATGTCTATTATGTTGAAGTTCTGAAGCATAATCTTTTGAGTGTAGGACAGTTGGTAGACAAAGGATTTCAATTAAAATTCAAGGATGGAAAGTGCAAAATCATTAACAAATCAGGATTGGAGATTGCAACTCATACACAGACAAAAGATAGCATCTTTCATTTGAACTCCGGGGCATGTGCAGGATAATGGTGTGCCAAAACAGGCCCTTAAGTGGTAATGAAATTTCAGAAAATCAGAGTTATGCAACTTGACATGAAAATTTGAATAAGTTGTGAACATTATTTTTAAAATATGTAAGAAGAGAATCTATAGAAAATTGAATGTAGTTTCTAAGATACTAGTTGTTTTTTGGAAAAAAAAATCCTATTTGATGAAAATTTCAAATTTCAATGCAGTGGTACTAAAATTTCAGGAAAAAGTTAAGAAGTAGACGTATGTCTGACCACCCTAATCACAATCAAATCATAATATTTTTTTATAATGTTTATAATATAAGTATTAGACTCATGTTCGGATGTGACACATGTTTTTTTATAAAGTAAATAATTATTTATGATTTTTTTACTACAACTTTTCAGAAATTCAGAAACTCCTACATTTGACCACCTTAACTTGGTCAAAACCTTATGAAATTTAATTTTTCCCTATAGTAGACAAAGCATAGAATGTGATGCATGTTTCGGATTCAAAAATTGTTATACCGTTTGAAAGTTATGAGTGTTTTTCAATCAGTCTATCAATCAGGACTATTGTCAGAATTCAATTAGAAAATAAATAATAATTATTTATTAAAGTCAAAATAAGACAAACCTTATATTGTTGGTGTGTGGGGGAAAAAGCGGGACTAGGTTATCATGCCCTAATCCTACCTTTTGACACACATTACGGAATACGAAAGAGCCTAGAGATATCGCACAATTGGCTACTTCTTTTTGTGAAAGAGAGAGCCAGGGGATATCTATTAGGATTCCTATTCCCTTGTTGAAATTGTAAGATCAAGTAATGCAAGTTCAAACCCTAATCTCAAAATGCAAGTATGAACTAATAACAAGATTGCAGAATTGAGATTAAACAATGAACAGCTGTAAGTACAAGGATGAAATAAGAATGCAGATATGTACCCGGAGTCAAAATCGGATTGAAAATGTTCGGGATGGGGGTGCGGGCAGCACTGTCCTGAAAACTGCACCGGAAACCACTGTTCTACACTCTGAAACATTGTCTGGAAACTGTCTGTAAACTGTCTGTTCGGAGGAGCAGGGTGCCCAACGCCTCTGTCCCAGGGACCAGGGCACCTAGCGCCCCTGTCGTGGTAGGACCAGGGCGCCCAACGCCCCTGTCCCAGTCTCCTGCTCTGCAATTTCACACAGAGTGCTGTTCCAACCTTCTCTCTCCGGATCTATATCCCGCAGCGTCGTCCGAATCCCGAAACCTGCAATAATATCTGAAAAGGGGGAGGGGTGGCCATATAGGGTTTTGCCTTAGTCAAACCCCCGCTTTGGTGATTTCCACCTCCACGAATAGCCAAGTTGTTTTGTAAAATGTATTGTGTGTGCAGACCTAGTGTGTGTGCAAGGTCCAAAATGCAAGAAAGAAAACTAGAGCAACCTAGAAAGTAAACCCTAATTGCTTGTAAATGATAATGTAAATGCTCTAAATCAAGATGCAAAGTGATCTAAAGCATGAATAAATGATGTATTGAAGCTTATGTAAAGACATGAAAACAACATGAAATCATACCCAACCCTCAAGGGAGGAGTACAAGCCAATCTTCAATCGGTAATCTCCTATTGTTCTTCAATGTCTTCCAAGCCCTAAGTGGATGAATGAATTTGATAGATGCTTGATAGAATGATGTTGAATGTTGTTGAAGTCCTCAAAGATCTACTCTTTCGCTGCATATGAAGTTCCTGGAAACAAAAATCCGATCCTTTCAAATGAAGAAAGAGAGCTCTTATGTATGAAACCCTAGGTCGTAAATTCGTATTTTGGCCGACCTAAAGATTGAATATCCCGCCAATTTCTTGGGGTTAAGCTTTAGTTTATGATTGGATCGCGCTCCTAAAATTTCGGGAAAAATGTCCGGGACCATGTTGCACTCCGGGCGCCACGGTCCTGACAACTTTTCACCAAATTTTCAGGGCCGTCGGATATGATGATTTTAGAGAGAATCCCAAAGTTACAGGTGATTTCGAGATGTTTTGACGCCGAAACCAAGCCCCCAAGTTCGAGATAGGACTTAATTAGGGTTTTTGATTAAGTGGTGTATTGGAGGAATAAAATGCGAAGGGCGCGCTTTAGTGAAAAGGGCCCAATTTTATGATGTAGAGAATGATGAAATAGGACCTTAGACCTAATTAATTTGATTAATTAAGTGCTTAAGGAGAAATGCAATGTAGAATGTAAAATGCACTAAGGCGGGTGCTAAACTAGGTGTGAAATTGTACCACCCTAGCAAGTGCGTACAATTTACGACGCTACATTTAGCCCCCACTTTAGCGGTCATATGAGTACTACGTGCATATGCAAGCTAAAGTACAGAAAAGTAAACATTATTTGAAAAAGGATATATCCATAAGTTGTCGGACGAAGCCCCCAGCGGCATCTGCAGTACACAGTTAGGAACCGCACCCTACAAAACACACGTTAGATCACAAAAATCACCTAATGCTTACTAAGGAAAGTGATGAAATCTGTGAGTAGCTATATGCCCCCCCTATTTCGACTTGCTTATTAGGGAGGTGAAACAGGGTAGCATGTTTACTTGCGACAAATTGTGTAAGAGAGTATTGATGAGGGGTGTTCACTAAATAGGCTTCATCAGAGCACTTTTTGGAACATCCTGAGAGTAGGAGAAGGAAAATACGATTCCAACGCAACAAACGGTTCGAAAATCGCATCTCCCAAACCCAAGTTATGATAAAATGAATGACAGAGGAGAATTAGGGTTTCAAAAAGTAAGAACAAGCAAACGAGAGTATATACCTCGAAAGTGACACTTGTATTCGTCACTTTGTTGATTTCAGAATACTATTCAGTGCAGCGGAGCCCACATAGCCATCATCATGCCTTCACGACGATCGGAGCGTCCCACGAGGATCGAGATCCTGCGCCAGGCCATGATCGACGACGAGCCACTAGACGAGGTGAGTTGACTGAATGTTTGACTTTTGATTTTTCGCATGTTTGACTTTTCTGTGATCGTATGCGGGCCTTGAAGGCTGACCGGGGCCCACCCAGGGCGCCATGGTCCCTGTGGGGTGCCCTGGTCCCCCCAGGGCGCCATGGTCCCTGACAGGGGCGCCATGGTCCCTTCAGGGCGCCATGGTCCCTGACAGGGCGCCATGGTCCCCTCAGGGCGCCATGGTCCCTGACAGGGCACCATGGTCCCCAATCAGGGCCTGGTGAGGGGTTACAAGGCTAGCATACAATGTACGACAGTTTGCATTAGCGTTCTTGATGATCGAGTACTGATTACAGTCATGTTTTGATGTTGCAGGGTCTCCCGTACATGAGAGAGCATACAGGGGGACATATTCTTCGCACTTTGCGAGATCAGATTCCGCGACTGACTCAGTCAGAGAGAGACACACTGTCAATTGTGGGATTGTGGTCTGTGATTCTCATGCCGGCCATTCGGTTCCATCCTGCGATGCTGATGGCATTGATGGAGTGATGGGATCCAGACACATGCACTTTTCACCTTCCAGTAGGAGAGCTGACGGTCACACTCGAGGATGTGTACCGTATACTTCGCCTTCCTATCAGAGGAGCGACAGTTACATACGTGACCGATCGGTCAGTGGAGGATCATCAGAGAGAGCAGGTGTATTGCATAGGGAGAGTCATGCCGAGCGAGATGAGAGGTCGCATCATGGTCAGCTGGCTCTTACATCCTACAGGGGAGGTACCTCTTCTGAGACGCCTTATGATAGCCATCATAGCACTAGCCGTCTGCCCTAATGGGTGAGGCAAGCACATGCATGGGGGTCTCACATGGTGTATCAGAGCGATGGAGAGACACAGGAGAGTGTATGCTTGGGGTCGGAGTATGCTTGCGCATCTCTATCATGACCTTGAGGAGTATGTATTCAGATAGGGGTTCAGTTTGATGACATGCACACTTCTGCAGGTATGGATTTTAGAGCACTTCACATGCACCAGGCCCATCGGCTTTCCACTGAGTACAGCGAGCGAGTGACCTAGGGTGTTCGCTTATCCACTTACTAGCGAGTGGAGATTTGGAGATTTGTTATATTGGAGAGTGATTTTTGACAGACTGACAGCCGAGGTGATAGTGTGGAGACCTTACCTACAGATGCATAGATGGGATGGTATGGAGAGACAGTTAGCATGCCTACAGAGGAACCGCCTACTGCGAGGACGATATGCACACATCATAGTCCCTTTCTACTTCAACCGAGTACGGAGGCAGTTCGGGCTAGAGCAGTGTGTTCCAGCCGATGTGCCCATCTATACTCGACACTCACGGGTCCTTCCCAGACCTAGAGCAGTAGCGAGACCGACGGTAGATGACATTGAGACTACAGACATAGAGGGATCTGATCAGGATGTAGTCACTGACTACTCTGCAGAGCCTGGAGCACAGTGCAGGTATGTCTCATGGTTTATGAGATCATATCCAGGTCCTATCTTTTCACCAGATCATCCGAGAGGCTATCCAGGCCCATGGAGACATGGAGACCAAGACGAGGACTAGGGATCCAGGTCAGAGGAGCCAAAGGAGGGAGAGGATCATGAGGAGGCGGGAGATCCTGATCCACCTACAGGTGATCAGTCCAGTGCCGAGGAGGAGGAGGAGGATACAGATAGAGAGGAGGATGAGGGAGATGCAGGTGATGATGCGGATGAGGATGAGGATGACGAGGAGGAGGATAGAGATGATGAGGAGGAATTGGATGCATCTCCCCACCATCCAGGAGACGATACCATAGCTCTGGATCCACCTCTTATTCCCCAACAGGGGGAACATGAGGCGATACAGAGACCTGTTCCTAGTACCGTCCAGCCTACACCCATCATGCACAGATTATTCGAGCGAGGGGAGCCTAGCGGTGCCCAGGCACAGATGGTACCATATCATGATCCCTACTGGCGTGAGGGAGATCCAGGTATAGTAGGTTTATATTGATTGATTAATGTTTTGATGATATAGAATGGTACTAACAAAAAATCTATTCTACTGCCACAGCTAATGTGCAGGAGTGGTGTTCCCTGATTCAGCAGGCAATGACAGACATTTCCATGATAGCACAGATCCCCAGTTCCTCACAGATTGCCTATAGGCCTCAGGGGAATGCGGGTCGGCATGAGGACTTGTTTTCCCCATTCCAAGTACAGGTAGATATATGGAGGGAGAGAGAGAGAGTCTTATCAGAGGACGTCCAACAGGCGCAACAAAGAGAGAGAGTCCTATCAGAGGACCTCCAGCAGGCGCGGCGAGATCTAGCAGCAGCTCAGGCTGAGGCTACCACCTATCGCGTGATCCTTATGGATAGGGATCGCAGGAGTTCCTCGCAAAGTCACTCACGATCTGTATCGCACTACACACCCATGGGTCCACCTTCACGGCCAGATCAGGAGGGAGCGTCCAGTCGACATTCTCCAGCCACTAGCCCTAGGGATAGGAGATGATTTTATGATGTAAAAGAGAGGTCACATTTTGGATATACAGTGACCTGTATTTGTATACGATCCACACATATATATATGTATATATACATGCTTCTCTTTGTCTCAAATGTGTTATCTTTAATGCTTAAAACAATGTATATTTTGTTTTGATTAAATCTAATACATCTGGTAAATGTACATGTATGTTCAGAATTTAATTTCCATGTGATTGATTTCTCAATGCTCCATGATTAAATTGATACATGTGTGACTTAATTAAATATTTAATCAAGTACAACATTGATGATAAGGAAGAAATATGCATTAAGTCTAAGAATCATATAACTAATGTGATTTAATTTTTAATTTAAACACAACATGATACGATTCTACTTAACACATAAAGACACTGTATAATATGCTAGAAAATGTAAATCTTTCACAATTTACATAAATGAATTCAAGACAAACCATGAAGTAAGAAGACACGCTTGTCAGGAACGAAGCAATATAGATTAAACAACATAACATTTAATTCTATTTTGCTTTAATTAAGAGACACTAACATATTATCCAATGTTGAAGAATTGAAAAAGAAGATAGATGAAGAATGAAGAATTAAGCATAATATCTACGCAAGTGCATAGCATTAATAGGTTCTTTAAGAGGCGTACCGTCTACATCCGCTATTTTGTAAGCACCTGATCCATAATCC